>NW_028258340.1:8655000-9905000 GCF_053883595.1 Heterocephalus glaber | reverse complement strand
AAGAGGGAGGCACTTCTTCTTACTGATGGCGAGATAGCACTGGGTAAGATACAAGCTGAATTCCAGCCAGGGAGAAAAAAGGGTAGTACAGGGAATTAAGAGTTTGTTTGAACTTCAGTCTGGATGACTGAGAAAATCAGTGAAGTGTCTGACAGCCTATTAGAGATCAGACTATGTTTTCTGCATCAGACAGATGGGAGCCCCAGATAGAGTTTAAGTCCAGTTTCTAGGAATTTTTTTAAATGGTAATTGTGTACACTGGAGTTTGTGACTATAGAATTCCTATGATCTGAACCACACTAGCTTGAATGTGCAAGGGCATTTATTGTCTTCTCTCTTGATGGGTGTATCCATAAAGCATTTTGATGTCTTTGAAGCTCTTTCCTTTTCATTATCTTATTTGATTCTCCTCATGAGGGAGGTAAAACAGGCACCATAGTTCCCATTTTACAGATGAAGAAACTGAAGGTTGGCGAGATCAAGAAATGCTTTCAAAGTGACAGAGTTTGTAAGTAGCCATGCAAGAATACCAACCTAAGGCTTTGGACTCATGATTCATTGCTTCTTCTATACCAGAACTCCTTCTGAGAAGTTCTAACCATCTCCTCAGGAGCGCTTTGGCTTTTATCATCCTGGTTATACACCTAAGTTGTAGACTCTAATGGATCCTTTGAGTTGTTGTGTTACAAATTCTACTTATTGATTGCAGTAAAACAGGAATGTGCTGTGTGTGAGTGTGTATGTGTGTGTGCTCATGCACATGCATGCATATCAGTGTGTATACATTGAGGCAAGGACAATTTGAAGAACTTTTTGAAGAGTGGACCTTTAGCGTCTCTCAAAATATAGGCGAGCATGGTGGCCAAAGTTGTCGCACTACCATATGATTTTGGATGAGGTCCCTCCATTCCCAGTGCCTCTGTTTCTTCCCTATTTTGTAGGGAGGCCAAGAAAGTTAAATGGAATCATTTGTGTAAAGTACCTGGCTCTCTGATCTTTCAGCTGTAAGTGCACATCACATGGTGATACTGTCACCAACACAAATGGTGTACGTGGAGATTTGTCCAAGATGGCTGTATTTCCAGGTTCCAGATAACGTCAGGGATATTTGAACTGCTCAGGTGTGATCAGTTGTGGCCTGGGCCTTAACTTGGAGTTTCTTCTGAGGCTTTATGGAAAGGTAAATCTGGGCAAAATAGGGGAGAGGTGAATATGAAAGTAGGGCTTGGGAGAGCTATCTGAGTATGATCTTGTGAAGACTTGCCTTGCAAAAGAATTGTTCTTGAAAAAATTGTTACTATCTCTGAAGAAAGCAATCAGGGCTGGGAGCTCAACCTATTAGACTAACCCTTTCCAAGTAGTGGCTACAATTCATCTTTACAGTGGATCTGTAAGGGCAAAGAGCACAGGGAGACTCCCAGGGAGCCAAAGAAGGAATTTGGATGCTAACAGTCAAGATACACCTGTGGAGGGGGCTCCAGGAATCTCAGGCCTTCGGGGAAGAAGCTGCAAGGGAGACATGTGTGGGAGGAGGGATGAGCAGGTGGAGGAGTATTAGAGGGAGAAATGATAGCATTTCCATTAGTTTCAGATAAAATACAACACATTTTTCCACATGGTCCTAAATCTGGATCTAGGAGGCATCTTTAGAAGATGGGCTTGGAAAACAGTTTTGAGTAAAAGCAAAGGCTATTTTCTAAAGAGATGAACACAGGAATAGGTTAGTTCCTAAACTTCTGTCAAGTTGCCATCTTTGTTATATCCTGGTTATTTCATGACAGGAACTTAATGAATACTTGTTGATTGAACGACTAAATTATATAAACACCTGGCATTGGTCCTTGGCTGATGAAACTTTGCTTTGGTTCACAAGTGGAAGGAAAGGCTGGGCAAGCCCTGCCACTCCTGCGTGAGCTAAATGAAACCATGTCCAGAGAAAAAGTAACTTTGAAAAAATATAAATCATGACTATGACATTCATGTCCCAACCCTGAGTGAAATAAGTCTCTGAATAGTCATGATCTCTATTAGAAGTGGGAACCAGGAGAGCCAACTCTTCTGGATCCTATTTGTCAGGGTTTTGGTAGAGTGGAGCTAAGAGCATGGTAGTGCCCTTTTCTTATCAAAATTCCCTTTGCAGAAAGACTAAGCTTTTCTATCATGTGCTACTGTCAGTTTATACTTATGCTTTTTTTCTGGAAGCTTTTTTTGGTACTGGGGATCGAACTCGGGTCCTTGCGCTTGTGCAGCAGGCGGCGAAATCACTGAGCTAAATCCCCGGCTGGAAGCTTTTAATTTCAGCATCGTATTCATCCTCTACTAAAGGGATTTTTGATATCAGGGACTAGGTTGGAGAAGTTTTATGAGGAACCTGGGAGCTCCTGAGTCTTAGAAGATGTGTTAACTGCTGCCTACAGTACTCCCATGACAGTGAGGCCTAGTTAGCACCCCTGTGGTATTTCTAGGCCCTAGGAACCCTGAGCATAGCACATGGAACTTTCTGTTACCAGTATTGATTGGAGAAGACAGTTCATTGGCTCTTAAAGTAGTTACCTGGGTAAGAATAGCCCTGAGAATATAACTCAGGTTATATTCCTTTAGTCCAGGCCCAGAGCTCCTGAGTGCCCTTAGGAGAACATGGTGCCTTGTCCCATGATCTACTCAGGCCTATCCACCCTTTAAAAACGAGGGCATGTGTACTTTCTTATATCTCCTCAGCCTCTGGCTTGCCCCATTCCTCATGGAGACTGCCCCTCTTTTCTCTCTTATTTAGTGAAGTCTACAATCTACACTAATAACTCTCAAACCTGGATGTATACAGAATTGCTGGAGAAATTTATAAACTATAGGTAACAATAGCTCAAGCTTATTACACCTTGTACATTTTCTACGGAGTTTGTGTATACAAATGTATTAATTACAGTAATACCTTGGCTCACAAAAGCTTCTGTTTGTAAACAATTTGGTTTGCAAACGAAAGTGTTCAGCAAAATTTTGCTTCTGTTCACAAACTCCACATTGGAAGACAAACACGACAAATTAAGTTTATAAACAGAGGTACCACTGTATCACAACAACTTTATGAGGTAGGGGTATGATTATTACCCTTAGTTTATTTTTTTAAAATTAATTGTATTGGTACATTTTAGGTATACAATATAATGACATTCATCACTGGAAATTTGCACCTTTACATAATCCATCTTGGTTCTTAATTTTTCCCCTTCCCCTGCCCTCCCTTCAACCCCTCCACCCCTCCCTATCTACAAAGACTTTGTTTCCATTTTTTCTCTTTCTCATACTAATTCCATTCCCTTCTTTCAGTTCCCCTACTCCTCCCACCTCCCCCTTCCCTTTGCACCTTTTCTTCCTATTTCACACTACCCTTACTTTAAATATTAGACCCTACAGCAATATGGTATTAACATTTAGAATGACAACATGAGTCCAGATTCCATGGTCCTAGACACAACTTCCCACTCTCAAGAGTCTGCTCTTCAGAACCTCAGCCTTGACTTCCCAAATCAAGATCTCCTTAAAGTAGAGCCTGGACATCCACATTTTAAATTCCACTGGAGACTCTGCTGTCAATTGAAAGATGACGATCACAAGTCATTGAAATCAATTCTACACTCAGCCAGGAAGTATGTGGAATTCTCCAGGAAACTGGTAAATGCTCTTTGTAAGCATAAAATTTCCCACACTTACTTTTTCTTTTTGGGAGACAGACTACATAAGAATCTTTGGCTCATTTATTCATTAATTCACCTAACAAAATGTTAATGGACGCTTACTGTGCGCCAGGCATTGTTTTAGACATTAGGTGTTATGTTTTCGATCTAAAATGTCCCCCAAAAGGCTCATGTGTTTTGAAGGTGATTGGATCATGGGGGTATTATATTCATCAGTGGATTCATCCTTAATTCTTTCCATTATTCTGGTTGTAAACTGAATTAGATGAGAACTGAAGCAAATTTCCCCATAAGGTCAACATTGAACCTAACCATTGAATTTGATTCAGTTCTTATCTAATTTGGTTTGTAACCAGCATTGTGGAAAGAATTCAATTTATAAACTGAGGCACTACTGTAGCTCAGTAGCTGAACATGCTATTACAAGATGGGCCTGCTTAGCAGTGGGTCACTTAGGTTGTGACCTGGAAGGGTGGGTTCTTGTCCCCAGCTACTCCCTTTACTTTTCTTCTTCCTGGTTGCCATGGGATGCACAGCTTTCCTCCACCATGCCCTACCACCATATGTTTCTGCCTTGGAGACAACCAACTTTCTACTGAACCTACTGGTAACTTTGAGCCAAATAAACCTCTGCTCTTTAAATTGTGGGTGTCAGGTATTGTGTACCAGTGAGGGGAAGGTGACTACAGCACTAGGGGAACATGGAGATTATACTCCATATGAAGGAGGTAGGCAATGAGCAAGCAAACGTATAACATGTCAGGCAGTAATAAGTGCTATGAAAAAATATTGTAGGGTAGAAGGACAGATGGTGGAGGTTGAATGAACTGAGAATGAATAGGTGACTTTAGACAGGTTTTAGAAGATCTCTCTGGTAAAGTGAACAGAGATGTAAATGAAGTAAAGAATGTAGAGATTTAGATACCAGGGAAAGTGTTCTAGGCAGAGAAACAATGGCATGTCCAAAAGCCTTGGGGTGGGAGGAGCTTGGCAGGTTGAAGGGCCATCAAGGAAGTCAGAGTACCTGGAGCTCAAGAGTGTTAGAGAAGTTGGTGAGAACAGAGGTCCCGGAGGAAGCCAGGAAAGGGTCATACAGGGCTTTATAGGTCTAGGTATAGATTTGCCTTTTATTGTGTGTAAGCTGGGACAACTTGAGATGGTAATGAATAGAGAAAGACCATGATCTGACTTGCCTTTCAAAAGGAGCAATTTCAAAAAGAAAAGACCAGTAGGACAATGGCGGGCACTACTGCAATAATCCAAGTAAAGGATGACAGGGGCTTGGGTCATGGCAATTGCATGGAGTAGTTGTATTCTGGATGTTTTTTGCTTTCCTGGAGGATCATATTTAAAGCTGTGGGACCAGATGAGCTCACCTAGGCAAGATGTAGAACTAGAGTAGATAAGAGGCACAAGGAGTGCTCTAGAGCATTTCAAAGTTTAGAATACAAAGAAATGAGATGAATTCAGGGAGGAGACAGAAGGAGCTACCAGTAAGATGAGAACTAGGTCAAATGCTGCTGAGATGCTGAGCTAGATGAGATGAAGGGACAACTAGGATGTTGCTGGTGACTCGAAGGAGGATACTTTCAGAGGAGTGGCTGGGGTTGGAAGCTCGATTGGAAAAGAATCCAGAAGACTAGAAGAGGAGGCAGAGACAGCAAGCTTAGATAGATTTTATTTTAGTTTGACTATAAAATGGAGCATGGAAGTGGAATGGTAGGTGGTGGCAACAGTAGAGTGAGAAGAGATTGTTAAAGTGGCAACAGTGCAGGATGTTTCTATGCAGATGGTTCTACCCCTTTTGAGTGGAAATTGGTGACTGTGGGAGAGATACCATTGAGCAGGTGAGGGCTGATGGGATTCTAGGGCACATGGGGAAGAGTTAGCCTTGGAGGCTTTGTGGAAATGTCTTTCACAAGGGAATGAGGTAGAGGGAGGAGATGCAGGGAGGTGAAGATAGTTGGTGGTTGGCTCCTTTGGAGTCTCACTTCTGATGACTTCCATTTTCTCAGTACACAAGAAGGAAAGCTGTGAGCTGAGTGAGAAAGTGAGACTTCCACCGTATTCTACTTCATTGAACAGCCAAGAAGTTTAATTTGAAAATTGTCCTTGGGGAGTTATCTTTTAGCGACATCAGTAATCACTATAACATATGTATATGACTTTTCAAGCACAGATTTTGGGAAGGGGGGACTCAGCAATTTCAGGCATGCAAGGTTTTGAAGATGTTTTCTTCGTAATCAAAGCACCATGCACTGATTTCAAGTGACTACAGTCTTTCAACTGAAAACTCACCCTTCACTCCCCAGGGGAAACATCGAATAGGGCCTTGTGAATATACTAATCAAAAATATATTGTTTTCCTCTGGTCTATGGCCATTTTAAATTTTAAGATTGGATGCTATTTCATTAATTTTCATTTCAGAAATATTAATATGAGAAATAACTATGAAATCTGTCTCATTTCCTTAAGTGTTTAGAAAAATTTTCCTCCTATTGCCCCTTCAGCGGGTATCTTTGCCTTATTTTTCCTAATAGAGGAAAAATGAAATCATTTGACAAATGATTGTCAAACTTGAATTTGCATCAGAGTATTCTGGGGAATTGTTGAAACCCAGAGTGCTCAGCCACACTCCTAGAGCATCTGCATGCACAGATCTGGGATGCAGGGTGAGAAGTTGTACTTCTACAAAGTGATGCTAACGTTGCCGGCTTGGAGAATCACACTTTCAGAACCATTACCCTATTAGATTGTGTAGTCTACTCATTTCTGGTAGTTTTTGAGGGAAGGCCAGGCAGCTGCAAGACCTCTCTCCCTGGACCTGTAGGAGCGATGGGAAGGATGATACAGAGAATGGCTCACCAGCTGTCTCCACCCCTCTCTCTTGCCCACAGAAGCTCCTGAGCTACCCCTGACAGAGGAGACCCTGGGCTGGGTGGACCTTTGGTCTCCCCTGCATAGTATCTCTGATAAGACTTGTGTCTGTCCTTGTCCAAAAACAGTCGTGACTGCAGCATCCCCAGGGTGCTTTCCTGTTTCAAGTCTTGATCCCTTGTGCCCCTTCCCTCCCTCTTCTCACCCAAATCGACTTTCCCTGTTCAGATCCCTGATCTCTGGCTGTCCCCTGTCTGCTGCCAGTTGCTCCCAGCAAGCTCTCAGTACAGGATGGATGGGCCTTCATAATAACCCTGGCAGGCCACGGTAGGCCAGGGCCTCCCCTTTGAATCTGATGTGCCTTTGATTTCTAGACAGATTAGCAGCACACAGAAGCAAAACCCACGTAAAAGGCTAGAGTGAAAGGACCAGCTCTCCACATGACACATGCCTGTAGTACAGCGTGACTGACAGGTAAAGGGAAAATCTATTTGCAGTGCCCAGCAAGCTAGACGCTTGTTCTGAAGAGCTTGCACAGCCTAAAAATACCACAAAGGGTGAGAGCAAGAGAAAAGAAACTTTAGCATGGAATATTTTCAAGAAATTAAAAATAGAAAGACTTTTGCTAAATGAGAGTTACCAGTTGTTCTCCCCCTCACCACCTACGGGGTTTTTAGGATTGTCAGTAGACAGCCAGTGGCCAGTGTGAGAGGAACAGTGATATTATTTCCGGGAACAGTCAGGCCACCAATAGATGGATGGCACAGGCAAGTGTGGAGAGACAAAAGTGCACGTGGTAGGCTGAATTGATTGGGATCGACAATAAACTGGTCTGGGAATTAATGAGATCCCATAGACATAGGGTTTGCCTCGGATTTGAAGAACCACTTTGTCAGGCTTGCTTAACCTCGGTCTCAAATCAGTGAGATTGTGTAGTCTGCAACAGGACACTGATTCTGCTTCCCTTCTTGTTAGGATGCTGGTGTGCAGCTGTGGATCTCTCATACTGCCTCCTCCTCCTCCGTTTCCCCTCCCATTCTGCCTGCAGTCCCTTCATTCACTCCAAGCACTGACAGGTACATGGTTTGGTTTGCTTTCTTTCTGGCTGCCTTTCTGAGGAAGTGCCTGGATTAATGAAATAAACAAATACCCTCCCCCGTGGATGAACTGCCGGGATCAAGGACCTCATAGGTTAATAGATCTGGCCCAGCACTGGCAAGATCCTGAGGCAAAGGAAGCAGGGTCATGTTAGCAGAGTCCGGAAGATTTACTTTGTACCTCTGCTCAGTTTGAGGAGGAAAAGAGCACCTGAAAAGAGACCGGATTGTGCAGAGGAGGAAACTAGCTTTCTGTTCTCTAAGGGATTGCACAATTCAATGCACCAGGGCATGGCCAGTTGGGAGGGGTTTAGAATGGGGGCTCTTGTTCTCCAAAGGACAGTTCTCTACGGAACTAAGGGCTGAAATGTAGACTACAGGCTCTGACAGCCATCTGATTTGTTTTCCAGTTCCTCCATACCACCTGCTGCAGAGACAGGATACTCAGTAAACATTTGCTGATTGAATAAATGGATTATGGTCTGGGTTGACATCATGCCAAACTATGGCACTTGCCATCGAGGCTGTTGCATTTGGCTGGAGGTTTTTCAGTGGGGAGTGCAATGAACCATTTTAGGGTATTCTGAGAACTGGCTGGTTATCACCTCAAATGTGCCTTGTCACACATTCCTAGCTGTCAAGCTACCAACTGCATGCCAGGGGTCAGGGCCAGCTCCACCCAGAGAGACAGTTGGCAGAGCCACCATGTCAACAACATCACATATCCAAGTATGACCTTAAGCTACCCTCACAATCTGGCCTTGTCTTGCTTAGCCTGTGAACACTGTTATCAGACCTGTGCATGTTTGAAAATGCCTCATTTCGCAGATAAATTTGGTTGGTAAATAAAGGTTGCTGAATTTCCATGGCGCTCTGAGAATTTCAGAAGACTCCATCTCATGAATAGTCTTAAGATATAAAATGCTGTGTCATATAAAATGCACCTAAAATTTCTAGGAGTATATGGAGTATTGGATAAACAGATTAACTAGACCAACTCTGATGGAGTTGACTCTGGAGATGGAAGACTGGGACTGGGGACTTTCTAGTATTCTTTGGACAGCTTTGTGGGGATTCAGATAGATGATATCATGGGTATGGAGTTTTAAAGGTATACTTATGACTAGAAAGCATCTAACTCAATATCTAAGGTTAAGAGATATTAAATGATTTTCTCTAGCTTCATCACTGGTTTAAGGCTTTACAGTGTTAAATTTAGCAACCCGAGCTCTTCCCATGGTACCATATTGAAGTTTGTTTTCATGACTGAATATGCATGATTTCAAGAGCAACAATGGTTAGAAATATTAGGTAAGAGAACAGCACTGAGTATCTTTTATGTGCTTTATATGGTATTAGGTACGTCATATACATGAGCATAACTAATTAAAATATTCCTTTTAATTGGATATTAAAAGCTAGATTTTGCATTTAAGGAAACTAAGGTTCAAAGCAATTTTACACCAGCAAACCAATTTTAGGCATGTCAATTTGACTACAAAAGTCGTGCTTGGTTTACATTAACACGCACCACACTCCCAGCCAGATTATCCCAGAGAGCTCAGTGGATAGCTAGACCTTGCTCTTATCAACTGCCAGGGTACAAGGGCACTGAGTAACCAGAAGGGAGATGTCACGGTAGTCTTAATACACAACACAAAGCTGAACGTTTCTCCTTCAATGATCAGTGAAGCCGTAACAAAATTTACACCAACAGGGTTCTACTAAGGAATCACAAATTATAAAAACTAAGACATGAAGCACTGTTTGCCTCTTCCTAAGTCCTAGCTGCTGCTTCCAACTTTCTTAAATTCATTTTTTGAATGAAAACAGCTTTCTCTGGTCCTGAAAGGGCTCCTTTAACATTTGCAGAATGGCTGAATGAAAAAAACAAAAACCCCAAACTTCTTTTCAGTTCACCTTGTATGTGAAATAAGGACTAATAGATGGAAATTGAAGGAAGAAAGAACTTTGTAGCAAACGGATCTGCGTGACTGTGGGGTGGGCTGTTTCAGGATGAGTTAAATTCTCTTCCTTGGATGTGCTTAAACAGAAGTTTGGAAATACTTTGGGGTTTGGATACATTTTGAACTGGATGATTGCCAAGGGTCTCAAAGGATCTGAAAGGTCTTGACATATGGGACCAACAGGGGAATGATCAATAGTTGCCTGGACTCTTTGACTTTCCTAACCTGCCATCATGCAAAATCTTCTCTCCGTTTGCACATCATTTCCATCAATACTGATGAAAGCTGTAGTAAGCCTTAATCTATCTTCACTGGGAAACACACTTAGCTCTGATCTGAGCCAACTCTAGTCTATGACTCAGTGCCAAAAGGATTTTTGGGGTGAGACCCAAGGCAAATGAATATATATGGTCCTACTGGAGGCATGGGAGATTTAAAGGGAAGAGTGGGTGGAAGCCACGAGGAGACAAGACTCTCCATATCCTCTGGAAATAGTGACTTCTTTTTTGTTGAAGGTTTCCCAGCTTCTGGCCAGCTATAAATGGAATTATGAAGGACACAGATGTCATGTGGGACATTAGATCATCGCCTCTTTAAGGTCTCTTCCAACCAAAGACTTTGGTATTTAATAAGAAAGAATTTAGCAACAGGAGCTCTGCTCTGTTTTCAGCTGAAGGAAACCCTTTTCAGGTGAAGGATACGCTTAGCACTTTTTTCCAAGTAATGCATGTATTCCAGTGGAACCTGTGCCAATCCTATGAACCAGCAATCCATCTCTGGGTATGTATCCAACATTCATAGGAGTTTTATATCCTCCAGAAGATATGTTTAAGAATTTTCATGGAACTTTTATTCATAATAGTCCCAAACTGGAAACATCCTATAATGTCCATCAGTAGTAGAATGGTAAGTAAAGTGTGATATATTCATATAATGGAGTACCATATAGCAATGTAAAAGTAGTGATTACGGATTTATTAAACAACAATTGATGTGTCTCATAGACATAATACTGAGTGAAAGATGTTAGGCACCAAAAGATAGATGCTGTATAATTTCATTTGTATGAAGTCCCCAAATAGCAAAAATAATCTGTAGTGAGAGAAATACAACAATGATTATCTTTTAGGGGGAGAATATTTACTGAAATTAGGCATGAAGACAACTTTGTGATTGCTAAAACCATTCTCTATCTTGACGTGATGGTGAACAAATATAAAATTTCACTGAACTGTAGTTTTTTTCATTTTACTATATGTAAGTTATATTTCAATTTTAAAAGATAAAAAAGAAAGAGAATAGTTTCTTTTCCATGAAGACTTGGTAATACTCTGAATTTTTCCAGCATTCCATGTTAAGGGAAAATATCCTATTCTGTTGCTTTGATGAACTGGTCCTTAAATAACAGAAATTGCTGTACTGCTACTAGTGTAACCACCAATTATTGAAGCTACTCAACAAAACATGTTACTATATGAATTGCAAAATGCCCTAAATCAAATTTTGGCTTCCAGATCTGAATCCTACTTCCAGCTCCACTGCTTATGAGTTGTGTATATTTGAAGCTTCTATCTTTGGGAGGACCTCAATTTTCTGATGATTAAAACAGACTGCCATTCATCCAACAAATGTTTATTGAGTGCCTACTATATTCAATGCAGTGAGTTAGGTATGTTTTTAAAATAGATAAATCAGCGTCTGATAGAGTTGAGAGCTTTGACTGAGGTCATACATGTAAAATCACATGATGCTTAAGAGCTGCTATGCTGATGCAAGAATGTGTTATGAGGACACAACAAATATATTCAGTGCCACATTCAACACAAGGTAATTCTTTACCCCAAGAAATTAGAACTTTTACTAAAATATTCTCAGTCTTCTGTGTATATAAACATTTGCACCTAATTGAAAAATTGAGTCTGTACTGAGGTTTTTCAATTTCAAAAGTTCCTTTAGATATTAATGTGTTATGAATTCAGAAAGACTTAACATATAGTTTAGTGAGTTGGATATAATATAGTTTTTCATATGCTGGAAAACCACAAAATGAGTAAATAAGTCACAAATGAAAAAATATAATATGGCATCATTTTTGTAGAAACTTAACATGCACATGAATGCGATTGTTTCTGAATATACACAAGGACACGTGATTAAAGTATCACACTATGACTGCCCATAATCAGTATAAAATGGTAGGAGCACGTGTCTTAGATTGGGTGCCCCCACAGCCAAGTACAAGACCAGTACTTTGGTGCACAGTGTTTATGGGGAGCAGGGATAGGGAGAAAAGAAATTGAAACCATCAAAGGGTGTTTTATCGAGGTCACTACTGTAGGCAAAAGAGCTCAACTCCACTGGGAACTCTTTAAGATAAGGACTTTTATATACACAGTTGGCCCGGTATCAACAGATTCTGTACCCATGGAGTCAACCAACATTAGATAGAAAAAAATACTCAATTCTAGAATGTTCAAAACAGCAAAATTTGAATTTTCTGTGTGCTTAGTACTATGCAGAATGCAGGTGAATGAAGCAATGTGCAGGTACACCCTGCCACAGCCTCCCACCACTACACAGGGCCTTAGTCCCTCCAGCACTCATTGGAGTACTGTTTGCCTCAAGTCTCACTCACATACTATGTATTTAGGCCTATGATGTTCACGTCTGTGTGGAACATGTACAGACTTCTTTTTCTTGTCATTATTTCTTAAATAATGAAGGCTAACACTATTTATATAGTGCTTATATTGTATTAGATAGTACAAGTCATCTAGAGATGATCTGAAATGTACAGGAATGTGTACATAGGTTAGATACTAATGATATGCAATTTTATATGTCTTATGTCTTATGGTTTATATCTGGATGTCCTTCCAAAACTTCTTGCACTCATAGGTAGGGCCTAGGGAGGTGATTGGATCAAGGGGGCCTGATGCTTATCAGTGGATTAGTCCACTATTGAGTTTATAGCTAAATGTGATTTGGGAGACGAAGCCTGGTAGGAGGAGGTGGCTCACTGGGAGAGTGGTCTGGAAGGATCTATCTCCCTCCTTCTTCCCTTCACCCTCTCTATCCTTCCCACCAGCCACCATGATATAAACAAGCCTCCTCTACCATGCCCCACTGCCATTCTGACCTGCCTTGGAGACCTCCGACTATAGACTGAAACCTCTGTAAATTGTGAGCCAAAATAAACATCTCCTTTTTTAAATTGTGGGTGTTGGTACTGTGTCTCAGGTATGAGAAAGTAACTAAGACAATCTGAACATGGGTAGATTTTGGTGTCTGTATATGGGAGTGTCTTAGAACCTGTGAGGGATGACTGTACACTGGGTCTGTCCTTATGGGTAGACATTTCCCCTGGAGACATTGATTTCTCCTCATTTCCTTGATGTGAGGGTTGAGTGTACTTTTTCTTTTTGTTTTTGTTCATTTGTTCATTTTGTTTTGTTTTGTTGTTTCTTTGATTTAGACAGGGTCTCGCTATGCAGTTCAGGCTGGCCTTGAACTCACTATGTAGCTCAGGCTGGCCTCAAACTCGTGGCAATCCTCTTGTCTCTGCCTTGAATGTACTCTTGAGGGTTTTGTGGACAGCTTAGGCAAAGACATGACCTGGGCCCTAGAGGTGGACTATGCTAGCATGGCTGAAACCTGAAGGTGGGACACCAATCACTTCTTTGCTAAGTTCTTACCCTGGGAAAAGAGGGAAAGGAATATGATAAAGAACAACACTGCAAGGAGCTAAATCTGGATCTCTAATATTTCATTTCTCAAGAAAATATGTGAAAAAAAATATGGTAAAATGCGAATGTTCAATAAAGCTGGATGGCAGGTGTATGAGTATTCGTTATATTATTCTCGGTACTTTTCTATATTCTTCAACTATTTCAAATTAAAAAATTAAGTTACATCAGAATTAATTTGTTTCAGGAGAGCTCTGATTAAATAATTATGCAGAGCAGTTATGTGTCAAATAGTAATATAATTTGCCACTAGTTCTTAAATTAAGTTAATGTACCTAGGTATAATTTCAATGGAATTTGACTAACAAAATATTGAGTTTTATCCAAAATGTCATGGTTTAATTTTTATTCTAGTTGAGAGATCTCACCTGATAAACATTTGATTGTATTTCAGTTGTCTTACCAGAGCACCTTGTAAACAAGGGGTGATTTATCCATTTTCTGGTTGGAAAACTAACTCTAAGGAACTCGGTAATTCATTTGAGATCGCTCAGCAGTAGAAAGGCAATAGAACAATGCCGAGCCCTGTTCTTTTATTTTAACCTGGGATCCCCTCCCTCTTTTACCAAAATCCTCTAAAAATGGTTAATAGAACAATCTAGTGTACAATCTAGAGTATGCATGCATGTGATTGGGTCAACATAAGGCCACGGGCAAGGAGGACATAGGGATTACAATCTCTACACTAAAGGATTTCACAATCCAGTAAAGAAATTATAAACAAGTCAGCCATATCAGCCCATCTCGTCTTCCCAAGTGTGAGGAAATGGCAACAGTGAGTTTTACCTACAGAATGTCAGCTGTAGCCACCACCGACACACAAGTATTTACCAAGTATCTGCTGTGTACGGGACTGCTGTTAGCACTGCTCATTTCCAGACTATTCCAAGGTTACCAGGTTCTTCTTAACCTTTCCTTAGATGTGTGTGCACCCTGCTTTCTCCCTTGAGATTGATATCTCTTTGCCCAAGGGGAATTCATTTGTACTAGGAGATATTTTAAAGAGCAAGCAAACTCAAACCCAACAACCATAGGAACAACCACAAAAACCAATGCAGCCCAACCTTGAAGAAACCTTTTTTTGATAAAGTCGCCTTTGAGACTTCATGGCTCCACTCAAGTCAAGCATTTCAAGTGGCTGAACTTGCAACTTGGACTCAGAGACATTTTTTCTGGAAGGAACTTGATGGGCTGTTTAAATGGTCAACAGGTAAGTACTGCAGAGTAATAGCTGCAGATCTTTTGGCTTTTTACACTTATGACTGATGGAAAATGTCATTTGCACCCCTTGATTTATATGTAAAAAGCCTAGTGCAAAATTACAGCAGAAGGATTTGTTTTTCCTTCTGCCTCTGTTAGTTGGATGACATTTCAATTGAGGCATTCTTGTAGTACAAAGCAAGTGGCCTGGCCTCCTCTATATACTTTCCAGATCCATCACTGAACCCATGAATGATTAAATATCCACCTTCCATCTTGGTCCCTGATAGCAGCACCCTAATTTCCCAGACTACTGTTCTACAGTTGACAACCAGAACTCTTATCATTTGGTCTTTGATTTGTCAGAGCAGGCAGTATGAGAATGAAGGAGCTCAGAATTTCCACAGGACAATCAGGATTCCTGACAGCAGTCAATTTCTTAGTGGCTCTAGTGGGGGACCTCTGGAAGGAATCAAGTACTACAGATGTCTGTGTAACTGGACTGCTTACCATTGTTTTGGTTTTTCTCTTCTCATCACAGTCCAACCTCTTCCTCTGCCCTATCTTGCTTCCATCTCTCCCCCCTGCCAAGGGCCAATCCTGAGTGCACTTCCCTGTAAACTTCCTGTATACAGATCTGTAAATCAGAATCATCTTCCTGAGGAATTGGACCTGTGACTGAATCTAGGAATCATTTCTGCCTCCTCTCTTTCTTTACCTGCCTCTGTATCATGAATCATTCAATCAATCAAATCTTGAGTGTTGATGGTGATTTTGGAATAGTTCTTGAATCTACCCATGGTTTCCTACTCCATTCTTATTATTTATCTCTTTTCAGTAATTTTCCGGATGTCTGTGCCAGCCTCCTAACTGCTTCCAAACTCTTGTTTTGTCTTTCTCAAACATGTTCTTCCCATTGTAAACAGAGAGATCTTTCTTAAGAGTAGATCTGGTCTCATCACTAACAATAGCTTACTATTTCCTTAAAAGTCTTAATGTGACCTTGACCTTCAGGACCTCCATACCCTAGGACCCTCAATAATGTCGTTCCACGTTCTGCCATGTGTGTGCTGTGCTCCAGCTAAAATTAACTATTTACTGTTTCCCAAATTGACCACAACTTAGGACTCTGAGATTTGGGGCCCTGCTGTTTCCTTTTCTTACAGTTTGACTCTTCCACCTCCACCCACCACACAGACAGGTGCATATACACACTGACACACGTACACATGGGCACACACAAATACTGCCTTTCCTTAGAAGGTTTCTCTGACTCTAATGCTCCTCCTCCATGGGCATTGATGTTCCACAATTGGAACAAGTCTTACATTAGATTGAGAAGAAGATCCTGAAGGTAAGATTCCTGGGAAAGTGATTTACTAGGAAGTATTTCCAGGAATAACCAGTAGAGGAGCAAAGAAGCAGGGGGAAGAAGGGGAGTAAGTAAAGCCAGGGTTCTTTGAATCAAGTCCCCCAGAGGGTTGGAGACTTTGCTTCAGTCCCAGAAGGGAGCTCTAGAGAAAGTGACACTTATACCTCACTATTCTCCCCCACAGGCAACAATATGTATACATATTTAGATATTATACCTATGGAATATTATGTACCTGTAGTCATTCATTAAGAAGAGAAGAAAACTTCTCAGACATTTCAGGCTTTCTTTGGTGCAGGCAAATCAGGCCTCAGCAGCACGACAAAGAGAATGGGATGACCTCTGTGGGGATGAGTGTCTTGACGGTGGGCTTGCAGGGACCTGGTGAAGAGGTCCAGGGACTGTGGGTGGAGACTGGCTCTTACCACGCCTGTGATGGTCTAGTAACTGCCTGGGCCCCTACCGTGAAAGGCAGTGGTCTCCTGGCCAGCTGGGTATGCGTGTTGACCATGGGAAGCGAAGCAAGGAGATGTGTGCTTCAGTGAATGAATGAGGGATGAATGAATGAATGAATGAACAAGTGGCTAAATACCATCCACCTTCTAATAGGAGCCTTTGAAATAGGGACTTTTCACAGTCAGCACCAGCAGACAGATGCAAGTTTTCCATGTTTGAACATAGGCTGTCCTTCTTGTGAGAGACTGGATATATACTTTGAGAAGATGATCTTTTTGCAAGAAGT
This sequence comes from Heterocephalus glaber, assembly GCF_053883595.1. Classification (NCBI taxonomy): domain Eukaryota; kingdom Metazoa; phylum Chordata; class Mammalia; order Rodentia; family Bathyergidae; genus Heterocephalus; species Heterocephalus glaber. The sequence continues at coordinate 9,888,306 of NW_028258340.1, read as the reverse complement.
CAAAAGTACAGCTCATGCTTTATACCAACCGCATATTTCACAGAAGTCTTGCCTTCTTACTTTAAGAGGTCTGATGGCTGCAGGCAGCAGGAACAGCAGGCTTCATGACGAAAGATCAATTGGTAACTCTGGATGTCTTCAAGTCTGAGGACAGCCAGAAGTCACGGTCTGTTAGCCCTGGAAGAGACAGCTGGAAATAAATCCACCACCTTGACTGTTGCCTTTAACACCGAGGGTGTTATGTTTTAGGTCTAGAATGTCTTCCAAAATCCTCCTGTGTTCAGAAGTGGGGCTTTGGAGCGTGACTGGATCATGGGGTGCTATACTCATCAGTGGAGTGTATAGTTAAATGTGATGTTAGGAGGTGGAGCCTTGTCAAAAGAGGCAGGTCCCTGGGGGCATGAGCTGGAAAAGTGTATCTCCTCCCAGGTTCTTCCTTCCTCTGCTTCCCCACTGCCATGACTTGATCAGCTTTCCTCCCCTAGGTCCTTCCACCGTGCTGTTTCTGCCTTGGAGCCTAACAACCATGGACTGAAACTTCTGAAACTGAGCCAAAATAAACTCCTCCTCCTTTAAGTCTTAGGTGTCAGATAGTTTGTCCCAGTGATGGGAAAATGACCAACATAGAGGCTGAAAGGAGTTAATTTCCTTGTCCAAACCCTCAGAGACTTGCTGACAGTCTCAGAGTGACAAATGGCAGAGCCAGGTTGTCACCCAGGGCCAGAGACTTTTCCTTGTACCTCTTTCCTTTAGCCTATCTCCATCACTTACTGTAGCCCATTTGCCAAGTCTCCTTCCTTATGCTCTGAGTTCCTGCCTTGTCTCAAAATAGTTTTCTCAAAATCAACTTTACTGAGGTGTGATAGGCATAAAGTATAACGTCTATTTTAAATGTTCAGGTCATAGGATTTTGTCAAATTTACATATCCACACATGGTATGCATAACCACTACTGTTATAGCTGTGTCTAGCTGTCCCCCAAAGCCTCATGTGGTCATAAGTGGGGCTTTTTCGGAAGTGGCTGAATCTAGAGTGTGTGATGCTGGAAGTGATTCATGGTGCAACGCTAGGCTCAAGGGCGGTAGGATTAAGGGTGTGAATGCTACCTGCCCTAAGTAGTCCGGATAAGGTATAAGGGACAGAAGGATGCTGTTAAGGTCCCTTGTTGCCTTGCTACCTTCTGTCTGCCATGAACTGTTGCCCCTCTGCTATGTGGCACCCTGCCTTGGAGCCAGCCGATTATGAAACCTCTACAAACTGTGAGCCAAAATAAACCTCTCCACCTTCAACTTTGGGTGTCTGGTATTTGGTCTCATCAATGAGAGAAAAATAACCAAGGCAACTACAGTCAGCATATACAACATTTCTATCACTGCCTTAATTTCCTTTGTGTTCATTTGGAGCCAACCCCCACCCCGACCTCCAGCCCAGGCACCCATGGTCTGCACTATAGATTAGCTTTCTTATACTCAAATGTTATATAAATGGAATCCTACAGTGTGTATTCTTTTTTCTGTTGTCTGGTTTCCTTCATTCAGTATTGTCATTATTATTATTGTTATTTTGGATTTTTGAGACAGGATCTTGCTAGGTACATCAGGCTGGCCTTGAACTCATGGAGATCCTCCTGCCTCAGCCAATGTATCTTTGCCAGCACTTGATATTGTCAGATCTTTAAATTTTAGCCTTTCTAGAACTAATATAGCTACTACTCAGGGCTTTAATTTGGACTTCAACTAATGATACTGAGAACTGTCTTGCATGATTGTGGCCAATGATACTTTAAAAATACTTTTCCCAGTTTTGAAATGAATTTGCTTTTGTTAAGATTGAATTCTAAGAGTTCTATATTCTGGGGTTTTGTTGTTGTTGTTGTTTTTTTGTTGTTGTTATTGGGTTTTTTTTTGAGACAGGGTCTCACTATGTAGTTCAAGCTGGCCTTGAACTCACTATGTAGTCCAGGCTGGCCTCAAACTCATGATGATCCTCCTGCCTCAGCCTCCTGAGTGCTGCAATTGCGGGTGTGTGCCACCACACTCAAGCTAAGAGTTCTATATTCTGGATATAAGTTCTTTGTCAAATTTACACAAAGTAAACATATTCTGGGCTGGGGATTTAGCTTAGTGGTTCTGCTGCCTGCCTCGCAAGCACAAGGTTCCGAGTTCGATCCAGTACCAAAAGAAAAAAAAATTTTTCTCCTATTTCATGGGTTGCTTTTTCCATTTTCTTAAAGGTGTCTTCTAAAGAGCCAAAGTTTTATGTTTGGATGTAGACCACTATGTCTATTTTTTCTTTTATGATCCATTCTTTATTTTATTGTATCAATCTAAGAATCTTTGCCTATCTAAATGTCACAAAGATGTTCTCATTTTTCTATAAATTTCATTATTTTAGCATTTATATTCAAACCTGTGCTCCACTCTTGAAACCCTTCAGCCTCCTTCCTAAACTCAGAGAGGAATCCCATGCTGATGCCTGCAACAGGCTGATTCCAGACTGAGAGGTGTGGGAGCAACAACTTGGCAATAGGGCTTATTTACTACTAGGCCTTCTGTGCTCCTGATCAACCTCAGTGGCCCAAATTTCATGGCCTTGAGATGTAGAACTGCAGTGACATTTAATGACATGTTCTCAGGAGCTGTGAGGATCACTGGTTGTATGAACACAGGGCAGCCTGTTGACTTCTCTGAGGCTGTTTTTGCATCTATAAAATGGGGATGATAAAACCTCCCTTGCAGGATTATTGCCACAATGAAAAATGAGAATAATATAATATATATAAGAAGACATTTTGAAGAATCTCAGCCAGAAGAGGCCCTTGCTGAGCCAGAGTCTCTTAGCACCAGCACTGTTGCTGCTATGTGGTCTTTTTTTTTTTGGTTTGTTTTTTTTTGGTACCGGCGATCGAACTTGGGTGCTGCTATGTGATCTTAACAGTATTTGGATGGCATGCTGATGGCCTGCTCTGTGTTATTGTAAAACTGTGTGGATGGCATGAGTTGACGGGCTTCGACAAGCTCATCTGAACCTTTTTAAAAATAGGGCTCCTGCTATATTTGGCAGGTCACTGCTCTGGTATGAAGGGACTTTTAGGGCTATGCTGAGGAAGCAGCTGAGCATGGCTTGGGGGTGGCCACCAGTCAGCAATGAGTCAGGACATCTTTAGCATGCCTCTTGAAAATGTTTTAAAAATGAGTCCACATGGGGACTTTCTGTTTATTCTCTGAAGCAGGGACAAATGGGCATGATGGGAGGGTCTTACTCTGCTATGACAGCTTATGTGGTCACATCATCTCCTCCTCAGCCTTTTGCAGAGTCAGAGACTGTGCCTCTATGGGAAATTCAGGGAAGGAAATGGGGCAGTAGTGCATATGGACGTATTTTAAGGCTTGTAGTTTTATGCTTTGGGATCATTTTCTTCTTAAACTTTACCTGTACAGCTGAAAACACTTTTTTTCCAAAACTGTTTCTGGAAAATAGTGTTTTAATACCAGGAATTCTGATTAGGTGTCTGAATTGTCCTGTGTATGCAATGATGATGCACAAACCCATCCATCAGGTTATGTCACCTTCTGAGTCTTAGTTTTTCTCATCCATAAAATGGGAGTAGTAATATCTCATATATTTGCTGTGAGAGTTATATTGGTTACTACAAATGTGTCTTGAAGAGTGCCAGGTAAACAGTAATAAATATTGTAAGTGCTACTTATTATTATTATTGCTTCATTCTATTTGAAGTTACCTTTTGTCCCTCTGTGAGTATGTGTGCACATACACTGAGTAGCTGAGCAAGTGTTTGGGAAGGTCTTATATGCACTTAACATTTTTTCTTTGAAAAACTGAGTGTCTACTTTGGAAGTCCTTAAGTAGTATGTGATTTATAATTAACAACAGCCAGGATTCCTTCTAACCTTTATTTAATAGACTGAAATTCTCCCTGCTTCAATGACATTTTGTGGCTTCTACTCTTCCCCTCAGGAAATTTCTTCAGATCTGCAGGAAGTTTTGAGTTGAGCTGATCAGAGAAGCATTAATTCCTCGTTCCTTCACAGAGGCAAAAAGCACCTCTCCAGCATTCTCAGCACTGTGTGCCCCCGCTCTGTGCCCCCTCTGTGTGCCCTTCCTCTCCAATCCACTCCCTGGATCTAATCTCCCAAACCTACCCTCCTCCTCCTCTAAAATGATGTAGGAGCCACCAGCCTGTCAAGGCAGTTGGAGAAGGGACTACATTGTGTGGATTATTGTTCCTCCTGCCTCTGTGCAGTGCCCAGCTCCTCAGTAACATTTGCAGTGCAATCATTCTCATCACATGAACGATGCAAATGAGGAAGTGTGGACAGGAGAAGTAGAGAGGCTTCTTCAAGAACACAGGCAAGTCAGCATTTTGGGGTACCCCAAAATCACCTGAGGGAAGGGGCAATCCTTTCAGTGGTACTAATTCTGACAGTTACATTGAACAGGCCTGTGCCCTGATACTGAATGTAAGGTGGGGCTGCCAGCTTATTTGAAATCACAAGCTAACGAAGGCCTGTGACATGCATTATAACCTTTTTTTTTACCAATATCTCAATTGTGTGGGAATGTAAGAAAAAATAATATGTTCTTCTTCATATCACCTTATCAAACACGATTTTTCACATAGCTTGTTCCCGCTCCTGGATGAAATCTCAGGCAGGTCCCATAGGTTTTCAATCCCCTTTAGTCTCAAGTGCAATCTAATTTCAGTAAATAAAATGTCCCATCTAGTCAAACCTGAAAACTTCAATCTTTATTCAATTTCAGTCACCTTCCCATCCCCCACACCAGCCTATTCTGACTGTGCTGTGTGTGGGAGAAGATAGAGGCACAGTTGATGTCTTCTGTCCTCTGTTTCTTTCTTTCATTGCCTCCTCCAGTCTCTAGCTGCCATTTTGAGTCCAGCCTTGGTTGGTGCATAGGAATGGGGAGAAGGGCAGGACAGAGAACCTCTCAGTAAACGGGCACAGTTGGTACTGGACAGGGAACTTGCCAGTACAGAGACGGTTCAAATCTAACTGTTGTTTTGGTACTTCTCATGGTCCCTTCAGGATTTGCATTGCTGGGAATCTCTCACTAGTACTCCTGTGATAAGGGGGATAAGGTTCACTCCTCCCTCAGTCTCTGGCTTCGGTGCAGATCACCGCTTGATGTAGCCAACTGACATAAGCGGCCTTCCTGTGCAGAGCCCAAGTCTGGTCACTTCCAGGACCCACATCTGACTCCAGGATCTGCTGCCAGGGCAGCTGCTCAGCTAGACTTGTACAGTACCTTCATACATCCCTGGGAGGGAACCTGATGGCTCTCATTATGTTCCTCTAGCTCTGAGCATTATATGTCAGGCTTTAGGTGGTCTCTAAAAGCCCTTACATCTAATTTAAGGGAAGAAGAAGTAGCCTATTCCCCTTTGGTCATGGTGGTACTGGTTCCAGTACCTTCATCACTCTCTCTACCTTCAACTTTGAATGGACTACTTGTCCTGGAGTTGGGTAATAAGTATAGGTCCCTTATAATTTATCTGTATCTACTTTTTCACTTTATATAAAACTTTTTCATTGAAGTGCAACATTCACATGGCAAAGTGGATGAATTATAAATGTACAGCTTGATGCATTTTCACAAAGTGAATATCCACCCATGTAACCAAGACTTAGATCCAAAAACAGACCATTCCCAGCACCCCAGGTGCCTCCTCATAGTCCTGCCTTGCACTTCCCTTCCCTCAAGTGGAACTGCTATCCTAACTTCTAAGATTACAGTTTATTTTGCAAACCAAGACAAGTCTGAGAGTAAAAGAGAGCATGTGATACTTGTCCCACAAAATGGTCACCATCAATTCCTTCTCTTCCTGTGAACACATGTTATGGCTCCATATTTAGAGGTGATTAACTCTTTTTATACTTCATTAAATCTAGGCTGGTACTTGACTACATTGACTTGTAGAATATTGAAGATATGATTCTTTCCTACTTGTGGTCCAGCCTTGATTCTGAACCTCCTGTAAAAAGTGTAGATTCACTGAAGAAAAGTGTAGATTCAGAGAAGAAAGGGGTGATGTGGGAGGAATACTTGGCTGCTGGTTATGTGAGTAGTGAAGTCAATTTTGAATGTTTAGCTCAGATGATTCCCACCTCAGATGCCATCTGACTGCAAATGCTGACATTCTCACCCTTGGACTTTTAAGCAGAAAGTCTCTTTGATCCTCAGCTCCTAGGACCCTTCTAAGTGCATGCACTGTTACCACCTAGAGCGGAATTACTCACTAACTCTTCCTCCTTTGTCCCAGATGCTTTCTTCCTCCTCAAATAAGCCTGACTCTCATTTGATCTGCAGACAATTTTGTTTCGCCTGTGAAGCACAAAGACATGTCTTGTTGACTAATGGCAATAAACTGTAATGAGGATGCCTCAGTCACTATGTGGACATAGAACATAAGGTATTATCTGTTCAGGAGCAGACAAAGTCATACAAATGACAGACAGTGGAATGAAGTTCCATGATGCTGGGCTTTGCATAGAGAATTAGGGGTAGGAAGAAGGTTAGGTGTAATGTCTTGGGAGAAAAACAAATAAAAAGTGCCTGCTCATTCTGCCCTGGCTCTTTCCTACATTCCCTTCACTGTCCCAATGTAAATAGCTGATAGTTGGCAGAAAATTGCCCATCCAGTGTACTCAAGGACAAAAGAAACTAAGGAAGGCTTAGCCAAAACTGGACAGGAACCAATGATAGAGTCATTTCTACTCATCCCTTGGAGATGAGCTATTTCTCCTTTTTGCAAATGAGGAGGGTATCATTTGCTTATAGGACTTGACATGAGGTGGTAACATCTCTGAGGTTGATGGTCAATTTTTATCTTGGAATTGAGCCTTCATCTTGTATAGCTGGTTTTTTTCAAGATAGTGTAAGAAATGTAGGCTAATTGTAGGAGAAATAAATAAAACAGAGATAAGAAGATGTCAGCAGCTATTGGGATTTATCCTTCCATACTGTCAGATATGAGATGTCATATCAATCCCTATTCACTTTTACTATTGACATTCTGAATCCATGAAACCATGACTGTACCACTTGGAACATATTTTTTTCTTTTTTCTTCCTTTCTTTCTTTTTTCTTTTTTTTTCTTTTTGGTACAGGAGATCCAACTCAAGACCTCATGCTTTCGAGGTAGGTGCAGTGCCACTGAGCTAACTCCCAAGTCCATTGAACTTTTATTTGAAATTCAGAACTTATCATTTATTTTATTTACATGCCTGAAGTATGTGGCTGTATCAGGCCATATCCTAAGAAGTCATCAATTCACACTCAAAGTTCATTTGGCATTTTATCAGTGGTTACAATTTCTAGGAGGAAAATAGTTTGACCATAATGCATCAATGACTTGAAATACTATGATTGCTCAGGGTGCCCTGTTGTGTCATGTACATTAGTACACTATGATATACATTATGGCTTGGATATTGAATGCCTCCCAAAGGCCCAATTGCAGAACGTTTGGTCCTAAGGTGACACTAATGAGAGGTGGTAGAATATTTAGAAGGTAGAGGCTAATGAAAAGGTTTTAGGTCATCAGGAGCATGCCCCAAAGGAGGTAGTGGAACTGTGGGCCCTTCATTTTTTTTCTTTTGCTTCCTGGACATGAAGTGAGCAGTTTGCTCTACCATGTGCTCTCGAACATTGTGATGTAGCACTTGTATCAGAGGCCTAAAAGCAATAGGTCTACTTGGTTGTGAACTGGAACCTCTAAAACTATGGGTCAAAATAAAACTTTCTCCTCATAAATTAATTATCTCAACTATTTTGTTATAGTGACAGAAAAGCTGATTGATATATATGTGTCATCTATTTTCCTATAGTTGGGGGTAATTTTATATTAATTTTATCTGGAAAACATACCAGAAATGTGGTAGAACATTGAAGAATGCAAAAAAGAAATGAATGTATCTCCAATTATCTATTGCTATATAATAAACCACTACATATGTTTTGGCTTAAAGCAATGATTTACTACAGTTAATGATTCTGTTGTTTGGCTGGACTTAGCTGGATAGTTCTTTAGCTCTACATGGTTTAGTTAGGGTCACTCATGCAGTCAGATCCTGGTAGAGTTGGAGGTGGCTGCTTTGGTTCTTTTCCACATGGTCTCTTCCTGTTGTTAGCTTGGACTTCCTTATAGCATGGTGGTCTCAAGTTTCTGAGAACATAAAAATGGAAGGTGCTAGATCTCTTAAAGTCTAGGCCCAGTTCTGTGGAATACACTGTATTGATTCCGTAGCATGGTCAAAGCATGCCACAAGATTCGATGACAGAGAAAATACTTCATTTCTAAGTGAAAGCCATAGAATGTATATGCAGGATGAGAGGGAAGAGTTGATGGCCATTGTTAATGACAATTTACCAACAACAAGAAAAGAAAAAAGCAAAGAAAATTAAAGAACAATATAGAAAAAAAAAGAAAATGCAATAATAAGAATATTTTTCAAATATTTATTCATTCATGTGCATGTTCCCAACATTTAGGGCACTATCTTACTTATAGAAGATTTTAAATTAATGTTTGTTAAATGAATGAATTTGATAAAGTATTTGCAGCAGACATGGGGTACTTATTAACCCAACTGATTCTTCTTCCTCCTGGGCACATAAACAGACCATAATTTGGAGCCTTCCTTGTGGATAGAAATGACCTGAGAATTGTAGCTGATAGGAATGGAGTGGGAGCACCATGTCCACGTCTGATCCATAGAAACCTCTTATGTGTTATCCCTCCCCTTCTTTCTCCATTCTGATTTCCTGCAATAAAGACAATCTCCTGAGTGATCTTGGAGGCTGCTTTGAGAACGGTTGAACAACAAAATGGAAGGAGCCTGGATTCCTAAGTTCCCATTTTAAGAAGACTCACCTGATTGAGAACACTCACATGTGCATGCTTACGTTTGCAATAAATAACACTGTTTGTGTGGAACCAGTGAAACATTGAAGTTTATTTGTTACAATAGCCAGTTTTAACTGAATTTATATAACTGCATTTGTCAGCCTTCCTACAGTTTCAAGGAGGAAAAAAAGCTCAAATTTCCTACAACTGATGTTAAGTTCTAGTTCATACAGTGGGAAGTATATTTCCAATCATACTGTGGTAGGCAGTCCTCTAAATTGCTTCCAATAATTCCTACCTGTTGGAATTCATATCTTTGTATAATCTTCTCTCTGGAGAGTGACCTGGACTTAATGACTTGTTTCTAGCTAATGAAATATGGCAAAGGTCTGATAGGACACTTCCATAGTTAGGTTACAGAAGATTATCTTTCCTTTGTTAACAGATTCTTTTTCTTCTTGGCTTTGATGAAGTGAATTGTCATGTTGGAGAGGCTCATGTAGCAATGACTCAAAGACAACCGTTGCCCAACAGCCAGTAAGGAACCGAGGCCTCAGTCCAACAGCCCTCCAGGGACAGGACCCTGCCAAAAACTACAGAAGAGAGTTTGGAAATGAATCTTTCTCCAGTTGAGCCTTGAGATGAGACTAAAGCCTTAGTTAATACCTTGATTGCAGTTGGGAGAGGCCCTAAAACAGAAGACCTACCTAGGCTGTGCCCAGATTCCTGAGCCATGGAAACTGTGAGATAATAAGTTGGTTATTTTAACGTTCTAAAATTTATAATAACTGGTAATCTACCAATATACTTACAAACCTAGTTTTTTATCTGGGGCTTACAAGCAATATATTGATACTGATAACCTTCTGGCTTCAAGTAGATGATCTTAGAGATAAATACACTCATTAAACTGTTTCTGGCATTCCTATGTATTATTAAACCATAATCTGGAAAAACCTTCCTTGTCACACCCTTCTGGTTACTTAATCCATTATTTATTGTGATGAAACTACTACATCATGGTTTCAAATCTGTCTGGTTTGATGTCTGAGATTATTGCAGAAAAAAAAATCTCTGCACCAAAAGAAAAGTGGAGAAGCAGAAAGAGCCAAAATTGAAGTGTTGTGCTCCAGATGATCTAGGCTGGAGAAATCTGGAGCTTTCTCCATCCATCAGTAAAACAGAAAAACAAATGGAAGCTCAAAGTGTTAATAAGGAAACCCTTGAAACGTTATCTGTGCTTTTATAATGATCAATAGCTCAATTTCAGGAGATGAATTATGGTGTGTGAAGAATGCATGAAGCAGAAGAGAAGTGAAGCATTTGGAGGGGGTGGCAGCAATGGGTTCACAGTCCTTTGAGCTAACCATTGACTAAAGCTGGGGAGAAGCTGAACTCTCATAGAGCTTGCCTGGTTTAGTTGATCAAGTAGCTCCCTACTGACTCCTCAACACTGAAGCCACGCATCAGTCACCATCTCTTATTCTTCTTAGAATGAGAGTTTCTTTTTCCAGCTGTTAGAAGTCATATTGTTTCTATGTCTTTTTGAAGGTGCTGTGTGTGTGCACATGTGTGAGGGGAGGCAGAACACAGAAGGAACACAATTTAAAGAGAAAAGAAAGGGGGATATGTCTCGAGATAGAAGTGAAAGACTAGATATTTTAAAAATCCGAGGCTTCCTGTGCTCAGTGATGTTACCTACCTGGTCCTGGGAGGCATTTGACTGGAAAGCTCTGATTTAAGCTCTCTGCATGTAAATACCTTCATCTAAATATAGAGATTAATCTAGTTGAACTCTAAGGTCTATGCAGCCCTAACATTTTGTGACTCTAATGGTGGAAATTTTAGGCCAGATGGAAAACTCATTTAGCACATTTCTTTAAAAGGAGAGTGAGAGCTGATTGGAGAAAAAAAATATAATTAACTTGACTGATGATACTGTAGGGCAAGTTAAAATTATACTACATGATGAAGATTTACCTTAACCATGCTTTTAATATAACCCTGATATCATTCTTGTTTGGCTAAGTTGAAGAGAATTTTCTCTGTTCTGACAGCTGAGCCAAACCTAAGAAAAAAATAACTGGAATCAGCCTCTTCCCAGTGCCTGAGCATTTCTCAAATGCTGATTCACTTGGAAGGCACCAAAGGTCCTGAAAATATCCAGTGCACCAGGCTTTGAAATATCAAAAGTATCTTCTTAAATGGACACTCATCTATAAGCAGATTTCCGAATGAGCTATAGTTCCAAAGCGATTTTGTTAAAGTGCTCATTAGACCTCTGTATGTTGGAATGTTATGTGTCTACTCTTTAAAAGTAAAAGAAAAAACTCATGTTCAAATTATTTTATTTCCTTTCTAATTTGGTTTTTACCTTGCTAATAGGCCTGTATTTACCGGACATTTATACATTATATATATGTGTGTGTGTGTGTGTGTGTGTGTGTGTGTGTGTGTGTGTGTATGTGTGTGTGTGTGATACTCATTTCTATATTCAGTTGATCAGCAAGTATTGAACTACTGATGTTCTTCAAAGACTAAATATTGTTTCTCTTCTCTTTTCATTCAGCATGCTTTCCATGACTTATTTTATCCTACAGTTTCATTTACATCTATACATAGGAATCTTCTAAATGTATTTCTCCTGTTACATATGTTAAACTATACCTCCACTTTAATCACCTCTTGTCCCCTCAAACTCAACATACCACAAAGCAGTATTTATTATGTCCCCATTTGAGCTCCTTTTTAGAATTTGTATCTTAAATGACTTCCAAATATTGTGTATTAAAGGTTTAGTCCCCAGTGGATGGCCGGCACTGTTGGGAGAGTGGTGAAATCTTTCCAGCCTGGGGCCTAGTGGGAGGAAGTTACATCATTGGACACTTATTCTTGAGGATATTGGGATGCAGGTCTCTCTCTCTCTCTCTCTCTCTCTCTCCCTCCCTCCCTCCCTCCCCCCTGTCTTTCTCTCTTTTTGCTTTTCAGCCACCATGAAGTGAGCGGCATGCTTTTCTGTGTACTCTTCACTATGATGTTCTAACTTGCTACTGTCTCAAAGTAACAGAACCAAGAAACCATGGAATAAATCCTCTGAAACCATGAGCCAAAAAAATCTTTTCTCCATTTAAGTTGTTTTTCTCAGGTATCTTGTCAAAACAATAGAAACCTGACTAACACAGTCCTCTTCCTGACTTTTCAGTTTTGGTTAATGGCCATGACTCCTCTTCTTACTTTATTCTCTAAACTCCATCCCATTCCCACACATTGGAATTTTTTCTTTTCCTTTTTCCTTCTCAGTACTAGAAACTGAACCATTTCATTTTTTAAACCATCCCCAGGCACAATCACTTCTTATTCTAATGTCCCCAAGGAACTTGGTACTAGTTTACCTAGTAATTACTAACTTGCATGGCTGTTGCCTTCATTAAACTTTAAACTCCCTAAAGGTAAAGGGGTTGCATATCTGAATTTTTTTCTGTTCAACATATGATTTCTTTGTGAGAACTATCCCTCCCCTACTTGATGGGCTGCCAATGATAATGTTCCACTTCTTTTTGTTCACAGGGAAACATAAGACTTCAACAGCCTACTTGAGTTCTCTATACCACTGGCCATAGTAATTGGTTTATGGATGAATATGTGACTCAAACCAGGCCAATCAGAACTATCTCTGTCCCTTTAATTGGGGTTACAAGCCATAGGAACTGTGTAAACCTGCCCTATAAGTGCTTGTCTCTGCTTCCTTATTGATACAGCTATGTAGGCAAAGCCATTGCAGGGAGAGGCAAGGCTGAGCTGAGCAGCTGTGACTGGTATCCTATCCCTAGACTTTTTAGTCAAGACAATTAATTCTCATTTTCATTAGAAACACTGTGAGTTGGAATTTAGTTACTTAAAATTAAAGGAGTCCTGACCTAATGTAATAGGCCCTGTGTTTTAGTGTGTAACAAAGTTATTTTGTTGGCTGTAAGGAGTAGGCTTTCAAACAATGTTTTAAGATGGATATAAGATACTATTACCAATCCCCTTTGCCTCTTACTGTAATAAGGAAAGGAGAATGTTTTATAACAATGATGGTTTCTGCTTTCATTTTCTTTTGTCCACCCACCAAACTCCCTGAGATGGGAAAAGCAGAGAAAAGAAATATAATGTTTTTCAAATATCTTAGCATCATTTACAAGCCTACAGGGTGAGAAGCCAAAGCAGCATGCTTATCTTTTCTCCTCAATGAAAATATTGCCTGTTTCTTTGCCTCTTTAGACTTCTAACTTCTTCCTCTTTTCTGCCCAATCTCTTCTATGATTTAAAGAGATAGGAAATGTGTTTCTTTCAAAGAAAGCGAGCAAGGAAAAAGTTATCCAGAGTCTGAGTTTCCTATTCTCACAATTTCTTAACACTCTGCTCACACTCTGCCTCTTTCCACTAGATCCATCTTGCATCCCACGGCAGAAATACACCCTGATGTCTTCCACATTCCACCAGCATCTACTTAGATGCTTACGAATACCCTACCCAAAGTGGGTCCCCAAATCCACATGATACCACCCACTGTATGCATTTTGTAGGTGTGATATGAACTACTCTCTCTCTCTCTCTCTCTCTCTATATATATATAGATAGATAGATAGATAGATAGATAGATAGATATAGATATCGGGTCTATTCTCCAGTACTCCCGTTTTCTCCGTGTCACAAAAGAAATAAATATTATGGTCACTTGGTTCCTGAGGCCTCTGTCAGCTCCATAGGTTAAGGAGGGGTGGAAATGAGAATGGGAGCACTCTTGTGAGTGCAGATAAGTTGGAAAGAAAAAGATAAAGCAGCACAGGGGTGGGGGCTAGAACAGAAGAGAGAGGAAAAGAGAAAAAGACAGATAGATTTTCAAAAGAGCAGTGTGTGAATTAGATTTTAATTAGCCTTTCTGTATCTTTCATGATATAATTCCATCACCATCATCTCAAGAGATTGTCAGTGTTTTTAAAGGCACGTGGTAATTAGATTTTTGTCTCTTTCAGATGTATCACAGTGCTGACACAGGCTGACCTTAAGGCAACCCAATTTTATTTGGGTTACAATTAAAACAATCAGGTTACAAAGGCCTACAGGGCAAATGTCCAGTTTCTCTCCAGGGAAGCCAAATTGTGTTTGAGATAAATATAATTCATACAATTTTCTCACTACACACTTTCAGAAATTATCTTTACCTTTTAATTTAAGAATTCAGGGGGAAAAAGAATTCAGGATTACAGCCAGGATACCTGTATTCAGATCTTCACTCTTCCACTTAGTAGCACTAAAAGAGTGAGCAAAGTGTTTAAATTCTCCAGGCCTCAATTTTTCCACCAGTGAAATGGAAAAAAGTATCTCCCCCAAAGAGGTGTTGTTGTGGGAATAAAATGAGCTCACAGAGAATGGAACACTTCTTGACACATAGTAAGGACATCATAAAGGTTAGCCATTATATTGCTTTTTAGTTATCTTCCACAATAGGTAACTCAGTTCTAAACATACACAAGGCATTGAAAATTCACTGCACATATATACACACACAGCTATACACGTTTGTATGTGTATATTTACAAACAATGTATGTGTACACACACACATATATAGATTATATTTTAGTAATTGCTTCATCAAGTTATTATTTCCAATATGTATTTATTCATTCATTCAATGGATATTTACACACCTACCATGATCCCAGCTAAGATGTCAAGACTCTAAGTACCTGCATAGCAAGTGTTGTAGTTGCTGAAGTCAGCACCATCTCGGAGCTTAGAAAATACTCCTGATGTTAACAGAAACAAAAAGAGATTTAAGGAGAGGATCGGGTGAGATTTTCCCAGACCCATATGTTTTACCAGCACAATTTTGAATACAGCAGGTCAATCCACTAGTCCTTTATTCTCTCTGCTTTTCCACCTGTGCAGTGGAAATGATCACAGCAGTTTCATAAAGGTATTGTGAGGATTCGTGCACTAAGCATGAACTCTTGCTGACTCAAAGATCATCCTCTACATTGCCTAAAACAACCTTGTTTTTAAGATACAGGTATAGCAACAGGACACATTTTCTATATGCCTTGAATAGGTGTTACAGTCACCACATCCTGTTTTCTATTAGCACTTCTTCCTGAGTGCCCTTGGAACTCTCCTGTTTTTTCTGTAGTTGAGATGGACTCTGCCAGGAGTGGGAAGCTACAATGCAAACTCAAGGGTGAGGTTAGGAATACAGAGGTGAGTGTTCTGCAAACTAGAGGTGCTGCAGGCCAGTCACTTTAATAACATATTCGTGGAGGAAGCCTAATCAGGTAGTCCTCTGGCAACAGACCTTCTCTTTATTATCATGCTGTCCCCTAGTGTGTTTGTGAAAATATATGCAAGGGTCTTGTATACTCAGAAATCTTGCTTCTGCGTGGTTAGATCTAGGGTAACTCTCAGCTCTGATTCATTCAGAATCAAGCTCATTTCTATGACAGGCAAGGTAGAGGGGGAGAAGTAAAAACTATCTTTCCAAAGCCTTGACTGTGGCATCTTTCTGAAAAGATTGCATGCAAGAGAGTGCAACCAATACTGTCTTTGCAATTTCACACCTGTAATAGGTATGTTGTATAGGAATGGTGGCAGGAGCTTTGTTTGCTTTTGAGTGATACTGACAGTGAAACCAACCTTTGGTCTCTTCCTGCTTTCAATCAATCCCCCTACTGTTGCCACTTATCTTCCTAAAATGAAAATTTCATCTGTGTCATTGTCTCGCACACAAACCTTCGATGGTTCCCTTTTGCTTTTGAAATTACAATCATTTCATATGGCTTAGCATGGCCTCCCATTTCAATGTCATTTCTTGCCATGTTCCTTCTCACATCCTATGATCCACTCAGCCAGAACAACTTGGGAATTACTTGAGGCAGTCTCCATGATTGTAAGTTTTGGAACCTACAAGCCAGATTTTCTTAGTTTAAATGCAGGATCTTGTCTTAGTTACTTTCTCATTGCTAGGACAAAATATTCAAAACCCACAAGTTAAAGGAGGAAAGGTTTATTTGGGCTCATACTTTGTAGAGGTTTTAGTCCATAGTTGGCTGGCTCCAAGGTAGGGTGGCATGGCAGAGGAGAAACAGTTCATGTCAGTGCAGGCAGGAAGCAGCAAAGCAGCAGCAAGCCTCCAAGCCTCAATTTATTTTCCATGCAGGCTATTGGTTGGTGCCACCCACACCTAGGGTGGGCCTTCCCATTATCAACACTCAGAACTGTGCTAATCCAATCAGTGGACTAATTTAGTTATCACACATCCTTAATTCATATTCACACACCCCTAGACCCAGTCACCTCTGAAAAGCCCCACTATGAGCACATGAGATTTTGGGGAGAAATCTGGATACAACCATAACAGATCTCATTAGTTGTATAGCCTCAGACAGTTACTTATTCTCTGTCCTTCAAGTTCCTCATCTTTAAAATGGAGGAAATATACTATCATAGGGCTAATGTGGGAAATAAATGAGTGAACACACATAATGTGTTTAGAGTCTTGTCTAATACATAGCGAGCATCACAGAAGATGAGATATTATTTATGTTATTTGCAACTACCTAAGTAGGATCTTCTCTTTGATACCACTATGCCTTTGCATATGTAATTTCCAGAACCCATAACTCACTGTTCCTCTTCTATGCCTAAAGGCTAACTGAAATTCAACATATCTTTCAAATGTCTGCTTCTTTGCCCCTCTCTTTGCATATCCCATCATTTATCACAGCAGATTGTTTTAGTTTTTCAAAAGCAGATCTTTATTGTGCTATGAGATTGCGCCTTTCTTGAAAGCAACAATTATCTTTACGTTTGTGTCTCTAGGTTCCAGAAGTTTGGGTGTGAAATGGACCTCAAAAATTGATTGATCTAAAAATACGCGTATACAAATGTTCACTCCAGAATTATTTGTAAGAGCCAAAAAGTATGAACAATCCAAATGTCCAGCAACAGTGAAATGGATAAACAGTTTTGATATACCCATAGAAGGAAATATTACTTAGCCACAAACAGTCACAAAATACTGATAGCTGCTATAATATGGATGAACCCTGCAGGCATTATGCTAACTGAAAGAGGCCAGTCCTAAATATATTATAAATCACAAATATTTTAATATCCCATTCTATGAAATGGCCAGAATAAACAAATCTGGAGAGATAGGAAGTGGATTTGTGGTTGCTTTGAGTTGGAGGAGAGGATAGAGTGATGAGAAGTGTAGATAAATGATACAAGGGTCTCTTTGTGAGGTGGTAAAATTATTCTAAAAAAGACTGTGGCAGGGATTGAAAAAGTCTGAATATCAGGTACTTTGTGTTCATTCTCTTCCAAGGATATTCCAGATACAGATAGCATCCAATCACATTGAATTCCAAGAGATACCTACATTTTTTAAACTTTAGTTTTATTAATACAGAATACATGATATAGTAGACGGAAAACAGGATTGAGAATTTGGAGATCCAGAAACCAGTTCCCACTCTGTCACTACATATCCGTGTGACCGGGGCCTCACTTCCCCATTATAAAATTAGAGCTGAATTGGAATACTTCTTACTTTCTCTCACCTTTTTCTATGGTTTCATAATTTGATAACTTCAGGTTGAAGAGACTATCAGCTAAGACTTAGGACTTCTTTCAATGTAGAAAATTTCTTCCAGAGATAGTTGTGGTAAATGATCTGGACCAGTATGAACAGTTCTTAGGCAGCATGTGAACACAGAAATAACTGAAGAAGCATTTTTTGCCTAAATATGCGTGTCTTTGTGCTATTTGAGGACATGGCCACTCGATAATAAGGGGATTGGAGCCAAGAAATATGGAAATGAAGGCAAGAGATATATGCTAGGCACCTTCCTTTCTCATTTCAACTCCAACAACCTTATATGGAAAGGAACATTCACCCACTACACATACGTGGGAAGCAAGGATTGAAAGACAACCTAACTTGCCCAGAGTCACAGTGAATTATGAGTGGCACACGGATGTGGTATCAGGCCTACCTGTTTTCCTCGAGCTCCTTTCTCTGTCCTGCTGGCCTCCCCAAACAACAGCTTTTTAAATAATAGGTCCCGGATGGAAAAGACCTCTATTTGGAGCATGGATCCTTGCCACTGTTATTGTTGCTAATGCTTCAGTCCTTCTGATAAGATCAGTTAAGCAATTCATTATGTTCCTTGGTCCCAGGCAATTTCTAATTTGTGATAACCTCTCTGTGGCATTGATTGACTTAGTTTGTCTGAGCAGAATCTGTGGTTTAAATGGGAGTCAGAAGAAATCTACCAGATCTAATCATGAATTAATGTCTGGAATCCTTTGGGCCACTTGGGGCTATTGGAATGGCTGCAACTGTAGACCTAATATGAGACTTGCTAGGGGGAGATTGATAACAAGAAACTCTTTCTGGGGAATTTTCTAAAATTTGAAAATTCTTTCTGAAAGTGCCAAAAAATCACAATCCACATAGTTTAAGTAGTGCTTGTTATCTTATGGCTTAATCTAGGATCTACTGAGACGCTTCAGGACTTGAAATGCTCTTGAAATATTTTGTGCCTGTTTGTTTGTTTGTTTGGTCTGGTGGAAGAGTACACATGATTTTTGCCAGGCTCTTAAAGGTGTCCCTCAACCAAGAAAGACAAAAACCTCCCCCAGTTAGCATGTCATGAAGCCTTCCATGCCACTTATCTCTTAAGTCCATACCTTTTGCAGAGTGTGTGGCTTTTTTCCCCTCTGCAAACGGAAACCTGGGCCCACATCGGCTGTACTCCTTCTCTAAGTCAGGCAAATGTGCACTCCACTCCCAGTTGCCCAACTTCTTGGTATGTCTGTAGTCAAGTTGCTTCACTCAGGGCTTATTGTCAGCAGGTAAACATGTGGACAGTCTCCCTGGCTATTAAAATATTGAAACTTTTGGGCTCTGCTTGTGTATTTTTGCCTTCTCATCCTCCTGGGCTACCTTGACTCCTCCCAGGACCTTCTCTTAATCCAGTAACTAGAAGATTCTTATATTTCAAGTGATAGTCTTCATACAAAAGAACATTAGTGGTGGGTTAAACAAGTGACTGTCTTCATAAGATCTAATGTAGTTCTTTTTTCACTGATACGTAGATTTAATTACGCACTTTAAAGCACATACTATTGGTGGATGGCCTGTGTCTTTTTAGCACTCACAATCTTGTACATCCAGTAACATCCTACTGTACGTGCCAGAGCCTGTCTACCTGAAGACTTTTTCTTAGTTCGTGCTCATGGGACAGATTGAAAGTGCCTGGAAGTTAATACCTCTGGGAGTGTCCTTCAGCCAATAGAGGATGTGAGTTCATTGTAAGTACTCTAGCTTCCTTCCTGTCAGCTAGGACAATATTCCTCACCATCTCTCAGAAGTCTCTAACAGGAGCTGAGCCCCAGTTTCCCACTGTGGTAATGAATGAGCCCTGTATTGTCTTTTTCCCCCTCCTTGTCTCACTCCCCCTCTTCTCCACCAGTGGACTAGTGCTTCTTGGAATCACTTCCCAAATAAACTACTTGCACCCAAATCCTTGTCTCGAGGTTGACTTCTGGGATTACCCAGCCTACTACACATTTAAAAATAAATGTTTACACATACATTAATGCATACATAACATGTTATAAATGTTGAGAGAAGAAAATTTTTCATGTGCAACCTTCTCCCCAACATCAATAAAAAGGCAAATTGAGAAATGTGAAAGTTAATATTCCACAGTGGGCTGTCAGCAATTTCAAAGCCCAAAGATGTCTGATAAAACATGTAATTTATTCAACCTCATTTCTTATGATCCTCCAATATTTGCTTAACTGTATTAACACTGTGGGACTCATCTGCCTTCGTTGGAAACTCTCTCCTTAAATTCTTTTTTAAATCAACTAACAAAATTTCTAACAGAAACCTCTGCCTCTGAAATGTATATCATCCTATATTGTCCTATGTTGTGAAAGGTACATGTGGGGAAGGTATAGTCCCATATGCCTTATAGCATGAGATGGATTTTCCTTACCATTGTCCTCAGCACACTGCCTAACCTTTAGAAACTCTCCCCAACCTTCTCTTAACATCTTCCTACTGGCCAGAAAAGAAACATAACTTCTTATTTTTCATCCGTGCCTCAAGTTCCATATCATCCATGGTTGCAGGATGGTTTTCAAAATTTGATTACAGTCCTAGAAACCAGCTCACCTCTCCTGAGAAATCCATCTCTAGCTTTTTATGGTTGATGGGGCTGCTACGACTGCATTAGAGCTAGCACCATGCAAGTGTTTTTCTGAAAGACTCATCAGTTTTAATACAGAACATCAAGAAAGAGAACTGTACATTGGATGAGGTTTGGATTTCCATTCCTCATTCTTTTTACTCTAAAGAGATTCAAGAAAGGCTAATCCATGTGCCCTGCATTGCTCCAACCCAATCTCAACAAAAGTCTTGTTTATAGGATTAGCAATGGCAAGAATTTCTATAATTCTTCTTTGGAGTGTGCACTTGTGTGTTTAGTGGAGGGAGTACTGGGGAGAGAATTCTGGCAGGGAAGAGCCACCATAAAACTTTGCTCCTGTTTATCACTGTCATATCCACCAGGACTTCTCTCAGGGCAGCTTTTGACATATTGTCACATAACAAATCACTCCAATACTCAGTGTCTTAAAATGATCACTTATTTCTTGCTTAAGTGTATGTGAGTTGGGTAGAGTTTAGCTGATTCAGTTTGAGTTCACTGGTTTTGTTCCAGGCTGTGGGTTAGATCTGAGTCTGCTCTTCTCATTTCTCCTCTTGCTTCAATCTACAGAATATACATGGCATGTTCTTTACATAGCAATGAAAAGCACAAGAGGACAAGCTCATTTTAAGGCTCTGCTTATGTCATATTGTTAATCTTATTGGTCCAAGTAAGTAACATAGGTAAGCCCAGTGTTGAAGGGCAGGAAAGTACTCTGCTCTCAATAAGGTCATGGCAAGGTTGTATATGTAGGTGTATCATAACAGAGAAGTGAAAATTTGGGGCCCACAATTTCGTCTACCAAATTTTTGCCTCATCCAAGCGCCTCAGCATCTTGGACAAGCCTTCTAATGGTAGTCTCACAGTGTCTTAGCATTATGTGATCACAGCTTTGAATCTGACACTAGACTGAAAGGCCAGGGCTGAAATTTCTTCTTCTTAGATCTCCAGGACATAGCAAAGAACATAGTACATAGGGCCAAAGCAGTCCAAAGTGAACACACGGATGCTTGATAAATAGGATCTTTAGAAGAGAATAAAATTGCATTGAGATAACCGGAAGGAAACCTTACAAAATGTGTCTTTTATGTATCCATTAGACATCTTCCCTTAATACACTATGCATGAAGTACCTACAAATTTCATTTGAATCTTCTTACATTCACAGTAAGATGCAATTTTAAATCATCTATCAACTAATCTTTCTTTTAAACATGAGATATTTGAATGGCAACATAAAAGAGTAATTGTTAATGTTGACTTTCTACTCTCATTGTTCTATTTGGCCCCCAATTCTTTCTATTCCCCTTTGGTAAGAAGCATCATGCTTCACTCCCTAATAGTCAAAATTCTATAGTTTAGCCTTTTTCTTTTTTTAACAACTCTTTTATCATGTCAAATTTGTTTCTAAACCATACACCATTATATCTTGCTCAGAAAGCTTTGGTGTCTAGTTCAATGATTACGTATAATTCATTGACTTCAATCTCTATTGGCTTGCATAATCTATGTGCTCTTATAATGGCTACATTTAGTGAAAATGATGTGCCAGGCCCTGAGCTCCAACATATGCATTATCTCATTGTGTGATGAGCAGGCTGGGGTTGGGGGGGGCAGTGCCAGGTACCTCCTCCAGCCAGTGAGGGACAGTTTGAGATCCTTGGCTGTCTAATTCCATGCCCACACACTTGGCCAGTAGACTATATTGCCTGTAGCTCCTTGATCCCCAGAGTGTTGACAAAAGCAGGGGGCAGGAGACAGGTGATCAGTTCATGTTCTTTCTGACATTCTTTGGGACCATGGGGAAAGCATTTGATCTTCTTCAGCTTCAGTGTCTTCCTTGGCAAGCGGTAGCTCACAATTCCTTCATTTACCATGAGAGGTAGTTGCATGCAGAAATATTTGAGACTGTAGCATCTTACTCAAATTCTAAGAGATCTTATTTATTTATTTATTTTTATTTATTTATTTTGGAACCGAGGATTGAACTCAGGACCTCCCGCTTGCCAAGCAGGCGCTGTGCCACTGACCTACATCTCTGGCCCTGAAGAGATCTTTATTAGATTCTCCTCTAGTATTCCCTAAACTGCTGTACTGCCTCTCCTTTCATCAGCAGTGATTTTGCTCCTTTGTTGCCTCTCCACATTTGCCAACAAGGCGCATTTGGTCTTCTGTCCTGACAAATTTCATTTCCCTTGGGTCTTCCTACTCATTTGTTGAATAAACAGCACATCACTAGCAAAGTCGAATTCCTGGGTTTTCTCCCTATTTCTTGACAAAGTTCCCTCTTCTCCTTGAGGCTTCGCTGTTTTCCTGGCTCTCCTCTCAGAAGAGCTGCAGACTGTGTCTGACTGTGTGTACACTTGGCAAAGGCCAAATAGGATTTGGAAAGCTTCAGATTTTTAGAAAGTTGGGATTAGCTAATTGACTCAAACTATTTGGTTATTCTGAAAAAAATAATAATCTCATTTTAAAAAACTGACCTGAGAATTCAGCTCTATAATTTCTGTTTGGGGCCTTCATCCTTCTGTCCATCTCTTGTTTCCTGAAGGAATAATGATGAGATCAAACAAACAGTTCCTGCCTTCTATTTTACAGTTGCCCTCTGTGTGTATGTTTGTGTGTGTGTGTGTCTATGACTGTTTATAACTGAATTGGTGTTAAGTATTCTAGTTAACTTGCCTTGGCCTAATAAAATCACAAAGGCAGACATTATATGTAAATGAAGCATTTGGGCTGAATGCACATTGCTTAAGCCAAGGTTCCCCAGTAATTTGAAAATAATTTGCAAAGTACTGGGAAAATTAATCCATTGTTTGACCTAGGCATGTGTAGGCATAATGTCCCTTCTTGTGCTCTTAGTGCCAGTTGTGCATTAGTTTCAGGAAAACAATATCACCTATTATTTTAAATCAGTGTTGTTAATTAGAATTGTTGCAGTTCTAGTTACATCAGTTTGTAGTTATATAAGGGCTTAAAAGATATAGACAGACAAGCTACCACATAAGGAATCTGTGCCCTTACGTTTACATGGAATAAATAATATTTTCATTAAATAATTTTATTCAAGAGTGAACATCAAAGGGAAATTTTTTTCTTTAAAATGGTCTGCACATTACTCAAATTTGAAAAAAGCAAAAGCTTCAGCTCTTTCTCTGAGCATCACCGATAGTAGATAACAATGAAGGCATATCCCTCTTCACACCCCTGATATCACGTTGGTGAGTCTGGGAAATGGTCTGAATGCAAACTTAATGAATCTTTGGATCTCTGGCTACACCTCAGAAGTCACTTTTTGAAAAGCTCTACTTTTTCATATACAATAGAATCATATCATATTCTCACTTAAATTACTTGAATATATACGTGTATATGTATGAATATATGTATGAATATATATATATATGTATATTCCTTACCTGGAAAGGTAAAAGATACACACACACACACACACACACACAAACACACACACACACAAGTTCAGAGAGAGAGAGAGAGAGAGAGAGAGAGAGAGAGAAAGAGATTACCACTTGAGATTGCCATTTGGTTCCAGGACACCTCCGGTGCATTGCTTCAAATTCCTCTCTGGCCCCCTATCTTGCTCTATTCCCTGATGCAACAAACAGTTCCTGGCTATGCAATGAAACAGTGCCTCTCTTCCCCTGCTCTTGAAGTGTAACTGTCCCAGGCCTTCTCACATACTGTGGGGTGGGACACTCTATGTTCATGAATGCACCGTGGGAAGTCCAGTGGAGCGAATGCCCTTGAATTACCTTTGGCCACAGAGAGTAGGGCCTGATAGCTAAATGCCCCCTTCTTTGGAGAGGCAGGTCTGAGGGAGGCAGCTATGGGCAGGCAGTTCTGAGGTGTATAGGCCATAAGGTTCCAAAGAAAGTTCAACAGTCTAAAGTACTTGTCATCTGTCACCGCTGCCAACTCTTTGATGCATCCTTATTGAGACTTGCCCTACCTCCCTGTTTCATTCCAATTTCCCCTCACTCCTGCTCCACGTAAACTACCTACATGTAAACCTTTGTCTCAGGTTTCTTCATTCAGCTAAGACAGTTGCTAAAAACAAGTTAATCACTTTATCTGGTGTTCAACTGCAGAAAAAAATTTTAAATATAATTTGTCTATCTTTTATTTTTATTCTTTTTTATTCTATCACTACCATTAGTATATAGAATTATATTATATATAGTAGCTACTTATCTATTGCTATACACAAGTACACATGCAGATTATTTAATATACATTATACATGCATAACCACATATTACAGAGTTGCAACCCGAAAACTATCTAGGCTCCTTTAAGAGATTTTTCACGGGAAATTGAATGGGCTTACATACTGGAGTTGGAGTCCTCATACATGATGTGGCTCAGCTCCATTTACATTTAAAATAAATCATTGTGAGTGGAAGGTAAATGGAAGAAACACATTGGAAAGTAGTTTAGCTGTTTGTTATAAAATTAAACTTAGCCTTACCACAAGACCTAGCAATCTCTTTCCTGAATATTTACCCAAGAGAAATGTCTCTACACAAAGACTTGCACAAAAAATTTTCTAGGGGTTTTAATAATAGCCCAATCTTGAAATCACCTAAATGTTCATCAGTGGAGAATGGTTAAACAAATTCTACTGTGTTTGTACAATGGAGTGATACCAAGCAGTATAAAGGAAAATACTGATGTACAAAATAAAAATAACATGGATGAATCTCAAAGCAATTATAGAAAAAGAAGCCTGACACAAAATAGCACATACTATATAATTCCATTTAAATGAACCTCTAAAAAGACAAATCTAATTTGTAGTGACAGAAAACAGCTTAGTGGCTGATTTGAGTTCGAGGAAATATTTAACTGTAAAGCAGCAGAGGTAAAACTTGGAGGATGATGGTTGTGATGGCCTTTGTAAGGTATATGCATTTGCTAAAATTCATGTACACTTAAAGTGTTACTTTAGTCAAAGCAATTCTCAGCAGTAAAAAGAAATGCTGGAGGCATCACAATACCTCATTTCAAAGTATACTATAGAGCTACAGTAACAAAAACAGTATGGCATTGGCATGAAAACAGATATATAGACCAACAGAACAGAATACACAATACTAAAATAAATCCATACATCTACAGCCAATAGATTTTCAACAAAGTTGACAAAACCATACATTGGAGAAAATGCAACCTCTTTTAACAAATGGTTCTGGGAAAACTGGATGCCCACATGTAGAGTATTGAAACTCAATCCCCATCTCTGACCCTGTACAAACATCAGCTTATCAACTTAAAGAAGATCAAAAACCTTAATATAAGACTTGAAATATTAAAACTACTGGGCCAGGGATTTAGCTCAGTGGTTCTGCTGCCTGCCTTGCAAGCACAAGGACCCAAGTTCGATCCCCAGTACAAACAAAGAAAAAAAACTACTAGAAGAAAACATAGGGGAAACACTCCAAGATATTGTCATAGGCAGTGATTTCCTGACTAGGACTCTAGTAGCTCAGGAAACAAAAGCAAGAATTGATAAATGGGATTACATCAAATTAAAAAACAGCACAGCAAATGATCAACAGAAGAAAGCCTTCAGAATGGGAGAAAATATTTGCTAGCTATTCATATGACAAAAGATTAATGTCTAGAATAAATAAGAAATTTAAAAAACAACAAGAGAACAAGTAATCCAATTAAAAATAGGCAAATGATCTGAACAGATACTTCTCACTTGAAGAATTACAAATGGTCAACATATAAAAAAATTCTAAGTATCTTTATTCATCAGGGAAATGCAAATGAAAACTACATCGAGAGTCCTTCTCATCATATCAGAATGGCTACAATAAAAAACAACAAAACAAAAAATAATGTGTTCAGAAGAGAATGTTCAGAAAAAGAGACACTTATACACTGTTGGTGGGAATGTAAATTAGTAAATACATCCGCTGTGGAAAATGGTATGGTTGTTTCTATGAAAACTAAAGTGAGAACTACCACATGATCCAGCTATCCCATTCCTGGGTATATGTCAGAAGGAAACAAAGTCAGCACACCAAAGAGATACCTGCATGTTCACATTTTTTTTTACATTTTATTTTATTAATTTTATTGGTATATTTTAGGTATACAATATAATGACATTCATCATTAGAAATTTGTACCTTCATGTAATCTATCTTGGTTCTTATTTTTTCCCCATTCCTCTGCCCTCCCTTCAACCCCTCCTCCCCTCCCTATTGCAAAGACTTTGTTTCCATTTTTTCCTTTTCTCCTGTTAGTTCCATTTCTTTCTTTCCTTTCCCCTACCCCTCCCACTTCCCCCTCCCCTTTGCCCCTTTTCTTCCTGTTTCACATTATCTATTATACCTTTCAGTCCTTATTTACACTTTATTACAGCACTACTCACAATAGCTAAGATACAAAATCATTGACAGATGAAAAGGAGGAAAATATACACAATAAAGTATTATTCAGCCATAAAGAATGAAATCATGTCATTTGCATAAAATGGATGGAACTGAATGACATCAGGTTAAGTAAAATGAGCCAGACACAGGAAGGCAAATATCACATGTTTTCTCTCATCTGTGGGAAACTAAAAAAGAAAAAAGAAAAACATGAAAGTACAAACAGGGACTATTAAGAAAGGAGAGAGGAACTGGGAGGAGAGGGAGAGAGGGAAAGGCAAGAGAAAGCATAAGGGAAGGTGGACATAATCAAGGCTGGGAGTGGTGGTGCATGCCTGTAATCCCAGTGCTGGTGAGGCTGAAGCAGCAGGATCATTGTGAGTTTGAGGCCAGCCTGGGGTACATAGTGAGTTCAAGGTCAGCCTGAATTACACAGCGAGACTCTGTCTCAAGAAAACAAAAACAACAACGACAAATCAAGGCTCAATAAGAATCACAGTGAAACCCATTAAGTTGTACAATTAATACATATTAATAATTACAATAATAAAAGTTTTGTTTTATATCTTTTTTAAAGTGGAAAAGTTTCCACATTAAAAAATAATTTCAAGTACTTGAGTGCTTTTTCAGGATGTGCTTGCGATGCTTATCCCCATGTTGACATCCTGCGTCTTTCCTTGTTCTGGAACCACTGGCCTGCTGTTTCCATGTCTGTTCCTAAGCAACAAAGCCAGTGGCTAAATTCAATCTGAAGCCTGAGCTACTTTGGTTCCAGCCTACCTCCTGGATTTCTCAGTGATATCTTTGTAAATGATTTCCCTGCTTTCTCAACTAAAATCCAAACAAATCTTGGGACCAAGGTTGAAATGCTCCCCACTTAAATTCAGGGTTGGCACTCAAAGGGTGCTTGTGTATATTTGTATTTTAAACCTGGACTTTTCATGAGAGTAACCAGGATTAATCTCAATCAGTTTCTCAAAATTTCACCCTCTACAGAGCCGTATTTTGCAGGAGTTCTCAGACTCCGGGAAACTTGTTCCAGCATCCTTTGCTGCTGCATTGGTCTGTGAGGCCAAGCTTAATGGAAGCTGTTCTGGTGTTCCTCGGTAGGGGAAAGGTAAACTGTTCAGCAAGGAATGGTGACAGCTGAGCAGGCCACCTCACTAAAGTTCACTGGGTGAGCTGATTCTCCATTTAACTGATGAGGGAATTCTTGCACCAAGTGGGTGGGAGAGAGGTTTATTCTGTCAGAAAGCAGTTTTATTGCTGCTCTGTTGTTGGGAGGAGGAAATGGTTGGTACACAGTCTAAACTGTCCTGTGGAGGAGGCATCAGGAAACCCCAAACTACTCCCCACCAAGAAACAGTAAAAATCATTTCTAAGATCTGCTTAGTTCAGCATGTCACACACACCAAATCTTCTTTTTGAAAAAGGATGAACACACTTTATTCCCTCCAGGATACAAAGTCTTATGTCAAGGTGGCATTCCTTTACTCCAAAAATCTCCTTACAACAGGAATTTTGGTCCTTCACTACAGGGGGTAGCGGAAAGAGAGAATGTTCCTTTAGGTCACATTGAAGCTTTAGCATTTTGCCTGTGATCACAACATAGAACACCACTGACTTGCCTGATATGATGCAAAACAAGACAAGGCCTCTCCTCTAGCTGCAAACATTAAACTTATTATAAGAAGTGTTCAAGGTCATCAGTTCTAGCTCCTTTTTTTAATGGAGGCAGAAGCCAAGAGGTGATAGGGGAAATCTCCCAAGTGGACAAGAGGAGACTCCTTGAGCTCATTTCTGATCCAAGATCCTAAAGACCATACACCTAGAAGGAAGGTAGACTCTCTCCAAATCATACCATAATGATTCCAGGTTCTAACTTCTAAAGCAATCACTACCCATTGTTTTTAGCAAAGTTTGAGTCAAATCAGTTTATTATAAATGATGGCAAATTGTGTATGGGGGTACATGCAGGATGATCTGTCAGCCTCAAAGGGGAGTGAGCTCTTGTCTCGGAGTCTCTGAAGGGCTGTGCCCTGTACTTGCAGCTGTTTGGAACAGGATCTATTTTCCATGATAGGAGAGGAGGCATCAAATAGCGATTTTCTTCAGAAAAGGAAGCTGAATAGCCTCTTACAATCCCAGTTAAGTAAAGAGTGAGGGAAGGTTGTTGGAGAGGCTAGTGATATGAAGAGTGCATGAGATGGCCTCTCTCTTTTCCTGAAAAGGCTTTTGTCTCCTTCATGGTTCCCTTTCATTTTTCCCTTTATTTTCAAACTAAAAGAAACATGTTAGTTATAGAAAATTCAGACAATAAAGAAAGCATTCTCTAGTGGTTATGTAGTGCTCTGTAACAAGCCCTTCTGAAACTTAGCAGTTGAAGAAAAAAATGTCTTTTGCTTTAGAATCTGCAATTTAGGCAGGGCTAGGTGGGAATAACATGACTGTCCTTGAAATGCCTGGGATCTCAACTGGAAATGACCAGAAGGAGATCTAGGAGCTGGCCAGTTTTCTTCTCTCCTTCTTCACGTGGTCTAAGGGCCTCTCTGTGAGGTCACTTCCAATTTCCTCACCAGTGGTGTGGTAGCTACTTAATAGTCAGATTCCGTTTATGGTCACTGGCTTCCCCTGAAGTAAGCATCTTAACAGACGTTGGCTGAAGCTGCCAAATTTCTTAGAAGTTCCAGAACATCTCTTCTACTGTGTGTAACTAACTGGTCAAGCAAGTCACTAAGATGTGCCCTCGTGCCACAAGCAGGGCATTAGGCTCCATCTCTTGGAGCAATAGGGAAGAAATTTTGATCATCTTTTATCTAACACAAGGTCACACTCAAATGCTTAATCACATACCATAGAGGTGACTTCTGTTACCTCAATGATGTGCACTGGAGAACACCTCATAGCTGAAAGTGTAAATATCATTATCCTTCATGGAGGAATCTATGCATTGGGATCTGGATCAGATTTTTGTATTTTGTTCTGTTTTGTTTTGTTCTGTTTTGTTTTGTGGTGGGGCACTGCCCTAAGAGTTGGCATGTACTGTGAACTCTGCACTTCTGCCTCAGGCTCTCAATTCTCCAATCTAAAAGCTCTGTTGAAATGGTGTGGTTCTTTTGGGACTTTCATCAATGGTTGTTCATGAAAATGCCCATGATGAGTATTCGCAACACTCTGAGTAACTCAGAGAGCTATAATCAAGTACATTATCTTATTTTGTATGTCCAGCTGCCCCATACTGTCAGAACAGAATTGCATTGTACTTACTTAGGTAAATTCAACAGATAATATTTTTGTTCTAATTTTTAAAATGAATTCAAAGATATTAGAAAACTCACCGAGGTCACTTAGCTAGGGAGTGAAAAGCCCGGCTTCAAATCCTAGTCAGCTTGATATCATAATTTTATAGACAAAAGAAACTAAAGCTCAGAAAGTATCTGACATGTTCCATTTCCCAGAGTATTTTATATGGGCACAGAAACATGACCATCCTATTCCCATATCCTGGATTATTAGCCTCTCATGAACTGTGTTTTGTGTTGTCTATAGCAACTAAGTTTATTGTTGCTTCCACTTGCAGGAAGTACTTCCACAGGCTTAGCGTCTTCAGTAATGTAAGAGCAGTAAGAACATTATTGAGTGGAGATGTCTGGAAAAAACTCCAGTGGATTCTCTAACAAACTGAAAGATAAACAGAATAATGAGACCCTAAATTCAAAACATGATTTCAAGCAATAATGACATGGAAGATTTTTATATTAATTGCTACTTCCTTCCCATTAGAGTTAGAAAGAAACTACAGATGTATCATTGGATGGCTTCTGGAACAAGTCTTCTTTTTCTTTTGTTATCTGTTTCTGCATTTGACTTTAATTTGATTCAACATTCAAATGCCAACAGTTCCATCCAGATAGAAGTCAGACTGGCCACATCCTTACTGCCAAGTTGAGCCACTGAGATCAGGCACTTTCTGGCCCTTTATTTGCAACTGTGCAGTGTTCAGAGCAGAGACTTTCTGCTTTGTCCTGCATAGATTTCTCCAGCTGTGTTTCTATTGTCCTAGCTCTTTCTATCCCCTTTGACTCTTGCTTAAATCCATGCCAGGGTTGAGTGTAGGCCTCAGTGTAGCCATGATCTACAAAGGTAATGAACTCAGCTGGAGCCTTGTGTAAAATACTTTCTAGAAAAATGTCTGCTGCCTCTGGACATCTATAAATGGCCTTGACCTATGAATGTCTGTCATTGCTAAGATGGAATGAGTTTTGGTAGATATCTTGGGCTTTAAGAGAGAAAAGAAAAATTGGAGTCCAGAATGCTGCTTTGGAAGGTTTCCCCATTATTTCATTAATCCTTTAACCTATAGCTTGATCTTTTGTTACTGCATTCATTCAACAAGCATTTTTTGAGATCTTCTATTCCAGGAACTAGCTAGACATGCAAGGATATGCAAGGTCATATAGAAAATGGTCCCTGGTTTTATTCCCTGGGAGCTTAGCTTTTAGGTGTTTCATTGTTCCTTTCCCCTTTCTTCTCCTTAGTCTCTTCCTGCTGTCCATTTTTACAGAAGTTCCTTTGCTTCAGTTTTGCTGTACAGTAATTCTATTCATTCTAAATTTTAATTATTGCTCTTAAAAATTAATATTATTACAACTTATTGTTTTGAATCAGTTCAGACTATTCATATTATACTTTAATTTCATTATGATGTCTATTTTTCATCTCTAATAATTTTTTTTGTATTAAATTCTTTTATTGGTACATTGTAGGTATACAACACAATTACATTTCTCATTGGGAATTGTACCTTTACATGATGCATCTTGGTTCTTATTTTTTCCCCATTCCTAGCCCTCCCTTCACCCCCTCCACCCTTCCCTATTTACAAAGACTTTATTTCCATTTTTTCCATTTCTCATCATTTTTCCTTTCCCTTCTTTCCTTTCCCCTGCCCCTCCCACTACCCCTACCCCTTTGGACCTTTTCTTCCTATTTTACATTATCGATTATTTATTCTAATCATTGGTACACTTTAGGTATACAATATAATGACATTCATCATTGGAAATTTGCACCTTTACATAGTCTCTCTTCGTTCTTATTTTTCACCCTTGCCCAGCCCTCCCTTCAACCCCTCCATTCCTCCCTATTTACAAAGATTTTGTTCCTATTTTTCCATTTTCTCATATTAATCCCATTCCCTTCTATCCTTTCCCCTAGCCCTCCCACTTCCTTCCCCTTTGCCTCTTTTCTTCCTATTTCACATTACCTATTATACATTTAGTCCTAATTTACACTTTCAGTTTCTCACACCAGAGACACTATTTGGTACTTTACACATGTGTGTCCTATTTATTTCACTTAAGAGTATCACCTCAATGTGCATCCACTTAGCTATAAATGTCTCTAATTTCTCATTTTTTATGGCTGAGTAGTACTCCATTTTATTAAAAAAAACACATTTTCTTGATCCAGTCTCCAGTTGATGGGCATTTGGGCTGTTTCCAAGTTTTAGCTATTACAAACTGTGCTGCTGTGAACATGGGTGCACATATATCACTGTGGTATGATTCTTTTAATTCTTTGGGGAAGATCCCCAGCAGTGGAATAGCAGGGTCAAATGGGACTTCCAGTCCTAGTTCTTTGAGGTATCTCCATACTGATTTCCACAGTGCTTGGACCAGTCTACACTCCCACCAGCAGTGGAGCAGGGTTCCTCTTTCCCCACAGCCCCACCAGCATTTGTCATTGGTTGATTTCATGATAGCAGCCATTCTTTCTGGAATGAGGTGGAATCTCAGCATTGTTTTCATTTGCATCTCTCAAATGACCAGTGATGTTGAACATTTTTTCATGTATTTATTTGCAATTTCTACTTCTTTGTCTGAGAAATGTCTGTTCATTTCAGATGCCCATTTTTGGATTGGGTCTTTAAATTTGGGAGGTCTGATCTTTTTAAGTTCCTTATGGATTGGAGATAGTAGACCTTTGTCTGAGGAAGAGCAGGTGAAGATTTTTTCCCACATTGCGGGTTGTCTCTTCACACTGCTGGTGGCTTCTCTTGCTGTGCAGAAGCCTTTTAATAAGAAGAGATGCCACTTGTTGATTGTTTGTGCTAGTTCACAGGCAACTGAGGTTTTGTTCATAAAATCTTTTCCTACACTGATGTCTTCAAGGGTTCTACCTAACCTCTGTTCCAACTGGTTCAGAGTTTCTATTATAATATTTAGATCTTTAATCCATTTTGATTTTAGTTTAGTTCATAGTGAGAGATACAGGTCTAGTTTTAATCTTCAGGAAGTTGAAGCTCAATTTTTCCAGCACCATTTATTAAAGAGGCTATCTTTCCTCCAGTGAGGGTGTTTGGCTCCTTTGTCGAAGATGAGATGGCTGGGTGTGTCTGGCGTTGTTTCTGCATCTTCTAATCTGTTCCACTGGTCCTCAAGTCTGTTTCTTTGCCAGTACCATGCTGTTTTTATCACAGTAGCTTTGTAGTAGAGTTGCAGGCTGGGGATTGTGATACCCCCTGCCATGTCTCTGTTACCTAGAATTACTTTTGCTATTCTGGGTCTCTTCTTGTTCCAAATGAATGTTTGGATTGTTTTCTCAAGGTCTATGAAGTATGGTGCTGGGATCTCAATTGGAATTGCATTAAATCTATATAGCAGCTTTGGAAGTATGGCCATTTTCACTATATTAATCCTTCCTACCCAGGAGCAGGGGATGTCTGTCCATTTTCTGATATCATCTTCAATCTCTCTTTTCAGAGTGCCATAGTTTTCCGAGAAGAGGTCTTTGATTTCTTTCGTTAGGATGATTCCTATGTATTTCAGTTTTTTGGATGCTATTGTGAAAGGAATTGTTTGCCCTATTTCTCTCTCAGTGAGTCTGTTGTTTGTGTAGAGGAAAGCTATTGATTTTTGTTTGTTGACCTTGTAACCAGCTACTTGACTGAATTTGGTTATTAAGTCTAGAAGACTTTTGGTGGAGTTCTTGGGGTCTTCTATATAGAGTATCATGTCATCTGCAAATAAGGACAATTTGACTTCTTCATTACCTATCTTTATTCTTTTTATTTCTTTCTCTTGTCTAATTGCTGTCGCTAATGTTTCCAGAACTATATTGAACAAGAGTGGTGATAGAGGACATCCTTGTCTTGTTCCTGATTTTAGTGTGAAGGATTTCAGTTTTTGACCATTTAGTATGATATTGGCTGTTGGTTTTTCATAGATGGCTTCTATCAGTTTGAGGTAGAGACCATCTATTCCAATTTTTTATAGGGTTTTTATCATAAATGCGTGTTGGATTTTGTCAAATGCTTTTTCTGCATCTATGGAGATAATCATATGGTTTTTGTCCTTGGCTCTATTGATACAGTGTATTACATTAATTGATTTTCGTATATTGAACCATCCCTGCATCCCTGGGATGAATCCCACTTGATCAGGGTGTATGATCTTCTTGATGATCTTCTGCATTCTGTTTGCCATTATCTTATTAAGGATTTTTGCATCTATGTTCATTAGTGAGATTGGCCTATAGTTCTCTTTTTCAGGTGGGTCTTTCTCTGCTTTGGGTATCAAGGTGATGCTTGCTTCCAGGCATGAATTTGGGAGTATTGCTTCCTTTTCAATTTCATTGAAGAGTTTAAACAGTAGTGGCAGTAGTTCCTCTCTAAATGTCTTGTAGAATTCAGCAGTGAAGCCATCAGGGCCCGGGCTTTACTTAGTTGATAAGTTTTTTTTTTTTTACTGTAATAAATTCTTTTATTGGTACATTGTAGGTATACAACACAATTACATTTCTCATTGGGAATTGTACCTTTACATGATGCATCTTGGTTCTTATTTTTTCCCCATTCCTAGCCCTCCCTTCACCCCCTCCACCCTTCCCTATTTACAAAGAATTTATTTCCATTTTTTCCATTTCTCATCATTTTTCCTTTCCCTTCTTTCCTTTCCCTTGACCCTCCCACTACCCCTAAGCCTTTGGACCTTTTCTTCCTATTTTGCGTTATCGATTATTCATTCTAATCATTGGTACATTTTAGGTATACAATATAATGACATTCATCACTGGAAATTTGCACCTTTACATAATATCTCTTCGTTCTTATTTTTCACCCTTGCCCAGCCCTCCCTTCAACCCCTCCAGTCCTCCCTATTTACAAAGATTTTGTTCCTATTTTTCCATTTTCTCATATTAATCCCATTCCCTTCTATCCTTTCCCCTAGCCCTGCCACTTTCTTCCCCTTTGCCCCTTTTCTTTTAATTGGTGAATTGAGACCATTAACGTTGATGGTTATAACTGAAACATATTGACTTGTCGTTGCCATGACTTTTTCTTTTTGTTGGGTTCTCCCCCTTTACATTTAATTTCTTGTCATGCCAGATGGGTTCATTCTGCTTTGCTTCCTGGGGTTGTGATCCTCAATGTCTGTTCCTAGGATATTGTGTAAAATTCTTTGGAGTGCTGCTTTGGTGTTCACGATGTTCCTAAGGTGCTCTCTGTCATGAAAGTGTCTTATTTCTCCATCAATTTTGAAAGATAGTTTTGCAGGGTACATCAATCTGGGTTGGAGGCTGTTTTCTTTTAGTGCTTGGAATATGTCACTCCAAGCTCTTCTTGCCTTGATGGTTTGTGTTGAGAAGTCTGCTGTGATTCTGATGGGCTTTCCTTTGTATGTGATTCATTTCTTTTCTCTGACTCTTGGAGAACTTTGTTCTTCTGTTGTGTTTCTGGAATCTTAACAATTATATGCCTATGTGTAGATTTTTTTTTGATCAAGGCTATTTGGATTCCTATATGCCTCACTTATCTGTATGTCAAGCTCTTTTCCCCTGCTTGGGAAGTTTGCTGCCATTATTTCTGTGAAGAGATTTTTTATGTCATCTCCACTCTCTCCTATTTCTGCATTGAGCCCAATCAGTCTTATGTTATTCTTCTTTGCATCATCTAGCAGCTGCTGGATTGATTTCTCATGTTCCCTTATAATTTTAAAGCAATTTTTCTTTTCCTGGTCACTAATTGCAGTCTTATCTTCTATATCTGAAATTCTGTCCTCACATTGGCTCATTCTGCTGTGTAGACTTTCAATGGAGTTTTTCGTGTCCTGGAAATCTATTGGCATCTGTGCTATGGATTCCATTTGTTTCTTATGTTGGGATTCCATCATATTCCTGAGCTCCTCTCTAGATTTATTAATCATGTCTTGCACTAGGAGCACAATTTCTCCTGTTATCTGAGAAATTATTTCTGATTTCATTTTTTCCAGATCCCCTTTTGTTGGCCGTTCAGTGGGTCCGGGTGGTTGAGTATCAGAGTGTTCCATCTCATTTCCCTTTGGGGTTGCTGTAGGTGATCTGGAAGTCTGTTTTTGAGACTTATTTACATGTTTTCTCTTTTCGACTGGGGCGGGGGGCTGTTAGCGCCTGCACGGATTACCTCCTCTGAGCTGGGTGAGGTGGGACAGGGGCCGGGAGCAGCAGTAGGGATGGTGACCCAAAAGCCCTTTCCTGTGGGCTAGGAGCAGCGGGAGGGATGGTGGCTGGGAAGCCCCTTCCTCTGGACCAGGAGCAGTGGGATGGCGGCTCACAAGCCCCTACCTCGGGGCTGGAGTGGTGGGAGGGATGGTGTCCCAGAAGCCCCTTTCTCTGGGCCAGGAGCAGCGGGACAGAAGGTGGCCCTGAAGCCCTTTCCTCTGGGCTGGGAGCTGCAGGAGAGATGGTGACCAGGAAGCCTCTTCCTCTGGACCAGGAGCAGTGGGATGGCTGCTCAGAAGCCCCTACCTCTGGGCCAGGAGCAGCGGGACTCAGTACCTTGGTCTGGTGGTCTGGTGTCCTCTGCGTCTTTGTAGTGTGGAACCAGGTGGCTGCCTGTCTGCAGCAGGCTGATTTGGCGTCTTCTGCGTGGCTCAGGACCTTGGTAGGGCGTGCACAGAGCTGCCTGTCTGCAGTGGGCTGATTCGACATCTTCCGCGGGTCTCAGGACCTCAGTAGGGTGTGCACAGACCTGCCTGTCTGCAGCGGGCTGATTCGGGGCCTTCCGCACGACTCAGGACCTCGGTCTCTAATAATTTTTAATATCTTTATTTCATATTCACCTTCATATTTTTCTATTCTTTCCTTTGGTCAGGTTGTAGCCTTCCTTTTTGTTTTGTTTTCTAGGTATCACTTATGGTATTTCATTTCCTTGTATAACTAGTAATTTCTTTTATTATAAGCTTATCTTTGGCTTTTGTTTCCCTATGTAAGAGTCACTATGGTCTTCAAATTTCACATTAATTTTGCCAAGACCCTAGGGTTTCCCAAGCCCTGGGTCACTTTTTATGTTAATGTCTCAACTTGAGGTAACTATACCCACACATAGTGCTAAGCTGAACTTCACATCTAGAAGAAATAGAGGCCTAGTAGTTTTATTTTTCATAGGTGTCTTTTTATTTAGCTGCTTAAGGACCAAACACACTGCTTCGCTAAGCCATCGGACAGAGTAATTCTTTACCCATTTAATAGATAGGATATCTCTAAGGCTCCAAGCTCTATGCAGTTGAGTCCATTGGAACTTGCATTTGTATGGGCCCAAGGCTACTACTTCTTCTGGTGTGGGAAGGTGTCAAAGCCCCTGTCTTAGTCCTGGAGCCTATAACAAAACTGAAGCCCTGAAGAGCAGCATGATGCTAGTGTGTATTTACTGCTTTGGTTTTCATTTTCTTCTCATCTGGAATTTGGACATTTTTCTTTCTTTCAAGCCAAGTTTTTTTAAGTTCAAGAAAGAGAGTATTATATTTTATCTAACTTTCCATGCATTGTAGCAGGAATGTTCTCTTTTATTAAATTCTTAATATTACAAAACATATTTTGAGTACATATATTAGTCCAGGCATTGTGCCCACTTGGATATTGTCATCACTTGGAGCCTGTGTACTTTTTCAATGTGTTTCATTAGAAACAACAACTTAGAAGATAGAGTGGCAGTATTGCTAGAGACAAGTACAATGGCACTAGCAAATAGAGTTGAGTACTGATAACAGTAAATTGTGAAAACAAAGCTATTAAAAACAAACACAGATGCTCAAAAAAACCTGATGTTCTGGGGCTACATAGTGTGAACAAACTAACAGACACTCCTACATCACACCATATTCTCACCATAGTCTTTCTTAATGAAAACTTTAGCTGCTAATGTCATCATCTGTTTAAAGAATTTTAATACTATATTCAACTATTTAAAGACCATGAGACTTCATACAACTAGGGGTGTGAGGGTGGTGATTGTGTGTGGCATGGTGGGGAAATATGCATGAATCACTAGGGAGAACATGGGTAGAAGATGATATGTTGGTCATTCGTTGAGCTTGGGTTGTGTTAGACATATCTGTGCTGCAAATGAACTGATGTTTTCATAGCCTAGAAGCCGGAATTGAGTGGGAGGCCCAATAGGAGCACTAGTTTTGCAATGGGAAAAGATACACTTGGAGGTGGGCAGGATTAGTGTTTTAAAAGGAGCTGACCATAGCATGCATTCTAGGGAATAGGGTAAAACTACCATCAAAGTCCCAGGCAGCCAGCAAGCCTGTGCTCTTAGCTGAAAATAATAGGCAAGAAGTCCAGTTTTAGCTGGGCCAGAAGCAGTATGGGGAAATTGCAAGCAAATGTTCTTCAGACAATTGGAACAAGACAGAAATGTACAACAGGAGAGGCCAAATTTCTAAAGGCCAGAGGATCATTGACCTTGGGGAAGATCCCTTCCCTGCCATTGGCAGCAAGCTAGGACAGTGTCTTCTCTGGTTGAGGCAAGGACCAGAGGGAGATATTCCAGTTCTAGGCTGCTGCTGAAGACATTGGTGATGCTATTGTGAGACTGAGAGGAATCTGTGGAGACTGTCAAGTCTCTCATTGAAAGAGAAAGGAAGAGAAAACAGCCCTGGGACCTGAGTTGGTGACCAGGCTGGATTTGCTGTAGGTGAACTTTTTTCTTTTTTTAATTCTTTTATTGGTACATTTTAGGTATATAATACATTTACATTTATCACTGGGTGCTTGTACCTGTACATGATGAATCTTGGTTCTTATTTTTTTCCCATTACCTGTGTGCCCTTCACCCCCTCCACCCTTCCCTATTTACATAGATTACCTTTCCATTTTTTCAGTTTTCTCGTAGTTTTTCCTTTCTCTTCTTTCCTCTCCCATTCCCCTCCCACCACCCCTACACCTTTGGACCTTTCAATATTTCAAATTATCAGTTATTTGCTTTAATCATTTTAAACCTTATTTATGCTTTCAGTTTCTCACATCAGAGAAACTATTTGGTATTCATACATGTCTGTCCTATTTATTTCACTTAATAGTATCACCTCAATTTGCAGCCATTTAGCTATAAATGTCTCTAGTTTCTCATTCTTTATGGCTGAGTAGTACTCCATTTTATTTTTTTAAAAAAACACATTTTCTCTACTCAGTCTCCAGTTGATGGGTAATTGGGCTGTTTCCAAATTTTAGCTATTACAAACTGTGCCACTATAAACATGGGTGCACATATATTGCTGTGGTATGATTCTTTCAATTCTTTGGGGAAGATCCCCAGCAGGGGAATAGCTGGGTCAAATGGGACCTCTAGCCCTAGTTCTGTGAGATATCTCCATACTGATTTCCACAGTGGTTGCACCAGTCTGCACTCCCACCAACAATGAAGGGATCCTTTCTCCCCACACCCTCGCCAGCATTCGTTATTGGTTGATTTCTTGATAGCAGCCATTCTTTCTGGGGTGAGGTGGAATCTCAGTGTTGTTTTCATCTGCATCTCTCGAATAACCAGTAATGTTGAACATTTTTTTCATATCTTTATTTGCTATTTCTACTTCTTTGTCTGAGAAATGTCTGTTCATTTCAGATGCCCATTTTTGAATTGGGTCTTTGAATTTGAGGGGTCTGATTTTTTTCAATTCTTTATATATTCTAGATACTAGACCTTTGTCTGAGGTACAGCTGCTAAAATTTTTTTGCCCACACTGTAGGTTGTCTCTTAGCTCTGTTGGTGGTTTCTCTTGCAGTGCAGAAGCTTTTTAATAAGATGAGATCCCAGTTGTTGATTCTTTGTGCTAGTTCCCGTGCTACTGAAGTTTTGTTCATAAAGTCTTTTCCTATGCCAATGTCTTCAAGAGTTCTACCTAACTTACCTTCCAGCAAATTTAGTGTTTCTGTCTTAATATTTAGATCTTTAATCCACTCTGATCTTAGTTTAGTGCATGGTGATAGGTATGGGTCTTGTCTTAATCTTTGGCAGGTTGAAATCCAGTTTTTCCAACACCATTAATTAAATAGGCTATCTTTCCTCCAATGATGGTGGTTGGCTCCTTTGTCAAAGATGAGGTGGCTGAGTGTGTCTGAAGTTGTTTCTGCACCTTCTAATCTGTTCCACTGATCCTTAGGTCTGTTTCTTTGCCAGTACCATGCTGTTTTTAATCACAGTAGATTTGTAGTATAGTTTCAAGTTGGGGATTGGGATATCTCCTGCCATGTCTCTATTGCCTAGAATTGCTTTAGCTATTCTAGGTCTCTTCTGGTTCCAAATGAATTTTTGGATTGTTTTCTCTAGTTCTGTGAAGTATATTGATGGAATTTCAATCGGCATTGCATTAAATCTATACAGTAGTTTTGCAAGTATGGCCATTTTCACTATATTGGATCTTCCTGCCCAGGAACAAGGAATGTCTTTCCATTTTCTTATATCCTCCTCAATCCCCTTTTTCAGAGTGCTGTAGTTTTCAGCGTAGAGGTCTTTTTCTTCATTTGTGAGGTTGATTCCTAGATACTTCATTTTTGGGGATGCTATTGTAAAAGGAATTATTTCCTGAATTTCTCTCTCAGTGAGTCTGGTATTTGTGTATATGAAGGCTATTGTTTTTTGAGTGTTGACCTTATATCCAGCTACTCAACTGAATCTGTCAATTAGGTCTAGAAGTCTTTTGGCTGAGTCTTTTGGGTCTTCTATGTGAAGTATCATATCATCAGCAAATAATGACAGTTTCACTTCTTCCTTTCCTATCTTTATTCCTTTCATTTCTTTCTCTTTTCTAATTACTGTGACTAATGTTTCGAGAACTATATTGAACAGGAGTGGTGATAGTGGGCATCGTTGTCTTGTTCCTGATTTTAGCATGAAAGTTTTCAGTTTTTGACCATTTAGTATTATGGTGGCTTTTGGTTTTTCATAGAGAGCCTTAATCAGGTTGCGATAAAGACCTTCTATTCCAATTTTCTGTAGGTTTTTTTTTTTTTATCATGAATGGGTGTTGGATTTTGTCAAATGCCTTTTCTGCATCTATTGAGATGATCATATGGTTTTTGTCCTTGACTCTGTTAATATGGTGTATTACATTTATTGATTTACGAATGTTGAACCATCCTTGCATCCCTGGGATAAATCCGACTTGGTCAGGGTGTATGATCTTCTTGATGACCCTCTGTATTCTGTTTGCCAGTATCTTGTTGCAGATTTTTGCATCTATGTTCATTAGGGAGATTGGCCTGTAGTTCTCTTTTTTGGTTAGGTCTTTCCCTGGTTTTGGAATCAAAGTAACACTTGCTTCCAGGAATGAATTTGGAAGTAGTGCTTCCCTTTCAAGTTCCTTGATGAGTTTAAAGAGTAATGGCATTAGTTCTTCTTTAAATGTCTTGTAAAATTCAGCAGTGAAGCCATCCAGACCTGGGCTTTTCTTTGTTGGTAAATTTTTTATTACCTTTTCAATTTCACTCATTGTAATCGGGGTGTTTAAAATTTCTATACCTTCTTTATTTAACTTTGGCAATTCGTATGTATCTAGGAATCTGTCCATTTCTTTTGTGTTTTCTATTTTATTAGAGTACAGTTTCTTGAAGTAGGCATTGATGATCCTCTGGATTTCTGCTGGGTCTGTTGTGACATCACCTTTTTCATCCTTAATTGCATGTACTTGTGCCTTTCTTTCCTTTTTTTGATAAGGTTGGCTAAAGGTTTATCGATTTTATTGATTCTTTAGAAAAACCAACTCTTTGATTCATTGATTTTTTTGTATCATTCTCTTAGTCTCCAATGCATTGATTTCTGCTCTGATCTGTATAATTTCCTCTCTTTTATGAGCTTTGGGTTTGTTATGCTCTTCTTTTTCTAGGCGCTTGAGGTTCTGCATTAGGTTATTTATCTGAGTTCTCTCTGTTTTCCTAATATGGGCATTCACTGCTATGAATTTCCTGCATAGAACTGCTTTCATAATGTTCCATAGATTCCTATATGTTGTACTGGCATTTTCATTTACTTGTAGAAACTGTCTAATTTCTTCTTTAATTTCCTCTGTGACCCATTGGTTGTTCAGGATGGTGTTATTCAATTTCCATGTGTTTGTGGGAGTTTTGTGGTTTCTTATGTTATTGACCCCCAATTTTATTGCACTATGGTCTGATAATATACAGGGAGTAACTTCAATTCTTTTACATTTACTTAGATATTTCCTATGAGCTAGCATGTGGTCTATTTTGGAGAATGATCCATGTGCAGCCGAAAAGAATGTGTATTCTGATTTTGTGGGGTGGAACACTATGTAAACATCTATTAAGTCCATTTGTTCAATAGCTTGGTTCAGTTCTAGAATTTCCTTGTTAACTTTTTGTCTAGATGATCTGTCTATTTGTGATAGTGGGGTATTGAAGTCCCCACTACAATTGTATTAGTGTTTATTTGATTTTTCATGTCCATTAATATTTGTTTTGTATAGTTGGGGGCATTCGTATTTGTTGCATATATATTTAGGACTGTCATCTCTTTCTCTTGGATTGTTCCCTTCACAAGGATGTAGTGACCATCTTTGTCTCTATTAATTAATTTTGGTTTGAAATCTACTTTGTCTTCAAATAAGATTGCTACCCCTGCTTTTTTCTGGGTTCCTGTGGCATGGAGAACTGTTTTCCATCCTTTTACTTTCAGTCCATGAATTTCTTTCTGAGTTAGGTGTGTTTCTTCTATATAGCATATTGCTGGATTTTGCTTCTTAATCCATTCTGTCAATCTATTTCTTTTGATTGGTGAATTGGGGCCATTAACATTGAGAGTTATAGTTGATAGATATTGACTCATCCTTGTCATGATGCTTTGCTGTTGTTTGGTCTTTTATTTCTATTTTTCCCCCCTTTCCCTTTTGTTTCTTACCTTGCCTGGTGGCTTCCTTCTGTTGGGCCTCATGGAGTTGTGATCTTCATTGTCTTTTTCTAGGATATTGCTTAGAATTGTTTCAAGTGCTGGTTCGGTGTTCATGAAATTTCTCAGGTGTTCTTTGTCATGGAAGTATCTAATTTCCCCATGGATTTTGAAAGATAATTTTGCAGGATACAACAGTCTAGGTTGGAAGTTATTTTCTTTTAGGGCTTGAAATACTTCACTTCAGGCTTTCCTTGATTTGAAGGTTTGTGTTGAGAAGTCTGCCGTGATTCTGATGGGCTTTCCTTTGTAGGTGATTTGTTTCTTTTCTCTAACTGCCTGTAGGATTTTGTTCTTCTGTTGCATTTCTGGGATCTTGACTATTATATACCTAGATGTAGATTTTTTTGGATCATGGCTAATTGGACTTCTATATGCCTCACTTATCTGTATGTCCAATTCTCCACCTCTGTCTGGGAAGTTTTCTACTCTTACTTCTGTGAACAGTTTTTTTTATGTCAATTGTACTTTCTCCTGTTTTTTCATGGACTCCTATCAGTCTTATGTTATTCTTCTTTGCATCATCTAGCAGCTGCTGGTTCGATTTCTCATGGTCCCTTATTATTTTGAAGAGATCTCTGTTTTCATGGTCCTTAACCACAATCCTGCCTTCTACATCTGATATTTTAGTTTCAGATTCCCTTAATCTGTTCTGCATGCTTTCAATGGAGTTTTTAATGTCCTGAATATCTGCTTGAATCTGTTTCATGGTTTCCCTTTCCTTCTTATGCTGGGCATTCATGGCTTCCAGCATGTTTCTGAGCTCATCTATTTTTTTTTATCTGTTTCTGTTCTAGAGCCTCTAATCATGTCTTTCACTCTGCTCACCATCTCTGTAGTTACCTCGGAAATTATTTCTGTTTTGAATTTTTCTACAGCCTCATTCATCTGTTTTGTTACTTCCTGTGCTATCAGTTCAGGGTGTCCAGGTGGTTGATTATCAGACTTTTCCACCTCGTTTCCCCCAGAATTTGTGGGGTGGAAATCTGAGTTTGTGCCTTACTTAAATGTCTTCTCAGTTTTGGTTTTGGTACTGTCCTTGGTTTAGTTCCTGGGTTGATATTTTGAAGTTGTTTATTGTAAGTATCTTTGTTGATGTATTTAGAACACTTATGGAATGGTTGCTTCTCAGAGGTGTCTTCCAGATATAGCTGGTCTTTAGGTTTTGAGTCTCTAATGACTCTGAGGCTGTCTCATTTTCCTTATACCAGAAAGCACAACTGATTAGATCAATCACAACACCTTAGCCCAAGTGATACAATCAGCAACACAATAGCATCAAGTACCTCTTAGAAAATGACAATTTGTGGTAGTTATTAATCTATCACCTTTAACTGTGTGAATTAAATCAAAATCAAGGACCAACCCAACATATGTTTATAGTGAATAAACTCTTCAATATAGCAACTTTACCCTTCGGGATGGGGAGTTAGAAGCCATTGGGGAGGGAGGAATCATAAGTAGAAGGATAGGTGAAGGTTATCAGTGAGGCCAGAGGGCAAAGGCAAGAGAAGGAAAGAGAAGAAAAGAAAGATAAAGAAGAAATATGAATTAGGTCCAGAACAGGAACACAAAGGGAGATGAAGAACAATGTGGGACAGCAAGGGAGTGAGGCAGAGCGAGAGAGAAAGAAAGGAGAAAAGAAAGAAAAAAGAGAAAAATAAAAATTTTAAAAGAGTAGCAAATAAGAAAAAAATTAAAAATAAGAGAAAAAATAGTGGTAATTTTGAAAATAACAAATAAAAGATAAAAATGAAGGGCCTCCTTCAGGGTATGTCTCTGCTGTCACAACAGACAACATGGGCAGCAGTGTGCAGTTATAGGTCAATGAGGCTCAGTAAGCCAGTCACAGACCTGTGAGATTCAGGCATATTTCTGTCTGCAAGTCTCAAGTTGAGCTCCCTGACCTCCTGCAGGGTTGAACTCTGCCAGGTTCTACTGCAGGTTCCAGTTGCCCTTCCCCTGAAGATAGTCCAGGTTCCAATGGGAGGTGATGATCCCTCCAACTTACCAAGCACGGTGGTCTGGTGTGCCTTTATTGCAGACATTCTCTTCACTTCTCCAGTGGGCTTCAGTCTTCATCAGGGAGCCTGAGAGAGGCCCTTTCTCTGTTTTTCACTTCTGCAGCTCAGGACAATGGCCTTTATGCCCCCCTGTGCCTCTGCAA
This sequence comes from Heterocephalus glaber, assembly GCF_053883595.1. Classification (NCBI taxonomy): domain Eukaryota; kingdom Metazoa; phylum Chordata; class Mammalia; order Rodentia; family Bathyergidae; genus Heterocephalus; species Heterocephalus glaber. Next base: position 9,843,356 of record NW_028258340.1, on the reverse strand, counting down.
TGTGGATCCAAGTAGCTGTACAACCAAGAGGCTGGAGGGGGCGGGTGGGTGTCTTTTGTTGTAGGCACCAGCGCGGCTAAGCTGGAGGCTGGTGTGTGCCCCCGGGATCCTCACTGGTTTGGTCTCCTGGTGGCAAGTGGGCAGAGCGAGACAGTCCGGACTGAGCAGGGCGCATTCAGCCCAGGCCTGCTCTGCCCTTACGCACGGCCAAGCTGGAGGCTGGTGGGCATGCACGGGGCTCCTCACCAGTTCATTTGCAGGTTCAGTCTCCTGGTTGCATGTGGGCCTGTAGGTGAACTTTTCAAGTGGGCAAAAATTGCTTCTAGCAACTTCTTTTTCTGGTGATTCCTTCCATCTCTTAGGAACCTCTTTCCCAATCCTTAGCTCAATTCCCTCAGTTTCTCTCTGGCTACATTTACCCCTCTCCATCCCCACCATGTCACTGAGACTGTCCTCTCTAACATCAGCAGTGGATGTCAACTCCAGGGGAAACTTCTCAGTGCCCACCTTATTTAAAACTGTGTTGAGATTGGCAGTGGGCTTCAGGTCAATTGAAGAGAGAATGAAAGGTGAGAGTACAGAGTTGCTAAAGCTATTTTATGAGTTTTTGAAAGGAAATTCAAGGTTTCTTCTACTAGATATCAGAGAAGTAAGACTTCATGGACACCAGGTTCTTGAGTTTAGCTTAGCTTTAGATGGGGCTGCTTCCTTTCCTAAAATCTGTCCTGGTAAAGAAATTGAGATATATAGCAGGGTATAATTCTTCCTCCTGGGAGCAAGGCAGGGGCAGACCCAGAGACTACAAAGTTGTGTGCTTGTTCTTCCCAAGCATTGGGTGACATTAAATACTAATTATTTTCATTTATGCAAATGAATTCTATTTTTATGTTATCTTATGAAAAAATAAAATTGATATATGTGTGAGTCAGATTAGATTGCAGATTGCTTTGTATTTCAACTCTGAACTCTGCTACTTAAAATAAGCCACTTGAGAGGGTTCACCACATGATAATGGAAAGTACAATATATGAGTTGACAGGTCTTATTTCACTTATGCGTATCAGCCCATATATTTCCATCAATCCAAATTTATTTATGATGGCTTAAAAGAAAGCAATAACAACAAGAAAATAAAAAACAACCAGAAACAGCTGAAATAGCTACCAACAGGTAAATGGATAATCAAGTTGCAATATTTCATACAATGGAATACTATTTAGCAATAAGAAGGAATGAGTTACAGATATACACAAGAGCAAGAATGAGTTGTAAAACATATTATGGCAAATGATAGAAACTTTGCGCAGGAGTGAATGTAGTATGGCTCCATTTACATGATATTCTAGAATTCACAAAACTAATCTCTGGTGGGAAGAAATCAGAATAATGATTGACTCTAAGGGCCAAGGCTTTACTGGGAAGGAACATGATAGAACTTTCTGGTGATGTTCTTTATCTTGAGATTTAAGTTGATTGGTTTTATGCCTTTCTTAGAATCCATCAAATGCTATACTTAAAGATATATCTGTGTGGATGTGTTTCGTCCTGTATAAATTTAAGAGCAAAAAGCCATAAACAAATATTGAACTTTAGTTAATGATATGCATGCATATATTTTTGGTGGGAAGTGAGCTGATGTCTGCAACTCACTTTGGAATGCGTCCAAAAATAAAATAGACTGATGGATGGATAACAGAATAAGTACATAATAAAGTAGCTGTAATAAAAATTCCATTGGAGAATCTAAGCATTGGGTACAGGAGTGCTCACTATAAAATTTCTTCAACTTTTCTGTTTGAAATTTTTTCATATCAAAGGGAGAAAAATTAAACTAATTCTAAATGAGTCTCATTTGTGGACAGCTGCTGTCTGGAATTCTGAACTCATCCCTAACTGAGTTGTCACATTTGCCAGTCTCAGTATCTGATGTTTCCTCTTCTTTGGTGCCATCTTTAGAGTTCAGGTTATTCTTCTCAACAAGCTGGCCAACCTCTTTAAAAAAAATACTCTTACCATCAGGCTCACCTGGGGCACCATCTGTCTTGCTATTCTTCTTACAGTGGAGCTGTAGATAGCATACAAATGTACAATTATTAAATAGAAATGATTGGGGAGCTTCCTATGATTACAAATATTTCCTTGGAAGCTCCAATGATTGCTCTTGATTGCACAATAAGGGATATCCAGGGAGCTTGATAAATTTCCAAACACTACTTTCACATCCCCCTTTCCCTGCTCCCTCCCCAGAACTTTATTGAATTTCTAATGACACAATCTTTCACCTTCCCAAATTGTATTGTAAAACCAGAAAACATACATTCTCCAGAACTGACATTCCCATCTCACGATCGCATTTGGCCAGAGGCTCCAGCACATTTGCCTGCAGGTTCATGTCCCCCTATGTGGGCTGGGCTGACATCATATGACCTTCCCACCATTGCAATCTCGTGCAAATGTACATTACACAGAATGTCAAGCGTGGGTGAAAAGGGGCTGCCAGAAAACATTTTAAAAAAAAAGTTTCCTTCTCCATGCCTGTTAGCTTGAAAACAGAATGCTGGATTTGATATTTTGCCATTGCTATCTTAAATCTTTTGTGTGGGGTGATGAGACACAAAGAAATCAACACACAAGTAAACCTTTATTTTGAGGCAAGAAATTGTGCAGATTAACTCTTGGTAGTTAATATTGTTTCTTTCAAGCCATTTAATTGAGATGGAGGACATTAATTTATTTGATCTCATGTAGACCAAAGTCACTTAAAGACGAAGCTAGTGGTCCACATCTCAGGTTTTAAGGTAATCAGAAAGTATTTATGCTGACAGTTATCATATGGCCTAGAATGTGTCTCTTTCTGAGGGTCAGAGCTGGCCTTGTAAAGAAAGCCAGGTTTCAGTATGGAGGGCCAAATGCATTTGCATTAAGACCTGAGAAGACAAGAGGTCTAGTTTCTGTGGCTGAGCTACATTCAATAAATATTTATCGAGCACATATGATGTGCCAGATATGGTTCTTGGATTCTCAGGTCTTTGTGTGTGATCCAGCTCTTCTACCAGGCTTCAGCACTTTTGGCTGTGTTTGGTTTTATTCGCCCTAGCTATTTTTCACCTCTGTTGTCTTACTGGGGATGTTAGCACTCCTCTCATGGTTGATTAAATATGGATGTTCTATGACTGTGACAAAAGCATAGAAATAGCCTGACTCACAGACTCTGGGAAGATGGCAGGAACTATAGCAATGAGCTTGGGCTCCCGCTATTTGGCCACTGCCAACTCTTACTTGAAAAACCAAGTGGGACTTGATGATGCCAATGCAAGAAATGCCAGTCTCTAGGAAGAGATGAACTTTTTTGTTGCAACCTTATACTTTGAACAACTATCTATAGTGACCAATCAGCTGGCATCCCATATTGATGGCTAACTCAGAAGGTGGGAAAAGTCCTTCATGCCCACTAACCTGAGTAAATGTCTCAAGTTGAATTGGTGACAATGGTTAGAAGAGGCTATGTGACTGCAGCCCTGTGTTCAAGTTTGGGATCTGAGAATGACCAGGCTCCTCAGGTGAGAAACTTCTATTCTTTGTTAATGTTTTACCATCTTATTCCTTTGTTTACCCACTTCAGACTTTCCCACAGAAGTCAGTCAACAGTCTTCTGGGAGTATGGTGGAGTGATAAACAGCAGCAATTCAGCCTCTCTGAAATTTGGTGTACAGATATTGGAATATAGCAACTTGGAGAAGAAAAGAATGAGGGAGGTGGGTCCCCAGGATGCAGGAAGGATCTGAAGGGAGAACTGGAGCCTACAGGGGAAGTAAAGAGACAGATTTCAACATGGAAAAAGGAGGAAGAAAACTGTACTTTTTCCCTCATGCTTGGCACATGGCATGAGAGAGGAGGTTAGAATCTACAAAGACACAGTGAAGGCAGGGGACTCCAGAGGCTTCCACAGGGAAATGCCCCAGTGGATCACAGCAGTGGATGCTGTGAACTACAACAGCTGGTGAATGACTCCAGTTCCAGCATCCTCTGGAGAGAGTGCTTGGTTGATTCCATTTTAGGGAGGGGCCAACTGAACTCTGGACTCACAGCAGCTGTGGGTTGGCTTCTTCTCAGGCCTCCCAGTGACTGGGTGAGGCACAACTGCAGGAGACATCCAGGGTCAGGGAGCCAAGGTTAGGCTGGCAAGAGACAACTAGAGTGTGGTAGGCTGAACAACTCAGGCCCCAACTGCACAACCAGAGGCTAAGATTATCCTGAAATTCTGTGGAGTTGAAAACACCAGAATCAGCACCCTAGCCCTATTCCTACTGCAGCCTTGCTGGGATTATCCAGCACCCCACCCTAATCCTAATGTAGTCTTGCTAGGATCATCCAGGATGGATCCGGGCTCTGTCTACCTCCTTTGTCTACCAGTGACAGCAGAGACAAGCCCTGAATTGCACACTATCACAAAACTGTACACCCCAGAAGATAACCATAGGTTTGAAATCACAGAGAAATCTCTTTTTTTTTCTTGATTGTTTGTTATTGTTTTCTCATGAGTGTGAACATGGTTTTTAAAGTTTTGTTCTGTTTAGTTCTTGTTTTTCTTTTATCCTCCTGGTTTTCCATCCTGTCTTCTTCACCAGTTTCCCAAAGCTTGAGTAATCTTTCTTTGTCCTTCAGCTTTGCTTCTAATCTCTTTCTCTTCTTTTATTTCTATATTTTTCCTCTTATTCCTTTTAAATTTTCTCCCCTGAGGGTAAAATTTCTCTACTGAGGGGATATTTATTGTATATAATTTTCTGATTTGTTTTAGATTTTGTTATGTAACTATAAATCTTGTACTTCTGGTTAAAGATGACAAATTAGCAATTACCACAGTTTGTCATTTTCTAGAGTGTGCTTGATACTATTGTTATTGCTGATTGTACTACTTTAGCCAAGGTGACATAGTTGTTGTGATCAATTGTTCTTCCTTGTGTGCCAATACCGAGATTGTCTGGAGGTCATAAACAATACCATAGTCCAGTACTAAAGAACTGGATGCCAGGCCAAATAGGCAGCAACTTCTCATCCATAATAAATTGAAGAGTCAGGATCTTAGGAGAGACTCAAAAGCAAAAAGCCAGCTACACCTAGAAAACATTTCTGAAAAGTAGTCATTTCCTAAGGAGGTGTTGATACTAGTAATAAAGCTACCTACCACAATCAATTTAGAAGCATCAACCTAGAAAACAAATTTTAAAAATAGGAAATGAGAAGACACAAAAGCAAGATGCAACTCCATACCTCCAGCTTGCCCAAGGTAAATCCAGAGGGCATTGAGGTAGAAGAAATCAAAAGCCACCTAGCTGAACTTCCTGAAATCATAGCTGAAGTAACAAAGCAGATGAAAGAGGCTTTAGAAAAAAATCAGAAATAATTTCATACATAAATAAAGAGATGATGACCATAATGAAGGATATGGTAGTGAATCTAGAGTAGATACAAATATAAAAACAGATGAGCATAGAAAAGTGATGGAAGCCATGAATGCCCAACAGAGGAAAGAACTGGATTCCATGAAACAGATTCAAACAGATATCCAGGAGATTAAAAATTCTATTGAAAGTATATGCAGCAGAATTAACCAATGTGAGGACAGAATATCTGAACTGAAAGACAGGTCTGTGGTTAGCGATCACCAAATGAAAGACCTCTTAAAAGTAGCAAGGGACCATGAAAAAAGCAATCCAACAGCTGCTAGACAATGGAAAGAAGAATAACATAAGATTCATTGGAATTTATGAAAAATAAGCTAGCACAAAGGACATAAAAATATCTGTTCACAGAAGTAGTAGCAGAAAACTTACCAAGAATATTGATATACAGATAAGTGAGGCATACAGAACTCCAATTAGCCATGATCCAGAAAATAACTATGCCAAGTCATATAAATGAAGATCCTAGAAATTCAACACAGGAATAGAATATTAAAAGCTGTTAGTGAAAAGAAACAAATCACCTATAAAGGAAATCCCATTAGAATCACAGAAGATTTCTCAACACAAACCTTTAAGTCAAGGAGAACTTGGAGTGAAGTATTTCAAGCCCTAAAAGAAAGCAACTACCAACCCAGATTGATGTACCCCGCAAAATTATCTTTCAAAATAAAAAGAGAAATAGATACTTGCATGGTAAAGAACACCAGAAGGAATTCATGAACACCAAGCCCGTACTCCAAAAAGTTTTCAAGGATATTCTAGAAAAAGGCAATGAAACAACAATTCCATCAATTCCAACAGAATGAATCTACCAGGCAAGGCAAGCAATTAGACAGAGGAAAGAGAAAGGGATCAATATCATTAAAATAATATGACAAGAATATGTCAATACATATTAGTTATAACCATCAATGTAAATGGTCTCAATTCACCAATCAAAAGAAATAAATTGGTAGAAAAGAGCAAGAAACAAGATCCAACAATATGCTGCATACAAGAAACACATAGTTAACTCAAAAAGAAATTCATAGACTGAAAGGGAAAGGACGCAAAACAATACTTCATGTAACAGCAACCTGGGAAAAAAGCAGGGGTAGCTATTCTATTTGCAGACAAAGTGAACATCAAGCCAAGACTGAGCGGCAGAGACAAAGAAGGTCACTACATACTTGTTAACAATCTAAGAGGAAGAGATAACAATCATAAATATATATGCACAAAATACCAGCACACCAAACTATGTAAAACAAACATTAATAGACATGAAAAAAATTAAATAAGCACTAATATAATTGTAATGGGAGAGCCCAATACCTCACTGTCACAAGTGGACAGATCTACTAGACAAAAAATCAAGAAAGAAATATCAGAGCTGAACCAAAGCTTTGAACAAATGGACTTAGTAGATATCTACAGAGTGTTTCATCCTACAACATCTGAACATACATTCTTCTCAGCTGCACATAGGACTTTCTCCAAATTGCGCCAGATAGTAGTGCATAGAACTTGCTTAAGTAAGTGCAAAGGAATTGAAATTATCCCATGCATATTATCCGACCATAGTGTAATGAAATTTGAAACCAAAGGTCAAAGGAACCACAAAAATGCATAAACACATGGAAATCAAATAACATCTTCCTGAACAACCAATGGGCCACAGATGCAATTACAGAAATTAGACAGATTCTATAGTTAAACAATAATCTCAGTACAATGTACCTGAACTTATGGGATGGAGTGAAAGCAGTCCTACAATGGAAATTTATAATGGTAAATTCTCATGTCAGAAAAACAGAGCAAGCTCAAATAAATAACCTAATGTTGAATATCAACCTTTTAGAAAAGGAGCAGCAAGTTAAACCCAAAGTGCATTAGAGGGAGGAAATTATAAAGATCAGTGCAGAAATTAATACAATTGAAACTAAGAAAAAAATACAAAGGATCAATGAATTGCAGAGTTGGTTCTTGGAAAGATTAACTAAAACAGACAAACCCTTGCTGAGATTCCACCTCATCCCAGAAAGAATGGCTGCTATCATGAAATCAACCAGTAACAAATACTGGTGGGGCTGTGGGAAAAAAGGAACACTTGTCCATTGTTGGTGGTGTAGACTGGTGCAACCACTGTGGAAATCAGTATGGAGATGCCTCAAAGAACTACGACTAGAGGTCCCATTTGACCCAGCTATTCCCCTGTTGGGGATCTTACCAAAAGAATTAAAAGAATCATACCACAGCAATATATGTGCACCCATGTTTATAGTGGCACAGTTTGTAAGAGTTAAAATTTGGAAACAGCCCAATTACCCATCAACTGGAGACTGAGTAAAGAAAATGTGTTTTTTTAATGGAGTACTATTCAGTCATAAAGAATGAGAAACTAGAGACATTTATAGCTAAATGGCTGCAAATTGAGGTGATACTATTAAGTGAAATAAATAGGACACACAGGTATAAATACCAAACAGTTTCTCTGATGTGAGAAACTGAAAGTGTAAATAAGGATCAAAAGGCATGATAGATAATGTAAAATAGGAAGAAAAGCTCCAAAGGGGAAGGGGAAGTGGGAGGGGTTGGGAAAGGAAAGAAGGGAATGGAATTAATATGAGAAAAGGAAAAAATGGAAACAAAATCTTTGTAAATAGGGAGGGGTGGAGGGGTTGAAGGGAGGGCGGGGAAATTGGGAAAAAATAAGAACCAAGATATACAATGTAAAGGTGCAAATTTCCAATGATGAATATCATTACATTGTATACCTAAAATGTACCACTAAAGTTAATTTTAAAAAAAGAAAGAATGAAAAGACTCAAATCCATACAATTAGAAATGAAAGGGGTGAAATCGCAATGGATACCGCAGAAATCCAGAAGATTATCAATCCATATTTTGAGAACCTTTACTCTAATAAAATGGAAAATGCAGAAGAAATGAACAAATTCCTTCATACATATGAATTGCCAAAGCTGAATCAAAAAGATATAAAAATTCTAAATAACCCCATATCAGTCAATAAAATTGAAGAAGTAATTTAAAAACTACCAACAAGGAAAACCCCCAGTACTAGTGGATTCACTGCTGCATTCTATAAGAAATTTAGAGAAGATCTAGTGCCAGTACTCCTCAAATTTTTTAATGACAATGAAAGGGAAGCAGTACTCCCAAACTCATTCCTGGAAGCAACCATTACCCTGATACCAAAATGAGAAGGATCCAGCCATAAAAGAGAACTATAGGCAAATCTCTAATGAACATAGATTCAAAAATCCTCAAGAAGGTACTAAGCAGACAGAATGCAGCAAATTATCAAGAAGATTATACACCATGACGAAGTAGGATTCATCTGAGGGATGCAGGGGTTCAATGTATGCAAATCAATAAATGTAATACACATTAACAGAACCAAGGACAAAAACCATAGGATCATCTCAATAGATGCAGAAAACGCATTTGATAAAGTCTAGCACTTATTCATAATAAAAACTCTACAGAAAATTATAATAGAAGGTCTTCACCTCAATCTGGTAAAAGCCATCTCTGTGAAACTAACAGCCAACATCGTACTAAATGGTGAAAAACTGAAAGCTTTCACTCTAAAATCAGGAAAAAGACAAGGATGCCCACTATCACCACTCTTATTCAATATAGATCTGAAAATACTAACCAGAGCAAGTAGACAAGAGCAAAAAAGGAGTAAGGATAAGAAAGGAAGAAATTAAATAATCATTATCTGCAGAGGACATGATACTTTACATAGAAAACTCCAAAAACTCCACCAAAAGACTACTAGAATTATTAAACAAATTGAATAGCATAAAAGATACAAAAAAAAAATACTCAAAAATCAATAGCATTCCTGAACACAAATAACAAACTCACTGAGAGAGAAATTAGGAAAACCACATCTTTCATAATAGAATTAAAAAAGAGAAATATTTAAGAATCAACCCAGCAAAAGAAATAAAAGACCTTTACATTGCAAACTACATTACTTTGACAAAGGAAATTGAAAAGGATATCAGAAAATGGAAAGATGTTCCTTATTTTTGGGTAGGCAAAACCAATATACTGAAAATCTCCATACTTCCAAAGCTGTTATATAGATTTAGTGCAATCCTGATCAAAATATCAGTAGCGTACCTCACAGAACTAGAGAAAACAATCCTAAAATTAATCTGGAACCAAAAGAGACCTAGAATAGCAGAAGCAATTCTAGGCAACAAAGGCTAGGCAGGGGACATCACATTCCCTGACTTCAAATTATACTACAAAGTTACCATGATAAAAGTAGCATGGTACTGGCAAAAAAATAATAGACCCAAGGATAAATAAAACGGATTATAAGATACAGAAACAACTCCATACATGCTCAGCCACCTTATCCTTGGCAAAGGGGCCAAACACCTTTACTGGAAGAAAGATAGCCTCTTTAATAAATAGTGCTGGAAAATTGGCCTTCCACATGCAGAAGACTAAAACAGGACCCTGGTCTCTCACCATGCACTAAACTAAAATTAAAATGGATCAAAGACCTAAATATTAAAACAGAAACACTTGACTTTCCGGAAAACAAAATAGGTAAAACTCTTGAAGACATAAGTCTGGACAAAGAATTAATGAATATAACCTTGATTGCACAGGAAATATTACAAAGAATCAACAACTGGGATCTCATCTTATTAAAAAACTTTTGCACACCAAGAAACCACCAACAGAGTGCACAGACAACCCTTAGAATGGAAAAAAATTTTACCAGCTATTCCTCAGACAAAAGTCTAATATTTAGAATATATAAAGAACTCAAAAATATCAGATCCCCCCAAATTTAAAGACCCAATCCAAAAATGGGTATCTAAAATGAATAGACACTTCTCAGATGAATAAATACAAATAGCAAATAAATATATGAAAAATGTTCAACATCACTGGTCATTCAAGAAATGCAAATTAAAACAACACTGAGATTCCATCTCACTTCAGAAAGGATGGCTATTATCAAGAAATCAACCAATAACAAATGCTGGTGAGGCTGTAGGGCAAAAGGAACCCTTCTGCACTGTTAGTGGGAGTGTAAATTGGTACAACCAATATGGAAATCTGTATAAAGATTCCTAAAAAAACTAAACTAGAGGCTTCATTTGACCCATGTGTATAGCAGCACAATTTGTAATAGCTAAATCTTGGAAACAGCCCAGATGCCCATCAATGAATGGATAAAGAAAATGTGGTATTTTTATATAATAAAGTAGTAATCTGACATTAAGAAGGATAAACTTGAGATATTCTTAGGTAAATGGATGCAAAGCATCTGTGTACATGGTGTGTGCTCTGGTATATGCATATGTGTGTGCACAAGGTTCTAAATGAGAAAGAAGGTGTCTTAATTATTTTTCTCCTTGCTGAGAAAAATACCTACACCTAAAGTTAAAGGAGGAAAGGTATATTTTGGCTCACAGTCTGTAGAGGTTTCATTCCATAATCAGCAGGTTCCAAGGCAGGGTGGCATGGTAGAGGGGCATTGAAGAGGAGAAAAGTAGTTCATGACATGGGTAGTGGAAAGCAGGAGGCAGCAAAAGCAACAAGCAGCAAGCAATGGCAGCAGCCCTCTTTTTGTCCCTTATATTCTATCCAGGCTACATGCCCTTAGAGCAGGTAGCAATCCACACCCAGGGTGGGCCTTCCCATTATCCACAGCCAGAACTGTGTCAAACCAATCAGTGGACTAATTTAGTAACCACACACCTTTAATCCCAGCATCACACACTTAATCCCAGCATCTCACAGTCTAAATCCAGTCACCTCTGAAAAGTCCCAACTATGACTGAAGGGAACATCTAGACACAAACTATAACAAAGGATAATTCAGCATAAAATGATGGTAACTATGAAACATCAGAGGCACTGATGGTGGAACATTGCTGCTTGTATGAGTTAGCTTTTGGTATGTAACAGATTAACCCCAAATTTAGTGGCTTAAAGAAATAGCAACATTTTGTTTTGTTAAGATTCTGTAGCTTTTGCTATGAGCTAGCTCTGCCAAGACTGGATGATCTATGATAGCCTCCGTCAAACGTCTGGAACCTCAGTGAGGATGGCTATACAGTTGGACTTGCCAGGGCCTCTCTTTCCATATGTGTCCCATTCACCAGTAGGACATACTGGGCTTCTTCACATGATACTAGAAGAGTTTCTAGCAATAAAAAGAGCAAGCTCAATGGGAAAGTATTTTTTAAGTCTCTGTTTACATCATATTTACCTATTGGCCAAAGCAAGTCAGGTGGTGAAACATGAAATTCAATGAGCAAAGGCTCAACCTTTTTGTAGGAGAAGCTGAAAAGAACTTGTGACTATTTCTTTATAATTTACCACACTGCAGAAAATGACATAGGAAATCAGTGTAGTTTTAGAAAGAAAGACACAATCAAATCACAGTTCATCTACTTAGTATACAAGTGACCTTAGGCAATCACCTACTTATTCTGACTTTCAGATTCCTCTTCTGGATATGGGAAAACTACATATACTTCATTGGATAATATAAAATTTCTCATTTATTTATCTTTATGATAGGCATGTGCTAGGCCTATATGCCAAGTCCAGGTTATGCCAAACATGGGATAGAGTAATGATTATCATGCTCTCACCCTCATGAATATACTAATACAGATTTTATTTATAAAAGTATTTTGAAAACTATGAATCTTGGTACAAATTGTCAGTGATACATCGTCATATCTTCCTTTACCCTTTTTTCCTTTGTGACACTTACTCTGCCACCACTCCTGGATCACTGTGGAACCATAAAGGTCCTCCTTTCCCTAGCAGACAGAAGCTCCATGTTATAGGACTGTGAACAGCGTGTGTACTGTCCCCACATTGCTTTTGTGAGTTAATTCACCCATCGTTATTGTAGAAGAGAGGTGACCACTTTGTCAAAGTTGACTGGGAAAATCAGTTCAGAACACTGAAAGTTGAGGAGATACCAGAGTTGAGCTAATCCAATTTCATGTTCCAGAACAATATGCTTCCATTGTAGGAGAACTGGCCCCCAGGTGCCATGAGACCAAAGAGTGCCATCTATTGGGAACTACTGACAGAAATGCTGTCCTGGGTGGCAGCAAGATCAGTGGATCCTTGCCATTTGGATCAAAAGATCGAGGCTTATAAAGTGGTCAGGACAAAAGTGACTTCATGTAAGCCAGAATGTAACTGATTTTATCTCAACCTAATATCAAAGAAATATTTCTGAATTACATACCTCCACATACCACTTTAATGGTTTTGTTTATTTATAGTGTTCTGGAAATCTAAGTAACAAAAACCAGTCAGGGTTACTCTGGGGCAATCGTAATGGTTGGAAATCAAGATGGCTGCAGTCAGGTCAAGCTGAATCCACACAATTCACTTTATAGGTGAAGAAACTTAATCCTTGAAAGGAACCATGACTTATACACCATCACACAGGTAGTTGATGCTGCTACCAAGATTCCTAAAGATATTGATCTCAGTGGTTTTATGTTTGTCTGTCCCTTCCTTTTACAGTTCTGGCTTGCTTTTTTTTATTCTTTTATTGGTACATTTATCTATACAATACATTTACATTTATCATCGGGTGCTTGTATGTGTACATGATGTATCTTAGTTCTTATTTTTTTCCCCATTGCCTGTGTGCCCTTCACCCTCTCCACCCTTCCCGGTTTACATAGATTTCGTTTCCATTTATTTCTTTTCTCATAATTTTTCCTTTCCCTTCTTCCCTTTCCCCTTCCCCTCTCACCACCCCTACACCTTTGGACCTTTCCTATTTCAAATTATGAATTATTCATTTTAATCCTTATTTACACTTTCAGTTTCTCACACTAGAGAAACTGTTCGGTATTTCCACATATGTGTCCTATTTATTTCACTTAAGAGTATGGCCTCAATGTGCATCCATTTAGCTATAAATGTCTCTAGTTTCTCATTCTTTATGGCTGAGTATTGCTCCATTTTATAAAAAAAACACATCTTCTTTATCCAGTTTCCAGTTGATGGGCACTTGGACTGCTTCCAAGCTTTAGCTATTACAAACTGTGCCGCTATAAACATGGGTGCACATATATCGCTGCTGGGTTGCTTTTAATTCCAAATCTTCACACACACACACACACACACACACACACACACACACACACATGCTGGCACGCACTCTTGGGCTTTTAATAGAAAAGAATGATGAATGAAATCTATTCCTTTTATCTTCCAAATGAGTGAGGAAAGCAGTTTCTATTTCATTTCCCCTCATCTGATCAAAAGAAAAGAGGTGAAACAAATATTAGTTGACTAAAATTCATATATGCCTTTTGTTTAGAACTTATGAATTATTTTCATTTATTCTTTATAATCAGAGAGGAAGTTGGGCCATATATTTGAGTCTTTATTTTAAAGATGTAGAAATGAAGGTGTAGAGAGGTTGAATGAATTGTAGAAAGATTAGTAGGAACAGGACGAGGACTATATTCTTTCCTCTCTGGTCTCTGCACATTTCTGCTCACCATACTGAGACACCAGAGAAACTCTTGTGCCCCAGGAAATTGTTTCCAACACAGAAGATTGCTTCCTCTCAGGAAAGGTCCAAAACTTTGAAGCAGGAGTCTTCAGAGTGAAGTAGATAAATACAGGGGTTAGTGAGAAAGTCTATTGGCATAGAAGCAGGAAATAATGAAACTTATTGTTATATTTATTTTTCACTTAAAATATGAAGCAATCAAACACAATCAAATATCTAATACCAACATGGGCTTAAGTGCATATATATGATTACTATATAAATATATATCTACTGGTGTGTGGGTCAAAAACATTTTACTGTTAGATGTGAGTAATCTAAAATGTTTACAGATCATGCCTAGAAACTACAGCATTCAGAACTTCATGGATGGAGTAATAAGTTTTTCTGTAGCAGAGATAGTTCTGGTGTTCATCACACTTTCATTTTCTTTCTGGGAACCCAGGAAAGGTTCTTTTCTAGTCCCCTTGCATTGATATGAGGTCATAAAATTAGTTCTGCAAGTAAAATAGAGAATGAGTGCTTCACTTGGCTCCCAGATGTGGACCTTCAAATAATTTTGGAGATCCTCCACTTGTTATGACTCTTTGTCAGTCAGCGGAGGAGGAATCCAAATGTTCTGCCAAGCCACTGGTAGAGTATGTAACCATCAGAGGAAGGTGCTTGGGTCTGATCTCAGTGGGCGGAGTGCTACTTGGAAAGGCAGCCCACCCAAGACGACCAGGGATGGATTTCATGGGAGCATCCAATAAGTATTGATGATTTTGAGGTTGCTGTGGTTTGAGTCTGTCCCCCAAAGGTTCATGTGTGGAAAACTTGGTGCTCAGGGTGATGATATTGAGAGGTGGTGGCCCCTTTACAGTATAAGGTAGGGTGTACTGGAAGGTGGATAGGTGACCGAGAGCCCTGCTCTCAGAAGGGATTAATGTAGTTCTCATTGATCCTGATTATTTCTTGTGAGAACAGTTCGTTCTAAAAAGAGCAAGCCCAGCCCTTGAAATCCTCTGGCTTCCTTTCTCACCATGTGCTCTCTCCCATATGCTCTCCTGCCATTATGGGCGTGTTTAATATCATTGCAACTGCAAAGTCACGTTTCTTCTCCAGCTATAAAGATGTCTCTCATTTATTGGTGTCCTCCTCCTGCCTATGTTAGTCTCCTCACATCACTTCCCCTGAATCCCTAGACCTCAGGCATGTGGAAAGATGGAACTAGTCTCAGTCCTTGACTCTAAACACCTGAAATCAGTGAAGAATTCATGAAGGATTTTCATAACTGCATCTCTATCTCTTGACTGGATTGACAATGTAATAATCAAGGCATAAAACCCCAACAGAGGCCTGATAAGGGATTATCCTGCAGCTAATAGAAATTTAACAGCTGCAACTTAGTGGGGCAGTATTGTCTAAATATTTTTCTCTAAATTCTTATGTTGAAAGCTTCACTTTTAAGATGATGGTATTTGGAGGTAGGGTTATTGGGAAGTATTATGGTTTAGATCTAAAATGTTCCCTACAAGTCTTCTGTGTTCAGAAGTAGGGCTTTCAGAAGGTGATTGGATCATGAAGATTCTAACTTCATTGGTAGATTAATTCATTGATGAAAACATCATTTGATGGCATTATTGAGAAGTAGTGGAAACTTAGGAGGTTGTGCTTGGTTAAAGGGAATGAATTGAGGGGGCATGACCTTGAGGAATATATCAGGTCTCTGCCTCTTCCTCTCTGATTCTTCTCTCTCTGTTTCCTGACTGCCATGAAGTGAGCAGTTTTTCTCCACTACACCCTTCTGCCATGATGTTCTGCCTCACCTCAGGCCCACAGCAATGGAACCAGTGGATCATGGACAGAAATCTATGAAACCACGAGCTCAAATAAATCTTCCCTCTTCTAAATTGATTTTTTTCAGGTATTTGGTCACAGTGATGAAAAGATGACTAACACAGGAAGGGATTATGTTATGAGGGTGGAGTCCATACAAAGAGGATTAGTGTCCTTAGAAAAGAGACCCCAGAAAGCTCCCTTGACCTTTCCCACTGAGTGTGACCACAGCAAGAAAATACCATCTATGAATGAGACGGTGGGCCACCACCAGACACTGAATATGTCCACACCTTTATGTTGAACTTCTTAGTCTCCTAAACTGTGAGAAATAAATTTTTGTTGTTTTAAGAGACTCAGTCTATTGTTTTTGTTATACTAATCCAAACTGACTAAGACACTCAGCCGTGACTGTGGTAGACTCATAAAGAATTTTTTGTACATTAAATGGAAAACTATCTTCTTCTTAACTCAAAGTACTCTTCCATTAATCAAAGGCTTCTCAGACTTAAGTGAACACAGAATCTTCTGGACAGCCTGTTCACACAGAGTGCTGGGTCCCACCTCCCTCAGGGTTTCTGACTTGGTAGGTCTGTCGTGGGGTACAAGAATTAGTATAGCTAACAAGTTCCCAGTGAGGTACATGCAACTGGTCCGTGGACCACACTTTGAGTATCTCTGTGTTAGTCCATGTGACAGTCTTTTGGCTATTTACAGAGTTGATTTCCTTTCTTCTTGCCCAATCACCACCAGGTTAAACATGTTGGGACTTTTACTTTTCCTTATCCTGTGTCAGGCTCTCTCTTTGGTCTTGAATATCCAAAGATGGAAAGTATTTAGACCCTGTCTCAGGGAACTTACAGTTTTGTAGAAAAATGGGGAGAAAAAGAATATACTACAATAAGATCACAATACATATTTATTCTGTGCTTTTTGTACTATGCATTGTGTCTATTTCCAAAGACTGGTAACTCAGCAGTGTACAACACAGCATGGTCCTCACCTCATGGAGCTCTCAGATCAGTGGGGAAGACTAACCAATGAACATTAAATGACAGACTAATGTTACAAGGGTGTGGAGAGGAAAAGCCAAGGAGCTCTGGAAGCACAAAGTAGGGACCTCAAATCCCACCACTGTGTCTGGAAGGTCTGGAAAGTCTCCTGGAGTAGGTGATGGCTAGGACGGAACATGGAAGATAAGCAGGGATTAAGCGGGTAAAGGATGGGGTGGGGGAAGATGGCAGAGCAGAGCAATGTACAGAAGCTGGGTACAGTTTAGGATAAGTAGAAAGTACTGCGTAGATGAATACAAACTGCAGATGGGGTCCTGTGGGATGCAGGGGGCTGGAAGGGACCTGGTGAGAAGTGAAGGGAGAATGGAAAGTGAATGCCATTTCCTCCATGGACCTAGTGACCTCTGCCTTCCCAGAAGGCGGCTCATACTTTCCCTGCAGGTACAGATCCAGACTCTATGTCTATTTTATGCTTCATTGGCTGGATAGAGGGTTGTTTGGCCCCTCTGTTTTGGGGACACCTGGAGGCATGACATGCAGTGTGGCAGGGCTGGCTCATGAGTAAACACCATCCAGAGTCTTGGCAGGACAGGTCTGACCTGAATTAGGGCCAAATGTACTGCAGTGAGTCCATGGGTGTGCTATGATCTGGGAACTGGAGGTGGGGGGTCAGTTAGGAAGAGCTGAAGGGGAATTTTGTAGACAAATTCTAGAGGGGAGAAGAAAAGATAAAGTAAATTTGGAATTCACGGTAGCTCACTGTGTTCTAAGCAAATTAAGAGGTTGGAGAGCCTGAGTGTTCATGGTGGGTGGTAGAAAGATGGTAGGGGGAGGGACGGGACAGGGATAGGAAGAGGAAGGGAAAAGGAAGGAGACAGAGACAGAGGAGAGGGGAGGAGTGCCATGGAGGTGGTGGGAGAGAGGGAGAAGGGGGGAGAGAAAAAAAGGGAAAGAAGAGAAGAGTGGAAGGAAGGGAGGGGAGGGGAGAGGACAGTCGGTTTTCCTGGAGGCATGGCTGAAGATCTGACTCTGACGGTTAGGTGAATGTACACTCTAGCATAGTTTTGAACAGCAATTTTTAAAATTTCTTTTATTGTTACATTTTAGGTATACAATACGTTTACATTTATCATCGGGTGCTTGTACCTGTACATGATACATCTTGGTTCTTATTTTTCTCCCCATTACCTGTGCACCCTTCACCCCCTCCACCTTTCCCTATTTACATAGACTTCGTTTCCACTTTTTTTTCCTCATAATTTTTCCTTTCCCTTCTTCACTTTCCCCTTCCCCTCCCACCACCCCTACACCTTTGGACCTTTTCCTATTTCAAATTATCAATTATTCATTTTAATAATTTTAATCCTTATTTACACTTTCAGTTTCTCATACTAGAGAAACTATTCGGTATTTACACGTGTGTCCTATTTATTTCACTTAAGAGTATGGCCTCAATATGCACCCATTTAGCTATAAATGTCTCTAGTTTCTCCTTCTTTATGGCTGAGTATTGCTCCATTTTATAAAAAAAAACACATCTTCTTTATCCAGTTTCCAGTCGATGGGCACTTGGGCTGTTTCCAAGCTTTAGCTATTACAAACTGTGCAGCTATGAACATGGGTGCACATATATCACTGTGGTATAATTCTTTTAATTATTTGGGGAAGATACCCAGCAGGGGAAGAGCTGGGTCAAATGGAACCTCTAGTCCTTGTTCTTTGAGGCATCTCCATACTGATTTCCACAGTGGTTGCACCAGGCTGCACTCCCACCAGCAATGGAGAAGGGTTCCTTTCTCCCCACACCCTCGCCAGCATTTGTTATTGGTTGATTTCTTTTTTTTTTTAATTGGTTGATTTCTTGATCGCAGCCATTCTTTCTGGGGTGAAGTGGAATCTCAGTGTTGTTTTCATCTGCATCTCTCGAATGACCAGTGATGTTGAACATTTTTTCATATATTTATTTGCTGCTTTTACTTCTTTGTCTGAGAAATGTCTTGAACAGGAGTTTTTTAAGGGAAGTGATCTCAAAGGTTGGGAATACCTGGCAGAAGGAAAGGAGAATACAGTCTCCATATGCAAACTGATCTGACTCTGAGATCTGTGACATTGAACAAGTTGCTTAAATTCTCTGTGCTTCAGAATCCTTATCTGGGAAAGAAAACAATAAAAGGCTATTCCCAGCATTATGAAGGTTCAGATGTGCAGATCCTGGCACTTTGCTGGCACTCAGGAGCTGTATGTTCCTGTACTATGTCCTTCCCTGAAATTCAAAGAGGGCTCAGCCATGACACCTGTCTTGAAATTGCAAGGTTGTTTTAAACTTCTGCCAAGCTGAGAGTGTAAATGTTCCACTGTTCTGGGAGCTGTGTGCCTTTTTGCAAAGTGGCAGGTGGGCACTGGGGGTGCTGTGAGACAAGAAAGACTGGCCCCAGAGGGATGAACTTAGAGAAAGTGTGCCCCTTTTCAGGGCAAAGAATAAAGCTGAGCTTCACTAATAGGAAGACAGGGCCCTGGGCCTTATACTTAGCAAGAATGTAAAAGGGTTTCTATTATATTTTAGTAGACTACCTTGGAAAGTGGGTGTATTACAGCACAGAGGAGACTGGGGCTGATGGTTTGCATATCATTTTATAGTTTGAAATAGCATTGGTATCATTTTAGTCACTCAACAAACATGCACTGAGTGCCTAGGTTGTGCCCCAACATCCATTGTTTTAGGTACTCTCAAACAGAGCTTTAAAATTAGCTCTCTTTGATGATTCTCCTTGTCTTTGATTGATGTGAATAAGAGTGACCCTAATTTCTTTTCCACTTCAGCCAGGCCCGAGGAAACTTGTACTCTTTCCCTTTGGTGATGCCTGAGTGGTTAGCTCACTGTGGATAGCTAATCCTGCTGGTTAATGAACTGAGCAAAGAGGTTAAGGTCACAGTTTTCATCCACAGGGGCTGATTTACCTCTCCACTTGAGCTCACTGTCTTTTTTTTCTCCATCCTCGGTGTGTACTCTTCCTCCTAACTCAAGACCTTTGTACAGTTTTTTTTTTCATTCAGCCAAGAGCCATCTTGCTTTAATCCCAGGTTATTAAGGTTCAATGTCATTTCCTCAGCCAAGCATTACTTACCTCCTAGACCAGGTCACTTGTTTCACTTTACGTCCCCATGGTGCCCTGTACTTTTCTAGACTGCCATTCATTAGTATTTATAATCATACATTTATTATTACTATTATTTGATTAATGTAAGTCTGCTTCTGTCAGATAGGGTTTTTCAGCTGCGAGTAATAGAAAATTGATTGTACTTTAAACAGATGGGATTTATTTATCTCCAATTCAGCACAGGTCTAGTAGCAGCTTGATGATACCATATAGGGCTCAGTTTCCTTTTCTCTTCTTTCTCTCCTACCTATAGCAAATATATTTAATCGTCATGTTTACAAGATGTCTGCAGCTACTCCAGGCATAGCACCTGTATTCCAGTCAGAAAGAAGAAGGAAGAGGTAAAGTAAGCATCAATTAACTATTGCTAATGTCTCCTTGGCCAGAACTGGTTCACATAATCATGCTCATTGGCAAAGTAATTCTGAATATTAAATTGTTTTTGTTGCTGTTTAGTTTTACTACCTGTGGAGTGGAAGCAAGCCAGGAGAAATGGTAAAGCAACTGAAATTGACCAAGTTATATTTTTCACACATGCTCACTAAACTTCAATATCTAAGATGGAAGGAAAGATTTGTGGGTCCACCCTACACAATGTCTGTTTCATTGCAGATGCCCATAAGCACACTGTTGAATATAAATTAATGAATAAGTGAAATCCTACAGAGAGCACCTCCCATTTCATGTCTCCAGAGAGTAGAGGAATATAGAGGGGTCAGGGCACTATGGGTAGGAAGAATTTAAAATAGATACTATCAGCGCCACCTCCCCATATTTACATTGTATGAATTAGAAAAGGGAATCCACCCTTTCCTTAAGGCATAGTACTGCAATCTCTTGGAAAATTATCTTAAAAAAATTATAAATCTACTACATCTATCATCTGAATGGTGTCCCCTTAGATACAGGAAGGTCCTTCACCAAAAATCTTGTACAGCCCTATGTGGCTGCCTTATAGTAAATACTAGCAAGGGTGGACATGGCCACTGAAGGAGCCAGCACATCTGACTCCCAAAGTTCAGGAGGTGGGCACTTCCTGTGGAGCTGGGCATTTCCTGTGGAGCCATTTTGAAGATTGATCAGAGCCAATGAGATGGTGACAGGAAAACCAGAAGGTGCTTTTGACTCTTGCTCTTCACTTTCTGCATCTGTCCATCTAAAATTTTTACTCTCATCATCTCTTAATGGGGGACAAGAACTTCTCCCACAAAGGTGTGTTGAGTATCCAGTAAGATAAAGTACACGAAACAGTTGAGAATATGCCACGCATTAGAAAAATATAAGCTATTGTTAGCATGAAGGGCTGACAAGAAATAAATATTGAGTGAGTGTTTAGTGTCTTTACCACTCTCCAGCTACATGACCTCAGACATGTTAATTAATTTTTGCAGGCTCAGTCTTTTCATCTGTAAAATAGATATGATGTAGAATCCATTGACCAGAAAAATTGTGAGAGTTGAAAATAACTGTTCAATAAATGTTTATCACTAACTTCAAGGCAGCTGTGCTTGGTATTGTGCTCTGCATTTTACATTCAATATTATATTGAAATATTTGCTTAAATCGCCCTTGACTTTTTGAAAAGAAAAAAACAAAACAAAACATAAAATGAACAAAGCAAAGGATTCCTAGCTCTTTTTGTGAAGATAGCTGAGACTATGGAAAAGGAGCAATTTGGCACATTTCTTTGACTCTGGATCTGTTGCGATGTTTCTGGGGAAACTCTTCTCTTCCTCTTTCCACTTCATGCCACCCCCAAACACTTTTGGCCAAATCTGGATACTGGTCTTACTGGGTTGCAGATGATTTTTTCATGAAGCAATCAGTGACATTGATTTCATGGAAAACTCACATGATTTACAGAACAAAAGGGAACCCAGGAGGCAGATGGAGCCTAGCAAGCAGGCAAGGTGAGACAGATCAGCCAGGACAAAGTCTTGGTTCCTACAAACTGTTTCTCTCTCCCACTTTCCTCCTTTCTGTAGCCCTTCTGCAGAGGGAGCCCTGTTACTCCTGAGAATATCTGTCCAGAGTCTGGAGCAGTGAAACAGGTGGGTAGAGGGCTTTGAAGTAGCAGGCAAGAGATAAAAATGTTAACTCAGCTGCTATCTAATAGCCCATCTTTTCATATGGAGTTTGAGTGGCTGAAGTGTGTAGTGACAGTGTTTTGTCCTGTCCTCTTACCCATTTGCCTGCTCTCCACTACCACTGAGCCCCTCCCCCTAATCTCCTCAAGGAAGAGAATTATGGGGGAAACAGATATTTTTCCTTCATTCCTCACAGCACATTTCACTGGAGAAAACAGCACTTCATTCTCCTTCCTTCTGCCCCATCAAAGCCATTTTAGGGAAACTGTACTGAGTGTGCCAGGTTCCTGGGTTTGGTCACTATGTGGCCCAAAGCTGATATTTTTTGTACACGTCAGGGTTTATGGTAGACTGGTTAAAAATCAGCCCCCATTCTGGTGACTAAATTTTATTGACTTTTCCAGGGCCTGTGATGGGACTGACGTGTCCCCTATTTAATTACTTCCTCCTTCTTGACAGCAGATTGAGTTAAGCAGAGGACATGCAGGTGGCTTTGGGGCCAGGGAGCTGAGAGGGGCCTTGGCTCGGCAGCTGAGCAGCCTGGGCGAGCGCAGGCCTGAGGATGTTACAACCTGCTGGCAGTTGTGATCTCTGGTTTGATGGCTGCACTGGGGATGATAACCCAACAGTGGGGCCTCTGGACCAATTTGAAGAATGCTTTGCATAAATCCCAGCTGCTCGCCATATGTCTGACCCTTGTAGAGAGGAGGGTGGGTTCCCTGAGCCCTTGTTTCCTTCCCTGGAAGTCAAGACTAACCAAACCTTTAAATGCCCAGCTGGGGGTCTTTGGGAGAGGAGGGTGGGTCACAAATGCTTGCATGGATTTAATCATAACCTAACATTATATCGTGTTGTGCCAGATTTTCTCTTCCAATGATGTTGTGTTATTTTGTCCTCGAAAAATCCCAAAATATAGTCCAAGGAGGAATCCTCCATTTATAGCTAACAACACTGAGACCTAAAGAGATGGTGACCTTTATAATAAAATCAGACATTTTGGAGCTTACTTTGTCGGGCGGTCTTCTACATGTGTGAGAGATACGAATTCATTTCAAGTTTGCATCTCTCCTACAAGGTAGGTGCCATTATTATGCCTACTTCATTGATGCAGATGAGCTCAGAGAGGTTATTTAACTTGCCTGAGGTCATACAGTTATTAAGTAGTGGGGCTGGGATCAAATTCAAGTGTCTGTACTTCCACTGTACATGCTGCCAGCTTGTTTGGCATTGATGGAGCTGGAATTCACACATAGGTACCCACACTCCATGTTCAGGCTTTCCCTTATGCCATACCACTCATCTGAAATTTGCTCCTGAAAGATCCCTTATTCCTGCAAGCATTAGCCAGGGCAATTTATATCTGGACTCTTTTCATCTGCTATCACAAAGTCTTTCACTTAAATTTATTTAATTAGTCCCTTTCTACCTACTTAACCATGAAGTGGGAGGCCTACCCAGTCCAAAGGAGCCGTAATGTGTTAGGAAATTACTCCCAGACCAAAGCTTTGGAAAAATACAGGTATTTAGGTGTCAGGAGTTGCTAAAGCTTGGCAGACTAGTGCCTGGAACAGGTATTTTCTCTGCCCAATTCCTGAGGAAAATGGGTGTGGTTTTTACCATTCCTGCCATGGACTTTGTGAGCATGTGCATTCCAAAGTTTCACACACCCAGAGAGTCGGCCTCTCCCGACTCCCTTGGCAATTATGGGCCTCTTAGGTAAGCTGACCTCTTTTGCCTGTGATAAGTGTGAACAAATCAGGTGAAAGGAAGGGAGCTGTTCTAATGTGATATTATCTCTAGCTGACAAGGCCAACTTTCTCAGAAGAAAAACCAGTGAAACCTTTGTTCCACATTCCTGGTGCCCCAAAGTAACCCTCTGAGTGTGTCTAGATTTTATATGTCACAGCTGAAACCAGAGGCAGGCCAAGCTCAAATTATAATCTGTGATAATGGCCAAAAATCAGGAGTAGGTCTCCCATTTTCAGTTCTGAATAACTATTTTCTTTTGTCATTTGTAAATTAATTCTGTAGTCAAGCACTGGGTAACACAAAGCAAGAACACAATTCAACTTTGGCTGAGAAACCACAATAGGGGCATATTAGAAGGGGAAGAAGAAGTCCCAATTAGGAATTCAGGTAGACAGTGTGGAGCATGCCTTCAAGGCATACCTAAGGGAAGAGGAAGCTAGCTGTTCATCCACCACCTTTTGCTGATCATTGGCTTTGAGTTGCCCTATGGTTTGTTAGCTCACTTGCACCCTAGCCACTCCCACCTATGGCCCGGGAGAATCTCATTTGCTCACAGTAAGAAGGTATCAGGCCACATGGGGAGAGTATCAAGAGGACATGGGCAGGGCACTGAAATCAGCTGCTCTCTGCTTAAAAGCCAAACCAGTTTACGAAGGAGGAGGATATAAGGGAAGGCAATATATTGTAATTAGAATTCTTTACGTTGCCAGTGATAAAGTTTTAACTCAACCTAGCTGAAGAAAAGTAAAGTTTGAGTTACAACACTGAAAAGTCCAGGGACAAGTGGCCTCTGCCATATAGCTAGCTTCTGTTGGTCCCTGGCTTAGAGTGGCCCCTATGTATGTTAGGTCACTAGCACTCTGGTGGCATCGACTTACAGGCATAAAATAGGTGCACTAGCAATGCTATCAGGGCTATCAGTGGAAAAGGTGGCAACTCTAGTCTTACGGTGATCCATATTCCTCCTGATCGCAGAAGAGAAAAGCATTTTCAATAATGATTGTGGTTAAAACCTTGGGGAACAAAGCAAATGAAATTAGTATGTTGAAGAGACATCTGTACTCCCATGTTCATAACAGCACTATTCCAAATAGCCAAGAAATGAGATCAGTCTAAGTGTTCATCAGTAGATGAAGTGATACATAGAAAATGTATACAGATTAGAATTTTATTCAGCCTTAAAAAAGAAAGAAATTCTGCCATTTGCAACATGGATGGAACTGGTGGGCATTATACTAAGTGAAATAGAAAGCCAAACACTACATAGTATCATTTAAGTGTGGAATCTAAAAAATTGAACTCAGAATTAAAGAATAAGATGGTGGTTACCAGGGGTCAGTGGAGGAGAAGGATCAAAGAAATGTTGGTCGAAGGACACAGAATTTCACTTAAGAGAAATAAGTTTCTTACTACGAAGAGTATGTGAAGTAAAGCCTTTGATAATTAGCTCAGTTTTTGCCATTCCACGATGTTTACATATTTCACAACATGTTATATTTGATGAACATGTGCTATTTTTCTCCATTTAAAAATATAAAAGGGAAAAGCATCTTAGGGAAGACTTTGATTGGCTTAATGGGGCTCCTATGTCCCTTGTTGTACAAACAGATGTGGCCAGAAAGATGGAGCAGTAGACCTGGCCAGACCCAGGCTGTGAGTTGGGTTGGAGAGGATGGTGAAATCTTACCCAAACATTCTACCAAACAAGCAGAATTTCTGGGCTGGACAGAGGGATGGTTTAGTACAGTAAACTCCCTTTATCTTCCTGGGATACACGCTAAGACTCTCAGTGGATATCTGAAGCCATAAATCAAACTGAACCCTGCATGAACACTATGGTTTTTTCCCTGGCATACACACCTATGATAAAGTTTAATTGATGAATTAGGCACTGTAAGAGATTAACAAAAACAATAATAAAGTAGAACAATTGGAACAATATACTTTAATAAAAATTATGTAAATGTGAGATATCTCAAAATGTCTTTATGGCTCCTCTTTGGTATACCTGAATTGTCAGCATCACTATGGGCTTTGGGGCCATTATCAAGGCAAATAAAGGTTACTTGAACACAAGCACTGCCACACTATGACAGTCCATCTGTTAAGAGAGACTGCTACTAACTGACAAAGGGCATAGCATATACAGAGTCAATACAAGGGCCAAAGGAACGATTTGTGTCTTTCTGCTACTCAGAAAGGTGTGCTACTTCAAACTTGAAAACTGTTTATTTCTGGAATTTTCCACGTAATGTTTTGAGTCTTTAATTGACTGTGGGCAACTGAAACCACGGAAAGCAAATCTTTGTATAAGGGAGAATCAGTGCATTGTTCTGAGATATGAGTTCGTAAACAAAGACCCTGCTTTGTAGCTCCTTTCCATGTTATAGATATTCCCATCATGGCTTATTTCAGGCTACCAACGTGTTGTCACCGATCATGGCATCAAGAAGTGATGTGTACAATGAACCCTCAAGAGCCAGAATGAGCTGGCTTCAGCATACCATTGGGTGCTTCCTCATAAAGAAGGATCTTGAGTAGGTGGCGTGGCCACTATACTTGTATGAGAAAGTCTGTCTTGTGGTCCCTTGGTAGCCATGAAGGCTCAGATTAAGCACTGCCAGGACAGCTTGCTTTGTTAAGCATGTACAATGTTTGGGATGGACTGGTACATTAAAACAAGTGGTCTGCTTCCCCTACACTCCTTTTGCAGGCACCTCCTGGAAATACTTCATTGGCAATGTGATAACTTTAAAATACTGTTTAGGAATGTTCATCCCATTGCTGTGTAAGTTTTGTGAAGGCAGGGATTGTGTCTGGTTTGTTCAGTGCTATATTCCCAAGGTCTCTAGCAGAGAGCTCAGGAAAACAGGTATATAATCAATATTCCATGAATTCACGAATGACTGGTCAGTCCCCAACCCCACAAATGTATCCACTTGTGAGTAACCACCCTTCACATGTGATATCCAAGGTGAGCAGACCTCACTTCACACCTATAGCTGCTGCCATGGGCCCTCCAAACCCTGGGAGGACCACAGTTAGTGACTGATGCCCTCAATCCATGGGTCACATTGCTTACTGGTGTGAGGGCAATGCAATCCTTTGTTCCATAATGACCACTTTGTTCTCCTTGCTCCTCTATTCCTCTAACTTGATGGTGCTTGTTATTTCCTGTCAGAAGAAGAAGCTCTCCCTTTCTACCTTGAGTGGGGCTCAGCCCCTCCCGGGCAGGGGCAAACCAAGATGGCATCTTCTCATTAAGTCACCAGGACCTGCTGGGGCTTGTCTGATTAGAGTCTCCTTACACATTGGTTCAGAGAACTTTTCACCTTTGCAGTTCCTTTGTTTCAGAATAAAAAAAAACATACCTAGGAAGCTGAAAGGTTGTAAAGTTGTTAAATACACACATACACCTACACACACACATACACACACACACACACCCAAACCATATTTGCTGATAACAGGAGAATGGGAAGATCTGAAGCCAAGTGAGTATTTCAAGGTCACAGGCAAGGAGAGGCCTGCAGTGGTGGTGGTGATGGGAAAGATGAATAGACAACAGTTAAAAACATTATTTAGTGTGTTCCACATCGCAAAGCCAAGAATGGTTCCCTCGAACCAGGTAATTTGATGTATCAGGCTGGCTGTCTCCTCAGAGGACACCCCCAGTCTCCTCTCGAGTTCATGGAGACATGGTTATCTAGGTGGCATCTGTCAGGCAAGAAGCTGCAAGCTGAAGAATAAAATCGGCTTAACTAATAGACCAGCATGCTATTATGTACCTGAAGGTTTAACTGCTATATTACCCTGAAAGAACCATTCGGAGGGGGGGAAGGAGCTCACTTTTCCCTGGGCTACATCAGTGAATTCAATTTCTATTGAAGAGAGACTAGCATTTTAAAAACTACTGTGTGTGGAGCTTCGAGTCCTTTTCTTCTTTCGGTGAGAAATGATTTAATAATGAACTTACAACTGCAGGGCCTCCAGTCAGCCCCCTGGAGCCCTGGAAGAGTGAAGAGGCACTATGCAGGGCCAGGCGCTGGCAATCTCCACCCTGCTCTGTCCCTGCTCAGGCTCCGGCTCTGTGACTGAGGTTACTCCAGAGCAACTTGGTTCAGACATGTGTAGAGGCTGAGCGATAATTTTCCTCCCGCACAAGATTGCCGGGTGCCTCTAATTAATGGTTGTGAATTCCTTTGATGGGGTTGTTATCAGATGGAAAGGGGCTAATTGTAGCGGTCATAATAGTTAACCTCTTGCAGAAGGAAGGGTGTGTGTGCGTACATGCGTGCATGTTGGCTGTTTCTGCAAATCAGAAAGTAATCTTTCTGCGAATCATTGAAATTCTTTGGCATCGAGACACCAGAAAGTGGAAGAATGTATTCACTGAAACATTTTCTCCAGGCCAGGAATGGCCAACATTTACTGAGCTCTTTATAGTGCTAAGGCCTTTACCGATTTGATCATGTTTAACCCTCGGCAATCCTGAGTCTCAAGTGTGATGATTATTATCCTTTGTCTGTAGGTGTGGAAATCAAGGCTTAGTGAGTGAAGGAGACTTGTCCAAGATCCCATTCTCTTACAGGTGAAGGCTTCTTATTTTTTGCGGTACTGTGGATTGAACCTAGGGTCTTCACACTGAGCTATATCCCCAGCCCTTTTAAAAACACTTTAAAATTTTTTATATGGGATCTCATTAAGTCTCTAAATTGACCAGGCTGGGCTTGAACTTATGATCTTCCTACCTCAGCCTACCAGAGTGCTGGGATTATAGGCATGTAACCAGACCTGGCTATTAGTAAAGACTTTTTACATTTAAAAGATCCCTCCAAAGACTAAGAGCTGACTAGGAAAATTGGAGCTTCCTGAGTTAAAAGGCAGCCCTTAAGCAAGAATCTGAGCACCTTTGCCAAGGTTGTCCCAACTCTGGGCATCAGGGCAAACTTCTGCCTTACCTTCTGCCCCAATTTCTGACATTGCCCTGTATTTTCTTTGGCCCCTTTCTTGGATGACAAACAATATCTTTGTTCTACTTCACTGTGACTCAAGTATGTTGCCTTAAAATTATCCACACCCCTTCAGAAGCAGTGTAGGACACACCTATGTTGGTCTCCTGCTGTGCTCTGGGTGGTACTGGGGAGCTGGTGAGACAAAAATAAGTAGCATCAAGCCACTGCTTTAAAAAATTTTGTCTGGATATAGAATGAGATATGAAAATACACAGCACAATCAGGATAATGATAATAATGAAAATAACAACACCTATTTTTGGAGAGTTTCTGAGTGCCAGGCCTTCTGCTGAGCACTAGGAACAAGCCCACCAGGAAGGTACTATTATTATTTCTATTTTAGAAATAAGAAAATGAAGGTATGATGAGGTTAGGACACCTGTCCAAGGTTGTACCAAGTACTTAATGGCAAAGCAGAAATTTGAACAAAGGTATTAGCTGGTGCTATTAACCACTGTACTGGGTTGCACATTAAAAGACAAGCATAGAAGCATGTATGTATTATAAAGAAAGTGCAGGTACAGGGTTATACATTTCTTCATCAGGTTGGTCCATAGAAAGAAATAGAAAAAGTGTATAAAAAAGTATTTTGTGCTCAGATATTAATCATCTATCCTAGACACTGGGCTCCTGGTTTTGGCTTTGTGGTCTATATCTAAGGTTGCATAATCTATCACTCCAAAGCTTGTTATCTTATAATAGTTATTGATTATCTTCCATGGTATCTGTGGGTTAGGATTCAGGAGTGGCCCATTTGAGTGTTGTTTGACTTGGAGTCTTGCACAAGATTGCACTTACATGTCAGCTGGGGCTGCAACCTTACTGTGTGGGTCACTCACATGACTGGAAATTGGTGCTGGCTGTTGGTTAGGGACCCAAATTCTTCTTCACATAGACCTCATTCCACACAGCTGCTTGAATTTCTCACAGCATGGTAGGTGGCTTCCTCAGGACAAGGGATCTAACAGACCAAGGTAGAAGATACAATACCTTTATGACTTAAAGGTAAATAATAAACTGTAACATTTGCTGTATCCTACTGGCTACACTTACCAGCTCTGATCTATATGGGAAGTGACATAAATACCAGGAGACAGAGATTATTGTCTTAAGGTTCCCATATGTTGAATACAAAGATCTACAGCACCTCCCTCACTTGCCTTCAATTTATTGTTCCAGTGCATAGCCCTTTAGGAGCTAGGAACCCAGTATTTTATGAGGACATGGTATAGCTGGTATCTTAGAAGTTTTGTAGGGCTCGGAACAAAATAGTGGCTTTGATGAGGAAGGAGGAGGTAAACTCTAGCTGATAGGGAAGCTGGGAAGAGAGGCTTGAACTAAGGACAATTTTAGGACTTTTGTTAACTAAGCCAAAGTGCCAAGCACCTTGGAGATCTACTATCACTTAAACCTTTGGCCACGCCCCTGTATTGGTCAACATCAATAAAATATGTTCAATTAGTTTCCTGCTTCCAGCCTAGAAGTCTGCCTGTTGATCATATGCCAGCAACATTCTCAATAGAAGAAACTGGATCCTGCTTTCTTCCTTCTACTTCTGTGCTTTGTATATACCTGGGATATGTGTGTATGGGAATATCAAAGTCACTGATGAATCAATGGCTAGTCAATGGCAAGTTAAGATATTTTATTGGAAATAAATATGGATTGAATAGACAATGTTTTATGACATTTTCATTTGTGCTGGACTAGATTCCATGCTAGATACTGGGTGAAAATTGTAAGCCAAAAAGACATGATCCCTGCTCCTATGGTGCTTACAAGAAAGAGTTATTAATCAGATAACAATACAGGTATTTATGAACTGAGATAAGCACCACAAAGACATGGTATCAGAACATAAAATCTCCTGATCACACTAAGGAAGTGATGCTTGAGCTGAGATCTGAAAGATGAATAAGTTTCAAAAAGGAAAAGGACTTCAAGTAGAGGAACAACATGTACAAAAATCTGTTTTTGTAACTGGAAGGACCCCAGTGTGCCTGAAGCAGAGGGAGTGAAGAAGGGCATGGGACAAGAAGAAGGTAGAGAGCTTGCAAGGGACTGGATCCTGCAGGACCTTACAGCCATGTTGAGAATGTTGGGTATTCTCGTAAACAA
The DNA here is from genome assembly GCF_053883595.1 of Heterocephalus glaber. Taxonomy (NCBI): domain Eukaryota; kingdom Metazoa; phylum Chordata; class Mammalia; order Rodentia; family Bathyergidae; genus Heterocephalus; species Heterocephalus glaber. Next base: position 9,812,388 of record NW_028258340.1, on the reverse strand, counting down.
TGAGAGGCCACTTAAAGGTTTTTGGTTTTTTTTTTTCACTTAAAGGTTTTAAAGGAATATAGCTGAATGATCGGATTCATGTTTTGAAAATAACCACATATAGAGACTGGAGTAGAGAAGACTAGAGTGAGGAAGACCAGTTAGGACACTATGACCAAAAGAGAGATATTGCTGGTTTGGACCACGATGTAGGGAGAGTGAGAATAGAATAGAATTGAAATATATTTAGGGTATAGAACTGACAAGTTATGGTGAGCAGGAAGGTAAAACAAACATCAAATCTCAGGCACCAGGCGAGGTTATAAGGGGAAAAGGGAAGTCCAAATGGACGTTCTAAGAGGTAAGAAGATGATGTGTAAAAGACAGGCTGAGCAGACAAAGTTAGGACTCGTCTGCAGAAGAACTGTGCAGTACCTGGAGCACTTAAGCAATGGTCTTTGTTGCTAAGAGCCATTGACCATTCCTATGCATGGTTCTGATGTACAAGTACCCTGTAAATAACAATTCTGTGATGATTATTAGCACCATTCTATCAAACATGTCATGTCACCAAGGACTCCCTGGAGGCCTTCATTGAGCAGAGCCATTCTCCTCCTCCTCCTCCCCCTCCTCCTCTGCCTCCTCTTCCTCCTTTTGTTATAGTTTGTAAAACAGAACAGATTTTGTCAAAGACAGGTTTCTAGATAGAGGCTTTAATGGAAGCCAGTTCTTAAGAGTAACTTTAGACCACATATCTGAAATAATGATTTATATTATATTAAAATATATATGTTAAAATATAGGTAGGTATCTTAGCCAACTCAGGTTGTTGTAACAAAATACCACAGACAGGGTGGCTTAAGCAACAGACATTTATTTCTTGTATTTCTGAAAGCTAAAATACCCAAAGTCAAGATTCTGGCAGTTTCACTGCATGGTGAAACTCATCATTTGGTTGTGTGATAACATGACCTCTTCTTTGCCCTTTCACTTAAAGCCAAAGCTCTGGTGTCTCTTCTTTTTTCTTATAAAGATGGGAATCCCCTTTGAGGACTCCACCTTCATGATCATCTACATCTAATTAATCTCCCAAAGCCCTACCTCCTGTTACCCCATGCATTAGGAGTTAGGATTTCAACCTATGAATTTGGATGAGACACAAACAACACATGTTTAAATAGGAGGACTCAAGACTAATAGAATTGGTGAAAAGTCTGAAGCTGAAGCCCAAAACTATAGGAATTTGGTTATAAAGGTGGCTTCTCAAACCTAGTATGAGAAACGATTGACTGATTAATAAGTGGTGTTGAGACAACTAGTTAAGTATCTGGATAAAATAGAAAAGAATCTAGTCCTCATATCACTAAGAAAAAAATCCCAAATTTGAACTCATATTTAAATGCAAAAACATAAAATCTTAAAATTATCAGAGGAAAACATGAGAATTCTTGTATAATTTTGCAATAAGCAAGTATTTTCTAAGTACAATTTGAAGTCCAGAAATTACGAAGGAAGAAGTTGATAAACTTAACTACATAAAAATTAGACTAGGCTTTCTGTATGGAAACACAATGAACAAAGTAAAATAACAACAATAAACAACAAACTAGAAGGAAAGTTGCCACTCACATCACAGAGTAAAAATTTCCCTGAAAAACCAATCAGAAGAACAATAAATTAATATAAAAATGGACAAGGGATGTGAACAGTTTGTAAAAGGAAATATAAATGGGTCTAAAAGTTATGAAAAGATGCACAACTGAACTTTTCATATGATAAATAGAAAATAAAACTATATCAATATACCATTTCTTTTTACCTTTCAGATTTACAAAAAACAAAAAAACTACTCACTCTCTGTTGGCAATATTATGGGGAACAGGCACACTCATAAGGATAAATTTGGTGTGACCCTTATGGCACAGAATTTGTCAATATTCATCAAAACTACAAATGCCTATTTTGCCCAGATATTTAATTGTAGGATTGTTTTTTCCAGTACTGCAGATTGAAACTAGAGCCTTCACACCAAGCTGTATTCCTAGACCTTTAAAAAAAATTTTTTTTGGAGACAGGTTCTCACAAAGTTGCTAAATTGCCCAGATCGGGCTTAAACTTGTGATCCCCCTGCCTCAGGCTCCCAAAGTACTGAGATTACAGGTGTGCACCACCACATCTGGCTAATTTTAGGATTTTATCTTATAAAAATACCCTCTTGTGAAACAATGTGCACACAAGAATATTAATTTCAGCTTATTTGAAAACCACGAGATTATGAACAACTCAAATGTTCAACAAGAAAACTGATTAGATAAATGATGTCATAGCCTTTTGATTGCTGTAAAAATGAATGTGGGATATTTCCATCTACTGATATAGTTAGAACTCCAAGATATACTTTAAAGTGAAAAAATCAGCAGACAACTATGTTCTCTTTGCTATTTTTAGGAAATAGAATCAATAATTATATTTGTTTGCATATATGTAAAGAAATTAGGGAATGATTCTATAAATGGATTTTCCACATTTTAACCACCACTGTGAAATAGGAAAGTCTTTCATTATATGGTACTTTAGAATTATAATTAGCCATATCATTTTCTTTCTTGGTGGTACATAAAATAATGATGTATCTTAAAAGCGATGACATCTTAGATTTGATGGAATACAGTAATAGCAGTGATTACCCATTGTGAAGGGAGACAGGGGCAAAGATGAGAAGTCTCTATTTATGTGCTTTGTAATGGTTTCCATTTGAGCTGTGTGAAATTATTGCCTACCAAAATTGAATAAATAATAATATTAATAAAGTGATATAATAGGAGCTAATATATGCACACACTAGATCAGTTCCTAGGATCTATGTTCCGGAGTGATGTTCTAAGTGAGAGACTCAATTATAAGGGATTAAAATGGAACACAAACTGATCTACCCTTGGCATATGCTAGTTGATGAGACACAACAGTATGCTGTGCAAACCTGGGTCCTCCTGGAAAGCTGTTGACTTCTTAACATCCCATTTGATTTGCCCAGTAGGTAAGACATGGCATTTTTCTAGATTACGTTAATGCACCTTTAGTTGGAGAAAGACATTGCATCATCACAAAGCCTTTTGAAAGTTGGAGACACACTGTCATCTCATCTCCTGTGAGCTAGCAGATATGTTCAGAGCTTGTAGACCAAAATCAATGCTTGAGAAAACACAACTGGACCAGGATCTTGCTTTTTTCATCTTCCAAAGAATGGATAAGCTCTGAATTAGATAGGGTTTTCTTTTGGGCATTTATTTTAATGATGAGAGCATTTGCTTCACTTGCCCTCTTTCCTCCTCCCACAAACATTTATCAAACTCCTCTGGGTTCAATGTAGTTTCTAGGTATTGTAATTGGGACCTTAAGTGTTCCTAAATTCCCATGTATTAAAGGCTTAGTCCTCAGAGTGGCACTGTTGGGAGATGGTGAAAACTTTCAGAGGTGGGGCCTATTAGGAGTTTTAGATCACTGGGGTGTGCCCTCAGAGGGGATTGTGGGAGCCTGTCTCCTGTTCTCTTTTTTCCCTTTTCACTTGCTGGCCACCATGAGGTGAGCCGCTTTGCTCTGCCACAGACTCCTTCTGTGATGTGCTGCCCTATCACAGATCCAAAAGCACCAGGGCCAATCAACTGTGGACTGGAACTTCCAAAACAATGGGCCCAAGTAAACATTTTCTCTTTGTACACTGACTTTTTTCAGGTGTTTCTTAGAGTAACAGAAAGCTAACACAGTAGATAAGATGCAGACAAGAATCATGATAAAAAATGCCACAGGAGCGGCTAGTTCTGGTATTCTTTAATGGAAAGTAGAACTGGAAGAAATCCTAGCAGATTTTTCCTTGAAGTGGCCGAGTACATAACTTTGTGTAATGCCTAGTTTAGGTTCAAGAAATCAAGATTTGCACAAATATGATGTCTTTAACTCTCTCAGGAATATATCTAGAAGGAGAATAGCTGGGTCGAATGCATACCCATGTTTATATCAGCACAATTCATAATAGCTAAATCTTGGAAGTGGCCTGTATGTCTATCAACAGATGAATGGGTGAAGAAAGTGTGGTATCTGTGTGGAATAGAGCACTACTCTGCCACAAAAAAGGATAAATGAGTCATTTGTAAGAAAATGGATGCACCTTGAAATAATAATGTTAACTGAAATAAATGAGACACACAAGCTTAAATATCACATGCTTTCTCTTATATGAGAAACCCAAGTCATAAATAAAGAGAAAAATAAAGGATAGGTAATAGGAAATAGGGAGATTGATCTTTCTCAAATGGGAAGGGGACAAGAGATGGAGGGAGGGAAGGGTATATAAAAAAGAATTAAGATGGGTTATTTCCATGTACCAGCTCCCCATGAGAAATGCAATCATTATGTACTTCAAACATCTACTAATAAAAAAATAAAAATTGAAAAAAATAGAAACCAGGATTTTACTTCCTCAGTAAACAACTAGATGAATTCTGAATACTCTTTTAGTGGGTTTTTCTCTCAGCTTTGTTATCTGAAAAATGGATAAAATAATGTTCTTTTTTTCTTTCCTTAAAGAGATTTTGTAAGAACAAATGACAGAATGTTTATGAAGACATTTAAACACAAGTATATCAAAGTGCTAGAGGTAGAGGTAAGATTCTATTTTTGCCATTATTTAAAGGGGAGTCAGGATTTGTGTTGAATCACCATTTGACGGAGTTGGCTCATGTATCTGTAAGAGAGTCCTCTTTCCCAAGTGAAGTATGTAGGAAACACCTCTGAACAATGACAACTGGGAGCAGGGAGGGGCTAGGCCTGTCACCTCTTGAAGGAGAAACAATAATAACCAAATGTCCTTGGCAGAGTACTTTCACACCCTTTATACCACATCATTGTCTCAACAGTATTTGAGATAGGTGTTAGCATTTTTGTTCTGCATAACAGATGGAGAATCTCAAGTTGGGAGCTGAGCTGGAAACTTACACCTAGGTTTCTCTAGTTAAAAGCTTTGTGCTCTTTTCACAATACTGTCCTGCCTCCTCCTTTCTACTCTCTGAACAGATCTCAGGGATGTGCCGTACAATCCATAGAAATATGGGGCCTGGGCTGCTATGGGGACCAGAGATAGAAACGGGGAACAGGAGGAGGCATGGAAATGTTTTCTACTTCTAACACAGCTATTAGCACGTATTTGCTAGGGCATATGGTGACCATCTGGAACTGAAGCCTATTAGGTCATCGCTGAAATTCAGTCTAACAACAGTGTAGTCGGGTTAGATAGAATTGTAATGCCTCAGTCCTCTAAAAATTTACCTTCAGGGAGAATACCCTTGGCAAATGGTGATTAATAATAGTAACAGTGTATCTGTTGACACACAATGCCAGTAACTACTATGGGATCTTAAATGTCTCCCAGCAGATTGTGTCCTAATCTCACCTAGACTTCACTGTTGATCTGGCCATGTAAAATTTTACAAACAAAAGAGGCATCCACAAAGGGATCCAAGTCAGTTTCATAAATCAGGTGTTTCTAAGGAACAGGCAGATAAGCAGTTCCAGCTGGTGATGGGTAGGGCTAGATCATGACAGACACGCTATAGTACGTGGGCAAAATCTGGCCTCTCACCTGTTTTTGCACATAAAGTTTTATTGGAATACAGCCATGCTTGCTTATGTATTGTTTGCTTTTGTGCTACAATGGCAGAATTGAGTGGTCACATCAGAAGTTGTGTTACCTACAAAGCTGAAAATATTTACTATTCAGCCTTTTCCAGAAAAACTTTGCTGATGTTTGTTCTAGATCATGGATATGCATGTGAACTTGGACTTGTGAGGACCTCCAAGAGCCCAGGGCAGAAAAAAATAATAAGAATCTTTGGGTAAGCATTCCAGAGAGATGCTTGAAGGGGTCTCGGTCCAACCTTTCATTGCCCTTTCAGGGCAATGGTCCCATGGATTCAAACATCAGGAAACCCTAAACTATCTATTTAAAGATATCTATAGTAAGTATTTTATGTCTTTCAAATTTTAATGCTTATTAGTACACGTATGTAGTACACATGTACATAGCACATCTTAATTCTCTTTTTATCCCCTTTCCCTCCCCTCTCTTCTCCCTCCATCTCCTGGTCCCCTTCCCTTTTGTAAAAGACTTATCTCCCTATTTCCTATTATCTAACTTCTATTTTTCTCTTTATTTATAATCAGTTTCTCATATAACAGAAACTATGCAATATTTTAAGTTTGTGAGTCTGATTTATTTCACTTACTGTTATAGTCTCGAGGTACATCCATTTTCCTACAAATAACTCAAGTTTATTCTTCTTTGTGGCAGAGTAGTACTCCACTGTGCATAAATACATTTTCTTAATCCATTCATCCATTGATGGACATATAGCCTGCTTCCAAGATTTACCTATTGTGAATTGTGTTTCTATAAGCATAGGTATGCATGTATCACTGTAATATGATGTTTTCAACTCTTTCAGGAAGATACCTAGGAGAATAGCTGGGTCAAATGGAATTTCTAGATTTAGTTTTTTGAGGAGTCTCCATACTGATTTCCATAATGGTTGTATTAGTTTGCATTCCCTCCAACAATGTTGGCTTTTTTTTTCCTTTTTTGTCCTTGCCAGCACATGTTTTTATTTGATGATAGCCGTTTCCTCTGGGGTAAGATGGAATTTCCGTGTTGTTTGATTACATATCTATTTTAATCAAGGTCTAAAGAGTGCTAGAGACCTGGACAACCACTCTATTGGATACCTTGCCTACCAGCGTCTATGACAATTGGTCAAAGCAGCTACAGAGGGAGCCCATGTTAACAAATGATTGTGAGTGATGTACCTGGGACATTGGAGTCTCCTGCTGGAAAATTAAGTGGCCTGACAGGCAGTCTTCAAGGGATGGTTGAGAATGCAGTGACAGCCCTGGAGGAGACTCCTGAATCAAGAACCCAAACTAATATGTCTTGAGGGAACCAAAGAGATCCTCTATTCCAAAGAATGTACTGGCTTTTCCAGGGACTTACTATGCAGTAAGTTGTAATGTCTTCTAAATCCCAAAAATGTGTTTCTCACCATGCCCTCAGATCTAAAATTAATCCATGCCACATTTTCTCAAATTTTTAATGAACCGATAGGATGTTTATATGAGGTTCAAAGTGGTCTGGCCCTTCTGATCTGGTATAGATAGTTTAAGGAAAGCCACGAACCAGTGGTTGTCCCTGATACTCAGATTCTTAAGAGGTTAAAAGGATGGGGAGTATTGTGAGAAAGCCTTTCTGAATGTTTGGGACAGGAAGGAAGCAGCTACATGCAGTGGTGGGTGTATGGATTTTTCATTAAGAATTGGAACTATAAGCCTGGGTCAGAACCAATGGTGCAGGAGCCAGGACAAGTAGGCAAGCAAGGGAAAGAAAGGAAATACATACCAAGAAGAGTTCCTTGCATAAGAAATCTCCCAGATGGAAATCAGCATTCAGATTTAGGATCATAGTAGAGATAAAACAACTGAAAGAAAGGAAGGGAAGGGGTTCCATTCCAGTTATAAACACAAAAGCCCCAGTCAAGAAAATTCTTTGTAGCAAAAGAACTGCCCAGGAGTTGAGATTGTTGCATAACTGAGTGTCACATTCTGTTTAGTGAGAACCTAGGTACCCACAAGCAAGCATGAGACCAGGTCACTAAAAGACCTCAGCAGTGTGGTAAACCAAAAGATGAAAGAGTAGAATAAGGAAGACCTTGAAAAAAAGCATTGTGCCTCATTGAAAATGGAGCTCAAAGTCCAGCTTTTGCCACCAGAGGTCAGTTTGAAAATCTGGCTATCCCTCTAGATCATGGGCTTTTGAGTAAAAGAGAAAACATGTGTGTTTGGAAATGAAATCCTGAATAAACTCCTATGCTGAAAACCAGCCTAGTTTGTCTTTGACATTTGTTCCAAGACAACTGGACAAATTAATGTGTTTGTGGGCACTGCAATCTATAAGTACTCAGGAAAGGAAGCATCCATCACAGCCACTTCTATCTAGGTCTTTCTTACAATAGAGGGTACCAACACATAAACAGATAAGTCTAATCTGATTGAGTAAGAGCCAAAGAATAAAGGGAGCACAAAGGGATGTCCATATATCCGCATAGGATGTTATGGAAGCTTGTGGAAGGAGAAAAAACTTTGTTCCCCAGTGGAGTTAGTAATAAAGAGGGCAATCGATGGAAATCCAGGGATCATAGAAACCAAGTGAATGGAGAGATTTGGGAAACAGTGAAAAAGCAACAGTGTCAAATGCAGAAAATGAAGACAAAAGCTTTTTGTTGGATTTGAAAAGAAGTTCACTGATGATCTTACAGGTAGATTATTTCAGTAGAATGAGGGTGGGGGAGCCAAGATCCAGTGTTGAGGATGGAATGAATTTGAGGAAATGGAAACAGTCAGCACAGACCATTCTCTGAAGGTTTGTCACTGGGAAGGGAAGGAGAGCAACAAACAGTGGTTGCATGAGGTTAAAGCAAGGGTGTGTGTGTGTGTGTGTGTTGCATTTTAAATTTGGATTTCAAATTAAAGAGGTATTTAATCCCATTTATAGACTGATAAAACTGTGAGTCGAAAGGATGCAATGACAAAAAGAAGAAAGGGGACGACAAAAGAGCCGTGAGGGAGAAGCTGGACTTGAACAAGAAGGCTAATCCCATCCTCTGAGATAAAGGTAGCACCGAAGAGAAGTGGGTGCCATGCAGTTAAATCAGTAGGTGGGAAGGAGGGTGGGGGTGGAGGAATTTCCATGGCTTCCATTTTCTTGGTTCACAAAGGAACCAATATCTGAAGAGCCCAGGATGTGAAGGCTGGGCAGGAGGCTTGAGGAAAGCGGTACAGGCCTGAAATGCCCCTGATAAGAATGTGCAAGCTGTGGATCAGGGACCAGTTTATATGAAGGTCAAAGCTTGCTGGGCTACCAGACACTGTGGTGTGGTAGGTCTTCCCTGCAGTTTTCCTTCTCGCTCAAGGTCATCACATAACATATTTCTTTGTTGTTCATGGCCATGGATTTGACTTTGCAGTCATTGGTTCTGTGTCTCCTTGTGGAAGGTGAATAGTTCTAAAGCCTTAGAATCACAGGTAGGCTGGCCAGTGGGGCAGGAGGTAAAGCTAAGAGGATATCCCAATACCCCACAATTGAAGTTGGGGATCTTATTGTTTCTGACATTCCTCAGAATGGCTCTGTTCTTCCTCTCCAACAGTTTATTCAGATCATGCAGCAAACCAGGACAGGAGTCTTGCATGGCACAGAGGCCTCACCTGAAGCCGTTGTTCCCCACTATTGCTCAGTTGCATCCCTCCCCTCCCAGATTAACAGCCCACCACTTGTAATCTTCTCTGCCCACCCCTGAATGCTGTAAAGATGTCCATACATAATTCAGTCTTAGCTTCTACTGATCTTGGATTCCCAGATCTCTTGATCACCCCACTTCCAACTCCATTCCTGTTTAATGCACTTTAATTGAATTCAATGCTATTACAATAACTTTTGTTTCTACCACTCTCTTGGAATTTATTATCGACTGCTTTGTTATTGCCAGTTTTTCAGAATAGTGTATCTTACTGCTTTCTGACACAACAAAACAGTGACCTTCTTGAAGGCAGGATGGAACCTTGCACATTTAGGTTTTAGCATTCCCTGGCACCAACCTATCGTTGCTGCTAGGCAAACGCTGGATTATTTGGCTGAACTGATGGCCTGAGATATGCCCTCCCATGGGGCAAGCTGGTCCTTTCATGCCCCCTAGAATACTAGGATTTTGAGAACAGACTCCCTCTCTGGGTAGGGCCAGGGAGAAAGTTTGCAATAAATGTGACTTTCTTACTGAAAGGTGAGCAGATGGTGATTAACAGCTGCCACTTAGTGTTTCCTGATTTTGTAGGACATGATGCAGGAGGACATTTGAAAAAGGATTTCGAATGGAACCTGATATCCTCTGTGGCTTCCAGGTCCAATGGGCCAGGCCTGCCAGTCACATAAGTGGCTCTATAAAGCAGAGGGCATAGTCACCTAGCACCTCTCCTTGCACTTGACTTGTCCTGCTGCAAAGGAGAAACTACACTTTCTTTTTTTTTTTCATCTGATACAGGGAACAAGGGAAAAAACAGTGTAAGTAAGAACTGCAGAGATAACTACTGTTCTTTCTTGGGCTTTGTTGGAGAGTTTTCAAGATTTGTGCTTCATCATGAACTTGGCCTTTGCCTAGTGAATCAATTGCTCTTGATTACAGGGTTGACCCATGGAGAGTTGGGAGGCTGAACTGTTTTAAATGTTGGTCTTAAAAAAACCCTTTCTGAGATTTGCAGTAGTGGAATATTCTTGTAATGGTCTTGAACATACTTATTAAATAAGATGTTTGGATTTGGTCTTAAAATTGGAACAAATCAAAGACTATTTCATTGCTTCTTGTGATTAGATGTAAATTAAAATCGTAGATTTTCTAATTCACTCAAGACCAAATTAACCTTCATTTTAAACCTTGATGTATTTGCATTTATCTTCATTTCTTGGGTTGTTTCTCACACTGAAAAGGACAATGTAACACTTGAGCACTGCAGAAAAAGTTTCAAGGTATTTCATTATAAAACTTAAAATTCTCTTTGCTTATCCTAGCTCCATTCCAGGCCACATGACAGGTACCCTTAAACATTATACCTGGAACAGGTCTCTATGCCACCTCTTCTAAAATATCACCAAATGCCAGCAGTGTAGAGCATAGGGTCATGTTTTTAAAATAATGAGGGAACACCTAAAGGTTAGGAATGGTGATATGTTAATCTTAAGCATTTGATAGGGCTTGAATGCAAAGTCTTAGGCCCATCCCCAGCCCTACTGAAACAGAATTTGCATTGAAACTAAGACTCTAAAGTTATATATACTTTTTAATTTAGCATAATAAAATGATCTGAAGGCATTCTGATCTAGTCTTGTAGTCCCGTCTTAACTCTCAGTTCATTTGCTTCTGACCCTACAGAATTTGAGTTATTTGGCTTTCAATTTTAGTAGACAAGAATCTTTGGGATCTGCTAATTATTAGTGCTTGATGAATGCTGTTTTCTCTTATTGAAACTAATAATGAGTGTCCTTTGAATGTTAGATTGCAAATCAGTCTTGTAAACACAGTGGCACCTCACTAATTTTGGTTCTACCCCACCTCCACGCTACTGAGCTACTCAAGGCCTTCCATCAGGCTACACTATTTACCAAATTTCAGATATAGCTAGTATCTGTACATACTAAAACTTCATTTTGTAATTCAACTGTTTCCTCAATTCATACTGTTCTCGCTTAATCCAAGGTGGAATCACAGCCAGTCAAGGGAAAAAGAGATTTTCAGTGACTAGAGCCTGCACAGGTCATTCTGGAACATTTTTGAAGTTCTTCAGGAGACCTGATGTGCCATGAAGCAGACTATTCTGTGGTTGTGATGCTCTGATTGAGAGTTCTTCAGTGTCTTCTGAAGTATGTGTAATTTTTGCTGTGGTATTGTATTCTAGAACTAAGCGCTCTTTTATAGTGTGGTTCTGGAACCAATTGAAAGTTATTCTTGTGACTACCTGTTTCTTCAGGTACAAATGTCTCATTTCTTCAATTATTTTCTGTGTATTGGAGTTTCTAGACATCTTGCCCTTCTGGTCCTCTGACATGCTTCAGTTTGACAATGTCCTCCTTTCCCTGGTTTTCTCTGCTATGATATGACCAAGCCTGCTTCTTAACATCTATATTGGCAGTCATGTTTGCTGCTGATTCACATCAAGTCAGAAACCCTTAAGGAACTTTTTGAAGGGGAGCTGAGTCTCCCCAATCTGTATCATGGACTCATTGAATCCAGTGCCACTATACGCGTTTATCTCCATGGATTTCACCTTGTTTCTTTCAACTATTCATTCTACTTGCTTGCCACCTTGAGTCCTGATTCTGTCACCTGGCCTCCATGCATTTGCTGGGTAGAGCCCTTATATCTTCATCATTGGAGATAAAATTTAAAATAGACATGACCAAATGCTGATCCCTGTGTTCTTTCCCTCAATCTGTTTGCTACTTCTAGACCCTCATCCTTGACAGTCTACTTGTCCTCAAGACATTACATCCATTGGACCTTTCTGATCCTATCTACCACCTCTTAGGCCAACCTCCAGTTTCCCTTACCATCTGCTTTTCTTATAAAGTAAGAGTAAAAATCCTGATATTTGGAGGAAAAAGACTCAGAGACTGAGTAATAAAATACAGTAGGTGCTACAGTGGGGAGTTGAAAAGGAAGAGGAAACACACATAGAGAGATGTGGAAAGGGGAAATAGTTTTATGCAGATTAGGCTAGGAAGAAAGGGGACTCTTTGGCATCTTTGCTGCTTGGAACTTCCAATGAGGCTGGTTAAATGTATGTGGGAGGGGAAAGGGCGTAAGTTAGCATGTGCTTATGGGACCAGTATGCAGACAAATATACCCTTCTACATGAACAATGCAAATCTTGATTGTTTGACTTTCTTCAGGGAGGGCAATCTTTTCCAAAAGGTGAAAGCAATTGAATAGGTCTCCTTCATACTCATTGTTAGGTCATTGTTATGGCTACTTCAAGTCCTAACTGAGTATTTAGAATGTGCCATTCAACATATGAAAAGTCAAAGCTCCAAGCTCTGTTTAGCATGAAATCTTCCCTGCTCAGCTCAGGTCTCTTTTAAATCAAGAGTCTGCAGTGGGAAGGTAGGGGAGGAGAGGTGGAACTCCTCCTCTCTCCTTGCTTGCCTCTTCCTCCATTTGTTAGCTGCCATTTTGTTTCAGCTGCTATTCACTCTGGGAGAAAGAGGACAGATGAGGAAGCAGACAGCTCCAACTTGACAGAATGAGATTGTTTTTTCTGGGCCTGGTTTTCAGATGATTAAAGCTGGAGCCCCAGCTGGCATTCTTGACTGGGCATGAAAGATGAATAAAGCTAATTCTTTCTTTCTGGAGCTGTTTTCCTGGCCATTTTGGAGATTCCCACAGTGGGAGACCTCTCTCCTACAGTTCTCTTGGCTCTTCCTGACATTTCTCCATAAAAGGTGGTAGCCCAAGACTGCTCCTTAGCTTGACATCTGGCAGAACAATTCCAGCTTCTTCCTTCTGACAACCCCTTGCACTATCGGTCAGGATTCAAGTCAGCTTCACGTCAGCTCTCTCTCCTCTTGGACTGCTTCTGACTTACATACCATACTCAAGCATCTTTTGCCCCAACTTATTCTTGCCTCTATTGACTTGTCCACTACAGTACTTAATAATCATTCCCTCTCCCCCAGATGGCCCAGAGCTGGAGGCAAACTCAAGCCTACAACCCACTGTAATTTTTGTGGGCTTCTGTGAGGTCCACTGTGGCTCTCAACTTCAGAGAATGTCTTGCAAAGCCTCTCAAAGGCCCACTAAGTGGGCTTGGAGTTGAAGAGGAACACGCCAACCTCTGCCTTACAAGTGGGAAAAGAGTGCATTCACTATACAACCATACTTCTGCATCAATTGCTCTACATACAATATTCACTGTCCACAGTCTGGCCCTTTTCTGTATTCTCAAAATGGGAGAGGAGCAGAGCTGCCCACAGGGAAGAGGAGGTGAAACTTCCAGGCCGCTGTACCACCGCCCCCAGAACCAAGGAGGTGAGCTGTGTGGGTGCCAGCAGCACACATCCCACCCCCCACCCCATTGAAATGAGAAGACATGCAAACAAGTTTCAAAACCAGACTTCCAGATCACCTAAAGCAACCCCAAAGGGAAACGAGATGGAACAATCTAATACTCAACAACCTGGACTCCCTGAACTGGCAACAAAACAGGATCTGGAAAAAATGAAACCAGAAATAATTTCTCAGATAACAGCAGAGATTGTGCCCATAGTGCAAGACATGATTAAAAAATGTACAGAGAACACACACAAAAAAATAGAGAAGCTGAGGAACACGATGGAATCCCAACATAGGAAACAAATGGAATCCATAAAACAGATGAAAACACATTTCCAGGAGATTAAAAACTCCATTGAAAGTTTATGCAGCAGAATGAGCCAATGTGAGGACAGAATTTCAGATATAGAAGATAAGATTGCAATTAGTGACCAGGAAAAGAAAAATTTCTTTAAAATAGTAAGGGACCATGAGAAATCAATCCAGCAGCTGCTAGATGATGCAAAGAAGAATAACGTAAGATTGATCGTAGTCAATGAAGAAACAGGAGAGAGGGCAGATGACATAAAAAATGTTTTCACAGAAGTGATGGCAGAAAACTTCCCAAGAAGAGGAAAAGAACTTGACATACAGATAAGTGAGGCATATAGGACTCCAACTAGCCTTGATCAAAAAAAAAAATCTATACATAGGCATATAATAGTTAAGATTCTAGGAACCCAACAGAAGAAAAAATTTCTACAAGCAGTTAAAGAAAACAAACAAATCACATACAAAGGAAAGCCCATCAGAATCACAGCAGGCTTCTCAACACAAACCCTCAAGGAAGAAGAGCTTGGACTGATCTCTTTCAAGCCCTGAAGGAAAACAGACTCCAACCCAGATTGATGTACCCTGCAAAACTATCTTTCAAAATTGGTGGAGAAATAGGATACTTTCATGACAAAGAGCACCTTAGGAACTTCGTGAATACCAAATCAGCACTCCAAAAAATTTTAGACAATATCCTTGGAAAAGACAATGAGGATTATAACCCCAGGAAGCCCAGCAGAATGAATCCACTGGGCATAACAAGAAATTAAATGCAAAGCCGGAGAATCCAACAACAAAAAAAAAGTCATGACAATGATAAGTCAATACCGATCAGTTATAACCACCAATGTTAATGGTGTCAATTCACCAATGAAAAGAAATAGACTGGCAGAATGGGTCAAGAAGCAAAATCTAACAATATGCTGCATACAAGAAACACACTTAATTCAAAAAGAAGCTCATAGACTGAAAGTTAAAGGGTGGAAAACAATATTCCATGTGACAGGAACCCCCCAAAAAACAGGAGTAGCTATCCTCTTTGCAGATCAAGTGGATTTGAAACCAACACTGATTAAGAGAGACAGAGAAGGACACTACATCCTTGTAAAGGGAACAATCCAAGAGGAAGAAATAACAATCATTAATATATATGCACCAAACACTAGTGTGCCCAACTATACAAAACAAATACTAACGGACATGAAAAATCAAATAAGCACTAATACAACAATAGTAGTGGGGGACCTCATTACCCCACTGTCGCAAATAGATAAATCAATTTGACAAAAAATAAGCAAGGAAATCCTAAAAATCAATCAATCTCTTGAACAAAAGAACTTAACAGATGTTTACAGAGTCTTCCACCCCACAAAATCAGAATACACATTCTTTTCAGTTGCACACCGGTCATTCTCCAAAATAGGCAACATACTCACTCATAGAACATGTTTGAGTAAGTGCAAAGGAAATGAAGTTATACCCTGTATATTATCAGACTATAGTGCAATGAAATTGGAAATCAATAGCAAAAGAAACCGCAAGAATTTCATACACACATGGAAATTGAACAACACACTTCTGAATAACCAATGAGTCACAGAGGAAATTAAAGAAGAAATCAGACAGTTCCTTCAATTAAATGACAATGACAATACAACATATCGGAATCTATGGGACACAATGGAAGCAGTCTTATGAGGGAAATTCATAGCAGTGAATACTCATACTGGGAAAAAAGAGTGAGCCCAATTAAACAACCTGATGCTGAACCTCAAGCTTCTAGAAAAAGAAGAGCAGGACAAATCCAAAGGTCAGACAAGGGAGGAAATTATAAAGATCAGAGCAGAAATCAATGCAGTGGAGACTAAGAGAACGATACAAAAAAATCAATGAAACCAAGAGTTGTTTCTTCAAAAGAATAAACAAAGTTGACAAACCCTTAGCCAACCTTGTCAGAAAAAAGGAAAGAAAAGGCCCAAATCCATGCAATTAGGAATGAAAAGGGTGAAACTACAACAGACCCAGAAGAAACCCAGAGGATCATCAATACCTCCTTCCAGAACCTATACTCCAATAAGATGGAAAACACAGAAGAAATGGACAGATTCCTAGATAAGTATGAATTACCAAAGTTGAACAAAGAAGGCCTAAAAATTCTGAACAACCCAATGTGAATGAAATTGAAAATGCAATTAAAAACTTACCAACTAAAAAAAGCCCAGGTCCTGATGAGTTCACTGCTGAATTCTACAAGACATTTAGAGAGGAACTGCTGCCAGTACTGTTGAAACTCTTCAGTGAAACTGAAAGGGAAGCAATACTCCTAAATTCATTCCTGCAAGCAAGCATCACCTTGATCCCCAAAGCAGAGAAAGACCCAACTGAAAAAGAGAACTATAGGCCAATCTCACTAATGAACATAGATGCAAAAATCCTTAATAAGAAGCTGGCAAATAGAATGCAGAAGATCATCAAGAAGATCATATACCCTGACCAAGTGGGATTCATCCCAGGGATGCAGGGATGATTCAGCATATGCAAATCAATAAATATAATACACTAGATCAATAGAGCCAAGGACAAAAATCATATGATCATCTCCATAGATGCAGAAAAAGCATTTGACAAAATCCATCATGCATTTATGATAAAAATCCTTAAAAAAATTGGAATAGACAATCTTTACCTCAATCTGATAAAAACCATCTATGAAAAACCAACAGCCAATATCATACTAAATGGTCAAAAACTGAAATCCTTCACACTAAAATCAGGAACAAGACAAGGATGTCCACTATCACCACTCCTGTTCAATAGTTTTGGAAACATTAGCCACAGCAATTAGACAAGAGAAAGAAATAAAAGGAATTAAGACAGGAAAGGAAGAAGTTAAACTGTCCTTATTTGCAGTTGCCATGATACTCTATATAGAAGACCCCAAAAACTCCACCAAAAGTCTTCTAAACTCAATAACCAAATTCAGTAAAGTACCTGGATACAAGGCCAACAAACAAAAATCAATAGCTTTCCTCTACATGAACAAGAGACTCACTGAGGGAGAAACAGGGCAAACAATTCCTTTCACAACAGCATCCAAAAAACTGAAATACCTAGGAATCAACCTAACAGAAGAAATCAAAGACCTCTTCTCTGAAAACTATAGCACTCTGCAAAGAGAGATTGAAGATGATATCAGAAAATGGAAAGACATCCCTTGCTCCTGGGTAGAAAGAATCAACATAGTGAAAATGGCCATACTTCCAAAACTGCTATATAGATTCAGTGCGATTCCAATTGAGATCCCAGCAGCATACTTCACGGACCTTGAGAAAACAATCCAAAAATTCATTTGGAATAAGAAGAGACCTGGAGTAGCAAAAGCAATTCTAGGAAACAGTGACATGGCAGGGGATATCACAATCCCCAACTTGAAACTATACTTGAAATCCACTGTGATAAAAATAGCATGGTACTGGCAAAGAACCAGACCTGAGAACCAGTGGAACAGATTAGAAGATGCAGAAACAACTCCAGACACACTCAGCCACCTCATCTTCAACAAAGGAGCCAAATACCCTCACTAGAGGAAAGACAGCCTCTTTAATAAATGGTGCTGGAAAAATTGGCTTTCAACTTGCCAAAGAATAAAACTAGACCTGTGTCTCTCACCATTCACTAAATTAAATTGAAGTGGATTAAAGATCTAAATTTTAAAACAGAAATGCTGAACCGGCTAGAAAAGAGGTTAGGAAGAACTCTTGAAGACATTGGTGTAGGAAAAGATTTTATGAACAAAACTTCAGTTGCCTGTGAACTAGCACAAACAATCAACAAGTGGGATCTCTTCCTATTAAACAGGTTCTACACAGCAAGAGAAACCACGAACAGTGTGAAGAGACAACCCACAATGTGGGAAAAAATTTTCACCTGCTGATCCTCGGACAAAGGTCTACTATCTAGAATATATAAAGAAGTTAAAAAAATCAGAACCCCCAAATTTAAAGACACAACCCAAAAATGGGCATCTGAAATGAACAGACATTTCTCAGATGAAGAAGTGGAAATAGCAAATAAATATATGAAAAAATGTTCAACATCACTGCTCATTTGAGAGATGTAATTGCAAACAACACTGAGATTCTACCTCACCCCAGAAAGAATGGCTGCTATCATGAAATCAACGAATAACAAATGCTGGCAGGGCTGTGGGGGAAGAGGAACCCTGCTCCACTGCTGGTGGGAGTGTAGACTGGGGCAACCACTGTGGCGATCAGTATGGAGATACCTCAAAGAACTAGGACTGGAAGTCCCATTTGAGCCAGCTATTCCCCAGCTGGGTATCTTTCCCAAAGAATTAAAAGGATCATACCACAGTGATCTATGTGCACCCATGTTCATAGCAGCACAATTTGTAATAGCTAAAACTTGGAAGCAGCCCAACTGCCCATCAACTGGAGACTAGATAAAGAAAATGTGGGGTTTTTTTTTAATAAAATGGAGTACTACTCAGACATGAAGAATGAGAAACTAGAGACATTTATAGCTAGATGGATGCACATTGAGGGGATACTCTTAAGTGAAATAAATAGGACACATATGTGTAAATACTGAATAGTTTCTCTGGTGTGAAAAACGGAAAGTATAAATAAGGGCTAAAATGTATAATAGATAATGTGAAATAGGAAGAAAAGGGGCAAAGGGGAGGGGAAGGGGAAATGGGAGGGGTAGTGGAAAGGAAAGAAGGGAATGGAGTTAATATGAGAAAATGAAAAAATGGAAACAGTCTTTGTAAATAGGGAGGGATGGAGGGGTTGAAGGGAGGGCAGGGGAAGGGGGAAAAATAAGAACCAAGAGAGATTATGTAAAGGTGCAATTTTCCAATGATGAATGTCATTATATTGTATACCTAAAATGTACCAATAAAATTAATTTTAAAAAATGGGAGATGAGGCTCAACATTTCTTGAGAACAGTTATTTAAGAAAGCAGTTTGGTATTACCTTCTAAAATTGAGCATTCACACTCCTCGGTATATACCTAAGAGAAACCTTGGCATATACAGTCAGAGTGATGAACAGAGATGTTCATAGCAGCTCTGCTCCCAACCTAGTGTTACCAGACAAAGTCTAGGATGCATAATTAAAATTTCAGACAATGAATGCATAATGCTCTTTATAGAATGTATTCATATAACACGTGTTCCAAGATTACTTAAAAAACTTTTACCTGAAATCCAAATATGACCGCTGTCCTTGTTCATTTTTTACATCCTGCCATGCTATCTCAAACCAAATGCCCAGCAGAGGGTGAGTGGAAGGATAGACCATGGAATATATGCACAGTGGAAATTACGCAGTAGTTTAAATGAATGAAAAATAATTGCATAGTATAATATGGATACATCTTAGCAATGTAAAGTAAAAAAAAAATGAGGCTCCAAATGATTACATTAGCATGTTGTTCTTTGTGTTGAAGTTAAAAATAACTAAAATAAAATGTTTGCATATTTGCAAAAGAACATGTCTAGTTATAATAGAACTACATAAGAAAGAAAAAGATGAATATATGATTTATGATGACACATTTTCCTGACTGGGGAGGCAAGGACATAAGATGATGGGATGTTTTGTATACTAGGTTCAGTATTAGTTATGTAGTATCCATAAACAAATGCCAAAACAGTAGTGCCCCCTTCTCTGCAGTAAAGTGCTCCACCACCATTTCAGCTACCCACAGTCAACTGTGAAGCATCACGATGCCTATGTCACTCAGCTCACTTCATCTCATCACGTAGGCACTGTGTCATCTCACAACATTACAAGAAGGGAGAGAACAATACAATAAGATATTTTGAGAATGAGAAAGAGACTACATTCACATAACATTTATTTCAGTTGTATTGTTATAATTGTATTATTTGTAGTCTGACAATCTGTACCCAATATCAAAAACTAAAATAAAATTTTAAAAGAAGGAAAAAGAAAAAAACCAAGGTGGGGAAAATCTCATTATAAAAGCATGTAGCATCTATCCGGGCTGCAAGAGAAGAGTGCTGGTAGCGAAGATGCTTTTGAGGAGGCAACAGCCAAAATGGGCCTCCAAGGATGAGTGGTGGAGCAGCCTATAATCCCAGCACTCTGGGAGGCTGAGGCAGCAGGATGGCAAGTTTAAGTCCAGCCCAGGAAGCTTTTAGAGACTGATCAAGATCCTGTCTCAAAATTTAAAAAAAAATTAAGAGGGCTAGGGATGTAGCTCAGGGTGAAGACCCTGAATTCCATCCCCAATACTGTCAAAAAAAAAAAGTTTCCTAGGTCTAGAAGGAGGAGAAAAGATAGCAGGAACAGTATGCCAGAAAGCAAAGCAGAACAACAGAGCCTGGAGAGCTAAGGAGAAGCCCGGGACGTGGAAGACTTTACATCCCTTGACAAGGGGTGTGAAACTTACCCTGGGGTCCCAGGATGGGGAAATAGCAAATGGGTTATGCAGGAAGATGTTACTGTGGAACCCTGAATTTTTTTTTGCACCAAAATGAAGAGTCTCTTAACTTCACATATGCATACAATTGATAAGGTTATTGCATATGGTAGGAGGTAGAGAAAGTTGGTGAGGCAAATGCTAAAAAATCAAAGACTTGTGGGCTCTGTGAATACAGAGTAAAAAACAGGCAAGGGATGGATTATAATTTGAGTTCAAAATCATAGACACAGGATGACTAACAGCTCTGAGAATACAGGTGGTTATTGATTTGATGGGAAAGAGAGGGTAGCAGAAAAAACTGGCTAATTCTCCAAAGACAATTCCAAGGAAAAATAAAAAACATTAATAAAGAAATATTAGTGGATTCCCTTGATGGCATCTCTGGATTTCTTGTATCTTGCCTTCATCCATTACACTTCTCCATCAAGCCCCTAGAATTCTTTCTCTTTATTTATTGCATAGAAGTGAACAAAGGTCTCCTGCATACATCGACGTAGCATGCTGGTTGTAGGAAATACCAAGATGAATAAATTATAGCCCATGTCCTCATGGAGGTTATAGCAGAGCAGGACCACAAACCATCAGCAAGTATCTGTGCTATGCCCAGCAAGTACTAGAATAGACATAGGTTACTCCAGGAGCAGAGAAGAGGGGACAACTGGGTCAGCCTGTAGTACAAGTATAAGAGACAGGTGGCATTTGCGCTGGATGTTAGAGACTGAGCAGAGGCTAGGTGTGGTGGCACACATCTGCAATCCCAGCACCAGCACCAGCCCCCTGGAGGAGACGAGACAGCAGAATTGCAAGTTCAAGCCCAGCCTGGGCAATTTAGTGACTCAATGATACCCTGTCTCAAAATAAAAAATAAAAAAAGCTGGGGATGTAGCTCAGTGTGAAGGCTCTGAGTTCAATCCCCAGTAAAACACACACACACACACACACACACACACACGAAGACCTAGCAGAAGTGGGACCAGCATATGAGAGGGGCATGAAAAGCAGAGAGCAGTGCAAAAATGAAGGCCTACAGATGAGGGATCTTAGCAAGGTCTGTAGCCAGGTCAGGACAGGCTTTCTCAATCTTGCTGAGGTGCTTGAACTTTGTTCTACGTGCCATGGATCTTGAGCAGGGCAGAGTCAGGAGCAGATTTGAGTCTTTGGAATGGCCTATTGGCCTTGTGTGGAGAATGGAATGGAGGGGAGTGAGGCTGAGGTCACAGAGAACAGCACGAAGGTAGCTACAGGACTTCCTATGAGTCACCTGGAGCCTGCAGAGGGGCAGTGGGAATGAAGAGCCAGTGATGGTTGGACCAGAAAAGGCCTCTGTGGTGAGCTAGGTAGCTCCTCTCCCTGCTGGCCACATGAGTGGAGGGTTTGTAAGGGACATTGACCTCGGGGAGGGTGAGAGAGAGAGTGGACTTGGGAAGGGCGGCAGGGACAGGAAGGGTGTGTCCAGTGTATACCTGCCAAAAGAAACCTGTGACTCAGTGGATGGCAGGTCTGATTGCCCAGAAGATTTTACATTCCTGAATTCTCTGGGCTCCTATGTACTTCCTTAATTCCACACTGCTGTAAAGGTGGGACAACAACCAAGGGGTGGAGTCCCTAGTGCTTTTTTTTTTTTTTGTAAATGTAAATAATGTCTACACCAGCCAGGACTCTTCTGTAGGAGAACAGCTCTGTAGGAGGCACATATCATGGGGAGATTGATCAAGAGCTGGAAAAACATCTTTTTTAAGGCCTGCAATTCCCAGCCCAGGTAGAGTGACCTTACTTGTGTAAGAATTGAGTTCTATCAGTCTTATTTAGAGTATACCCCGTCTATGTGCTGGGAGCTGGTTCAGACACATTTCTTCATTATCAGATTTATTCTCCAAAACTACCATGCAAGGCGAACATTCCTAGCTCCATTGTACAGGTGGAGAAGTAAGGCTGAGAAAATCTAAGGGGTTGATCTCCAGACAGAGTCTAGAAATACTCTCCCTGTTCAAAGCCTTGATGGGATTGCTTGCAACCTGACCCACATATTGTTTTCTTTGTTAATGACCAGAATGCTGATGGCAGTTACACTAGATGAAAACCCTTTCCCTCCTCCCACACTACAAAGTACTTCTCTACAGCACTATCATTCCGAGATCCATGTTTAGTTGCAAGGTCTTTTAAAAAAGCAGCCACCCTGGGAATTGCGTTAGTGAAAGCCAAGGGGTGTGACGCCATTCAACAATGCCTGATATTCTGTTTGCCTCAGCTGATACTTAACAGTCCAGCGGTTAGAAGATGGAAAATAATTATTCAGTCTAGCTGGGAGATAGGGTGATAAAAGGAAACTTGGGGCTGCTGATTAAATTGTTTATTTAAGCACAAGCTCAGATATGTCTTCAGCATAATGTGCTGTAGGAAGAAGATAGGGATCTGTCCTCACCAAGAGACACCTTTGCTCCCTCCCACAGCGGCTTCTCTGCAGCAGCGTGCTGCGTCTTTGTTCCCTGCTTGGCTCGGGATTTTGAAGACTTTGTGAAGCTGGGATTGGGCGGAATGACAGAATGGTACAGCTCTTTGTCCCAGCTCTGCGTTTTGCAGAAGAGGAAGCTGAGGTCAGGAAGACGTTGAGACAGTGCTGGCAAGGGCAGAGAATGTTCTGGAGTCTGTGTCCCTTGATTTCTTGCTCTCTTGTTCTCTACATTGTCTCGCATTCATCCAAGTGTGTGCCTCCTTTACAAGACAGGTTTTGCCTTTTATTCCTTCTGGCTCTTTTCTGCGTTCTTCTCCCCCAGGCTTGAGACCAAAAATCAGCTTTCTTTCATCTCCTTTGTTCATTGTCGTTCTTTATTTTCTTCTTCCTTCTCTGTGTTAGAACATACATAGTTTGTAAATAATACATAATTTAAACCTTCAGTCTACCCATGCTTTAAGCATGTGCAAGCCCAATTTCTTAGGAAGGTACTAGATCTGTGGTCAGCAAACTACAGCTCGCAGACCATATGTAGCCTGGCCCTGTTTTGGTAAATAAAATTTTATTGAAACATGGCCACCCTCTTTCATTTATATATCAGTTACAGGTGCTTTCATGCTACAGTGGCAGAGCTGAGTAGTTGCAGCAGAGGTTGAATGGCACACAAAGTCTAATGTTTTTAATATCTGGCCCTTAAGGGAAAAATTTGCCAATCCCTGCACTAGACAAAGAGATCATGCATTTAATTCTAATTTGGGTCATTCCTGTCCCCAGACATCTCAGGCCTAACTTTTCTGCCTGCAGAATAACAAAAGAGCTGAGTCATGTTTATCCTGAACCACTGACCTGAAGCAATGTCCTGTCTTCCCGGCTCACTAATGAGGAAGGAAAGAAACTTATGAGATGGGTGCTCCCAATGTTTCCTTCAGGCAATCTGTAGATGTCGCAGGTGAGAAAACTTGAGGCCTGAGGTGAAAGTCACTGTGGTGACTCTGTACCAGAATAGTTAACCTGGAATGATGTTTTCCACAATTTGTTTCCTCTCCTTCTCTGGTTGGAGTTGGCCAGGAGAAACTGGTGGGCAATTTGAAGGCAGATGTGAAGGGGCAGCCATTCCTCCGATCTGAGGGTTGGGAGGAGGTCTGGTGGGCACTGTTGCAGCTCACACATACCATCACTGAACTATGGGCTCAGCTATGGGCCCCTCCAGTGCCCACCAGGCCTCCACCCTGGGCTTCTCAGAGTCCTGGGGCTGGCGTGTGAGCTGCCACAATGTGGAGGACACCAGTCTAGCACGCAGGTTGCCTGCACAGGTGAAGTTGGAGATGGTGAGAAACTGCTGCAATTCCTATCAGTCCAGGGGGGCTCTAGTTTGTCCTTCTTCCAAGTTTGTCCTTGTTCTCTCCTACTTCACATCCATCACCCCTTGCTGACTGCCAACTCTACCATCTTCAGGCTCAATACCAGATGTGCATCTACAGACACACACAGACTGCTTAATCAGCTCCTGCATCTATGGAGGGCTCCTTTTCTACCCAAAGGCCCTTGTTTTAGAACTTCATCATGGTTTCTGCTTCCCTGATCAAACCCTAAAAGATACCATGACACAGTCTTGGAGCAGAACACAGGTCCCCAGGCTTCAAGGACAGCAAGCTTCTGCTTCTGGTGTCATCTCTGCTTAGAGACTCTCTCTACATGGTGCAATGTACTAGTGTTGATAAATGCTGAAAATCCAATGAGGAAGTTCTGGACCAGGACATCTTTGCTGTCTGTAGCCAATAACTCATCATCAACATGCCTGAGTCACCCCTTGAATCCAATCTCATGTTGTGCAGGGTAGGCTCTGTGTGCATGCTTCTGAACCAGGGCATTTGAGTACATAAGTATGACAGACGCTGAATCCATCCTGGATGCTTGGGTGAGAGAGCCTGAGCAAAACCAGATGAGTCCAGGAAGCAGTTCATTCTTTCCAGAGGCTTCTGTACTTTCTATGTGGGAAAAGGTTGTGGGTGAATGCCAGAAAAACTTATTTAATCATTCTCTGTGTGGCAAGATAAGGGAAGAGAGAGGGTGTGTGTCACCTCTGCAGTGAGACTGGGGGAGTTGGTGAGACCTACCTTCAAGTCACCATCCCTCTCTCCACATGTCCCCAACCCCATGATGCTTCCAGCTACAAGTTGCAGCATTGGAAGCCCTGCTAAGATGATGGTGGCAGGAGACAGTGTGGGAGACCCTGTGGTATTAGGTCCCCAACACTTCATCACAGAGAGGATTCCACAGCTGTCAGTCTTAAGGCACTCCCATGGCTGTTTGGAGGTCTGAGGCCTGGCTAATCTTTAGAGCCGTGGTCACTGAAGTGCAGGCGATCCAAGGAGCCAGGGAGGGAGGGGGTTTGGGTATCACCCCTAGTTGCTTATTAACTAAATGGGACTCTATCTGAGATTAGGTGTTAGTTAATGGAGAACCAGCCCATGAGCCTCTAGAGGTGACTGAGATTGAAACCAAACAGAGCAGGCTAATGGGGCATTGTGTATGCGGTGGGGCACCTGCTGCCATGTTCTGTGATTCTCTATTGCACCAAGGGCCTGCCCAGACACCCTCAGTCTCTCTATTTGGGCTCCACTGGCTTCTGTGGTGCACTTTGGCTCTGCCAGACATGCTTTGCCTTTGGGACATTTGCATTCACTGTCCCCTCTACCCAGATCCCTCTTATCCCAGAAAGCCTGAAGGCAGGGCTCACTGTCAGTCCTTCATGTCTTTGATCAAAGTCATCTCAGTGAGGCCTTCCCTGACCAACAGACTCTATAGAAATCACAATACCCTGTATCCCTCTCCCTTGGGTGTTCTCATTATAGCAGAATTTCCTTCTACTGTGCTATACAGATGCATCATGAGCATAGAGCTTCACTAGGGCACAGATGTGCTCTGTCAGTGCTCTGCTGTATCCAAGTGGTGGCACGTAGTGGGCAGTTTTTGAGACCTTTGTCTTGCCTACTCCTCCGGGTACCATTAGTTTTGTATTAAAGCTTGGCAGGCTTTGCTGTGAATTGCGCCCCCTAGAATTGAGAAGCCGGTGGAACAGAGCCCAGTATTTGTTGGAAGGAGGCTGCAGGCTCTCTGCTTCCCTTCTCCACCCACAGGCCTCTCTAAAATCCTTTCAGCAGCTTCCAATTCTAAACCTTCTCATAGTCTCAACCTTCCCTGTGTCAGAATGGGGAAGCAGGCATGAAGAGGCAGGCTGATTTTGTTTGTTTTCGGTTTATGTCCAAACTTGGACATCTCATTTCTGAGAGAAGTGAGAAAGGCACTTGATAAGCTGTCTGCAGCAGTTTCTCCTGAGGGGTCTGCCAAAAACTGCATTGGATTTCAAGGTCTGGTGTGCTTCGCCTCTTCAGGTAAGCTTGTTTATAAAGAGGAAACATTTGTGCCGCTCAGCGGATTTGAGAGACCCGGTGGGAATGGCTGTTTGTCTTTTGATCACAAAGCTTGGGGTTTGGCTCCAAGGCTGAAGGTCTTGGGGCCTCTTTATCTCCTCCCCCCGGGGGGCCTTTAATCCTCTTCTGACATTCCTTTGGCTCTTGGGGTGCCTGGAGAGTTGGGGGGAGGGGGCACTTGCAGGTGGACAAAGATTCCCCAGCCTCATCAGAGTGTCTGTCCTTACTGTGACCTCCCACCAGGGATTGTGGTTCCTTTTGAGATCAGTTCCAGATCCTAACCTCTCCCTCCCCTTTGTCCTACAAACAACCAAAAGGAAGGGAAAACAAAGCCACCTACCCTCCAAGAAAACCCAGGAAACATTTCTTTTGAGGAGTGAATCGTTTGTGTTTGTAGCCCCATCTTATCACTTGCCGTTTATGGAATCTGAGAGGCAAAGCGAGGTGAAGGGTCGCAGTGTACAATTTGCTCATTTTATAGGCAAGGACACTGTGATCCACAGGGTTCTGAGGCCCATCCAAATCACATGGCTCCTCCGTAAAGGCTGTGGGGCCAGCCCCCGCTCCATTGTGTGACCCCCTCAGGCGGTTTTCAGGGCGCTCCACAGCCCTGTGCAATGTGAGCTGCCCATGCCTATGCTTGGTCCCCCGCGAGAGAGGCAGTTTTCTTTGAATCGGCATGCATGCCACGCAGTGTTCCCCACAGGGGGACATATTGAGAAAATGAAATTCAAATCACCCCTCTGGTACGCTTTTCACTCCCTCTCCTGATAACACACAAAGAGAAGCCGATTCTGTAGGTGAGCAGGTGGGCGTTTACAGGGCCAGGTGGTGAGGCCAGCAAGGCCACCTGGGCTTTTTGCCTGTCCCAGGTGCTTCTGACAGGAGCCCAGCTTAGGCCTGAGGGCAAGGCGAGCCTCCATCCAAGACTTTGAACTTTACGGGTCTCTTGCCTCCCCAAGGAGCTGAACAGCCTCTCGGGGTACATGGCTGCACCCACAGCCCACTCCCTCCCTTGGCACAAAACCAAATGAACACCTGGGTGTTGGGTGACCTCAGGAGACTGTGAACCAATTCTGAACCTTATTTCTCAAGTCATACAGCTTCACAGTGGATTGTGTGAAGTCACTCTTTAAAACATAAATAAAAAGTCCTTAGCTCAGTGAAGTGATTTTACTCATGCAGAAAAACAGAAAGGTAAAAGATGAAACTCTGAGAACAAACCTTTGTGCTCTCTGGGTCTCTTGGAAAAAGAGGGCAGGCAGAGCTTGTGTGCACGAGGCAGGAGCTGCTTGTGCAGAAATGGAAATGCTCCCCCATCTTTCCTTCCACACTAAGTTGCTTCATTATATTTTCAGGCGAGCGAGTCATGGGTTCCTGGTGCGCGGTGCTGTCTTTTTCAATTAATGCTTTTCACAGAAGTTCAGCTTTTAAACATCTCCCCCTCTCTTCCCAGGTCTGTTACATTTCCCAGAATGGTTCCCAGCGCTGGAGATAATTCCTTTTCGGAGAACCTACATTTCTCACCTGCTGATTGCAATTAGCCACTGCCAGCTGGGGCCTGGTGTGCAGCTGAAAAGCTAACAAGAAGGGGAGACCACGCGGAACCCAGACAGGGCAGAGGAGGTGCATAAATAAGGAATGGTGCCCATGTTCATGAGGGGCTCCTGTGAATTTGAGGCTTCCTGACCCTCTACATAGTCCTCCCTCTTCTGACTCTGTCCTGCCTACCCCTCCCCCCTCTTTTGTCTCTGGGTTTGTAGCCTACACTTTACATCACAGTCACGATTTTACCACTAAGTACATTTTGTTAGGCAATAAACAGCCTTGGGAGAAAAATGAAATCCGACTAGGACTTCTGTTCCAATAATGTTTGTGATCTGTGGTGGATTCAGGCAGGCCCTGTATGTGGATCTTAGAGCCTACCTTCACCACGCGGGCTGCCAGAGCTTAGAGAAGCCTTGGAGACCCCTAACCTTACACCCTCATTTTGTGGATGAGAGCATAGACTTGCAGAGGGAAAAAAAAGGATGATCTAAAGTCTTAGAGGAAAGTTGTAGGACTGGGTAAAGTTCATGTGTCCTGATCTCTAGCTCAGGGCTCTAACCACTGAACTACCTTGCCTTTGACTATAATGGGCAGTACAGCTGAAGAGTCTGAGAGAAAAGAGTTTGGGAGGAGATTGCCCACAATTAGAATTCAATCTCTTGAGCAATGTAGTCTCCAACTCAGGGCAATATTTCTTGCTTTCTTCATGGCTCAGTCCTGGCCTCTGGGCCTGGCCATCCAGGGTTGATGCCTCCATTTTTGTGGCTCACAGCCACTGACCAGAATCCTCTGCCTGCCCACTCTGTAAGGGAAGTGTGCTTGGCCTTTGGGGCTCTCTTGCATTTGCGGTACAGGCAACCATGGGAATAGACACCAAACCAGGGGAAACGAGCAGCCACCCCTGAGCACTCAGGATAGTGTGAATGGAAGGAGACCAGCCTCATGAAGTCTGTGGCTTCTGGTGCAACCTTACGTGCTTAGTGGGGTTGGGCTAAATCCTTTCCAACCTGCTCCACTCAGAAGATGGGACATTCCCTCTTCCCAATTCACCTTCTCCCAGGGGAGGCTGCCTTATTTAAGATTTAGGCTCAAGGCTTCCAGGCAGCAGGCAATAATGAAAAGAACCTGGGCTTCAATGAGAAATGTAATTGTGTTGTATACCTAAAATGTACCAACAAAAGAATTTAACAAAAAAAAGAATTAAACATGAAAAGTGAAAGTGTTAGGTTAGTGCACATTACATATGAAAATATATTTGTTATCCAGCAGTCAGACAAAAATGCCTAAAATTTCTAAATTACAGTATTAAGAAAAAATGTTTAAAAAAAAAAAGAACCTGGGCTTTGGTCTTTAACCTCAGCTCTGTTCTTTGGCAGGCATGTATCTCAGCCTCTGTTTTCCCATCCATAACGTAGAAACTCATAGTGCCTATCAGTCTATTTTCTACTTGGTATAACAAAATACCTGAGGTTGCGTACTTTATAAAGAAAAGAGGTTTATTTAGCTCACGGTTCTGGGGATCCAGGAGCATGATTCTGGCTTCTGCTCAGATCTGGTGAGGGCCTTGTGATGGATGGCTTTTTTTTTTTTTTGGTACGGGGGATCGAACTTGGGTCCTTGCACTTGTGCAGCAGGCGGTGAAACCACTGAGCTAAATCCCTAGCCCAATGGCTGGTATCATAATGATGGGAATGTGTGTGGAAAGGGTCACATGCAAGACACTCTAGTTGAACCTAACCAGGGTCCCATGAGAACTACATTAATCCCTTCTGAAGGCAGCATCCTCAATGTCCTAACCACCTTCTGCTAGGCCCTACTTCTTAAAGCTATACCACCTTGATACTGCTACTGGGAACTAAGCTTCCAGTACATGAAACTTTGGGAGACAAATCCCATTCAAACCATAGAGGGCCAGGGAAAGAGACATAGGTATAAATAGATTCTCTGTAGGTGTTCACTTTCCTTCCCTCTAGTAATAACTTAATTTTACTGATGAGGAAACCAAAAACAAGGGAAAGAAAACTACTCTCCCAAAGCCACAGGCTCTTTGATTGCTTCTAGTCCCCTATTTTGTCTCCTGTGAGACATTCAGGAAATAAATCCCGATGAGCTCTATGAATACAAAGTCCATTCTTCCACCAGAAGGGGATTCTACATGCTGGTAAATGTTTAACAAATACCGGGGTAGGGGAGGGGGGAGTCAGGGAGGGAAGGGGAGGAGAAAGGTCTAATTTGCAGTGTTGTTGATTTTTATTGAAAGATAATTATGTATCCACATACAATGGTAAGAAATAATACAAAGAAATCTGCTTGTACATTTCATTCAGTTTCCTCCAATGTTAACACTTCACAATGCCATAGTACAACCTCACAAGCATATTGACTTGACATAATCCACTGATGGTTAGACTTTCCCAGTTTTACTTGTGTATGTATTTGTATATTTAGCTCTATGAAATTTTATCACATGGGTAGGTTCCTGTGCCTGTCCCTACAAGTGAGGATACAGAACAGGCCGGCCAGGTGGCATGCACCTGTAATCTCAGCACCCTGGAGGCTGAGACTGGAGAATCACTATTCAAGCCTAACTTGGGAAACTTAGCAATTTAATGAGACCCTGGCTTAAAACACACACACACACACACACACACACACACACACACACAAATTAACAAGGGCTGTGGATGTAGCTCAGTGGGAAGGCCCTGGGTTCAACCCCAGTACTCCCCCCAAAATACGGATTAGTTCCATCATGACAAGGACCACTTTGTTGCTAACTCCACCTCCTTCCTTCTCTAGCTTGACCTATGCTTAACCCTTGACAACCCCTAATCTTTCCTGTATTTCTAAAATTTTTCAATTCAAAATCATACAGTACATATGATTCATATAGTATGTAGCCCTTTGAGATTGGCTTTTTTTTCACTCAGCATAATCTATCAAATTTCATTCAAGTTGTTGTGTGCATCAATAGTTTATTCCTTTTTATTATTAAGTATTATTCCATGCTATGGATATTACACAGTTTAACTATCCATTTGCTAAAGGACATTGTTTACAGACTTAGGCTTTTATGTATACTACTATGAAATTTCGTATACATAATTTTCTGTGAACATAAATTTTCATTTCCTTGGAAACCGCACTAGCCAAAGAATGCAATTGTTACGTTGTATGATAGTTGTAGTTTCGGGGTTTTTTTTCCTTGACAGTGGGGATTCACACTGAGCAATATGCCCAGCTCTTTTTTATTTTTTATTTTGAGACAAGGTCTCATTAAGTTGCAAAATTGCGTAGGCTGGGCTTGAACTTACAATCCACTTGCCTTGGTCTTGCACAGTGCTGGAATTACAGGAATGTGCCACCATGCCCAGCAAGAGTTCTTTATACATATATCATAAATACTAGTCCTTTGTGTCAAATATGTGATTTGCAACCTTCCCATCAGTACATTGCCTTTTCAGCCTCACAACAGGGTGTTTCACCAAGCAAAAGTTGTTTGGATGAGGTCTAATTTATCCATTTTTCATTCTACTGATTGTGTTTTGGGTGTCAAGTCTAGTAATTTTGTGCTTAGCTCTCTATCACACAAATTTTCTGTTTTCTCCTAAGCGTTTATGTTATATTTTCATGCTTCACTTTAACTAACTTTATGATCCCTCCCTTTTTATTTGATGGGAATAGAACCCAAGGCCTCATACATATAGGAGAAATGCTCTACCACTGTTCTACATCTCCTACACCCCAATCCCTAGGCATCTGTGAGCCATCTTTAGCTAATTTTTCTATAAGCTATAAGGTTTAGGTTAAGTAACCTTGACCTAACCTTTTCTTTTCTATCTCTTTTCTTTCTTTCTTTTCCCTATAGATGTCAAATTTTTCTAGCATTATTTCTTGAAAATTTATTCTTTCTCCATTAAATTATTTTTGGACCTTAATCAAAATTTAGTAGGGTATATTTGTATGTGTCTTTTTCTGGATTCTCTGTTCTGTTCCATTGATCTGTGTCTATTTTTACACCAATTTGTCTTTCAATTCTCACTATAGAACATATAACAAAACAACTTTCATAAAGGTGACAATTAAAGAGGAAATAATTAAAAACTATAGGAAAAATATTTTAAAAGTGCATTAGGAAGTCAAAACTACTAATTTAGAAATTACAATTAATAATTTATTGTGATTTTTATTATACTAAGTAAATGTTTATTTTCATAAATGAAAATAAAATAAAACTTAAAAAGTTAGTAGAGAAGTTCCTCCCATTTTATCATTTTTTTCTTAATATTGTCTTGGCTGTCCTAGGGCTTGTGCCTTTCCACATAAATTTTTAAAGTTTGTCTAGATCTACAAAAAATCTTGCTGGGATTTTGACTGGAATTGCATTAAACTTATGTAACAATTTCAAGAAAATTGACATCTTTATTATACTGAGTCTTCTAATCCACTATTGGATTGTTTCTCCATTTATTAGGTCTTTGTTTGTTCTTTTTAAATTAATTTTATTGGTACATTTTAGGTATACAATATAATGACATTCATCATTGAAAATTTGCACCTTTACATAGTCTCTCTTGGTTCTTATTTTTCCCCCTTCCCCTGCCCTCCCTTCAACCCCTCCACCCCTCCCTATTTACAAATATTTTGTTTCCATTTTTCATTTTCTCATATTAATTCCATTCCCTTCTTTCCTTTCCCCTACCCCTCCCACTTCCCCTTCCCCTTTAGACCTTGTTTCCTATTTCACATTATCTATTATACCTTTTAGTCCTTACTTACACTTTCAGTTTCTCACACTAGAGAAACTATTAGGTATTTACACATGTGTGTCCTCTTTATTTCACTTACAAGTATCGCCTCAATGTGCATCCATTTAGCTATAAATGTCTCAAATTTCTCATTTTTTATGGCTGAGTAGTACTCCATTTTATAAAAATGAACCACATTTTCTTTATCCAGTCTCCAGTTGGTGGGCACTTGGGTTGTTTCCAAATTTTAACTATTACAAATTGTGCTGCTGTGAACATGGGTGCACATATATCACTGTGGTATGATTCT
Organism: Heterocephalus glaber; assembly: GCF_053883595.1. Classification (NCBI taxonomy): domain Eukaryota; kingdom Metazoa; phylum Chordata; class Mammalia; order Rodentia; family Bathyergidae; genus Heterocephalus; species Heterocephalus glaber. The sequence continues at coordinate 9,779,435 of NW_028258340.1, read as the reverse complement.
TTTAATTCATTTAGGTCTTTGTTTTTATATCATCATTTTGTGATGTTCAGCATACAGATTTGGAAATGTCTTGTAAGTATATACTTAAGAATTTCTTACAACATAGGGTTCCTACAAATGTTTTGTAAAGTACATACCTAAGATTGTAAGTATTTACAATCACCTTGAGTTATTGTAAATGGTATTATTATTTGTCTTTGTCTATTTCATTTTTTTTTTGTATCAGGGATCAAACTCAGATCCTTGCCCTTGCGAGGCAGGTGGCGGAACTACTGAGCTAAATCCCCGGCCCTGTCTATTTCATTTTTAATTATTTTTTATTAGTACATGTTTGTAGTACACAATGTTTACATTCCTTGTGGGAAGTTGGTACATGTACATAACATATCTTAATTCTTTTCTTTTTTTTCCATTAAGTTTATTGATACATTTTAGATATAAAATAGTTACATTCATCATTGGGATCTTGTACTTTACATGATGTATCTTGGTTGTTATTTTTTCCCCTTCCCCTGCCCTCCCTTCACCCCCTCCACCCTTCTCTATTTGCAAAGACTTTGTTTCCATTTTTTTCCTTTTCTCATATTTTTTCTTTTCCCGTCTTTCCTTTCCCCTACCCCTCCCACTTCCCCTACTCCTTTAGACCTTTTCTTCCTATTACACAATATTAATTATACATTTTTAAAATTACAGTATCAACATCTAGGAGACATTACCACAGATTTTACAGAATTTAAAAGGATATAGAAAGCATATTTTTAAAATCCTTTTTGAAATAAACTTGACAACTTCTAAGAAGTGCCTTGGAAGACAAATTAATAAAACTGACTCTGGAGGAAATATAAAATTTGAATAGCACTTGTTAAAGAAAGTATATTCCTAGCTTGAAAACCTATCTATATGACAACAACAGGCTCATATATATTTTAACTGATGACTTATATCAAACATTTAAAGCAGAAAAAAAGAAGGAACAATTCTGCCCTCATTTTAGGAAATCAACATTGTGCTAATCCTAAAACTGGATAAATATAATAGAAGAAAAAAGTATGAACATAGATAGAAATTTGTTTAACAAAACAAACTGTTAGAAGTCAGATCTGGCAGTTTGTAGAAAGTGGTTTTATTATAGGGATAGCAGTGTTGGTTCAGCATTGGAAGATCCACCCCCAAAAGTCATCATTTTAACAGAGGAAAGGACAAAGCCATATGATCCTCTCAGTAGTTGCAGAAAAAGTATTGGACTAAATTCTACAGCTGTTCATGGTAAAAAGCTATCAGGAGACTAGAAGTAGAACAGAACCTTCTCAACAGATAAGACATGCACTCCATACTTCAGCAAAAATGCCTTATATGAATGGAAAAGATACAATGCTTTCTCCCTAAGGTGGGGAACATGGGCAGATATGTGTACTCTGCATCTGCCCATTAAACTTTAAAACATAGGCCCAAACCAAAATAGCCTGGCCATAAAATGACACAATTAGGATAGGACTGGCAAGGTAGAAGTAAAATCTTTATATGTAGATGAAATGATCATCTACAGAGAAAATACTAAGAAATCTCTAGGAGCCCCTAGAACTTGTATTTGAATTTAGCAGAATTAGAAAACACAAGGTATATATAAAAATTCAGTTCTGTGTATACTTGCTATAAATGAAGAATTGGATATTGAAATTTAAAAGTTATGTAGGAGTACAAAGGACCTAGAAAAGAAAAAAGAAAAAAAAAACAGTGTTGGAAGACATTTATTACCTAATTCTTTTTTTGTTTTTTTGTTTTTGGTACTGGGGATCGAACACAGGACCTTGCGTTTGCGAGGCAGGCAGCAGAACCACTCAGCTAAATCCCTAGCCCTTATTACCTAATTTTAAGACTTCCTCTAAAGCTACAGTAATCAAAGCAGTGTTGGTATAAGGAAAGACATGTAGATCATTGGAATAAAACAGAAAATCTGAAAATAGAACCACACATATATGGTCCACTGAGTTTTGAAAGATTATTTATCATTAACATTTTATAGAAAATAAACTCATCTCAAGAGCAGAGACAAAGATAGTGTTTTCAGCAAATGGTACTAGAACACCTGTTATCTGTATGTAAAAAATTAACCTCAACCCTTTATTTCCATACATAAAGAACTTGAAAGGATCTATGAACCTAAATATGAAAGACTAAAACTATAAAACTGTAAGAAGAAATTATAAGGGAAAATATTCATGAATTTAGAATAGGCAAAAATTTCCTAGGACACAAAAACATGATGTATAAAAGAAAAAAATTGATAAATGAGATTCTATCAAAATTTAGAACTTTAAATGACATCGTTAAGAAAATGAAAAGTAGTCCTTAAGCAGACCATATTTATAATACATATAACCTATGGCTAGAATATATAAAGAACTCTTACAGCTAATTAATAGACAACCCAATTAAAAAGTAGACCCAAGAAGATGATAAATAGCCAGTACAGCACAAGGAAAGGTGTGCAACATTAGAATCAGAAAAATACTAATCAGTACAGTAACAAGATTGAATTATACACTCATTAAGGAGATGAAGTTAAAAGTTTTAAAAGAACAGATGTCAGCTTAGGTGTGAAACAGTTAGAACTTTTGAATACTGCTAATGTGAATGTAAGATGATAAAACCATTTTGGAAAACAATATAGAAATTACTTGTATGACTGTTAAGAATCAACAGTTCTGTTCTTAAATTTTTACTTAAAGAGGAATGAAAACATATTGTTCACAATAGATTTGTACATATAAGTTGACTATCCCTTATCTGAAATTCTTGGGACTAGAAGTGTTTCAGATTTTAGTTTGAAATCCACTTGATCTGCAAAGAGGATAGCTACTCCTGCTTTTTTGAGGGTTCCTTTCACATGGAGTATTGTTTTCCACCCTTTAACTTTCAGTCTATGAGCTTCTTTTCGAATTAAGTGTGTTTCTTGTATGCAGCATATTGTTGGATCTTGCTTCTTGACTCATTCTGCCAGTCTATTTCTTTTGATTGGTGAATTGACACCATTAACATTGATGGTTATAACTGATCAGTATTGACTTATCATTGTCATGACTTTTTCTTTTTGTTGGATTCTCCCCCTCTGTGTTTAATTTCTTGTCACGCCCAATGGATTCATTCTGCTTTGCTTCCTGGGGTTGTGATCCTCATTGTCTTTTCCTAGGATATTGTGTAAAATTTTTTAGAGTTGGGCTGGGGATTTAGCTCAGTGGTTCTGCCACCTGCCTTGCAAGGGCAAGGTCCTGAGTTCGATCCCCGGTACCAAAAGAAAAAAATTTTTTTTGGAGTGCTGGTTTGGTATTCATGAAGTTCCTAAGGTGTTCTTTGTCATGAAAGTATCTTATTTCTCCATCAATTTTGAAAGATAGTTTTGCAGGGTACATCAATCTGGGTTGGAGGCTGTTTTCCTTTAGGGCTTGAAAGAGATCAGTCCAAGCTCTTCTTGCCTTAATGGTTTGTGTTGAGAAGTCTGCTATGATTCTGATGGGCTTTCCTTTGTATGTGATTTGTTTGTTTTCTTTAACTGCTTGTAGAAATTTTTTCTTCTGTTGGGTTTCTAGAATCTTAACTATTATATGCCTATGCATAGATTTTTTTTTGATCAAGGCTGGTTGGAGTCCTATATGCCTCACTTATCTGTATGTCAAGTTCTTTTCCCCTGCTTGGGAAGTTTTCTGCCATCACTTCTGTGAAAACATTTTTTATGTCATCTGCCCTCTCTCCTGTTTCTTCATTGACTATGATCAATCTTATGTTAGTCTTCTTTGCATCATCTAGCAGCTGCTGGATTGATTTCTTATGGTCCCTTACAATTTTAAAGAAAATTTTCTTTGCTTTGTCACTAATTGCAATCTTATCTTCTATATCTGAAATTCTGTCCTCACACTGGCTCATTCTGCTGCATAAACTTTCAATGAAGTTTTTAATCTTCTGGAAATGTGTCTGCATCTGTTTTATGGATTCCATTTGTTTCCTATGTTGGGATTCCATCATGTTCCTCAGCTTCTCTATTTTTTTTATCTGTGACCTCTCTAGATTTATTAGTCATGTCTTGTAATATGGGCACAATCTCCACGATTATGTGAGAAATTATTTCTGATTTCGTTTTTTCCAGATCCTCTTTTGTTGCCAGTTCAGGGAGTCCAGGTTGTTGCATATCAGATTGTTCCATCTCGTTTCCCTTTGGGGTTGCTGTAGGTGATCTGGAAGTCTGTTTTTGAGGCTTGTTTATGTGTCTTCTCATTTTCACGGGGGTGGGGGGTGCTGCTGGTGCCCGCATGGCTCGCCTCCTCTGCGCTGGGAGCTATGCTATGGCAGGCCGGGAGCCTCCTCCTGGGCACTGAGATTGGCTCACCTCCTCTGCCCTGGGAGCGGTGCTATGGTGGCCTGCCTTAATTCTTTTCTTTATCCTCTTTCCCTCTCCTCCCTCCCCATCCTACCATCTTTTGATCCCCTTCCCATTTCAGAAACATCTATCCCCTACTTCCTATAACCTATCTCTTATTTTGCTCCTTTTTATATTTTTCTTTTCTCATATAAAAGAAGTGATGTGATATTTATGAGGAAATAGTTCCAATAAACAAATCAGATCATATCAGATTAAAATGCTTCTGCACAGCAAGAGAAGCAACCAACAGAGTGAAAAGACAACCTGCAGAATGGGAAAAAATTATAACAGCTATTCCTCAGCTTCAGGACAAGTATCTAGAATACATAAATAACTCAAAAAAGTTAGATCCCCCAAAATAAAGGACCTTGTCAAAAAATGGACAAGTGAAACGATATTATGTTTTAATTTTGTTTTCCCCATGGTCATTGTTTGTATATAAAATGTATGGATCACATATCCTGCAACCTTACTGAACTCATTTCTTAGTTCTAGAATATTTTTCTGCTATATGCAGTGGAATTTTCTGTATACACAATCACATCATCTGCAAGTGGGGGAATTTTTCTTTTTGATCTTTATGCCTTTCTTTTCTTTTCCTTGAATATTTCACTAACAAGAACTTTCTATAATCTAGCCACTATGAGTGATGAAAATGAACATTCTTACTTTGTTCCCAATCTTAAAGAGAGAATGGTCTTTCACCAGTAATTTTGATGCTAGCTCTGGATTTCTTGTATATACTCTTTATTACTGTTCTCTTCTATTTATAACTTCCTGAGAATTTTTATCATGAAAAATGCTTCATTTTCAAGTGTTTGTTTTTCTAATTCTTCTGACATACTTTTTATTTTTTACTTGATGTGGTGGGTAGCATTGATTGATTTTTAAATGTCACATAACTAGAATATGCATAGCTAGAATAAATTCCACTTGATCCTGTCATGTAATTATTTGTACATATTATTGGATTTAGATTTGGCAAATTTTTTTTGTCTTTTTTGCTTTTGGGTACCAGGAATCGAACTCGGAACCTTGTACTTGGGAGGCAGGCAGCTGAACCACTAAGCTAAATCCCTGGCCCTAGATTTGGTAATGTTTTATTGAGAATTTTTGTTTCTAAGTTCATGGGGTCATATTGGCATGTAGTTTTTTGTATTGTGTTTTTCTACTCTTAGTATAAATATAAAATGGCCTCATAAAATGAGTTGAGATGTACTGCCTCTTCTACTTTCTGGGAAAGATTGGGTAAAATTGACAGTAATTATTTTAAGTGTTTGGTAAAAGTATCCATCTATTTGAACTTGGATATTTCTTTTTGGAGAACTTTACATTACAATTTTAATGTATTCAGTGATTATAGTAGTATATCAGGTGCCTATTTCACCTTGATTATGGTTTGCCAATTCATAGTGTTTGAGAAACTGGTTCTTTTCTTCCAAGTTGTCAAATGTATGAGTATAAAGTTATTCCTTGTATTCCTTCATTTTCCTTTTTAATAGCTGTAGGATGTTTAGTGACATCTCTTCCCTTCTTGATATTTGTGATTTGTACCTTTTCTCTTTGTATGTCAGTTTTGCTAGGGGTTTATTGATTTTATTGCTTCATCAAAAACCAGCTTTTTGTTTCATTGGCTATTTTGTGTGTTCTCAATTTCATTTATTTCTGCTCTTATTTTTTTATTATTTACTCTCATCTGCCTACTTTGACTTTATTTTGCTCTTATTTCTCTTGATTTTTGAGGTAGAAACTGATATCGGTGATTTGAGACCTTCTGGTTTTCTAAATGTATGCATTTAGTGTTATATGGTTCCCTTTCAGAAATGCTTTAGCTGCATCCCACAAATTTTGAGATGTTGCACTTTCATTTTAATGTTTTCTATGTATTTTTAAGTTTTCTTTGATATTTGCTCTTGAGTCCATGGATTGCTTAAAAGTATGTTGCACAATTTCTAATTGTTGAAAATTGTCTTAATGACTTTTGCTTTGATTGCTGTACTTGAATAACATACTCTGCATGATTTCAATACTTAGAAATGTTTAGAGGTTCATTTTATGATCCATAATATAATCTATCTTGATGAATGTTCCATGGTTGCTTGAAAAGAATTTGCATTCTGCTGATGTTCTCTAAATGTCAATTGATCCTGTTGGTCGATGGTGCTCTTCAGTTCTTCTCTGTCTTGGCTTTTTGTCTAGTTGTTCTATCAATTGCAAAGAATTTAGTATTAGAATTTCCAACTATGATTGTATATTCGTCAATTTTTTCCTTCAGCTTTATCAGTTTTTTTGTGTGTCTTTTGAAGCTCTGCGTCTTCTTGGGGAATTGATCTTTCTGTAATAATGTGATGCACCTCTTTCTTCCTAGTAAAAATGTTTTTGCTCTGACGCATACTCTGTCTGATATTACAACTAAGTTTATTTTTTAAAAGTTAATGTTTGCATTTATTCCTTTGTGTTCAATGTACCTATGTCATTGTGTTTGACATGAGATTATTTTAAAAAATATATAGTTGAGTCATGACATTTTATCTATAGAATCATATCTTTTGACTGGTGTATTCAGACCATTACCATTTAAAGTAACTATCAATCTATAGATTTAAGTCTTCCATTTTATTATTTGCTTTCTGGTTTTTTTTCTGTTTCCTATTTCTTTGTTTCTCTGTTCTTGCCTTTCTCTGTGTTACTTGAATATATTTTATGATTCCATTTTACTTTAATTAATTTTTAGTGTATAACTTGAATAATTTTCTTAGTGCCTGCTCTAGGTATCATAATACACATAGGTAAGTTATTATACTCTACTGGGTTCAGTGTTTTATTGCTATGAATTAAGGATTGCAGTCTTCTTTTTATGTCCCTTTACCCTTCTCACTTTTGAAGTATGATTGTCTCAGGTATTTTCTGTGTATTCATTAACACAAGATGCTGTTAGGATTTTTTCTTCAACCGTCAAATACAATTAAAGAAACTCATGAGAAAGAGTATACTCTTACTTACATTTGCCCTTATTCTTTCACACTGCCTTATTCTATTTTCTTTCTGAAGTTTGCATCTTTCTTTTGTAGTTTCCTTTCCACTCAGAAAGTTTCCGTTAGCCATTCTTTCAGGGTAAGTTTGCTAGGAATACATGCTTTTACTTTTCCTTTGTCTAAGAATGTCTTTATTTCTTCTTCATTCCTGAAGTATAGCTTCACCAGATTTAGAATTCACAGCTGACAGTTCTTTTCCTTCAGCACTTGAAAAAATTTATGCCACTTCTACTTGGCCTAAATGGTGTTCAGTGAGAAATCAGCTGTTGTTTGAACTGATGTACCCTTTAGGCAGTACACTGTTTCTCTCTGGTAAATTTTAAGACTTTTTTGCTTTGCTTTAATTTTCAGGTGTTTAATTATTATTTGTCTTTATATAAATTTATTTGAGTTTATCTCTTTGGGATTTACTCAGGTTGAATCTGCATGTTTAGGTGTTTTGCCAAATTTGAGGATTTTTCAACCATTATTTCTTCAAAGTGAAGAAGCTTATATTTGTTAGGTCCTACAATCTTTCTTCTATCCTTCTGGAACTCTGATGATATGAATCTAGATATTTTGTTTTTGTTGCATTGTTACCCCAAAGGTCACTAATTTTCTGTTCTTTTTTTTTTTTTACAGTGTAATTATTGTCATTCAGATTAAATAAATTTTATTACTTTTAAAATCAAACTTAACAATTCTCTCTCCAGTCATTTCCATTATACTCCCAGTCCATCTGGTGAGGGCTTTTAAATTTTTAATTATTGTATTTCAGTTTTGTAATTTCCATTTGGTATTTTTGTTAAATCTCTTTTCCTTACTGTGGTCATTTTTATTTATTTCAAACAAATTCATAATTATTTGCTGATGCTAGCTTATGGTGGCTGCTTTAAATTCTTTGTCAGATATTCTAAAATCTGACTCATCTTGTTACTGGCATCAGTTGATTATCTTTGTGGTTCAAGCTGTGATTTTCCTGGTTCTTAGTATAATAAATAATTTTGAACTGTATCTTGGACATTTAAGGTTTTATTTAGGAGACTATTTAAATCTTCCTTTCGGTAGTCATTTTCCTGGTTTTCATTTAGCTTGTAGGTTCTTTTTTACTTTTGTGGGCTGTAGTTCCAATGACAATTTAGTTGTATGAATCTTTGTGATAATATTCTGCTCTGCTTTATTCACTTGGCTCTGTTTGAGCTTCTGTTAGATCCTTGCTGGTGCCACTTTCAAGGGTGGAAGGTATTTCCCTGGGCTTCTCAGTGATGTTAAATGGGGAGTGGGGGATTCCAGACCTACAAGAAGAACATTTCCCCTGGCATGTTAACAGTCACCTTGTGACACTGGCTTCTCATTCTATTTCCATAGGTGCCTCTTGAGGAACGAAGAGCCCTCCTGTATACCTTTTGCCACTTAGTGAAGGACCAAGAGCCACAGAGTCTGGATGGCCTTTTGACATTAGGTGGAAGATCTGGAGACACTAGCACTGGCCACAAGGCCAACGGCTGGGAAACATGGAACCTGTTGTTGCCATTGATACTTGCATGAAGTATCTGTTGCTGACTGGTATGGGGTATGAGCTTCTCACTGGATAGGGTCTAAAGGAGGTTCCTGAAGCTGAGATAGGGAACCTAACCCACCCTCCTGTAGAATAATTTTACAGGTTTGCTGATTGCTGTTGGGGAAAAAGAATTTTCAAGACTGGTCAATAAGAGGCACGGGAAGGGTTTTATTAGGCAGAAATTAAAAGGTACACACTTAAAGAAATAGAGTGTGGTCCTCCAGAGGGAGAGGTATCGTATTTCCTGGAACAGGAAACACGTATTCTTCTCTTGAGGGGGTGGAAACCCTGGGAAAAGGTGGCTCACCCCTAGAAGGATAGTAGCCTAGTCTACTCAAATGGGCCCAGTTTTTTATTTTTTTTAAGGTAGATAATTTAAGTACTGTTTGGATTCCTTCAACCTGTTCCTTTATCTTAGGATCAGGCTCCTGCCCCTTATTTTCTCAATTAAGCCAATGTATGGACTTTCAGTATTTCTGAGGAATCTTGAGTGTGATGTGTCTGTAAAGAAAGGAGCCTAAATTTAACCAAGGGAATGCTGATGCAGATCACTTTGGTTGACTTTGACTGAGTCCAGATCGTCTAACTCAGGACCCACTTTTGCCCACTGCTATTGCTTGTTATGGGTCAAGGAATGAATAGACTTCCTGAGCTCTCTTTGTGTCACTGCTGCGAGTAGATTGGCCTACTACTGCCACTGGGCATGGGTCTCCCTGCTGAGTTTCTGCTGGCTTTGCCTCTTCCTGGTAAACAATAAAAAATTGAAAAACGGAAAACCCAGGGAACTGCTTACCACAGTGTTGTTCTTCAAATCCTGAGGTCCCAAGCCAGTTCATTTTCTTCCATCTGAGACTCAGAGGATTTTTTTTTTTAATTGTTTTCTGTTGAACTATTTCCCGGGTTTTTAACTAGCGGCCACTTTTTAAAAAATAAAAAAAACCAAAATTATTGCTCAGAACAGGCATCATTTCTGGGAGATGGATGTACATAAATTCATTTTATACAATTTGTTATACATTCCTGTGGGTTTGAAATACCAAAAAAAGGGCTGACTATAAGGTTATACCAGAAATAAACCAATTCTCATTGCCATTTCAGTCTCCCCTACTTTGATTTACTCTATTATATTTGTTTTGATCAACAAAGTAAGTGTTTGGTCAAGACTCATTAGGCAGAAATGATTTCAATCAATGCTAGTTTGGGGTGATCATCTGACAGAATAGATTAAAAAGGAAGCAAAGAAATTTAATGTAAATTTAGTCATTATGCCTGGGGACATAAGACTCACAGTTGCAAGAGTTAGATGTTGATATAAGCTCATTTTTTAAGGATCACTTTTAAAAGCAGTGCAATAAAGGTCTACTTTTGCAGATAATGAATATAACCCTAAAGGATGAATTTTCTAAAAAATTGCCTTAATGTGAGAATGGGAACTTGAAGCTTCAAATATTTCCAGTGGCAGCATCATACATAGATAAAAGTATGGATGGTTCAAACATGTCTGTATGATTACTAATAAAGTCACTGGTGTCAAAGATTAATGATGAGTTTAAATACAATTGCTTAATAAGAAAAAGGACAATAATTCAAAATTAATATTTTGTTTTATATAAAACAAAGTTTTAAATATGTGCATGTAACTTTATCAGAAAATTAAATATAAGCAGAACTTTTACTATTTCATTTGAGAGCGTATATATTTGATGTGACCGAAAATCTTTTAAAAATATATTAAATTGGAGGTTATGGTCTATTTGGTATAGACTAATATAGTTATTTTGGTACTTCAGCTGCCAAGGTAACTATAGCTGTGAAACTATCACCCAGATTTATGAAATATTAACCTCTTGTCACACTTGTCACATAATTTTTTAAAGAAATGAATTGTGTAGTCAAAGTCCTTTAGGTACCCCACTTCCATCCCTTTCTATCCTTCCTTTCCTAGAGTTTTAAAACATATAAATACTGTGTTGTATATGTAATTCTGCATTAATGGTATTTTTAACTTATTTTTATCATCTTATTTTGTGTTTTCTGTTTACCACACTTTGGTTTTTCTGGTGTTTTGAGGGATTGAAAAAATTCCCCTCTCCACCTGCTAGTTAGGAAGATACATATTGGTTTTGTCATGTTTTCCTATTTAGCCTTATATTTTCCAATGCATTCTTCAATTATAAATGCCTCTTCAAAGCCTAATCCAATTTAATACCTCTATTATCTCCCCCTCAAACAACTGGTGATTTTCTTATAATCTTTCTATTTTACTTATTACTCTATCTAGAATTTAAGTTCCATTGTTTTTAAATTACTTAATTTCTTTTAAAATTATGTAACTATTTAAATGGGTAATAGTTAATTGAATTTGCCATCCTAATATTATATATAAATTTTTTGGTTCACCGTTGTTTCTGATAGCTCATTCCTTCTCCTTGAGTTCATTTTTTTCGACTTTAGTTCATTTACTAAATACCTATGATTATTTTATTTTTGAAAATGTCTTTATTTTCCATACTGTTGAATGACATTTCAGCTGAGAGATCCAGGTTGACAAATTATTTTCCCTTAGCAGTTTGAATATTTCACTGTCTCTGGCATCTATTATAAATGAAAAATCTGTTGTAAATTTAATACTTTTTTCTTTGAAGATTATTTATTTTTTCATTCTAGCAACTTTAAAAAGTTTTCTCTTTGTCCGTGATGTTCTGAAATCTTATTACAATGGAAGTTTGGATTTGCTTTTATTCCTACTACTTGGAATTTGGCATGAATTTTAATAAATACAAATGCTTTCTGTCCTTCTCTAAATTGTGCTCTGGACTATTATAGATGTATGTAGAACATTTTGTTAGTCTCATTCTAAGTGCTCTTTCATTGTATGCTTTTATCTCATTGTGTTTTGTAAGTTTCACAAGACTATCTTTCAATTCACTAATTTTCTCTTTAATTAAGTCCAATCTAGAAACTGCCTTATGGTTGATTTGTTTATTGCTTTATTTTCATAATTATATTTTTGTTTCCAAGATTGCTAAATTGTTCTTTTCCATTAAAACTTGTTCTTATTTAATTTTAGCCATTTTGCCTACTTGGATTTCATAAAAATCTGTTTCTCTCCTCTACCATGTTATTTCTTTTTTTATCTCTTTAAGGATCTTAGATATACTAATATATTAATATTAATGTTGTTTTCCTATCAAAGCATCAGTTTTATTTCATGTATTTCTTTCCTAATTTCAAATTTTTTCAACCACCTTTCTTAATGCTTGTCTCTCCATGTCTTTGAGATTTTGGTTTTCAGGCATATATAGCATGAAGGCCGTTATCAGCATTCTTCTTCTTCTTTTTATGTGGCTACTTCTCCCCATCTGAGAGTTTTGGAGTTGCCTCCACCTGACTGATAGGTCTTTTTGTAGCTTATTAAAAATGAAAGACATCATTTTGACTTTATTTCCATGCCTTTATTTTCCCCTGACTTGCTTTTGACATTTTTTAGGTTAATTTATTATGTGAAATGTGTTTATAAAAAGTACTTTCAATTTTTCCTGGCTTTATTAGGAGTACAATATATAAATAAAGATAGATACATAAATAACACAATTACATTCCACCTACAGGTTTTTGTGGTTGGTAAGACATCAAATCTTTCTCAATTCAGCCCTCTATGTTTGTTTGCCAATACCAGATCTTCAGATAAACACTGAAAAATGTTTCTGACTGCTTTACCTCCTAGGTTTAGTCATGGGGTTTGCTGTTGTCTGTGGAGTTCCGAACTATCCTTTAATGCCCAAGTTATAAATAAAACCATACGGTTTTTATATTACCATTTTGATTATATAAAAAGAAAATGTTCTTTCAACAAATATGTATTGGGTGGTTTAGGATGTGTCAGGTACTGTAGTAGACACTGTACTTAGATAGATGAATGAGACAGGTTACTGCCTCTGATGAACCTCACATCTAGTGAGAGAGACAAGTTAAGAAGCAATTTCACATGGTGTCTCCAAATATTGAGGGATGGCCACCTGGAAATCAAACAGGGCATACTTAGGTAAAAGCTACCCAAACTGAACTTTGTAGGCCAGGTAGATTTTTACTAGATGAATAAAGAGGTAAGAGTGTATGTTTGACAAAGTAAACAACTGTACAAGGTGTGGCAGGAACTACTGTGTCTGTTCATAGCTGAAGAGGAGACATGAAGAGATCTAGGGGAGGAGAACTAAGAGATGAGACAAGAAAGGTGAACAGGGAGTCCATCGTGAAAGGTCTTGTGCACGCTGTTCTTGAGTGTGGATTTTTAATTGAAAGTAGTAATGACTCATTTAGAAATTTTAAGTACAAACATTAAGTGATTAGATTTGGATTTTAAGAATATTACTCTAGAGTGTGGGAACCTGGAGCTAGATACAGTTCATGATGATGATACGGATTCTGACAGCAAATAAGGGGTTGGGAAACATGTGATGGGTGGGAGAGATACTTAGGAGGCAGACAGAGATCTTTCTCTATGCCCCCCAAAACATCAATGATATGGAATTTCTTGAAAGAGTGCTCTCCTGATGTTTCCAGGATTTTCTTTGAAGATGCTCATTCCTATCAGGCAAGTTTAGATGCTGGGGTGCTTTGCCATTTGACCAAATTAATAGTGTTATTTTCCCTTCAGTTGAAACAAATGTTGGTAAAATTTGAGCAGTTTATGATAAACAGATGTTTGCTGTCTGAACAATGGTCCTGCTTGACACATGAATTGGTCACATCAGCTTCTTGTGGCTTTGAAATTTCCTTTGTCTATTCTAAAGGATTTGGCAATTTCTCTGCTTTCAATTGCACTGTTGGACATGAAATAAGGCAATCCTTTTGTTCGTATGTCGGAAGCAAAATACAACACAGCTTCAGCTACTTGTAGGTGCCTTCCTTTCTTGGGTCTTATAAAGTGCTTTGCTGTTTCTTCACAAGAAAATATGAAGTTGCTGCCATTCCTCCGATGATTAATATTTGCTTTGCTAATATCCAATTTATGTCCCATTGCTTGGTTTACATGCCTTTCTGTGTACATGATATGTTTTCATTTCAATGCTAAATCGTACTATAATCTTTCTGAAGACATTTTAAACAACAATTCAATTTAACATATGTAGTACCAGCAATGAATGCACGGATCTCAACTGAAGTGATGAAAATATGAATAACTATGGCCAACTTTATATATACAAGGGCAATGACAAGCATTTTAGGACTGCTGTCTAGCCTACAGCAATGTTAAAAAAAAAAAAAGACTTTGATTAGGCGGCAGGAGTCAGTGCCAGGACAAACCAAGCCAAAGCCAAGCCAGTTACAGCTGAGCTAAGAGGATCCGGGGCTATAGCATGAGAGAAGAAAAACCCATGTTTGGGCAGAGAGATGTTAAGAATGAGAACCTTACATAGGCTTAAGAGCAGGAAAAGGGAGGAGGAGAGCAGGACAGTTGTTTTCTGGAGACCTCTCAGCTTTAGAACATTGATAAATGCATTCATATACAGTCTACATACACACACACACACACACGTTCGTGTGTTTTAATCAGGCAGTTTTTACTTGAACGAGTTCAACTGGATTTCTGTGCTTGGAAACAAACAAAGACTCAAACATTTGTCTTTTAAGATGTGTTTCAGTTCAAGGGCTGACCTTGAGAAAGAGTCCAAAGAAGCTCATCTGAACCACAAAGGCAACTGCACTGGTTGGGTCAGTTTGAGGGATTCTAACTAAAGAAGAAACATGAATTTCACGCAGCTTAATACGAAGTGACACTCAAGCACATACCCTCTATAGGATTTCACCCATGACTAACAAGCCTTTTAATCATGGCAAGAAGACACGGAGATTTTGCAAACATGCTTTTGCAGAACCCACATTTGGTGTTCCTGACCCTGTTTTCTTGCCAGATTGTGAGAAGCACCTGCTCCTTTTCAAGCAGTTGTCAGATCAATATTTAATCAATTGCCTTTTGATATTTGGTAGCGCTGAATAAATGGGATGCCGATATTTCTGCTCAGAGCCGTTCCTCTGGTGTACCTCATTCCGTTTCTGTGAAAGCCTTCAGCAACCTCTGAAAGCTAAGCGGCATGTGCTGTGAGTTCTGTGGCACCCCACCCCCACTCTCTCTACAGAGAGGATCTGTGGCTCAAGGAAATGCGGAATGCTGGTGCCTGTGCCACTCTTATTAAAGCAACGTCCAAAGTCTTGAAAGCGGGCGTGCAGAGCCGCATTCGGGACACTGGGGGGCTTTGCCAGGTGAGGGCTATTTAATAGACCAGCCACATTAAAGAAAGGCGATGATGTAGGGAAAGGAGCCTAATGAGCAGAAGTGAGGCGACCGCATCTAAAGAGAAAAAATAATGAGCTTCGAAATCTCCCCCAAGGCGAGATTGCCAGCCTTCTGTAAGGAGGTCTCAGCCTATAGGTAAAAAAGGCTCATGTGGTCGCTTATCCTTGCATGGTAAACAGAAGTTCTGTAGGCAATTAGGGGCTGAACTGAATGTGAGATTTGAAAACTGAAAATTATGTCACGGCTCTTTGGAGATTTCCACACCCAAGACCCCAGCTTTAATTCCCAAAGGACACAGGAAACATACTCAACCTGTGAATAAAAAGTAGCAACATCATATCAAAAACAACACTCGCAGTGTCTGAGCAGAAGATGGACATCTGGATATTAGTTCTAGAAATCTTGGGGACTGGCACTGTAGAATCTTTATAAAGCTGTCCTTAGGGACCAGGCCATGGGGCTGCCCTGAGGGCAAGACCACCTTCTAATGAGAACCTCTTGGTCTTTCAGTAATGACCCCCCCCAGAAGGATCCAAGCTGGACATGCCTTACCCGTGATCCTATTTCTTTTATAGTTTATGGGTGTGCAAGGCCAGATTTTGGTACATCAGGGTAAGAAAAAAAATATTAAACACCATAGTTTTACTATTTTACTAATGTGAAGGAAATAAATGAAACAAAAGATTTGATTCCTACCTTCAAGAAATGTACAAACCTATGCTATATCAAGTCCATATAGTGTAAAAGGCTATGGCATCTGTGTTTCCCAGGTAAGGAAAGAAATGAGACAACGAAAAACACGTAATGGGGCCGGAGATTTAGCTCAGTGGTTTCGCCGCCTGCTGCGCAAGCGCAAGGACCTGAGTTCGATCCCCGGTACCAAAAAAAAAAAAAAAAAAAAAGAAATACACATAATAAAACTGCAAAAATAATAGAGCTTTATTATATAAATCCTTTTCACTTCTATAGTGCTTTTGTTTACATTTTCTAAATAGAGATTACAGCAACCCTATGACCCAGATAGGTTTGGTATTAGTTTTCCATCTTTTTTGTGTGTGTACTGAGGACTGTACCTAAGACCTTCACACTGAGCTATATCCTCAGTCTTTTTTATTTTTGTACTTTGAGACAAGGTCTTGTTAAGTCTCTAAATTGCCTGGGCTAGGCTCGAACTTGAAATCCACCTGCCTCAGCCTTTCGTTCCCCATTCCCATGAGACAAACTGAAGCGCAGAAGAATGGAGATAGAGGTTCCTAACCCTTTAGCCACTAGATGAGGGGAGGGGCACAAGGACCAGCGGAATTCACGTACATGAAGCACTCCCGTGACATATCTCAATTTAAGTTTCTAGAATAAACAATCAGTACCGTAAATTGGTTTTAGGAGGAGGTGAGACTAGGGCAGGCATTGTATCTACAAAAGCTTTATAAATATGTAATGAAATCAACCATTTAAAAATATCAAAATAGTTTCTGAAAAAAATCTAGAAAGCCAATGAGGGCTCAAATAATCATTATATTAATGTGAATCAATCCAGCAATCCATACAACTATTCACAGGGCAGTGCTGATAGCATAAGTTTCATCAAATTTGCCATGTAACAATTTACACCCAAACTTGGCTTGATACAACAGCAATTATTTTATTTTTATTATGTATTAGTTGTACATATTAATGAGGTTCAGTATGATATTTCAATACATGCAGTCAGTGTGAACTGATCAACTCCAGTCTCTATTCATCTACTTTCCCCTCCACTTCCCAGCCTCTTAGCGATCACCATTTTACATTCCACTTGACTTCAGCACTTCTACACATGAGAGAAATTGTGCAGTACTTGTCTCCTGTGTCTGGCTTAACATAACATCTTCCAATTCTATTCATTTTGCTGTAAATAACGGGGTTTCATTCTTCATGGCTGAATAATACTCCAGTGTATATGTATACCCATTTTTCTTATCCATCCACCTGTTGTTGGCCCCAGGGCTGATTCCCTATCTTACCTATTGTGAATAGTTCTGTAATAAATAGGAACATCCAAGTATCTCGTTGATAGGCTGCTTTCACTTCCTTTGGGTATATATCCAAGGTAGGAGTGGGCTATCTGATGCATATGTTAGAACTATTTTGAGTTTGGTAGGAACCTCTGTAATGTTCTCCATAATGGCTATATTAATTTCCATTCTCACCAGCAGTCCTTCTTCTCCATATCCCTGTCAGCATTTATTACTTAAGATTTTTTCATAGTACCAGTCTAAACTGGGGTGAGATAATACTCCACTGTAGTTGTAATTTGCATTTCAAATCATTTGTTGACCATTTGTACTTCTTGGTTTGAGAAGTATCCATTCAGATCATTTGGCTGTTTTTAAATTGGTTTACATAGGCTTCATTGCTATTAAGTTTTGAGTTCTGTGTATATTGTGGGTATTAATCCTTGTGGGATGAATAGCTTGAAAAAATTCTTCAGTTTGTAGATTGTCTGTTATTTCCTTTGCTGTACAGAGCTTTTTAGTTTGATGTAATCCCATTTGTCTATTTTTGCTTTTGTTTGCTGTGCTTTTAGGGTCTTATCCAAAAAAGTTATTGTCTATCCCAATGTCTTGAAATATTTTCCCTAAGTTTACTCTAGTTGTTTCATAGCTTCAGGTCTTACAGTTAGGTCTTTGATCCATTTTGAGCTGATTTTTGTACAAGGGGAGAGATAAGGGTCAAGTTTCAGCATTCTGCATGTGGATATTCATTTTGCCCAGCATCACTGATTTGAAGAGACTATTCTTTGTTCAGTGTATGTTTTTGGCATCTTTGTTGAAAATCACTAGGCTGTTGATGTGTGGGTTTATTTCTCTGATCTGTACTCGGTTCCATTGGTCTCTGTGTGTTTTTATGCCAGTACCATTGTGATTTGTTGCTACTGGTTGGTATTTGGTTACTATGGCTCTGTAGTATTCTTAAAATCAGGTATTATAAGGCTTTGAGCCTTGTTCTTTTTGTTCAAGTGGCTTTGGCTATTTGGGGTCTTTTTTGTTTCCACACGAATTGATTATCTTTCACTGTATCTGTGGATGACTCTGGCTCAGAACCTCTCATGAGGCTGCAACTGGATAGTGACTGGGTCTGGAACATCTGGAGTATGTAATATAATCTCAAGTCTTTTTGAGGTGATCTTGCTGTGTGGGTTGCTTGGGCTTCCTTACAGTATGGTAGTCCCAGTCTCCAGCCTGAGCATTCCAAGAGCAAGGCAAAAGTTGTTTCACCAATAACAAATGCTGGCGGGGGTGTGGGGAAAGAGGAACCCTGCTCCACTGCTGGTGGGAGGGTAGACTGGGGCAAGCACTGTGGAAATGGAGATACATGTATGGAGATACCTCAAAGAACTAGGACTGGAAGTCCCATTTGACCCCGCTATTCCACTGCTGGGGATCTTCCCCAAAGAATTAAAAGGATCATACCACACTGATATATGTGCGCCCATGTTCATAGCAGCACAGTTTGTGATAGCTAAAACTTGGAAACAGCCCAAATGCCCATCAACTGGAGACTGGATATAGAAAATGTGGTTTTTAATAAAATGGAGTACTACTCAGCCATAAAAAATGAGAAATTAGAGACATTTATAGCTAAGTGGATGCACATTGAGGCAATACTCTTAAGTGAAATAAATAGGACACACATGTGTAAATACCGAATAGTTTCTCTGGTGTGAGAAACTGAAAGTGTAAATAAGGACTAAAATGTATAATAGGTATTATGAAATAGGAAGAAAAGGGACAAAGGGGAAGGAAGTGGGAGGGGTAGGGGAAAGGATAGAAGGGAATGGGATTAATATGAGAAAAAGGAAAAATAGGAAGAAAATCTTTGTAAATAGGGAGGACTGGAGGGGTTGAAAGGAGGGGTGGGCAAGGGTGAAAAATAAGAACCAAGAGAGATTATGTAAAGTTGCAAATTTCCAATGATGAATGTCATTATATTGTATGCCTACAATGTACCAATGATTAGAATGAATAATCGATAAGCAAAGTAAGAAGAAAAGGTCCAAAGGGGTAGGGGTAGTGGGAGGGTCAGGGGAAAGGAAAGAAGGGAATGGAAAAATGATGAGAAATGGAAAAAATGGAAATAAAGTCTTTGTAAGTAGGGAAGGGTGGAGGGGGTGAAGGGAGGGCTAGGAATGGGGAAAAAATAAGAACCAAGATGCATCATGTAAAGGTACGAGTCCCCAATGAGAAATGTAATTGTGTTGTATACCTAAAATGTACCAATAAAAGAATTTAAGAAAAAAAAAGTTGTTTCACCTTCACTGACCTAGTCACATTCTACTGGTTACAGCCGTCAAATCCCCCCCACCAGGTCCACTGGAAAAGGACAGAAATTCCACCTCTCTACTGGAGGAGTACCTAGGTCATATGGTTGATAAACATGTGAGAGGAAAATATTGTTGCAGCCACCTCTGGAAAATAAAATCTATCAGAGCATATGTGATGTAAGGATTATGATTCATCTAATTTTGTACCCCTGAGTTTCCATATAAGGAAAAATATGGTCAATCAAATTTTCCTTAATTTAACTTATTTTTGAAGAAATCAGTCTTAAATTTTTCTGGACTTCTATCTTAGTTACTCTTCTCATTGCTGGGACAAAATACTCAACACTCACAAGGAGGAATGGTTTATTTTTAGCTCACAGTCTGTAGAGGTTTCAGTCCATAGTCAAATAGGTCCAAGGCAGGGTGGCATGGCAGAGGAGAAATGGTTCATGCCAGGGCCAGCAGAAAACAGCAGCCTGCCTTCTTTCTGTCACTTTATATATATTCCAACCAGGCTACAAGCCTATTGATTGGGGCCACCCACATCCAGGGTGGGCCTTCCATTATTCACATCCAGAATTATGCTAAAACAAGTTAGTTATCACACACCCTAGATCCAGCAAGCTCTGAAAAGCTCCACCTATGAGCAACTTCTATTCTATAGGTAACTATAATAAGGTGATAAGCCTGAAAATTGAAGAAAAATATAAATAAATTTTATTTTATTGTTTACAATAACAAAACAAAGAATTTGTAGACTATTAACATCTTATTGTAAACCTGAAAGACATCTTACAATTTCGCCTGTTTTATCTCTTTGTCTGCCTTGTTATTTAGTAAACTGTTGTTTCACAGACAGAAATATACCTTAAACTATTTTCACTTGTGTGTACTTGAGAAGCACCACTTTTTCTTCTTATTTTAGCATGTAGTTTTATTATTTAAAATGTATTTTGTGAAATTTAAAGAGAAAAGGGAGCAATTGAAGAATTGTGACTCATGGGCTTGTGAATATAAAAATCTGTATTAATATTAACCAATACCGATGGAGCAGTAACTGTTTGGTTTGACTAAGCATGTTTTAAGAGTTTCACAAACTTTTCCACTTCAGGACCTACATCAGCAAAGGAGAAATAATATATAACCCCATATCTCCAAGGAATCCCAAGTCTATGGGTGATCTTGAAAGTTCATGCATATTTTACTTTCTCTTCCAGAAGGCATCAGTTTTATTTGAAGATACCAACCCTTAATTTTGAATGGACATGTCTATCACATGACTTTAGGCTCCCTTGCACATCTCCTCATATCTGTTTAAGAGAAAGTGGACAGGTTATGCTCAGTCCTCCTGATACTGCCTTTAATTTTCCTAACATATTCTCTCTTCCTTGAGAAAACATCATAATGCAGGCAAATAAGGATGATATAATCATTAGCATTAGTGCAAATTCATTTTAATTTATGTATCTTAAATTGCTTTCAAACTTCAGTACTTAACTGTTATTGTTCATTATTTACTCAAGGCACACCTTATGGTGATTTTGATATCTTAGAATGCTCTGAGAACCTCTGCTAAGAATTGCTGAGATTATTGACTAACTCAAGGTCATATGGTTAATTAATAACAGTGCTGCTGTTTAAACTCTATCTTGGATTCCTTATCTTGTGTTTTCTCTGTTACACTTTAAAATCATACAAACTATGAGCAGAAATCCACATTCTTAATGTGGCTGGGGACCCAAGGTAAATGTAAAGTAGCATTTTGCAAAGGAAATAAAATTCAGTAATTTATGTTATGTTATTTACACCTTCAATTATTTCTTTAGGTCTGAAAGGATTAAAGGAGAAAGATGGTACTGAAGAGTTTTTTTTTAAATTCCAAGCCATACTTTGTGATCTCAACCCTTGCAGAGGACCGTAATATTGATTATGCCCAAAGCAGGCTGTGAAGAGTTAACCCCACAACTGGCTTGTTTATAGAAGTGAGTCTGGCTGGGGCCTACGTGCCAAGGTCAGAGTAACTCACACCCAAATTCCGTCTCCACAACTAAAACCTTCTTACTAGAAGGGCAATGTTCTAATTACAACCATATATTTTGTCTATTCTGTTCCTAATTTGAGAATGCCATGTCTTGTCCTTCCTGAGGCTTGTTTACATAGAAGCCACATGTCGCCTTTACCCCAATTGATTACAAATAAAAGTCAGTGCCTGGAACTGGCCAGCGCCTTTGTCGGTTACACCGGCATTGGTCATCCTGGCACCCCGCTTTCTCTCTTAGTTCTGTCTTTTAGTGTATTTTTTTCTCAGGCCTGCATTGTATACTGGGTAGGTGGGTACTGGAACCTGACTACAGGGGTTTCCGACAACCCTAATCCCCCATCCCCATGCCACCATTTCTGCAACAATGCCATGCTGTTCTCCACAACCTGAGCCCAAGGGTTAGGTAGGTAAAGTAACTCCATTAATTCTTTACATGACAAAGCAGAATGCCATTTCATTGGTCCTGCAAAATTAGGAGTGTGACAATCAGTTGGAGTGCAGTCCCATAGCAAGATTACTTGAGCTACAGAGCACTATAGACTTTAGTGTTATAGTTGCTACAACTCTCAATGGAGGAAGTAACTTCACAGGAGAGGAATGTCAGGATCCTTCCACAGAGGCTTGGATCTTGGTCTTGAATAAGTTTCACTTCTTTCCTTATCTTTCCTTATGGGGAGTTCCTTCTTAGGAGCTCTTTCTGTCCATGATATCTTGCTTCTACCAGAGACCATCTAGTTAAATATTATAGATAGATAGATAGATAGATAGATAGATAGATAGATAGATATAGAGTGTGTGAACCCAAGACACTCTTAGTTCCTATTAAAACAGTGAAATATGAAGTTGGAAAATTGATAAATTAATAATGGATTCATGTGGAAAGTGCACTGAGCTTTGAGTGTCTAATGGGGGTCTTTGCAGAATCATGAACTTGGGCCCATTGGTTGCAGTTCCCTTCATAAAAATTAATAGATAAAAGCAGAAATAAATAGCTGATCTTTGAAAAAAAAATCTAAAGAAAAGAAGGAATAGCTGCAACCTCTAATAAGGAAGTAAAAGCTTATATTTCACAAATAAAAATCCATAGAAGCAAGAGTGAATAAGATAGCAGTTGTTTTGAACCTTCTGTAGAGTCAATAGGCTGAGCCAAATGCCTTCTTGGCCCAAGTTTTACTAAAATTTTCGACAGGGCAAGAGAATTGTGCAGTGAACTGCTAAGGAAAGGGCCTACTTACCTTTCTCCTGGATCCCAATTCTCCTGAGAACCCTGGTGCAAATCCAGTTCAGTGCCAGAATTCTAGCAGGTAGGGGCCAGTAGTATAAAGGAGGGGAAAGAGTTCACACTGGTCTTGAGTCATCTGACTCTGGTTTGCAGGACTTCAGGAACATTCACTGGTGACAAGTGGGAATCAGCTCTTTCTTCACGAAGTCTAGGATGAAAAATTTCATGTCCATCCCTGCACTATGAGCTCCTCAGAACATAGCCTTGTTTCTGGCACACAGTTGGCACTTAATAGGTGATGACTGGGTTTCTAATTAAAGAAGAGAACGAATGTAGCCTTGCCCTGCCTGTGTCTCTCCTCCCTACTCTCGTCCATTATCTAGCCAAGATCATTGAAAGCTATCAACTTTCTAAAGACTGGGGGTTAAAAAACTGACATCCTTCTACACTCTTTTCCTTCTTACACTTCTAACCAACGTGACTTTGATGAGTCAAGATCAAATTGCTTTTATTCAGAGACCACAGAAATGATTTCTTATTAATACTCTGCAAGGATTTTCCACAGTGTGATTAGATTATTGCTAATCTAATAAAACACTATATTACTGGTGATATTAATAATATTATGTGATTTTTCTAGCAATCATCTCACTCAATAAAAATTTTTGGAATGTTTCTAAGAAGTTTTGGATGTTCAAGATACAGATATATGAGGTGTGATCACAAAATATGGTTAATGCTTAAATTAAAATTTTATTACGCTAAAAGACACATTGACATTAATAGTTTCTCTTGGTTTGAGTGTACTTATCCCATTGTTCTTGACATTTTCCAATGCAGAAAGTCTTTATTTTATGTATTTAGTTGCACTGTTGTGGCTGCCTCAAAGTATTGAATCAATTGAAAATGTTTACTTTTCACAGTCATTTTGACTTTGGGGAGAAACCAGAAGTCCCGTGATGTCATCTCCAGTGAATAAAAAGGATGAAGACACATCATAATGTCTTTACCAGCCTGCCTTTCTGTTGGAGGCACTTGACAGCAGTATTCACCATACTTTTTATCACAACTCATAAAGACATTCATGAAAGAGTACTTCCAGAACTGCTTCAAAAGTGGCAAAAATGATGGACAATGGGATAAGTGCATTCAAAGTGAAGGGGAAGATTTTGAGGGGGGTTAATGGCAATGTGTCTTTTACTGTAATGAACTGCTTTCAACATATACCAATGTTTTAATCAGGCCTTGTAGTTAGTTGTGTGACTCTTCAGCTGCTTTATAGCACATTCACAAAAGCAAGTAAACAAATACACAACAATGTTATATTCCTATCAGGGTAGTGAAATTATCCACTTTATTTCCTAGTTTATGCTCATCTATATTTTCACTTTATCTACAGTGAGCATTCATTCATCAATTCATACTTTGGATTCATTTTTTTAAAGGAGGAAGAGGAACTTCACAGAAGAATCTATTCTTGTCTATTTAACTATTGCTTTGGAGCAGACTTTCTTCAGACCTAGGTGGATTGCATTTAGGGGCTCTTAGATGCATCCCAGAAGAACTCTCCCCATGTAGAGACTGGCCCCTGACATTTGCAAAAGTCAGAGCATAGTACAAATGGAAGCCTCATACCATATCTCCATTTACAAGCTATAACTAAACTTACAAGTTGTTAAATAAAATACATCCATCCTCCTGCCTTGACAATGTACCTTCAAATTGATCTGGCAGTTAGCTATGATTTTAGAACCTTTGAACTTCTCATTCTCACTGTAGCACAGTAGCAAAGAGGGTGGAGTCTGTCCCTTCAAAAGTGTTGTTACCCTGCCCATATTCGCTCAACGTTCAACAACATTGCAGTTCTTACCAACAGTATCATTTTGTGAGTACCCCAGATTTTCCACCTGGAGAAGCATGAGTAGCTAGAAGTGTCAAGGGGTTAATGCTTCCAGGAGAAGAACTCAATCGACGATGGTGCACTCTTGAAGGCTGAGGCAGGAGGGTTGCAAGTGTGAGCCCAGGCCAGGCAACTTAGTGAGACCCTGTCCCAAAATAAAAATAAAAATAAAGTTAAAAAAAGCTGAAGATTTAGCTCAGTGTGAAGGCCCTGGGTTTCCATCCCCAGTACCACATACAGACACACAAATCAGTGATAAATGGAGCTGGAGGGTGAAGAATACAGCTTCCTCTTTCCACAGCTGGGCTCATCCTGAGGACTGAATTCTATACTCTCTCCCACAAGTGCCCATGGGGTTGAGTCTCAGTTGTCCACAATGGTAGTCTGATCATTCACACTCCCTTGCTAGTTTCCCTCTCTTCCCTGCAACACTGCTTCTACCTGTATTTCCTGTGATATTTACCCCGACTATTTCCCCACTAAATTCAATGCATATGCATCCTTCATTAGACCACTGCTTCTGGAGTATGCAACCTAAGACATTTCTGTATTTCTAGTCTCGGGCATTTTGACTGCTTATAGTGTGGCGGGCATCATTCTATGCACTTTACTGTTAACATATCAATTTCAAGTATGAGGAAACCAAGGCTCAGCAAAATCAAATAACCTCCCTGCACTTTCACAACTAGAACGCAAAAGGAATAAAATTTGAACTAAGTAGTCAGATTCCTGAACCCAAATAACTGATGACTGGGCTCTAGTTGCATTGTGTGTCACCCTAATGCCCTAATCTAGCTTAAGCTTAGATTAAAAGAGAAGAATAGTTCAAAGTGTTTGGAACCAAGCTTGGGATCCACAATCTACCATTTTCTAGTTGTCTGACCCTGAGTGCTTTTATTTTACATCGGTGATACTAGCAGCTGCCTTTCAGAGTTGTTGGGGAAGTGTCACAGTGCTTCACACCTTACCACAAACATAGGATGTGCTCTGTATACAAGTTAGGTGACTTCTTGCCTCCCTTCCTCCTCTTCATCAGCCTCCTTCCCTCGATTGAGGGGAGGATGGATAATGGCATAGAAGAATGCAGCCCTGAATGCCTGGTGTTTCCAGAAAGTATCTGGCTAATTTATTTCAAAAGGCTTTGCATCTATGAAGTTTAATAGAGTTGATGAGTATTAAAGGAATCATTTAATCTTCATTTGAATGTGAGCAGTAAATGTGTTTTGGAGATTATATTCATTCCCCAGTGAATCTAAGTACTTTTCTATTCCAAAGCTGATTTTCATCTATCAGAGCAAAAGGTTTTCAGCTCTGCTGGTTTGCCTGAATGAAATGCAACGTCACAAGGAAGGTGGCATAATTTCCTTCTGGGTACAGGGACACAGCCATGAAGGGCAACAGCATAGACATTTGTCTCCTTTTTGATCCATCTATCACTGTCCTAAGCCATTCCTGAATGTCTACAAGACTACATGTCTCGGTAACACAGGCTTCAGAAGCCTAGGGCTTAGATATGCAGCCCACCTGCCCTCTTGCAACCTACTGGCTCTTCCATTTTGCTCCCCCTGATGGAAGGTCAGCCCATTCACTAAAAAGTGGAGCTGCTAAGACCTGTCAGGGGAAGCATCTTACCGAGTGATTTTAGTAGCTTGGAATCAAGTTTAACTCAATAAGAAAGAAAGACAGGGATACGTACTTGGTATCAAATGAGCACTATTAAATTTTTACATCCTGTAAGCACTTGGGATGTACATGGTGTTTCGGGAGTGTAAAGAACTTGTGTTCCTTGCCAGGAGCAATTCAGTGTTTTGCTAGGCATTATCTGGAAGGCTTGGAGTTTAGGGTTTCGTCTCCATGCTAGTGAAACAGCCCCAAATCAGAGCAGAACAGTGATGAGCTAGTTACATAAGAAGCAGACATTGAATCTAGTGGGGCCATGCAAAGGGGCAATTGATCAAGAAAGATGGCAGCCGAGGGTTTCCAGGGTCTTTAATGGGCCTTGTGCCTTTTCACATTTGGTCTCATCCTCTCAAGTACCTTCTGAAGTGTTTCCCTAGGCACATACTGAGGCTTGTTTTGTCAAATAGGAGAGGTTTTTGAAACTGACCAAATTTCAATCTCAGTTGGAACTGAAACTCAGTTTTTTCTGTGGCCAAAGCCTTTGCTCTTTTTTCTGACACTGCATCATATCTTGGTCAAGTGGGAGAAGACCTGAAGGATAAGAACAGCCCTGGTACTCCTGTATCCTTGGCCAAGACCCTTACTTTGTTGGACAACCAGTTTCATATGCAAAATGGTGTTAATAATTCTGATTTACATACTTTATAGGGCTGTCAGGAGGAGCAACTGAGATAATGCATGTATAAGGCTTTAAAGGAAGTTAAGTGCTATTCAAATATAATGCACTGTCATTTATTGAAGATGATAATGATGAAAACAATGGTGGTAATAACTGCATCACCAGAGACATCTCATAGAAGAACATATCAAGTAGGGACACTCAGTAGCATGAGGATCTTCATGGAAAAAGGCATAGAATGCGTTATTTGAAAGGCTGCTACTGATTAAGTAGAAAGATGAAGTCAGACACTGGGGAACCAGAGGCAGTGTACACTGTGAGGAAAGGCATACTCTGAACCCAGACCAAGAAAAAAGAAATTGGGCAGTAGTTTAAGTGTCAGCAGGGTGAGAGGCCATCAAGGCAGCAAAGAAGAGGGCAGGCGAGAATCTGGACAAGGCTGCACCCCTGAGCAGGAGTGAGAACTGACTGTGTTTGTCAGCTGTCAGTTTCAAATCATATTTTTGAACAGTGAGCAAGCAGCCTTATGCCAAAATCATCTGGGCCTGCTCTGGAATAAGCCTTCAGCTGCAAGAGTATATGGAGGTGGAGTCTTACAGTATTTATGGACTTCAGATGCATGTCCTCAGGAGCTCCAGGAACAGAAAGCACATCCCAGATGCATAAAGGCTGAAGATCTGTGTGTGATACACCAGGGGAGGCCCTGGCGAAAATGTCCCAGTTGTGGCTGGGTTGGTGCAGATGGAGGCGAAGAGTTTCAGAACTCTGGGGCAAGCAGGTTCCAGGCCAAGCAGGCCCTGAGGTAACTCCTCATGTTGCTTTTTGCAGAAACCCCACAGAGTGACACTGACTTGAGGGGCTTACTTCAGGTGGTTATGTTAGCATTCTCTTGCAGGAGTATGAGTTCAGCTCTCTGTTGGCTCTTTTTCTCCTTTTAAAAGTTCATCTCCTCAGGGTGAGAGAAATAAGTTAGCCTTGTTGGTGCTAGGCAACTAATTCCAGCACTGCACTGGTATTTGTCATATGAGAGGTAGCTTGTTCCAAGTGGCTGAGATGGCAGCAATGTCTTTGGCCCTGGATCTTGGTCTCGAGCCTTTAGGCAGAGATAGTTTACAAAGAAGTGACTGTAAGAAAGTATAAAAGGCCACAGTCTGCTAAAGGCGAAAAGGTAAAAAAGGAAACTTTTGTCTTCTCTGAATCACCTGGGGCTTCTCAGGTGTGACTGTGATCTACCCACGACTCTGATAAGGTGTCCCTTCTCTAGACACATTATCTCTTCCCTTTCTATACCAACCCTTCACAGCTGGAAGAGTAGTGGGGGCCCTGAAGAAGCAGGAAGGGGAATTTCATCTGCAGAACAGAAATCAGGCATTTTGCAGTTGAAGTCAACTTCAGCTGCTGGTAGGTAAAATGGAGATGAAAGTAGGCCATAGGAGTAACCAGTTCACAGAGTAAGGTTACCTCTCATGTCAGAAAGTGGGAAACAACTCAGCAGGCTTTCTAGTGAGGAGGGAGCATAGATTGGATTCCCAAATAGGTGAGGACACCTCTGCCCATAAACTTCCCATATTTGGGGCTCTCAAAGGCAGGCCACCTATGCAAGGAGAAGTAAACACCTCAAAGAAACAAGTGATACTGGAAACCTCAACACTGAAAATGACTGCAGGAAATGGTTGTAACAATGGTGATTTCAGTGGCTAGCGGTCACTGAACTTGAAAGTTTGTGTTTGACCAACTTGGGGATCGGAAAGCAGAGATGCTGGTTCTCAGCTTCTGGAACCAGGCCACATTTCTACTTTTTCTGTGGGTCTGCTCTACTTTGCAGGGTGTTTTGAAAACACATGTAGAAAATTACACTGAAATAATGATTTTAATGTGGCATAATTTTATGAGTCGAATTCATCAAATGGCAGTGACTTTAAGAAACTCTTGACAATGTTCTGTTGCTCAGGAACACAATCTGTGCATATTTCTCCCTCCCCGAGTCCAGAGGACGGGGTGCTTGAGTTTAAGTTCTGATAGACAGTCAAATCAAAGAGCAGGGGGAAAAAATGCATTTTTTAGGCAGGAAAGCATTGATAAAGGTCTGAAGGTATGCTGAAAAACGATACTTCTGAGGCACTGCTAATTAGTTAACTGGGACATAGAAGAGGCATGAGAATGTGGAAGGAAGGGCAGCTTAAAGAGATTGGCAGGCAGACCAAGACTGTGTACAAGGTATGATCAAAATGCATGAAAATATATGGTAAATGTTTAAATTTTAAAACTTACTACAATAAAAGACAGATTGCCATGAATCTCCCTCAAAATACTCTCTCTCAACTTAAACACTTATCCCAGCACACTTGCCACTTTCTGAAGCAGTTCTTTTATGAGGGGTGATCATAAATACTGTGAACGTTGCTACCTTAGATGGAAAGACAGGCTTGTAAAATACTATGTCGGGTCTTCATCTACCTTATTCACCAGATCTGGCACCATGCAACTCTTGGCTCTTCCCTAAACTCAAAATATCATGAAAGGTAAAAGCTTTTAATCAATTCAGGCATTGAGGCGGCCATGACAGCACAACTAAAGATACTCACTAAAGAGAATTTCCTTAACTGCTTCATAAAGTGGCAAGAACGATAGGATAAATGTGTTCAAAACAAGGGGGAGTGCTGTGAGGAGGATTGATGGCAATGTGTCTTTTACTGTAATAAATTTTAAAAATTTAAACATTCACCATATTTTTTGTCACACCTTGTACCCCCGACACCCCATCTGTGGTTTCACTTTCCAAAGTTTCAGTTACCTGTAGTCAACCATGGTCTGAAAGTATTAGAAAATTCCAGAAATAAACAATTTTATAACTTACAAATTGTGCACTGCTGTAGGTGAGCATGATGAAATCTCACATAATTCTGCTGGGATGTGACTCATCCCTTGGACCAGTGTATCCACTCTGTATATATTAATTGCCCATTAATCATTTAGTGACCATTTTAGTTATTAATTTGAATGTGTCAGTATCATGGTGCTTAAGTCCAGGTAATCCTTACTTTACTTAATACAGTGAATTTTTCTATTTTATTTTTGATCATTGTTTTTAATTTCCTACTGTGCCTAATCTTTAAAATTTAAACAGGGAATTCTTTGGTCATGTTTGCATTTTAGAAAGGTTGCTCTGGCCTTAACTAAGGGAAAACATTAAAACTCATAAGTAAATCAAACTCATAAGTAAATCAAATAAAATTTTTTCTATTCTGGTCCCTGATAACCCTTGTGTTAGCAGGAGCAGGGGGAAGGTTTGTTTGCTCACTTCCTCATATTTTACTTTGAAAATGTTCAGACCTGAAGAAAAGTCTAAAGAATAGTACAATAAACAATTCTATATGCTCTTCCTAGATGCACTAGTTGTTACACTTTCACTTCATCAGCTTCCTCTCTCTCTCTCTCTCCCGCTCATGCATGTGCTCTCTTATTTTCATTGCATGCACATTCACAAAGGTACCTTTTTTGAACTGTACCATACGTAAGTTGAGATACCAAGACCTCTCTTCTCTAGATATATAAATGTATTATGCTAAGAATAGGGATATTTTTCTCCAAAACACCAATATCCAAGACATTTAACATTGACACAACAATATCATGGAATATATGGTCTACATTTAAATTTCCCCAGCTGTCCCCAAATATGTGTTTAATGTTTTTTAAATATATGTATATATTACATATGTGTGTGATAGTCATACCTCTTCAGTCTCTTTTTAGTTTACAACAGTCCCTTCTGTCTTTCTCTGACTTTCATAACATGACCTTTTCTAAGAGTCCAGACCAGCTGCCTTGTAGAATAAACCACAGTCAGAGGATAGACAGTTGTTTCCTCAAGGTTACATTCAGGTTGTGTATGTTGGGCAAGAATTCTATATAGGTCCTGTTATATCCTTCCTAATGCATCACATTAAGAGATGCATACAGCTGCTTATCCTATTGTTAATGATGCTAAGTTGATCTCTCCACAATAAAGGCTATTTTTCCCTTTTGTAATCAATCAGTAATTAGGGGAGAGGGTTGATACTATGTGACTGCATAAAATATCTTGTTATGAACAACATTTTAGCAAGTGTCATCTATGAATGATCCTTGCCTGAATCAACTGTTCTGTTGTTGGTTACAAAATACTGACTTTGTAAATTTGTTATCCCTAATACATTTATTAGCTGGCATAATCTGTAAGGAAGAGCTTTCCCTCTCTACTTTCCATCTCTTTCACTATTTTAAAAATAATATTACTATGCATTCTGGGATTGTACACACATACAATGTGATATAAGCAATTACTGTTGTCCCTCGTTCTGATGTTCTAATTGTCCTAAATTTGGCCAATGGGGTCTCCTTTGACCAGATTATTTTGTCCTTTTGGCACATCCACAGTAGCCTTTGGGCACTTACTTGCTGACATAACATTATTTTTGAGTATCATTTGTTAATTTCTAGCAGGGCAGCATTTGGGGGGAAAGGCAGTGAGTTTAGCTTTGGACATGCTGCACTTGAATTTGGCACAATGCACCGATATCTAGTGTTTAGCACATGCACGCACACATACACACACAGACACACTCTAGACATCTATGTACATCTTTAGCTTTATTTTCAGTTTGTGTGAGTGGTGATCTTTTCTCTTTAACAGGATAGACAGCACCCTCTGCTCTATGCTGCAGCTATGGAAGAGGAAAGATAAACTGTTGGACTGCATTTCAGGCTGTCTCTGGCATGGGGGTAATTTGTTTGTAAATGAGTGTTGTGCAAGAAGATTATGAGCAAGGTAACCTATTGGGAGGGAGAAGAAATGATTAGAGCTTCTATTTAGATGTATTTTTTTCAAATTTCTACATTTATTCTATAGGTTTATAATATACAGAATGCATAAATATGGTAATGCATGTATGTCATCTATAAATAAATAACTATACACAGATGGGTCTATGCCAATTTTTAAATGATGGCGTAGACAGAAATACCTGTAGAACCCTGCCATATCTGTGGTCAAAGCTTGGTTGAAAGGTATCTTCTGGGACGTGTTTACAGAATCAGAAGAGCAGAAGATCTAGACGTGGAGCACAGGGAAGCACCAACCTTTAGCAAATGAGAAAAAGACTAAAGTAGACATCAAAAAAGACTAAAGGAAAACTAGCTATGAAGCAGGAGACAAACCTGGGAGAATGGTATGACTGAAGCACACAAAATGATGGATGTACCAGTGGTTCTACATAGCAAAGAGACATTGAGGAAGAGAGACCACAAATGTGTCCACTGGGTATAGCAACGTGGAGGCCATCATATTGCTGAGTGATTGCAGCCCTCAGTCAGATGTGTAGAATGAATTTCAGATGTGTTGAAACTGAGGACTCAAGAACTATAGCTGTGAAGGGAAGGAGAGAGACCCAACGGATTTTGGAAGAGTGTGGGGAGCCAACTAGTATGATAGTGACTTTAGTTACTATGACAAATACAAGTCAGCTGTGAAGTGGGGGGAGGTGATAAGAGAATAAGAGATAAGAGAATTTGGGCTTTGGGGAGAGCTATGAAATAGTCTAAAGCAGAAGTCAGTCTTGATGTAGCTAAAGGCAAAGAGAAGCCCAGATAAAGTTTAGGGGCATGCTCTTTGACAGCACTGCGCCATGCACAGAGTATTGCTTAACCTGTCTTTGTTAAGCAAAAATGACCTTCAACTCTCCTCCACCAAGCCTGTGCCCAGTCTGAAGTGTTTCAGGGCTACTTCTTACATGACTCAAACTGGCCTGGAGCAAACCTGTGACAGCCTCTGTTCTGTCTTTACCACAACCTATCTTCCATTTGGGGTCCTTTCTTGTCCTGTAGAAGGGCAGGTCCCATTCCAGGGCACACAGTCCCATTCTGTACCCCACGCAGTCCTGACCACAACTCTTCATCTGAGCAGCGTTCACTCAGCACTTTTCTCATACTTGTATTCCAGCAGCCTTGGCTGCACTTGAGAGCCTTGTTCTCTGCTGGATGATTCCAGAAAAATAGTCTGTGTGGAAAAGTAAGCTTGCTGACATGCTTCCAGGAAATGCACATTAGCTCTGCTGCAGGAGAAATGTCACAGAAAGGGCCCAGATGTTCCAGTTAGACTGGCTTTGGGTCCTTGAAGCTTTTCCACTTCCTACATGAGAGGCCTGGGGCAAGGGCTCCAGCCCTGTTTCCTCACCCTGACGGGGAGGAGTGGGATGATAACATCTAGCCTGTAGGTCATTATGATTAAATGGGCAATCCTGAAAAAGTTCTCAGCAGGTAATAGGAAATTTGTTAATAAATGTGCTCCTTCACTAAGTATGCATTGAGCATGTATGTTGAGCCGGACAATGTCCAACCACTGAGAATATGGCAGAGGGAAGATATGAAGAACAAATCCTTGCCCTCATGGAGTTTGCATATCCGTAAGGGAGAGAGTAAGAAGGCAAATACAATAGGTGTACATCAGATAATAATAAATTTTATGAAGAAAAATAAAGAAGGGTGAGGCCTAGGGAATGGATGAGAAGGTGAATTGTCTAGAAGATCTTCCTGAGCAGGTGATTATAGAGAATGAAATAAAGTAAGATGCCCTGGGCTACAGGATCAGAGCAATTCAAGCAGAAGGAATAGCACATGGAAGAGCCTTGCGGCACGAAGTGTTCTAGGTGGGCACTGTAAATGGAAAGAGTAGGGAGATGATGAGAGTAGAAGACATATAACTTGAGTCTCAGAGAACACTGAAAGAACTTTGGATTTAATTTTATTCTAAAGATGTTAGATTTCATTGGAGAGTGAAAACACAGAAAGATAATATGATTTATTTTTCTAAATGATCCCTCTGCTTGCTGGGGGCGGGGTGGGGGGCTGAGCAAGAATGGAGCAGGAAGACCAATTAGGAGACTCTCCCGGGCATCCAGGCAGAAGATGCTAGTAGCTTGGAACCAGACAGAAGCAGTGGATGTGGTTAGAAGTGGTGAGATTCAGGGTGTGTTTTAAAGTTAGAGCCGACAGCATTTCCTGATGAGTTGCAAGAGGAAAGGAAAAGAGTGGAATCAAGGCTTTAGGCCTGAGTAACTAGGCAAATGGTTGTTGCTATGGTTTAATGTGTCCCTTAAAGTTCATGGGCTGGAAATAATTCCCAATGCAACAGCATTGAGAGGCAGGCCTTTGAAGAAATGTTTGGGTCATGCAGTCTGTGCCTTCATCATTGGATTAGTGCTGTTGCTATGGGAGCATATTAGTGACAGGACTGGACTTCCATAAAAGGGTGGATTCAGCCCCCCTTCTCTCCTTCTTTCTCCTCTCTCCTTCTCTCTGTTTGTCATGCTGTCTTACCTTCTACCATGGGAGGACATAGCAAGAAGTCCCTGCCAGATGTGAGATCCTTGGCCTTGAATTTCCCTGGCTCCAGAACCATGAGCACAATAAATTCTTTTCTTTGTAAATTACTCAGTTTGCATGATTCTCTTACAGCAACACAAAACAGACTAAGACAGCAGTATAATTTTTTAGGATGGCCACACTGGATATTGTCAGCACTAGCAACATCTTGATATTCAATCCCATTTACTGAATATCTGAGATAATCTGGAGAAGATATGTGTTTCAAAGCCACGATCATGCTTACTGGACAAGCAGGAGTTAATGGGTGGCTTTTCCTGCCATGGACACAAGAGTAGGGCCAGATGGATTATATACTAAACAGTTATGAACCTAGGACTAGGCTCTTAAAGTACAGTGGCTCTCAAATTGTGGTCCCTGGACCAGCAACATGAGCGTCAGCTGAGAACTTGTTAGAAATGCACGTAATGGGCCCCATCTTAGGCCCGGGGGGAGCAGGAACTCTGAGGGTGGGGCCCAATATTCTGTTTTAGTAAGCCTTTTATGTGATTCAGATCCAATCTCAAGTGTGAAAGCCCGCTGGCCATGGGCACATAGAGACCACAATGTTCACAGCAATAGCTAGCTCATCGTGTTTGTGTGTCCCCAGAAGGTCTGCTTGACAAGAGACTTCTGATTGGGAAAGGAAAAGGAAGGAGAGAGGGTGGGGAAGAGTCTAGGAAGCTAGAAAAAAGGTATTTTACCAGAGGTTGGAGACCTTGGGAATGGGTCCAAGAGCTGAGTGAAGAATCAATTTGGGTAGAATTGAGGCAGGAAGGTAGCACATGGTTAAAACTAGCTGGGAAAGTAGGTGTGACAAAATCCCCAGACACATGAGCAGAACTATTCCCAAACCCCTGTACTGGACTTCTTGAGAGAAATGAGCAGGTTTTTGATAGGGTGACCTGGATGGGATGCCAGGGTGGGAAATATAAAGACACAGTCGCCATTAAGAGCTCATTATCATGTCTCTTCACAGAAGCCCACATTATGCTATAGAGTGTATTTTTAAAATTATTTTTCCTCCCTTTTTCCTATTTTTATTTGGCCCAAACTCACTCTGCAAAGCCTGGTTTTTCCTACCTTCAATAAATGTAAAACTTTGGCACCATTTATGCTTGTTTCATTCAATTCTTTGTTCCGGACAGAAAGAACCTAGAAATCACCTCTAAGAGGAGACTCCAGCACCCCAAAGCCCGGTAACAGAATCAGAAACCTTTACTTCCTTTACTTGGTTTGCTTAATATCTGGGGTGGGGGGGGTTGGAGTGTTCATTTTCCTTTGCTCCTAGAATTTCAGATTTTGTTTTTTAAATTTAAAACCTTCACCCCAAGGCCTTAGAGCTTTGCTTTTATAAAGGTGGTCTCTTCTCCCCTTAAACAAATGAGACTCCTTTTAAAAACAAGGCCCTAACCGGGGGACTTGTAAGGCAGGCTGGGCCATATTTCTGGTCCAATCAGCTTCTCTTCACTCCAACTGGCAGCCGCTGAGAGCAGACTGCTCTAACTGGGGCTGAAGCTGACCTCTGATTCTGTTTCCTTTGGTATAGATGTTCCTATTGGCTGCCACCGAGTTCTAGTTCTTTAATCATTGGACACTGGCTCATGCATAGTTCTCAAGGCACCAAGGAACAAGTGAGGAACACTGAGATTGGTGTTGCCTGTTGAATGAGAGTAAAGTCAAGGAAAACTCCCTTCCAATCCAAAGCTTCTGAAGTGCACTGCTGCAGAGTGGGCTGGTATCTGTGATCTGCCCAAGGTCTCTGCAATTTACTTGGTGGTCTTGAAATGTCCCTGACTCTTTTTTTTCAGTACCGAGGATTGAACAGGGACTTTGCACTGAGCTACATCTGCAGCCCTTTTTATTTTGTATTTTGAGACAGGGTCTCAAGTCGATAAGTTGCCTGGGCTGAGCTCGAACCTGTCATACTCATTCCTCAGCCTCTCAGAGTGCTGGGATTATAGGCTTGCATCACCATGCTCAGCTCCTTGCCTTTCTTGAGGGCTTTCTCCCTCCTCTATCCTTGTGGTGTGCCACAGGCCATTGGCACTGCTCTTGTCATGGGCATTTTCTGTTTCTCTGCCTACCTGACCTCTTGGCAACATTTGGCATCCTCCACCTTGAAACTTCCTTCCCTTTGGCATCTCTGACCCCTGATCCACTTTTTGCTCACTACCTACTAACAGCCTCCTCCCACTATGACCATTCCTTAAAGGTTGTTTCTTGGGCTTTTGTTCTTGGCTGTCTTTTCTCTGTACCCAGGTTTTC
This sequence comes from Heterocephalus glaber, assembly GCF_053883595.1. Lineage (NCBI taxonomy): Eukaryota > Metazoa > Chordata > Mammalia > Rodentia > Bathyergidae > Heterocephalus > Heterocephalus glaber. Next base: position 9,742,714 of record NW_028258340.1, on the reverse strand, counting down.
AACCACAATCTGCCTGTGTTCTGAGGTGGCCCAATCTCCACCCTCTGGCCTAGATCTGTCTCCCAAATTCTAGACCTTACACCCACCTGGAGTCCCAAGGTGCTCTCAAAGGCAGCATGTTAAAGCCGTGCTTATCCTCTGCATCTGGAAATCTGCTCCTGGCACTGTATTGCTCCACCATCCCTGCAGTCCCTAAGCTTAACCCTGGCACACTGTCCTGGCCTCCTCCTCCCCTCCTCTGTCCACATCAATCACTTCATCACTCGCCCAGTTCATCAAGTCCACTGAGAAAATGTCTTCCTGACCCATGTACCTCTCTCTAACTACATGTGCCCCAGAACAGACCTGTGGAGCCTCTACTTCATCCTTATCCTCTTAGCCCAGCTCTGCTGAAGTTCCCTTTGCCTCTAGGCCTAAAAGCATTCATTGTGCTCCTTCCTGTCTTCCTAACACCCTGATCTTTGGGGTCTCTCCACTGTTCCTCTTTGCTGGTAAACTGCTCTTCTTTCAAGTCTCGGTGTGGGTGGCACTTCTCAGAAACCTTCCCCGATCTCCCTGCCTGCAGCCAAGAGTGGGGTGGGTGCTCTGTTATGGGCTCTCACTGCTGTGCCATTGGTGCCTCCTTTTTGCCTGGCTTCCACTCCAGCCATATGTGTGCGGTCTTAATCACCGTAATAGTCCCTGCACTCAGCAGAGCATCTGGCACACAGGAGCATGGAATGCACAAGCCAAAGCCGCCATTTCCTAGCACACTTTTCAACTAAATCTGGGACAAGGTTGAAGTGTAGAGTAAAGTGGGGTCACAGGGAGAACCTTGGTGTAGGGCTATAGCAGCCCTCTCTCTCAATGCCCTTTCTCTCCGTGTTCTGCCTGGCCTCAGCACAGGGAGAGCAGAAATCTCAACAAGCACTCCAGGCTCCTGTGAGCTCTGGGCAGACGACCCTCACAGGCCAAGGACTGTAAAATGACCCAGTTCACTTAGCATATTACAAATGCACACACACTGGTGCCAAGTGGCTCCATAATGGTACCTGTTTCCAAGCCTTTATCTGGAGTGATTAGAACCTCCTTCCTCTTATTCCCTTAGCCAACAGGTCACACACACTCCTAATCTGGCATTTGTCACACTCATTGCAACTATTTCTTTATGGGAGCTCTTCAAGGGCTGGAACCAGGTTTACCAGATTTTAGTCATCTCTTGGGCCTCAGCTGGTAGCACAGAGCCTGGCACAGACTAGAGGACCACAAGAGTTTGCTGCATAAACACCCAGGTAAATTCTCTTTTGTAACTGGATGTAACCCAGGGATGGTAGTAATGAATTACTGCTGGAGCACCTTCTCTGATTCCAGGAGCCCTGGCTGGTGTTCTCCCAGTGTTATGGGTATGAGAAATGCTATGAGCTTTCAGGGGGTGCTGGTGCCACTTAACAGGTAACAACAGTTTGTTATGCAATATTACTAGGTCAAAGTGTGATGCAAAATCTCCGTGCCACACCCAGCAGGAGGAAGCAATGGGAGAGGAGACAGGGTGGATGCCCCTGGACCACCTCCAGAGCTTTAAAGAGCTTGTACTTCGGGAAGTTTGTCAGGGTGTTGCTGTCTCTGTGAGTTTCGAAAACCTGTGTGAACTACCTGGAAAGGAATTCAAAGCCTGGGCCTCCCACCCTGTCTACAGTATTGGAGCAGATGTAAAACTGAGCCCAAGGGATTGCCCTTTCACTTTGCCGGAAGGTAACTATATAAGTGATGTGAATTCAGGAAGGAAACTGCCCTCAAACATCTCCCCACCCACTGAGCTACAACTCCTCTGCCCAAGGTACAGAAGAAATGAGGCATCTTAGGTCAGGTTTCCTGGGAAGGTAATCTGAGTTGGAGATTGGCATGCAGGAAGTTAACTGGGAGTGCCCGCTGGCGCAACACTGCTTAGGAAGGGAGGGCAGCAAGATGGGGCAAGGGGACAAGTTGAACTGCAATGCTGTTGCGACAGAGACCTCTGCTGATCCCTCAGGAACTCCAGAATTGGGATGGCCTTGAAGAATTGTACTGCCTCCCCCCACCTCGGAAACTGAGATATGACCTTGGGCAAGAAAAGCCCCTGTGAACTGAGAGCATATCCCAGGGAGGGCCTCAGGAGTGGGCAGTTCTGGTGGCCAGCAGCGGAAATGCCTGGGAGAGAACATCTGGACACCATAGCATTCATAGCAGGAGGCTGAAAATGCAGATTGTAATGGAGAATGGCAAAAACCTGATTTCAGTGGCTATCAAGGAGTGAATGACTGATCCAGAGCCTGTATGGGTAAGGTTTGAATAAGGGTCATGGAAGTGGATCTGAGGTTGAGATGACCAGGACCAGTGGTAGGGAAGAGGGAGAGGATTACAGAGGGGCGAGGCAGGGGCGTCTGGCCTCAGACTCCACAGCCAGCCGTGCCCTGGACTTTCCCTGCTGTAGAGTTCTGCTGGCAACGCCTGCATCTGCCTCCCGAGTGACAACTTGTCCTTGGAGAGGCCCAGGCCAGGAGGTCCTTTCTGTTTCAGCTCTCCCACTTTGGAAATGAGAACTGATGATGTCAACTTCATCTGGGGGTTTCAGTCTTCAGGGGAAAAGGGCAAAACACACCAGACCTGTGTTTGCAGCAAAGTACACACAGATGAGAATGAGCTCTTTGTTAATGTCAGAATCATAGAGGCTGGAAAGGATAAATTTAACTCATTTATTTTAAACTTGAGGAAACTGATACAGAGTAGAAGTGACTTGCCCAAGGTCATCCTGATTGTTAGTTGAAGTCAAAACTAGATCCAAAGATTTTGACCCCTGGTTCAGTGCTCATTCATAACACTGGGCTGCTATACATCCATACAGATGCCCGTCTTCTTCAAAGCAATCCCAAACTCATTCCCGATTATCTAAACCACTTTTGTCTAAGGTGCCCCACTCTGGAAGAAGCTCCTTCCCTCCATGGATTTCAATGCTGCTCGTCAGGGCCATCAGAAGGCCAGTCAACCAGAGGGGCCTTGGATATATTTGCATTTGGGTAAAAAGGGCTGAAGGTCTTGGGCTCCCAGCTGAAGGCTTTCTGGGGTAGAAATTAAAGTGGCAGCAGGAAACAGAATGCGACCTAATTAGCAGTTTGGTCTCTGAGGCTGACCTCCTTTCAGGAGCTCTGGCACTCATAGGAGTATAAAGCAGCTGTTGCCTCTTCCCTGCCTGGCCAGGTGGGCTCAGAGCAGTGCCAGCCCAGCCATCACCCCATGCCAGATGCTCTCCTGGAAAGAAGTCTCGCCTGGCCCCCCAGACAGCTATGACTCCAAGCAGGGTCATGAAGACAAGTAGTATTCCCAGCATGAAACCTCATAAAACAGTGTGCGGGTAGAGAGAAGACAAAAAAGCCTTTCGTGGGGGCGGGGCATGATGACTTGAATGGAGCTCAGGAGGTGGGTGGAAGAGGGGAGCAGAGAGTGGCACTTTGGGCAGTTGATATGGTCTCCAGCGTCTCGCACCTGTTGTCTGCTGTGGCCACGAGTGCAGGCGACCCCGGGAGTGCCAGATAAACAGGCTAGGAGTGTAATTAATCCATTGTTTAGCATTATTGGAGCTCACTGCTGTGCAGATTCGTCCTGGCAGTTCTCCCAGCCGAATAAGGGAAGTTTGTCAGCCTGACAGTGGTGGCGGGCGGGAGGCAGCAGCTCACAGAACAAGGTGGGTGGGGGCAGTGGAAGGATTGAGACATCAGGTCAGGAAGGGCAGCTCCTCATTAAGGGAAGCTCACTGGTAGGGCTGAGGGAGGACAGTGTCCAGCTTGCCTCCCCATGAGGAAATAATGTCGATCTGCTCAGCTCCTGCTGAGAAAGCCCATTTCTGCCTTGGTCCCCCTTCATCCTCCTCGTCCTCAGATGCTGGCTGAGCTGTGAGCGCAGTGTGGATGGCATTTCCCCAGAGGCCAGGTCTGCTCTCTACCTTAAACTGGGCTGCTTCTTGCTGCCTGGCTTCTCCTCTGGTGTGTGGCACAGAGAGCCTGAGTAACACACAAAACAGCACAGCTAATAAGAGGTAAAGTCCACCACCGAGTCTGACTCCAGGACCTATGTGCCCGACCACAATTGAGCCCAACTGTCACTCTACTCAGCTTCTTCTTGGGGTCATGGTTCTCAGCTCATTCACCTAGCACTTGTGGGGCGAAAACTTTCTAGGTATCTCAGTGCCCACACTGACTTGTCAGGGGACATTTCTATTTCTGCTATACAGGTTCAGATTATCCAGCGAGAGGTGCTGTGCTTTGTCCTCTCCAAAATGTCTGATAAAATTTGGTCTCCAATGTGACCATGGTGGTTAAACCTTTAAGAGTGCTTGGGTCATGGGAGCTCTGCACTCCTGAAAGGAGAAATGGTGTTCTCTCTGGACTGAGTTAATTCTCAAAACAAACAAACAAACAAACAAGTTGTTATAAAAGTGAATTTGGCTTCCTTGGCTTTGTTTTGTTTCCTCTCTTGCCACATGAGCCTTTCTGTTTTCCCACCATGAGATCAAGCCCCTGGACTTCCTAGTGGCCTGAACTGTGTATGAGCTCTATAAACCTCTATTTATTGACTACTTGGTATGTGACATTTTGTTATAGCAACAGAAAACCAACTAAGACAAAGAGGCTCTCTGGCTCTTTCTTAGCAAGCACTCAGCATATGTTTCATGTTCCGGTACACTTGGGAACCCCTGTAGATAGGGGGTTACCTCAGCTTAGTGCTTCTCTACCTTAGGTGTGAAGAGCAAACACCACAAGGTTATTAACACTTCTAATTTCTAGACCACATGGGCCCCCAGATTTTTTATTTTAGACCCACTAGTTGGGTTTCCTCACTCTTCCTCTTACAATGGGTACACTGGGACTAAGTCCATGTGCCTCTTCACGCTGCTGATACCTGCGACCCAGAAGGTAGAGCTAGCTGTGTACCTTGCTTCCACAGTACCAGGCGGAGCAGGGCTGGCTGATTTTCAGAGCATGGGAAGGAAGGCTGCAGGACCAACTGGCTTTGGGGTCATGAAGCAGCCCCAGCAATTGCTGGCACTTAAATGGATAGTTATTGGATTGCAAGGGCTGGAACTTGCTGGCTCCTTACTTAACAGCGCACAGAAGCCCTATTTGAGACAGTGAGGGAGGCTTTTGGCTTCACTGCACCCATGTGAACAGGGCTTTCTTTTCTCTCCCAATTGCTGGGAACACATTCCTGGAATTTAACATCCATTGTCAAAGAATACAACAAGGACCACCCATGCCCATGTGTGTGTGTGTCCAGTCTATTAGCTGGTCAGTAAGGGAGCACAGGCGCACAGGCTGGTGCATGGTTCTCTGAGGAGACTGCCAGGGATTTTTAAGTGCTAGATGATGGAGCCTTTTGGGATCAATTTAGGATCCCAAAGTTTAGGATGAAAAACATGTCCTCTGGATTGGATGGGAAGATGCCAAGCTTTGTCTACAGATGGTCAAAGCAAGTGTGATGGTTCATTGGTTAGGAAAGTATCTTCAGTGACATCCAGTGAGGGAGTGGGCTCTTGGGTTCTTTGGCCACACAGTATCCAGTTTTGATGCCTCATAAGCAATTGTCACTGTAAATGAAAAATTGTCCTTTACAACTTGCTGGGGCTCTACCTGCTGCAGGCCTAGAAAGATTCAAGTCTGTTCCCAGAGGTCATGCTTAGCCTTGTCTGGGCTGGGCCAGCTGCCAGCAGCCCATCAGAAGGAAGGACAACTGCTCCCAGTTTCCTAAACTCTGGGTACTTACTCCTTCCCTCCTGGCCACAGCAATGCCAGCAAGGCACCTAAAGAAGCATGCATTTTCACATTTTCAGGGTTGTGCAAGTACAGAGTCAGTCCTTGAAGTAATTGCCTCCTTATTAACACTGTGCTAACCTCAGACTCATCCTGCCACCTCTCAAGCAGTAGTTTTCCATGTGTTGGCCTGACTATAAAACACACTCTTTGGATGAACTGTGATTGCATTCATTCCAGATGCATGATCTTTCCAGTTGCTCTTGTTGGCCCCATGCTAGAAAAGCATACAGTGTATTTCCTGGTACCAAGAAGGGAGAGTGGGAAGGAATGAATCTCAGGATGTGTCAAGTTCTTCAGGCTCCACGGAGTTCCAGGGCTTTTACTCACAAGTGGCCAGATCACAGTGGCACAGCAGGCTGTCCCATTACAGAGCTGTATTCACCATTCCCTCAGCCAGAGGCATTTTGTTTTCAAAAATATTTATTCAAAGTTTCAGGCCACGTGGAAATTGCTCATATCAAATCATATCCATGGAAATTTTTACTTGGTCATTCATAAAATGCCATCAGCAGAACAAATGCAAAAGAAGAGCTTCCTGTTTCCAGTTTCCTCATTGTAGCTCTTCCCACAGTTTTCTAGGAAAATATTTGAGTCCAATCTCAGATATACTGATTTACCAATAAATATGGACCTCTGAGGGCCTCCACAGAAGACCCTGAATGGAGCTGAATCATCCATACCCCTCACTCTGGGTTGTACTGGGCCTCAGCCATGCTGGCCAGATAAAACTGTTCTATTTTTAACAGCCTTCCATGACGGCCAACTATGTCAGTCCTGATTATAGAGGCTCCCCTCAACCCCAACGTATCTCAAGAGAGTAACCTTATCTTTGGAAGAATTAGTCCTTATTGTATAAGTTTAAATGACCCTGTTATTTTATCTCGTCTTTTGGCTATTTTCAACTCTTTCTTCTTGTTCTGTCCTTCAAAGACACAGGGAGGAGCCAGGCACCAATTGCTCAGTAATAATCTTTCATGTGCAGTATCTGAGAGACACGTAAGAAAGTGTAGGGTTAATGCAAGAGTAACATTCCAATTTATTCATGCAAGGACCTCGGGAAGTTTTGTTGTTGTATTTTTTTCTCCTGAACATCAACTAAGCATAATGAAGTCAGTTCAGGATGGGCTTCAAGCCCAAATTCACTTGCTTTGGGATTCGTCTCTCAGGCTCCTATATTAAATTCACCTTGGGGTCTATGGTAAATTTTATGAAATGTTACTTTCCTCTTTACAGCTAGCATAAACATTTATTATACATCCTGTGATATATGTTTCTAGGAAGTAAGGAAATGTTGTTGTGGAAAGATATGATTCCCAACTGATTTGAAATATAGATGAATAGCATGTTTTAGAAAGGGACCAGGACTTTAATGGAAAAAAGTAGTTATCAGATTTTTTTTCTTGTCTTTCTCTGCCTTCTCTTCTGGCACCAGTTAAAGGAACATTTCTCATCCCTTCTCCCCATGCACACAAAAGAAGATACCTGATATGAAATGCTGTCAAATCCTGCTTCATTAAAGCCCACAAAAGCTAATGCACAGCTCCCCTCACACTGCCCTAAAATGTGAACAAAGAAGCAGAATAATGTCAAAGTAGAACACAAAGGAAAAGAGTTTGTCCTCTGGACCTGGGAGATGAAAGCTAGCAGAAGTCATCTGTGAATGTTGGGCTGGGCCAGGGTTTCTAGGGCTTGTTTCACAGATGATAGGGGATTGCCAGTCTGGGCCACCAGTGTCAACACAGCAAGAAGGCAGTGAAGAGCTCCTACAAGAATCCCAGCCATACTCCTGTCATCTATGCAGTCACAAGGACTTTGCCTCAGGACAAGAACAGCAAACAACTAGGGAACACAGACTTCCCATTTACATGTGTGCAGTGGAACACTCCTTGAAGAGGAAAGTGGTCTGGGGACATGTATTTGTTTGGGGGACCCTGGTTGGGAAACCCAGGAAACAGAAAATGGTAAGAGATGTGCAGAGTTCTTTGGTGAGGTGCCAAAGAACAAGAATGAAACAGAAGAGGGTGTGAGACCAGGATGGAGAGAAAGACAATACAAATGTATTAGCAGCTTTCCTGTTACTGGGACAAAAATATTCAACACTACAACTTAAAGAAAGAGAAGTTTATTTGGCTCACAGTTTTGGAGGATTCAGACCATGGTTAGCTGTCTCCCAGGCAGAAACATCATGGTGAAGGGGCATGGCAGAAGAAAGCTGCTCACAGCATGGCAGCCCGGAATCAGAGAGCAAGGGAAAAGCACTAGAGAGAAAGGACCAAGGACCAGATTTGGTCCCAAGGTCACACTCCCATGACCCACCTAGATCCACCCAAAAGTGTGCTTTACTAATCTCCTAGGTGTTTCTCAAACCAATCCAATTGACAATCCAGATTAACCAGTGCATTAAGGGTGCCTAATCAGAGCCAAGTTCTGCCACAGCTTCCTAAAAAGCAAAAGAAAATGCCAACTCTCATAAGAAGCTGGAAGAGGCAATGGGCAATTCACTCCCAGAGTCTCCAGAGAGGATGCAATCCTGCTGACACTTTAACTTCAGACTTGTGACCTCTAGAAATGTGAGAAAATAACTTTTTGTTATTTTAAGAGACCTAGTTTGTGGTAATTTGTTATAGCAGCTGTAGAGAACTTATGTATTAGATACTTGCTAAAGCTTTGAGTTTACAAGAGAGATCATTGCCCTGGAGATAGTGGCATAAAGTATTATTTATTTAAAATAACCATTATACAAGAATTACTTTGGGGCTGGATGTAGCTCAGTGTCACCATGCCTTCCTGGTAAGTGCAAGGCCCTGAGTTCAATTCCTGGTGCAAGGAAGAAAGAAAGAAAGAAAGAAAGAAAGAAAGAAAGAAAGAAAGAAAGAAAGAAAGAAAGAAAGAAAGAAAAGAGAGAGAGAGAGAAAGAAAGAGAAAGAATTACTTCAATGAAAGTTTGCTCAAAGTGATGTGGGAGTGAAAAAGAAGAGTTTGTACAATGAGGTCACATAATAGATGTTGAACCAGATAATGATTAAGAGAACTGCCTCCTTACAAACCCTGGCCCCCTATTACTCCACTATAGATAGTTGTGCATCCTTGGCTAAGTTGCTTAATCTCTCCGGGCCTCAGTTTCTCAATCTGTAACTCAGGGATAGCAATAATGATATTTCCTTTATAAGGTTTTTTAAGAGCTAAATAAATTAATACATGTAAAATACTTAGACTATAACTAATACAAGGTAGGCACTCAAATATTATTCAGATATTATAGAATACTTATAAGAGGCATTCTATATTCTATAGCAGAATTTTCCTGCCAGTGTGCTGCAGATGGGTAATCATTTTAAGTCTGGTTAGAGGACTGAACAGGGAAATGGGAAAATTAAAATATTCAAGATATGAGGAGAGGCTTGTGGAAAAGACCCCATGAGGTTGTTTGTAAATTCCTGGGATCATCCCAGACCTATGCACGCATGACTGCAATTCCAAACTGCATATCAAAGACTTTGAGATGCCAGTGACAAGATAGACCAGTGTATAAGTCCAACAGGGGCCACTTGGTTGTACACACACAAGACACAGCTGAACTGTATGGCAAAGGCTTTGAACACAGAGCTGACACTGAAACCACAGCCACAGAGGGCTGGTCAGAACTTGCAGGCTGAACACAACCAGGCTGGCTGCCTGGTAAAACAAACAAAAAACAACAAAATTCTTCATAGGATATAAATAAGTCTGACAATCTAATAAAGTAGTATTCAAAATTTCTAGCATATAATCTGAGGTAACAAAAGACCAAGATATGCTGCTGAGACAACATAGATGCTAGAATTGTCAGATCAAGATTTTAAAACAGCTACTGTAAAAATACTTTGAGAAGAGTGAGCAGGCTTGAAATAGATGAAAATATCTAAAGATCGAAAGTCCCAATCATATAAATATATATATGTAGCAGCATTTATATATAAATATGCAGAAATTTTAGCCTAAAATGAAAATAACTGAAATTTTTAAAAATATTAGAACTTCACTGAATAGACTTAATAACAAAATGTAGATAATGGAGGAAAAGATCAATCGAAATTAACCAATCTGAAATTAACACACGGAAAAGTGATTTTTTTTTTTTTTTTACAAATGAACAGAACCTCATGAACCTCAGGGACAATACCAAAAAGTCTAGTAATTGAGGCATCACAGTGTCAGGGGAAAAGGAGAAACACTCAATGTCGAAAAAATACTTAAAGAAATATTGGCTGAAAATTCTCCTAGTTCCCCAAAATACATAAATTATAGATTCAAAATGAGTAAACTCCAAATAAAATAAACCTAAAGATAATCTATAACCAACCACAACATAATAATCAAACTGATAAAACTAAAAACAAAGGGAAAAAACCCTCAAAAGTAGAACAACAAAGAATTACTTATAGGGGAACAATGATTTCAGTGACAATGGATTTCTTCCTAAGAAATCATGGAAGCCAGAAGGAAGTGACGCAATGTTTTTCAAGTGCTGGAGAAAAAGAACAGCTAACCCAGAATTCTGTATTCAGTGAAAGTATTCTTCAGCAATGAAAATGAAATAAAGATATTCTCAGATGAAGAAATTTCAGAGCCAAAATACATGGTTTTTGTTTTTGTTTTTTAATACTGGGGATTGAATACAAGGCCTCCACACTAAGCTACATCCCTCACCCTTTTTTTATTTTTTATTTTGAGACAAGGTCTCAGTAATTGCTAAGTTGCACAAGCTGAGCTTGAATTTGCCATCCTTCTCTCTCAGCCTCCTAGAGTGCTCCAAGTAAGCACCACCATGCCTGACCTATTCTCAAATAATGGTAAATATTTGCTAAGTAAAGCTGGATGTGGGATGCACACTTGTAGTCCCAGCTACTCAGGAGGCTAAGGCAGGAGCATCACTTGAGCTCAGGAGTTCCAGGCCAGACCGGGCATCATAGTTGGACCCAAACTCAAACAACAAAAACAAAAAAAAGACTTACTGAGAAACAAAATTAACTGTTCTTCTCTTGAGTTTTTTAGAAATATGTTTGACAATTGAAAGAAAAAATTATAGCATTGTCTGATGGGGTCTTCAATGTTATTAAATATAATATGTAAAATAATTACAATGTAAATGTGAGAAGATAAAGAGCCATATATGCTATAGTAGTAAGTTTCTGCATTCCACTTCAGATGAGCCAATATCGACTCTAAGTAGACTCTGAAAAGTTTATGTATAGTCTAATACCTAGAGCATCCTGCTAAAAATCTGTAACAAGAAGCATTGTCAACAAAACAGATGAATTAAAATATAACTTTAAAATATCAAGATAATCAAAAGAAGGAAGACCAGAGGAAATGAGAATGAAAAACAGAAGGGATAAACACAAAATAATGAAATTCACAGAAAATAAGAATATAGAAGCACCACACAACACCATCAACCAACTGGACCTAACTGACAATTCTAGACCATTTCATCTAAAATCAGCAAAATATATTTTATTTTCATGTAAATACAGAGTATTCACAATATAGACCATATCCTAAGTCATAAAAAAGATCAAATTTAAAAGATTTGAAATCATGCAAAGGAAATTCTTTGATCATAAAGGATTGAAACTATAACTAAACAGAAAGATGAAAGGAAAATTCTCAGACACTTAGAAATTAAACACACACTCCTAAATAATCTATCAAGCAAAAGAGAAATTCCAAGGAAAATTAGAAGATATCTTAAATTAAACATAAATGAAATTACAATATTCAAAATCTGTGACACACAGCCATAGCAATCTTTAAGGGAAATTTATAGCATTAAATACTACATTAAAAAAGGAAGATCTACATTAATAATCTGAATTTACAACTTAAGAATCTAAGGGAGCAAAATAAAGGCAATTCAGTAGACCAAAGAAATAATAAAGATGAGATGAAATAACAAAAGCAAGAGTAGAAAAATAATAGAGAAAATCAATAAAATCAAATTTATCCTTGAAAGATTTATAAAATTGATAAGACTCTACCAGCATTGACAAAGAAGTAAAATAACAATTCAAATTATTAATATTAGAAATGAATGAAGGGATGTCACTACAAATTCCATTGGCATTAAAAGGTTAATGAGGGAATAGTATGAACAACTTGACCTATTTGGATTCGACAGTATAGGTGATTATAGACCAACTCTTTGTATAATCTAATACCTGGAGCATCCTGACAAAAAAATATAAAAAGAGATATAGTCAAAAGACAGATGAATTAAGATATAACTTAAATATGTCCAAATGATCAAAGGAAGAAAGGCCAGAAGAAATGGGAATGAAAAACAGAATGAATAAACACAAAATAATGAAATGGTATAAATCAAAATATATCAATAATTGCATTAAATACAAAAGGCCTAAACATACCAATTAAAATTCACCTAAAATTGATATAATTAGATTCACCTAAGATGAAATAATTTCTATAACCTGTAAATATTAAATAAAATAAACCTGTAGTAAAAAACCTCCCAAAACAGAACTCTCTAGACCTCAATGTTTTTACTGGAGAAATCTGTGAAACACTTAAGTAAGAAATAACACTAATTTTATACACTCTCTTAGAATGTAGAAGTATCTAGAACACTTCCAAATTTATTTTGTGAGGCCAACATTACTCTGATACCAAAACCTGAGAAAAGCATCACAAAAGTATAAAACTACCGCTAGAATTTGGATATGGTTTATCCCCCAAATGTTCTGTGTTAGAATGTAAGTACTCAATGCAGCAGCCTCAAAAGGTGGTAGAACTTTTAACAGATGGAGGCCTAGTAGGAATTAATTAGGTAGTAGGGAAATCACACTTGGAAGGGATTAATGCCTACTACATGGGAGTGGATTAGGTCTAATGGGACTTGATTAGTTACTGTGAGAGCAGTTCTTATAATGCAAAGCCACTCCATTTTGTATTCTCTTTCCTACATGCCTCTTGCCACTCTTGAAATGCCCCTCACCATTTGAGGATGTCATCTTTCATGTTATGATGCAGCACAAAGCCCTCACTAGATGTGGCTACTGAGCTTGGACTGTTCAGCCTTCAAAATTAGAAGCCAAAGTAAATTTTTTTAATTAATTTCCAAGCCTCCAATATTTTATCATAGCAGTAGAAAATAGACTAAGACTACTACAGACCAATATCTTTCATGAAGAAAGACTGAAATGTCTTCAAAAAAAGTACTAGAAAATCAAATCCAGCATATACATATAGATAGATAGATAGATAGATAGATAGATAGATAGATAGATAGATACCTCAGTTCACGAACTTAATTCTTTCCATGATTCTGGTTGTAATTCAGTTGCAACCAGAAGCATCGTAGAAAGAATTAAGTCCATTAACCAAGATATATATATATATATATATATATATATATATATATATATATATATAGCAAAAGAATATGCTATAACCAAGTGGGTCTCAACCTGGAAATGTAAGCCTGGTTCAATATTTTAAAAGCAATCAATCCAGTCAACCACATTAACAGTCAAAGGAAAATAAATCACCCAATTGTATCAATTTGTATTAAAAATTACTTGACAAAATTCAAAAATCTATTCACAATCCAAAAACCCCTCTCTTTCTGCAAAAATTCCCCAACCTTATACAGGATATTTACATAAAAATATATAGATAATTCAGTTAACAATGAAAGACTGCTTTCCTGTAAGATTGGGAACAATGCAAAACTGTCCACTACTCCTACTCATTATCATGGCAGAAATCTTAGCCAGATCAATAAAGCAAGACATACAAATTAGGAAGGAAGAAATAAAACCACTTGCCTTTATTTGTAGATGATATGATGGTTTATATAGAAAACCTGAAAGAATGCCCCCCCCAAAAAAGCCTAAAGAAGTGTATGAATTTAGGAGAACCAAAGGATACATGAGTGAAACAAAAAGCCAATCATATTTCTATGTGCTAGCAATGGGTATTTGGAAACTCAATGTAAATAATACCTTTTATAATAGCTCTAATTAAAATAAAATATTTAGGTGTAAACTGTAGAAAAATCAGTACGCCAATGTTTAGAGAAGCTCTACCATAATCACCAAAACCTAGCAACAACCCAATAGTCTTTCAAAAGGTGAATAAATAAACTTTATTATATCCATACAATGGAATACTTTTCAGCAATGAAAAGGAACTTACTATTAATAAATAAAGCAAGTTGTACATCTCTCAAAGGAGTAAAAGCATCCAGGCTAAAAAGGGTAACTGACTGCATGATTCCACTTTATACAGTATGTCATCCTCTAAAAGACAAAACTATAATAATGGTGAATAAATCAGTGGTTGACAGGGAATAGAGATGGGGACAAGGAGTGGCTACAAAAAGATTTCATGTTAGAGTATCGGTGGTAATGGAAATATTCTGTCTCCAGATATTGGTGGTGATTATGCAAAAATGGATGCCACTCAAATCAATTTTACTATATGCAAATCTGAAAAAAATGTAAGAGAGAATAACAAGGAAGAGGATTCTGAGAAGATGACAGAGTAGGAAGAACCAGAAATTTGTCTTCCCAACTCCACAACAAATGTACAGGCAGAATCTGTCCAATATAACTATTTTGGAACTCTGGAATTTATTGAAGGAATGCAACTTCAAGGTGAAGCCTAGGGTAGTAAATTGTGGCCAATTTCAGTTCTTAGCACAGTAGCATTTACCCAACCCCACCCCAGTCCTGTGGCAGGCAGCTGTGCATGTTTCCTTGGAAACCTGCACCTAGATTGCAAGACACAGGGTAGACAAAAAGGGCTCATTTCTCCAAATATTGGGGTCTGTGCTCTGCTCCCCAATTGCAGTTTCAGATCACAGTACTGTAGACAAAGAAGAGAATAGCCATTGTTGCATTTTCCAATATTGTTATAAACATTCTGCAGAAATTATTTTGAGATTTAAAATAATGGCACCCTTTTTTCTCCTTCATTTTTCTTTTCCCCCTTTTAAGAGATTGATGTTAAAGACTAGAAGATTCAAAGGGAATTAGATATAAAAGAGAGATTAGAAAATTATGTACACATGCCCAGGGAAAGGTATAGACTCAGAGAAGATCTGTGAATACCTTAAATTTCACCTCAGCAAGATCCTTGTCATAAAGATAGCCTACAATCTTCACTATACCAAAAGAAACGAACAAAAAATAAAGAACATTAAACTTGGGGAAAGAAGAGAATGTGATTTCCAGATTTATCACATAATTCATTCAAGGGTCTAGTTTTCAACTGAAAACCACAAAGTACACAAAAAATAGTGCAATACTTCACAGGAAAACAGTGAATCCACAAAACTTTCCCTGAAGAAGATCAAATGGAGTGAGATGTGGTGGCACATACCTGTAATCCTAGCATGGGAGACTGAGGCAGAAAGATTGCAAGTTTGAGCCCAGCCTGGGCCACTTAGCAAGACCCTGTCTCAAAAACTAAAGAAAGATTGGGGATGTAGCTCAGTGCAAAGGCCCTGGGTTCAATCCCCAGTGCCACACACATACATACACACACACACATACATACATACACACATACATATATACATACATACACACACACAAATCAAATGGCACAGACTACTAAACAAAGACTTTAAACAACTATTTTAAAGATGTTCAAAACACTAAAGGAAGATGTGGAGTAGGTAAAAAAGAAAATATGTATAAACAAAAACGAAAATATCAGTAGAGTTAAAAGCAAAAAGATATTCTTGAGTTTAAAAGTACAATAACTAAAATAAAAAACTTAGTAAAGGGATTCAAAGGTAGATTTCAACAGATAAAAGAATTGCTGAATTTAAAGGTAAGACAATGGAAAATATTAAGTTCTAAGAAACAGACAGAAAAGAAATAAAGGAAAAGGGAATAGAGCCTATGGAACTTGGGACATCATAAAGTGGGCCAACATACACATTGTGGAATTACCAGAACAAGAAAAGAAATGAAAAAGTGTAGAACGAATATTTAAAGAAACAATGGCTGAAAATTTCCCAAATCTGATGAAATACAGAGACATAAATAACCAAAAAGCTTAATAAAGACTAAGTAAGATTAACTCAGACATTCACACCAATTCGCATTATAATCAAACTTTTGAAAGAGAAAGAAGATAATCTTGAAAAATAAAGAGAAAAATGTCTTCTCAATGAGACTATTAGAGTGCTCATCAGAAGCTTTAGAGGGCAGTAGGATTGGGACCAATATATTTCAAAGTGAAATTTTAAAAAACCTGTCAACCAATCCTATATCTACCAAAACTGTCTTTCAATAATTTTTTTTAATAATTTTTTTTTTTGGTACTGGGGATCAAACTCGGGACCTTGCACTTGTGAGGCAGGCAGCGGAACCACTGAGCTAAATCTCTAGCCCTCCAAAACTGTCTTTCAAAAATTAGGGTGAGGCCGGGGATTTAGCTCAGTGGTTCTGCCACCTGCCTTGCAAGGGCAAGGACCTGAGTTCGATCCCCAGTACCAAAAGAAAAAAAACATGAGGGTGAAATTAAGCCAGTCCCAAATAAACAAAACCCGAATGAGTTCATTACCACTAATCTTGCCCTGAAAGAACTGTTCAAGAGACACCTAAAACTACATAACTTAAAATAGATAAATGAAGTAGCAGACATACACAGAACACTCTGCTCAACAACTGCATAAACATTTGTCTCAAGTCCACATGGGACTTTTTCCAGGATAGACCATATGTTAGGCCACATATCAACTCTCAACAGATTTTTAAAAATAGACACAACACAAAAGAGCTTCTGTAACTATAATAAGGCGAAGTTAGAAATCAACAGGAGAAATGAAAATGAAATATCCACAAATTTGTGGAAATTAAGAAATAATTATCAACAACCAGTGGTTCAAAGAAAAAATTACAAAGAAAATTAGAAAATACTTGGAGGTTAATGAAAACAAAAATGCAACATACCAAAGCTAATAGCACTTAGTAAAAGTAGTGGGCAGGGAAGATCATTTGAGTACAGGAGTTTGAGACTGGCTGGACAGCATATCAACATAACAAAACTCCATTTCAAAGAAACAAAGCAAAACCCAAACAAATTAGAAAAGCCTTAACCTGATTTCATGATTTAAGGAACTAGAAAAAGAACAAATTAAACCCAATGCTAACAAAAGAAAGAAAATACAAAAGATTAGAACTGAAATAAATGAAACGGAAAATAGAAAACCAGTAGAAAAAAATCAGTGAAACTAAAATTTTGTTTCTAGAAAAGTTTTTAAAAGTGATAACTTTTAGGTTAAATGGACTAAGAAAACAAGAGAAGACTCTCAAATAACAAAGATCAGAAATGTAGGTGGAGACAGTACTGTAGAAATAAAAAGGTTTATAAGAATATTAGGAAAAAATGTGTGCCAAAAACTTGGATGATATAGATGAAATTAAAAAATTCTTAGAAACAGAAAATCTACCAAGCCTAACTCAGGAAGAAATAGAAAATCCAAATAGTAAAGAGACTGAATCAGTAATCAAAAATCTCCTAACCAGGAAAACCTTTGGAACTTATTGTTTCACTGGTGAATTCTGTCAAAAATTTTTTAAAGCTAATATTTAAACTTACTAAAAAATTTGAAGAGGAAAAAACATTTCCTTACCTATTTTAGCATTACTCAGATATGAAAGCCAGATAGATACTTCAAAAACAATTACAGACCAATAACTTTTATGAACATTTGTGCAAAATATCCAGCAAAATATAAGCAATCCAAATTCAGTACCATATTAAAAGGATTATACACATGAATTCATAGGACTTATTCCTGGACTGCATGGATAGTTCAGTATAAGAAAATTGATCTATGTAAATACCACATTAACAGAATGAAGGGGGGAACCATATAATCATATCAATTGATGCAGAAAAAGAATTTTCCAAAATTTAACACCCCTTCAGGATAAAAATTTTCCAAAAACTAAGAATAGATAAGAACAATCTCAATATAATAAAAGCCATACATGCAAAACCCATAGCAAACATACTCAATAGTTAGAGACTAAAAGTTTTTCCTCTAATGCAAGAATGCTTACTTTCTTCACATCTATTTTAATATTTTACTGAAAGTTATAGCCAGAGTAATTAGGCAAGAAAAAGAAATAGTCATTCAGATTGGGAAGGAAAAATTAAAATTAACCAGGTGTGGCGGTGCATACCTGTAATCCCAGCACTGGGGAGGTGGAAGCAAGAGGATTGCAGCAAGTTCAAAACCAGCCTGGGCTACACAGGGAGTTCAAGGCCAGCCTGCACTACAAAAAAGAAAGAAAGAAAACAGTATGGCAGTTCCTTAATAAATAAAAAGAGAATTTCCATGTGATCCAGCAATTCCCCTTCTGGGTATTTAGAGGGGTGATGTAAAATACAGTTAAGCTTACATTTTAAAAAATTAGTACAGTAACAAACACTTTGCTATTAATCTCCCTCAAAATACTTCCCTTTGCTTTGAAGACACATATCCCATCATTCTTGCCACTTTCTGAAGAAGTTCTAGAAGTCCACTTTTATGAGTGTCTTTATAGGGTGTTAAAAAACAATACAGTGAATGCTGCTGCCCAGTGTCATCCAAAGGAAAGGCAGGCCAATAGAAAGGCAGGATTGTAAAAACATTAGTGTGTCTTCATCCACCTTCACCAGATCTGCAACCGCGCAACTTCTGGCTCTTTCCCAAATGACCATGACATGTGAATGGTTTGAATCAATTCAGAACACCGAGGCAGCTTACAGAGTACAACTAAAGACACTCATAGAAGAGCACTTCCAGGACTGCTTCTAAAAGTGGCAAGATGGCCAGGAATTTAGCTCAGTGGTTCTGCCGCCTGCCTTGCAAGCTCAAGGTCCTGAGTTCAATCCCCGGCACCAAAAAGAAAAAAAAAAAGTGGCAAGAATGATGGAATGTGTGTATTTAAAGCAAGGGGAAGAATTTTGAGGCTAATTCATGATGATGTATCTTTTACTGTAATTTTTGTATTTAAAGACATGCTGTATTTTTCAATCACACTTCATAAGTAAAATAATTAAAGTGGGGCCTCAAAAATATGTTTACACCTGTGCACATAGCTGTATTATTTACAATAGTTTAAACATGGAAGCAATGCAAATGTCTATGTATAGATAAATGAATAAGCAAACTGTGATGTATCCATACAGTTGAGTATTATTCAACTTTAAAAATGAAAGAAATGTTGCAATATGTTACAGCACTAAGTGATATTACCTGATCACAAAAAGACAAATACCATATGATTTCACTTGTATGAGGTACCGACAGAAGTCACAGCCATGGATCTACAAAGTAGCACAGTAGTTTCCAGGAGCTGGAGGGAGAGGAGAATGGGAGGTTATTGGATAGACTTTCAATTTTTACAAGACAAAAAGTTATAGAGATGGATAGCATGATGGCTCCACAAAACCATGAAGGTATTTAAAGACTCGCAAATTGTACAATTAAAATAATTAAAATGGTAAATTTTATGTTATGTGTATTGTACTACAGGAAAAAATTGAAAAAAAGAAAATATTATAATAATCATAAGCTCTATGCTAGACAATGTTCTACTTTCACTAAGTTCTCCTGATGTATTAACTCACATGTACAAAGTAAGCTCCAGTGATTTGCCCAATCCATTATGTTTCAAACTTCACCTAGGGGTCTTGTGACAGTGCATAAAACGGGTCCTGAAATTTACCACAGGTTGCTGATGCTGCTAGTTCATGTACAACACTTTGAGGAGCCAGGCCCCAATATTCCACACCTAGCAAGTCAGGAACAAGATTCACACTCTGATCACCAGAGACGGAGCCCAGTGTTATTTCTAATCCACCCTTGCTATCTCTAGAGATTTTTTTTTCTCTCCTGCTACAGTTTGATACAAGGCAACTCGGCAATTAATTACAGGCTGCCAGTTTCAGAGTGCAGTTCTGTGCAGCAGAAAACAGAAAGCACCTCTTTTCAGTCACCTCTCTACTAACAACTCTGGGTATGAGTAGTTGTCTAAACCCCAATAGATTTGACCACAGGCACATGATGCTTCGGGATTGAACTTTTACAAACTAATGAGTTGAGGGGCTGGTGATTTAGCTCAGTAGTCTCACTGCCTGCTGCAAAAGCGCAAGGGCCCGAATTCTATCCCTGGTACCAAAAAAACTAATGAGTTGAGGCTAATAAGCCAGTTGTAGATATCCATGTTAGCCCCTTGGAGGAGAAAAGAGAGAAGAAAGAAGTGAATAAATTTAGGAAAAAGAAGGAATGGACAATGAAGGAAGATGGAAATTGGAGGAGGAAGGGGTCCAAATTTCTTCTGTTGTCTTCTTAGGAATGATTAACAAAGGAATCCTCAACGTGCCTCTTACGGTCCCTAGGTGGGAGTAAACCATAGCTGTTCAGGTGGACTCCTGAGTAGTGCTTCTGTGGAAGGAGCCTGCTGATTATTTATTTGCATCACGGATTCCTCATTTTGCAGGCCTATCTGTCTCAGCCTGCATTCTGACTGGCTGTCCAGACACAGGGCTATCTCTGATGATGATGGATTTCTGAGTTAGCTTCATTCTCTTCCTCTGTGGAATACTGCACACTTCTAAATCAGCATACTGTGGGCCTGTGTGTGACAGTCCTGATCCTGGAATAGCCAAGTAGCTCATAGCACCAGGGTCTGCCACATTGGATAGGTACACAGGACCACTTCATTCTCACTGGATTTCAATTTAGAAGGATTTTCTGGATGTTACAGTTTATATCTAAAATGGCCCCAAAGGTCTCATGTGTTGAGAGATGCAGATTTTGGAAGGTGATTGGATCATGAGGGTGCTAAGATCATCAGCTGATTATTCCATTGATGAGTTCATAGTTGAATGTGCTTTTGGGAAGCAGGGCCTTATTAGAAGAGATGACTCATTGGAAGTGTGACCTGGAAGGGTATATTCTTGTCCCAGGCTCCTTCATTTTCTCTCTGCTTCCTGGCTACCATGCATTGAGCAGTTTTCATTCACTTCGCCGTTCCACCATGTCTTTTCTGCCTTGGAGTCAGCCAATAATGCATAGACTGAACCCACTAAAACTGTGAGGCAAAATAAAACTCTCCTCCTTTGATTTGTGGGTGTCTAATATTTTGTCCCAATGATGGGAAAGTGACTAATGCACTGGATATTACTAGCATAGATTTTTTTTTACTTTTTAAAATGAGATCTAACTTACATACATTAGTCTGATACACACGCACACACACTTTGGAAGCTCTTTATCAATTCTTTAGATGTAATATATCAAATGTTCATAGTACAGTAGATGCTAATTGTTACCATCTGGCTGGTGGGTTTTTTCTCAATCCAGAAAGAAGTACAAGTCAGGGAGTCAAAAGAGGACTGGTCAAAATTTATTGTAGAGCAGAAAGCAGAAAGCAGCATTTATTGTAAAGTGAAAGCAGAAAGCCCCTGGGTATTGAACCCTAGAGAAGATCTGAATGGGTTGCCACAGGAAATCTTTGTCTAGGGGTTTTTATACTGTATCTCAGCCAAGTTGAGGTATGGAGTTACAAGTATGAAAGTTTGACTTCAAATGGGGCTATAGGAACTCAGAGTATGTAGAAAGCGTACTTTTGCAAGTACTATTACTCATAACTTTTCTAAAACTAGCAAAAAAAATGCACACTTCAAAGAGGCATGAATAGAGGCTTGGTGGTACGGGTTATCTATCACTTTGTTTTATCTTACTTCTGTGAAAGGAAATCTTGCCAATCTAATGAAGCCTTTGTTTGTTGAGCCTCTGGAGCCCTTACCCATCATGCCCTTCACAGAGGCATCCTGACTTCCTCTTTGGCTTGGCTCTTCCCTGGCTGTCTGTCATATCTGTGGAACTCTTTTTGCCAGAACACTCCCCCCACTTCCCTCCCATAATGAGTCAGTGTCACTCTGAGAAATCTCACCTTCCCATAGTGCCCCACTTGTTCCAATACACACCATGTTTTACAGAAACTGATTGTTTAGATTACTGTTGGGTGCCTCTTGTTAGGTTAGGAAATTGATATATAAACCTTAGAAAACAGGGCCTAACCCCAACCATGCCCACAAGGAGGGCTCATGGTTCATTCTCCCCAGGTCTTAGGTCTTTTTCAATCTCCTTGTTTCATTCATGGAAATCACCTTCAAGGTAATTAGTCAAATTTCACTAGTTCTTGTCCCATCCCTGTTAAAGAGCTCCTCTATAAGTCATCCTTCAAGAGGTATTCTTTTTGTGCATACGAAAGAGTCTATGTTAGCTCTCCATTACTGTAACAAAATACCTGTAAACAAAATACCTACAAAGTGGAAAACCTTAACCAGTCAGAACAGCTATCATCAAAAAAGGAGATGAAAAAGGGAATTAAGACGTGTTATGTACATGTACTAACTTCACACAAGGAATGTAAACATGATATATTACACATATGTACTAATAAACTAAAATAATAAAAAAGAACACAAAAATAAATGCTGGTGAGGGTAGAGGAAAGAAAGAACCTTTCTGTACTGGTTGGTGGGAATGTAACTTAGTAGAGTCACTATGGAAATAAGTGTGGAGGTTCCTCAAAAGCTAAAAATAGAGCTACTGCTTGATCCAGCTGTACTACTGCTCAGTATATTTATTCCTAAAAGAATTAAAATCAACATACTATACAGATATCTGCATACCCATGTTTACTGTGGTGGAATTCACAAAAATTAACCTATGGAAATAGCTTAGGTGCCTGTCAATAGATATATAGATAAAGAAAGTATGACATATATACACAATGGAATATTATTCATCCAAAAAGAACAAGGTCATGTCATTTGCAGGAAAGTAGATGAAACTAGAGATCACCATATTAATCAAAATAAGCCAGACTCAGAAAGTCAATTATCACATGTGTTTTTCTCAAATGTGTGTGTGTGTGTGTGTGTGTGTGTGTGTGAGAGAGAGAGAGAGAGAGAGAGAGAGAGAGAGAGAAAACATGAAAGTACATGTGAGTCTTTCAGAAAAGAAGAAGGATATCAGGAAGAGGGAAAGGCAAGGGAGGTAGTGGGGGGGTTAAGTGGTCCAAGTATATTGTATGCATATATAAATATGTCAAAAGAAAAAGTAAACCAGTATCCTATATAACTCTTATGCAGTAATAATAAAAAATTAAAAAGAAGAAAGGCTTATTTTGGCTCAGAGTTTTGGAGGTTTCAGTCCAAGGTTGGTTAGCCCCATCATTTTTGGGCCTGTAGGAAGGCAGCACACCATACAAGGAAGTATGTTTACCCAATAGCTGCACACGAAATAGAAAAAGGAAGAGGCCAGGGTCCCAGAACCTCCATTGAGAGCATGCCGCCAGCGACCTAAAACCTTCACTAATCTTCACCTCCTAAAAGCTCTACCACCTCCCAATAGCACCAAGGATTAAGTACCAGGCCTTTAACATGTAAGTCTTTGGGGGACATTCCAGATCCAAATTATAGCACTCCCTTTGCCTCAGTTACCCTATTTCCACATTATTGATATATAACAACTTGAAAACCTCCTTGGCATTCACTTTGAGCTGAAGATTCTAAAAATCTAAGCTAGGTTTAGCTTTAGTGACAGTCCAGCCATTTCTTTCTCATGGCAATGGCATAAGGATCAGACAGTAGACTTGGAGCTGATACATCATCATTTCTCTCTCATTCTATTGGCCAAAGTAATCACACTGGTTGAACTCATAATCACCGATAAGTATACTCTGCCTCTTGATGGCAGAGTACAGCTAAAAGGAAGAAAACCTGTGATTGTTCTTGCTATGTACCACTCTTCTAAAGTATGCTGCTCTCTGTCTTTTCTCAGGGACTGGACTCTTTCACCAGGTGCCACCACTGCTCCACACAGTGACCAGGTCTGTTATGGAGGTACCATCCTATGACAAGACCCAAACTGTGGAGAAGGGGGAGCATTCAGTGCTCCCCTCTCTGTTAAATGTGAGATATAAATGTTTGTAACCATGAGTCTTTTAGAACCTTAATACAATAGTTTTTACTTATGGTCCTTACAGCAGGTTTGGAATACACGTAAGTGACATCTACTAGATATACTCAGAATCACTACTCTCCTCCAAGAATGTGGAATATGGTTAAACAGGACCCTTTTATTTTTCTTCCTAGAAGAATTTCAGGAAATTCCAATGAGATTGTACTAAGTTTCTTTGCTTCATTAATAGATCTTAATTTATTTCATGAGGATTCAGACTTATATGTATTTACCTCCCATAATAACCATTCAGTTCATCACTTTGTGTCATAACAAACTGACATAATCAGTTTTTAGTCAGAGTATATCATATGACACAAAATTTTATTACATGCCACATTTTGATGAATCCAGTGCGGTTTTTCTTGCACAAATATGGTTAGAAATAAGGATGATAACGTAGTCTACATCTTTGTCTACAAGTTTCTCTTTCACATGTGCTACTTCCACATTTCCAAAGCACTCTTCTGCTTAGTCATTCTTTTGCCCTGTAGGTGTTTTTCCTATGCTATAACTTTGTTTTCAAGGAACTTTGAATGCAATATACTCATGAGCCTCAATAGGTTGAAAATTTGGTGTAGAAAATGAGAGAGAAAGAAAGAATGCAACTTCCACCTAATGATGCTTTCATGACCCTCTTCCATCACTCTTCACTACTATCAAATCTCTTCTTCCTCTGACAAGAACACTAAACCTTCATGATATTTTGTGTATTAATTATATTTATTTACTTACAAATTATTTATTATTCATAGAAACCTGTTTTATTATTTAATATATGTTATCTCTATGGATATTCTTTCTGTATGTCAGGTTGAGATAGAGAGTATCATGATTTTTCTCATTCAAATAAATGAAAATTTGGTTTTAGACAAAATGGAGTGAATATATTTCACATTATTCTTAAAAATCCTGGAAAACATACATGAGGCAGATATCAGAAGACACTGAAAATTAGAGAAAAGAAGTAGTCTGCCTATGAACCCTGAGATTTGACAAGTGAACATTTTGTTTTCTATACATCTTGGTATGGATGTCATAGAAGCTCATGATCCAGAAATATCAAACACACCAAAAAATCAAATCCAGACAATAAAACAAGCTAAACCTTTTCTCTTTTCCCAAAGGACTGGGGATGTGGAAAGTCTTTCATTGTAAAACCTTTCTGGCAACATGAGCCCTACTCCACTTGAATACCCACACACACTTGTGCTCTCCCTAAGCCAACCGTGCACTGCACTCAACAGTAAGACTGTATGTGGAGAGCTGTAACTACCACCCCACTTTTATAGTAACAAGGCAACCCCTCTGCCTCCTGGCATGTGGGCATCAACAGAGCCTATGTATGAGCAGATTCCTCACGACCATCCCAGCGGAGCAGAAGTGAGGTAGATTCTCTTCATAGCAGGTGGGTACCAGCAGAAGATATATGTCAGCAAAGACCTTAATTCCATTCCTCCTAAGCAACTGTGATATAGTGTCCTTTTTCTTACTTACTAATGGACCTCCGCCGAGATCAGATATGTGAATAGAACCCTGTCTACCATCATTGGCTAGAAGTAATGAGCAACAAGATATAAATAAGAACCAGAGATAGACTATGCAAATAAGAACCAGAGATGGAATATGCAAGTTTTCCTGAATAAAACTGAAACACCCATCATATCAAGAACTATGAAAAATTTCAATTGGAATGATAAAAGAAGATGAGCAGATGCTAATACCACGATGACACAGATGTTGGAATTATCTGTCAGCAATTTTAATACAACAATCAAAAAATGCTGTGATGAATAATTACAAATATTTTGAAACTAATGAAAAAATAAAACATTTTAGCAAAGAAATGAAAGACACAAAGGAGAGCTAAATAAAAATTCCAGAGCCAAAAGAATAATTGAAAAAAAGTTTTAAAAAGCCCACTGGAGGGGTTCAATAGCAGAATGGAGATTACAGAGGAAAGAATTAGTGAATTTAAAATGAGCAATAGAAAAACTACATTGAAAAAATAAACAGATCCTTAGGTTTCTGTGATAATAACAAACAAAGCTAATAGTCATATCATTAGAGTGTCAGAAAGAGAAAAGAAAGAATATGAGATTTTTAAAAATTCAAAGAAATAATGGTTGAAAATATCCTGTGTTTGGTAGGAGACATCAGTAAAGACAAAGAAACAGCACAAAAGCAGCTAGAGAGAAATGACACAATATCCCCAGGGGAAAAGTATTTCAAATGACACCATATTTCTCATTAGCAATCAAGGTGCTTATTAAGAAAGTGACACAGTTTTTTCCATATACTGAAATGATTCTGTGCCCACAAATTCTATATCCAGAGAAAGTAGAGTTTAATAATGAAGTTAAAACAAAGGTATTCTCAGACAGAGGAAAACTCAGAAAATTTGTTGCCAACAGATCTGCCTTAAATGTAAAATAGCACAAAGAATCAACCACTGGGATCTCATCTTATTAAAAAGCTTCTGCACAGCAAGAGAAACCACCAACAGAGTAAAGAGACAACCCGCAATGTGGGAAAAAATTTTTACCAGCTGTTCCTCAGACAAAGGTCTACTATCTAGAATATATAAAGGACTTAAAAAAAATCAGACCTCCCAAATTTAAAGACACAATTCAAAAACAGGCATGTGAAATGAACAGACATTTCTCAGACAAAGAAGTAGAAATAGCAAATAAACATATGAAAAAATGTCCAACATCACTGGTCATTTGAAGGATGCAAATGAAAACAACGCTGAGATTCTACCTCACCCCAGAAAGAATGGCTGCTATCATGAAATCAACCAATAACAAATTTTGGCGGGGCTATGGGGAAAAGAAACCCTTCTCCTCTGTTGGTGGGAGTGTAGACTGTTGCAAAAACTGTGAAAATCAGTATGGAGACACCTCAAGAAACTAATATTAGAAGTCCCATTTGACCCAGCTATTCCCCTGCTGAGTATCTTCCACAAAGAATTAAAAGAATCATACCACAGTGATATATGTGCACTCATGTTTATAGCGGCACAGTTTGTAATAGCTAAAGCTTAGAAACAGCCCAATTGCCCATCAACTGCTGACTGAATAAAGAAGACACTGTTTTTTTAATAAAATGGAGTACTACTTAGCCATAAAGAATGAGAACTAGAGACATTTATAGCTAAATGGATGCACATTGAGGCCATACTCTTAGGTGAAATAAATACGACACACATGTGTAAATACCAAATAGTTTCTCTGGTGTGAGAAACTGAAAGTATAGATAAGGATCAAAATGTAGAATAGATAATGTAAAATAGGAAGATAAGGCCCAAAGGGGAAGGGGAAATGGGAAGGCTAGGGGAAAGTAAAGGAAGAAATATAAGAAAAAGAACAAATAGAAACAAAGTCTTTGTAAATAAGGAGAGGTGCAGGGGTTGAAGGGAGGGGAGGAGAATGGAGAAAAAAATAAGAACCAAGATATATCATGTGCAGGTACAAATTCCCAAAGATGAAAGTCACATTGCATACCTAAAGTGTACCAATAAACTTAATGAATTAAAAAAAATAAGAAGGAAAATTGAGAACTCAAAAATGAGGAAAGAACAAGAGGTTTAATAAATATATAGGAAGATGTACTATATTATCCATTTCTGCCTGAGTCTTTGACATTGTTAGAAGGTTGCTAAGATTATCTAAGATTAAGGATGCTAAGATTATCTCAACATATGTAGAGGAAATACTTAAGAAATTGAGTTAAGGAGGAAAAATAAACGCATAAGGTCCCTACATTTAATTTGAAATAACAAATATTGATAATAAGTGATAATAAATTACATATGTATACTACAATTCTTTGAGTAACCAGTAAAAACATTCTGTAAAGAGGCATACTCAAAGCCCATAGATAAAGCAAACAACACTGCAAAAAATCATTCAAATGACAGCAAAAAAGGCAGGAAAAGAGAAACAAGGACAAATAAAATGACCAGAAAATGTATAATAAAGCATTAATCTTGTTTTAACACATCAATAATTGCTTTAAATATAAATGGTATAAGCACACAGAGTTTATAAAAATGTAATTGATTTTCTTATGTTGATTTTGTGTCTTGAAATTTTACTGAATTCATTAATTCTTCCTAACAGTTTTTGGTGGAGTGTTTAGGGTTTTCTTTATATAAAATCATGTCATCCATCTGTTAGCAGAGATAGTTTCACTTCTTCGTTATTCAGATGCCTTCTATTTCTTTGTCCTGACTAATTGCTTTCACTAGGACTTCAAGTACTTTGTTGAATACAAGTGGCAAGAGTAAGTACCTTTGTCTTGTTCCAGATTGTAGAAAAAAATCTTTCATGTTTTTGTTGTTGAGTATGTTAGCTGTGGCCTATATTATGTTGAAAAGCTTTCCTTCTAGATGTAATTTGTTAAGAGTTTTTTTTTAATCATGAAAGGATATCAAATTTAGACAAATGCTTTGCTGCAGCTATTGAAATGAACATGTGATTTTTCTCCTTCATTTTGTGTCACCTGTAGATTTGAGTATGTTGAAACATTCTTACATCCCAGAGGTAAATCTCACTTGATCATTGTGTACAATCCTTTCAATGGGCTTTTGAATTTAGCTTGTTACTATTTTGTTGAGAATTTTTGCATCTATGTTTCCCTGGGATTGTCTTACTTTTCTTGTTGCTGAGACAAAATACTCAACACCTCAAAGTTGAGGGAGGAAAGGTTTATTTAGCTCACAGTTAGTAAAAGTTTCAGTCCATAACTGGCTAGCTCCAAGGCAGGGTGGCATGGCAGACAGGCCTTGCAGAGGAGAAACAGTTCATGGTAGGCAGAAGGTAGCAAAGCAAGCAAGTGAGGAATCTTAGCAGCTTTTTCTGTCCCTTTTGTATTCTATTTAGGCTACCAGGATTAGGGCAGTGCCAAACCAATCAATGGACTGATTAATCCTAGCACCTTTAATCCTAGCATTGCACCATGAATCAATCACACACTCTAGATTCAGCCACCTCTGAAAAAGCCCCACCTATGACTGCATGAGGCTTTGAGAGGACATCTAGACACAAGCCGTAACATTCCACCCCTGACCCCCACCAAAGACTCATACATATCCCTTTATGCAAAAGGAATTTAGTCCATCTCTAAGATTTGCCAAAGTCCTAAAAGTTTCAGCATTGCTGAAAAGTTGATGCTCAAAGTCTCTGAGATAAGACAAACTCTTAGCTGCGAGCCCCTGTACAAATGAAGAGGAAGTTAAACATTTCTAACATTCAATGATGCAAGAAAGACATTATCATTCCAAAAGGTACAAAAGGGGGATACAAAAGAATGGGACCAAAGCAAGTCCAAAACCCAGCAGGGAAAACATTAAGTCCTGTAGTTCCATGTCCAACATCTGAGTCAATCTGTGGCAAGATATGAACTCCAAAGGACTTGGGTGGCTCCACCCCTATAGCAATTCCAGTGGTTTTAGCTCCCATGGCTTCTCTCTTGGGCAAATTCTGCTCCCTCCTTGCAGTTTTCCTCAGATGATCCACATTCCTGGCTTCTCCAAACTTCTGGGGTCTCCACTGCACCTTCAGCTTCACACACTACCTTCTCAGGGGCATGCTGCCTGGCCTCCCAGGCCTTCTTCTGAAATCTGGGTGGAAGCCTTACTGGCCCCACAACTCTTGCATTCTGCACACACCTAAAACAAGCACCACGTGGATGATGCCAAGGTCTGCAATCAGTTGGAGCAGTAGCCAGGCTTCCTTCTCTCTTGGCTATAGGGGTCCAGTGCCTATGAACCAAATCCCAAGAAACAACTTCCCTAGGCCACCACCATTCTGGAACATGGTGCTGTAGGGCTCTGTTCTCACAGCAAAGTCTTTCACCTTTGCAACTCTGAGGCTGCAAAGGTTGGGGTTCTGCTGATCCTTGTGATGTCCTCAGGCCATCTTTTCTGTTGTCTTCTTCTGAAATATTTGACTTTTTCTTTCTACTCTTTTCATTGACAAATTTCTCCTTTCTTCCATCTTTACAAGCCCTAACTTTACTGGAACTTCCTTTCTGGCCAAACTCAAAACATTTTAAATCATTATACTGGGCTCTTTGCTCTTGATTCTTAACATAAATCTTGCCAAAAGCCCCTAACAGTAGCCATGTCACTGCCCCAACTTTAGATTGTCCTGAAATTTCTTCTGCAAGATTAATTAGTCTACCACCTTTAATCTCAGTCTCAGGCAAAGTCTCTGAACATGAGCAAAATGCAGACAAACTTTCTTCCAAGCTATAACACACATGGTCTGGAGTCAATAGCCAATGCAGTCCTTCTTCCCAACAGAAACCTCCTGAGCCTGATCTTTACAAGCATCATTTCTGTCAGTATTCTGTTCTTCTGAAATCTGACCAGAATCTCCCATCAAGTGCAGCCTAGGGCATTCTAGCTCTACTTTTTCAGCTGTTACCTTTGAAACTTTCTCAACTTCCCCTTCTCACAAGCCAGCTCCAAAGGCTCCTAAACCACGTGATCAAGTGTAGTCACAACAACTCCACTTCTGTGGTACCAAATTCTGTAGTAGTTGCTTTTCTCATTGCTGAGACAAAATACCCAACATCTCAAAGTTAAGGGAGGAAAGGTTTATTTAGCTCCAGTTCGTAAAAGTTTCAATCCATAATTGCTGGCTCCAAGGCAGGGTGGCACATGGCAGACAGGCATCACAGAGGAGAAATAGTTTATGGCAGGCAGAAGGTAGCAAAGCAAGCAGATGAGGGACCTTAGCCACTTTTTTTGCCCCTTTTATATTCTGTCTAGGCTATAAGAATTAGGGAAGTGCCAAGCCAATCAATGGACTTCTTCAGTAATTATTCACCCTTAATCCTAGTTTTGCACCATGAATCATTCACACACTATAGATCCAGCCACCTCTAAAAAAGCCCCACCTATGACTGCTTGAGGATTTTGGGGGACATCTACACACAAACTATAACAAGGATATTGGCTTATGATTTTCTTTTTTTGTAATGTCCTTATCTGGCTTTGGTATCAGTGTAATGTTGACCTCATAAAATGAATTTTTGGGAAGGGAATTTAGCTCAGTGGTGCTACACCTGCCTCAAAAGTGCAAGGTTCTGAGTTCAATTCCTGGCATCAAAAAAAAAAAAAGAATAAATAAAAAAATAAAATGAATTTGTAAATGTTCTCTTTTTGTTATTTCAGTGTGCTCTTTTTTTTCTTTCAGTATAGCTGTCATCTTTGATCTTTTTAAAAACAACTAAAGTTTGTTGATTTTTGAATTGTTTTTCTACTCTAATTGATTTCTGCTCTAATCTTTTTATTTGTTTGTTTGGTTTTTCTAATCTTTATTATTACCTTCTTTTGGCTAAATTTGGGTTTAGTTCATTTTTCTTTTTCTAGTTTCTAGAAATAAAAAGTTAAATTGTTGTTTGAAATCTTTCTTTCTTTTCATATCATTTTTCATTACTAGTATGTATTTGTAGTACATAATGTTTGCATTCATTCAGTGCCATGACCCTCACAACATAGGATCCAAAGCTAGGGAGAGTGGTGGGAGATGAAGAAAATTGAAAAATAACAAGAAAGAAAGATACATACCAAGATTATGCTTGAAAGCTGGGACCAGGTGGAACCATAGCCTGATAAGCTAATGGCCTCCTGGAGTCCAGCATGCTCTTTATTTATAGTGTAAGACAAACAAGAGAGAAGGTGGGGTAACTAGTGCCACATGGCCTAGGTGGCCCAGGCTGAACGTAGTGTGATTGTCTTGTGATTGGGGCATGCGCAGAAAGGGAGCAAGGAAGAAGGATACATAATGTAACTGTCTCCTGGGGCCGTGCTATCCAGGTTCTACAATGTTAGTAGTCAAACAGACTATGTCCTTTTGATTTATCTAGTCTATGAAGAGAAAGGGAGTAGGGAGGAGGCGAAGGACCATCTTCAGGCTCAGCCCACAGCACTTCAGATCATATAAATCTTTCTTCTTTCTTAATGTAAGCAGTTACTTGTACAAACTACTTAGTGCTGTTTTGGGGACACCCTATAAGTTTTGGTATGATATGGTTTTGTTTTCATATGTCTCAAGAAATGTTCTAATTTTCCTTGTAAATTAAATAGCCCATTCATTCTTCAAGAGTGTGCTGTTTAATTTCCACATATTTGTGGATTTTCTACTTTTCTTTTTGCTATTGATTCCTAGTTTTAATCCATAGAGGTCAGAAAATATACTTAGTGGCCTTTAAATCTTAAATTTTCTAGCACATGTTTTGTGGCCTAACATGTGATCTATCTTGGCAAGTGTCCCATGAGCACTGGAGAGAAGTGTGCACTCTGCTATTATTGGGAGGAGTATTCTGTATGTATCTGTTGGATTAAATGGGTCTGTTCAAGTGCACTGTGTCCTTATTAATATTCTGTAGTGTTCCTCTCCATTATAGAATATTGGGATCCTGAAATTTCCTACTATGATTGTATTGCTATCTATTTTTCCTTCATTTCTGTCAGTGGTAGCTTTATGTATTTGGGAACTCTGCTGTTAAGTAAATATATTTTTATAATTGGCATATCTTCCTGGTGAACTGACCCTTTTATCATTGTATATCTTTTTGCCTCACATGAAAGATTTTGACTGAAATTCGATTTTGTCTGATATAACTATGGATACCACTGTTCCCTTTAAGTAACCATTTCCATTGAGTTCCTTTATCTAACCTTTTATTTTCAATCTATTTATGTCCTTATATTTAAAGTGAGTCTCTTGTTAACAGCATATACAGTAGTTGGATCTTGGACATTTTTTTCTTTGCTTTGCTTTTTTTTTCATACATTCAGCCACCAATGTCTTTCGATTGGACAGTTTATTCCATCTACATTTGAAGTAATTATTGTAGGTAGGAAAGCGATTAATATCATCATGCTGTTGATTATTTTCTGTGTGTCGTAGTTATTTTGACTCTCCTTTTCTCTCTTGCTGTCTTCAGATTTTGTTGATTTTTTATAGTGGCATGATTTGATGCCCTTATCATTCTCTTTTGTGCATATTTTATTGGTACTTTCTGTAGTTACCATGGGGATTACATAAAACACCATATAGTTATATTAATCTATTTTAAATTGATAACAATTTAACTTCATACACAAAACTCTACTCCTTTACATTTGTCCTCCCCACTTTATTTATCAATGTTGCAAATTAGATCTTTTTAGATTTTGTAATATTAACATGGTTCATAGTTATAGTTATTTACTTATGCTTTTATCTTCTAAATTATATACCTGAATTAAGTGATCTGTGCACCAAAATTACAGTATTACAGGATTCTGTCTTTGTCTATATATTTACCTTTACTAGGGAGCTTTATATTGTCATATGATTTTTTGTTGTTATCTAGTGTTCTTTTTTTCTTATCTACTTGAAGGAGTCCTTTCAGCAAATTTGTAAGACAGATATAGTCATGATGAACTCTCTCAGCTTGTGTTTATCCAGGAGGGTCTTTGTTTGCCCTTTATTTTTTTTCTTACAGTACTTTGAATATATCATCCTACTTTTTCATGGCTTCTAATGTTTCTCCTGAGAAACCCACTGATAATGTTATAAACACTCCCTTGTACATGAGGAGTTGCTTTCCTCTTTTTTTTTTTCTTTTTTTTTTGGTACTAGGGACTGAGCTCAGGATCTTGAGCTTGTGAGCAGGCTATGGAACCACTGAGCTAAATCCCCGGCCCTGCCTTTCTCTTAGTGTTTTCAAGACTCTTTCCCTTTGATTCTTGGAAGTTTTATTATTATGTGCCTTTGGGTGAGTTATGTTAGAGTCTTTTGGACTTGTTGAATTTGGATATCCATTCGCTTCCTCAGATTTGGGAAGATTTTTGAGATTATCTCTTCAAACAAGTTCTCTTCCTAGCTTTCCCTTTATTTCTCCTTCTATGAGTCCCATAATGTGTACATGGGTCTGATTGGGTTTTCTTATTTTTTTTAATTCTTTTTTTCATTTTGTTTATCTGACTTGATAATTTCTCATTACCTGTCTCTCATTTTCTCCTCTGGTTAATCAGATTTGCAGTTCAATTATTATAACAAACTTTTAAATTTAATTGTTGCACTCTTCAGTTTCTAAATTTCTTTGACTTTTCATAGTTTGCCTTTGTTAATGTTTTAATTTTACTCATATATTGTTTTCCTGCTTTCATTTAGTTGTTTGCATTTACTTATTGTGGATTGAGTTTCTTTAGGCAGATAATTTTGACATCATCATCAAGTAATTAATCTTTTGAGAGTGGGTTTCTATAGATTTATTTTGTTCCTTTGAATGGGACATGTTTCCCCATTTCTTCATTTGCATTGTTATTTCTGTTGTGATTTTTGCATTTGAAAAAATAGCAGCATCTCCTAGTCTTTGTCTGTGTACAGGGGAAGATCTTCATCAATCAGCCTGGCTAAAGATTCTGTTGCCCTCTTAAACGTATTATGAGGATGAATATTCTCTATGCCTCTGTGTGTGTGTGTGTGTGTGTGTGTGTGTGTGTAATTTCTCAATTAGAGAATTTTGTTTGTTTCTTTATTAGGATTTTGCCATCTCTTGTTCCCTTTGGTGAACAAGTTCTTGCAAGTTCTCTGATGTTACACCAAGTTGCTGAGCTTTCTTTTACTCTCTGTGGCCCCCTGGTACTATTTTCCCATCAGCACTCTGCATCAATAATACAAAAAATAGCTTGGGTAATGCCCCTAAAAATCTAGACTGTTGGATATGGGTTCCATTCTTCTCTTTCTATCCGGAGAAAGCCAGGAGCTGGCTGTTTTCTCCTAATCATGTAAAGTTGTGCCAATTTTGTAATATTACAAATTCTCTAGTCCTATACCAAGCCATTGAGCTCTCTTTTATTTTATGCAGCTCTAAAGTATCCAAAGTATCTCTGTCAGCATTGAGGCAAATGAGACAGAAACCATTCCCTTGCACAGTCCTCTAAAAAGCCAGAATATTTGACATTTGTTCCATTTTTCTCTTTTTGTCACAAAGGAGAAGCCATGAGTTGGACTTTTCTACCAATGGTACTGAGTTGTGCTGGCTTGAGCTAGGATCTAATGCAATAAAATGAAACAGCTTTTCTCACTATTTCCATGCAGTTGCCCTTGGCTTTGAGCTTACCAGGGATACTGTGACTTCCGAACTGGTTTCTGGTATCTCATAAAGAACTTTTAGATCATGCATTGTTAAGTCAGCATGCCTCTAAGATAAAAATGTCTTTATCTAAGATAAAGATGTCTTGACTTCCTATTCTGCCATGTTGCTTACAACACTCTGAAAGTAAAACCTAAACTTTCTTTCTTAAAGTTAACTGTGGCATATAAGGTAACATAGATGCAGGAATGATGTCTTATTATAGTCCACAAAACTGCAATAAGAACAGGACATCTTAGGGTCCATATTAGAATTCTGGCTGACATAGTCCCTCAAAACATAGTGTTCTAAGAAAAATGACAATGTGATTTACTCATTATTCTGTGAGTCAGGTGGTTAGTTCCTGGTTGGATCTGGCTGGAGCTGATGGTCCAGGGTGGCCCCATTGATGTGCCTGGGGCCTCAGCTGAAATGTCTGGGTACCTAGGGCACATTGTTGTTTCTTTTCTAAGAGACTAACCCAGGCTACTTTCTATGTTGGCAAAAGAGTTCACAATAGCAAGATAATGAAGCCTCAGTGTACATCACTTTCAATTTTCTACTATAGGCGTTTCTACTAATGTCTCATTGGCCAAAGCAAGTCACACAGCCAAGTCCAAATTCAAGAGATAGAGAAATAGACACCATCTTTTGATGGGAGGAAGTGTAAAGACTTTATGACCATTTTCTGCAATCTACTGCAAACTCCTAATAGCATATTTATTATAAGCAATATTTCATTCTGTGAAATCTTGATACAACCAAATTGTTGGGTAGCACTTTAAACTTTGTTTAAACAGCATTTGATTTGTATGAATCACTCCCACATAAATTATAGAGCAGCACAGTTTCTGACTCGATATACAAAGCTAATCACCTTGCTTTTCAACTTTTTTTGGCTGAGGAAGATTTGGACTCACAATTCACTGAAAATTGTAAATAGCATTTACATGTGTATGGGATTGTCATTTGATTTTTATCACACTGGTGTTTCTTGCCATCTTCTTGACATTAAGATGAGCACTTGAAACCACAACAACCAAAAGAAGATAATAATAAGAAACTCTGTTTAGAAGAAACAAAATAGTTTCACTCCATCGCACTGGTAGTTAAAAAATCAAGCTAAAATAGTATCTACTTCTAAAATAAGATGATGTAGCACTAGTTATGACAAGGGAATTATATAAAGTACTGAAAATTCTTAAACCAAAATGTTGCCCTACTCTCAGTTGGTAAGGATGGGCTTATGGGAAGGTCTTTTGATGCCAAAAATTGTTCTATAAACCTATAACCAATAAAACAATACTTATAAACAATAAAAAACCTATAAACAATACCAATGAACTCACTTAGATTTGAACTGTGAGTATGTTATTAACTTAGGTCTGTTCATCATGGAACTGCTCAATGAATAAAACGTTACGAGACTGTGTATGCACTAGGATATATATTTGTGTAAATGTGTAACAATAATATCAAATATTTGTTAAATAATTTTTATTTTGTAGACAATGATCCAAGTACTTTGCCAAAATTAACTCATTTAGTCATTATAATACCCCTATGAGGTAAGGTACTGCTATTATAAGCAACTGAGGCACATTGAAATTAATTAATTTGCCCAAAATTTACATGGTCCAAAAAAAGCAGAACAGCTATTTGAACCCAGGAAGTCTAGATTGAGAACCTGTTCTTTCAGCCATTATGCCATTAGATATGTGTGTGTGGAGGTGTACGTGTTTATGCATATGTCTTTAAATCTGGAAAGACACACACACAAAGTCAGGAATCATCATTTTTAGACAGTGAAGTTACATGTGAGTTTACTTTTGTTTCTTTGTCTAGATACATTTCTTAGTTTTCCATAATGTGTAGTTCTACTTGCATAGTCTTATTAAAGAGCTTTAAAGATCAGTTAACTGACTCTTTCCATACATTGCCTCACCTTGAAGAAAAAGCTCTTCAAGATCTCAAGCAGTGGAGTGATGTCATCAGTAGCCTGCACCTTTTTTCCCCTTGTGTTCTGCCAAAGCCTGTGTGTTGGCATTTTGCCCTCATTGTAGATGCTTGCTGGGACTCCAAGCACCACAATCTCATTCAAGGGTAGGAAGCAGTGTTTGTAACCAAACACAAACAAAAACATACATCCCGTGACTCTTCTCATGTCACAGCAGCCCTTTAAAACACTCATCTTTCACATTATCAGTCCAAACTGAGTCATACATTCATTTAGTTATTAATGGGGCTGGAAAATAGAGTGTGTGGCTTCTAGTTCCTACAATGGAAGACAGCAAAGGAGATGAGACTTGGGAACAACATTTGGGTCTGTCAACAACAAGGGACCTGTCACATTCCACGATCAGCAGGAAATATATTCCCTTCCTGAAGAGGTTTCACAGACAACTCATAAAGAGATGACTGTCAATACGTTAGTCAGGGATTCAAAAGATCTAAACTGTAGTCCTATCTCTGACACCAATTTGCTTTGAGACAGGAGAAGTAACATACTTCCTTTCTCTGGATCATAGTTTATCTGACTATGAAATGTGGGTATTGTTCTAGTTGATTACTAAGGTATCTCACATCATGACACCTGATAACACTAGAAATCAGTGGGCCCTGGGAGTGTTTATATTGTGCAGTAAGTCTGCAATAAATCACACTCAGAGAAGAGCTTCCCATCACCTATGGAAGGGAAAGGAAATAAGACATATACATGTTCAAGAAAGTGCTGGCCCCATGAACACAAAACCTCTGTCCCAAAGCAACAGAAACAGGTTGATTATTAGAGTCACAAGTGAACTTTCACAAAAATGTCAGTTTCAAGCTCCTAAATGACACATCTATTATAAGATAGCAATTAATCTTTCCCTTTGGAAGCTACCATTCCTTTTGAAAACATGATTTCTAACAAGTTCTCTCTCTCTCTCTCTCTCTCTCCCCCCTTCTCCCTCTCTCTTTCTTATTTTCATGAATAAATCACTTACTTTCCTTTTGTGGTGGATACTGAGTTTGGGTTGTTTATCCCACCCTCTGCCTCTGCTACCTTTCTACAAGACATGGGCTAGAAAGTTTAAACAACCTTTCCCTTGATTCCCCAGAAACTTGGATTTTTGCTGTAAGTTTGAGGTTTTGCTGACTAAAAGTACTTATGTAAGTTCTGGAAGGCAGTAGTGAGGCAGAGGATGTACTCTGGTCTTTTGGCTCTTTCTCTGCAGGCAATGATATTTGTAAAAATGTAAGATTCCATTTTATGTCTGGGCTCCATTCTGCTGGCACTGGCAGCAGTGAGTTCAGGGTTAGTGCCCCCCTTCTTGCTTCTCATTTTCTGATCCCTGAACTACAGCGCTCTGTTCTAGAACTCAATATTCTAGTGGCAGAGTAGTGCTAGTCTCCTGGCTCAATACTATACTGTTTCCAGATTCATTCATAGGGGTGCAGTGTAGAATCCACTTTTTCAGCCCTTCCAATACTACTGCAAGCCTCCAATCTTCTCTGGGGTTAAATTCCTTCTTATAGATGATACAAGAGTTTCTCTTTGCAACAATGAATCCTGCCACTTCTTCTAAAGTATCTATCAATAAAATATACAAACTCAAACCAAAATAAACAAAGATCTCTTTGGATGTCAACACTAATGAGGTATGGTCCTATTCTATGATGTCTACCTAAGTTCCTACCTGCCTTCACTGTAACATTCTTACTGCACCCTTAGCCAAGGAGACCTGGAGTAATACTGGAAGGTCTTCACAGAGGGGCAGCCAGGATTTCCCATGGATATCATTTGATTCACCAGAATAACGAAAGGCTGTATAATAAAGATATTGCTGAAGAAGAATTTTACATGTTAGAATTTGTTGCCACCCTAGGAAACCAGCACCTTCACCTTGCACTGTTAAATTTTCTGTACAGGTTCTACTTACTGCTGGTTGACCAGATGGTGCCAATGCAAGAGATGAAGTGGACATGGGCCAGTACTTTGGTTTGGAGATGCTAAAGGACTCCTTATTTCTGGTGTGAAAAGCTAAGTGTTCACATTCTATTTCTACCTGTAATTTTTTTTCCATCAGGCTCCAGATTTTAGTAAACAAGTAAATATATATATATATATATATATAGTGTGTTTCTATATGCCATGGAAAGGTATGAATGAGCTAAGAGACACACAAGAGGTATGGGTTAGCCAGGAAGCCTTACAATAAGTGACAGAGGTCCTTGTTGTGGGGATGTACAGGAGTGAGACACTTTAGGAAGGAGTCCCTTTAATAAGTGAAACCAAAATGCTTTTGGGTAGGTTTTTCCAATCAGACCTCTTCCTTCAAACATATTTCACTTTGGACCTGTAGTTCCCAGAGAGGGGATTTAATGAATTAATAAAACAATTAAAATATCTTGTTAGGCTGGAGCTGTAAAAATTTACCAAAGTTGCTCTTTTCTATTTCTTTCAAAATCTATAAAGAAAGAAAAATTATATGGGCTATTTTGGAAGTTCCAGATATAGCTTATCAAGAATCTTACTTTATAGAAGAGTTTGATAGTGTGAAGAAATTGGCATATTTATATATTGTTGGTCAAAGTGTAAATTGGCACAAGATTTCTTTAGGAAAATCTAGCAATGTGTATCGAAATTTTAAATGGGCACTTTTCTATCCAGAAATTCAACTTGAAGACATTTATGCTAAGAATCAGGTAACTGCAAGAAGACATATGTTCAAGGATATTCACTGAAGGAGTCTTTATAAACTAGAAAAAGTAGAAATAGCCAAAAGGTCTGTTGATGAAAGATTAGTTTAATAAAATATGATAAGGCTTTCCTATGGAATATTATGCTGGATCAGGGTATTTATATGTTTTAATATTAAAAGATATCTACAATAAACTAAGCATTGATAAAAGCTAGTTAGGGAATGTTTCCTGTATATTCTGTGTATTTTGAACAATTTATATATTGTGCTACCATTTATACTTGACTCATGACAGATGCTTAATTATATTTAGTCAATTTATTTATATAAAACTGTTTGTATATTTACACATGCATTACACATTCTGAAAGAATGTGTGCCTATCTGTTAACAGCAGTTATTTTTTCATCATTAGGTGGAGTTGAAGCCTGAGGCTAGAGTTCAGCTTATCGGAAACAATTTTTACCTTATAATTTTCCTTCTGCATTATTTGAATTTTAAAAGAAATATCATATGTTATCATTTTTAAATTGTATTTCTGTTTTGAAAGGACACAGAATTCTCAAATTTTGCCACACATATAGGCTTCTAGAACATACTAGAATTCCCACAAACCAGATAGGAAAAGAAAACAACAGAAGAATGGACAAATGGTATGAACAGGCTATTCACAGAACAGAAAAGCTGAAAGGGCATGAAACATGTTATGACATCAATGCAAAATAATGAAGTACAATTTCTTAGCTACCAGATTGGCAAAACTTTAAGTCTGACAATATCATAAGTTTTTAAGAATGTAACAGGGGCACTCTGTCACCATGAATTAGTACAAGC
Source organism: Heterocephalus glaber (assembly GCF_053883595.1). Classification (NCBI taxonomy): domain Eukaryota; kingdom Metazoa; phylum Chordata; class Mammalia; order Rodentia; family Bathyergidae; genus Heterocephalus; species Heterocephalus glaber. The sequence goes on along the minus strand of NW_028258340.1, from coordinate 9,702,185 downwards.
ATTTTGGAGAATGTTTGGTACATTGAAAACTGCCAATAATCTCACTAAGTTCCTCCCTTAGACCATCACTCCTCTGGAGGAAGAGATGTATCTTATGGCAAATGAGACTGTAATTTATTGTGGTCAGAGTGTGCAGTGATCTACGAAGGAAGTGCCCACCCAGAAGCCAGTAAGGGATCAGGGGAGCAGGATAGAGAAGCAGAAGAAGCCCAGCAAGGGTTGAGTTCCAGCCAAGGCCGGGCAGCCTCAGTTGATGCAGAAGGGAAGTGCTGGCAGTGCACCGGCCCTGGATTTACTTCCCAGTACCGGAAAAACAAAAATGAAAACATGAGAGTAGAACATAGACTATTATTAGAGAAGAAGGAATGGAGGGTGGGAAGGGGGGGTAATAGGAGGAAAGGTTATGATCAAAATATATGATATATGTGTATGAAAGTACAGTACAACATTGAAACCTAATATATGTAAAAATAATGGGAAGTAATAAAAATATATTTTAGAAAAAGAAGGGGAGCTCTGAGGTTTCCTTCTCTTGCACCAGTCAGTCATTGGCTAAGGGCCCCTGCAAAAATACAAATGATCAGGCACTCCTGACTCCAAGGCACCCATGAGCAATATCCAGCATCTTCACTGCGGGCTACTGATGCAAAGGCCATATAAAGCCAGGAAGGGACACGTGGAACTGGCAGAAAAATTCTAAGGGATCTAGATGAAGGACCAACAGCTTGGTACTACTAGGGGTACCAGAATGCACTGGAACAATACTAAACAAATCCATTGTTTTCCTTGAGAGGTAGGAAAGGGGATAAGACCTTATCTATCAACAGTAATTTATATACTCATTTTTAAAAAGATTAAGTCAATACGAATAGTAGCTAATGATAACGGTGAAAATATTAATGAAATGGGGATCCTTTTTCTGTATGTACGCCAGGCACCAAACACACCCAAGCAGGGCTGGTGGAGAGTGGAAGGGAATCCCAGACTTGGATTACTTTAGGAACTAGAGAATTTTCTGCACATGAACTTTACCTACATAAAGTACAGAACCCAGCCCAGAGCAGGAGTACAGTAAAGAGTTAGTGAAGACTGCAGCTTTGGGATCCCTTCAAAGATTGTTACCAGCCTCCCCCCACCCATACACTCTTTGCCGAGGACCACATCTTAGCTTTGGCACTTTGAAGACAGTCCCTGTTGATGGAAAAACCTGGAAGAGGTGTCAGGGCTTGAGAGAAGTTGACATGTCCACGCACACCTAGAGAATACTCTCTGTGCACTCCTAGAAATAACTAGAGAAGGAAGGCAGGTTAGGACAGTGCTTTGTTACTGGCTGTCACACCTCACAAGCACAAGGGGATTAAATATGGGTTCTTTGGGGGATGATGGAAAGTGCTTTAAAATTAGATTGTGGTGATGGTTATACAACTCTGCAAATAAGCTAAACAGCCATAGAATTGCTCACTTAAAACAGATGAATTGCATGCTATGTAAATTGCACTCCAATCAAATCTTTTTAAAAAACTGAGTCAATTGTTTTTAAGGAAACCTTAGTAAGTAGCAGAACTAGGACCCAGGGGGAAACTGTGGCTCCTGAGAAGAATCATGTGTGCTTTCGTCCTGTGATACACTGTGACTTTCTATGAAATAAACTCAGAATAGTCGTTAATACATCGTTAATATAACTGACATGCCACATAGGTTACAGAAATGCTAGAACATTACAGATCCTTACAGCTCTCAGGGCAGCTGACTGGGGCCTGGGGTGCAGAAAATCCTCTCTCAATTGCCTCTGGCCAGGAGTTCCTTTCTCCATTTTCCTCAGTGTGTGAAAAATGTTAGAAATTTACTTTAGGTCTCATGATGTGAAAAGGGCTAGAACACACAGCTCTAGAGAAATGCCATCTCTGTCAACCTTTTCCATTCAGGTATTTCTTAAAGAGAAGTTGCGTTTTGTGAAGATGAGAATGTATGACTCCTGCTATTGGCAGATTTGGGGATTTATTCAAGCCAAAGGAAGGATGGCTGAATAGCTAGGAGAGGGCGCCCTGGGTAAATATGAGAGCAGCCAGAACCAACTGTGAGAATCAACTTGGATGCTTCCTTTACCCCTGCAGAGAATTATGTTTATTCACCTGGAAAGCAGAAACTGTTGCTAACTGGAGCAGAAAAGTAATTTCCATTTGGATGCGGCAAAAGAAGACCAGAGCATCAAGAAGAACCCTCATAGAAAAAAGAAGGGGTCACTTTTGCCTCCATTTTCAAAGATAGAAGCCAAAGCTGAGAGAAACTCCAAGTGCTCTGGAAGCCACCTGGGAAGGACTAGAGATGTACTGGAAATTCAAGCGTATTTTATGCACATATTGAGTCCATTTTTTGAGACTGATCTCTCTGGCCTCCAACTCAAGATCCTCCTGCCTCATCCTCCCACGTAGCTGAGTTTATAGGTATGTGCCACCACACCCGGACTTTCACTCAGATTTTAAAAGTTCTTTTCTAGGCTTCTCTGAGCTTGTCTTAATTCTGTGAACTACCAGTCTTTTAGGAAGGTTAGAAGAAAGCTTCCCTCCTAGAAGGCAGGACGTATTATAATTTGCACAAGTCCTTTCTGTTGACAGAAGGAGTGCAAAGAGGTGAGGCTGCAAAGAGAAGGAAGGAAGCTAATAAAATTACTATTTCAGGCAACAGGAGCTAATCCCACTGGGCACGTCTGGGCACCAGGTAAGAGTACACATCTCAGAACTATGCTTGCTGAAAGGCAAGGAGGCCCCCTACTCATTCTTCATGAGTTGAGAGTCACTCTCAAAATGTATTTGGTCCCAAATATTCTGGGCCTATTGTACAGGGGCTCAAAGTAGGGTTGTGAGGGAGGGCAGAGAAAGTACTCAGGGGATGTGGGTACTGGCAGTTGCGAGATGGGCCCGTGTGCACTGACACAGGAAGGGAACAGGTATGGGTGGCACCAACAGCCTCTACTACACAGGAATAAGTTCTTCTTGTGTCCTGAGCATTTTCTGTCTCCTCTCTAAAGTGTCACAAAATCCAATTTCTACCAGCCACTTGCTCTCAGAGCAGGGGCCTGGCAACCACTGACTTCTGGCCCAGCACAGGGTGGAACTTGAAGCCACTGAAGGGACTTAAGTGTGCTGTTGACGGTTCTGAGAGCACCATTTGTGATTTCCTCAGAGCAAGGCTGAAGAGGCCTTAGTCACCCACTTGCATGAACTGTCTGAGGGTACCTGTATCCCTGACAACAGAAACCAGAGCCTCCAGCTACAGCTGTCAGGTCTAATTTCTCCCCACTCTATCACATGGAGAAAACTCAGTGGCCAGAGAAAATGGGTCGCTCTGAGTTCTTGGCAGATGTTTCTCAACTGTCGAACATATTTTTGTGAGGTGATGGTGCCATCTTATCCCCAACACACACACTCACTTTAGCAAGGCAGTGCAGCATGTGAGAATGTCTGTGTGCACTCTGTGGTTAAACTATTAGCTTCAAATGCCAGATTTGTCACCTGGGCAAGTCACTTTACCTCTTTGTGCTTTGGTTTCACTCTCACAGTGCCACCTAGCACAAAGACTGGCACAACCATGAAATTATAGAAAACATCTAGAATGTTCTAGGGGGACCTAACAAAAACCTGGCAAATTTAAAATGTTTTAAAAATTCTGCTGATGAGGAAATGAAAACACTGGAAGTGGGAAGATACTCCTAAGGTCATTGTCTGAATCTGTTTTTGGTTACTGTAACTGAATGCCCAAGACTGGATAACACACGAAGAACAGAAGGGTATTTGGCTTGCTGTTCTGGAGGCTGGGAAGTCCCTGAGCATGGAGTCAAACTCTGGTGAGGCCCTCCTTGTTGCATCGTGGAGGTATCATGTGAGGACAAGCATGTTTCATTCCCTCTTTCTCTCCTGTGAAGTCACTCATGCCAACATATATGTCCAGCCCGTATGACCTCATCTAACACTGGTAACCTCCCAAAGGCTCCACTTTCAAATACCATCAATGTATGACATTGAAAATTAATTTTCCAGCACATGAACTTTTGCCAACTTCTAGCCCAGCTGTCCTCCTCCACACATTTAGAGTCAACTGACATTCTAATTCTCATGGCTAATCCCCTGGCCCTTGTAGCAGCTCAAGTTATAGCATCTAGGATTTCATCACTGACTTCTCTGCAGCTAGGACCCACCCAAATGTGGGTCCCAGTCCTAAGCCTTATTCTCCTGCCCCACCCTTGTGTGCTCCAAGTCCCAAGTCTCAGTTTCTCCCACAGTCCCTCTTCCCTATACTTTATGCATTAAGCACAATGCCTGGCACCAGGAAGTTGCTCAGGAAGGAAGATTTGGCTATAGAAGTCTGCCTAGTGAATTAGGATCAATGCCATTACCCTTTCCAGAAACTAAAGTCCTGCCAGTGGCAAAGGGCTGCTCTCCATGGCTGGGCCCCCGGCATCATATCCTTTTGGTTGTACCTCCATGCCCTACCTACCATGGGTGCCTGGGCCCATGCTCAGTCTCAGCTACTTTGTCCTAATTATTGAATATTTGCCTGGATAGAGAAAAGAATTGGCTATAATTTCTGATGCCGGACTCAGCCTCTAGAACAAATCTCCTCTAGGAGTCCATGCAATGAAGCCAGCAGCCCTGAATTCACCTCAGTCCTGTGGGAGGGTCTGCAGCCCACTTCCAACCCCTTTTCACCTCCCCATTCTGATGATAGAGTTTCTGATCCAGATGCCTCAGCCCACACTGGCTGCACTATGCTCATTGCTTCTCCATCTATGATAAACAAAATGCTTTTGGCTTTGAAGTTCCGTTCTACATTTAGAAACTCTATTTCCATCCAGTCAGACACTGGATGACCCTGAAACCACAAAATTTGCTGATTAAATGCAAACTACGGTCATTCTTGAGACTCTGCAACATGGTTGCTCATTCCCACCATTAATTTTTTTCATCACCAATTCTAGGTAGCAGAGTTACCAAAATTTATAAGTCACATCAGTTATCTCCTAGTGGAGAAGGCAGATGTGTAAGCAAATAGCTGTTATATGAGGTTATAAACACTAAAATGAAAATATCATTAAAATGCTATGGGAATGTCAATAAAGGAGGAATTCATCCTATGGGGAAAGGTCAAAGAAACCCTCAAAGCAAAGATGATGCTGAGCTAAGTTTGAAAAGTGTGTGGAACATGTCAGATGGAGAATAGGAAGGGGTATTTTATTTTAATTTTTCTTTCTTTTTAAAGCTGAGGTCAGAAAAGTTTTATTAGCTATGTCTTTCACTTTGCGAACACTATCTTCATTGGTCCATCAAAGTCACCCCTTTTGCTTGCTTCCTCTTTCCCCTTAAATCTGCATTTCCCCAGGTCCCTTCCCTCACTTTATAGGCATCTTCTTGAAGACATGTAAGTGGTATCTTTAAAAACATTTCTTGACATCCTCAGAGAATTGGTGCCAGGAACCCCTGGGGATACTAAAATCTGTAAATGCTCAAGCCTCTCATATAAAATGGTACCATATTTGCATATAATCTATGCACATCCTCCCACATACTTTAAATCATCTCTAGATGTCTTGTAATACCTACATCAATATGAATGCTATGTAAATAGTTGTTGTATTTGGGGAGAATACCAAGAAAAAATTTGCACATCTTTAATACAGATGTAGTATTTTTCCAAATGTTTTCTATCCACAGTTGGTTGAATTCATGGAAGCAGAACCCACATTCTTGGAGGGACAAGTGTATTCTTTGCATTTGTATAATACATAGTGTTGCTTTATGCATATGTGATTTTCGTTTACATAAATGGTGTTATACTATAAATGTCATTCTCCTTATGCTGTTTGTTCAAGAATCCTTTTAAAGATCTATGCATGCTGGTATACATGCACTTAGTTTTTTCTTCTAATAGCCTTGTAATGCTCTATGATATGCACACACCTCATTTTTCTCATCAGTTCTTCTAATAATAGACACCTATGTTACTTCTATCTGTCTCCTTTCATTAAAAAAATCCTCCTCTATGTCCTTTACAGACCTGTGCATGGATTTTTCTTAGCTATAATCCCAAGGGTGGAATTGCTGGGTCATGGAGCATCTACATACTTAATTCTACAATATATTGCCAAAATACTTTCAAAATACATGCCTTCAGGGCCGTAGATTTAGCTCAGTGGTTCTGCCGCCTGCCTTGCAAGTGCAAGGACCCGAGTTCAATCCCCGGTACCAAATAAATAAATAAATACATGCCTTCAGTAAAGATTTATTGAAACCATCCACATTGCAGGGACTGTTCTAGTCATAGGAGATTTAGCAGTGAACAAAGTACCTGCTCTCAATGAAAGTGTAGCAGAGTAAAAGAGATTGCAATGACTAATAAATGGACAACAAAATATCATGTAATGGAACATGCTATGAAGAAAACTACCGCTGAATAGGGGTCAGAGAATGACATTTCAGGTATTTTAGGTAAAGTCATCAGAAAACCTCTCTGAGAGGTTTATTAGAGGTTATTAGATAAGAGGCCTGAATGAAGTAAAAGAATAAGCCATATATTGGGTCTGGGTAACAACACTGCAGGCTGAGGGAGCAGCAAGGCAGGGAGATGGGAACAGGTCAGTATAAGCTAACAGCAGGAGGGCAATGCTTGTAGTTTTGTTCTGTTTTGTTTTTTTGGTACTGGGGATCGAACTTGGGACCTTGCGCTTGTGAGGCAGGTGGCAGAACCACTGAGCTAAATCCCCAGCCCAATGCTTGTAGTTTTAAAGCAATGGATTTCAATTCAACCATAATGCTAATGAAGTGTTTAGTGCAATGCCAGGCACCATTTGAGTATTCAGTTCTGGCAAACTATTACTATTATTGGAGGGCAAAGATTAGATTGGAGGCTTGGAAAAGTCATTTTCATTAAAGAAGGAAGGAGGATAAGCAAACTAAAGGCCACTGAGAGAAGCCCGAGGCCTGGACTGGAACAGTAGGATTTTAGTTTAGTGTTGTTTAGACAACCCTAGGAATGTTTTTCTTTGTTCTCTGAGCAATCCTCTGGAACTGGTTTTGGAGCTACCAATTGAGCTGATGGTTCCCATCCATCCAGATCACCAGAAATAGTGTACCCAGGGTGTGGTCCTAACAGAAGAGGAATTTTCTTCAAGGACTCAAGAGGTAATCAGAAGATAAACTGGCCCAAAGTGCATCCTTTCCTCACTGGGAATTTACAGTGAGCAGCATCTTGGCAAGATGTTCTAGTAAAATGCCCAAATGATCAGCTAATTACTTGGGTCTGAACACAGCTGAACAAATCCACCTTCCCAAGTCACTGCCAGAGGTTTGAGCAACTTCATTCTGGATGTATTTCGACAATATACACTGAGGATCAGATTACTGGCCAGGAGGGACATTTTTCACTTTCCTGCTTCCTCCTAGTATTATAGCATAGTTCTTTTACCTACAGATTTGATGAGGCTATAGAAAGTATGAAGAGTTATTCAGCCACACTAGAAATCAGTATGATGTGATTATAAACAGAAATGAGAGGCCATTTTTCATCCAGTAGGTTGGCAAATATCAAAGGGATTGATAATATGTAGTGTTGGGGAGAGTAGGAGGGAAATGGGCACTGTTGTACACCTTGGTGGGAGTTTTAACTGGCAAAGACATTTTGGAGGGCAATTTGGCAGCTTCTAGCAACATTTAAAAACGGTCAGATCCTTTGGCTCGGCAAGCCTTCTTTCAAGCCAGCCTCTATAAACTCTATCCTATAATACATACTTATGCATGTACTCAAAGATATAGTGAAAAATGGAATCGACCTAAATGTCCGTCCTAAGGGGAGTGGTTAAATAAATTTGTGACATATTTGTACAATGGAGTCCTTGGTACATACAGACAGGAAAGGAAAGAATAATGTGAATACAATGATTTATAAGATGTAGGATAGAATCCTATCAATTTGTACTTAAAGGAAAGCTACATATGTTCATTTATGTGTGTAAACTCTTTTCTAGAAAATCTGAAAGAAGAACAGAATTCAACTGTAAACTCCAACTACTCCCAGGGGAGAGAAGTAGAAAAGGGCAAGGGTGGTTTGAGAAGTTTCCTCTATTACTTCTAATTTAGCACTCATGTATTATATGAAGATTTAGACAATTTAATAAGACAAACAGAAACTAAGGGACTGCATGGCGTTTATACTTAATGTATGTCATCTTTCTCCTATCATGACCCCGATCATTCCTTCAAATCCATGAGACTTTTCTCTTCCTTGGCAGAGCACAAAGCCTGAATCCTAAGAGGCTCTTACTGTGGCTGATAGCTCTGTTGGCTGTTAATTATTCATGCTAATGGACGGGGTTGGAGGCACAGATAATGCAACATTAAGAAGAGTAAATCTTTCAGTCTGGGCTATTCCCCCCTTGGATCCTCTGGGAACCCCTTGCATGCTATAGGTATTTACTCAGCAAAAAATATTGACTGATATGAATTGATATTTGTCCCTGAAATTTCAAGTTACCCACATTCTCTGACTTGCAGATTCCCACCCCTGGTCAGTGCCTCTCTCAGATCTTTACTGGCCTGGCCCTGCTGGTTGGGTCATGACCTCTGTAGAGGGTTCCTGTGAGGACATCACAGGACATCACCCTCCAATGGACTATCCCCTTCATGGAGAGCTCAAAGATGCTGAGAGACCTTGTTGTTATTTGCTCTTTTTTATATACACTGAACTGACGGTTTTGCCTCTCTAGCAGATTTTCAGCCAGTTTTTGCTCAGAAAGTACAAACAAATCAAGACAAGAATTTCACATCCATGGAAATGGCTAGTACAAAACAAGACCGATAACTGCAAATACTGATGAGGATATGGTGCAATCAGAACTTATACATTGTCAATTGCATTGTAAAATGGTAGAGTCACTTTGGAAAACTTGCAATTTCTTTATAGTCACCCACTGAATTCTATGACCCAGTAATTTCATTCCCAGCAATTCCATTTACGCAAGAGAAATGAAAATACAGGTTCACAATAAGACTTATACATGAACATTGAGAGCAGCTTTATTTGCAATAGGCATAAACAAGAATGAACCAAAATGTCCATCGATAAGCAAATGAATTAACAAATTGTGGTATATCTATATAAGTGAATATTTTCCAAAATAAAAAAGAATAAACTGAAAATAAAATTTTAAAATAAATAAAATAAAAAAGAATAAACAATTTGTGCAGCAATATAAATAAATCTCAAATTATCTACTGTATAACTTCATTTTTATGAAATTCCAGAACCAGAAAATTTACTCTATCATGACAAAAGTCAGAAAGTGATTTTTAATGGGGCTGGGGATTGTTGACTAGAAAGTCATGTAAAATTTTTTTCATAGCTCTAGGGACTGGAAGTTCAAGACAAAGGTGCCCATGGGGTAGGTTTCTGCTGAGACCTCTCCTCTTGGCTCACAGCTGTCTTCTCACTGTGTTTTCACATGATCACCCTTCTCTGTAACCTAATCTCTTCTCACAAGGACCCCTGTCATATTAGATTGGGCCTAATGTAATGTCCTCATCTGAACTTCATTACCTCTATAAAGGCCCTATTTTCAAGGAGTGTCACATTCTGAGGTACTGGAGGTTAAGTTATGAACATATGAATGAAAGGCCCACAATTCAGCCCCTAACAATAACTATGCATATTATTTTATGCAAATTGTTCCTCAATAGAAAATAAAGGAAGTAACCCTCCTCCCCTAATTCTTGAATGTAGAGGAGAACTGGACATTGGTGATCAAAGAGCATGTGTGTCATCCAAGGTCAGAAGCATAGTAAAAGAGTTAAAATAACAAGACAGCCAACATTTATTGAATAAGGCCCTTTTCATGTATTAGGTGATTTAATCTCTGCAAAAATCCTATGAGCTGTAGGTGCAGTTATTATCTCATTTTTTAGATGAAGAAACTATATTATAAAGAGACTAAGCAGTTTACTTAAGGTTATAGAGGTATAAAGTGGCCAAGCCATGTGTGGTTTAAATCTGAGTAGGACAGTTCACCTCTGTCCCTTGGGCTAGAGAAGGAATCACTGCTAGTTGGGTACCTGGAAAGGCAGATGCGGCCAGGAATCATGAGACCCTTCTAGAGAACAGAAGAATCCCAGGGTGGGGGCTAATGGAGAATTTGGCTGATTGCTGTGTTGCCCACCATAGTATCTGGCACATAGGGTATTTTCAATATTATTTTTGAATGCACTTGACAGGTTTCTTTGACTATTACTTGCAGGTTCTCTTCTTAGGGGATCTGGTCTCACCTGTAACTCAGAAGATCCCTCCTTTGTGTGTGTGTGTGTGTGTGTGTGTGTGTGTGTTAACTTTTCATTAAAATAAACATACATAGAGAACAATGTACTATCCCCTCTTATTCCGCTTTCCAGACATCACTCCTCACATGAAGGGTAATTATGTCCTTACGTAGCATGGATGGTTTTTGCCTTCTTTATTAGTTTCCCAAAGGAGTTACAACAAACTGAGTGACCATCTTCAACTACCATAAAGTAGGTAACTTAGTAGAATTTTGTTGTCTTACAATTTTGGAGACTACAAGTTCAAAATCAAGATGTCAGCATGGCCATGATCCCTATAACGGAGACTCCTTGCTTATCTTTTCCTAGCATCTGGTGGTTTGCCTGCAGGTTTTGGTGTTCTTTGGCTCGCAAGGGCAGCTCTTCAATCTCTGCCTTTGTCGTCACATGACATTCTCCCCTCTGTGCCTGTTCCTCTGTGGCTCTTTTCTTATTAGAACACCAGCCATACTGGATTAAGGATCCATTCTACTTCAAAATGACTTTATCAGAGGGATTACATCTGTATCCATCCTATTTCCAATTAAAACCACATTCTCAGGTACAGAGGATTAGGACTGCAACATGTTTTGGGGAGGGTAGGAGGATGCCATTCAACCCATACGTTATCCAAATGAAAAAAAGGAAAACTGTACAGGATGAACTTTTCTGTGGCTGGCTTTTTTCACTCAATGCAATATTTATGAAATTCCTTCATATTGCATATTGTATATATTTATGTTACTTTAAATCTCATTTGTTATGGTTTAGATTGAAAACATCCCCTGAAAGTCTAGAATTCAGAGGTGGGCTTTTGAAAGGTGACTGGATCGTGGGGGCTCTATCCTCATCAGTGGATGAATCCATTGATGAGTTCGTAGTTGACTGTGTTCTTCAGAGGCAGGCACTGTTTGGAGAGGCTGACCACTTGGGCATAACATGAAGGGTACATTCTTGTCCCCATCTCCTTCTTTCTCTTTCTGTTCCCTGGCTGTCGTGAGGTGAGCAGCTTTCTTCCATAAGGCCCTTCCACTGTGCATTTCTTCTGCCTTGGAGCCAGCCAACTTTGAGCTGAACCCACTGGAAGCTATAAGCCAAATCAACCTCTTCTTTAAGTTGTGGGGGTCAGATATTGTGTCCCAGTGACGTGAAAATGGCTAAAACATCATTGTTGTATAGTATTCCAGTTTTGAGAAATACCATCATTGGTTTATCCATTATACTATTGGTGAACGTTTGGATAATTTCCTGTTGATGCTAGTACTGTTATGGATATTCGGCTATATATGGTTTGGTGATCTTACGAGTGGTATATGTGTGGAAATAAAATCACTGTAACAGAGTAGGCAGATGGTCAGCTTTAGTAGATACAGACAAATAATATCCAGTGGGAGTTTAGAATTCACCCCACCTCCAACAGTGTATAAAAGTTCTCATTGCTCCCCCTCCAATACTTGATATTGTCTTTCTTTTTCATTTTAGCTTTTCTGGTGCATGGGTGTTGACATCACATCATGCCATGCTTTTAATTTGCTTCCTTTGGCTTTTCATTCCAGCTTCCCATCTCTCTTTGTTGATCTTATATACTTCCTGGTCTCCTCACTACCCATTACCACAATTAGCATCTCAAAATTCATTCTTTACAGTCCAATGCCTTGATCTATAAGGAAACCAATGTTTTGCTCCATTTACCATCCTCTTAACAGAAGAATTTCACTTGCAGTACTTTGAACTGCTTCTGAACTCACTGATGCTACAAAAGGATCCATGCTTGTTTGTTGATTATTTTGTTTTTCATGCCTTAAGAGCACAACTGGAACAAACATGAAGATGGAGAGTAAGATGCTTGCCATAACAAATCTATAGGTTCTTTAGTGCATGCAAATCTACTTATAGCAACCCCCACTACTCACTGCTCGATGGGTGTTTTTCTTATTGTTTGATTGTTAAATGTGTTTCACAGTGAAGTTATGTTAGAGTGTCAGGCTGCAAAAAGAGATAAAGCAACTCTGGAGCACAGTGAGTACAAGTATGGAGGCAGCCATTCCTTGTTGAAATCACCACCAGAAGCCCTATCATTTTAAGGGAAGAATCAGGTCTCTTAGGATGGAACAGGGACTGGCTAGTGTCCTTCTTCCCATCTGCATTCTCTGACCAAGAGGTAGCAAACTTGAGTCCATCCTAATTTTACTAGGAAGCAAAATGGTACCCTAGAGAAGATATAAATCTGCGGGGAAAGGGTCAGTCTCCTTAACTAAATCTGTGTCCTTCCATTCACTGGGTCTGTGAGTGGGTCAGGGAGCTGGGCATATGGCTCCCTAGAGGAAGCAGGTATCTAGCAAGAGAAAAGAAGCCTCCCCTATTTGAAGCACAGGTTGTTCTTTGGTGCGCTCAGGGCCTTGGTCCTATTTTTCTACCTCAGGTGTTCTATAAAACCCCTGTGAAGAGGCCAGTCTGTCTGGGTTACTGTCTGGACTGGGTTGGAGATGTCAAGGAGAGCCATCCCTCTGAGGTCTTGAATCTGTGTTGGTTCCAAAACTGGCATTGGACAAATCAGACTCTTGCTATTTGACATTTATTGAATGTCTCAGTACCTTGGTTAGAGATTCTGTATATCATTATCTGGTTGTATAAGAATTTTTTTTTTAACATGAACAAGAGCCTTACTTCTGTAAAGGGTAATCCAGAAACCACCCACCCATCATCACCACAGTGCTGACAAATGGAAACTGCCAACATTTAGGTAAATGGAATAAAGACTTTCTTCTTCAAGGTCCAACAAACTAATGTTGGACCATGACTGTAACACAGAATTATACTATTTCTACAATTTCCCTTAGCTTTACTTTCCTGTCTGGAAACAGCACAGCTCTGTGACTTATTGGGATGGAATTTTCCCCAAGCATTGTATCCTTATATTTATCTTCCAAAGGGTACCCTGTGGAGAAACTTCATGTGAAGCTGGGTAGTAGTGTCTCCTTAGGGAGAAGAGCATTACAGCAGTTTGTGGGCTGCTCAGGTATGAGGCCAGGAGAGGATTGTGGAGGGGTAGACTGTGGAAAGGGGGAACTACTAGAACAAATCTCACATAGCTTTAGAGAACATTTAGGATTATCTGTAGCTGGTCTCAAATCTATGTAAATTAGGTGGTACCCAGGGTCCTCCCTTAAGGACAGGGAATTATTGAGGGTCATGGTCATACTGTGGCAAATATGATAAAGTGGAAAATTGACAAGTAACTTAATGTCCAGCCTGCAAACTGAGTATTGCCCACCTGACCTTCCATACAGTCCCACCACCTAACATCAAGAGGAAAGGACAGAAAACTATTTCAAAGTAAATATTTTTCAAATTTCCAAAATAGCAACATTCAAGTTGTCAGGAATCAGTGCCGGTTTTCTCACTGGCATTTTTCTATACTTTACTCAATGATTAGTAGGTAAACAAAGTTGTAACAATATACATTTTCCAACATGGGAATAACTAGAGCTATTTTCATTTATATCAATGCTATCAAGAAGCATTTCTTCTTTCTTGAATCAGTAAGAGTTTGTTTATCACTGTTCTGGTCATCCACCATGGAGAAAGGCAGTGGAATTACATAGAAATCCAGAACAATCACTTCCATTTTCTGAGACTGTCACTGTTCCAAGAGCTTGTGGCAGACGGTATTGTTGTCCCCAGTTCTCCACCTCCTCCTAGTGTCTATGCCTTTTTTATGTGGCTTTGCAGTGTCTCCCTTCTCCATTAATACAGAATTTAGCCATGTGACTAGCTATGGCCAGTGAGGATGTTGGCAGATGTGATGCAAACAAAGCCTTGGAATGCGCTTGTGCTATTGGCTTGGCCTCTCAAGCTTGTGCCATTGCCATGGGAAAAGCTTTCCCCATCACACATCTGCAAACTGCTGCCCTTTATCCTGACCCCAGAGGAAAAACATGAGCCAAGGCCAACTAGACCTGCAGTTTGAAGTTGAGCTCCCCAGGAGAGCTGAGTCTAGGTCAGCTGATCCACAGATACTTGCAGACCCACAAATATGAAACTCAGTAGTTATTCTGATTGTCACTGAATTTATAGTAATAGCCCATTTTAGAATTCTTAAAGCATTTTTCATTTAACTCACTAATACTACATGTGGGTACTTATATTCCCATATTAAAGATTTGGAAACTGATTCATAGAGAAGTTAATTAATATGCTCAGGTTCACAGAATGTCAGAATGGTGATTCAAACACAAGTGTGTGGGATTCCAAAGCTTATGCTCTTAACCACTATGTTTTCTTCATAGAGTATAAAACTATAGGATACAGGGCAAGGAGAGATGACCTACATCTTTCATTTCCCTCACAAATTAAATGCTAGCCAGTTGCTCTCCTGTTTTTGGATGACTGTACAATTTGATATCTTGAGAATTTGAACTGCTTCTTCCTATCCTCCCCAGCAGATGGGTCCTGTTCTTAAAACCTACAACTTAAAGTGTCATTGACTTTTCAAAGTTTGCAAAAATTCCCTGGTGATATATTTGCTTATTGAACATGAGCCATTTACTTACCAAGAGATGCAGGAACTGAGAAGTTTATACCTCCTGGCAACTGAAGGTCAATCAGGAGTGAAGATATTGAACCTTTGAGGCTTTAATCCAAATCAGTGGAAAACTAGGATTTTATGTTTCTGTTTCTCTCTAATTTTCCAAGAATATTGGTAAATATGAAGCCACTTGGGTTTACTTATACTGGGTTAGATGTAAGATTTGGAAACAGATGACTGAGTCCAATAACTAAGTGGCCTTGAGCAAGTTCCTTAAACTTTCTGTGCCTCAGTTTTTTCACCTTAAAATGGAGATAGTAATACTACCTCCTCTAGGGTTGTCTGGGAATAAAGTGAGATGATGCATATAAAGTACTTACTTAACACAATATCTGGCTTTGACATGCTTTTGGCTATAAGTGACAAAGATCTTGAGTCAAAATGGCTTAAGCAATTAGGAAATGTGTTATATCATATATCTCAGCAAAGGAAGAGAGTTCTAGATATGGTCAAGATCTATCAGCCATTCCCTGAGCCTACCCTTCTTCAGGCTGACCTCCCTGGAAGCAAGATGGCTGCTGAGCAGCAACTAGGACAATGGGATTGCTTGTCCATCCAGGGAAGACAGACAGCAAACCACTGCTACGTATGGAAAGACATTCCTTCTCTTCAATCCCTTTGGGCCAACCTTTCCTATCCCCTCACCCCTTGAATCAATAACAGTTGCCAGAGGCATCCCCCGTGGTGACTGGTTTTACCTTGAGCCTTTGAACCAGTCTGGGGAAAAGAGACATGGATTATGGTGCTTGAGTTATGAGTCAAGATTCGTGTTTGTTTCTGGGCATAAGGGTGGCCTTCCCTTAAGTTACATGGTTTCAGTGGGGAAGGGGTGATTACTTGAACATCAAGATCTTATTAGAAAAGAGGGAGGGAATAACTTTGGGAAGAGCATTCAACAATGGTTACCACAGCCAGGCAAAAGTAAATGCTCAAAAATTGTCAGCTATTTTACTATTCCATTTTTGCAGCCATAGCATTTTTGTAACAGTCAGTTGTGGTGTTTTATGACAAAGCAACTAATAACTGGCCTTTCGCCACTGCTAAAAGATAAATATGGTAACTCGGGGATGATAAATCATTTACATTGAAATCTTCTCTTTCTTTTTCTTTTTGGGAAATTGATCTACCTGGAAAACAAACTCCGTGATCTGTGAAGACTTGGAAGGTCTAAGTTCAATTCTTCATATCATTGTCACCTTGAAAAGATAAAGTTGATAATGCATAGCAGCTTTTTCCCACCTCGGGCCAAGCAATATTTTTCCTTCAAAAATATTATACTGCAACAATTTTTGTGTAAAATCCTGGCACTCCGTGGTGGGCATCTGTTGCTTTTGCTTACCCATCTACCTTCCTCTCTTCTCACCTAACTCAACCTCTATTTCCAGTGGCAAACCTGTTCTGGGTGATTTGGACAAGGCTGACCTCATCTGTATATGTGCAGACATATGCTCACAAGCCACACCCATCAGTCAGAATATGTCACCCCTTCCTTTGAAGTAAATGATCAATTTAAGCATGGGCTCCTGACTGAAGCCCGGCCAATCATACTTTCTTCCTGAAAATTTGAATCTTGAGCTGAGGGAACAAGTGTCAAAGAAGCCAGGGCTGAATCCTGATATAACCGATACCTGAAAAATATACTTTATGAATTCCTGTGATTTATACTCAGAGCCAATGTAGTTTCCTTTGGTCCCAAGTTCTTATTATCTTTATTATGCATTTCTGTGAGCTTCCCAGGATTTCTTCAGTAAATATTGTTATGGACTGAATTGTGTCCCCCCCCTCCACAATCTTATATGTCAAAGCCCTAACCCTTAATATAACTATATTTCTGTATTTGGAGATAGAGCTTTTAGGAGTAATTAATGTTAAATTAGGTCATAGGGGAGGTTTCTAATCTGGCAGGACTAGTGGCTTTATAAGAAAACAGAAAAAAGAGAGAGGAAGATATTTCTCCACATGCACAAATCAAGGAAAGCCACATGAGGACACACTAAGAAGGTATATACAGTATCTGCAAGCAAGGAAGGAGTTTTCACCAGAACTGAGCATGTTGGCACACTGGTCTTAGATGTCCAGTTTCTACAAATTTGAGAAAAGTAATGTTTGTTGTTTAAGCCCCCCAGTCTATGGTATTTTGTTATGGTAGTGTGAACAGACAGATCACTACCATTTTCCCTCTTGAGATAGCTAAGTTAGCTAGTGTCAATATCTATTGCTTACCCACCAAATAAATCCTCACTTTGAGATTGTAAAGTAGATGGTTAAATAACCACCACTTCACCCTGTATTCTCAGGGTACCTCAATCTGCCTATGTTAACACTAGATTTAGGAAAATATCAGGATATTGGAGGGGTACTTCTTATAGCTTTCCCCAGGGTCCTACAAGAACACCTGGTCCATCTGAAAGTAAAAAGGGAACAGTATAAGCTGGGGGTGATGGTGCAGCCTGTAATCCCAGCATTCTGGGAGGTATCAAACTAGAGCCCAGCCTAGGCAATATAGCAATTTAGGGAAAGCCTGTTTCAAAAAAATTTTTTAAAAGGGCTGGGTGTGTGGGTGTGTAGGTTTGTAGGTGTGTAGCTCAGTGTGAAGGCCTGGGGTTCAATCCCCAGTACGGCAAAAAAAAAAAAAAAAAAAAACAGAAGGAAAGAAGAAGGAGTATAACTCTTGCTCAGAAAGCCTCTCTCCAATGTGACCAGCAACCTCAAATGTCTGAGAAACAAGATCCAGACCTTTAGTGGGACCAAAGGCCCCTATGTTATTCCCCAAGCTAAAGTTAGAGCTCATTAAGGAAGGGAGGAGGGAAGCACAGTGGGGAATAAAATCAGTCCCAGGAAGAGATCTGTGGAAAATCAGAAATCCTTAGCTCCCTCCAAATATCTCCAGAGGAGTACTCTTTGCCTGACAAAGGAAATAATTATCCTCATTGTATTAACCCATTCACTCAAATTGAATGGGAGCTTTGAACTTGGAAGCAAGGGGCAGATTAACCAAGCTTCACAATTAACCTATTGTTTTTTTATTGCCCAAATGCAAAGGCCAAAGTGGAAGCTGTTAGACTAAGAATGAAAGGTTACCTGGTGCACACTGAGACCAATTATGAAAATAAAAGAAAGCCACAAAGCTGAGGTCCAGGATCAAGCACTATAACTTAACAAGACCTGCAGACTTGATTAGAGTTGCCCCTAGGTTGTGCCAGAGCCTATGCAAGCATTGTTTGGAGGGAGGCAGGGGTTATCTATGTAAACAACCTATGAACATGCCACAAAATTTGTAGTCTTATATAGGACATAGAGATTTACTGATTAAATTTTCAAATTAAGGGCTTAAAAGAGGTATTTACGTATTTGTTTACTATCCAATCAGTGTTTCTGAAGATTATTCATAGTGTCCTGAATCCATCTCCTCCTGCTCAGGTCCAGGATCCATCTTTTTATGCTCTTTATTCCCAAATGTATCATTCCTGGATACTTTCTTATCCCTCATCAGTAGCAATACTCTTATAACTCACAGTGCCATGGTTCTTTGGAATCTGTTTATACTGAAGATTCTTCAATATAACAATGTATCTTCTTGCTTGTTTTAGTCCTTCACACCACTCTTCCCATGTATTCTGAGGTGGTTACTTTCCTCAGGATGCTGCAGCATCCGAAGTGCCACCCAGGAATGCTGGCTTCCAGTGACTCTCTCAAAGGTGATTACTGTGTTTTGTTGGTGATGGTCACGAGTACAAGTCTTACTGAGTATGTGAAAAAATCCAAACAATAATATTTTGTAGTCTTATATTTACTGTTTAGAATGTTGCAGTTTATATGTAGAACACCACGCCTCCCCTTGAGCAGTCATCACTGCATTCCTAGAACATGATCTCTTCCAGCATTGTACTCAGCCTGCTCTTCACATATCACTGCCAGTATGGAGGGTAGCAGAGATCTATGGGCACCTACAGAACAGCAGTTTCATCTGGGCAAGAAATGTCCATTCCTTGTCCCGTGTGGCTTGAGACCAACTCAGGAGAGCTTGACGTTACATAGATTGGAGACAAGAGGGTCCACTGACTTTGAAGAGTGACAGTCTAGTGACCTTGGAGGCAACAGGCCTGTCCACCCCCGAAGGACAGGTGGTGTAAAGCCTAGGTGTTGCTGGCCACTCAGATCTGCACATTCAGGTCTGTTTGCTCACCACTGATGAAACCAAAAGAGAAGATTTGCTTTGGTGCAAAAAAAGGCTTTATTCAAAGCCAGCTCCAAAGAGATAGAGGGGCTTCATTTGCTTCAAATTACCATAGCCTTGTGTGTAACTGTGTAAGAGCCTTTCATAGCAAGGTACGGGGGCGGGGGGGGGGGTTTGAATACAATGAAACAATACGATCTCCGGGCTTGCTCCATCCTCCCAGCCATCTTTCACTCTCTCCCTTCCCTTCGAAAATGAAACTAGGGCCTGAACCACCTGAGCACCGCACCTGCAGTTTCCCTCCACTCATCTGGACAGAGGAGAGGAGGGAGTGATGTTTATGCCCAAGGCATGGGGAAGTATGGAGAAGCCTCTTGACTCTAAAGAAAACAAAATCTAACTTTTACAGTTTCATTTTGCCATGCCTATCACATGAGAATGAGGTAGGTGAATCTGATGACAAGGACCCATAGAGGTCCAGGTTTGGGGGAGAGGATGCATTAACCCCCCCACCATGGTATTGTGGAACATTTCAGGCCCCAAAGGGGGTATTTTAGAAAATTTCTAGGAAAGAATTACAAAAGCCCAGGGCCCCTTGGAGCATGAAGATCGAACCAAGTAAGGGTCCTGCTTGCTGAGCCCTAAGACCCACACTGGCTTTGATGACTAACCAATTCTCTTGTTGAAAAATCCAAAAATTGACCACTAATTGAGGTTTCTAACAATACAGCATTATTAAAGTGACCTTAAAGCTTGGAAGGCAGAGATCTGTGATTGTTCAGTTTCTAGGCAATCCACAAGCCTCAGTCACTGTCCTGACAGGCACTGGGATGGTAAATGGTTGCATCCTCTAGAACACAATTGTTTCTTACAGCCCTCTTAGAGAAGTCCATGCAAGACAATGGTCAGTGGGTACAACTGGGATGGAACTATGTTCTCACCCTATAATGCATGGAGTCTTGCTATCTGACCCCAAAATGATACATAACCTGGGCTCCTTCTCTATTTTTTCCCTCTCTCCTTCTCCCAAAAGGAAGGAACTTTTATTTTAGTTTTATTTTCCTTCAGCACTGCATATGGGGAATATTATAGGTGATTAAGATTACCTTTCATATATTTGAGATCATCTTTATTTTTCATTGATAATCTAATTAAAATTTGCCATCTCCTTCACATGCCATTGCAGGTGAGAGGCTGTGCTGCTATTAGCCGTACTGGGGAATTCTGTATTATGTGAGATTTGTGGTAGATATTTCAAAATACCCTTCATGGTCATCACTTTTGAAACTGTGGTAGTTATAGTACTCATTACTACATCTGGATATTTAATGAATCAATAAAGACATACATAGATTGCTTTATGATGAATTTTTTATAATATGTGTCTAACTATATTTCAAGTACACTTTATTTTCTTAGTTTATAAACACAATTCTAAGGAGAAGTCTACAGACATCACTAGACTGCTGGAGGGTCCAGGCAACAGAAAGTTCAAGAACCCCTTACATAAGGGTGACATAACCAGATCTGGGTCAAGGATCAGAAATCCAGGACTTGAAATTGAACTTAGTATCTGGAAAAGACTTTGGTTTCTCTTTTTTTGTCTCTTCCTTCCTCCCTCCCGCCCTCCCTCCACTTCAAGCTCTGTGCTTATTAGTTGTTCATTACATTTTGTTGGCTGTGTTTGCAGTGGGAGCATTGCTCCTGTTGGCTCAGCCCACCAAGTTATTGTCTTGTTCCAACCTTCTACTCCCATTCTTGTTGAGTTACACAGACCATCTTCAGTCTGACTGTAAGGAAACCTGAATCATGAAGATGATAGATTTGATATCAAGAGTGTATTTGAAGAAAGAATCTTTCATTGCCTGGGACTGCTAGTGGACACTTTCTAGTCCTCAGATGTTTTTCTGGTCCTGCTCCTTTCTGAGAGGCACTGCATAAAAGAGCTAAACTCTCTCTGTTCTGAGAAGTCCTAATTAATGCATGTGCCGATTTGCTCTTCCCCACGACGACTTCAGATTAATGATTACTGTGTGTCACATATGTTATCTCTTACGTATCTTTAATAAAAATAACAATGGCTACACTTTACAGTAGCATCACTGTGTTCAGGAGCCCAGTACCAAGCCCTTCATATTCATTCTTTCATTTAACCTTCCTGCCACCCTCTGGGGTAACTCTTGAGCATTATTTGCCTCACTGTACAGGGGAAGGAACTGAGGTGCAAAGAATTTCAGTAAATTTCTCAAGGTCACACCACTAGAAAGTGGTAAGGCGGGTTTCACACCAAGGTTTGTTTGATTTCATAGCACTTAACTACCTGCCATCATGCTGTTCTGTTTTAATGCTAAGGGGAAGTGAGAAATTTAATAGTAGAACTTGGGCAACGTAGCAATAAAGATGGGGTAGCACGCATCACTCTTACAATGACCCGACCCTTCTTTCAGTCCTCTGACTTTTACACTCCTGAGGTGGCTGGAATACTGTTATGCCTGTGTAGGGAAAGATGGGAGCCCCAGGTAGGAGTAGAATAGGGACCCGAGGCCTTTTAGAGAGTAGGAGAAAAGCAGCCTCTGAACAGCAGACAGTTTTGTGGTTTTACTTCTGAAGCAACAAGCTGACCACTCAATGAATAACCTTGGACCAGCTTTCAAAACTGCTCTCCTCAACCTTTGCAGTTTAAACATCCTGAACTGTTTCTAAACCATGTGTTGTAACTATCCTGATGCACTGTAGACCTTGTACCCTTAGCAACAAGCACAACAACCAATTAAGTACAGACACCCTGGTTGGGTGGAAACTGCCTCCATCCTATATAAGACAACTGCCCAACTGCCCAATACCTGTTATGTAAAGGAGGCGAGGTTTATTCTGGCTCACAGTTTCAGAGGTTGCTGTCCATAGTTGGCCAGCTCTGAGGCAGAAACATCATGGCAGAGGGTCATGGTGGCTCATGGTGGCCAGAAAGCAGAGAATAA
This sequence comes from Heterocephalus glaber, assembly GCF_053883595.1. NCBI lineage: Eukaryota > Metazoa > Chordata > Mammalia > Rodentia > Bathyergidae > Heterocephalus > Heterocephalus glaber. Next base: position 9,680,105 of record NW_028258340.1, on the reverse strand, counting down.
AAGAGCCTGAGAGTAGGAAGCCAGACAGTGGCTGGATATAGCATCCAAGGTCACATCGCCATGGCCCACCCAAACACACCCAGAAGAATGTTCCATGTGACATTTAAGGTGGATCATCAACTTGATTGGCTTTGGAGCCATCCGGGTGACTCATAAATCACAGTTTTTTGTGTTTTTTTTGTTGGTACCAGGGATCGAACTTGGGTCCTTGCACTTGCGCAGCAGGCGGCGAAACCACTGAGCTAAATCCCCAGCCCATAAATCACAGTTTTAGGTGTGTCTGAGTGAGTCTCGGTGTCTATATCTGCCCCTTTCTTCCATAGCACTGTTCCCCTGCTCTGCTTTCTGGCTGCCATGAACCAAGCATCTTTTCTCCATCATGATGCTTTCCCCTTGGAGCCAGATGATTAAGGATTGAATTCTCTAAAACTGTGAGCCAAATTAAACCTCTCCTCTTTTAAGTTGTGGGTGTCAAGTATTGTGTCTCCATTATGGGAAGTGACTGATACACTTTACTAATCTCTTAGGTGTCTCTCAAGCCAATGAAGTTGACAATTGAAATTAACCATCATGGTGAAATGGCCAAGAAGGCAGTGAGCGCATGACTCCAAGGTTGGCCCAACCAAATGGAAAGTTCCATTCCTTACTCAACACCCAGCAACTACTTTCCAGAGAGCTCTAGGTTGTAGTGTGGAGGGGAGAAGGATAGGAGATGGACTGAGAACCCTGGCTGGTCTTAAAAGTCTAGATACCAACCAGCTCTGCAACCTTGGGAGAATGTTCCTCACCCTCTTTTGGTCTGCATCTGCTTTGTACTACAGGGAAGTTAGCTGCTAGTTCAGACAGTTTATGATGCCATGGTTTTAAAGAAGGGCAGACAATGCTGCCCTGGGAGACACAGTCTCAGGTAGGTACCAGCCTCTTATGGGGGCTTACCTCTCCAATGTTGTGTTAATCTCCCCCTGATTTTCTGAGACTGCACTGTGTCACCATGAGATTTGACTTTACTGTTAGTACAAGCTGTCATCTGGCTCTGGAATTTAGGTCCAATGTGATGGTAAGGAGCTCTGGCTCAGGAGTAGGACTGCATGGGCTCATGTTCTCACTCTGTTGCTTACTGTCTGTGCCTTAGTTTCTTCATTTGTTAAAAAAAAAAGGAGCAATAAACTGGGCTTAGTGGTGTATGCCTGTAATCCCAACTACTCAGGAAGTTGGGGATATAGCCCAGCACTCCCTGGGTTCAATTACCAGTGTCAAAAAAAAGAATGAGACCAATAATGGTGCCTTTGTCATAGGGTCATCTGAGGACTAAAGGATATATTCATGTAAGATGCTCTACTGCTTCACTGGGACCTTTGCTTTCAAGTTAGCAACTATTAGCTGCAACTGAACCTCAATCAGCAAATATCTATGCTGTGCCTCTAAGAATAAGGCCCAAAGGGAAGCGAATGAGGGACACTGAGAGGCATAATCATGGCCTCTTAACCCAGAGTTGCATAGCATGCTTAACACATACAGACACTGAGAGTTTGGAGTTGGAGAAATCCATTGGCAATCAATTCCTGAGAAAGGAAAGGGGGAGAAAGCAAGACTACAGAGGAGGACCCAGAACTCTGTGTGATGCAAACCCAACAAAGCCTTGGCCAATCTGCCAGGGAGCTCTGGAACAAGGACTGCCTTCAGAATGTCTCCTGCTGGACTCAGATGCCCACACCGCCTGATCTCCATCTTATTCACTTACCAGACATGGGCTACTGTGGTATGAACGTGACTCTGGGTGAGGCAGCTCTCAGCAGCTTAGCCAGACTGATAACTGGAGTATGCATTCAGGGCTGGACATCATGTCCCTCCCTGAAGGAGGATCTAGGCAGCACAACTGAGTATCCACCACACTCGAGAGTTTATAAGTGACCAAAGGTATGAGTGTAGAACTAAGACAGACGGCAGAAATTCCCCAGGCCTGGCTGAACTGAGAGATGATTTTCCCATGTTCACTAAAAATAAACGTACTACAATAAGAAGTCAGACCCTTGTAGAGAATGGATGAGAAAATGTGAGCTCTGTATCCCATGCCACACTGGAAGGAGTAGAGAGAAGTTCAGCCTAAGATCAGAAACCTGCGTCGGGGTAAGAGGGGAAGAAAATGCAAGGGAAAGCATATTATGCTGGATTTTACTGATTTGCTTTAATCGTGGTGACCAGCATGATATTTCCAGGTCACAAACATGTTCTGACTAATATGAAGGCTATGTCACAATATGACACACTGGGCAAATCTATATCCTAAAGACTGGATGGAAGCTCAATTAGTTAGAGAGCCACTTAAACAAGTGTTAAGAGAATCTCAAAACACTCTATGGTCTTGGAAGATGCCTGTAAATGACAGGGAAGCCAAATTCTGAACTTAGATCAAGATCATAAAAATGGCCCCAGAGCCTCTCTCAGGGTATTTCATTGTCTACGAGTCACATTCCTTCATCTATTGTCTTTGCATGGTGGTCCTCACCACCACGATGATCCCCACATATTAAAAGGGCCCACTTTTAGAGAAAGTGCTGAGTGAGGGAAGGGAGTGGCTTCCCCTTCTTGACCCTCTTATAAATTTGCAAGCACATTCTGGCGGCATGTTGCAGAGGGCCTGCAATGCCCAGGCAAGGCAGCTATGTTTACTTTGGCAAGAATTGTGAGAACCATTGGAAATTTTGTAGTCTGAGGAGAGATGAAGGAATTGGATCTGGGCTTTAGCGGGATCCATTTGCAAGCAGCGTCCTAGATATTCTGAAACAGTAGAAAGTGGGAGTCAGACCCCTAATACTGAGAACCTGTTGTTTTGGTAGGAGTTAAGGAAAGGGACCTGAGCTGTGGGTGGCAGTAGGGAGGAAGAGTTGGATGGGAGAGACAATGCAAGGCACTCAGGTTTCTGAAAATGATAACTGGTCCCTCTAATAGCAATAGCGGAGTCTACAAGAGGAGCTGGTTTGGGGAAAAATAGCTAGAAAGAAATTTCCTTTGGTTATGAGATTTATTAATACGAGGAAAAATTTAAGATTTTTAATGCAAAATCTAGGTTGAGTTGTCAGAGAAGGACCCTGAGATGAAGATCTATGTGCATGGTGGTGGAGGGGGGTTATCAAGAAGTGTCCTTGGGGGAGAACAAGGAACTGAGGGAGGCAGGAAAAGGAAGAGGAAGAAGCCAGGCAAGGGCACACACAGGCAAGTCCCAGCCTCAGGCTGATGTGCAGGGAGCTGTGGAGAGTGATCCAGGCCTCCCCTAGTAAGGCATCTGGGTTCCAGGTTTCCTGTTCCCTATCAGACAGCGACTGTAGGTGAACTCCCAGGTCCTTCCAGTTCCTTGCACACAGGTGCCAAGTCACCTCCTTCTCTTAGATGGAGCACTGCCCTCTTGCAGCACAAGCATAGCTGGTGGGTACTTGAAGGGAAGCAGAGTGAGAGGAGCAGAGTGTGTACCCAAAAGGTCAAGGGAGCCAGAGGATCAGGGGGAGTGCCCCAACTGTCTGCTGTCACAATGAACACTGTCTTGGGAAAAAAGAGTGGCTTGCCAGCAAGGGTTTTGGCCTGGCTGGTCCTTCTTCTCCCCCAGCCATCTGCTGCTTCCAGAAACAGGATGTGGAATCCCGGGCCACGGTGTGTTGCAGCCTTCACTTTGGATTTGCCCTGCACCATGGCAAAGGAGAAGCCAGACAGCTTTGCTCCAGGAGGAGTAGTTACTGGGCTGGGATGTGCTCTGGCTTCTGGCACATCCCTGATGCTGTAGCTTGGGGTCTGTGCTGAGGCCTGCAGAGGGCTCTGGGTCCAGCTCATTATCAGTCTCAATGTTGTGGCTTCCAAGACGAGGCAGTCATTAGTGCTTTGATCCCCTGGTTGCCCTCTCGTACATGGCCACTTGTTGGCAACCAAGAAGGACACTGGCCCTCGCCTGCTGACTGATGCTCTCAGGCCATTAGTCTTGCTGCTGAAAGACTCCAAAAGCAGAGGACACAGGCCTGCTGTAATCACAGGTGAATTACTTTAGCCTAGAGGACATTGATCCTGAACTACAAAGCAGGGAGGGGTTAGGGAGATGCCTCCTCCCCCTAGCAAATACATAAATAAATAACAACAATGAAAGCAATGGAAATATGAAAAAATGTCAAAGAACTTCCCTCTCAAACCTAGCAAGTCACCTTCGCACTCACTTGGGCCTAGGTCTGTTGAGTGAGGCTCTGGGCCAGAACCCCAGATAAGCCAGAGACTGAAAGGTTAACTCCTGGTCTGAAGGGAATGCTCAGGAGCCCGCTCCACACTTGGCTGCCTTCTGTTCTGATGGGTCCATGGATGTGCCACACCAGCTATTCAACAGTTTTTATCGTACCCCTACTCACATCAACTCCTTCCCTCAGCCTCCCATTGTCCTCTCCTACCCTCTCAGTGGGTCCCTAGCAACCCAAGTTCCAGGAAGGCAGAGAAGTAGGCCTGGCTTTGACCTTGCCTTTCAAGCAGCACACAAACAGAAAAGGGTAGACAGGTAGAAGTCTGCTCAGAAGCCTGGACAGTGTCTCCATTCTCTTCATTCCGGAGAGCAGTGTGCTGCATGCTCTGGAGCTGCCATCTAGGGGCTGTCTTCTTTCCAGTGGGGCTAGTCCGGAGCAAGCTGGTCAAGGTGGCACCTTCTTCCGGTGTGGACCGTGCCAACCTCCCTCAACTACCGCCCCTCCACAAGCATTCCCACTCTCTGATTTCCTCAGGCTTGGCATCCTTCCAATCCCACAGGAATTCAGTTGATAAATGAATTCATACTCAAAGGTTATTGACTTAATTTGTCACCCCCATCCAGGAGCTATTTGCACTGAAAAGAGATCCACCAGGGAGAGAGCAATGTTTAACTGCGAAGAATGCCTTTCTAACGGTAGGCTTTCCGACGGAGTGGCTTTCCAGCAGCCTCCTTAGGTCACCAAAGGTGACCTTTCTTTCAGCAAATGTCTACTGCAGGGGTTCCCCAAGTGTAGTGTGCACACAAACAACCTGGGGTGCTTGTGAAACACTGCAGATTCCCGGACTCTACAAATTTGATTTAGTAGGATTGGATGGGCCCCAGGAACCTGCATTTTAATTTACTCATCTCTTTCTGATAATGTAGTACATGGGACATACTTTGGAAAAGTACTTTGGCTGCATATTAGTTTGCCAGGGTTGCCATAACAAAATATCAGACTGTGTGACTCAAGAGAATGGGAATGTATTTGCCCACAGTCCTGGAGGCCAAGAATCCAAGACAGAAGTGTTGGCAAGTTTGGTTTCTCCTGACCATCCTCTCCTGGGCTTCTCCATGATGGTCTTTTTCTGTGTCCTCCCGAGGCTTTTCCTCTGCCCAGACACCCCTACTGCCTCTCTGTGCACCCAAATTTCCTCCTCTAGGATTGACCCCACTCTAACGATCTCATATTAATAGCCTTACCAAATACAGTCACATTCTGAGGTTCTAGGGGTGATGTCTTCAACATACGAAGTTTTAGCAGGACACAATGCAGCTCCCAAGGCATGTAGAAACAAACAAAAAACCCTATGAAACATTTATGAAAGGGCATGAGAAGCCACCAATTTCTCTCCAATTTTCAGTAACTCCAAGAAAGAAAACACGCCCAAGTTGAAAAACGTTGCCCAGAAATCACTGAATTTAGCCAAGGAAAGGGAGGTACAGTGCCCCCTGTCGGTGCCTCTGCCCCTCGTGTAAGCAACTACCACCATGGTTCACCCTCTAAATTGCCTTGCCTGTTGTTATACCGCCCTGGGTTTAGAAATGGTCTTTCTTCTTTCAGCTTCACGGGAGAGAACAGTCTTTGGCGCTGGCACCAGTGTGGCCGCCGGAGGCGGCCCTCGCCTCCGCCTCCGCCTTCGAGGATGTTTCTTTCCCCAGAAAAAAGGGAAGCCCCTTCACCCTCCCCATTCATCATCACCACGGGCAATCTAATTACAGCCTTGTCTTAAAAGAGGAACTCATTTACAATGGAGACTTCTTCCTTATAAAAATGTAACGTCTTGAACTATGTTTTTATGGTCCCCTTTTACAAAAATAAAAAAGGAAATTAATTTCCTTGTACACAGGAAAGACTCACGAGGTCTTGCCAGTTGGGCTAGGAGAGGATTTTCTCTCTCTCTCTCTCTCTCTCTCTCTCTCTCTCTCTCTCTCTCTCTCTCTCTCTCTCTCTCTCTCTCTCTCTCCTCTCTCCTCTCTCTCTCTCTCTCCTCTCTCTCTCTCTCTCTCTCTCTCTCTCTCTCTCTCTCTCTTTCTCTGCCTCCTGCTGTGTGACACTGAAATGCTAAAATGATTTTGGCAGGAGAATATTCTCAAAGGCTGTTTTTATTTCAGCAGCAGAAGAGTATCTCAGAACGCAGGCTGTACCTCTGCCCTGTGGGGCTGTTTCTAATTGCAGGAGGTGAGCTGCAGAAATCCTTCCCCAAGCAGAGTGGGGAGACAGCAGCAAGGAACCTAAGGAAGATAATCGCGTCTGCCACACTCAGTGCTCACCACTTAAAGGAATTAACTTGTTGGAATAAAATATTTCTATGGGTGCAGAAAACTATGCATTAGAATAATGAGGCTGACCTCTTCCTTGCATTGCAATCACGGGCGTTTGTTTCTTCCCTCTCTAATCACAACATGTTATCTTTCTCCTTGCTCACACCTCTGTAGGCAAAACTGGCTGTGAACACTTTAGATTATCACCTTCTCATTTTCAGTGTGAAATAATTGCCCAAGGATGGAAACTGACAAACAGGAATGTGGATTTTGGAACGTAGCACTCTCCTTATTTAGGATAGCTTGAGTAAAATGGAGACAGGTGAGTTACTTCTCCCATCATCCCTGCAGAGAAAGACTTGTATTTTCTCAGACCTGGATTGATTTGAAATTTTAAAGACAAGTGGGCTATTGATACATTTTACTACAAACCTATACTATACAGCAGTACAAGGGTAAGTAGGAGGTTCTAGGGATAGGCTTCACTAGTTTCACTCTGGGTGCCACCACTAACTAGCTGTTGTGGGACCCTGGGGAAATTACTTAACTTCTCTGTCCCTCACTATTTCCTTTACAAAAATGGGACAGTAAGCTGGGCATGGTGGCACATAACTGTAATCCTAGCACTATGGGAAGCTGAGACAGGAGGATTGCAAGTTCCACTCCAGCCTGGGAAACTTAGCGAGAACTTGTCTCAAAATAAAAAATAAAATAAAATGTTTTTAAAGGCTGGGGATGTAGCTCAATGTGAAGGCTCTGGGTTCAATTCCTCAATACTCCCAATGGGAGAGGGACAGTAATAATAATGCTTTATGGGATGGTGAAGTTTGAATGAGTTAATAAGTGTAGGGTGCTTAGAACAATGATCTGCGTGTAGTAAACTCTATAAATATCAGCAATTCATACTTTTGGCCCTGGAAAGAAAGGGGAGCTGCCTTCCTTTTGTCTTCCAGTAATATTTACTAAGCCTTGTGCTCAGAGATAAGAGGTAATCGAGCCCCCTGGCCTCAGGGAGCTCCCGTTTAGTGCCTGTGCCAGATGCACAAATGGTTTCTTATAAGACAGATTTCAACAATCACTCGGCAAGGATGATAGTGACATGAGGTGAAGGCCATAGGGAGAACAGTTTATTTGGAAAGAAGGCTGAGGGAGACAACGTGAAGAAGGTGACATAGGAGCTGTACTCTGCTAGGACAAAAGACAAGAAAGGAACAAAAGAAAGGGGTTCTGGATTGCATGATGAAGCAGGGATCCAGGCAAAGGAGGAGAAAGCACACAGGACACACTTTAGATAAAGGTGAGGACACCTAATGTGACAACACAGATGAATGGAGACCTCCTGTGTCCTGCACCAGCCTAACATCTGGGTCTGTATTCCTAGGTAAAGGTACTGCAAATTACTGTGCTCTCTATAGTTTTTTATTTCTTTGAAAGAATTTGAAAAAAATTTAGAGATAAGCAAAGTCCTGCAGTGACCAACTATCATTTAGCAGAAAGGGCCCCCCTCCCTGGTCTGTCCAGACAGGTCACTTATCACACCCAGAAAACTCTTTGTAGTCAACACAAACGTGCAGCTACCTCTGGGGTACGATGTGGCAGCTATTTAACTGTCACGTAACATGACAATCGAGTGTCCTATTAGAGCTAAAATTTAATTGTGAAGACGGGTACCATATTTAACTGCAATCCTGGGGGGAATTTAGGTTGACAGGCTGTAATTACCCAAACTGGAACCTGGCCAGGACCCACCTACTCTTTGCCAAAAGAGCTATGGGAGTTTTAACCACCGCAGGCAGGCAGGCAGGCATGGGAAGCCAGCCGGTGGTTCCGCAGGGTGGGGAAGCAGCTCTTGCAGCGCCGCAGCGCCCCCTAACCAAGCTCCGGGTAAGCTCAGGCTGTCCAGGGAGCAGCCCTTCTCTGACCTTGGCATGCCTCATCTTTGTGCAGAGCTCTTCGAGGCCCCTACCTGAATCCAATCCATCATGGTTATCAGAAACTTGCCATTTAAGTTTACGAGGATGTGGGTCCTGCAGTCAGGTTCTTGCCGGCTCTTATCTCTGTCTGTCTGTCCTGTGTGTCTCGCTTCAGGTCCCGCCGCAACTCTCTTATCACGACAGAAATGCTTGTCCTGCTAAAATAATTACCCACCGGAGCACAGTGTTTTCATCACCAGCTGCTGTTTCTACATAGAGATCAATTAGAGGCATTTTTTAAACCAGGGAAGTGGGTTGGTCAGGGCAGTCTACTAAAACTCTCATTAGGATTCTTCCTGCAAAATGCATGGTACTTTGGCCTTCCATTGTAGCTGTTACCAGAAAAAAATTAAAAATTGGGGCAAGAAAAGGTAGAAATGTGGCTTGGGGATGTCACTGAAGGGTTAAAAGAGAGAAAGTTCTGGGCTGCAAGCAGCAGTGTGAATAAATGTGGTCTTAATTTAAGGTTATGGATTTTTAAAAAGCCTAGCTTTTTGTCTTCAGAAGTCTTTGCATTCATATCAGTTAAAAATAATTTAGACAGAAAATAAATGTTGGAGCAAACTCAAATTATTATGTGCATTTTAAATAAACCTGTGTTTCTGCTGCAGACATAGCATATGAATTATAACATTAATAATGATCATGATAATTTGTCAACTAATGATATTTTCGTCAGACCTTCTAGGCTGTTAGTTTCTGGCCCTGCTGTTTAGCTTAGCTGACCTGTCCTTCATTAGAGAGCTGATGACAACTGCCCTCACTCCTTCTGTAGGGTGATAAGGCAGAAAAGCCCATGGTTCTAGTCCTAGCTCTGCACTAAATAGCTGTGTGACCTTGGGCAGGTGGCTTGATGTCTCTGGCTTGCTGTCAAAGAATAGAATGGTCTCAAGGGGAATTAGCAGAGCTGTAATGAGTACAAGCAAAAGTTATACAGTAATGTCATCTGGGATTTTTTTTCCCTTTTAAAAAAGATACACGTTCTGAAAAAAAAGAAACATTCAAAAGTTGACTTCAACCAAGCAATTATTGGTCAGGGCACAGTCTGAAGTTAGACTAAGACTAATTTTTAATAAGGTGGGATGATTTTCCATCCAGTTTCTAAGGACGCACACACACACGCAACACTTGTACATCAGTCAGAGGGAAATCGTCTTATATATGTTGTCGCTGCCCTACAAAGGCAACAACAATAGAATAGAAGTGCCTATTTAATTCTCTGAATAATATAATACTGTCTAAATACTACCAACTTAACAAGAATATATAAGCTTGAACCTTGCAAATTGCTGTTTTGAGAGGTCAAAAAGAATTGAATATGGAAAATTTCATACTGTTTGAACTAACATATAATGTGCTATAGTTTGGATCTGGAATGTCCCCCAAAGGCCATGTGTTAAAAGCTTGGTCAACAGCCTGTGGTGCTACTGAGAGGTGGTGGAAGGAGGAAGTAAGGTCACTGGGGTGTGCCCTTGAAGGGTATTGTGGGACTTCAGCCCCTCCTCTCCCTGCTTCCTGGCCACTGGGAAGTGAGCAACTTTGCTTCATCATGTTCTCGCTACCATGGTGTTCTGCTCACCACAGGCTCAAAAGCAATGGAGTCAACCAACTGTGGACTGAAACCATGAACCAAAATAAACCTTTCATCCTTTTAAATTGTTCATCTCAGGTATATGTCACAGTGACAGAAAGCTGTCTAACACATAATATGTATAAGGTATACATATATACACACCTTGTGATAAGAATAATATAGTATAGAGTACTGTGGTTCTTCTGTATTCTTATTTCTCTAGCAAAGCTCAGAGAAAGATTAATAAACCCTTCATATTTCTGTCCTAATATTTAGAATAAGGCAACATAAAGTCTTAACACCAAACACTTTGGGGTCCCAAGTCATATTCTTAAATGTGAGGATAGGCCCTGATTGGGCCCTATAAGAGTAGGGCCAGAGTTAGCCTATGGGAAGATCACTTACAGGCACTGGTGAGGCCGCTGGCTGCCACCCAAGGGACTGGCACTTTGTGCACTTGTCAAGAGTGATGGCATTGGAGACGGGCTCTATGAGCCCTCCCTACTTAGTTTCGCTCCAAGATTTGAGAGCGTAATATATGTCCCTGGGGAGAGATTCTTTTTTCATTAAGAATTTATGAGTTAATTGGCAATTATTTTTTACTAGCAATTTAAAAAATAAGAATACAAGTATTATACCCAATAATGGTTTCAAGGGTAGCTAATGTGATAGAATGTTCCAGGATGTTTTCAAAAGAAAAAGGTGGGGCTGCTAGGGTTAGGGAAGCTTCTATGAAAAAAGAGAGTGGATTTTATCATGAATTGTGAACTAATGATTCCAGATAGGAACAAGCAAATTTACCAGTGATTAGTTTTTCACTTCCTTCCTAATTTTCACTTCTGTATTTTTTTTGTTGCTTCTTCCACTTCTGTGAAACAGTCAGAATAACTAGACCAGGTGCTTCTTAAAATATATTTTTTAATAATGACTAGATATTTTCATTACAAAGAATACCAATAAATTATGGACAAATGCAAAAGAAGAAAATAAAAATCACCTGTAATCTCATCAGTCACAAGGTATTGCAGAACATTTTTATCCAGATGTTTTCCTATACATGCAATCAACATTTTTTAAATGCTAAAAAATCAGATAGTTCTTATGTTTATACCCTTGAGAAAGGAAATTTTCAAAACAAAGTTATTACAACAAAATATTGATTAATCTGAGTACATTAAAATTCAAAATTTGTATAGAATATTCTTTTATTAGTCAACTAATTGAAAAGTATTTTTAGTTGGGAATTCTTTTTGTTCTTCGGTAGCTCCATTTTCTTAACAACCTTAGATCTTCATGAATACCCTTACATATTTTAAGATTCTTTTAAAAAATAGAATTATGTCTGTTAACTCATATGAAAATTTTCATTTGTTCATGAGAATGTTTTTATTATGTATTTTTTCCCTAAAATATCTACTGATCTTTGTTCGAGAGCATTTGTAAATAAATGTCCAGGCAGGTTAGATGGTCAAAAAAAAAAAATCAGATAGCTCTATGTTCCCCATTTCTAGACTTCTTCGTTCATTTAGTGGCAATGACATATAATGGGCACTTTGCCATATCAATAAATATTAAGCCATTCATATTTTTTAAGTGACTACTTAGTATTACACTGTATATTAAACCAATTAGCTATTGATGCACATTTAGATTGCCTCTACTTTTGCTACCATAAATATTACTGAGGCAATCGATCTTGTTATGTGCATCTTTCGTTGTATACTTGTTTGATTATTCCTTAGGATTCATTGCTACAGGTAGAAACTGTGAGTCACAGACCAAGGCTTATGTTAGGCATTGCCAAATTAATGGCTCTTCAGAAAAAGCTTTATCTATTTACAGTCTTAATGGCAAATGCCCACTTCCCTTCATTTTACCTGGGTATGATAAATGTGTTTCATGTTTGTCAATCTGATCAATAAAAGAATATGTATGGTATTTGGCATCTCATTGATTCAGTGAGATGGAACCTCTTCAGTCTTCATATATACTTGATTTGAATTTCTTCTTCTATGCACTGCATGTTCATTCCTTTTGCCTATTTTTCTATTTGGGTATTCCTCACTTTCTTGTTGATTGTAAGAGTACTTTACATATTAAGGATACTCTTATAATCCCTCATGTGTAAAAAAAAAAATATTTTACCCACGTTTTCATTTGTCCTTTGTTTCTGGATTTTTTTTCAATGTCAGAGTTTTACACTTTTATGCATTGAAGCACTTAACTTTTTCATTAGGAATCCAGTTTTCAGGGTCACTGTAGAAAGGCAGCATATTCATCTGCATTTTACTTTTCCATATCAAAGCACACTATGATTACAGCTCTCTTTTCCCTCCAAATTATGTTTCTTGTTACTTTCCAAAGGGTCTGGAGTGAAAGCCAGAGTGGAGGAAACATGACTATTAATAGTAACACTTGACATTTCTATTTCCAGTGAACTATACAATCACTTTTAAGTGCCCCCTCCTCAGCCACATGGGTCACCCTGCCTGCTATTCATTCACCCTACAGGACGTTGAGGCACAGGAGTGAGAAGGCTGTGGCATTCCATTCGGTAAGTGTCACTCTTGCTGTCCAGGACTTAAATCCAGGTTCCTGACTCCTCATCTGTGCTTAAACCAAGATGAGACGATTCCTCCATGTTGGCTGACAGTTTCTCGGCATACAAAGAGATTGAATTCTCTGGGTAGAGAGCCACTGTTGTTCCTTCCTCTTCCCCAGAAAAGAGAAACCATATACTACATAGGATAGTTTGCAGTCTGGGACTTTCTGACTTTAACTTGAGCCACAGAAGGGATTGTACCACTTAATTCACTGTTAATTTTTGACAAACAGGGTGCCTACTGCAAGTGCTAGGGAAGGCAAGAAAGAAGAGAAAATGAGTGGAAGAAAAATGCCTTTGACCCTGATGAATGGAATGCTCCACAGCATGGCCCTCTAGCTGTGGGTAACTCACATGAAACTCATTCACATCACAAGTTGACTGAGCTTCACCTGTGTGCTAGGCCCTGGGCTATGGACTGGGGGCATAGTGGTGCTTTACAGTCTCAATGGAGCCTCATATGAACTGTTATGGGGGCAGCACAGTGGAGCCATATAGGGGCAATGGCCTCTTTCCTGGGATTCAAAAATTGTCCAGGAGTCCATTGGGGACAGAAAAATCTGGAGTGGTAAGAGATGAAGGCATCATGCAGATTTCTGAAAACAGTGGAGTGAAAGGGAAGCCAGGAAAGCTGGAGATGGGAAAGATAAGGGCTACAGCACTGCTTCTTACACTATCTAAGGAAAAGGACCAGGATTTCTCCCCCAGTGTTGCGGACTGATGCTTATGTACTAAAATGCATAAAAATTAATTAAGCATCTAGAAAGAGCTGGGCACAATGGCATATTTCTGTAATCCCAGCTACATGTGAAGAAAGCTGAGACACAACTGCAAATTCAAGCCCAACTTGGGCGTATTAATGAGACCCTGTTTCAAAATAAAAAGAACTGGGGCTGTAATTCAGGTTTAAAATGTCTCAGGGTTCAATCCCCAGTACCACAAAAACAAAACCTACAAAAAGATATTCAAAATACAAACCCCATTTTTTAGTGTTTTTTAGTGTGAGATTCAGAAGACAAAAATTATCAAATTGCTACAAATGTTTCCATTATCCTCAGCTTCTGTAATCATCTTTTTTTTTTCTCTTTGTGGTACTGGGATAGAACACAGGAGCTACATCCCCAGCCCCCGCCCCCTTTTTTTTTTTTACTTTTTAATTTTGAGACAGAGTCTCACTGAGCCACTAAGTTGCCCAGGCTAGGTTCAAACTTGCATTGCTCCTGCCTCAGTTTTGTGTAATCATTTCTTTACATACCAGCAACAGCTTTCCTTGCTTACTGGTACCAGTTAGCAAGCCACACACAGTGAGCAGCCCTGACCTAGACCAGTCAGGGAAGGAGATGGGGGTCAGTAGTGTCAAATGCTGCCAAAGTGTTAAGTAAATGAGGTCTGGTAAGTGTCTTGTGAATGTAGCAACAAATAGGTGTCTGCAAAGAGCAGGTTCAATGGAGTGGTTGAGACAGAACCCAGACTGAGTTGGTTGAGGAGTTCCTCACTGTTCAAAGCAACTAAAAATTGTAGAAATGAAGATAAACTGAATTATGAGGCTCTTAATAGTGCTAAATATCATCCTTGTTTACATAAAACATTTAACAGAAATCTATGTTGTGGCATGAAATAAGAACAGATAGTAATGTGATAAAGCACATTCTGTAATAATGCATCAGTCTTAAATCCGGAGGTCTGGATGCTCAGTGGAGTCAGACAATCATAAAGCCGGTGGGTGACTTTGCACAAGTCATTAATTCCCTCTGACTCACAGTTTCCTATCTCTGCTAAAGGAAGGCGTTGTGCAAGATCTCATCCCCATGTTTGTGCCCAACTTTTGCATTCTCAAATTTTTCTTTTTTTTTTTCTGGTACTAGGAATAGAACTCAGAACCTTGCTTTTGCCAGGCAGGCTCAGTGCCACTGAGCTAAATCCCCAGCCCTGCATTCTCTGATTTTAATTTTAAATAAACACTGTAAATATTGATGCTCCTGAAAATGATCCAACTTATTGGAAATCAATATGATCTGTTGAATCTTTCTGTAGCACTTCAGGAGCCCACCCATTGCCTGAAAACAAGAGCCAGCAAAAACCTTCTCCACTGGTTGGTTACAGTTAGTAAAAGAAACCTGCCTCTCCCCACAATAGATTTAGGAACCAGAAACATAGAGTTAAAACTATAGCTTCAATCTGAAACATGGGAATGAAAACCCAACTGAGTCTCAGAAATGTCAGAAGTTTTGAGAATTCAGCTTCAGAGCCATGAGAGGTGGCCTGTGATCGGCCCAGGTTTCTAAAGCTTGATTAGATTGACTTGTTAGAAAGCCTTGTGTCCTCTGCCCTAGGGAAAAAGTGTAGAAACCTTGGGCTCTGTGTCCTTCTGCTGGAAGCCAGGTCATTTATGGGAAGCTGGGGCTGGAAAAGACCAAGTTCAAAGCCAAAGTTTGTTTTGAAAATTTGTCCATCCAGGTTCTTAGTGTTAACACTCTAATGTTCATGAAAATAGTGTTAAGCTCACAATCTGGCCCTGGTTAGCAAGGAGAGGAAAGAATTGTAAGGCATCTTTGCATTGCTCTGGGCTTTAAGAAAGACAAAAGAGAAGGCAGTGGAAGGTCGGGGTGGGCGGCAATGTTACAGTGGGTGGTAGCTCAAGCTGGAGGAGGCTGGGAAGTCGGAGGTGGGTAGTTTTCCCTTTTCTGCCTAAGTCCCTTTGAAGTTCCAGAGATTCAGAGATTAGCTGGCTGGATTCCTAGACCCCATCCTTGTCCTTTCTATTGCTGAGAAATTCGCCTATCGACCTGTCTCTAGAGTCTCTGATATCACAGCATCCAAATTCACTAAATTATGAAGTGTCATTGCTGATCTTTCTCGTGCCCATTATGTATCACCACTGAACATTACTCCCTTTTATAGACCTTACCATGATTGTCCGTGTGTTTCCTTTTGGGCAGAGTTAGTAGAGTCACTGCATGGTGACACACACACACACACACACACACACACACACACGCGCGCGCGCATGCACTTAATTCAAGCCCAGCACAAGAAAGCCTTTAGGTGGGCCTAGGTAAACAGTGAATCTCCACATGCTCCCTGCAGAGTGGCTCCCTAATAATCTCCAGGGTCGAAAGCAGCCTCTGCCTTCTGTGGTCCCCTTGTAGCTTCATACTGTCCCCTGCCTATTAGTAGATGGGGTAGCTGTTACCAGATCTGGCTGAAGAAGTGCCCAGCTGTTGCTCTTTCCTCTCTTCAGTTTTCAGTCCCCATCATGTGGACTCATTATGGCTGTGATCGTTGCTGATGACATTAATGCACTGTGCCGCTTCTCCATCGCATGTGCCATCTGCTCCCATCAGCCCTGTGGGGTAAGTGGTAGGTAATTGTTTCCCATCGGTAGTCCATTTTCTCAGATAAAGGATGTGAGATTCAAAAATAAACATCCACTCTGAGTCATTGCGACAAGGCTAGTGTAGATCTAGGGGCAGCCACCCCATCTACTGCTGGTAGTAGGTGAGGCTGCTTTCCCCATAATTCAAGTCGAAGGGCAATTTGATTCATTAACAATGACTCTGGGGGAGGAAGAGGTTCAGGGAGAGAGCAGAGACAAAAAATCCTGAGAGTTAGTATAAACCAGCAGGGTCAATGCAAAAGAAATGGGGAGAGATGGAGAGAGAAATTGGTGATTCATCAGCAAAGCCTTATGAGTGGATGGAAATGAAAAATAAGAGCCCAGGTACTTTCGGCGGTGGGAAAAGACCTTGGGCTGCACAAGCTCAGCTTTCTTGTTAGCTGTGGCCACGGCTGACTCACCAAGGCTTTCAGGTTCCAGACCAGAATTGAAATTGGGCCTGCAGGGGAAGGTAGAGGGGCTCAGAAGGCAGCTAGAGGAGAGGGCAGGATGGGGGACTTGCCAAAGAGGAACAGAAAGCCCAGCTCACAGAAATTACCATGGGGCAGAAACATGATTTAGTTACATCTTCCCAGACTCCCAGGATGACCGATAGGGTTTGTTTTTTTTTAAGGAAATTGCATCCTGTGGTTCACTTTTAACCTGTTTTCCCTTACGCATTGCCATGGCGTCCTCAGCTTGACCTTCACCTCCCCTCAAAGCTCATCTCCACATACATCGATCATTTATTCAATAAATATTTATTGTGGTCCTGCTGGATGCCAGGCGCCATGCTCACTGGGCTGTTGCTGTTGACCTCTGCTGCTGGAAGTGCCCAGATCTACCATCTGCTAGCCTTGCTTGTGCAAACCTGTAAGTGCTCTGGAGTTCTATTTCCTCCTCTCTGCAACAGGATAGTTTCCTAAAAGTATCAAGGGAATCAAATGTGCGCTGAGCTCAGGCCAGGGGCATAAAGGCCCTCAGGACACAGAGGGCTGACATGACCAGCTTCCCTCCTGTGACACCCACACCGGGACCTTCTTCCACACATCTCCTTCCTCCTCCAGCTCCTCGAAGGCCTCCTTGAGCAGCCCTGACCTGCTGCCTACATCTGCTGGCTCAGGCTCTGATTTCATTCCTCCTGTGTCCACCTGCTTGTTCCCACTTGCATGACTGCCTTGTCCCACCTTGGACAGGGTGGAGGGCATCTTTCTTCCCAGGGCCTCTCCCTGGCAGCTGAGCTTGTGTGCAGAGACAAGGGAATGTTGTGGCCCAGCTGCCTTTCTGCCAATGCAGTGCTGTTCCAGTCAGGAGCAGGAGATTCTCTAACACCAGGCTTGCTCCAATAGCAGCCAAGCCCACTAATTGATTCATGTTATTTTATTTTCTATACTGGTGGTTAGGGCCCCTAGCAATTTGATGCAGATTTATGAACCTTATGTAAGTGAGGGCATCCCTATGCTAATCGCACACAAAATGTAAGCTTTGTGGGTACCTCCCCCATTCAACTGTGCCCTGACCCTTTCTCGTCCCTTAAATGGTTTCCTAACCCCCTATCCCCACATGTACCTGAGATCAGCCATCTCCTCTCCTCTGCACCTCCCATCTGCAGGTCATGAAGTGGTCACTTTGGAATGTGTGAGGGACAAGGACAGCCTCTTTGCAAGAGTTTGTCCCTGCCTGATATCCCAGGAAACCACAGGTAGCCTTGGGGCTCATCCCATCCAGCTAGTTTTTATTTTAAGTCTTTTAAATCCTATCCAGCTTTTTCTTCCAATCCTCACAAGAGTGGTGAGACCAGCCCAGGGAAGCCTGAATCCTGCCAGAGGCTCACACATCCGGCTTGGCAGGGTTCCTTTAGGTAGGGTCAGGGCTGCATGTGGTCTTTCCACCTCCAGGGGACTCAGACTCCAACCTCAGGCCTATTCTTTGTTCCAGTTCACTGGCAACTAATCCTCAGAAAGGTGCTGTCTTAAGTGGGGTTCCCTAGAAGGAGAGCCCAAGGCAGGAAGCCAGTGAGGTGCTCTGGAGTGTGTGGGTTCCACATAGTGCCCCACTTCAGGGCAAGTGGGTGAATTTTTGCACTACCTCCCATTTATAGTCATCATCTGCCAGTAGTCCCAGAGGGCAAAGGTGGTAATCGCCTGAGTGTTTTTGGCTAAGACCTCTGCCAATACTCAGCATCTGGGGGGCAGCCCAGGTAGGTTACTAGCTGCACACCCTATGACTTATTTCTTTGTTTAATTTAATTTAACATCCCTGTAAAACAGACATTTACATTGCAGCATCTCCATTTTATACCTGTGCTTTCTAATGCTCAAGGCTGATTGCCACCAGGTTGGTGACCCAGAACGGACAGTATGTGGCTTTGATCCCGGTCTCCCTGACTCCTGCTGGCCTGTCCAGGTGGGCAGTGGACTAGGACTTTTGTCTCCAGCTACTTCCATGTCCGAGGATGCGATGTGTTGCTTTAGAACTTTCTTACACAGCCCGCGTTTCTCTGCAGCCTCCTTCGCTCATTCTCCCTTTGCCATGTCTTCTTTTTATAAAATTCCTGTGTGTGTGTGTGGCGTGCGGGTGGAGTGTGGCGGTGGAGTCAAAGCTTTCCCATCGTCTCTGCCTGCCTTCTTCCTTTGGGCCCCTTCCTTGCCCCTCCCTCCTCCCTCCTTTCTTTCCTTCCCTTTTAGCCTCTTTCCCCTCCTTCATTTTCCTTCCTTGGTCTCCCCTTCCTCTCCCTTCCACTTTCCCTCACCTTACCTTTCTACCGCCATTCACTATCTCCCTTCTCCCTCCTCTTCTTCCTCCTCCTCTTTCTCTCTCTTCCACTCCTCCTATCCTTTTCTTCCCACTCACTTCTTTCCTTTCTCTTTCTTTTCCGCAACTCCTTTCTCCCATCCCACTTTCCTGTCCTGCTCTCTTTCCTCTTGGCCCTTTCTTGCTCCCTTTTCTCCTCCTTTTTCTTCCTCCCCCTCCATTTCCATCGCCATTGCCTTCCTTCTCCCTTCTTTGCTTCAGCTTCCTATTCCCACCCCTCTTTCCCACTCACTTCATCTCCTCCCCCTCCAGCCCTGCCTCCTGGAGGACTGTCCCCCTCACCCCAGACGCGCCGAGGTCTGTTCCTAGCAACCCAGGGCGGATTAGAGAGGGGCATGTCGCCACAGAGCACCCCCCCCACCCCGCGCTCCCGCTCCCGCCGCCCACGCCTTTGGAGAAGGCTGTTTGTCCTCTACGGGCGCTGGGGTTTCCGGACAGCGTGTCCAGTGCACGTCCCCACCCGCTGAAGGACTGGGGACAGGAAGAAAGGCCCGGGTGGCCAAGAGTGTGCTTGGTGCCCTGGGGCCGCAGGGGCTTGTGGGGCTCTGGCGGGAGGGAGCTGAGGGCGGTACCCGGATCCGCCTCGGAGTGGCAGTCTCGCTCGGGGCAGGACGAAGAAGGGGAGTGGGTGAGAGAGGATCCGTGGGAACAGCCTGTCGCCAAGGCAGCACAGTCACAGAATGGCTAGAGCGTGAAGGCTCTGCTCGCCAGCGCTCCTGGTGGAAGAGTGAACCGCGGTGCTGGGCGCTCATTCTCACCGCCTGCCTGCTCCCCCTCTGTCCCATCCGCCTGGCCACCAAACCTCCTAGCCCAGTGCCCCTCCCAGCGGCCCCTCTGCTTCCCTTCTGCCCTTCTGGATGGGTCCTCTTAATTACTGAGCCCCAACTTCCCTTCCTGATTTCTTCTCTCGTTTGGAAACCTACTCCCCTCTTTTGAATTTTATTCCCTGGTTCCCTCAGTGAAACTTGTCCACTCAAAAAGTCCACTATTTATCTCTGATTAGAGCTTGTATATCTGAAGCTGTCACAGTTTTAAGAATTTCTTTCCTGTGAATTAGCTCATGTTATTGTATGAATATCCACTGTAGAAGTCAAAGTAGCCATTAAGCCCATTTTACAGATGAGAAAAATGAGGTTCTGAGGGGATCAGTGTTCTTTCTGACACATGGTCTCTCCAGACTGTCACATAAGGATGTTCAGATTGTGCACTACATAAGAGCTCTGCCTCTAGAGGGGGAACTGTTCAAATGGGAGGTACATGCTCACACAGGAGCATGACTGAGCATGTATGAAGATATTGGGCCTCCGGGGCAAATCCAGAAGCAGTGAAAGAGATGCACATTCGTTCCCTACAGAAATCCACAGGGCTTCTACACCCTCATAAGAACGTGCACAAGACATCAGCAGAGACATGAGAAGCACATGCGCTTTTCTGCCTGCCTTCCTGCATGACTGGGTTTCCTCAACCTTACTCCTGTGCCTTCGCCATGACATCAGGACAAAGGTAGCCACTGGAGAAGAGAGTTGGCTCAGTTGTTCCACCTGTCACAGTTGAAGCTGTCAGATATCGGAGAGCTCAGCCCAAATCACCAAAGCCTCTTAGCTGCTCTGCAGCTGTAGCTCATGGGTCCAAGAGCAAGCCTAGTCCAGTCCAGCTCAGATCAGTAGAACCACACAAGCTACTATGCTTGGGGGTGTTTGTTACACAGTGATAGCTGCCCAATGCATGGAAAAACAGACTTTTGCTAGAAGAAGCAGAAGGATTAGATATCTTACCTTGAACAATAGCTCAGCAGAGTAGGGGCCTAAAGTGCAGATTCAATGTGTGCTTTTCAACTTGCAGAGTTCTGTCACGAGCATTTCTGATTTTCATAAAACATCCCTAAGGAGGAAAAGAAGCAGCTATTTTATTCCCATTCATTGGGTGAGAAAATTGAGTCTCAGGCAAGTTTCATGACTGGCTGGAGGACCAGTAGGAAGTTATAGATGGAGTCAGGAAAACAGCCAAGCCAATCGACTCTAGCTCAATGCTTTTGACAATGCTCTGTGTAGGGTTTGTGGAAACAGGCTCAAGGGAGAACTGCTGCAGCTGGGCCCAGGGCGGTGGAGCAGAGACAAGAAAGGAGGTGGGCCTGAAATGAGGAGTCTAACCTCCTGAAGAAACAAGAGGAGAGCAACAACTCTGCAAGGAGGAGACAGTTAGACCTGCGAGCTCCCTGGGACTTATTCTTAGGCTGGCCCAACTTCCCTGGGCGCCCCTTGTAGGAGGCTGCCACTCACCACCAGATCACAGATAATCCACCTTCCTGAGAATTTTTCTTTATTCAGGATAAACTAGCCAAGGAGTAGCATTATAATCAGTTTAAATGTTATTACAGTAGCATTTACTGTGGGTCTGGCATTGTGCTGAGTTCCCCCATTTTACGGATGAGCAAACCAAGCACCTTGAAATTAAGTCACACAGCTGGCAAGCTGCAAGGCCAGGATTCAAGTGTAGGAGGTCTGCTTTCAGACTCTGGGCCCTCAGCCACCACGCTGACAGTGACCACTCTGCACTGAGTGCTCTGCTCTTCAGGATACTCCAAGACACTCAAAGAACGGGGGGAAGATAGATTGGGACCACTTTCGCAGGACAGCAGCCATGGCGGCAGCCCCACGTCTCTGAGGCAGGTAGCCACAAAGGTAGACTTTGTTTTTCTACCTTTGTCCTGCACCAGTGGGCCATGTACCTACAAGTTCCTGGATTTCTGGTCCTTCCTGATGATTCTGGCCATATCTTGAGCCTACTTTTACAGGAGCAGGAAGAAAAATGTGTCTTCTCTCCCTGACACTTGTCCTGGGAGTCGCTCCCTCACACACAGTGTTGACCTCATTTACCGTCCTGTCCAGCCCTTCTATCCCTGTGGGTGACAGTGTAACCTACAACCAGTATCATTCTGTGTCCTGTCTCCTCCATGACTGAACAACTAGAGAGTCATAAGAGGCATGACTTTGCTGTAAAGGAAGGTAATGTCCTTTGTAGTTCCCTGTGAACAGGGCCAAGAACTGACACTTTCCAAACTCCTGTCTTAGTTAGGCACCAGTGACAATAGCAGCCATTTGTTGAGGCCGTCCTTCACTCCAGACTCTCCGACAAGTTTGCTCATCTTCCTAGGATCTGTGAAAGACAAATATGATTCTCACCTTAGAAGCAGGAAAACTGAAACTTGGAGATGTTGGTGACCTCCAGGCTCAAGGTCACGCAGGTCAATGTGACCCTCAAACTTGTATTTTCCCTACCTTGTGTCTTCCTGCCGGGACTCCCAGAGGGCTCATAGTGTCTGTTTCCCTCATTACCATCTCCCACTCCACTTCCCTGACCCTGAGCAGAGACACTAGGTTCTCAAAGCCCCTTCCATTGTGCCTCATCTTCTCCTGCTTCCTTTCCTTCCCTGCTTTTCCAAACCCTCCAGCTCCACTTCACCTGCCACAAGCCCAGCTAAAGTCCCCAGGGGGAGCCATTGAGGTGCAGAGGGAATGGACTTATTCTCCCAGTCCTGTCCCAGATGACATTGCCATGGCGATAACAGAAGCAAAATCAAAGAGCTGAGAACATGGTAAGAATGCATGAGTGTGTGTGTGTGTGTGTGTGTGTGTGTGTGGACAAGCATGAACATGTGAATGACTGTACGTGTGCCCATGAGTGAGCCTGTGTGTGCACGAGTGTCACAGGTGAGTACATGTGCATGTTCGAGTGGGTGAGGAATGTGCATGGCGTGTGTGAGTGTGCCTTGCACTCCTGTGACAGGGCCAGAGGACATTTCAGTCACGTCTGTCTTCCTTTAAGCTCCTTTGCCCAGACACTCCATTGCAGTGGTGGTGCAGCCAGCAGAAGGCTGGAGCCAGAGTTGGGTGGCTGAGGGGTGTGCCCGCTCCAGCTCCACGGCCCTTCTTCCCTTCCTACTTCGGCCCTCAGAGATGAGCAGTGAGGTGCTGGGTCATCTTCACAATGGAGGTACATTTTGTCCACTTGGAGGATCAATAAGGGGCCAGGCTGAAAAGGAAAGCAAAAGAGAG
Source organism: Heterocephalus glaber (assembly GCF_053883595.1). Taxonomy (NCBI): domain Eukaryota; kingdom Metazoa; phylum Chordata; class Mammalia; order Rodentia; family Bathyergidae; genus Heterocephalus; species Heterocephalus glaber. The sequence continues at coordinate 9,657,195 of NW_028258340.1, read as the reverse complement.
CCGCTTCAGGCAGAAACCCACTTCAGTTCTTGAGCCAGAGGGATAGGGAAGATGTTTTGACCCAGGAGTCATGAAGATTGGCAGACTTCCCCACTACCCTCATCCCAGGGTGACCCTACGTTACTGAACTTTCAGGGCAAATGCCTCGGCTCCACAGATCCCAACAGACCAGGCTCTGCCAATGGTCCCAAAACACTGATCAAGGAGCCCACAGTGGTGAAAGGCAGGAAAGAAGCTTTAATTAGCCTGGCCATGCTGAGAAGCACACATGAAGACATTCCAGACCTGTAGCCCAGAGGCTGACAAGAACTTTGAGGTTTAGAGTTGGGAGGTTACATAGCTGGGGGTTGCATAGCTGGCAATGAAGGTGATCCTGGTTAAGCTTTCTGGGCTGGTTGATGAGTATCTCAGAACTGGTGCTGCAGCATGGTTCTGGAGAGACCATATGGTTGAAGAGGGTTTCTGTTTACCATGTGGTGTCAGCTCCTGCTTGGGTGCAGGGGGGTGGCCTCATGGTGGGGTGGTCTGTAAGGCTCTGCTTCTCTGGAATCAGGACAGTGACTGGAAGACTTAGAGGCATAGTTCCAGAGGTCTGAAGCAGGACATGGTAAAAGCTGTCAACTGGATGCCCCTGAAAATCTTGCCTCTGTCTTGAAGGGGGATAAGCTTTGTTAGGTAAATTTAGAGCATATTAGTATTAGTATTTCCAGTTTTTAGATAGTGATTAATGCTTATGTGCAGAGCTGCACAGGGATCTGACCCAGGGTTTTAAGGCATTAATCAGAGATGCTAAACCTTATTCTGCTTTTAGTTACCCATCCAGCATCTGAAAGCCAAGCTTCTAAGCTCCTGTTATATAAGTACTGGCTCCCAAAGGGCTGGGGAATCCTCTCCAAGTGGTCCGGCCCCCTACTGCCACCCCCGTTCCTGCTGATCGGGTTGCACCAGGTATTGGATCCCTCCTGGGCCTGGGCCACAGGCTGCATTCTCCTTATGAGGACCACCATCTGCAATGCAGGGCTAAGGCTCCTTCTCCTGCTGAAGTGCTGAGAAATCAGGTGTAGGGCACATCTCATTGCCAGCATACTTGTGTGCTAAGACCAGGGAGTTTCTGATAGGTAACCACCAGCAACAGGCCAAACGACCCTCTCCGACACAGAGGTTTGGGTTTGGCAGACACACGCTTCCTGAAGGCATAGACAGGCATGCATCTCCAGCTCCTCATCAGTTATTAGGGGAGATGCAATAAGACAACTGAGTAGCCTCCACGGGTCCCGCTGCCAGGAAAGAATAAAGCCAGGCACATCTGTGTTTGAGATTTCTGCTCACTCCCTTGGAGTTTCTGTAAGCCAGGAGTGCTTCCTAGAGCTTAGTCTCCAACTCTGACCTGTGCAGACAGGCTTCATTAAAGGGCAGTTTAAGGCCACTGCTCATAGTTTTCTATTTGGGAGCACCTCTTCAGTCCTCATTTACAGAGAGGGTGAGGGATGGAGTCTCCAAGGACAGTGCTCCCTGTATTCCACCCGCTCATCCTGGACAGGGCTGAGCACCTCAAAGAAGGCTGACTTGGTCTCCCTGGGCCCCTTATGATTCCAGTTTCTGAGAGGGTTTAAAATAAAATTCAAATGAGCTTGAGATAATACAGAGGGGAACCAGGCTGCTTCTTGTCCCCGCTTAATCTGCAGGGACTTTGCAACCTTATAGGGACATCTATGTGCTGCGGAGGTCTTCAGAAAGCTTCTGAAACAGACTTCTCTCTGCTATGTGCTATGTGCACAGGGATCCCCTGGGTGTGACACACAGCCCCCTCCCCGGGCCATGATGTCAGGAATTAAACTCATCGTGCTGGGAAAGGGAAAGTGTTTCTTCATCCCCATTTCTTTTGCCTGAGAATACTGTTTTGATTCTGTCCAGAACTCACAGAACTTCACTGGTCATGACTACAAACCTCACCCTTCTGATCTTCAGTGCGAAACACTTCCTGTGTGCCAGGCCAGGCTGGGCAGCCAGGTGTGCTGACCTCCTCGCAGAACTCTGGCTTCCTTCCGGTCTGCGAGACTTCCGCAAGGCGCCATTTCCATATTCTCTGGTAATAACTAATTAGCGATTATAAAGCTCTTTGAAATATGAAGTGCTGCATGATAATATCTGTAATGAGCCTGATTCTTTCCCTCTTGCATGAGGGAGGGGGAGTAGGTTTTACACCCATTAAGGGGGTGTTGAGTGGGAAAGCAGCTTCCTTTCCTTGACCTGCATCGCTTCCTGGTCTCTGAGTGGCCCTAGGGAAGGGGCTTAAGTCTCTGCAACTAGGCTGGGAAAGCAGCCCACTGGTAAAGCAGCACTGTTATGCCTGCCCTCCTCTAATCTTCTAGCGGATCCCCCATCAGCTGCTTATCAGCTGCGGCTCTACCCGCCCCTGGGTGGGGAAAGGGGGTGAGAATGATGGATGGAAAGGGGAGAAGAGAAAGGTGGAGTTAGGTTGAGGAGAACGAGTTGGGCTCATGGTATCCTTAATGTGATTTAGAATTTCATATTAATATATCACCTTGGAAAAAAATTAATGAGAAACGTGAAGAAAATAGGATAATGAATATGATAATATATGAGGAGTGCTTTGGGCTTCTTGGAACAAAGGTGCAAAGAATTATTGCTGTGATTTTCTCACGGTGCATATATATTTTTATTAAACTCTAAAAAAAAAAAAAATGCCAGTAGATTCACTTCTTTGCAAGGTATTAACGCCCCGCAGAGGAATCATTCTTCAATTAGTTCTCAGAGCTTCAGCCTACCTCTTGGCTGTTTTCTTGTGGCTTTTCTGGAGACTTCCAGCTTAAGGGACACGGAGAGTAGATTAGAATAGTCAGTGGGTTTGCCAAGAATATCTGCAGCACGCGTGCCTGAGGCGGTGCCTTGCTAGGCAAGTGGGGCTCAGAAGGATGGCAGGGGTGGGAGGGGTTGTCTAATACAAACCAGAACTAGAAATCGGGGTCTGGATGGACAAAAACTTGGGGTAGCCCTGAGGCAAAGAGCAACTTCAGTCTACCAGCTTTTTTTCCTTTACCCAAGGTGCCACTCAAGCCAGACATCTTTTGATAATTTAAATATAATTAAATGCAAGTTCCCAGGTAGAAGGGAATTTTGTGAGGCATCTTGCTAAGGAACCGAAGAGACTAGAAGTGAGAGGACAATGACAGTCTCAGTCTATGTGTCACTTCTCTGTACAAATGCTCGTCGACTTACAGTGGGGTTACATCCTAACAAACTCATCACTGTAAGTTGAAGATGTCGTAAAATGCATTTACTGCACCTAACCTACTGCATATCCCCGCTTGGCAGCACAGTAAGTACACTGTAATTGCGTTCCCCTCATGATCGTGGGGTCACTGCCCGGCATCACCAGAGAGATCATATCACATAGCTGTAGTCCAGGAAGAGGTCAAAATTCAAAGTATGCTTTCTTCTAAATGTGTACCACTTGGGAATGCATATCCCCAAGCCCCACCCCAGACCCACTGAACTGGATACTCTGTGGAGAAAAGGGGTTGAAGAGGAGTTTAGCATGCAGGATACTTATTAGGTAGTACCCTTCAGATCAGTGCCTAGAGAAGAAGAAGGTGGGTGGTGGTGAGAAGTCCAGCTATGATATAAGCCTGGGGACAACCTCAGCTGACCCCATGGGGAGCTGTGGCATTTGGATGGCCCATCAGAGTTGCAATGAGTTGAGCCAGGATGCCCAGACCTTTACACCACTCCTCAGTCATTAGTCACTGGGTGCGGAATGGCCGGGGGTGTGACCTTGGCATAGTACTCTGGGAAGCTGAGACCTACCCTGAAGAGGCTGAGATCTGAGGGCTCTCTAATGACAGTGACCAGTGAGTCTTTCTCTGAATGAAAGGGGATCTGGCCGGCACAGTGGGTAGTAGTGGCCACTACCTTGGACTGTATAATTTTAGTTGCTTCAGGTAAACAGGAAGCCAGAGTGAACTCCCAACTTCATCCCCATGCCCCACCAGGACCCAAGCCCCTTACTTCTGTCTGCTACCTTAATTGTAAAGAATGATGCCTTTAGGGCCAGGGATTTAGCTCAGTGGTGCCAGTGGCAGCACTCTGATCACTCTGATCGGCTGTCCAGATCTTCAGGTTAGCCTAGGCTTTGGACATATGAAAGAGAAAACCTTCAGATGATCTCAGCTCCATCCTTCCAGTCTTTCCAGATGAAGTTCTAGACATTTTGAAGCAGAGACAAGCCAACCCCACTGTGTCCTAGCCTAATTCCTGATCCACAGGACTGTTAGTACAAAAATATGGTTGTTTTCCATTAGTAAGTTTGGGGACAGTTTCTTACACAATAGTAATCAGAAAACATGGCCAAACTTCAAATCCATGAGGTAGCAAAGTAAATTCTGCCTACTCTCAGGTTAAAAAAAGCCAAACAAAATACTTCAAATTCTCATGACAAAAGCATAAGTACATAATTCTAGTACAATCCCTGAAGGACCAAGAGCAACAGCACAAGCTACCATACAGTCATTTGTGTTGAGGATTTCACTAAGGCTCAGAGAAGTTTCCTGCTTTGTCCCTGATCATACCGCACCCAGGGGTCAAAGCTTCAGAATCAACCCTGGTGGCCATTCAGGACTGTCCATATCTGCGGATTTGCCAGACCCTGAGCTGGGACTGGATGAGTGAACTTAACCTAAGAATGACTTTCTCAGTGAAAAAGGAACCCAGCAAATGTAGACCATGAGTGATTTCGTTAGCCTTTAAGAGCCCCGGGCTGGTACCTGCTGTAAATGGTTGCATAGTATTGGTATTTATTGGACTTTAGCATCCTATGAGTCTGTTATGTGGCTGCACACCCATGATGTGTCACCATTTTTTTAAAGATTACAAATGTAACATGCAAAAATCATATTTGTTACATTTATACATATTTATATCACACATTTGCAGTATATAGAGACTCTCAGAATATATATTATTTATAAGCAGTGTTGTGGCTCAGGTTTGTTAGAAAGGCTCAGAGTGAGCGTGTATTTTTAAAGTGCTCCAGGGTCCTCTGGGATAAGGGCAGCTATGTAAGTGTAAGTCATTATCATTAAACTAAAATGCCTTCCTCCGATTACTGACAGCACCGAAGAGGTTCTCCCGCCTTCCCAGTGCAGGGCCTGGTAATGCTGGATAATATAAAGATAATATTACTGTAATAAGTGCTTTGCAGCATTTATGCCTTTATTAGCAGCAGCCATATTGTAAGAAAGGGAGAGGACCTCAAAAGTGCTGAGTGGTTGATGCTGAGGACAGAACACTTAGGAGCAGAATCCTAGGTCCACATTCAGTGAGGGGGTAGTGCAGCATGCCACCAAATTCTCATGCCTCATCCCGTCCTGCAGGACCTACTCTCAATTTCAGTTTACCCCCAGGAATGCTGTAGAGTCCAGATGGGTCTTACGTTGGATTGGGTTGCAATGGACACAGGGATGCTCCACTGCATTTAAAGTGACCATCTGATCCCAGACCCTAGAGGCCCCAAATTCCCCTCAAAGATGCTCACGTTGATTGCTGTGTATCTGAGAGGACTAGGAAATGTTGGGTTTCCTTCTACAATGAAATTAATCTCCATGGCTGAGCAGTATCACTGGTTTCCCCCTTGTAAGTGACAGACCATAAAAATAAGAAGGTACTGCTGAAGAGTTCTTATATTTTACAATGAACTCTTTTCCCCTTAAAGTTGCACGGGGCTGTTCAGTGTCTACATGTGTATGACTCTTCCTCTACAGGCTACATCTACCCTTCTGCCACATATTTACAATAGGGAGGCCCTCAAAAGAAATGTGTTTGTGATTGCTTGTGTATCTCAGGACACTGAGAAATCTAGGAGAAGTAAATCTACATCCACTATCTCATTTGCTCCTTCTAACAGCTCTGTGAACCTACTGTTATTCCATCAACCCTATTTTTTAGATGTAGAAACTGAGGTTCAAAAGTTTTGAGTGAGTAGACCAAGACAAGTGTCAGGAGGATCAGAATTAGAATGCAGGCCTTTGACCTGAAAAAAATGACCAAGAGAGGATTAGTACAGCAGAAAGGGATCTACCTTCCATGACTTTGCCTTAGAGGAGACAAAATCAGAATGGAAAAGATCATTACGCTGGTTACCTGGTTGTACGACAAACCACTTAAAACGTAATGTGATGACACAGTAGCAATCATTTCATCATTAGCTCTCAGGGTTCTGTGGAGAGTGGGCTCTGAGGTCTCTCACACAGTTGCAGTTGGAAGGCTGGACATGGGAACATCTCTAGAGCCTCTTCTTTCACATGCCTGGTGGTTGGGCTGGGAAGACAAACAGCTGGGGTTGCCACCGCTGCACTCCTGGGCTGATCTCTCCACACAGTCCTTCCAGCGGTGTGCTTCAGCTGGGAGACAGCTAGATTTCTTACATCCTAGCTCAAGGATCCCAAGGTGAGTGGCCCCTGAGAGGGAGCCAGGTGAAAGCTATATTGCCTTTTTTCTAGCCTGGGAAATCACACAGTAGGGAGGCCCTATTTTTTTATTACTTTTGTAATTGTTTATTGGAAGTGAATCAGGACAGACAGCTCATATTGAAAGGGGGAGTGGATTAGGCTCTGCTTTTTCATATTTTAAAACCAGCACAACTCTGTCCGGACCGCTCCTCATTTGAGGCTCCTTTCGTGATCAGACCAGGACATAGCCAGGACTTCACCCTCCTCCAGCTTTTCCTCTCACCTGCCTCCTGCAATTGGCCACACCCCCAGCCACCCTAGCACGACCTGTGAGGTGACTGGGCACTGGCTGATGGCCCCATGCTCATGCACTGTGATGACAAAAGGCTGTGGCTAGGCAGGGATTGAGGTGTCATGTGTCCTGGTTAAGGAGCCAACAGCAACTCTTAATCAAAAGTCCTAGTAAGAGTGCCACAGTGGGAGACGCTCTCAGGGTGGCAGCCCCAGCAACAGCCCCTGGGCTGGAGCTGTTGAGAAGGTGTGTTTGCCTTTTGGCTGAGACACTTTAAAACCCCACAGTCTCGGTTTCATTTTGAACCTGGCAGATAAAAGGCGGACTTTGACTGAGAATATTAACGTTCTGGCTCCTGCCCAAGAAAGCTGAACAGATGAGGAAATAATATAAAATAAAAGGCGTCTGCAAACACTGATTGTCGGCTGCTTTCCATAAAATACTCCCACTGTTATGTGTAACACTGGCTGAGTCTTCCGTTTCTGGGCCCCCTCCTTCTTTTTTGCTCTTGGTGCTGAAGGCACTGCCTTCTCTTACTTAGCGGAAAAGGCAGAGAGGAGAGCGCAAGTGCTAAAAACAGCCCCCAGCTCCTCTCTGAGAGTTGCCAAGCAGGTGCACCCACAGGCTAAAGCTTCTCAGGCTCCCTGAGGAGAGCAGAGGAGACACCCGTGCCAGGAGCAGGAGAACACGGCCTCCCAGCCCTCCCTGGTGCCTGCTCGCTGCGACCTTCGGGCACCAGGGGAGCAATGGCTGCTAGGAAGGTGCTTCTAGCTGTGAGACTTCCTCCAGGCAGCACCGAGGAGCACCTGTAGCCACTCAGAGACCCTCCTTTGAGTGTCCCCTCTAGGAAGGAGAGAGGACAGGTGCTGGGAAAGAGCCTCAGGAAGTGGTTCTCCACTCCTTGCTCTACAGCCACTGTCTAGTAGCTGCCTCTTCAGGGTGACTCTTAGTCAGCTCTGGACTGGGTGGCTGAAACAACTGAATGCCATTGCTTGTAGTTCTGTAGGCTAGAAGTCCAAGATCAGAGTGCCAGAAGATTGGTTCTTTCGAAAGGCCTTCAGCGAAGCATGTATTCCAGGCCTTCGCATGGAGACGGCTGTCTTGCCCCTGTGTCCTCACATCGCACTTCCTCTGTGAGTGCCTGTATCCCAACTTTTTCTCCTAAGGGCAAGTATCATTTTGGACTAGAGCCCAACCTAAAGCCCCACTTTAAGTTGATTAACTCTCTACAGACCCTGTCTCCAAGTACAGTGATTCTGAGATACTGAAGGTCAGAATGTTAACATATGAATTTTGGGGAAGACACAATTGAGCCCACAACAACTCAATAGCCCCCAACATAGAAGTGACAGTAAGTGATTGTTTTTCAGCTACATTCACAGGAGCAGCCTGCAGGGGTTGGTCAAAATATACAGTGAATGTTTAAATTTTTAAAAATTATTATAGTGAAAGACACACTGCCATTAACCCCTCTAAAATTCTCCCCTTCACTTTGAACACACTTATCCCATCATTCTTGTCACTTTCTGAAGCAGTTCTGGAAGTCCTCTTTCATGAGTGTCTTTAGGTGTTGTGGTCAAAAATATGGTAAATGATGCTGTTGAGTGCCATCCAATGGAAAAGCAGCCTGGTAAAACAATTACAGTGTGTCCTCTTTCACTTTACTCACCACATCTGACACCATGTGACTTCTGGCTCTTCCCCAAAGCTAAAATGGCCAAGAAAGGCAAACATTTTAAATCTATTTAAGACATCAAGGGGGCTATAACAGTGCAACTAAAGATACTCATAAAAGAGAACTTCCAGAACTGCTTCAGAAAGTGGCAAGAAGGGTGGGGATAGTGTGTTTGAACTGAGGGGAAGTATTTTGAGAGGGACTCATGGCAAATGTGTCTTTTATTATAATAATTAAAAAAATTTAAAAGTATAATAATAATTTAAACGTATAATAATTTTTAAAAAATTAAACATTCACCATATTTTTGATCACAGATGAGCACCTCACACTGTTGGGCCCCCTTGGCTTTGCCTGTCATTGTGCCTAGCTGGCTCTGTCATTTGTTCTCCTTCACTGTTTCACTCAGTGGAAGCTCAGAGTCTGCAGGGACAGGCAGGCAGGCAAGCAAAGAACAGACTGGAAGACATGAACTCCCTGCATCACTACCCCTGCCAATTTGTTTCCTGAGGAAAGGCCTTGGGCTTTCTAGAAAAATAATATTGCTAATGAAAACAAGAATTGGAAGGTGGCCTTCCGTCCAGGGCACCTCCAATGCATGGTTGGGGCAACACAGAAACTGCAACCCTATAACCAACTGTAGCTGGAATACAGGACACATAGTCATAGTTCTCTACATTTAATTTTCTTATCTCTAGAAGGAAGCAAAGGACTTCTATCCATCTGCGATCTGAAACCCCACGGAATGGTCCAGTCCACCAAAGTCTGGTCCTGTGTTATTGGTTGCACCCATGAAGTCAAGCCATTCCGCAGGTCAGCTTAAGGGAGCTACTTCTTCCCCTAACCTCAGAGCGAATGTCAGAGGTTCCCAGGAAGTGAAAGAGAGCCAAATGGGGCCAGTGCTCACTCCTTGCAACTGCATCCAGAATCAGTTGCCCATACAACTGAATTTATTTCTAGATGCTTTATTTTATTCCACTGTTCTGTGTCTACCCTTGTGCCAAAACAATGCAATCTCAAGTATGGTGGCTACACAGGAAGTTGTAAAATCAAGTACGGTGATTTGTTTATTATTCATTATTTAAAAATTTTTTCTAGCTATTCTAGTTCTTTTGTCTTTTCATGTAAATTTTAGAATCATCTTATTTATATGTACAAAAATTCTATTGGGATTACATTAAATCTATAAATCATTTTGGTAATAATTTACTTTACTATGTGACATTTCAACAATCTATGACCATGGTGTAATAAACCACTTTTTCTCCAGTTTTTAAAGTCTTCTTTGATTTCTGTCATCACTGTTTTATAGTTTTAATTATATAGATCCTGTACATATTCTTTTACATGCATACCTAACTAGTTATTTCTTTTGGAACTATTATAAATTGTGCTGCTCTTTTAGTTTTGTATGAACTTATATCTACAAACTTGCTAAACATATTAATTCTAGTTTTTGTTTGATAATTTAAAAAGTTTTAATTGGTATATGTTTGCAATACATGTAGATTCCTTCGGATTTACTATGTAGACAATTGTGTGTGCAGCAACAAAACAATTTTGTTTCTTCCTTTATAATACGTATGCCTTTATTTCTTTTTCTTGCTTTATTGCACTCCCTCATTCACTAGTGTTAAATTGGAGGGGTAATTATGGTCATCCTTTCCTTATTTCTGATCATAAGGAGAAAATATTCTATTTTTTCCATTAAGTGTGACATTAACTGTGTTATTTTGTTTGGGCAGCTTTCAAGGGATTTTCTTCATCTTTAGTTTTCATCAGTTTATGATGTATGGCATGGATTTCTTTGGATTTATTCTATTTGGGATTCACTTGGCTTCTTGAATATTTAGGTTTATGTCCTTTGTCAAACTTGGGAAATGCTATAATTTTGACCTCCAAAGTTTCATGAGTTAAAGGCTTTGTCCTCAGTTTTGCACTGTTTGAATGTGGTGGAACCTTAAAGAGATGGGACATAGAGAAAGAAAGGTAGGTCACTAGGTCATTGGGTGGTATGTCCCAGAATGGAAAAATGGGGCCCTATCCCTCTTCTTCCTCTTCCTCTCTTCTTCTTCTTCTTCTCCTTCTCCTTCTCCTTCTCCTTCTCCTTCTCCTTCTCCTTCTCCTTCTCCTTCTCCTTCTCCTTCTCCTTCTCCTTCTCCTTCTCCTTCTCCTTCTCCTTCTCCTTCTCCTTCTCCTTCTTCTTCTTCTTCTTCTTCTTCTTCTTCTTCCTCTCTCTCTCTTTCTCTCTCTCTCTTGGGTTCCATGAAGTGAACAGCTTTGGTTCCATGTACCCCCCTCACTCATCATGGTCTGCTTCACCAAAGGCCCAGAGAGATGGGGCTAAAAGACCATGTGATGCAACTGCTGAAATGATGAACCAAAATAAACCTTTCTTCCTTTTAAGTTGATTGTCTCAGGTATTTTGTCACAGACTCAGAAAACTGACTAACAGGGAGTTTTCAGATACATTGCTTCAAATGGTTTTTCAGTATATTTTCTCTTCTATGAGTCTCTGAGAACATGACCATTAAAACTCATATATCCATGATACAAATACAAGATCATTTTTTCAGTCTATTATTCAGATTACACAGTTTATATTAATCTGTCTTCACATTCACAGACTTTTTCCTCATATTGGGTCCATTTCTTAAGTTTTTATTTCAGTTATTCTATTTTTCAGTTTTAAAATTTCCATTGATCATTACTTGTATCTTCTTTGTTAAAATTTGTTTTAAGAGTGTTTTTGATTCCTTGCTTGAACAATTTTTTAAACAGGGGTTTCTAGTTATTTGTCAGATAATCCCGAAAAAGCACATCATTGGTACCTGTTTGACATCTTTTCCCATGCAAGTTGAAATTTTCATGGTTCTTTCTATGAGGAGTAATTTGGGGTTGTATTGTGGTCATTTTTATGTATTACACTGTACAATTCTGGGTCTTGTTTAAATTTTATGGAAGATATTGATATTTTTGTTTTAGCAAGCACTTCATCTAGTTAGGTCCAGGCTGTAAATTATCACTCATATTCTTTGGGCTATGGTTCCTATGTCAGTTCACTTTTCAAAGCCTTTGTAGTATACTTCAGATCTGCCCTGGGTGTTAGCCATCCAATAGCCTGTCCAGGACCTAAGCAGTGATGTATTTCTTAGTTGAATTCTTAGAGTCTTTGGTATGATAATTGGGAATAAAGGCAGGTATGGGTAGGTTTAGAGTGACTGGCAATAAAGTTTTGAATTTTTTTGGTAGGGGATGGCATAATGATGCAGGAGATAGGTATGCTAGCATCTCTAGATAAAATAGAGCCACCATAAGGTGTTAGGAATCTCAGAAATTAGAAGCTATTTTTTTCTCATTGCAGGCCCAACCCAAACTTTCCCCTGAGCAGTGATACTAGTAGAGGTCTTTGGCAGCTAAATGGAAAAAGGAAATAATTAATTCTCATACAAGTACAATAAACCCATAAATCTTTCCATCTGTAGATACCAAGAGGAGATACTTAAACATCTCTCAGTCTGCCACTCCATGGTTTCTTTATTTTCTATAGGCTAGATAAACTTGAAAATAAAAATAAATTTGACCTCACTGTCAGTTATCAACATAATTACTGTCATCTGAAGATTACTTAGCATGTGTCAATCTGGCTATTTTTGTTTGCAAGGAAAAAGAAAAAAGCACAATGAGCGGATTTTAAAGAAACTGTCTTAATCATTTAAAGCTGGAAGGACCCAGGTTTCAGGTTTTGCACCTTCTGTTCTCTGACTTCAATCACCATCCTATTTAATGTTTTCATCCATGCTAATGACCTTAAATAGCACATATATACTAATGTCTCCCAAATTTTTATGTCTGGCCCAGACCTTGGCCTTTAACTCCGGAACTGTATATTCAAATCCCTGCTCAACATTTCACTTAGATATCTACTAAGTATATGAAATGCAATTAAATTGTTCCAAATTGAAGTCTTCTGCTTCTGCCCTTAAAGTACAGTCTTTCTTAATGCAGCAGCCAGTATGCTCCTTTTGAAACCTAAATTGCTGGGAGTTCTTTGGGTGCTCAGGGACCTCCACCTCACTCAGAATCAAAGCTCAAGTTTTATGGCTTCCTACAGGGACCTTCACAATGTGGCCTTCACTAGTTTCACCTTGCAATTGTTCTCCCCCTTGCTCAGCTGGTGCTGGCACATTGGCCTCTTTGCTGTTCTAATGCTCCAGCACCTTTCTGCTCCTTGGCCTATGCCCTGGCTGACATTTTTCCCTGGGCCTATCTTCCCAGTTATTGTACAGCTCACTCCATTGCCTTGAAAAGTCTTTGCTTGAATGACTTCTTTCTAATAAACCCTTCTCTGGCCACCTTATCTAAAATTGCACTCACCTTTGCTTTTCTCCACATTACTTTTTCTCCCACATTTTGTCTAACATATTACATAATTCATTCACTCATCTGAGTTCACTAATATAAGCTTCTTGAGGACAGGGGGTTTTCTGTCTTGTTTCTTGTTGAATGTCCAGGATCTGAAACAGAGTAGATGCTTGATAACTATATGTTGAAAGAACGAGCAAAAATATTTCTTGGGTTTGCTCCAATGATAGCTAGCAGAAGACAGATGTTTGAGTTGTTTGTTGAATGGTTCAAAGTGTGAGTACTGAAAAGTTCCAGAGGGGTTGCAAGAGCAGGCTCAAAGTCATTGATGGCATAGGATCTTCTCAAAGAAATCACTGGTTGAGACACCTCTATTATTGGATTCTCCTAGAACCAAGTAACAGAAATGCCAACAGCATGAGGTTCTGCACAGATTTACTCTCTCAAGGTGTTGGAAACAGGTACGGAATTAGAAACTGAGAGTTTTGTACTTGGATTGATTCACAGGTTTCAGCATTTCAACTTCCCAAGTGCTGTTGTTGCTGCTAGCTTCTGAAATATCTTGCAAACCAACACCCCAGCTCTTGCTGGTGTGTGCACGTGCACACACAGACATGCTCACATGCTTTCCGGCCCCAGGTGCTCCTCAACACAACCAGTTCCCCATCCCAGCTTGCCTCTGGAGGACTGAGATGATTGCTCAAAAAAACTTCCCGAGACAGAATTTTCCAAGCTCCCTGGTTCCCAAGGGAGTGAGGTGTGCCTGATGGTGTCCACCAGTCCCTCCTGCGTCTATCAGCACAATAAAATGTGGTAGATAATGGGATTTCGCTGCATTGTGGTGATTTAAACAGGCATGACAATATTGTGATTTCACACCAGTGCAAGTCAATAGACACCTGAGTGACTGTGGTTTCTCTACCATATTACTCACAGACCAGGTTAAATAGTCTGGTTATTCTTTAGTCTCAGAATTGACCCTGGACCCTTCCTCCCAATTCACAGGGCAGAATTAGCCAGTACTCCCTTTTGGAATCTTTCTTCTTTTCACCGTAACTCTACATTCCCAGGAACCCAACTCCCCAGCTGTACAGAGTTCTGGGAAGGAAGATTTGTAACAGAATTTGTTTGAGGTGCTTTGTTTCTTGTGCATCTGAGATAAGTGAGTTGTGGACACTTTGTAGAAGTAGAACCTAAGGAAAATTAGAGGTCCTTTTCTAGAAAATACACATAGGCTCACAATAGATGCCAGGCACTCCTGGAACCTCAGGTTAAGAATGTCATTTTTAAACTGGACATGGTAGCACATGCCTGTAATCCCAGCACTCTGGGAGGCTGAGCAGGAGGATCTCAAGCTTGAGCACAGTCTGGGAAAATTAGCAATTTAGTAAGACTCTGTCTCAAAATAAAAGATTAAAAAAGGGCTGGGGATATAGCTTCAGTGCGAAGGCCTTGGATTCAGTTCCCAGTATGACAGAAGAAGAAAGAAGGAAGGAAGGAAGGAAGGAAGGAAGGAAGGAAGGAATATTATATCTATGCTGTCAATGACCTATTTTAAAATCAGTTTTGTAGCATTTTAATTAGACACAGTGTTGTGTTTTCTTTTTCCTTTTTTCTTTTTCTGGTACTAGGGATGGAACTCAGGACCTTGCACTTGCTAGGCAGGCACAGTGTCACTGAGGTACATTCCCAGCCCCAGTGTTGTGTTTTAGGTCTGGAATGTCCCTCCAAAGCCTCATGCACTCAGAGCCAGGCTTAATGAAAGGTGATTGGATTAAAGCTGACTTGCTGTTGGGATCTGGGGCCTGGTTAGAGGTGTGTCACTGAGGGTATGACCTAGAGACATCTGTTTCCCTCCTCAACCCTTCCCTTCTCTCTTTGCTTCCTGACCACCATGATGTGAGCAGCTTTTCTCTGACAGACTCTTCCACCATGCTGGTTCTGCCAACCGTGCAAGGACTGAGAACTCTGAAACTGTGAACCAAAATAAACCTCTCTTCCTTTAAGTTGTAGGTGCTGGGTATTTTGTCCCAGCAACAAAGAAAGTGACTAAGACATACAGTTTGATTAATTTTCACAAATGTGTACACCCATGTAACTGCTACAGTAGGAAGGTACAGAAAATATCCAACTCTCTAGAAAGTTCCTTGTGTTCCTTTCCAGTGAAAACCTCCACGCACCAAGATAAACAGTATTCTAAATTCTATCACTATAGATTAGCTTTGCCTGATCTAGAACATTGTCTAAGTGGAATTACATAATATGTACCCTTCTGTGTCTGACTCTTTTTATACCTCATATTTTTGAGATTCATTCATGTTGATTCATTTATTGATTTGTCCTCTTTATTTTAGGTTTGTCCATTCACTTATTGATAGACACTTGAATTATTTCTGAGTTTGGAATATGATAAATAAAGCTCTCTGGCATTCACATAGAGGTCTCTGAGCATACGATTTCTTTTCTCTTGGATAAATACCTATGAATGGATTATAGATATAAGCTTGACTTTTTAAACAACTGTCCAACTTTCTACAGGTATTTCATTTTACCATTTTACATTCTGATTAGCAGTATAAAGGATGCTTTTTGCATGTCAAAAGAGGATTCTAGGGAAAAGGCAATGATTAGCTCTCAGAGTGTTCAGAACAAGCAGGGTAAGCCCCTTTTAGCCTTCCTGAGCTTAGATTTTCTCAAAATGAAGATAATAGCTTTCTTTTCATTTCTCTCTAAGAGTTAAAACTCTGTGAGCTAGAAGCACCTTTGCAAAGTGCTGCACGGTCCACATGAATAGGTTGGAATGGGGGAACTGTTGCGGCTGGAGCTGCCATGCCAGCCAAGGCTTTGCAGTCTGAGAGACCCAGACTCCACTCTTGCTGGAGCCTCCATCTCCTGGATGAACTCAGTGAGCCTCTGTGAAAATTGGGGTTGTGATACTTTCAGGGCTGAAGGATTAAATGAGTCAAAGAATATGGATAAAGTGCCAATTCCAGGGCTGGAGGGGAGAAGCTACTCCCTAAATGAGATAGGGCAGCTGAGTGAGCAAGTTAAAACTACCTCCACACACACACACACACCCCGCCGCAGCTATGTGACCTTGATTAGTTTTGTATTACTTATTGGAACTCCCAGGAAAACATTCTTAGAGATGGCGATGGAGATGGAGACAGAAATGGGCAGTATATGAAGTTGGAGATGAAGATAGAGATGTGTGTATGAGGTTGGAGATAGAGATAGGAAGATGGAAACATAAGTGCAAGAGATTTATCGAAGAATATTTTTGAGCTCAAGAGCAGTGGGTGAGCAAGGAAAGGAGGCTGGGCTGGGCTGAGGGAAGAGTTGAGCTTCTATGATGCTGTCACAAAAGAGATTTCAGGGGACCCCCTGGGACCTCTGAACAGGTGGCCCTTCTCAACTTTCCTGAATTGAGATGAGGAAGTAGGCCTTTATATTTCTGCATGATTCTGTCATTCAGTGTGGGGGTAAGACTTTGATGGCAGTTCTGGAGGAACATTAAATGTGAACTCTCCCCTTGCCACACTCTCAGCAGGGAATGAGCATCTCAGGCCTGGAGAGGTGTTTGAGCAGCACATCACAACATCCACTATACCTCTGTTTCTTGCTTTCCTTATCTATACAATAGGAACAATTATAGTGCATACTTCATTGGTTTCAATTAGAATTGAAAGAGTTAATAAAAGTCCTTAAAACAGTGACTGAACGTGTTATTCATAGTACTAATATTTTAGAAAATATTCAATAAATCCTCTTTGAATGAATAGATGAATTAGCTCTTTCAACCCTGTCCAGAATGAAAGACAAATGTTCTGTTTTCCCATCTGGGAGGAAAAACCTCACTAGCCAGGTGACAACGCAGTTGGCTGGAAAGCCAAGAATTCAATATATTTCAAACCATGGGACTCTGTCGTGTAGAGGAAATTTAAATCTCCTTTTCCAAACATGTGCTGGACCTGAGGGTTCAGCATTCTCCATGTGCTCCTTGCCAGAATCCTTTACCCTCAGTATGCTGAGCTGCAGTATGGGGATTTGACAGCTGAAGACAGCTCAGCAGGGTGCAGGAAAGCAGACTTTTAATGTGCTTTGACAATACAAAGGGTTATATAAACGACCCAGTTTCTGTAATTTTGCTGTAACTGTCATGGGAATTGCTATAGACAGATACGGAGAAGGCCCTGTTTATGCACTTAAACTTTAAAAGGTTTAACCACTAAACACACAGTCTCTTTCTCTTCCCCTCCCTTCCTCACAATCCTGCATTTCAATTGCATGGAGGTCGGGGCGTAGGGCGAGAGCATGGCGCTTGGAATCATGGGTTGCCTTTATCTGCCCAGCTCCTGGACCAGAGGCCCACTTTTACTCTCCCTGGCCTGGGCCCAGCACCTGCCCCTGGCCAGCCTCCCCTGGAAGATCTCCCTACCTGCTCACAGCCACAAGATACCCGGAGAGAAGGGAAGGCAGGAAGTGAGATGCACTGGCTCTGTCTGAGCTCAGGGCTTTTGCCCAATTTAAACCTGGTTCCTGTCCCAGTGTTCAAAGCGTGTCTCTGTTTGAATCTTGCCATCTCATCTTAGAAGACTTTTCCCAGGTGGGAGTAGGGATTGCTCTAAAGCCAGATAGGCAGGAGGCGGGAGGGTTGATGCCTGTAGATACCACAGGCTTCCAAGCTAAGTGCCTTAGCGGAGAGAGCTCCCGGCTGCTGCTGACATTTCTCAGACAGGAGATCAATAAGTGGGCAGAGCTTGAAAAGCAAATCAGGCTTCGACCTGCCCTGGGGAACCCTCAGCAACTGTCACAGCAGAAGAGATGTCCCAGAGGAGTCTGGGAAAGACAGGGGGACACAGAGAGTCTTGATAGGGCTGAGATGGGGGCAGGGCAATGGAGAGTGCCCAAGGAGATGGAAGGGGTAAATGCTGCCACTTCCCCCACCCACCCTTCCATCACATTTCCTGCTGAGTGTGTAAAGACCCCTGACTTCTGCCTCCCAGGTAAAAGCAGACACTTGGAGGTGGATTTGCAGCTCATATGGCATTTTCAATCCAAATGAGACAGACCAAATAATGTATGGAGAGCTGCCCCAGCTAGGAGACCCTATATCCATGTTCAGGCCCTTCCTACAGACAAGTCTTATTCCCTGTCTGACTAGCATCTATGAAGAGTTTAAAGATGCACAAAAGAATTACCTAGAGCAGACAAGCATGTACATGTACATACACAGAAGAGGGCACTAAACGATTCTGGTCTGGTAAGCCTGGTCCACACCAATAATTTAAACAATCTCATTTGGAAATTCAGCCTCTTATTTTCAATTGCCACTCTTTTCATATTACTTTCTGTCCCTTGGTCAGTGTCACCAGAGTATAGGGTGAAAACATGCTGTATCTCATGGTTACGGGGGAAGAGGGTATATACAAAGACACTGTCCCCTTTTCTGTGTCTTTCATGTCTCCACCGCAATAGATGCTCACAATGTTGGCAACTGCTGAAGTCTGTGATGTTGAAATTGGTAAACTTATAGTGTCTTCTTCCAGGGTCTTGTGGTCCTCCCTGCCATCTCAGCTCCTGCTCAGCCCTGGCTGCTACTAAAGACCTCCAGAGGTGTGACTGTAGCTGCTAGTTAGCTTTCTGTTCAAGTGGCCCAGTCAGTTTACCTGGCTCTAGGATCCTTTTCCCTCTATGATAGCAAATCCATTGGGCAAGCTCTCCAACCAACGTCTTGGTAACATCTATGTCCTCCTGGGGACCTTTGGATATTTCTTTGACCTCTTCTATGCCCAATGGAGATCAGAATAACTCTGAAAAACTAATGCTGCTTGCTGTCTATATTACTGGTCGCTGCCCTAGGTTACAGCAGGTGCATATGCGAGCCAACTCCTCCTGAAAGAAAGAAAATGGATAATGGCATTTCTGCCCTTGACCATTCCCTTCACTCCGGTCAGCCAACTCCTCACTCTGAAACTTTGATCCAGAGAGGGGCACAAGGAGCAAACCTTTCCAGTCTGGTCAGAATTCTGCTCATGTCATATACATTGTCTTCCTGACCCAAGGTTCCTCGTGGCTTAGCTTTTATGAGAGAGATTAGGCAGAGAAAGAACTGATGTCTTGCTTTAATTTTGGTTTTCTAGAAAGAAGAGCATGACAACAAGGCCTTGAGTGAATATGGAAAATTCAGGCACTCTAGTGGGCCTTGTATGTTGTGATCGCTAATTTTATGTGTCAACTTTCCTGGGCAAAGGGATACCTAGTGAGCTAGTAAAGCATTTCTAGATGCATTTTTGAAGGTGTTTCCAGAAGAAATTAGCACTTGAATTGGTAGACTGCATAAAGAAAGCTGCCCTCATCAATGAGGGTCTACCACTATAATCCACTAATGGCCCAAATAGAACAAAAAGGTTGAAGAAGGGTAAATTCATACTCTCTGCTTGGGCTGGGACAGCCACCTTCTCTTACCCTTAGCAACAAAAAAAAGAAAAACAAGTAGTGCTGCAGGATCTTGGGCTTCTTTTAGACAGGATCTTTTAGACTCCGAGTGGGACTTAGACCATTGGCTTCTCTGGTTCTCAGGCCTTTGGGCTTGGACTAGATATAGTGGTGGTAAACCTATAGGACACATGCCCCAGGAGGCTGTTTGCTATCTTTGGGAATTCTAAAAGGTTTTCCATCACTGGACTAGAACAATATCATCATCTATCCTGAGCCTCCAGCTCATAGGCCATAGGTCATGGGACTTCTCAGCCTCTATAATCATGTAAGTCAGTGACTCATAGTAAATCTCTTCATCCATCTATCATCTATCTATCTATTTATCTATCACCTGTCAAATCTCTACTCCATTTGCTCTGGAGAATCCTAACTGATACACATGTCTTCTCCATTTGGGAACGATAGACACGTACTTGACTTGCTGTGACTGAATTCCCTTAGGTCAGTTGTCCATTTTTGGCTCCCCAAAGGGAGAAGTAGATATAGTTATAGGGTTGGCTTCCCTCTCAGGAAAAATAAAAAACTTTGAGAAGGCATGGGAAGCACAAGCTAAGTAACCAAGAAATTACTTGCTTGAACTGCTCTCAAGAAGCTTGCCTGAGCTGAGAAGAAAGGGATTTTTTTCTGTAGAGCATTTTATTGGTGTGTCTTTAATTGGTGGTCTAGAATTACACTAGGGAAAATCATGCTCTGAGGGCCAGGTGGGTGACTTCTTGAGAACCACTACTCCTTGCAGGGCTTCAGTTTCCTATTAGATGAGCAATATGAGCAAATTAACTCCAGGTGATCTCTACTGGGCCCCCTTGCTTTGAAATCGGTGCCTCTAAGGGCAAGAGAAAACAGAGGTGGCTTCCCCAGACAACCTTATGGAGCTACAGTGCTTGGCACTGTATGGTTGCATGGCTGAGGTCTCCAACAAGGTGTGTGAGGCACCTGGCCAACCCTGAGATTGACCTTGACAGCAATCAAACCAGGATGCCCCAGGTTTTACAACAAAAGCACGTATCTGAAAAAATTCAGAGACACAGAACTTTAGAAGCTCTCAGTGGCCTTGAGCCATGTATAGTGGAAGCTACCTGGAAAATTCACAAAGCAGAATATTAAAAATTAGAAAACCAAGTTTTACCCTCAAGGCTGTTCTGTCTTCTTCAAGAAAGTTGTTGGGATGACCAGACTTAGTTTTCAAATGACAGGCTAGGGCATAACCCCATGTAGTGTTGTTCTCTCAAATGCATGCATCCACCCTCCCACTTCCCCTTCCTGCCTGGGTGCATACACAGAATCTCCTGAGTCTCAGTCTCAGTCATTCCTCTCTGAGCTTCCTCTCAGCCACTCAGAGTTCAGCCTGCTACTGACATCATCATATCTGGAGAGCAGCACCAAGTCTGTTCCCTGACTCGTGTCATTTGTATGTCACCACCTCATTCCAGTGTTGGTGGAGATTTTAGTTTATGTTTTATTAATCTCAGCATAGAAATGCCCTCCTACACTTCATATTTCCATTATCTGGAAGGAGGAATGGGTGGAAATAATTACCTCTGTTTGGTTCAAGCCTGAAATAGAAGGTGTGACTCAAGTCTGGAATCTGATAAGAAGGTGCCTTGCTAGGACATAGGATTTACACAAGGAATACCAATTTAATGTGGTAGACACATTTTTGCTTTGCTTTCTTCTTTCCATTTTACCCTTTTCACAAAGAGAAGCACTTTGTGTGCTAAGGGGCTGGGAACCAGCTACAGCTCTCTGATACTGGAAACCACCTCTCTCATCAGGGAGGATGAATTAGTTAATGCCTGTTAAATGCTTTGAAATGAAATGTCTTCTGTACCCAAATTCTCAACCTCATTATAGCCCTAGGTCTGATAACACAGGAGAAAAATGTAGTTCCTGGCTGACATCACAGCTGTTAAAGTGGGCCTTTCTTTGGGGGGAGCTGTGATTGCTGCTTCCTTGGTGATCAAAGGACAGCACCTGGGAGAGGGGAAATGGTACCAAGACCTTGCCCAACAGCTGGGGGGGGGCACAGAGAAAGAAAGAGACATGGGGCCAAGCATGGTGAGAGGAAAGAGGCGGGGCATTGCATGTGTGTGTGTGTGTGTGTGTGTGTGTGTGTGTGTGTGTGTGTGAGAGAGAGAGAGAGAGAGAGAGAGAGAGAGAGAGAAAATGAATTCCATTATTATCAGGATCAGAGAGATGTAGCCTCTCCTTATATTTCTGTGAAACATGCTGAAAGTAAACGTAGTCTTAGAAGAGATAAGATTTACCCTAACAAAAAATGCTGCTTTTCCAAGTTAAGGTGTTAGGGATTATTTGATTTGGATTTGCTTTATCTGTTGGCTTATTTTATTAGTGAGTTGCTTAGTTGGATGTATTTTTTTGTTTAAAATCCAATCAAATATGACTCTTTTTGTATTTAGCCAAGATAATTTTTTTCTTTTTGCCTTTGTATGTGGCCCGATGACAAGGCCCTGGGTCTGATCTCCAACACTGCAATAGAAATTTTAAAAAGTATCCTGATCATACACTCCAGCTGTGGAAAGACTCAGGCCTCCCTCGTGTTAACTGACAGGTCCAGCCTGCCTGAACCCTCTTGGATTCTGTTCCTGCCTTTGTCCACCTCAGAGAGACCTGTGCTCTGGCAGTCATGCAGCCGCCCTCTGGATGCAGGCAGCAGAGTCTCGCTTTTACCCGATGGTCATGCTGAGCCTGATGAGTTGGATTCCCTTCTTTATCTGTGGGGAAGAGGGCTAGGGCAACTCAGAGATAGAAAAGATAATGAGCAATGACAAGAGAGGGCTCCTGTCAGGGAAAATATGACAAAGAGAAGGTGTGAGTACTGCTGAGTCTGTGAGTTATCTACCCTGGAGGCTGTCAGTGCCCATGCCAGCCGGGGCTCACCCAGAAGGAGCTGCAGGTCACTCATTCATTCATCATTGCTTGTCTCCTCTCTCCCTCCCTTTTTTCCTTCCCTCTTTCCTTGTTTCTTTCTGTCATCCCATTTCTTTTAGTATATTCACATGTTCACTCTGAATTCATCACTTAAAATATCATTCATATTACATATACATTTATATGAGGTATGATCAAAATATGTGGTGAATGTTTAAATGTTTTTTAAAAAAATTATTATACTAAAAGACTATTTCTCTTTAGTTGTGCTGTTGTGGCTGCTTCAATGTCCTGAATCTATTCAAAATGTTTACCTTTCCTGATCATTTTGACTCTGGGGAAGAACTAGAAGTCACACCCTTGCAGATCTGGTGAATAAGGTAGATGAAGACTCCGCGTAATGTTTTTAAGAACCTGCCTTTCCATGTCATGGCACTCAGCAACAGCATTCATTGAATTTTTTTTAATCATATCTCATAAAGACACTCATGAGAGAGGACTTCCAGAACTGCTTCAGAAAGTGGTAAAAGCAATGACATAAGTGCTTAAAGTGAAGGGGCGTATTTTGAAGAGAATTAGTGGCAATGTGCTATTTACTGCAATAAGTTCCTTTCTAATTTACTTATTCATTGTAGTTTTAGATCATACCTCTTCTGTTCTTTCAATGAACATGTACTGAGCATCTTCTATATAGGTCTTGGGCTTACAGTGATAGATAAGACAGAGATTCTGACCTAAAGGAATCAAACACACACCTAAATAACCATACTGTTGATTAATCATAATACTTGTCCTAATGGAGTACCAGTGATGTTCTCTGGGTTCTCAGAGCAGAAGAGTTACATCTAGCTGGAGGATCTCAGAAATTTTATAGAGAAGGTGGCATTTGAGTTGAGCCTAGAGAGGTGGAGGCACATTTTCTCCACGATCATAGGGGACTGGCAAGCAATCCAACTCGCACTAGGCCTAGCTCAGGGAAGGACATGGAGTCCAGATGTTGGATAAATCCCAGGACCAGTGAGCAACTCAGGATGGCCTGGTTTCAAAGTCAAGCAAGTGGGGACAGAAGGTGGAACTGAAGAGATGGATGGAACTGGAGAGCCTTAGGGTGTACCACTTTCCTCTCCAAGAGGTTCACTGCACCCAGTATTAAAGGCTTCTTTCATCTAAGTGTCATTATCTTAGTCTAAGCTTGTAGAAAAGAATGATTAAGAGTGTGCATTTGGATTTTGGGTTTCACACACCAATACTATTTAAGGGGAGGGCCATAATTATATGGACTTTTAGTTTTGGCAAGAAAGAATATACTCAAAATTTACCGATTTACCTCTACCAGTGCCTACTGAATATCCTTTCTCTCCCTTTTCCTGACAAATATAATGCTATTTTCTTTGGGGTGGAAATATGGCTGAATCAAAACCATATTTTCCAGCTTCATTTTGTCACTGGGCAGGGTGCTTGGGAAAACAAAGTGCTTTCTGGCCCTACCAAGGTCCTGAGTTGCACAGAAGACGCCGAATCACCCCGCTGCAGACAGGCAGGTCTGTCCATGCCCTACTGAGGTCCCCAGTCATGCGGAACATGCCTAATCAGCCCGCTGCAGACAGGCAGGTCTGTGCACGCCCTACCGACGTCCTGAGTCACGCAGAAGACACTGAATCACCCCGTTGCAGACAGGCAGACACCTGGTTCCACACTACAAAGACACAGAGGACACCAGACCACCAGACCAAGGTACTGAGTCCCGCTGCTCCTGGCCCAGAGGTAGGGGCTTCTGAGCTGCCGTCCCACTGCTCCTGGTCCAGAGGAAGGGGCTTCCTAGTCACCATCCCTCCCGCTGCTCCCAGCCCAGAGGAAAGGGCTTTTGGGCCACCTTCTGTCCCGCTGCTCCTGGCCCAGAGGTAGGGGCTTCTGAGCTGCCATCCCACTGCTCCTGGTCCAGAGGAAGGGGCTTCCCAGCCACCAACCCTCCGGCTGCTCCCAGCCCACAGGAAAAGGCTTTTGGGTCACCATCCCTACTGCTGCTCCCGGCCCCTGTCCCACCTCTCCCAGCTCAGAGGAGGTAATCCGTGCAGGCACCAACAGCCCCCCGCCCCAGTCGAAATGAGAAAACATGTAAATAAGTCTCAAAACCAGACTTCCAGATCTGATCACCTACAGCAACCCCAAAGGGAAATGAGATGGAATACTCTGATACTCAACCACCTGGACCCACTGAACTGGCAACAAAAGGGGATCTGGAATAAATGAAATCAGAAATAATTTCTCAGATAACAGGAGAAATTGTGCCCCTAGTGCAAGACATGTTTAATAAATCTAGAGAGGAGCTCAGGAACATGATGGAATCCCAACATAAGAAACAAATGGAATCCATAACACAGATGCAAATAGATTTCCAGGACATGAAAAACTCCATTGAAAGTCTACACAGCAGAATGAGCCAATGTGAGGACAGAATTTCAGATATAGAAGATAAGATTGCAATTAGTGACCAGGAAAAGAAAAATTGCTTCAAAGTTATAAGGGAACATGAGAAATCAATCCAGCAGCTGCTAGATAATGCAAAGAAGAGTAACATAAGATTGATTGGGCTCCATGAAGAAGTAGGAGAGAGTGGAGATGACATAAAAAATCTCTTCACAGAAATAATGGCAGAAAACTTCCCAAGCAGGGGAAAAGAGCTTGACATACAGATAAGTGAGGCATATAGGACTCCAAATAGCCTTGATCAAAAAAAATCTACACATAGGCATATAATTGTTAAGATTCCAGAAACACAACAGAAGAACAAAGTTCTCCAAGCAGTCAGAGAAAAGAAACAAATCACATGCAAAGGAAAGGCCATCAGAATCACAGCAGACTTCTCAACACAAACCATCAAGGCAAGAAGAGCTTGGAGTGACATAGTCCAAGCCCTAAAAGAAAACAGCCTCCAACCCAGACTGATGTACCCTGCAAAACTATCTTTCAAAATGGGTGGAGAAATAAGATACTTTCATGACAAAGAGCACCTTAGGAACTTCATGAATACCAAACCAGGACTCCAAAGAATTTTACACAACATCCTAGGAACAGACATTGAGGATCACAACCCCAGGAAGCAAAGCAGAATGAACCCATCTGACATGACAAGAAATTAAATGTAAAGGGGGAGAACTCAACAAAAAGAAAAAGTCATGGCAATGACAAGTCAATACATTTCAGTTATAGCCATCAATGTTAATGGTCTCAATTCACCAATCAAAAGAAACAGACTTGCAGAATGGGTCAAGAAGCAAAACCCAACAATATGCTGCATACAAGAAACACACTTAATTCAAAAGGAAACTCATAGGCTGAAAGTTAAAGGGTGGAAAACAATACTGCATGTGACAGGAATCCCCAAAAAAGCAGGAGTAGCTATCCTCTTTGCAGATCAAGTAGATTTCAAACCAACACTGATTAAGAGAGACGAAGAAGGACACTACACACTTGTAAAGGGAAGAATCCAAGAGGAAGAGATGACAATCATAAATATCTATGCACCAAACACTAGTGCACCCAACTATATAAAACAAATACTAACGGATATGAAAAGTCATATATGCACTAATACAATTATAGTGGGGGACCTCAACACCCCACTGTCACAAATAGATAGATCAACTAGACTAAAAATGAGTAATGAAATACTAGAACTCAATCAAACTCTTAAACAAATGAACTTAACAGATGTTTACAGAGTCTTCCACCCCACAAAATCAGAATACACATTCTTCTCAGCCGCACATGGGTCCTTCTCCAAAACAGACCCCATACTCACACATATAACATGTTTAAGTAAGTGCAAAGGAATTGAAGTTATCCCCTGTATATTATCAGACCATAGTGTGATGAAATTGGAGATTCATAGCAAAAGAAACTCAAAACATTTCATAAATATGTGGAAATTGAACAACACACTTCTGAATAACCAATGAGTCACAGAGGAAATTAAAGAAGAAATCAGACAGTTCCTTCAATTAAATGACAATGACAATACAACATATCAGAATCTATGCAACACAATGAAAGCAGTCTTATGAGGGAAATTCATAGCAGCGAATACGCATATTAGGAAAACAGAATGAGCCCAATTAAACAACCTGATGCTGAACCTCAAGCTTCTAGAAAAAGAAGAGCAGGACAACCCCAAAGCTCATACAAGGGAGGAAATTATAAAGATCAGAGGAGAAATCAATGCAATGGAGACTAAGAGAACAATACAAAAAATCAATGAAGCCAAGAGTTGGTTCTTGGAAAGAATCAACAAAACCGACAAACCTTTAGCCAACCTTGTAAGAAAAAGGAAAGAAAAGGCCCAAATCCATGCAATTAGGAATGAAAAGGGTGAAATTACAACAGACCCAGCAGAAATCCAGAGGATTATCAATACCTACTTCCAGAACCTATACGCCAATAAGATGGACAACACAGAAGAAATGGACAGATTCTGAGATACATATGAATTGCCAAAGTTGAACGAAGAAGACCTAAAAATTCTGAACAACCCAATATCAGCCAATGAAATTCAAAATGTTATTAAAAACTTATCAACTAAGAAAAGCCCAGGCCCTGATGGCTTCACTGCTGAATTCTACAAGACATTTAGAGAGGAACTACTGCCAGTACTGTTGAAACTCTTCAATGAAATTGAAAGGGAAGCAATACTCCCAAATTCATTCCTGGAAGCAAGCATCACCTTGATCCCCAAAGCAGAGAAAGACCCAACTGAAAAAGAGAACTATAGGCCAGTCTTACTAATGAACATAGATACAAAAATCCTTAATAAGATACTGGCAAACAGAATGCAAAAGATCATCAAGAAGATCATACACCCTGATCAAGTGGGATTCATCCCAGGGATGCAGGGATGGTTCAACATAGGCAAATCAATCAATGTAATACACTATATCAATAGAGCCAAGGACAAAAACCATATTATTCTCTCCATAGACACAGAAAAAGCATTTGACAAAATCCAACATGCATTTATGATAAAAACCCTATAAAAAATTGGAATAGATGGTCTCTACCTCAAACTGATAGAAGCCATCTATGAAAAACCAACAGCCAATATCATACGAAATGATCAAAAACTGAAATCCTTCACACTAAAATCAGGAACAAGACAAGGATGTCCACTATCACCACTCTTGTTCAATATAGTTCTGGAAACATTAGCCATGGCAATTGGACAAGAGAAAGATATAAAAGGAATAAAGATAGGTAATGAAGAAGTCAAATTGTCATTATTTGCAGATGACATGATACTCTATATAGAAGACCCCAAGAACTCCACCAAAAGTCTTCTAGACTTAATAACCAAATTCAGTCAAGTAGCTGGTTACAAGGTCAACACACAAAAATCAATAGCTTTCCTCTACACCAATGACAGACTCACTGAGAGAGAAATAGGGCAAATAATTCCTTTCACAATAGCATCCAAAAAACTGAAATACCTAGGAATCAACCTAATGAAAGAAATCAAAGGCCTCTTCTCTGAAAACTACGGCACTCTGAAAAGAGAGACTGAAGATGATATCAGAAAATGGACAAACATCCCCTGCTCCTGGGTAGGAAGGATTAATATAGTGAAAATGGCCATACTTCCAAAACTGCTATACAGATTTAATGCAATTCCAATTGAGATCCCAGCACCATACTTCATGGACCTTGAGAAAACAATCCAAAAATTCATTTGGAACAAGAAGAGACCCAGAATAGCAAAAGCAATTCTAGGTAACAGAGACATGGCAGGGGCTATCACAATCCCCAACCTGCAACTCTACTACAAAGCTACTGTGATAGAAACAGCATGGTACTGGCAAAGAAACAGACTTGAGGACCAGTTGAACAGATTAGAAGATGCAGAAACAATGCCAGACACACTCAGCCATCTCATCTTCGACAAAGGAGCCAAACACCCTCACTGGAGGAAAGATAGCCTCTTTAATAAATGGTGCTGGAAAAATTGGGCTTCAACTTGCCAAAGACTAAAACTAGACCTGTATCTCTCACCATGCACTAAACTAAAATCAAAATGGATTAAAGATCTAAATATTAAAATAGAAACTCTGAACCAGCTGGAACAGAGGTTAGGTAGAACTCTTGAAGACATCGGTGTAGGAAAAGATTTTATGAATAAAACCTCAGTTGTCCGTGAACTAGCACAAACAATCAACAAGTGGGATCTCTTCTTATTAAAAGGCTTCTGCACAGCAAGAGAAACCACCAGCAGTGTGAAGAGACAACCCACAAGGTGGGAAAAAATCTTCACCTGCTCTTCCTCAGACAAAGCTCTACTATCTCGAATCTATAAAGAACTTAAAAAGATCAGACCTCCCAAATTTAAAGACCCAATCCGAAAATGGGCATCTGAAATGAACAGACATTTCTCAGACAAAGAAGTAGAAATAGCAAATAAATACATGAAAAAATGTTCAACATCACTGGTCATTCGAGAGATGCAAATGAAAACAATGCTGAGATTCCACTTCACTCCAGAAAGAATGGCTGCTATCATGAAATCAACCAATAACAAATGCTGGTGGGGCTGTGGGGAAAGAGGAACCCTGCTCCACTGCTGGTGGGAGTGTAGACTGGTGCAAGCACTGTGGAAATCTGTATGGAGATAGCTCAAAGAACTAGGACTGGAAGTCCCATTTGAGCCAGCTATTCCCCTGCTGGGGATCTTCCCCAAAGAATTAAAAGAATCATACCACAGTGATATATGTGCACCCATGTTCATAGCAGCACAGTTTGTAATAGCTAAAACTTGGAAACAGCCCAAATGCCCATCAACTGGAGACTGGATAAAGAAAATGTGGTTTTTTTATAAAATGGAGTACTACTCAGCCATAAAAAATGAGAAATTAGAGACATTTATAGCTAAGTGGATGCACATTGAGGCCATACTCTTAGGTGAAATAAATAGGACACACATGAATAAATACTGAATAGTTTCTCTGGTGTGAGAAACTGAAAGTGTAAATAAGGACTAAATGTGTAATAGGTAATGTGAAATAGGAAGAAAAGGGGCAAAGGGGAAGGAAGTGGGAGGGCTAGGGGAAAGGATAGAAGGGAATGGGATTAATATGAGAAAATGGAAAAATAGGAACAAAATCTTTGTAAATAGGGAGGACTGGAGGGGTTGAAGGGAGGGCTGGGCAAGGGTGAAAAATAAGAACCAAGAGAGACTATGTAAAGGTGCAAATTTCCAATGATGAATGTCATTATATTGCATACCTAAAATGTACCAATGATTAGAATGTATAATCGATAATGTAAAGTAGGAAGAAAAGGTCCAAATGGGTAGAGGTAGTGGGAGGTGCAGGGGAAAGGAAAGAAGGGAAAGGAAAAATGATGAGAAATGGAAAAAATGGAAATAAAGTCTTTGTAAATAGGGAAGGGTGGAGGGTGTGAAGGGAGGGCTAGGAATGGGGAAAAAATAAGAACCAAGATGCATTATGTGAAGGTACAATTCCCAATGAGAAATGTAATTGTTTTGTATACCTACCATGTACCAATAAAAGAATTTAGTTTAAAAAAAAAGTGCTTTGTATGGTCTTGTTGGTTTGGCTCTTTCCCCCTCCTCTCTTATTCCATTTTCCAACTTAAAATTACCACCTTTGTGGGACCATGTGCACAAGCATCATGAATTCAGCACTTACTCTGAGGGACTTGCAACTTTCCCTAGGAAACTAGAAGTAACACATCTTCCCTGTGCTTAGAGTCTCGCAAATCTCTTTAAGTGTTGCTAGCTCCACCAATGCTGCCGGCCCATAGTTGACCCTTGTGGGTTTGTGAAGGGAATGAGCATACTGGCTGGATCTCTGACTTCTGGCCCTTCTCTTTTTCTGAGACTCCTTTCATTTTTCCCCCTGCTCTCAGGCAGTAACTCCCTTTGTATTGCTACCTTCTCATTTCATAAGTGGCACTGTGCCTTTTGTATTAGTTCATGATCAGCCAAGACTGCATTAAGTACTCTAGGTAGTTCAAAGGAGAGGAAATTGAATGCATGGGATTGATTGCAAATGTGTTGGATGGAGAACTGTGTGGTAGGCAGCATGAGACTCCACCATGAATCCCCTTCAAGGAAAGACATACATAGAATTGGAGCCATGAGGCTCCATCCTGAAGTCCCTTCAAGGAAGAACTTCTCCCAGCTGTGAGAGTGCTGCAGGGAAACAGCATCCAGCCATTAGTCATCTTCTGGGTCTTCCTCAGCTGCAATCAACCTCTTGCCTATAGCCATGCTCTCATAGGGCACTGTTTTGGCCCACTTCCAGATAACCGATGTGTTCTACATACTCCAGACCTCCCTGTGGTGTTAGCCGAGGCTTCATCAGACCTGCATCACATTTGGATGTTCCTTCTGCACAATCTTGTTTCCTCCTGCTCCTTTTCACGAACGTTAATCTTAGTAAATACTTGGCCTGTCCAGTACTAGTTCAGTGTCAACTTTCAAAGAAACCAACCTATAACCTGAAGGGACCCATAGATTAGTAACTAATTGTAGGAAGTCACAGATACCACTAGGCTGGAGAAACAGAGGGCAGGGAACATGTGGCCAGAGCCCAGGGTCTGCTTATGACTGCATGGCTGGAACATTTGACATGACTGGAGCAGTTGTGGAAACTCCAGAGGTCTTTCTGAATAACCCAAGTCACTGGAGCCTGGAACCATTCACTGCTGCTTAAGAAGCAACCAGAAATGGAGAAAAGGTAAATGTCCCCTATCTCTCTCTCATTTTCCCATTATCCACCACTTCTTCCCATTAGGAGAAACTGCCTGGAAGCCAGCTAGCAAAGGAGTCTGGGAAATTGTTTTTATAGGATTCCAACCCTGAGTGACACAGAGCAGAAGGGTAAGTATGGAACTGAGATAAAAGAGGCAGAATACTAGCAATCAACCCTGGCCTCAAGTCCACATTTTTGGTAGCAGAATTGAAAAGGAAGGGTCAGGCATGAGTTGCTGAGAGGAGCCCAGAGTTCTGCCTAACAACTTATTATACCTCATGAAGGACTGTGAAGCAGAAGACTTAGCTTAAGCACTGCTCAGGTTCCTGATGCCCAGCTCGTGCTAATTTGTTATGCAGCAATAGAAAACTAATACATTTAGTGATTAAGAACATGGGATGGGTGAAGTCCATGAAAGCATCCCACAGAAAGTACGGAATAAAGACTGTTTTAATAGGTAGAAAAGGGAGCAAGTAAAGAGGACAGCAAATGAAAGTTCTAGGGGTATGAAAATACACAGTATGTTCCAAGATTTACAGTTCATTATTGCTAGATTGCAAAAATGTGGAAGTACATGGTAAGAGATGAAGCCAAGAAGTTAGAGAATAAGACCAGTGGTTCTCAAACCTGGCTGTGCATTAGAACCAACCAGGGAGCTTTAAACAGGGAAGTCTTTGGACCTCCAGATACCCTGTTGAAATGAATGTGGAAAGCTACATTGACATAAGGATTTTAAAAATTCTTCGGGTGGCACTAGAAGGACTAGAGTGAGGAACCTGCCTCAGAAAAAATTTAACAAGACATCCAAAAAAACCTCAGTTATCAAGATAAATAATGTTTGAGTCCAATTTTTTAAAAAATCAAACTTAATCTCCAAACTCCATGAAGAATTTAAAAAATTGTAAATGAAGACAAAGTTCTTGGGCAGTTCCAAGGTGTAACCAGTGCTGAGAATCATTTTTCTAAATCCAGACAGAAATTGTGTACCTTCCTATAAATCTTGAGATTGGTTTTAGGCAAAGGAACAAGGTTTGAGTATCAAACAGCAAGAAGACATTGCCAAATGTCTGTTTCTGGAAAGTTCCTTTTTCTATTGAGTGGTAAGTAGATAAGGAGTGGAAAGTAGGTGCAGCAGGATTTAAAGACCAGGAGACAGAGAAGCTAGAAAGATACTGCATAAATCCTTCTGGAAAATGATCCAGTGTGATGTAAAATCAATTATAGTAAGGAGTTAGAGGAGTGGAAGGATGAGTCAGTGGTGTACTAGAGCTGGCTGAACGGGTTCCCAGGGGAGGGTTTTGTACATCTCTTTTCCCATTGTACATTCAGTAACATCATATAGTTAACTCGACTTCACTGTGATGAAGGAATTTACACTACAGAAATTTGCAAACACTAACAGAGGAGTGAGTTTGTTTTGTTGTTTTTCAATTTTTTTTAATGTCATTAGTTGTTAAATAGCTGTACATCCATGGCTGAGAAGCACATTTATGAACACTAGAATTTGATAGTGAGTTAGACATGTGGGTAGAGAAGGACTCAACTGACCCATAAGATAACTTCCTGGTGCCAGTAACAAAATTATGGACTTTAAGAACAGGAATTGGCCCTAGGTTAATTGACAGTTACAAAGGGGCTGTGTGCAGGGAAGTATCTGAGGTCACCCTTAGTTTTGTAAGCTCGGCAGCTGGAAGGAATATTTCAAGGGTGCCTTGTGTTACAGTTCAAAGCAGCTCTGAAGAGTCACAAGCCCTAAAAAATTTAGGGCATGCCTACAGGAAGTTGAGCAACAAGCTGACCAGGAAGGTATTGAAGGCTCTACTTTCTCATCCTTTGGTCTGTGATCTTCATAAGTCTATTTCTGGGAAGGAACTATGAGCATCATTAGTATGGAGATGGTGTTCACTTGAGCACCACAGAAGCCATTGTAGGATTGACCTGAGAATGAGGACAAGAGTGTTGATTCTTGGGTCTGCTCTGCCAGTAATTTTTTGGCTATCTTAGGACAATTTATTAAAATCTCTTATTTATTCATTTTCTTTATCTGTAAGATAGTCTTACTTTCCTTCACATTTAAAGGTATGATTAGAAAGATAAAAATGAGAAAATAGCTGTTAAGTTTCCTCTGAAAATTTAAAAGAACGCCTCCAAAGCAATATAAGATCACGTGATTATAAAATCACCATTACACTAATAGCATTATGCCAATCATCTAATAATTTTGAAAGACCTAGATGAACCACTGTGAAGTCACTATAGCCAGGAATTTGCCTCCAGAGAGATTTGGAAAAGTGGCTAAATTTAAATTCTATGGGTGGTAATTAACTAAAATTTTGATTCATTTTTCACTTCTGACTTCATTCCTTTGGAATTTAAGAATTTACTGCTCTGTCTCAAAGTGAAGAAATTTATTTGGTTTTAGGAGAAATTTCATCTTAGCTTGCCTACTTGTCTTTGAGTTCAAAGTTTCTCTACATATATTATCATTTAAACTAGAGGGAAACAATCTTCCTTAACTAGAGCACAAGGCCATGACCTTGCCTACATGATGGGCAGCTAATCCACTTAGAACCAGTGACTTGCTTTGTATAATTTATAAGACCCCATGAAAAGACAGGCCTCCATAGATTAATATTTCAGCTGTCTTGCCTTCCATTTCATCCTCTGGATGTGGCAGCAACAACCACATGAATCATTCCTGAACTGAGTCGATATCAAACATCCGGAGCTTCATCTACATTCAATGAAGGTTCCAGCTCATTCAAGGGAAGTTCCTACAGGATTTCAAATACATGGGTGATTTGCCTTTGACATCTCTTACCCCAACCTGGCCATGATAGTTTTTAAATAAAATAGCTTTAAATTCTTTGACTAGCTTTAAAGTATTAGGTAGAGTTGGGGATCTGGTTCCTTTCCTCTTGATTCTGAGTAGGCTTGTGACTGTTTTGACCAAGAGTATAGTAGAAGTATGTTATGCATGTGACCTCTGAGGCTAGGTCACAAAGTGTCATACAGACTCCTCTAACTTTCTTGAAGTGCTTATTTTCTGGATACTCTTTCTCAGAACTCTCCCTTTCAGGAGCCAACTGTTATGTTAAGAGAAGCCCATGACACCAAGAAAACCATGTGTAGGTGTTCTGGTCCACCACCCCTGGGGAGCTGAGACTCGTAATTATCTTAGCTCAGGTACCAGGAACATTAACAAAGAAGCTTCCAGATGATTTTAGTCCATGTTACTTTAAGTCTCCCTAGCCTGAGGCACATTGTGAAACAGGCATTATAGAGTACGGACAAGCCACCCTTGCTGTCCTTGTCTGAAATTGTAACCCACAGAATTCATGAGCACAACAAAATAGTTGTTTATACCACTGAGTTAGGGGTGGTTTGTTATGTGACAGTAGATAATTATAACACTAAATAACTAGCTTAAAGTTTCTCTGTCATTCCCAAGTACATGAGAAATTACTGGCTTAGTCAGAGGAGAAATTTCTTCAAAATGAGCAAACTGTTCTGGACCTCTAGCTAAAGTACTAAATGAGCTTCCCAGTGAGAGTTCTAGATTTTTCTTCCCAGTGTGTTGCCTTCTTGGAAAAAAAAAATACCAGCTTTTGGTATTCAATTTCCTTTCTTTGTGATGTCTTTATAGATTTTTGATGATTCATCCACTAATTCACTTACTTATTGAATAGGTATTTTTTGAACCCCTACTATGCAGCAGGTGGGCTTCTAGATGTGCAGAGTGCAATGGTGAGTAAAACACACAGGGTCTGTCTTTTTGGAACTGGAGTTCAACGCAGGGATCTCAATCTTTTTCATGCCATAGAATCTTTTGACATTTGGTAAGGTCTTTGGACCCTTTTCCAGAATCATGTTTTAAAATCCATAAAACATAAAATACCTAAGCTCATGAAGGAAACTGTATTGCAGCAGTTACCAAAATATTTTTAAGATATTTCTGAGATAATGATATAAGTGGTTATTTACTAATATGTTAAATGAAAAGATCTAGTCATGGGTCTAATTAATATCATGGTAGTGATGAGTGGAAATAATATACTGAGATATTCAGAAAGCCTTCATCATGAAAATATCTGTGATGTTCCTTGGTAACAAAGTCACAGATATAGCTAATGCTACTGTGATAACTGGTGACTGCATAAAGATGATGTGGTCTTTTTTATACAATGGAATACTACTCAGCCATAAAGAAAGATAAACTGGAGACATTAATAGCTAAATGGATGCTTGAGGCCATACTCTTAAGTGAAATAGATAGTACACACATGTGTAAATTCCTAATTGTTTCTCTGGTGCGAGAAACTGAAAGTATAAATGAGCACCAAACTGCATAAGACATTGTGAAACAGGAAGAAAATGTTCAAAGGGGAAGGGGAACTGGGGGGGCGGGGTGGATGGAAAGGAAAGAAGGGAAAAAATGAAAAAAGAAGGAAAAAATGGAAACAAAGTTTGTAAATAGGGAGGGGTGAAAGGGTTGAAGGGAGGGCAGGGGAATGGGGAAAAAATAAGAACCAAGATATATCCTGTAGGGGTACAAATTCCCAATGATGAATGTCATCATATTGCATACCTAAAATGTACCAATAAACTTAATAAAAAATAATACAAAGAAAAGCTACATTTTAATAAGATTTAGTGAAAATCAATAGGTAATTTTTTTTCTTCTCCAAATTAATGAATCTTTTGAACTCTGTAGTCTAGGTATCTCAGGCTAAGAACCTTTGGTTTGGGATTATAGACAGACATCCACCAAATAATAACACTAATATGTAATAAACTGTGGTGCCTGCTACATGAACATGTCAGTTTCCTGAAACTATCATAACAAATTACTACTATGTGGCTTAAGATACTAGAAATCTATTCTTTATCAGTTCTAGAATCTAGAAGTCCAAAACTCAATATCACTGGACTGTGCTCCCTCTGGAGGGCAGTGAAAATTCTTTTTCTTGCCTCTTCTGACTTCTTGTGGCTGCTGGCCTTTTTTGCCCATGGCTTTCTGACTCCAGTCTTCAAGGCCAGAACCTTCCAATCTCTCTGCTCTGTCTTCACCTCACCTGGCCCTCGCCTCTGTGTGTACATCACAGCTCCCTCTGGGTCTGTGTTTACAAGACACATGTGATTATATACAGAGCCCATCTGGATAAGCCAGAATAATCTTCCCATTTCTAGATCCTTAATTTAATCTCATCTGCAAAGTCTTTGTCATAGAAAGTTGTATCTGTAGGCTCCAAGGATTAGACTCTCTTTTGAGGAGCCATTTCTCACTCTACCACAGTGACCCAGGGTCCTGTTGGAAACTGGGATGATGATGTGCCAGTGAAGCTTTGGGTTGATAACTGAATGAAGAGTGAGAATAATTAGATAAAAGGAGTGAACAACAAGAAGCTGGGAAAACCCCAAAGCTGGAAAATCTATGTGGCATTCTGAGCATAAAAGATGTGCTGTGGTTTAAATGTTTCTACCAAAGCTCATGTTGAAATTCAATTGTCATTGTGACAGTATTGGGAGGTGGGACCTTTAAGAAGTGATTAGATTGTGCAGCTCTGCCCTTGTGAATCAATTAAGGCCATTAACTTGGAAGTGGATTAATCATTCAGGGAGTGGCTTTCTTGTAAAAGTGAGCTCTGTCGCTATCTGAGGCCTTCCACCATATTATAATGCAACAAGAAGGCCCTCACTAGGTGCCACTATCTTGAGAATGGACTTCCCAGACTCCAGAACTGTTAGAGGGAAAATTCTTCTCTTTATAAACTACTCAGTCTGGTATTCTGTTGTAGCAGCAGAAAACAGACTGAGACAGAAGATTGTGTGTCTGGGCCCTAGAAGGGGCCCAGGTGGAATGCATAGGGATCTTCAGGAGAGGTCAGCAGGGGCTGCTTTTTGAAGTGTCTTATAGGATTCAGTTCTGTCCCTTATAGCAATGAGAAGACATTGGAGGATACCATATGCTCATACCTCCATTTTTGAAAGATTGCACTAGCTTAGGAGAGAAGAACAGATTATGAGGTGGGAGCTTACAAAAATAAGCGGTGAAGGAAACCAATTAGGAGGTGTGGCAGGGTCCTAGTCAGAAAGACACTTGGTGTAGGGGAGAGGTGATAGAGGTGGGGGAGGATTTGAGTACAGGTTAAATCAATGCATATTTTAGAAAATCTAGTCATTCAGGACTCAGTATAGATTTGATTAACTATAGGAAAATGGACAAAATAAATTGTCAGTGTAAGCATGAGTTGAAATTTACAAATCTGGGTCCAAGAAGTAAATTGTGCCTTTATTTTACTATATTTAACTGAATCTGCTCTGAGCTGGTGGAACATTTAATCCCTTGTGGGAATTCTTCCCGTCCCCTTCCCAAGGCAGTGTAAAAGGTTTGAGCACTGTATGCAATGTAGGCATTTGAAACAGGACTCTGGGGATGTGTTTAGTGCTCTGGGACCACCACTGATGCACGTATCCTGTTGAGGCCCACATGGGCTCTTGAAAGTTGTCACAGTTGTTAAGGAGAAGCTGAACCAGGGTCTTTTGCCCAGGTTCTGAAAGTCATGGCTCTTGGTGCTTTGCTTAATAACTCACTTCCCTGCAATTGGAAAATGATCTACACCAACATGCACAGTTCTGAAATTCTTCTGATACATGAAACTTTGAGATGAGGAAGCATTAATTACTCTGCTTACAACTTGCCAAAAAACTGCAAGCATTAGAACATATTTCATCACTTACATGGATGTTCATTAATATTCTAAGGAAAGCACAGAAACAGTTTATCCAACCTGTAAGCTTGGGAAGCCTCCAGTCTCTGTTTTTAAGGGGCTCCAACAACCCCCTTGCTTGAAAGATTCACCTGAGGCCAATCTCAAAATTCTAGAGATATGTAATTGAACCTCTTCCATTCAAGGCTGGATATGAAATCATTTAGAACTTGACCCTAGATCTGCTGGTGGATATAGGCTATGGGCCTTGCTATTTTCTTATGGCCCATTCATGTGTCTATTTGGGTTTTCCATGAGGTTTAAACAGATAGTTTTATCAGGAGGTGAAGGAACCACCCCTAAGAGAGTAAATAAGTGATTTTCAGGAAGAAAAGCCAGCTAGTAAAAAGAATGTCTTCAAGCCAGTTACAGGTAAGCAAGTAGAGCTTAAATCTGTAGAAAAACACTACGAACCAGTATAGAGCACATACTTGTGAATGATCCCATCTGAGGGGTGAGAGAGCTGGGGTATTTAAGCCACAGGTGGGAAGAAAGCCTATTACTGATATTTCTTATCCTATCTAAAAGTTACTAATTTCACCAATGAAAGCCTATTATGGTGGGCTGGGCATGTAGCTCAGTGCTAGAGCAATTGCCTAGCACGTGTGAGGTCCAGAGTTCAATCCCCAGTGCCACAAAAAACAAACAAACAAAGCCTATTCTAGTATTCAATGAAGGGGAATTACAGCGAAACTCCAAGTGTTGATTGGAACACCATCAATGGCATGCTTGGAGTTGGCACCTCTGGAAAGTGACCTTTCTAATCTAATGTCAACTGAACACTTCTGAAGAAGGAAGTCTCCAATAGGCAGCCCACGGCCCCTGGTGGCTTGAACTATTATATATACAAAATCACATGGTCTATGCTGAAATCACTTAGAATGAATAACAGACATCAGCATACTTGCCATCCCAGAGCCCTTTTGTCCGAAGATTTTACAAAGTCATCAAGTGTGGGAAAAGGTCTCAGGTCCCCCACCATCCATAACAACCCGGTCCCCTTCCACAAAGAGTCTCAAACAGTTTCTACCTCTCTTCTACTTCTTGCTTTAAAAATTCTTAAAGTTTAAATGTTTTCTTCTATTTCCTCATGCCAGCCTGCCCCCCACACACACACACACATACACAGATGCCAACCTTGTTGGGACAGTTCCTTCCAATGGCATTAGGTGTCTGTGAAACCACAGACTAGAGTTGTATTTTCTATCCCATATCCTGGGAGCTGTGACTGTAGTTTTAAACCATTCTACACAAAGTCCCTGAGACACAGAAACACTGGGCTTGTCTTCCTTTGAGACGATGAAGAGAAGGAAAAGCACTTTCAGCAGCAAGATTCAACGGCACACGAATATCTTACTGAATTTTCTTCCACATTTGTGTAAACGTTATGCCCTGTGCTTTGTATTGAAAAAAAAAGCCAAGGTAATTTAAAAACATATAATGTAGATCAGTGCTGCCACAGCACAGTTAGCGTTTACTGGATGCCTCCCATGTTTCGGGGGCTATGATACTGATCAATATATGTATTATGTTATCAAATTCTGAAGTATCACATGTGAGGCATGATTATCCCCCTTTTACAAATAAGAACAGTGATATCTGTAGGGGTACTTTAAAATATATTTTTTATAATTACAAAAAAGTTTTTTTATCAAGAAAAATAAAACCCAAAGGAAAAAAATATAGAAATCCTTATCGCTCTGTCCATACATTATAATTCATAATATTTTGATTAAATCTTTCCCATATTTTTTGATGTCTCCTTGCATACATACACTGAAAAAACAAAATTGGGTTCTTTCAGTAGCAATCTTTTTTATTTATCTCCCAAAAATGCTGAAGGACGATTTTCTGACATGGATTTTCTTAAGCTGAAAACTAAATCTTCACCAGGGCAATCCCAAAGCATGCAGGCTTCAAACCATTCACGGTGTAAAGAGATGTGTGCTGAAAAGAAGGAGGGAGGGCAGCTTAATTGTGCGATTTTTGTGGGTTCTTTGTAAAACTCTTGGCCTGGAGCTTACAAAACTTTTGCCTGGTTTGCTAAATAGCCCTTCTCATTTGGCCCTGGGATCTTCCATCTGATTGAGCGTCCCCAATTTGGATTGTGTGACTTTCAAATTTGAGGCCATTCTCATTGGTCATCTTGGACCATAACAAAAATCCACACATTTTATTCTTCCACTTTTCTACTTTCCCAAATACAGGCTAGTTTGAGAACTCTAATTAAGTAGAAAACAACATTTTTAGAGTGGCTCTCAAAGGCTCAACAGAAAGAAAAGAGAAACCCTTCTCCAGTCTTCTCTCCAAGCTCCCCACAAGCCCACATTGTCTCAGGTTTGAGTCCCAGCTGAGCGAGCACATTCCCTGACTGGGGCAAAGATGGAGCCTGGCATCTTCCCAGCCCTTCTCATTGTGATGGGAAGCTGAGGCTGCCCACGGTTGGAGTGAGAGGAATGGGGAGGACTGAGAACCCCGTGCAATAGGAAGTGGGTGGCCTCACCCCTAGCAACCAGGCTCTCTGAGGCTGCAGCTCCTTTCAGAGGCTCTTGCAAGTGTTTTCTCCTGCCTGCTCTCTGGCTGCGAACTGTAACTCAGGCTGTGAAGCCTTTTAGGGCAGGGACTGTTGTTGGCCTTATTTTTAATTTCCCAGCCCCTCATAGTGCTCAAAGTATGCTTAGTGAATGAATGAATGATTATATAAGACATTTCCCAGAACAGCAGGCCATTTGACCTTTAATGAGCCAAAGGCATGGGATCAGTTTCATGATATTCACCCTCATGGTAGACTTAATAATGCCCATTCTCGCAAAGCTGAACATAACAAAGCAGGCCTAGAAACCCCTGTGATGCTGAACTTCTGTTTCCTTCTCCATGTTCAGTCTGCCACAGCAACTTCAGACATGGGAATCAGATCTGTCCTCTGTTTGCTTGTCAACCTCACCAGCAACTTTAGCCATGATCCTCACACAAGTTCTACCACCAATGGCATCTATCCAATCCTGCAAAACACTTCCATCAAATGAAGTTCTACACAAAAGTCCAAGGTGAAAAACTAATGAAAACTGTTGCTCTGGATAAAAGAGAATGCGTCCCCCCTATACCTCCCACTCTAAACCTACTGTCACATAGAATCTTGCACTATAAGGACATATTTTGAAACCAACAGACCAAGACTTCTACGAAAGCCTGAACCAGGTTTCCCTGCCTCAGCTTGCAAAAATGAATATCTAATCATGCCACAACCTTAAATTCACGCATGTAGTGCTTCCTGTTATGAAGAGGAAAACATCCTAAGTCCTTAGCTTGTACACAAAGCCCTAAATCTGCATTTTCAGACCTGTCTTTGTAGTTGCCTCATGTTCCCTGCATTCCAACCTCTTTAAACATCTCCTTCCTCTCTAAACACCCCAAGACTTTTCACAACTACATACCCTTGCATGTGTCAGTTCCTCATTGAGGATGTTTTTCACTTCCATTTTTGTTGTTCAAATTTGACAGATTCTCTGAGGTCTTTTTCAAGTGCTGTTTTCTCCATTCATCCTTCTCTGAGGACTATTTTGGTTTCTTATCTTCCCTATAAGATTGTGGGTTTCCTGATGGCAGGGACTGCGCCATTCATTTTGTATTTTAAAGTGTCTCGCACAGTTATTGGTAGAAGAGCAAATGATCAATAAATGTTAGTTGGATAAATAGATGGATCAACAAATGCAAGAATAGATCATTATTGTACAATGTCATCAAAGATAGATTGCCAGAGAAGGTGAAGATCAGGATGAATTCTAAAACATAGGAAGGATTAGAATAAATGGAAACTAGTTAGAGGATTTTCATTCACTGGTGGCTTTGGCTGAAGAAACTCAGGGTTATTATCTTAGCTAACCCTCATCAAAGAAACTTCAACAGGAACCAAAATAGAAGTCCTTGGGACATTCGTTTACTTGTTAGAATACGGGTTGAAACTTCCAGAGTTAACATCATCCCCACTAAGCCACAGTCACTGTGCTAGTTATTCTCCAGCTCCTTCCCACAGAATCTAACATCCATCCATTTTCCACTCTCCTCACCCGTGGAGACCACATCTCCTGGCTCCTTGCCAGCTGATTTTTGATTAGACTCTGACCATGAGGAACACTGGCAGATCTGGAAGGTCTCTCCTGGACTCCATGTCTTGGGCAAGGGCTGCCATTCAATGATTGCTCTGTGGTAGGCAAAGTAATGCCCTCACCCCAAATATCTATGTGCCAATTCCCAGAACTTGGGAGTATTTAACTTTGCATGGCAAAAGTAAGTTTGCAAGTGGTTATTTCTTTAAGAGTCTTGAGATAAGAGATGGCTGTGAATTTTATGAGTGGGCTCAGTGTAATCACAAAGCTCTTTTCAGGAGGGAGGCAGGGGGATGGGAGTTAGTCATAAATCTGGGGATGGAAGCAGAGGTTGCAGTGATGGAGGAAGGAGCCATGAGCCAGGGAAGATGAGTGGCCTGTAAAAAAGGAAAAGGTCAAGGACATGGACTCTCCTCAAAGCATCCAAAGGA
The DNA here is from genome assembly GCF_053883595.1 of Heterocephalus glaber. Classification (NCBI taxonomy): domain Eukaryota; kingdom Metazoa; phylum Chordata; class Mammalia; order Rodentia; family Bathyergidae; genus Heterocephalus; species Heterocephalus glaber. The sequence continues at coordinate 9,614,940 of NW_028258340.1, read as the reverse complement.
AACACCACACTGTGGTTCCCTTGATTCTAGCCCTACAAGGCTCACTTTGGATTCCTGTAAGAGAGAGGATTTGCATTATTGTAAGCCACTTAATTTGTAGCAATCTGTTACAGCAATAGGAAACAAATACAACCTCTTATTGGATCGCTCCTTTTCTGTGGCCCTTCCTTCGTGGCTTCAGTTTTTATTGAGTTCAATAACTGATTTTCTCCCTCTTGTTATTGTTTACTGCTTCTGGCCATTGCTAATCTCTAGATATCTCAACATTCCTTGTTGGTTCTAGAACCTTTCCCACAGCAATGAGTTGTCCTCTCTTTAGACTCCCAAACTATCTGATTCAGATTCTGTTTCCTTCTAAGATTATGACTAACTCACCACCTCTGAGAAACATAGCAAATGATTTTTCTGGCCCCAAATGGAGCCATCTCTGGGCTGAAGGGTCCACACACTGTGGTCAGTGTCTTGGCAGTGGAGATGGACATTACCAGAGGCAAAATGCCTGCCAGCCTCCACAAAGAAGTCTGATGAAATTTAAAGGTGTGAAGACAGCCCCTCCAGCCCCTCCAAGTGAAACTTGCAGATAAGTCCCATTCCTCTTTGAGAGCAGGGATTTTGAACCTTGATAGTCCATGAATGAGCTTAGGGGTGGGCTCTCTGAAATGCCTGATATTGTGAATTTGGGGTGCAAGTTTGTGCATCTGTGCATTCTCAAGGGAACTGTGCTCAACTGAGTGTCCCTCAGTGCTGCACAGGTGGCTGGCCAGGTATAGCAGCTCTGGACATCTGATTAGCCTTCATGCAAGAATAGCCCAAGAGAGAAGGGATAACCTCACTTACCCGGGGGTAACCCTTATCCCAGGAGGGCAGAACTCAGTAGATAAATGCCCCGATAATCATGTGTTCTGTAGCATCACAGAAGTGCCTGCAAAAGCAGACTGGTGACCATGATGACAGCTTGAAAGGATACCCTTATCACACCCCTGCTCCTTCACTCCTGCTTCCTTGTATCACCACTAAAATAAACTTTGTTTTGGACTCTGCTTTCTGGAAAACAGATCAAGACACCAGGACAGTTTGACAGAGACTCAAATTCAAGCTTTATGTATTGAGCTCCCCATCACCCATATAATGATAAGCTGACTCTCAGGCCCACTGGTGCTTAATAAAAGGTTCTTCATTCCACCTTGGATTCCCAAAGTCCACAGCTGACAGTCATTGCTTTTGAAAGAGTAAAACATTTCTTCATCTGCTGGGACCCAGAAGAGCTGGCACTTTCTCTCCCTCCCCAACATCCAAAGCTACTGGTGCTAGGAGAAGCTAGAGGAATGGAAAAGTCCACCTCCATCCTGGAGGAAAGAAATTCCACTGGGGCCTTATTAGGCTTTCACCGCCTGCTGGTCATGCTTTCATCCAAACATTCCAACATCTGCTGTTATTACTACCAGAACACCTCAAGCAGATCGAGCACATTTCATGGGTGGGAATAATGTGATAGGGAGAAGTTAGGAAGGGCTGAAAACATTTTTTTAAAATTTGGCTGAGGGAAGTCAGGATCACCACCATATTAGTCATCTACTGCTAATTAGCTCACAGTTTCCATGGGTAAGAAGTCTAGGACACCTTAGCTGGGTTCTAGGCTCAGTGTCCCACAAGATTGCTGTATGGGTTTTGGCTGGGATTGGGAGGTCTCAGCTGAGACTCAGGGTCTTCTTCCAAGATCATGTTCCTTTCAGCTGTAGAACTTATGATGACTTGCTTCTTCAAGGATAGCAGCTGTTTCTCTCTGACTTCTTCCATCTCAGACCTCTAGATCCTCTTTAAAGGACTTAGCTGATCTGGTGATTTGGTCAGACCCACATACACTCAAGGGGAGGGGATTTTTCAAGGCAGTGGTCATTTTAGAATTCAGCCTCACAGCCACCCTGACTCCTTTAAGAAATATAAGATGACTCCCGTGAGATGAAGAAGCTGATTTAGTTTTCTCTACTTGTCCTTCTCTATGAATAATGCCTTCTGTAGTGAGGAAACATTTTTCACTTTAAAAATTAGCCATCAAAAGGAGAGAAGAAAGCCCAAATATTTTTGAGAATATCTTTAACTTATTTGGTAAAATCAGGCAGAAAAAACACTTGATCCTCCAAACCTTTGTTATCACCAGGTCCTCAAGTCAGAAACTGGGGTCACTCAGGATACCTCCATCTTCCATTGCCATATAAATCATCAGTACTCATCCTCTTTACCTCATAAAGGTCTCACACATCCAAGACTGCTACAGAGAACTGCTAACCATCCCTCTGCTGCCACTCTGGCCCTCCCCACTCCATTCTCCCTGCAGCAGCCTGAGCTGGGAGAGCACACTCTTGGCCCAGGGCGGGCAGGGTGACAACCTGTGACCATTCTCCCAGCTGCTCAGTCCAGCTCCCTAAGAGAGTTTGCAATGTCACTCTATTAATGTACTAGTTTCTTAGAGTTGTCATAACAAAGTACTGCAAACTAGGTGGCCAAAAACAATAGAAATTTATTGATCACTGCTCTGGAGGCTGGAAGTATGAGATCAAGGTGTCAGCAGGATCATATTTCCTCCAAAGACCCTAGGAAAGGATCCTTCCTTGCCTTTTTCAATTTCTGGTATCCCAGACATTCCTTGACTTGAAGTAGTATCCTTCCACTCTCTACCTCCATCTTTACCTAACTGTTTTTCTTCTGTATCTGTGTCTCAGAGGCTTCACACAGCAGCATTCTTCTTGTGTGTCTCTGTCCACATTTCTTCTTTTTATAAAGACATCAGTCATTTATGGCTTATCCAAATGACCTAACTCAGTCATCTGCAAAGAATCTTTCCAAATAAGATCACATCCACAGGTACTGGAAGTTAAGGGCCTAGCATATCTTGGGGGGGGGGTGGAAGAATCACAATTCAACCTATAGCAATCACTCTAATTGGATCTCAGTTATCCTGCTGGCCTATAGGTGCCCGAATAAGGAGTTTGATGAACAGTGGAAGAACACAGACTTGGGGAGTAGGCCAGCATGGATACTTCTGGATTGACATCTGGCTGGCTGAACACAGAGCCAAGGCCCCAGTCTTGTAAAGATTGAAAAGTAGCCTGACTAGGGTCACAATTTAGTGATGTCATATTCCCACATACAGGAAGAAGGGATTTGGGGCAGTAAGGACATTAAATATTCCCTGTCAATGACATTTACCTGGCTCTCACCCAGGCATTGTACCCACCCATCCTGTCCATCATTCAGGTCACCATTCACATTATCTTTCCTTAGCAGGGCCAACTCTGACTGCCAAGGCTGACTCAGGACTCTTGTCACCTGCTCTCTCAGCCCCCTTCTTCTTCACAGCAGTCTCATGGGTGTGACTATTGGAGCTGCCTCCCTCCCTAAACTAGAAGCTTCCTGACTTCAGGTCCTGCAGTTATTTTATCCCCCCCCCCCCGCCCATCATCTAGCATATGCATGGCAATAAGGAGGTGTTCAATAAAGATATGTTGAATGAATGAATGAATGAATAGCTACGAGGTGATTTTGTTTCCTGGACATCTGATGGACGGCAGAGATAAGAACATTTGGAGATCTGTGTAGTCCTGATATTTGTGATGAATACATCTTTGACGAATCCCCAAGTCTCTGAAAACAAAATGTTTCTATGGGCTTTTTCTGAAATGGCACTCCCGTGGAAACCAATCAATTCCCTCACACAGGCCTCAAAGTGGGTATAATTTAAATATGTGCTTCACCAAAAGGATAATACAGTAGTGTGGGCCTTTGAGGTTGCTTGTGAGAAACTAGAGCTCCTTGTGTTAGACTAGAGATGGGAGGGATCCACTGCGGGCAGTGCAGGACAGAGGAGCATGGCGGCCTACTCTTGAAGGTGTGCTTCTCAGAACAGCAGCATCAGCCTTATCTATGGTGGGTTAGGAAGTCAACTTTGAAGCCGTCTCCCACCTGCAAAAGTGGAATAAGAGCTCCATACTAGCAGAAGCCCCAGGTGATCTATAAGGATTGCAACATTGGTGAAGTAAGTATTGGCAAACGGTAGAGTTGGCCTCTCCATGTGGCTTGGGACACTTACAGCATGGGAGAGACAGAAATATCAAGGCAATAACTGCAAGACTTCTGACCTAGACTTAGATGTCAGGTGGTGTCACTGCCACTACATTCTCTTGCTCATGAGTGAATCACTAAGATCAGTACAGACTTAAAAGGAGGGAATCAGACTCCACCTCTCAATGGGAAAACTGCCAAAGGACATGTGATAATCTTTAATCTGTCACATGCCTCTGCTCTCCATGAATCAGAAATTGGTGTCTGCTGAGGTACTTATGAGCATGTGGTGGGGGAGCCTGTGGTTGGGAGGAAAAGGGAAGAAATCCTTCCTTCTCACTCTTGGTGGGATTTAAGTATATTCTTTGGCTTGAATCTGTGTCTTCATCTTTGAGATAAGAAAATACTAGTGTCAGGGGCTACTGGGAGTATTATAAGCAATTAATTAATTAATTAATTTTGCAGTGCTGGGAATGGAGCCCAGGGCCTTGCGCATACTAGGAAAGCACTCCACTACTTAGTTATATCCCCAGCCCATTACTGGGAATATTTCAAATAGGAAAGATCTAGGTAAATCATAAGTAGTATATAAAAGTTGGTTATGATTGTTATTAACAACAATAATTATGACAATAAGAGGCTAGGCAGTTATATATTTGCCTGCTACCACAGAGTTTCTAAAGATGTCATCTTAACCCTGAAGAGTAGATTGCTTAGTAGGAGGTACAGGAGGCATAAAGATTGAGGGGAAGATGTTTCTGGGGAGAGAGACTTTTCTGTGGCCTCTGTCTTGACCAAAACCTGGATCTGTGCTTGCTTTTGACATGCTCTGCAATCTACATTTTCTCCAAGTAAGAATAGCACCACAGTCACAGCCATAAAGAGCAGAGTGATTCTGGCTCCACTCCTACTCGCTCTGCAGGGATTAGAAGCCCCTGGGATTCATCCCCAATGGTTCTGAGCCTTCCCACTGTGTTCATCAGGCTCTTGCTCTTGGAAGCCTGTGGTGTCACCCCTACCCTGACCCCTGCGGCTGCTGGGGAAGGATCTCTCATCCCTGTCTAAGCCAGAAAGGTCCTTTTACCCCCAGTGCCTGCCAAAAGGACTGACACTGCTGCCCGACTGTGCCGGAGACGCCCCGACTGCCACAGACAATGTTTGATAGGGGTGCTGAAACCCCACACTAGATAGCTGGTGTTAGGGTGGGGGAACTACCTCCTGTGGGCCACCAAGACATCAGCATTTCCAGGCTTTACCTACAAGTTCTGTGCTCCTCCAAGGGCAGAAAATCCTTCTGTCCTCTTACTACATAACCTTCTGCCCTTTCCATGGCCGGGTTGAAAGTCAAAGATCATCTTAGTGAATGTAGTAGTGCTAGCCAACCATATGCCACTCTTCTAAAATCAAGGCAGTGTGGTGAGGGGTTATGAGTGCAGGGCTAATCTGCTGGGACTAAAATGCTTGGCTCTATCCTCACTAGCTGTGTGACTTTGGATAGTAATTTAACTTCTCTGCATTTCAGTTTTCCCACCTGTAAAATGAAGATGTTGGTAGTCCTGACTTCATAGAGTTGTTGTAAAGCTTAATAAAAGAGCCCATCTAATGCTCCTAGATAGTATTTGGCATGGAATAACTACTCAATAAACACAAACCATTCATTTACTACCACCCTTCATTCTTAGGGTAAGTTCCTTCCCTGGGATCTTTTTGATTTCAAATGCTATAGATGGCTGCCTGCCCTCTTTCTGATCCTAGCAAATATCATTGGACAAGTTTGATCCTACCATGACCATAGATAGACTACACTCAATCTGGGGCAATTACTATAGTCAAAATTGTTGTTCCACAGTTTATATTTATTTCACATAGCATGGATGTGCTAGGCATTGGGCATACAGGAATGCTTTAGCTTATTGAATCCTCAGGACAACCCTACGAATGAGGCATTATCACTATCCCCATTTAATAGATAGTGTAGTAGTCTGACCGGTTGCCATATCAAAATACCACAGACTGCATAGCTTAAACCACAGAAATTCATTCTCACAGTTCTGGAGGCTGAAAGCCTGAGAGCAGGGTACCACCTTGGTGAGGTTCTGGTGAGAGCTCTCATCCTGTCTTGCAGATGGCTGTCTTTTCACTGTGTCCTCATATGGTGGAAGGAGAGAAAAGGTTCCCTGGTGTCTCCTTATCATTGCACTAATCCCATCGTGAAAGTCTCATGATCTCATCTAAAACTGATTATCTCCAAAAAGGCCCTACCTCCAAATACCATCACATTGGGGGTTAAGGCTTCCATATTTGAACGTGGGGAAGGGGGTAGAGTTCCATCCGCAGCATTCTTCCCCTGCTCCTCCACAAATTCATGCCATTCTCACATGCAAAACATACCCATTTCATCCAACATCCCCTAAATTCTTAACTCATTCTAGCATCAACTCTAAAGTCAAAAGAAGGATCCCCTAAGTATCATCTGAAGCAGATATGGGTGACAAGGTACAATTGCTCCTGAGGCTAAATTCCTCTCCAGCTATGACCTGTGAAGCTAGACAATTATGTGCTTCCAAAATGCAATGGTAGGACAGTCATGAGACAGACATTCTCATTTCAAAAGGGAGAAACAGGGAAAAAGGGAAGAGGTAACAAGTCCCAAGTAAATCCAAAACTAGCAAGGCAAAAATCTTAAGTTTCAAGAATAATCACCATTCATTCATCACTCTGCCTTCCAAGTCCACTAATGTGGCAGTATCTCCTGCAGAGTTGAGCAGGCTGGTACTGTCATGGGAATCTCTTCCAGGACCCCAGCCTCCACAGCTCTCTGCTAGACATGCTACCCTTTGAAACTGAAGTGGAGCCAGCTTTGCCTGATAGACTTGTGCACTCTACACCTACGGTGAGAGAAGCAGCTCTGATGGTCTCTGAATCACCTTCACAGTCATTCTTCCCTTGTCTCAAAGGATAGTGTACATTGGCAGCCAAATAGTTATTCTGTCCTACAAGACCCATGAGGTTCAATAATCTTCCTTCATTTTTCCTACCTTCTCTGGCCCTTGTAGTTCAAATTCACAGTGTCATTGCTGGTATAATCCCAACTATATTCCTGTTTTCTTTTAAGATAGTTGATTAAGTTCATGAGTTGAACTCATAATCTTTTTAATCAAGTGGTTATTCAAACACACCCTTAATTTTCTCTTTCAAACAAATCCTCTATTTTATGCAATATAGATAAGCTGAGAATTTTCCAAATCTTCAAGTTATGATTCTTCTTTTCTTAACCCTTTCTTCTCCACTTCATTTCCCAACATTTTTATTTTACAACTATGAATAGCATAATGAAATTCCAATGGTGGGTTTCATATATGATGGTGGTCTCATAAGATTATTGCTATGGTTTAGATCTAAAAAGTCCCCCCAAAGCCTCGTGTATTTGGAAGGTGATTGGGTCATGAAGGCACTATACTTATCAGTGGATTAGTCCACTGCTGAGTTCATAGCTGACTTCCTTTAGGGCCTGGTTGGAGGTATGTCACTGGGGGTGTGACTGGAAGGGTGTATCTCCTTCCCCAGATCCTTTCTTCCCTCTTTGCTTCCTGGTTGCCCATAGCATGTGGAGCTGTCTTCCACCAAGGCCCTTCCATCATGCCATTTCTGCCTTGGAGCCCGCTGACCATGGACTGATACCATGAGTCAAAATAAACCTCTCCACCTTTAAGTTGTGAGTGTTGAATATTTTGTCTCAGCACCAGGAAAGTGACTGAGCCAACTATAATGGAGATAAAAAATTTTCCTATCACCCAGTGGCACTATAGACATGGAAATATAGTGGAACACATTACTCATGTGTTTGGGTGATGTTGGTGTAAACAAATCTATTATGCTTCCAGGTATACAAAACTATAGCAGATACAATTATGTATAGCAGGGCCGGGGATTTAGGTCAGTGGTTCTAGTGCCTGCCTTGCAAGTGCAAGGTCCTGAGTTAGATCCCTGGTACCAAAAACCAAACAAGCAAACAATTATGTATAGCACATAATAAATGATAATGATAGAAAAACGTGTATGTTACTTGTTTGTATGTTTTCTATACTATACTTTTAATCATTATTTTAAAGTATACTCTTGCTCCTTCTACTTCTTCAAAAAGAGAAGTTTACCATGAAAAACTATGCCATGTTAACACCAACTATTAACTTCATACCTCTTATGCTTATTGTATCTCTTGATCACATCAAGAGATCGTGAAGAATGATACACCCATACCATCTAGGCTTATGCCTAGATACTCTTCATGATGTTTGAAAATGACGAAATTCATTTCTGAGAGTGTATCCCTCTCATTAAGCAATGCATGATTGTACTACAAGCAATCAGAGGAACTAAGCTGCTCCTACAACACTGCTTGGAAATCTCCTGAGCTAAATATTCAGTTTTTTTCTTGTGAGTTCTGCCTTCCACCAAAACCAAACTATAATTCAGCCAAGTTCTTTGCCACTTGATAGCAAGAATTGCCTTTCCACCAATTTCCAACAATACATTTCCCATTTCCATCTAAGATATCACTAGACTCACCCTTAACATCCATTTTTTTATTGCACAAACCTCAAAATTCTTCCAGCTTCTACCCATTGCTCCGTTGTAAATTTGCTCCCACATCTTCAGGTATTTATTACCAAAGCACCCTACTTTTGTTACCAAAATCTGTATTAGTCTGATCATCCTATAATATGGAAATATCATAGACTGGGTGACTTAAATAACAGATGTTTATTTCTCACAGATTTGAAGGCTGAAAGTCCAAGAGCAGAGTGCCAGTGAGGGTTGTCTTCCTGGCTTGCAAACAGCTGCCTTTAAAGTGTGTGTGTGTGTGTGTGTGTGTGTGTGTGTGTGTGTGAGAGAGAGAGAGATAGAGAGAGAGAGACAGAGAGAGACAGAGAGAGACAGAGAGAGATCTGATGTCTCTTCTTATAAGGGCACTGATACCATTATGAAAGTCCCAACCTCATGAGTGCATCTCAGCCTAATCACCTCTCAAAGGCTCTATCTCTGAATACCTTCATCTTGGAGGCTAGTGCTTCAACAAATGAATTTAAAAGGGTTGGGACACAATTCATTCCATATCAGATGATTTATCAGTCTGCCTTTCATTACTATAAAGAATGGATGCACCTCAAGGCCATAATCTGAAGTGAAATAAGTCAGACACACAAGTTTAAATATTGTATTGTTTCTCTTATATGAGGAGCCCAAAGTATAAATAAGGAGCAAATAAAAGATAGATATTAGGGAGTAGGGAGATCTTTTTCAAATGGAAAGGGAAACAAGAGACAGAGGGAGGAGGAGGGAAAGAAGGGAAAAGGAGAATAAAAAAGAGTTGAAGAAAAAAATGGAAGTAAAGTTTTTGCAAATGAGGAAGGAAAGAAGAGTTGGCGGGAGCAGGGAGAGAGGGAAGGGAAGGGGACAAAAAAGAATTAAGATGTGTTATGTACATGTACAAACTCCCCACAATAAATGTAATTATGTACAGCAAATATGTACTAATAAAAAAAATTTTTTGCAAGTGCAAGGACCCGAGTTCGATCTCCGGTACCAAAAAAAAAAAAAATTTTTTTTAAAGAAATACCTGGGGTATCTACATTATAACGAAAAGAGGTTTCTCTTGACTCATAGTTTCTGGAGTTGCAAAGTATGAGGGTCACTTCTGGTGATAATCTTCTTGCTGGTAGAGTCCCAAAGTGTCACATGGAAAGAGAAAGGGAAGATGTATATGTCCACGTGTGTGGTCTCTCTCCTGCTCATAAAGCCACCAGGACTCGATCATGGAGGCTTTACCCTAATGACCTTAACAGAGCTCAATCACCTTCCAATGGCCCCACCTCTAAACACCATAGTTAGATGAACTTCCCACCCCCTTAAAACAATTACATATGACTTTGGGGATTAGACTTCAACATGTGAAACCATAGCTGATGGGAAAATTGAAGCAAATAGAAACCAAATAAATTTCCCGAGGGTACACGGTTATTAACTGGAGGAACCAGGACTCAAGTTCAACTCTGTGGCACCAAAATCCCAATTCTCTTTCCATACATACGACTTTTATCCTTTCATTAATGGATAGATAGAGTTTGAATGCTAAAAAGCATCAAGTATGTTTTTTTGGGTAACAATGGCTCCAATGTTGAGTGGCTTCAATGACTCGTTACTTCTCTTGATTCTGTGGGTTGGGTGCAGGTTCTTCTGTTAATCGTTCCTGGACTCTGTCATGTAGCTGCCTTCAGCTGGAAGGCTAACTGGAGCCTTTGGCTCAAGGAAGATATAGCTGGGGCAGCTGACCATCCTTTTCCATGTGGTTTTCCATCCCACAAACATGATGGCCTCAGAGTATGATGATCTCAGATTTCTGAGAGTAGGGTGGAAGGCTCAAGGTGATTTGACACCTACGCAAGTTGTACAAGTTGTACATCACTTCTACTGTGTGCTACTGACATATCAAGTTGCAAAACCAGCTCAGATTCAAGGGATGGGGGGGGCGGGAATAAGCTCTACCTCTTAAAGGGAGGAGTTGTAAAATCACATTGCATGGAGTATTCATGATGGAAAAGGAGGAGTTTGTAGCCATAAAACCATGCACCACCAATAGATAAAACCTGGATGATAAAGAACATTTAACACATTTCTGTTACTGAGGGCTTTTGTTTGTAATATGAAAGAACCCAATTTAAACTGGCTTGTCAAGAAAAAGGATGAGAACATGTAGTGGGTCAATTTCCTTTTAAATCTGAGAGGTAGTCTGCCTTAGTTACCAGAATTTGGTGTCTTGCTCTTTCCTTTCCTCAGATGAGACCACTTCCACATAGTGGTAAATTGGACACTAGCAGCTTCATCCTTACAATCCCACTAAAAAGAAATTTTTCTTCCAAATTTGTGCAGATGACATCCCAAGATAACATCTCATTGGTCTGGCTGTGGACACACACCCATCTTTGAAGCAATCACAAAAGCCAGGAAATTAGAATATGCCAATCAGTCATTCTTAGGTCACATGTCTGTGGGAAGGGTGCAAGCCCATGAGTGTGCTGGTAATGGTTGAACAACTAGGTCTAGGATGGGAGATAGAAGAGGCTCTGTAATAGTGTGTGCCAAATTCAGTGATGCACATACTGCCACCATGGCTGATTTCCAGCTTAGTCTAGTATGATGCCACTGAACACGGAGTTGGGGAGAGATGGTACTATCAGAGGTGGTAGAAGTGGTCTCCAGCATGCCACTACATTAGCCCACACAAATCAGACTACTAAGAGTGGAGGAAGGGCAGTACCCCCAAGAGAAATCAGGAAAGCAAAAACTAAATAGACAAAACTACATTTCCAATTTAAATCCTTTATTTTCCTGGACACACATTAGTCATTGGAGCAGCCCTCCCTAGCCCAAGGCTGCTTTGGATTGTGAGATACTTTACTCCAGGCAGTGAGAAGACAGGAGAAAGTAGCAGTTGAGATCATATCACTGGCAGCCTTAGGATCATTCCTAGCACTGTCACTGACTTGCTGTGTGATCTTAAGCAAGTTACCTGTCTTTTCTGCACCTCGGTTTCTGTATCTACCAAATGGGGACAATGATGGCAACTCCTTCATAAGGTTGACTTGAAGACCAGATGAGATAATCCAGGCAGAGTATTTGGTACAGAGAAGGACTCAAAAATGTTAGTTGTTACTTGAAATGTGATTTTTAAGAACAACTATCAATCTTCACTCGGTTTTGGAAAGGAACAAGGTCAGACAGGCTGGTAACATATCGTGTTGAGAAATAACTGATTTAGCATGAAAATATGCTGAACAAATGGTTTACTTCAACATTTTATCATGTTGAACATCTACTGTCTCCAAACCTCCTTTTGACTTTGATCAGTTTTTTTTTAAGCAGAATAACAAAGTACTGCTCCCGTAAATGTTGTCCATTTGGAGGGAAATGGAATTAGGAGTCTTTGAGCAAATATTTCCCAAATCAGAGGATCCTTTCCTAATATGTCTGTGACATCAAGTCCCAGCTTTGAACATAGGCTTTCATTAAAGGAAGGGAAATGAGCCTTTGGAAAGAGCAGCTTCTCCTGGGAGGACTGATCTCCTGCAGGGCATGAGTGCAGGCTATGGCTCCGGCTGCATCTGCTCACAGAGGGGATCTGTGTCCTGAACATGGCAGAGCACCAGGACTTCTGGCCTCTGTAGCAGAGGTTGAAACCCAACCTCTGCTCCTGGTCAGGCCCCTAGAGTTAGCTGTACTAACTTGTAGTTCCAGGTAAGACCCAGGGGTCCCTTAGACCTTCTGAACCCTTGATTTGGCCACTACTCACAGAACAATCTGAGCAGCATGGACATGAAAGGGCCCTGGAGGTGGGTCAGGCAGGGCTGCTCCGATGACTAATGTGTGTCCAGCAAGACCTGTGCATGGTGGGATCTCCCCCTCAGGCTAGAACTGATGATTTGTGGATCTGGGAGTTTAGATTTGATGACCTGAAACTTTAGCCTTTCTGGGGCCTGGGAGAGAAGCCCAAAGGAGGAGTTGCCAAGGGAGTTAACGTTTGGCCTGGGTTTGATTTGTTCCAGTTGTTTTGCAGCTGCCCCTTGGTCAGTTGCCATGGATCTTGGTGGGGAGTCCCTAGACACCTCACTCCCAAGCTGAAGTCGGGGCTGTAGGTAGGGAGGGTAAGGAATAAAGGAGGCTGAGGAGCCTGTCTTCCAAAGACAGAGAGGAAGGCCTAGAGAAGGAGCACATAAGAGATGCAGAGACTTGTGCCTATTCGTGTCATCTGTGCAGGGAAGCCTGGGTGCTTAGGAGCTCAGTGGAGGGAGGGGACAAAAGGCTTCTAGGAGGAAGGCACTATCTGTGCCTGTTCCAAGGGCCAACATAAGTACTGCCAGAGGAAGGCAAAAGCATTGGAGCTGGAGGAATGGCCTGTAGGGACATAAACAAGGCAGGTTCTGAATGGAAGAAGGAAGTAGAAGGCAGGGGACAGAATTGAGGGTGAGTCAATGGGGTGGCGGTGAAGGTTAGGGCAGGAGCTATTAAAGATACAGACTGCCCTAAGTCTGGGGAAAACAGGAGGCATGGAGGATGGAGATCATGCAAATATCAATGAGAATAGAATTGCTGTTTTTCCAGACCTTGTAAAACAGTCTCCGATTTTGTTGTTGTGGTTTTTTTGAGGAGAACCCATTATTATCACAGTAATCCAGGAAATTGAAGAAATTTAGAAAAGTCCTCCAGAGGGAGGCACCATCCAGGCCTGTGCTGGACAGAGAGAGTCTCAGTTGCACTCTCTGATGCTTTTCCTCCACCCTATGTTTCTCTTCTTGTATGACAAGAAGCCTACAGCTGGGGAAAAGGGGGTGATTAAAAAAAACATTCTGAGAGATAAATCTTGTAATACAAACTGTGGAACAGCTGGCCCTTTAAAGCATAGAACAGCCATTTAGCCATTAATCCATCCCTTTAAAATGCAGAGCCATCCTGCTTGCCATACACACACACACACACACACACACGCACAGACCTGCACACACACACACTCACAAAGGGGAATTCAGCTTCATTTGGTGCAGCTACAGCTACTGCTCCTATACTTTTCCTGTTCGAAAATACAGTCCTGGCTTGGGTTTAAAGAGTTAACACCAGCACCAGGAAGCAGCAAAGCATGTCAACAAATGCTAGATTCGGGTGCACTAGATCCTCCTGAGCCTGGGTGGTAACTCACAGTACCTGGTGCCCTTCCTGATCCTCCTGTCTTCCCCAGGCTTCCTGCTGTCCCAAAAGGAGTCTGCAAGGGCAGCTGGAGCCCCCCAGGCTCTACAGCCCAGCAGATACAGCAGAACCCTCCACATCCACTGCTGTTTCTCCATCTCATTCACAACAGCCACCTTGAATGATCTGTATCTCCTGGCCTCCTGATTGTGCTCAGTTGCCATAGGGCTTTGATGGAGTCATTTGGTGTGCCCCTCCCTCTTGCTCACCATCTGAGTAACCTCTTCGAAGCTGCGATTTGTGACCCTCCTGGAAGGCAAAGAAATAAAATAAAGCTCTATCACACACACACACACACACACACACACACACACACACACGGCTGTGACTGACAGGTTTGGAAAAGTGGTGTGTATGTGTGTGTGTGTGTGTATGTGTGTGTGTGTGTGTGTGTGTGTGTGTGCATGTTAGAGAAAGAAAGAGAGAGAAGGAGAGGGAATCCAATGAGTAACAACTGTTTAGGGTGGGATGAATTGGTTAGCTGTCAGGTATAAGAAAATTAAGGCCATTAGCTATTTTCAATTTTTTTCTGTCACGTCAACAAGATTAGCAAGCCAAATGCTCAAGGAGCATGTTTGTGGGAGTTTTGAGTGCTCCGTGAAACCTGCAAGGCTCTGCTGAGGGAGATTGCCTGGAATTGTCTCCCGCCTGCCCTTTCAGTGGATAATAATAACGGGAGAATTAGCGAGCAGACAGATGCCGCGTGCACTGGTGCACAGCGCTCGGCGTTGTATAATAATGAATGTATTTTCAACGGCTGTTTCAATGGCTGTTTCTTAAAATGATAAAGTTAATTTCGCTGGGCCCTTCTTTCTTTCTTAAACCTGAGCATCACAACAGATAGAAGCTGAAATCATCTCTTATTCTCTTATTCACAGTGATTTCAATATGACATTTAGAAAAACAAACAAGAAATTGTGTGCCTGGTTTGTTCTTCCAGCATCTGGCTGTCCGGTGATTTCTGCTTTGTTTTGATCTTGGTCAGTGGTTAGACAGATAAACACAGTCCTCAGCAGTGGGATGGTACTGATATTTATTAAAAATCTGAGTAGGAGCTGGTTGTGGTGGCACTCACCTGTAAGGCAGAATGATCACAAGTATGAACCCTGCCTGGGCAGCTCAGTGAGACCCTGTCTCAAAATAAAAAATCAAAAGGTCTAGGGATGCAGCTCAGTGTGAAGGTGCTGGGTTCAATCCCCAGTACTGCATGCATCTGAGCGTGTGCATGAACACACATGCATGCACACATACACATACACACATACATACAATTTGAGCAGGGTTTTACAGGGTTTGAGTGTGATCACCATAAGATGTTATCACAAAATAATTGTTATAACAGCTATAACGGTACATTGGGCACCTGCTATGAGTTATTCAGCATACTAGGTGCTTTTCATATGAATCTAAATCCTCTCATAAACTCTGCAGAAATCTTATGAAATTGCTGTTTCTGTAAATCAAAGAGGCAAATGTAGGCAAGTTCACGTGGCTGAAATTCATGTTTTTTCTTCATTGGGTAATGAAACAGTCTCGGAGATGTTAGGTAACAGACACTTGGTCACCCATCAAGTAAAGGGCAAAACTAAGGTTTGATCCTACACCTGCAGAGCCCAAAGGTTCTGCTCTACCCTAAGTATGAGGCAGCTTCATACAATGGGCATTATTATGATTTCCAATTACATCATGGCTTAGAAAAAGAAAGCAACTTGCTCTAGGTTACACATTCAGGAAGAAACAAGTCTCAAACTCTGTGTCTTGGAGGAGGAACCCATTAATCATCCCCATTCTTCAATAAAAACCCAAGAATAGGATAAGCTCCGTGCAGAATTGCAATAATAGATGAGCTGGCACCTTTCTATTTGTCAATCCATGAATTATGGTGCATTTAGTTCCCAGGTCTCCCCCTTCCCTCAAACACCCTTGCATCTCTTCCCATCCCATGCCGTAGGGATTATCCTGAGATCCTCTCCCACAGTTTTTCCAGAACACTTTCACCCAGAAATTCATTCCTCAACTCCTAAACTACCCTAGAATTGTGATATTTTAAAGGGAGGAGTTTATGGACATTTTCTTAGTTTGAGTTCCCCCAGAAGCAGATACTCCCACAAAGACGAGAGCAAATAGTTTATCTGAATGTTGATTCCAGGAAGCACTGATAAGAGGGTGCAGAAGTGAGATAGGGTAAGAAAGGCCACTCATGCAAGGTGTGTTACCATGTAACTGACTGTTGAGGGCCACTGGATCTCAGTCTTCTGGAGACCTCTCAAAGACAGTATAGAATATGCCACAGAGATGCCTCAACCAAGGGCAAAGAAGCTGAGATATTCATGGCCAGCCTCATTAGTTGAGGGCTGCTTTTCTGGATATGAATTCTCCAGCACCCTCACCTCATCTTGTTTGAGGCCTGAACATGCTCCCAATGCCGTAATAAAAGCCCTTGAGCACAGCTTAGCAGATGTTCTCTGTAAGCACCAGCAGGACATCAGAGTGAGTGCCAAGGGGATGAAGGGAGGGTAGCAATAGCATCTCCTATAGGCACCTGAACATCGTCTGAACTTAGAGGAATGAGTCCATGGCTTTACACTCACTGACACTTTTAAACTCAAGAACAGGTAGTAGGATCGGGACATCTTGAGGCATGAGCCCCAGTGCAGCTCATTTTGTACCCTCAAGATGAGCTCTAACCAAAACAGAACTTCCAGAATTTCTCTTCCTCTTTTTTCCATAGCCCCTTGCCCACTGTCTTCATTACTTTTCTTGTTACTTGGACAAAATATTCGACCCCCAAAGTTAAAGAAGGAAAGGTTTATTTCAGCTCACAATTTGTAGAGGTTTCAGTTCATAGTCGGCTGGCTCCAAGGCAGGGCGGCATGGCACAGGGACATAGCAGAGGACAAACAGTCCACAGCAGAGTAGGCAGGAAGCAGCAAGCATGAAGCATTGAAGTAAACCTCCCTTTCCTTTATATTCCACCCAGGATATTAGCCTTTTGGGTGGTGTCACCCATATTTAGGGTGGGCCTTCCCATTATCCACACCCAGAACTATGGTAAACCAGTCAGTGGACTTATTTAGTACCACACACCCTTAATCCCAGCATCACACATTCTTAATCCACATTCACACACCCTAGATCCAGTCACCTCCAAAATGCCCCACTAATGAGGATATGAAGCTTTGGGGGGACTCCTAGATACATGCCATAATACCCACAAATGTGAGAATTCTGTTATCCATCTTCCTCCTGCTTTGCAAGTCAATTATAACAGCTGTGATTTTTTTAGCCCATAGTCCCCCTTGAGGTCACCTTCACCTAATGAAATGGATAATTCCTTGGGGAGACTGAGGGAAGGTAAGTTGCACCACTTGATTTGTGGTGGAATGTTTTTTCTCCCTTTTTCCATCTTTAGTGTGGCTCTAATTCTGATTTCATTGCAGCGCCGTGAAATCAAATTAGGCAATGGGAGGAGACGAGCAACCCCTTCAAGCACAATCAACTTCTGATGGTTTTCCCAAGCTTTAATGAATCTGCATAGACCTCCAGTAATAGAAAGTGAATTTTTTTGCAGCGCTTTGTTTTCTTTTTTCCTTTTTTAAAGAAAAAAGCAGCTAGAGCGTAGGTTTGTAGGTAGCCAATGCAACAGGGTGTTGGGAAGCATTGGTTTTTTATAGCCAAATTGGGAAGCCTTGGAGAGAGGGCATGGAGGCTGATTAAAAGGAGAGAAATCATGAGCAGTAGCAACAGCATTCAACCCTGATGGTGGGTCTGTTATGGATAAGCCAACATGGTAGACATTGTGTGGGAACAAAGAGTTAGAAAACACCGTTCCTGAACTTGCATAGCTAGCAGGCTGTTCAGAGTGTTGCTACTCAAAGTGTGAAAGGGTAGCACCAATAACACTGGAGAGCTTGCTAGGGATACAGAATCTCAGGCTAGGGATACAGAATCTCAGGACCCTCAACCAAGATTTACTCAATCAAAATCTGAAGTTAAACAATATGCCCTAGGGATTTCTAGGTGCAATCATGTTTGAGACCTACTGGCCCAAAGGATTATAGACCTGATCGTGTGACACACATGCCCAGAACTCCAGCCTTATCTCATCCTACCTTTCTGCCCTGAGCTCTTGCCATTCCCTATCATCTCTTGAGAGCCTATGCTTTTGTCTCATAATCATATGTTTTTCTATCCATCCTCATGTTATTTCTTCCAGTGGCAATGTTGTAAGCATCTTCTTGGCCTATCAAAAATCCTCTTCATTTTCGAGCCCAGGTGTCTCCTCTGTGATGCCTGACCCACTCCCCCAGTGGAAATGTGGCATTATAATTCATTTGCTACTGGCTGACTTTATTATAGCCAAATGTTTTCATCTAGCATAATGGTTAAAAGAATGGCTTTGGAGCCTGATCGTGCAGTTTGAATGCCAGTTCTACCAATTTTGATCCATATGTATAGATTAGATCACTGTTTTCAATTTTTCATGCTCTCTCTCAAATAGCATCACATATCTACAGCTTTTCTATGTGTCTTTGTGGTTTCTCCCACTTGATTGGGTATAATCTACTTCCCTGTCCATTGCTGTGGTCTTGCCTATGTGACCTGAGCTGGTTAATAGAATGTTGCTAAGTCTAGGTCTTAAGGGTCCTTTACTGTGAAATAAGCCAGACACAGAAAACCAGTATCATATGTTCTCTCTCCTACATGGAAACTCAAATAAGTCAATCTGAGTGTAGAATAGTGATTACTAAGGGGATAAGAAGAGTCCTGGGCAGAGGAAGGACAAGAGTGGAAGAAGTATGGACGGATGTGATTGATGTACACTGTGTGCATGTATGCAAATATCACAGTGAACCTGATTAATGGTACAATTCATGTGCATTAATGAAAATAGATATTTTTTCCTTAAATTCTTTTATTGGTATATTTTAGGTATACAATACATTTACATTTATCATTGGGTGCTTGTACCTGTACATGATGTATCTTGGTTCTTACTTTTCCCCATTATCTGTGCACCCTTCACCCCCTCCACCCTTCCCTATTTACATAGACTTTGTTTCCATTTTTTTTTCTTTTCTCATAATTTTTCCTTTCCCTTCTTTCCTTTCCCCTTCCCCTCCCAGAAACCCTAACCTTTTGGATCTTTTCTTCCTATTTGAAATTATCAATTATTCATTTTAATCATTTTAATTCTTATTTACACTTTCAGTTTCTCACACTAGGGAAACTATTTGGTATTTACACATGTGTGTCCTACTTATTTCACTTATGAGTATGGCCTCAATATGCATTCATTTAGCTATAAATGTCTCTAGTTTCTCATGCTTTATGGCTGAGTAGTACTCCATTTTATTAAAAAAACACATCTTCTTTATCCAGTTTCCAGTTGATGGGCACTTGGGCTGTTTCCAAGCTTTAGCTATTACAAACTGTGCCTCTATAAACATGGGTGCACATATATTGCTCTGGTGTGATTCTTTTAATTCTTTGGGGAAGATACCCAGCAGGGGAATAGCTGGGTCAAATAGGACCTCTAGCCCTAGTTCTTTGAGGTACCTCCATACTGATTTACACAGTGATTGCACCAGTCTGCACTCCCACCAACAATGGAGAAGGGTTCCTTTCTCCCACACACCCGCCAGCATTTGTTATTGGTTGATTTCTTGATAGCAGCCATTCTTTCTGGGGTGAGGTGGAATCTCAGTGTTGTTTTCATCTGCACCTCTTGAATGACCAGTGATATTGAACATTTTTTCATATATTTATTTGCTGCTTTTACTTCTTTGTCTAAGAAATGTCTGTTCATTTCAGATGCCCATTTTTGGATTGGGTCTTTGAATTTGGGGGAGTCTGATTTTTTTCAGTTCTTTATATATTCTAGATAGTAGACCTTTGTCTGAGGTACAGCTGCTGAAAATTTTTTCCCACATTGTAGGTTGTCTGTTAGCTCTATTGATGGTTTCTCTTGCAGTGCAGAAGCTTTTTAACAAGATGAGATCCCAGTTGTTGATTCTTTGTGCTAGTTTCCGTGCTACTGAGGTTTTGTTCATAAAGTCATATTTGTCTTCCAGCAAGTTTAGTGTTTCTGTCTTAATATTTAGATCTTTAATCCACTTTGATCTTAGTTTAGTGCATGGTGATAGGTAAGGGTCTAGTTTTAATCTTTGGCAGGTTGAAATCCAGTTTTTCCAACACCATTCATTAAATAGGCTATTTAATGAAAATAGATATTTTAAAAGGCCTTTACTGGTATCTTGTATCTCTACTTGTCTCTTTGTGCTTCTACCACCACCATGAGCAAGACATACTTCAGATTAGCTCCTGGATCCAAGTCGATGCAATACATTTGGCACAGCCTTGAACTTGATCTGCAGCCAAACAAGGGTGACCCACATCTTGAAGCAGAAAGACCCCAGCAGAGCCACATCCTCATGCTCAATAAAAATAAGGCTTGTTATGATATGTCACTGAGTGTTGTGGTTATTGGTTGCACAGTATTATTTGTGGCACTATGTAGCTGATACATTGTGCTTAAGTCTCAATTTTCCCATTTGCATCACAGGCAAATTATTGTTGTGATGATTATAATGTGATAACGTATGTTTACTGAGTTCACAGTAGTGCTTGATGAATAGTAGGTAACTTGTTTTATTTTTATATCTTCTCGCTAGACTGGGGACTTTTTTTTCTTAAGTTCTTTTATTAGTGTATTTTAGGTATACAATACGTTTACATTTATCATTGGGTGTTTGTACCTGTATATGATACATCTTGATTCTTATTTTTTCCCCATTACCTGTGCACCCTTCACCCCCTCCACCCTTCCCCATTCACATAGACATCATTTCCATTTTCTTTCTTTTCTCATAATTTTTCCTTTCAGACTGGACTTTTATGAGTAAAATCTTTGCCTTATCTATTTTTCCCTCCCCAGGACCTACTGGACTCCTAGAAGGAACTCATTCAATAAATAGAAAGAAGCACTAATATAGAAAGTTGCTCTTTTTCTTGAGCAGTTCTTGCCCTGTAAATCCCTATACAGCCTGCAATGATGAGCCCAAATTTATCACAGCACAAATAAAAACTCCAGGATTGAGGGCCCTTTCTTCAGAACAATGCTTAGAATAGGCCTTGGGGGTATTTTATTGAGTTTGTGTAAGAAATCTACTAGTATTTTGAGTTGTTCCTCAATTAGAAATGCTACACTTAGAATTTCATGGCAAGAAAGCATTTTATCTTCAAAGGAAGTTGTGAAGAATATGGAAACACCTGACCCCTGTGCCTCCCAACTTCAAGTGCAAGCCTTAAGTGAATTCTTCATCCAGGCTGGAGTTTAACCTCTGAAAAGCTGGTTATGGAGGTGGGAGGAAGTGATGACTGGGGCAGGACCTGGTGGCATCTGTCTCTTTAAGAAATAGAAATGAAACCAAATTAGCATAGTCTGGCTGCAATTAACATATAAGTCCCAGTTCAGGGAGTTGGAGGAAGGGAAAAGAATAGAGCTAAAACTTAATGGGGTTTTGTTAGACAAAATTAGCTTCCACAGAACAGCCATAAAAATATCTAAATTATGAGAGCCTCTTGCCATTTGCCATTAACACAAGGGGACATGCTAATATTTAGTGGCGCCATGTCTTGGAAATTAACTGCAGTGAAAGAAGCCCCAGAGGCATCCCTGTGAGCTATAAGGGCTTGTCCACTGCCTCTACTGTTGCCAAACTGCTTGACTAAATGTTTTACAGAAACTTAGAACCTACAAATCACACATGTCTCAGCAGGTCTTTTGGCAGTGGTTCCAGAACTGTGGAATGATACCTTCATGGGTGATAAATGGAAAGCTGAAGTTTTTTTGTATGGTCTTTGAATTTAGACACTGTTTTTCTTAAAGGAAGACATTCCCAAGACTGATTTGTGGACATTTAAAGATGTCTTCAATTCTTTCTCTCTCCAGCCTTATACCTTCATAGAAATCACTCCATTTGCTTTTTGTTATATTACCAAACAAACTGGTATGAGTTTTCTTTAAACTCAGCCCATGGTTTTATTTTTTGTCTCCTCAAGGGAAAGAGTTAAACTATGATCCTCTACTTTCTGTTCCTTAAAGTCACCAGTGGTCCATTCAAACATATGAAGGGTTCTTTTCATGGTCCTCAGTCTCCTTGACCCCTATTTCATTAGGCATAGTTGGTCAGGCCCTCTTGCTCTGGTTTTCACACCACCTTTCTCTGAGGCTTGTTCTCTCTGCCCTTTCTCTTTTAGGAGGTCCTCTTTCTTCCCTCCTATCTGCAGGCACTGCCCAATGCTCTAGACCTCTGCCTTAAGGTCTTCTATTGCTATTCTCTTTGAAGACAATCATTCATTATTTGCTGGTACCTACCTTCACTTGCAGGCAGACTTCACTCATATCCAAAGCTCTAAGCCTAGCCATTAGTCCTGTGCTGCCAGCTCCCAGTGGGACACCTGTAATGGAAAATCCTAATTTCACTTCCACTTTAGTCTCCACACGCCCACTTCACTATTTTTGTCTGTTTTATTGTGGGACTTTTTATTTCCTCCTTGCCTCTCATCTGCTTTTACAGCTATGCATAGTTCATCATAGAGGCTTACCATTCTCATCCTTCCTCACACTGAATGAGTAAGGGTCCATGAATATCAGATCCATGAGCGCACCCAATGGGTAAACTGCAAACACCTGAGAGGCTGAACTGAACAGAGAACAAGAGCATCCTGGAGTGGCAGCATGGAGTGAAGAGCCATAAAATCTTGCTGCTGAGATCTCCAAGCTCAGCCTTTTTCTTGCCTTTCCTAACTTGGGCTGTAGGTTTTGTTTGTTTGTTTTGCATTCTGCAGGTTACCTGCTTAACTATTGTTTGCAGCCTTGAACTTTTCCAATGAATCATACTATATTGCCTTCCCTTCCCATCTTTCCCTTTGAGATCCTTAACACTATTGTTTTGCCAGGTTCCAAAAGAATCAAACCTGAGACATCTCTGAGGTGATGCTTTTCTGCTAAATAGCCCCCTCTGTCTAAGCATCCTACTACTCCTTTCTCTGAACTGCCCCTGAGAGTTTGGACCTTCCCTTATCACCTTCAAGCTGGTCTTCCCCACACCAAGCTCCAGCCCTCCAATGCATTATTTATTTCTTCTTGAAATACTACTCTTACACCAATATTGCTCTGCCAAAGAACCTCTGAGGGTTATTGTCTTTTGCTCCTCCTGATATTCAGAACCTCCATTTACTTTGACCACTCAATTTATGAGTTTAGTCTCTTCCAGATAAATGTATTCTACATATAAACTTAGCTATTTACCAATGTATCAGTTAGCTTTAGTTCCATAACAAAATTTCCCAACATTTACTGACTTCAAACAGCACTCATTTTTTTTTTTTAAGCTCCCAATTCTGTGGGTTGGCTGAGCCTGGTAACTGGTCTGAAATGGCTTGACTTGTCCCTGCTCAGCTTGTTCATGCATCTGCAGTCAGCTGGCAGGTTGACTGAAGGTTCTATACTCAAGAATGGTCCCCCTTGTGTGGCTGTTGGTGGGCAGGCTGTCCCTCAATTTGTCTCCACGGTGCTGCTCCAGCAGGCTAGTTCGTGACGGTCATAGTTCTACTGTTCTAAATGCAGCAAGGAGATCAGCCCCACTATGTAATCTAAGTGCTTTTCAAATCTCTGCATGTATCTTATTGACAGAATCAATGAGAGATAGACAACTCATGTTCAAGGGGTAGGGAAATAGACCTCAACTTTTAGTGGGAGGATCCACAGTGTCTCATGGCAAGGAAGTAGCTGTAGAATGGGGAGCAATTTGTAAGCATTTTAACGATCGACCACACTCAGTGTAAACTGTGAGTTGGTCTTATTAGTATTCTCTTCTTGTCCATCATGTCATGGGAATATCTTCCCTACTTGCTCTTTTCCCTTAATTTATATTCCTTTTCCCCAAAATTAAGAATAACTTTTGGAACTCTATGCTAAGGAATCTCTAACAATCCTCTGCCATTTCATCTCCCTGCACTCTCACTTACTTTTTGCCATTATCTGATCATTTCTTGAACTCATGTCTGTCTTCTGAATTGAAATACAAATTCCCCGAGGAATACTTTTCTTATCTTCACTTTTATAATATATATTTGCTTTTTTCCCCCATACATGTCCACGTGCTCAGCATCTAGGAGATGCCAAATGATATTTGGTGGTTATAGAAAAGTAGCTCAGAATTCTCCTAAAAAACATTTTCTCTCTTAAACTCATTTAAGTTAAAATTAATGAATACTGACCCTCAGCACCCCTAAGAAGGTGGTAGGGAAATCTCAGGTGGTTTCATGAGTTCGGATTCTGACTAGGTGAAGATCACAGGTCCAAATGGAACACTTTTCCTGGCCTTGGGCTCAGTGAAACCTTATGGACTCCCTTAGATGCTTTCTTCCATCCTCTCACCACATGCTCACTCTTAAGGGCCCTAAATTCTCCCTCTCCCTTTTTATTTTTAGCTTAACACCACCCTCCCTGGCTGGTAATCTACATCTTTCTCAGTCGCAGTGCCCTTCGAGAAAATTCTATGAAAAACGGTAATCTTTTAGGCCTCAACAGTGACACTCTAACAATCCCACAGAGTTGTCCTTTTCCTGATTTTCTCTGGTCTCCCACTCAGGCAGCTGGAGCTTCCCCTCTGTGCCATCAGGGGCTCTCACAGACTGGCGTTGGGGTACCTGTCTTCAGAAGGCCTCTGCTCCAGCCAGGCTTTCCTTCACCTATGTTCCCTTTGCCTTCTCACCTTTGCTCATCCAGGGCCCAATGTTCCCACCGCATTTGATACAGGAGCATGATTGTCTCTTGAGTTGCATGTCAGGCCTATTCTCAGAAATATATTCTGGAACCTGATAGGTGTACTCTCATTTCCTTTTCAGGGAATCTGAAGAGGTGTCTAGGAAGCCCTAGACATATTTAGCTACTGATTTTGTTTGTACCACTCTCAAAAATAAAAACAATCAACAAACATCAAAACAAGGCTTATCTTGTGGACTGTTGAGTTGGTGGCTCAAACTCAAAGATGCTCTGACATTGGGCTTTCCATTGGTGGTTCTTTCTGATGAAACAAGAAATTATATGCCTCTGGATAGATGGAGAAAGGTAGATAAGGAAAGTGTGCATGTGTGCGTATGTGTGTGTGTGTGTGTGTGTGTGTTCGTGTGTGTGTACATAAAGAAAAGCAGATTTTCCAGTCTAAGAAATTTCTCGGCTGTGGGACAAGATTTGCATGCCCTTCTGTGTCGCAGAGACTTGGTATGTTTGCAGCACGTCGTTGGGGTGCCTGCGTCTCAAATCACCGGCTCTGCGCAGCCTTGATGAGGCACCCAATTTACATATTCTCAATTTAATCTAAAGTAGGTACTAATTGATTACTGCTGAATGTCTGCATGCTCTGATTATCTGTTCAGATCCTGAGGGGAGTGGGGGAATAGCAAGGGATCTTTCCTCTGTGAGTAGGACTTTGTTTTCTCTGATCCAAATAACATTTATTTGCTAGGCCTGGGAGCCCCTCCTCCCCCAGGCTCTCCCCTCCTTCACCCACAATTGCTGAAAATAAATAGCACTAGCTTCAGCATTGGTTCACTTTGGGTTGTAGAATAAACTATTTTTTTATTCAGTTATTCAGTATTTATCAGAAAATAGTTTGGAAATATCTCTGAAGTTTAAATTACTGTCATCTACCTAAAGGCAGCATTCTGTAGGGAATGATCTATGGACTCAGGAGCCAGTTTGCTGGGTCTAATCCAGGCTCTGCCGCAAACTGGCTGTGTGACTTCAGGCAGATTGTTTAGCCTCTCTGTGTGTTAATTTAGCCATCTGTAAAGTGGGATTGATAGCAGTCCCTGCTGCACAGAGTTGTTGTGAAGATTAAAAGAATGAATTAGGACATGTAAAGCACTCAGCTCAGCATCAAGTCACCACATACTGTTGTGTCTTCAGAGCTCTGTGGAAGGTTTGCTGGAGGAAGAAGACTAGGATTTTGGTACTAGTTCTCTTTGGAAATTTAGTCATCACTGGTCCTTGCTTTCCCTGTCCTATATCATCTCAGGTATCAATAATGGCAGGAAGCAGGAAAAACAAAGAGTAGCTCTTGATGCAGTGGGGTATTATTGAGCAAGAGCCTTCTAGAAGGCTTTTTCTGTTTGTAAGGGCTAAGGAGCAAAAACAAAGGGAGGGAATCCAAGGTAGTGGGTCAGTGAACAGTCATTGGACACCCTCTGTATGCTGGCCTCTCTGTTGTCACATGTGACCCAAATCTGAACGCTATGGCCTCTTCCCAGAAGGAGTTCACTCTTGAGGGGCACCACTCCAAACAGCTATAATACAGATTGTTTCTTCTGTTATGCCTCCTCGGGCATTTATTTTGTTTCATCCCTGCAGCTGAAATGCTAGCTTGATTTTTTTATTTGTATTGATGTGTAGCATGCACACAGTGAAAGTGCAAGTCATAAATGCACAGTCTTCAAAGAGTGAACACACATTATAGACAGTATCAGATCAAGACACAGAATGTGGCCAGTTCCCTGAAGACCCTCTCCCACTTTGTGATCCCTTCCTGTCACTGTCCCCTCCCAAGAGCAAATCACCTTCCTGATACTGAGACTGTTCTGCTCAGAGTCACACTCTCAGGTTTTCTGACAGGACACTGGTCCCTGGTCCAGAGCAGCTTAGAAGCCCTGGCTGGGAGATATGACAAGATCAGGTATGACAGAAAGTGTCTGGACTATCATGATGCTGGAGAACAGGGGCAGCCTTCCTGTTGACCTAAGCAGACTCACATCTAGAAATTCGTTCCAGCTAGTCCAGGAGAAGGCCAAGTACTTCCCCTTGGGCGAGTCTGGTTTCTGGGAGCTTATATGAAGACAGAAATATTAGCAGAAAACCATCTGATGCCTTAGAGGGATGAAGATTAGTGAGGAAACAGCATAGTTGGGATGAGTATAGTTGATGCTCTCCAAGATTGCCTCCCAAGAGTTCAGGATCATGGGAAAATGGGAATCAGAACAGGAATCAGAATGGGCAGGTTTTGTCAGAACCATCCAGGACATCACAGTGGGGAAACCTGACCAGTGAAGATGGAGTCCCTTTGAAGGAACTGAGGAAAACCAGCAGAGTATTTGTTCCAGTTATCTATTGCTGCATAATAAACCTCTCCAAACTTAGTGATGTAAAACAACACAAATTTTAATGCTCACAGAGGCTAGGCATTGGGAATTCAGGTGGGATGCTGCAGAGGTAGCTTGTCTCTGCTCCTTGAGGCCTGGAGCCTCATCTGAGAAGTCATCTGGGAAAAGTTGAATGACAGGAACTTGATATCATCTAGAAGCTTCTTTCACTACATGACTGGCAGTTGGGCTCAGGATGTAAAGGCTGGGGTGTGGTGGTACTGTAGACAGATGACCACATGAAGCCTTTCTATGTGGTTTGGGCTGACAGCAAGTGTCCCAAGAGACCCAGGTGGAAGCTTCGTGACCCTTTCTGACCTACATCAAAAGTCACACAGTATCATTTCCACCACATTCTATTGGCTACATGTGAAGCACTAGAGCCAGCCCACTTCCAGAGGTGAGGGGAGTAGACTGGAGTCCACCTCCTGTTGGGATAATGGCATATCCCATTGTAGAAGAGCTTGTGAGAGGGGAGCTTTTGTTCTATTGTGCAGCTATCTTTGGAAAATACCTTCTGCCACAAGAGCTGAGAGCTGATGCTCTGGAGCAAGATCTGCCTTGTTTCTTTTCCTGGGTCTGCATTCACTGTATAACTTAATGGTAAGTGATGAGTTAGCTAAGTGGTAAGTTTCTTAAGCCCTCCATGCTTCACTTTTTGCAATTGGTATGGTAATTTTGACCTCATAGGGTTCATGTAAGAATTCAATGATAGTGTTAGTAGTAGAATACCTGATCGTAAACGTCACCTTTAAGGCCCAATAAGGTGATTACTCAAGGCCTGTGACACCTTCCCTTAGCCCCTACGTGAAAGCTGAGCCATGGAATTCTCATATCAGGGTGTACAACAGCCCAGGTCACACTAGTAGTTAATAGGGACTGCAAAGACGACGTATTAGATTACAACACTTTACAATTTACAAAGCCCATCATACCCATCCTTCAGTTAATCCTCCAAACAATTCTGTAAGCACATAGGATTCCCATTTTACAGATGAGAGTTACTCAGGTGGACTCACCTAGTTAGCAAATTGCGCAGCAAGGTCGTGATCTTTGAAAAGCGTCCTAAGGTCTTACTGGAAGTAAGGAAAAAAGGAGGTCAAATCTCCGATAGCCATGAAACGTCACAGTCAGGGCAAAAAGGTGACCACCAAGCACGAGAAGAAACCTAAAGTTATCACTTCCCTCCAAAAAGCTGAAAGGTATTCTTAAAAACATCCAGAAATGGCTTTCAAATTTCACAGATAATCATTTAGCCAAACAGCACCTTTTGCTCTGAAAACTCCAAATTCTCTAATCAGTCCTCACTCTTTAAAACCAAGAAATTAGCCATGTCCTCTTTCTTCAGTGTCTTCCTTTGGATTTCAGTCCCCCTCACTGACATCAAAATGTACAAATGCTGGGAAAGCATTGTAAATCCTGCCTTTCTGGTGTTTTCCATTTATGTGACAGGAGAAAGGATGGGGCTTTCATCCATTTTTGGAAACAAACCAAAACATCCATAAATATTCAAGCTTATAATATTGACTTAAAGCTCAGTTAGAGCCCAGGCTATAGTCAGCTCCTGATTATCCATGTGTAACTTATCCACAGCTAATTTTAAAACTCAAAATGACTTCCCTCTAACTCGTGGCACACCCTGGGCCCCCTCTGCGGGTGTCGACTCAGAGCACAGTGACACGCAGTGACATGAGGCAGAACTGTGCTGAGCCACGGGTCTGATGACCCCACTTCTGCTCTGGATCCAATTCTTGATTAGCTGGGTGACCTTGAGCACATGTCTTTACCTCCAAGGACCTCCTAGGTTTTTCAACTGTAAAATGAGAAAGCTTGGCTTTATGCCTTTTAAGATCCCTTCTCGCTCTAAAATTCCACGAGGGAGCAAAGGAGTCAAAGGAAATGGGAAGATCAGACTATACTGCAAGGCCCTGCATTAAAATCAGGAGTCCAAACCACCCACTTCCTGGTGGGACATTGTGTGGCCTCAGAACTGCTGAGTGCAGATCTAAGCCCAGCATCCAAGACTCCAATTGTTATTTTATGAATTCCAAGACCAAACACGTGAGATTTTATATTTCCAAAGTATGATTCTCTTCCTTGAGCACAGATAGCTCTCTCTGAACATGAGAAAGGCTCTTCCTGTTTTGTTTTGTTTTTCAGAACCCTGGCCTTCCCCACTGATAGAGCCTAGGCGAGGACTTGGGGGAAGCAGAGCCACTGCCCACTCTCCCCCTGCCCATAAGGCTGTAAGAGAACCTGCTGGAAAGCCATGTGGTCCTCTGCCCTTCCTCTCTCCCTCCCAACCCTCACTCCTCCCACAGACTGGGAAGATACCCCCTGTCTTACAAAGAAAAAAAAAATCCCTGAAGTCCTCTTACTTCTTGCCTTAAGTTCAAGCCCTTAGACCCAGGCTTTTCTTATGAGAGGAAAGAGGAGCTATGGAGGGATGACGGGAAGGGACTTTAAAGCAAGGATGAAATGTGGCTGTGTCAAGATCCCACCACCATCCCCTTTGACCAAGCACATCTGAAACATGAGCACTGTGAGTGGTGCCATGGTAACACAGAACAGACACTCACGCAGCTCACAGGAAGTCTTGGGTTTGGGGAAGTGTAGGGAGAGACATATTCAAACATGGGGTTCATAAGTACTGGAGATGACATGAAAGAAATATGAGTAGGACCTGACATTCGAAGGAGGCAGGGAGAGGGGTACAGAAGAGGAAGTGCTCAGCTTCATTCAGAGCAGGTGTTACCAATGCTGCCAGGAGGCAGCGAGCTTTGCTTCTGGAGCTGAAGTACAATGATATCACAGGAAGCAGTATTTTAAATGGTTGTTCATATATCAAGAGGTATAGCGGTGTGGGCTCTGTGGGTCGGTTTCATCAAGGGCTAAGTAGAATTGAGGAACTGACCCAAACTCAAAGACTTTTTTTCCCAGTACTGGGAATTGAACTCAGGACCTTGTGCTTGCAAGGCAGGCACGGTGCCACTGAGCTAAATCCCTGGCCCCTCAAAGATTCTATGTCATTGTTTCTGTGGGACAAGGTGCTCTCTGTTCTATGCTAGTTGTATACAATCTTTAGAACATAGTGAGTTCTTTAGTTACGAACAGCCTGTGCTGTGCAAAGAGACCATCACCTACCTGAACACTGCGTGGTGTGAAACTGTGGAACCATGGTACAGTTGAGACTGGATACTTCCAGGCCTGGGCAAGTGCTCTCCTATTCTGGACTCACACTTGTTTCCAGCTAGGTACGGTTTGCCTGGCATGACTCACAGATGGAAGAACATCAACATCGTGGGTGGTGATTCTGTAACCCTGGAGAAATTTGAGAAGGGAGATTCCCCCTAGCCTACTTGTGGAGTCGTTTATACTCACTCCCTCTGGTGGCTGAGTCAGATCTACATGTTCTGTCCTTTGGCCCCAGAAGTAACCACACTCTACCTGATTCCAAAAGCCCTGAGCCCCAGGATCTTGGCCATGTCCATATAAGCAATTGTAGGAAGGTTCAGCATCTTCTTGGGTTGGGTTTTAATTAGCTATTGTTTGGGTGTTTGGAAACCTATGACTTAAATTAACATATTTGGTT
Organism: Heterocephalus glaber; assembly: GCF_053883595.1. Lineage (NCBI taxonomy): Eukaryota > Metazoa > Chordata > Mammalia > Rodentia > Bathyergidae > Heterocephalus > Heterocephalus glaber. Next base: position 9,584,285 of record NW_028258340.1, on the reverse strand, counting down.
CTTTTTGTGCCTAGGGCAGTTTGTATTACATAACTTTGTCAAACTTCATAGAATCACAGAGTCAAGATCCTGTCCTGGTTGGCCTCTTCTGGGTTTCAAGAAGCAACAACTGAATAAAGTTACCACAAGAGCACCTCAACGGTATAAGGACATTCCTGCCCAATAAATGGTGTATGGCTAAGCCTTTCTGGAGAAGTGCAGAGTTGACAGAAGGTTCTAAAGCCACAGTGTACATAACCTCTAGGAGGGTATGGGAGGCTCAAACAAATTTGTGTCTTGGTTCCATTTCCCCCTGTCTATGGACTTCTTTTGTTATTTACTGCTCCCTACTTTCCAGCTTCTGCTTGCTTATATTTTCTGCTTCCTCGTAACATTGACTTGAATAGGGCCCACTTGTCCTACATGACTTCTCTCTACATAATGAATGACCTTTCTTCTTTAGCCCCCCCTTGCAAATGGACCTCTTCCTTTGGCATTCTCAAGTTTATATTTAATAGAGGGGAAATATGGTCAGCTGAGCATGTCCTTTAGAATGAGCCATGTTAGGCCACGGATTGGCTGCCCCAGGTCAGAAACCTACCCCTATTTGTGAGTGAGATAATCTTTGAATTAGCCAAAGGCACAGCAACCACCTAATTGGAGTAGACAGCACACGCCTTAAAGGAAACTTTGAATTTCACTAGTTTATCATATGGGAAAAATGGCATCCCTGGGAGGTGAAGAAACTTACCTAAGGTTACACTTATAATCAAGGAGTACTGATAATAGGATGAGACCTTAGTTCTCCTCTCATTTTTACACTAAATGGTACCATCTTCTATATTAAGTCATGCAGGAGGAGCATTCCTACACATGGGCATCTATCTGTTCATTCACCTACTGAGCCTGAAACTTAAGGATAAATGTTTTTTCTCCTTTCTGTTTTCTTCTCTCTACCTCTCCTTAGGCATCTTTTTTTCCTATTAAAATTTGTTTCTACTTGAATTCCTGGCTAGTTTATTTGCCAATGATTTCAATGTTACTAAATTCAAACCAAGACTGACAGTGAAGTGTTTTACCAAGTAAGATTCATTCACAAAAGGAGAATTATGCAGCAAACTTCAAATGAGAAAACTTGATAAATGAACAGAATTCTGAGATGGTGAGGCTGACTAGAATGTAGGTAAGTTGTCAACTGAAATATTTCATTCTTTATTTCTCTTTTGCTGAAAATATTAGAATACCACTTTTGGATCATCTAAATCGAGGACATCAAGTTGATGCTTTCAACAGGCAGGGCTTGAATTTGGATCTAAAAGTCTACATTACTTATGATCTTTCTAAGCCTTGCTTACTAGAAAAGAAATTTTATGAAAATCCTGATATAACAATCACTTTGATGGATTCATTTATACCATTGGAATGCTGTAGTTAATTCAATGGGATTTTTAAACAGTAGAATGAAGCCACCATCATATTCATCCTTAATTTACCAGACTCACATGACTCCATAAACCATCCATGCAGTTATTTGTTCATTAATTAAATATGTGTTGAAAGAGTGCTACAAGATAAGCATTATGCTGGGGATAGAAGGATGGAGCAGTCTGTTAGTGAGCTTTCCACTACTGTAACAAAATATCTGAGATAATCAACTTAATAAAGAAAGAAATTTATTTTGGATCATTTTGTCAGAGATTTCAGACCATGTCCACTTGGTCTGTGGAAGTATAGTACATAATGTCAGGAGCATGTTGCCAGCGGAGGCCTACTCACCCGATGGCAGCTAGGAAGCAAAAAGGAAAGAGAAAGAAAGGGGCCAGATTCCCAATATCCCCATCCAGGGCATGTCCCCACTAACTTAACTTCCTTCTACTAGGCTCCACCTCTTAAAGTTTCTACTAACCTGCCAATAGTGCCATCAGCAGCTAACAGAGCTTCAGCACACAGGCCTTTGGTGAGTATCTCAGATCAAAACTACAGGAAAGAGATACTGTTCCCCACAAAAAATTTACAGTGCAGGAATCTGGACAAGAGGGAATTAGGATGCCAGATCAAAGGAGCTTGGACATATTAATCACAAAGGAGGCCATGCTGTTGTCTGGCTATCCTGTTGTGGGACTGACTTGGCTGTGTATGTCTTATCAACCCTCTGTGAACACTGTCCAGACATCATGACCTCATAAGCAGATGCCCCTCATGCTTTATGTCAGTTTCCCTTAAGTGAATGTTTGTTTCAGTAATCATGTTGCATTCTGGTAAGCCTTTTCTCTGGAGCTGTGCAAAGTAAGGCAACTCATGGCCAAGGGGGATGGTCTTTCTAAAACCTGAGGTCATTCCCACAAGGATGACTCCATAGACATGGACCTAGAAGTCAAGGAGAAGCCTCCTCGGTCATGGAAGAGAAAGTTTGGTCTCTCCTCTGCCTTAAGGCTTGGAAACATCTGGACATCTGAAGTATGAGGCAGGGAGGTGGATTTTAGAGGTCAGGAAATAAGCGAGAAATCTAAGAAAAGAATCCAAGAAAGATTTCTCCTTTTTGGGTCCCACATATATAGGAAAAGGTAAGCAAGCTGCAGAAAGCAATGCCTGCTTTGCAAGCAAGATCCGCTTCATAGTATTCCCTGCTTACCACCTTTCAAGCAACTTCTAGCCAATGCTCCTCAAAGGATGACCATGAACCACCAGCATCAGATTCCCCTGGGGTACTAGGCAAGCCTTCACATGCCTGAGCTCTACCTGAGATCCAAATTTCTGAATCAGAATGGAGATGGAGTTCAAGTTTGCATTTTAGTAGCTCCCTTAGATTTAAGGTCCCTGGGTGTTTTCATCAGTGAGGTCTTTTATGAAGATTATAATGGCCCAACTCTCTTGCTCACCAAGAAATGTGTCTCCCAGTATCATACTTAGAGATGCTAGGTTTTATTATCACTGATACTTGTATTTCATTTTTTTAACCTGGACTCTGACATCTACCTCATCATAATGTCCCCATATCTTGCCACTAGTCTAGGCCAGGGGTTAGAAAACTTTCCCTATAACGACCTAGATAGTAAATATTTTTCACTTTTTCATTGCTACTTAAATTTGCTACTGTAGCACAACAGTAGCCATAGACAACATTTAAACCCATGAGTATGGTTGTGTTCCAATACAACTTTGTTTACAAAACCATGGGGCTAGTAGGATTTGGCTCATTGGCCAGTTCAAGTCGTAAGGCAGTTAAATACATACTACTTTATAGCTAATTCTAATATTGAAGTGGTCAGCCTTGTATTTGTGGATTAGTTGCAACAAATGGAAACCCACTAGAATTACCTCAGTAGTTCTTAAACTTGAACAGGTATGACAGTTCCCTGGAGGCTTTGTTGAAACACAGATTGCTGGGTCCACACTCAGAATATCTGACTTGGTAGGTCTAAAATAAAGCCCAAGCATTTGCATGTTGAACAAGTTCCCCAGTGGTACTAACAATAACTGGTCCAGGGATCGCACTTTGAGAGCCACTACTTTGAATAAAAGGAAAGAGGTTATTGACAGAATTTGAGTGAGAATTAGGAGTCTCAGCTGAGGCTAAGAATATAGGATCAGCTCCACAGAGGTTCTCCTAGAGACTGGAAGGGTCTGTACTGCTCTAGTAGTGAAGTGGAAAACATTTTAGCCACTATAGCCAAAAAAATGGAAACAATCAAAGTGTTCACCTACTAATGAATGGATAAACCAAATGTGGTACATCCATATGGCGGAATGTTATTCAACCATAAAGAGGAATGAAGTACCAATGTACACTACAGCACAGATGAACCTCGAAAACAATATGCTAATTGACAGAAACCAGACACAAAAGGCCACATGCTGTGTGATTTCATTTGTATGAAATATCCAGAATAGGAAAATCTATAGAGACAAAATGTAGATTAGTGCTTTCCCAGGACTGAAGGGAAAGGTAATAAGGAGTGACTGCTAATGGGTGCAGGACTTCTTTCTGGGGTGATGAAAATATTTTAAAATTAGATAACAGTGGTAGTTAACACAGCTGTAAATATATAATGGTATGTAAATTATATCTCAATAACACTGTTCTTTAAAATGGAGCAGGAACAATTCAGATCAGGCCTGGAAAAAAAAAGTTGGCTACATATTCAGAACATGCACCTGTATCCACAGTGTTATTATCCTTTGATGACAAAGTGCAGCTTTGGAACAGCTTGTCTGACAGTACAGGTCACATGGTATTTATTTATTTTGTCACACACCTAGAACAACAAGTTGAGTTATAATTAAAATTTTTAATTTATTGATCTGATGAAGGAAATTTTTTTCTTTTTTACATCAAAAATATCAATATCTTAAATACTTAGCACAATTTTGTGCACCCCATAACTTAGTCTATTCTTATTGGTGAAAATGATGATATCTCCTAAAATGATAAAATTGCTTTTGTTGAAAAGCAAAACATAGCCTAAATTTACTTAGGACATCCATTGAAAAAAGGCTTGCATTGTTTACAGATCTGCATCTGCTTTATATACAAAGAGCTTTTATACTAAGGCCAATTGTGGATTTTTCTTTTTATCATGGAACCTTTTCTGAATTCCTGGCTGGGAGAAAATGCAGTTAGTGATTAAATGTATACCAAGCTCCTTTTATTTTTGTTGATTTTGTATGATGTTAAAATTCCCATTAACTTTTCCCCCATCGCGAATATCTACAGACTAATTCTTATCACTTCTCAAAGCAAATAAGGAATGACTTGTGATCAAAACCATTTTGCAAAAGTAACACAACCAATTCAGAAAAACGAACATTATCACCATATAAGGATATAAGCATGAAAATAGTCATATTTGGGGAAGATTAAAGGTTTAATAGAATGGAAAAGAGAGGATACAGCAATGTCAATCTGATATGTGATTCTGAATCTGAAAAGTGACATTACGATAAAAGAGTTAGAAATTGCTCAGTTGCTTCTATTGCATGTGGAAGAGCACACAGCTGGACAGTGGTTTATTGATGGTTTTGGTCATTTGGTCATTTTCCAACTTGGTCTATAGACCCAGGAAACAGGGGCTGTCCTCTTTGACAAGCCTTCCCTGTCCCTAATCAAAATAATCTTTTTCTGGAATTCTACCATTAAATTTTTAAGCCTCTAAGGAGCTTCTCTTTTTTTTTGGTACTGGGGATCGAACTCAGGACCTTGCTTGTGAGGCAGGCACTGCACCACTGAGATAAATCCCTGGACCCAAGGATCTTTCTATTTACCAGAATCCCCTATTAAACTGTAAATTTCCCCTGACAGGCTGAGTTGGCAGTGAGTTTTGTGTTAAGGAAGTAAGAATGAGGAAAGTGGACAGGGTCTCAGTGTATTTTGCATGGGATAGGGCTTCCTTCACAGGCTCCTGCAGCCTCAGATATGCTGCCACTTGCCAGTCCCACTCACAGTGGTGAAAGGAAATCTTTGCTGGAATTTCTTAATCATACAGTTGTCACAGGCGGTAGAAGTCACCTGAATGCTCTCCGGTTTCCGCAGTGTGAAGATGAAGAATTTAACCTCCGCTCAGGTGATTGTGGCTTAAGGTCCCACCTTTGAAGCCAATTAAGAGTGGCCATTCGGTAAGTTTAATCAGCAATTTATTAAGCTACACCTGGCATTTCAAAAACCCATTTTAAAGGTGATTAGAAGCCATATATTCGGGTATTTTATAAACTTCTCCAGTTCATACCAAATGAAGAGCAATTTAAACAAAAGTAGTATAGCTAAAGGTTTTTTGAATCTTTCTTCTCTAGTCTCCACTCCTGTATTTCTCTCAGCTTCAATCTACCTTTTCTCTCCACCTTTTTTCTCTATCTTTTCTTTTTTTCTGGAGGCTGCCTTGATTAAACCTTTACCTTACTTTTTTGTCTACTTTTCCTTACAGCTTCCCTTCCCACTCTGCCTCTTCTTTCTTCTGTTTACTCCCCCTACTTTCACCTGAAACAACACAATATGAAGCAAATATACTTAGAAATAGTTGTCTAATAAGGTTTGGGGTTTTAAAATGAACTTTTGTTTCAGATATTATACATTTCGGTTTTAACATTTTTATTTGGTTTTTTAAAATAGTTCCCACATTAAACTTTTGTCTTTTTATTTATCATAGCCATATTTTTAAAGTCACTGAGCACAGTCATAATAGTTACTTTAAAATCATTGTTTGCTAATTCCAACATGTGGGCTGTTTTGGGCTTAATCTTCATTGATTTTCTTTTCTCTTGAGAAAAGTTTACATTTTCCTAGTTCTTTATATATTGATGAAGTTTAGATTATAAGCTGGACATTATGAAATCAAGGGGACTCTGAGTTCTGTTATATTCTTCCAAAGAGTGTTTCTCTTTTGAAGCAGGCAAGAAAATTGGTTGGTATCTCAAATTGAAACTGTGTCTCTTAGGCAGTAGCTCAAATCTCTATAATTTTTTCATCCTCATGAGGCATACTTCAAATCTTCCCTGTGCTTGTGGTTCAAGAGTCAAGTGGGGATTTGGGGAAAGCACATACACTGAATTTAGAGTTATTTTCATCTGGCTTGCTCCTTTTTGGGATTTTTGGCTTGCTTTCTAGTGGCTTGGGTTCAGGTTGCCTCACTCTTCAGGTTGAAAGGCTGGATTTTCTGTAGAAATTTCAGCAACACTTTGCAGGATCATCTACAGCATCGGCTAACTTCACACTAAAAGCTGTGCAAATCAGAAGCTCAGCCCATTTCCCTCCTGTTTCCCAAGGTTAACTACACTCTCAGATCTGCTTATTTTTGCTCCCTCTCCAGAGCCGTTAGTCAGTTTTTAAATTTGGTCCAGAGTTTATAGCTGCTGTCTATGACAGAGTTAGTCCAGTATGAGCTTACTCAGCCACACTGGGAGTATGACCACTTTTTCTTGATTTTTGAAATGATGTGAATTCAATCTTTCCCATGGTTTTCTCTAAAAGAATGCTCATTTACATTGCAGGTCAGAGCCTTTGATTGATCTTTTGTGTGGGCCAATGACCTTCAATAGAGAGACAGTTCTATAGACCAATCATAGGGAAGGATGTCGCATAAAGCTTCATTTTCATTTATTCAACAAAATTTACTGTTCTCCCTTCAGGAGAAAAGCACCACGTTGCCTGTTATGGTTATCTAGGGGGCATTGTTGAGCTTGTGCAAAGAGGGCAAAATTGACTATCACAAAGATTATGTGCCTAGGAGGAAAAGGAAGATTTTACCTTTAAGAAGCATTGATTCTGTATCAGGTACTCCTTTGACAAAGTCTTTCTTCTTTAACCCTCACCAGTCTGCCAGGTGGAGATTATTGTCCACTTTTTAAAGATAAGAGAAGTGAAGCTCAAAGGCTGTAGAGCTGATGATTTTTATAGGCTTTACATTTAAAAGAAGGAGTTATTGCTAAAAAAAAAAATTAGGTTGGCATCTTACCATGTTCTTAAAAATATTATTAATAATAAAAATAACAATATTCAAGCACCCACTTATTCCCCCTAGCAAAAAGGGATTGTGACTCAGTACAGCCCCTGACTTTTGACTGACAAGGTTTTATAAATGCTAAGTATAGTTTTCTATTAAGATTGAAACCTATGAGAAAAAAGCCGTGGGCTGACCCATCTTCAAAGTGTCCATTTAAGATTATTTTCTGTCAGCCAGGTGGCTAATGGGCTGTGTTAGACAATGGATAGATATTGTATTCTGTCTGAAACCATAGAATTGAAGAAAAAAGAGCAATTCCGCATTTATTTGGCTTGTCTACTGCCCGGGAGCCCAAGCTGCAGAGAACATTTATTTCATTTGAACAAATGGATGGCACCTCCCTGTTTTAGGTTGGAAGAAAACCTCTGCTCTGGCCTCAGTGTGAACAGGGGCATTGGTGATGGACTATCCCATGTGAGTCATTGTCCCCACACTGGGCAAAAATAGTGAAAGCATTCTGGAGCAATTCTAAGGGAAAATGTTCAGTTAATGGTAAGTTTCTCTAATGCTGGATTTAAAAAAAATTGACTCCTTCATGTTTTACAGAGAACTTACAGACAACAGAAAGGAAGCCCCCTATTGAATTGAATAATGACTCTGTAAAAAGATGAGGACACAAGAAGAGATGTTTAAAGCACAGTTGGAAGAAGAAAGTAGTAAAGCTTAGTTAGACAACAGACAGCAGCTTTAGCCTGGACCAATAGTGAGAGCTCCTGGGACAGCGCTGGTTCTCAACCCCTAACCTGCTTGATCATTGAAGTGCTGTGGCAAGGAGGGTTGTAGTTCTCCTCTGTGTTCCGAAACTCACTCTGTGCTTAGTCATTTGACATTGGGGAAGTCATTTCACCTCCTCTGAGCATCAGTTTTCCTGGAAAGCAAAGAGGTTTGGTTTGGTTAGGTTATTTTCTAGATCCCTCCCAGCTTTAACACCTAACAAGCTCTCTGGACTTCCCAACAGAGGTCTTTTCCTTCACTCCAAGAGTCACAAATTCTATATATGAAAAGCAAAATGTCCTTAGAGTAGAGGAGGTACTTGACACTTTTGAATTAAAATGGAAAGAAATTGAAATGAAAGCAGGACAAATACATCTTTCTCACTTGAACTAGAAAATAGATGGCAGGTGACAAATGAACAGACTTTGGACTACTCTCTGACTGTAAACTTTCCTGCACTTTTATGTGAAGCTAACACTTCACTTTAAATATCTACAATGAGTTCTGACAGAGAAGAGCAGGCAGCTCAAATAATGAAGGTCAGCGACTAATGCCCAAATCCCACTGCTTTAGAATGTGCTCAAAGACAAACTCAGATGCATGAAGAGGAACAAACACATTTGTCCCAACCGTGACCCTGCCAGTAGCAGGCTGGGCCAGTGGTGGACATGACTGGAATCCAAAGGTCAAATAGAGCTAGAGGAAAGAACACATGGTTTTGGGAGATCTCAGCATGACCTTGATGCCATAAACAGTTAAGCTTCAAAGCCTAAAGGGCTGAGATCATGGATTGCTTTTCAACCCTTATAGCTTTGAGATGCTTTGGGGGTAAAGGAACTGTAAGTACCATAGAAAGGAGGTAAGGTTGTTTGTTTCATTGTTTCCGGAGGAAATGGCACTTTTTCCTGAACATTTCTAGAAGCTAAACCTTTCCTGTCTCAAATTTCTGGTTTTCTAAGTGATAGATGAATCCTTTCTTTAGTCATATAATAAAAGTTAAAAAAAAAAAACCAAACCACTGACTGGAAGAAACCAGGTATGAAAGGAAAAGGTAAAGAAGAAGGAAGAGGAGAAACAGAAGGACAAAGTTTCCCAGTAATAAAGTGTCTATGAATTTTCAGAGAAGACTGCAAATTCTAGTAATAATATTAATAGTTAGGTCTTGAGTTAGCGATGGGAACATTACTTACAATGCACATGTCTTCTTTGTGATTCTCTCAAAAGCATGCCACAGGATCAGGATGAGGATCTCACAAAGCACAAGTGAAGAAATGGGAAAACATAAAACAGGGAAAAGGGCCTATAAAAGGTATGTTAATAAGTGGGATATACCTGTGAGCACCTAGAGCTCAAACCCCTAGAAGCCCTCTGAGGAACTATAGAAAACCTACATGAGTTTCCTGGGACTGCTATAACAAATGACCAGCAACTTGATCAAATCCAACAGAGATATACTCTTTCCCAGCTCTTGAAGCCAAAAGTCTGAAATCAAGGTGTTGGCAGGTTGTACCTTCCGGAAGCTCTGAGCAAGAGTCCACTCCAAGATGCCCTTATGGCTTCTGGTAGTTGCCTGTAACCTTTGGTGCTCCTTGGCTTGTAGATACCTCACTTTACTCTCCACTTGTGTCTCCGCCTTGCCTTCTTCTCTGTTTCTTCTCCCCTTATCTCCTTTTGTAATGACACTTGCCATTGGGTTTAAAGCACACTCTAATCCAAGATGATCTCCTCTGAAGATCTAGAACTTAAATATAACCTGGGAGACCCTTTCTTCAAATAAGGTCATATTCAGTTTCCAAGTGTATTCATCTTTTAGGGGGCCATTGTTAAGTCCACTACAATATCCTCTTAAAATTGTCCCACCAAGGAAACTGAAGGATGAGATCCACAGACTTTGATCCTCCATTGGGTAAAAGTTGCCCCATGGAGATATCAAATTCCCAGGCCTTGGGCTGTTCTTGCTTGGGGCTGAGCAAGCTTTTTTGGTGCAGTTGAAATCCCTGAGAGAGAGAAGCAGAGAGATTCAGGTGATCGAGGTGAGAAACAGGATCATAGTACATGACCATGGGGACTGACAACCACTGCCACAAGGGACCTGATCAGGGGCAGGCATGTGAGTAAGGACATTAGTAGTGACTGCTACAAGACATAACAAATAAAGTAGCTGTATGAAGAATGGATGAGGACAAAGTGAGGAGCGTGGAGCAAGGCTGGAGAAAGAAGAGACAAAGACACCGGCACAGTGGCATGACTACAGCACACTCAAGCATGCAGTCATGAGCAACACCAAGGCCATGGGAAGTGGTGAAATGTAAACTGGAGGAAATGGACAGCTACTCTGCAAAAGCCATCCCAGAGCATCCACTAGGCATTGAAACCTTATTCTACTTCAGAACTTTTCAGGTGGGTCTCATCAGTGACTTCAGAAGTTAACTAGACCCTTAGGAGTTGTAAAGATGTTTCCTGAATATCTATTATCAGTGAAGACACCAAACATTTAGCTGGAGAAGGGAGGGTAGGGGAAGGGGGAAAAAATAAGAACCAAGAGAGTATGTAAAGGTGCATATCTCTAATGATGAATGTCATTATGTTGTATACCTAAAATGTACCAATAAAAGGATATACAAAAAAAAACCCATTTAGCTGGAGGCACAAAGACAGATCTAGGGAAAGACAGGGAATAGCAAAAGAAAGAAATCAGGGTCCTCATAAAATAAAATTAAGTTTAAGACAGGCCTGTGATCTGGGTGAGGGAAAAGGAAGTAAGAAAACAACTAAGCAAAAATAATGATGAGGACCTGGGTAAGATTCCAATCCTGTTGGCAGATTCAAGTGCCTAGAAGAGGGAGGAAGAATCAGTACAATGACCCAGAGGCCTCAAGAGCTAATCTGGGAAGCAGGCCTGGTCACCATCAAAGGCAGGTTGGGGAGGAGATTGCTGGGCCCCTAGGATGACAGAATGCCAAGACCAGCTGGGTTGAAGGACACATTTTATGCCTCTGTCAGTACCTTCGCAGACCCAAACTGGCCTTTCTCTGCTGGTGGATCTGACAGTCAGGGCAAGCTAGAGAAGGAAGAAAAGGGTTATATTAGACACATCCCTGGGCCAGTACTCTATGTAGACTACATGAGTTTATTTAATTTAACTGTCGGGTTATTTTGGCCTAAATTTTCTTCCACTTTGGATATAGAGAGTCACTATCCAATAATTCTTTTTTGCTTTCAGTTCTAATACAATGATCCTAAGAAAGGAATTTTTTGTATGAGAACTAACCAGTTTGTTCATGGAGATAATGCTAACACTGTAAGAAACAAATCACAACATATTTGATATTCAAACCTGGCAAAAGACTATTTCTAGCTCACTTAATGTCTAAAACATGTGTCCCTGATGAATGAGAGAATCCCTCTAAGTAGAATCAGATACCCTGGATCCTCCTAACTTGTGGCTCTACTATTTTCAACACATGGCTTCCAAAGTCACTGATATATCTTAAGCTAGGATTTGGGAAAACAGCTTAGAGTCCCCATAGGAAGTCTTTAGGGACCAGGCCTGGAAGTGAGACACATTGCTTCTGTCCAACTCCATTGACTAGAATTTAGTCACGTGGCTTCACTTAACTGCAAGAGAGCTTGGGAAATAGTTGTGCTCTCCAGGCGAAGAGGAAATGAGACCTATGAACAGGTAGTCAATTTCTATCACTCCTGAATAATAAGCATTGGGCCACTCTACTGGTGCCCAGCAGGACGGAGGATGGAAACCTGATTGGGTTTACCTGCAGGTAAGACTTGAAAGGGATAGTTCATCTCTGCTCCACAAGGGGTGGTGAGGTTCACTGGCAGAGCTCCATCATCTGGTGGTAAGCTGCAAAGTCAAACCAGCTTTGCTCATGTGTCAGGAGCCTGGGTTTTCGCTATGGGCGTAAACGTCTTAGACCTTCTTCACCTGGCTTCTTTCTTCTTGTAACTTTTCTTTCTGGTTAGGTGGCTTAGATTTCTTTACATGGTGAGCCAAGGTAGCAAGAGAGTAAAAGCAAAAGCAACCAGGCTTCTTAAGGCCTTGACATGAAGCTGGCACAGTGTCACTCCCATTACACTCTGGAAGACAAAGCAAGTCACAGGCCAGTCCATATTTAAGAAGAGTAAATGGGCTCTCTTAATGAGAGGAATGCCATTATCTTGGTCCATTTTGGCTGCTTTAACAAAATATCATAAGCAGGGACTTATCAGCAACAGACACTTTTTTTTCACAGTTCTGGAGGCTTTGAAGTACAGGATCAAGCCACAGGAAGATTTGGCATCTGGTAAGGAGCCATTCCTTTTAGATGGTGCTTTATTAATGTGGTTTCACACGGTGGAAAGGGAGAATGAGCTTAAATTAGTTTGTTTTCCATTGCTATAAAAATACCTGAAGCTGGGTGTGATGGTGCATGCCTATAGTTCCAACACTCTGGGAGGCTAAGGCAGGAGGATTGCAAGTTCAAGCCCAACCTGGACAACTTGTGACTTAGTGAGACCTTGTCTCAAAATTAAAAAAAAAAAGTTGTTAAAGGTTGGGGACACAGCTTGGTGTGAAAGCCCCGGGTTCAATTCCTAGTACAAAAACAAACAAACTTGGGGCTGAATACTTTATAAAGAAAATAAGTTTATTTAGAGCACAGATTTGGAGGCTGAAGGCTCAACACTGGGAAGCCCCCTTGGTTTGGCACCTGGTGAGGGCTTTGCGGTGGATGGCACTGTGGTATGAGCATACCTAAGAGGGAGAGTACATGGTGAGAAAGGAAGCCAGAGAGTGGGGAGGGGTCAGTCTTGCTCTTTTGTAAGCCATCTCATGGGAACTAATTGGGATCCCACCAGAACTATATTAATCCTTTCCTAGGAGAGCCCCCCCCCATGACTCAATTACCTCCCCCTAGGTTCTACCACCTCACATTGCCATACTGAGGACCAAGATTCCAACAAATAAGTCCATGGTGGACAAACCATAGCAAAGCTCCCTTGAACACTTTTTTATGAGGCATTAATCCCATTCAATCTAATCATCTCCCAAAAGCCCTACCTCTTAATATTGTAACATTGGTGGCTGGTTTTCAGCATACAGTTTTGAAGTAGATGCAGACATTCAGACCATGGTAGCCATGCATGTACAGAGTGAGAGGAATTGATGGAAGCTATATTTCCAGGCAGCTGGAAACAAGAGGGCAACCACCCACAGGCAGTGAGCCTTAGAAAATGTAGCAGTGGACAGTATGCAGATGTCTTCACGTTTGGGAGAAATGGTCAGAGGAAAGGCTGGCAGCAGGTGGCACAGCTACAGAGGTTGCCATTAAGATACTACTAAGATACTACCTAGAATGCCTAGTGGGGGAAGGGTGAAATCAGAAGCCCAAGGCTGGGTTAAGAGCTCCTATGTGTCTATCCGTGCCTCCCAAGAGGATTGTTATAAAAACTTTGTGCTGGTCAGCTTCCTGTCACTGTGACAAAACACCTGTGATAACCTATAAGGAGGAAATATTTATTTTGGCTCATGGCTTCAGAGCTTTCAGTCCATGGTTGGTTGATTCCATTATTTTGAAGCCTGTGACAAGAACATTTGATGGAGACCATGTGGCAGAGCAAACCTTCTCACCTCATGGTAGCCAGGAAGTGAAAGAGAAAGAGAAGAAAGGACCAAAAGGGGCCAGGGTTGCAATATCCCATTCAAGGGCATTCACCCCCAGTGACCTAACTTCCTACCAATGCTCTACTTCCAGAAGTTTCCACCACCTTCCAGTAGCACCACAGGCTGGAAACCATGTGCCTTTGGGGAACACTTAAGACCTAAACCATAGCAAGCTTACTTTATTGTCATAGCTTATGTATTTCCCAATGTTGTTATCTTTGCATTTTAAGACCATTTAAAGGTTGAGATGGTGTCTTATTCCCTGATATCTCCCAAGCACTTAGCATAGTGTCTGTCATATAGTAGATATGTAACAAATGCTTGTTGAAGCCACCATATGGGCAAGGCCTACGGAGCTCAGCATGTTCTTGTCCAGGCTGCCCTCCATTGGCCTTGACAAGGCCCAGAATAGGCCTGAAGAGGAGCTCATAGAGCTCTGTGGGCTCTTGGAATTCTTACCACTTAGTCTCCTGTCACACACTGACATAGCTCCCAAGAAGGATATCACAATGGCAACTGACCCAGAGACCATGAGGACTTCTTCTATTGTGCCCCACACTCCCATTTATCCTGACCACTGCCAGTTGTCCTGTCCCTCGAGCTTGCTTATCATAGAAGCCCTCTCCCCAAATGGCTCTGAATGTCCCCCAAATTGACTTAAGCTCCCAATCCTGCTGTCCAACCATCTGGATACTTTAGCTCTGCCCTTTGGAGCATAGGATCTTCACAATTCCTTACATTTGCAAGCTCTTCTCTAAACTAAAAGAAAAGATGAAATAAAGATCAAAGGCTGAGCTCTTCATGGAAAGGGTCCATAATTAATGGATAACTGAATCCTGCACAGAATCTAGGGTCTGGGTGGGGGGAGTACAGGGAAGAGAAATAGTGTTGGCCTTTTGAATCCAAAAGACTGAGAATGTTTCTGTCCCATTAGAAAAGCAAAATATCATAGTGTTCCTGACAGACTGGGGATAGCTGGCCTTGTTAGGCAAGCTGTAGGAAAGATGCAGGTGGGGTGGCCACCTGCAAACTATGCCATCCAACTGCTTCTGCTGCATACACCACATGCCCGGGCTAGGGTTACAGCACCCTGTCAGGGGAGTGTCCATGTCATAAGCCTAGATACCCAAGCCATGGACTGCCAGAATGTTCCTTTCACTTATTGCCTACCTGAATTCTGTCTGAAACCTGAGGATGCTACCTCCTCTTCAGCCCTCATAAGGAGTGGTGTTTTCCTGTCATCTTTCCGCACCAAAACCCCATGAATTCCTGGGCCATGAGGGATGACGTGTAAATATTGTCTGTATTCTTCATTGCTACTTGCATCGTCAGTGCACAGTACAGGTCTAACTTTGTAGAAGGATGATGGAGTAGAAAAAAACTTAGACTTCAGTGCGCATCGACGAAAGTTTTGGCAATGCTGATGGGGAGTCCTGAAGGCAAAGCTGTGAGTCAGGAAAGCCCAGCAGCTTCCACAAAAGCACATGGCCTCATTCTCCCTACTGTGCTCACAATGTGGCTGGAGTAGCAGGTGGTGGGCATGGTTTAAACTGGGTGACGGATTTCAAAGCGCAGCCCCTGGGCCTATCGGAGAATTACATTCCAGGCTGAAGTGTGAGAGGCACGTTCTGATGTTGTCAGTCTCCTTGCTTCAATCATCTTTCACCTTCCAATCAGACACACGCCACCACCACCTTTCACTGAAATTTGATCACCAGGATCATTATCTTTTTCTCCATAGTTCCAACTTCCTTAACTCTGGGCCGTTTCAACATCCACACAAAGAACCCTTGCAATATTCTGGCCTCTTCATTTCCTCGACAAAGTGAGACTTCCTGGCGTCTTTGCCACTCCAGCTCAGCCACCCTCTGTCAAGGTCAGATTATCAAGAACTGCTCCATTCTCAAACCTTACCTTCCAGCTTTCCTTGTTTCCACTTCTTATCCCAGCTCACTGTCCCTCATGCTCTGGTTCTACTCTTGAGCCAAATTACATGCCCTAGTCCTGTCTCCATACCAACTCTTCACTGACCTTTACCTCTTCATTTCCTCCTCCCCTCTTTTCCACCTTAGAATCCACAGTGAATTCCCATAACCACTCCTTGCACATAGTCAACCCCTTGTACATTCACTCAATTCCATCATCTTGCCTGCTGGTGATAAGCAAGCTCAGTCTTGTTTGACTGCCGTCTGCCACCTCTTTCATCCCATCTACTACCTTAAAGGTAGCCGATGAAAAACATTCAACCATTGCTGACGGGTCTCACTTGAAATTTATCACGGCCAACTTCAGGTGGGGCCTCAGTGCAGCCAGGCAATCCTACCCCATTTGCCGACTCAATCTGCTCTCCTTTCTCCCTGGGATGACTATTTCACAGTTTTTCATCGTTCCTCAAACCTCCAGCAGTTTCTCTCTGCTGATGAACTTCTTTCTTATTTCCCTGAGAAAGAAGCATTCAGAAGTGCTCTTTCCTCCTTTTCACCACCTCCTTTGCCTACCTGCAAATGTCTACACCCTTCACCTCTACTTCTCCTCCTAAAGAAGTGAATAAACTTCAGGTTCCTTAAACCAAGGCCAGCCTCTCCCAATGTGCACTAGATTCTCTCCCTTGCTGATCATCCAAGACTTCGCTCCTGCAAAGATCTTCCTGCTTCTTCTATTTTCCTCTCTCTACTGGATCATTTTCATCCATATTGCAGCACGCTATAATACCTGCCATTAAAAAATACATAGAAATCTCACTGGGACACATACCTCTCCAAATGCCACCTATTGCTCTGCTCTCTTCATGATAAAATTACTTTTGTCTCCATTCTTTTCTTTCCCTGACCCTTGAGCCACTTCTGTTTTTTCGTTGTGAAGAAGAATCATTTGTCTAGCCTTGTTGTTAATCTTCAGAAAACGTTTTCCACCACCAGGAAACTTTTTTCCACCAGTGTTCTCTGGGGTAGATCCCCCTAACCCCAGAAGGGGCTAGTTCTAGTGCCTGTCTGATTTGGGGCAAGGTGGATCCAGGCTCTGTGCATACTGACCTAGGCACTTGATGGAGGCCCAAGTAGGCTCACTTGGAGAAGCCATTCAGAGCCTCCGTCTTACCCTGGGCTTTTCTGTGATCCAGTATCTGAAGCCTTGCCTTCCACTCTAGTGATGCAAAGAACATATCCTGCTGGAGTTTCTCTCCCCTAGAGTCCGCCTCTTTGTTCTCAGTCCCAGGATCTGGGCATTACTCCCCATGCCCACAGCTTTTATGTGAGCTGCTTGCACTGTTCTTTTAAAAAACATGAAGCTCTCTTTGGGGAATTATCTTCCCAGCTGTGGGAACCAGAAAGATAAGTGCATAAGAAATAGCAAATCAATTAATTTAATAGATATTTGTTAATCAACTGCTCTGTGTTAGAGTAGTAAGCAGAGAAAGCAAATTTGTGTCACATAGATCTTATGGTGCAGTGTTTATCTTTCATCTTTCACCTATTTCCATATATCTGCCATGTTCTCATTTATTATCTATCAAAGCCTATATTATAATGTTCTTTTCCAAAAAAGTGGTGATGCAGACCTGTAATCAGGAGGCCGGGGCAAGAGAATCATCAAGTTCAAGGCCAGCCCAGGTAATTTAACAAGGTCCTGTCTCAAATAAAAATAAAGAGTGGGGGTGTTGCTCAGTAGTAGAGTGCCCTCCAGGTTGGATCCCTAGGACCACAAAGAAAAGAAAGCAGCTCAAACTAAGTGAAAGAAAACATGTCCTGTGGTCAGATCCTTTCTCCCACACCTCAAACCATCACAATTGTACGTCTCTTTTTGGTAGAAAAGGGCCAGGAGTTGATGGGCACAAATGAGTCATGATTTACAGTTTTATACATGTTTGTACATGATACTCAAACAGCCATCTTGTGAGACAAAAAGCCATTATTATTAGCTCCATATCACCATCAAGGAATCTCTGGTTCAAAGATATTAAGCAACTTTCCTAAAGTCACTCAGCCATTTAGTGGATGAGCTAGAACCTGAAGTTTATACGTATTTCTACATTCAGATTGGATAGCGTCATAGGCCACATAGTCCATTAAGATTGTGGCTTACTAGGTACCAATATTAAAAATAATATGAGCATTTAAGTTCTTTCTTTAGCTACATAGATGTAGCTTACACAGATGTACTTTTTGCTTTTGTTGTGACCACAAGGAGTAACACAATCCAATCCACATCTTCCTGTTTTCTTTCATCTGCAATTCAAAATGGTGACTGAATAAAGATGGCCACTCCCCATTTACATCCCAAGCAGTAGGACATATGCTTCTTCAGTTCTTTATTAAGTGGTCATCTGTATTACTTTGTTTCTAATTTCCAGTCAGACATAGTTTCATTATTCAAGATTCTATAGTAGTATTTATCAAAAGACTCTTGGCAACTGTTATTTTAAGCATTTGCAATCATGCTGAGCTCAGATATGCCATTCTGACATATATATATATCCATATACATACATATATATACACATATATATATAGATTATTGACATATAGCCCCTACATAACTGTTTTCTCCAATACATAAATTGTATTCCTCAGGACTTCCCAATACGTAATGCAAAAATAGTAACCTGTAGGGGGAGCTCAAGGCTTCTCCCTGATTCCTCTGAGGTGGACTAGAGCTAGGGATGAGTCAAGGGCAAAGATATTACTGGGCCTGGGTGTGGGCAGGTGGCCTTTCATGGTACCTAGCCTGGAGATTAGAGGCCTCTGTGTGTACACAATAGGGGTCGTTTTGAAATGTACTTTCCCTTGGAATGCAATCCTTTGAGAATTCTCCCATGCAGCTGATGTCATAGCAGGGGCCCTTCCCTCACCTCAGGAACCCTGGCAGGAGCTGGGTATGACAGGAGTAAAGATGACTCATGGGATTACATTACTCTGGGCTTTCGGCCATGGGAACAGTGGCATCCTGTGCCTTGCCACCTTCCCAGTTCTGCTCCCCAGTTCCAGGGATTACACACAGGAGTGCTGAAGGATTGACGTCGAGTCCTTATGGCACTGAGCAGAGAGACTCTGCCTGGAAGTCTCTCTGCTGGGCCCTTGGAAGAGCCTAGTAGGGCTGTCTGTGGCCACAATGGGCTAATTTTGTGAATTTGGGGATCAGGAAGCCTGATCCTCCTCTTCGTTAGTAACGAAGCACAAACCAACCCAGTAATACAATTTATGGCATAGAAAATGTGTCCTGAGAAAATATGTATGACATAAACATAAATACAATACTGTGTGTATGCAAATGAGTAATAAAATTATATATTAAGGAAAGTTTCAAGTGAAGCATTAGGGAACAAAACAGAAATATAGTTTATTCAATAAAATGAATGCATGTGGCTTGGAATCATGGTGTAGGCCCTACTGCTACAGCAGGAGCCCTGAGGTCCTAAGGAGTCCTGAGCTAAGAGGCTCTGCCAGTGCAGCAGGCTTCAGGGAAGAGGCTCGGGGAGGGGGAGGAAGAGCCTTCTGGGGAAGAGGAGCAGAAATTATTAGCTTCTCTGCCCCTGTCTTAGTTTAAATTCCCTCAAGACAGACATTGAGAGGACAGAAAAAGACGTGGGTGTAGGTGGGTAGTTCACGAGGTGGTCTCAAGGGGCAGAGATGAGGATGGGGGACAGTGACAGACGGAAGGGAAGAAGATGAAATAGATGCTGATGAGAGAATTACCACTTAGGGCAACTGGGACTCAGTCCTTGAGAGGCCACATGAAACATGTGAACCATAGCTCAGAATCAGCCCTCTAAGGATGAGGCAGCAGGGTAGAGGACACTTATTCAGCACTTCCATTCCCCACTCATTCAGGTACTCCCCAGACATCAGCTTGCTCATACCAGGTTGTACCAATGGTTCTGGAGAGTGATGTCAGGAGAGAAGAGCAAACTTGAAGTGGGTAGCTGTCAGTGTGTCTAAGATTGTCTAAGACTTCAGGTGGCTCAAGAGTACTGAGGGACCGTGAGATGAGGCATCAACATCCTCCTATCAAAATTGAGACTGGTCCAGATGGCTTCCAAGGCTGCACTCAGATTTTATGTTCATGATTCTCTGGTGTATGGAGTTGCCTATACAATGGATTTTCTATTCTTGGTGGTAGTAAGCTGGCCATCTGTGGAAGTAACTAGGAAGGTGCTTGATAACCACTTGGAAGGAATGCCGTAACATCATGTATGTGATTGGAATAAGGGACTTCCAACATTCTGTCTTATGTTCCTTGGAAACAGACCCTGCAAAGAGGATTCTGGTGCAAGTGATTTATTGAGGAAATGCTTCATGGGAGGGCAGTAGGGAGTGGGAGAAGCAGGACAGAGAAGGGAAGGAAGCCAAGGAAGGGTTTCATGTAAGGGAAAGTCCCAGCCTCAGCCTGATCCCATAAGAGAGCTCTGGAGTATAAATTACACCTTAGATTCTGTCATGACTCCAGGCAAGAGACCAGGGTTTCCATACTCCCTCAGCCACCGGTCATTGCCTGAGGGTCACCCCAGGGGTAACCTAACCTTCAGACATTTTGAGGACAGTCTTGGAGGTGTGCAGGTATAGGCGGTTAGAAGCAAAAGCACAATGAAGCCAGAGGAGTGCATGAAAAAAGTGAAAGGGACTCAAGGAAACACAATCAGTGAGCGCTACAGTTACCAGGAGGGTGACAGTCACACTTGTATGGGTGCTGTCTCCATTTAGGTACAGATTTACAATGATGAGGCACTAAATGTCCTGTCCTTGGCTCCTACAATGCTGCAGACAGTTGAAACACAGGAACCTTAGCACAATAGAGCTTGTGCCATCCCATGGTGCTGAAGAGGGTCTAGAAAGTATGACCCCAAAGCCTCATGCAAACTGTGTGGAATCTTTTCAAACGGAAGTAGATGTAGGACTAAAGACAGTAAAAATATTTCTGAAATGAAAGAATAAATCTAGCTATGCAGAAACACAGCACGATGCCATCATAAAAAATCCACTTTTGTCCATGCCACAGCCCTGAACCTCCTGTGCACTAGATCAGAGACCCTGATAAATCTGGGCTGCTAGAAATGCCAACCAGCTCATATGTTTTCAGTGAGCAATGACAGGGAGCCAAATTGCTTTATTCCGATTAGGGAAGGGACTCTGACTGTAAAATATACTGTGTGAAAAAAATATTGAGTTTTAGTTCGCTGACACATCAATTTAAGAGAGTTATGGCTCTCACATGGAGGCCAAGCAGGTATCTCCCCACATGTATGTGCAATAAAAATTAATTGTGGCCTTTTATACAGGGCACTGTTCTCACTTGTGGGATCAGAGGGTGACCTGAGTGTCACCTCCAGTGGCAAGTCACAACTCTGCAGGTATTGGTTCTTTTCTGGGAAACCACAGAGGGACACAGAACCAAAATCTGTGAATAAGTTTCATGTATAACTTTTTGAATTCAAAAAAATGCACCCATGTTATATTCATATTTTTCTTTAAGAGCATGTATGCATGTTTTATGAGAACAATGTATATGTACCGTCAGGTTCCAGTCAAGGAAACAGAAACTTTTCCAAGACTTTCAAATTAATTCAGGAAATTGGTTACACAGGAAATGGAAGAATGGAAATGGCAAACAGAGAAAGATGAAGCAATCTGGAGATTAGTGACAGCCAGAAGCTCAGGGGACATAAGGAAGAAATGGCTCTATGGAACTCAGGAGCTAGAGTCATCCTCAGGGAGTTTGAGCAATGGTAGGAACTCCCAGAGGGAGCTGTGGCCACAGAAGGAGGGGCTCTCTGGGGAGCTGCAGTGTCTCTGCTGCCAGATATGTCACAAGGAGCAAGTGTGAGAGGACTGAAATACCCTGGGTTCTCCCTTTCTCCTGCCCTCCAGTCTTCCACCAGTGCTTCTCCTTGGCCAAACTGAGCTGGAAGACAAAGGGCAAGGTACCCTGGGAAATGTAGTTTCTTGGAATACAAGGCCTACTAGGGGAAGGATAAAGGTTGGATCTGAGAGCAGACAGACAGTTGACAGCCATAGTACATATGTAAATTCCCTTTTGTTGGTTTGCATGGCAGCATGACAAGCCTGTAACAATGCTGACTGTGGAATTTGGAGAGAGAGATGCTAGCCTGGTGCTCAATCTCGAATTGACTGTGGTACCTTCAGATTGAGTCTGTTATGTCAGGTTGGGATTGCACAGTGACGAGCCCCCTTAGAAAGGCCTCCAGGTGGGTGACAGACATACCACACATTAAAAGGATACTATTTCATTAGAACTAAGAATAGTGGACCTTCCTTCCTGGTGAGTCCACTTCTTTATCTGTACTCTCTTCATGGCTGGTACTAAGATAGTGGGCTTATGGCTTTAGGGAAGAAGAAGCTGCACCAAGAATAAAGAATTCCATCTCTTCTTCCAAGAGTAGATGGTGGGAGAGACAAAAGAAAGTCAGGAAAAACCAGACAAAGCAGTAAAGTGCCAAAGCCTGGGTTCCCAGCAGGCAGGGAAAGAGTGAAGACTCTAACTGTATCTGTGTAAGAAATCCTAAATCAGAGGGCTTTTGCTCCACTCCCTATTGGGTTTCTGAGAGGAGCTCACTTCACTGAGGGCCCTGCATCATCATGGACGTGTCAAAGCAGAAATAATGGGGGTATCACATAGGTAGTCAGACAGATGGCACTGAAGCCATCTCAGCTCTTATGTGACATGGAAACAATTCAGATGTTCCCAACTTTTCCAATGTGGCACACATGGTGGCTGGATTGATGGCCATAGCCAGATGTTGGGCCTTTATAGGGGCAGGGTGACCCTACAACAGTGGCCCATGGGAGGAGGAAAGTGTTACCGCACAACCCAGAGGCAGGTGAAGTGTGTGCCTGAGGACCAAAACCAGCTGCAGCACCAGCAAGAAAGGATCTGCTGTTGTCTGAGTGTTTGTGTCCCCCCAGAATTCAGAGCCCTCATGGGTGAGATTAGGGGCCCCTGTAAAAGAAACCCCAGAGAGATCTCTTGACTTCTCTTCTGCATGAGGACACAGCCAAAAGACAGTCATGTAGGAAGCTGACTCTCAACAGACATTGAATTTAATAGCACCTTGATCTTGGACTTCCCAGCCTCCAGAACTGTGAGGAACAAGTTTCTGTTGTTTCTAAGCCATCCAGCCTATAGCATTTTGTTACAGCAGCTCAAACTGACCAGACATGAATTTTACCCACCACAGGATTTAGTAGCAAATACCAGTGCAAGACACAAGATGTCCTCTTCAGGCTAGCAATTCCTGGGAGCAGAAGTCTTTCCTAGGAAGCACTTCAGCTACCACTCACTGAGTTAGGTTTTTGACCCAGAGATAGAAAAAATCCACTCTGACTTCACACAATCGGTGAACAGCACGGAATCTTAACTTGCATTCTAGTCCTCAAATCCTAACTGGCCATGGGATGCCAGTGAGTGGGGGAAACGTGCTTTGGAATCACAGAATTGGTTTGGTCTCTGGCTCTGCCAGCACCTGGCTGTGGAATCTGGTACATGTTCCTAACTTCTCTCAGCACACATTCATCTTCTGTGAAATACAGGTGATCACCCCTGTTTGTTAGCATTATTGGGGAAAAGGAAACTAATGTTTGTAAATCTCAAAATAGTCCTGGGCATAGAATGGGGTTCTTATGGTGGGTAGTAATGATTATTATTAATAGTAGTAATATCTAACATAACCTGTGTGGTAATTGGCTGGCCATTCCCCAGATTGCTTCTCTTTCCTTCCAGTTTGGAGTGACCATGTTGCTGAGTTTGGGCCAATGGGAGGTGAGTTAACATAAAGAACTCTGATTGTAGGCCTAGCCCAGAAAGCCTCCCCCAAAGCACTCCACTCCCATTCATCTCCGATTTGTTGGCCACTTGCCAAAGACTAAATGGAGGGTTCTAATGCCCTCAGATCTAGCAGAGACCCAAGACAGAGGGACCTTGAGTCCTTGAATCACTGCTTGAAGGGTGGCTGCCAGATCAAGAGAATTTACATGGCACTGCTCCACAGGTAAGAAATAACTCATATTGTGTTAAAGTCCTGGAATTTGGAGACTGTTTATTAAGGCATCCAACTTAAGACAGGTTAGCTCCTCACTCAGCTTCCCCAACCTGCTTTACAGAGTTCTTGTGAGGATGAATAGGAAAATGCATGCAAGAGTGCTTTGAAAGACTAAAAGCACTCTAAAAATGTAAAGCAATGTTGAAGGTGAAATCAATTTTTCCCAACCTGCAAAGCATACTGCTAGGAACTGACTGTCTGAGACCTTCTGAAAATCACATGTTGAAATGTAATCTCCAATGTTTAGAAGTGGGGCCCTTGGGAGGTAATTAGGTTACAAGGTTAGAGTCCTTGCGAATGGGATTAGTGCTCTTGTAAAAGGAGACCACAGAGCTCTCTTGGTCTCTTTCCACCAAAGGAGAATACAAGGAGAAGTTGACTGTAACCTGGAAGTGAACCCTCCCCAAAGTCTGACCATACTAGCGCCTTAATCTCAGAATTCCCAGCTTCCAGAACTATGAGAAATGGATTCTGGTTGTTGGTAAGCCAGCCAGTCTGTGGTGCTTTGTTATGGTTGCCCCAATTAAGACACATACCCATTGTCTTACTTTTCCCATTGCTAGTGCTATGGGATGATTCTGAGTTCTGTGCACTCTTGTAGTTACTTCCTCGAACGAGCTTCCCACCTGGGGGAAGAGAGAGTGGAGGATGGAAGAGAAGAGTACCAACTCTCTCCAAGACAGCTTGAAAGGACCTCAGTGCTCCCTCCCATGGTCTCCTCATCTGAAATCGGCCACTGGTATCCCCTTTGTGCTCTGGTTCTGGAAGTGCCTGCCAGTTGAAGCATTTCTGAGAATCCAGGCCTGATTAGTAACAGAAATAGTTCTTGGGATACTCAGTTCCAGGAAGAGGAAATGGCCCACTTGTCAGGGCCCCCACTACACTGCCATCAATTTTCCACCTCTGTCTCCCACACAATGGTTAGTATATGTGACAGCCAGCTCACAAGGGATCTAACCAGTAGTGTAGGTGGTAATTTAAGGGCTCTTGGAAGGGCTTCCTGCTATTCTCTTTCTAAAAGTACCTCTCTTGGTTCTTTGTGTTGAGGGCTACTGTATTAATATGATTAACACCTCTGTGGTGGGTGAGGACTGAAGCATTAAGCTGGTGTTATCTGCTAACACCGAACAACAAAATAGTAGTTCATATCGCTTTCCTCTGTGCCTAGCAGCTGGGAACAAGAGACTTAAAAGGTGCAGGGGCAGGAGAGTCACTTTCAAGCAGACGTCACTGGTCTGGAAGGCAGGGCCAGGTGGGATACTACAATAAGGACACAGAAAATGACAAAGAAGGTTTCCATGAAAAGAGAGAGGAATAAAGGAAAAGGTGGAAGGGAGTGAAGCCAAGTAAGGCCTGCTTTCCCCAGGAGCAGCCTTAACTACCTCAACCGACAGCCGACTGCATCTTTAATAAAAGAATACTCACCTAGTGTTCTCTGTGTGCCAGGCGTTGATCTAAGTGCTCTGTGTCCTCAAAAGGATCTTTACTGGGGTGACCACTATTATTATTCCCTCAAAAGGTGTTGAGCAGCATCACTTGCCCAAGGTCATATAGCTAATAGTGACAGTGCTGGGATTTGAACCCAGGAAGTCTCGCTCTGGAGGCTGTTCTCCTAACCCTAAAATCATATTCCTTCTCGACTTAATGGAATTGAATCTAACAAGCACTTTGAGGGGAACTTCGTATGAAGCACTGTAGAAGTTGGAAAGATGGATGCACAATACCATTATTACTCTTCCTCCAGGAATTTCGACTGTAATGAAGAGCAGCCAGGCAGTACCGTGAAGAGCACAGGGACAGCCATACTGGGCAGTCAAGGCAGGCAGGTAGCATTCATGAAATCGGTTCCCAGAAAGAATGACTGCAGGCATCTGGCTCAGGTTGGGGACTGGACTCCTGTCTAGATGAACAAACACAAGGAAGTCCCAAGGCCTTGTTGGGATGGGGGTGAAGATTTGGGAATAGGATGAGCTATTGACATTGGAACTGAGAACAAGACCAAAGCTGAATGGACTATATCCTTTAGCAATGATTGTTTTAGCTGTATCTAAGAGAAAATCCGATCACTGACTTGGTTTTCTTTCATTTATTCACTCCGCGTCCCTGACTCTCTCCATCTAAGTCCAAGTCTCTCCTGCACACATAACACTGTCCTAGACCCCAGAACAGACTATTTTTAAATTAATTTTATTGGTACATTTTAGGTATACAATATAATGACATTCATCATTGGAAATTTGCACCTTTACACAGTCTCTCTTGCTTCTTATTTTTCCCCCTTCCCCTGCCCTCCCTTCAACCCCTCCCTCCCTATTTACAAAGACTTTGTTTCCTTTTTTTCATTTTCTCATATTAATTCCATTCCCTTCTTTCCTTACCCCTCCCCCTCCCACTTCCCCTTCCCCTTTGCCCCTTTTCTTCCTATTTCACATTATCTATTATACCTTTTAGTCCTTATTTACACTTTCAGTTTCTCACACTAGAGAAACTATTTGGTATTTACACATTTGTGTCTATTTCATTTAAGAGTATCACTTCAATGTGCGTCCCTTTAGCTATAAATGTCTCTAATTTCTCATTTTTTATGGCTGAGTAGTACTCCATTTTATTTTTTAAAAAACGCACCACATTTTCTTTATCCAGTCTCCAGTTGATGGGCATTTGGGCTGTTTCCAAGCTTTAGTTATTAAAAACTGTGCTGTTATGAACATGGGTGCACATATATCTCTGTGGTATGATTCTTTTAATTGTTTGGGGAAGATACCCAGCAGGGGAATAGCTGGCTCAAATGGGACTTCCAGTCCTAGTTCTTTGAGGTATCTCCATTCTGATTTCCACAATGGTTGCACCAGTCTACACTCCCATCAACAGTGGAGCAGGGTTCCTCTTTCCCCACAGTCCCCCTAGCATTTGTTATAGGTTAATTTCTTGATAGCAGCCATTCTTTCTGGGGTGAGGTGGAATCTCAGCATTGTTTTCATTTGCATCTCTTGAATGACCAGTGATGTTGAACATTTTTTCATATGTTTCTTTACTATTTCTACTTCTTTGTCTGAGAAATGTCTGTTCATTTCAGATGCCCATTTTTGGATTAGGTCTTTAAATTTGGGAGGTCTGATTTTTTAAAGTTCTTCATAGATTTCTAGATAGTAGACCTTTGTCTGAGGAAAAGCAGGTGAAGATTTTTTTCCCACATTGTGGGTTGTCTCTTCTCACTGTTGGTGGTTTCTCTTGCTGTGCAGAAGTTTTTCTCATAAGAAAAGATCCCACTTGTTGATTGTTTGTGCTAGTTCACGGGTAACTGAGGTTTTCCAGAACAGACTATTGAGGCTGGAAGTTTTCAATCACTCTTGGCTTGTATATTCCAATTTGACATGTCTCAGTCTGGAGCCAAGCCTTGGCAGTCTGTAGGCTGACCAGGAAGTGGGGGATCACTGGCACAGCATCTCCCCCGCCCATCTTCCTGGGTTCCCAAACTCCTGTGATTATGTTGGCAAAAGCTCTTCGCTGTCTGCAAAAATTTCTCCTTACTAACAGAAATTTAATTTTGTTTGGGAGCAATACGTCATCCTTAGGAATTGGATCATGATTTGTCTAAGCCAATTATGACCATTTTCTTCTCCATTTTCCTCAGCCTCCCGGGAAGCTAAGAATGTCACATGATCCAATTCATTCTGGCCAATAAGATGTAAGAGGAAGATTCTGTGTGTGTTGGTGGAGGGGACTATGCTCTGGGAAGTTTTTCTTTCTGATACAAGTTTAGAAAATCTTGCATGGCCCTCCTCCTACCTTCTCCTTGTCTGCATGTTAGACTCAATGTCTATGCTTCCCTCCCCCCAGCTTGTAACTTCAGATCCAGGTATTTAGGCTTTAACAAAGCTGAGCTATCATCTTTTCTGTCAACTTCTCTTTCCAAAAGGTGATAGTCTCATAATTTTACTTATGTGTGTCAGTCACTCAGGCAAAGCCAAGGGCCATTCCCAACCAGCCCACCTCTCATCAGTCACCAAGTCTTACTCATGTAACCTCTTGACTGTCTCTTGAGTCAGTTTCCTTGCCATCACCAGTGCTACTGCCTTAGTTCCAAACCTCATCCTGACTCACCTTGATTGCTGCACCATCCTCCAGACTGCTATTTGCCTCCCCTCCAAACTCTCCAATCAGTCCTCTGAAAGTGAGCTTGAGTTTTCATTTCTAAAATGCAAATCTGAGCGGGTCACTTCTCTGCATAAAACCCTTCAGTTGCTTCCCCAGGTTTTAGCTAAGGCCCTTTCAGACCTGAGTTTTAACAGAACCTCTGGACTGTGGTTCCTACCCTCTTACTTGTACCATCCCCAAAATGGATCTCCTACAGCCCTGGTGCATCAAGTGCAGTATGCCCTTGGAACTGTCTCTGCTCCAGCGTGCTATTCCCTCTGCCTGAATTTGCCCTCCCTCCCGCTGATTCCTCTTCAGCAACTCCTATTTGACCTTCAAAATTTAGGTCAGTGTATCACTCCTTCTTTTCTCAAGCAGCCTTCTCAACTCCCCTCCTCTGTCTACTTCAGCTGTCTTCTTTTTGGGGTCTTTATGTACAATATCACCTTATACACTGATTCATAATTTCTAGCTATTTTTAGAGCGAATGTTCATTTAAATTTACTCACATGTTTACCGAAGTTCATTGCTCATCATTGCTTTTCACCTCCTACAGCTTCCTTCTGGGTTTCATTTCTCGGTTTTATTTGTCAAGTAAATCCTTTAGTAACTCTTTGTTAGGATCATAAGTGTAAATTCTCTCAGACTGTATTTAAAAATGTCTATATTTATTTTACTCTCACTTTCATTTTACTTTTGTTATGAAAAATTAAAATATAAAGAAAAGTAGGAAAAATAGTATAGCGAACATGTGTATTCTCCATCTGGATTTAACAATTGTCAATATGTGCCATATTTGCCTTATCTATTTTTTCGAACACACTTTAAAATAGATTACAGGCACCCTCATATTGTACCCTGAGCAGAATATTTTTCTTTTGCCATGACTTTCTCTATCTTGCTTTTTTCTTGAGAAACTGACATCTCTGGATTTCACCCCAAGATTCCCTTGTCCTCTGACTTTTGGCTGGGTTTGGCCAAAAGGAAGATCTGACAGAAGATCAGAAGACAGACTAAGAATGGGAAGTGGTTGGCTTTCTCCACTGAAGCCCACAGCTCTGTGAGGAGACCTTCTATAGCTCCAGACATGGCTCTTTCTTGCATTCCCACAACTGTTCCCTCCTTTGCCCCTTAAGACCCATGACTGGGAATCCTATGGTTCTGAGGTGCTTCAACATACTTTATTGGTTTCAGCACATCCTGACTGTGCTCTCAACATAGTCCCATATTAACCCCCCCCCATATTATCTCACTTGATTCTTACTGATACTCATTCCTAAGTACGGTCACATACCATGTAACAGCATTTTGGTTGATGATGGTCCACAGATACAATGACCCCAAAAGATTATGATGGAGCTGAAAAATTTCTACAATCTAGCAATGTCTTACCCATCACAATGTCATATTGCAAAAGCATTAATCATGTGTTTGTGGTGATGCCGGTATAAACAAATTGTCTGCGCTACTAGTCATATAAAAGTATAGCACATACAATTGTATACAGTACATAACACTTGATGATGAAATAAATGACTATGTTACTAGTTTATGTGCTCACTATATTGTTACTATTAATTATATTTTATTATTAATGTAGGGTGTATTCCTTTTACCTATAATAAAATTTGCTGTAGAACAGTATGCCTATTTACCCTGGCAGCAGCCCCATACATCTTGTGCTTACAGAGTCCTTTGATTGCATCAAAAACTCACGTCTGTCAAGTGATTAACCTATACCAGAAGTGGGAAACCTACGGCAGGTGTGCCCCAGTGGGCTGTTTGTTATCATTGAAAGGTTCACCATCACTGACTTACACCCTCAAGACTTGTGTAAGTACACTATATAATGTTCAAACAATGATGAAATCACCAAATAATACCTTTTCCGGAGCATGTCACCATTGTTGAATGATACACGACTGTAGTTAAATATGCGTTTCTTTAACAAAGACTTTTAAAATACAAAAATAATACCATTATTACACAAACTAAACAAAATTAAGAGTGATTCCCTAATATCATCTAACATCCATATTCCAATTTCTCCAGTATTCAAAAAATGTCTTACACAGCTGATTTGTTCAAATCAGAACTCAACCTGAGGACCGGGTACTGATTTTGGTTACTGTCTTTTAAATCCCTTGTAATCCAGAAAAGCGACACCTCCCCCCAGTCCTTTCTTTTCAGGTTAAACATTTTTAACAGGAATACTTCATAGGTGATGGTGCCTATTTCATTTTATATTTAAGCACTTTATGTCTTGGAAAATTCCAGCATCATATTTGCAGTGTAAATTCACATTCTGGAGGGTTTTGAATTCTTACAGAAGCTTTTTATTTACTACTTAGTGCTCTGGGAAAAGAGAATAAGATATTTGCCACTATTCTGGACTGATGGCAAAGTTGTCCGCTGTCTTTTGTGATTCTTATAAGGCGTGTTAGCCAGCCTTCTCTTGCTATGAAAAATGCCCAAGATTATCACTTACAAAAGAGGAAAGGTTTATTTTAGCTCCCAGTCCTAGAGGTTCCAGTCCAGGGTTAGTTGTCCCTGTTGCTCTACCTATTGGACTATAGAACAAACCTTCACTTCTTGGGAGGAAGAGACTGGTATCTCCCAGTGCCTTCAAGGACACAGCCTCCAGTGGTCTAGAACCTCCCACTAGGGCCCATCCTTTACAATTTTCACTACCTCTCAGTACTGTGAAACTGAGGAGCAAGCTTTTAGTACAAGGGCCTGTGGGGAAATAGTCCAGATCTAAACAATCACATAAGATGTCAAGTTTATGCAAAGATCTCAGTTTGAGCTCTTTTCATTTTGCAAGGACTCGGGACCACATTTTCTGACTCCACATTCATGCTCAAACTTTGACCTCTTCAGCCCATACCTCCTAAAACCTATATTCTGTCAGAGAGACTCCATGGATGCTGTGTCACTGACTCATGAGTTTATTATTTGAATTTAACTTTTGTATTTGATCCTGGTACCTCAGGAGTTTTATTTCTTTCATTTTCAGCTTGTACTACTTTCTGTAATATTGTATTGCTACATTTCCCCCAACTTTCTAGGTGTTATTGTTATTGTCTGCTTAATTTATTCTCTCCATGTCTAGGCCTTAAGCACATTGAGGGCATCATCTATGACAGATTCAATTCCATGTTCCTGAAATCTAACAAAGTTCTTGGCAGATAATGGATGCTCAGTATATATTTTTAATGTTTGAATGAGTAAATTCAGTTGTAATTGTGAAGTTTAATGTTTTCCTAGGCATGCATTTACGATTAGTATTTCCTTGTGTGAAATTTCATCACTAATCCCCATTGACCCGTTATAGTGTGAAGTCTGATTGTTGACTGTATATTTGCCTCAGTTTTTTCTACATTTTAAAACAGCCTGTCCACATACTTATTTTGCACATTCTATGGTCTTCTTCTTTACTATGTTTCCTTATTATTTGTCTGCCACAATATAACAGTTCAGTCTATTTAGTCCAAGAAGTAATAAAAGGGCTTTCTGTCTGTAAAGAAAAGAAACCCACTGGAGTAAGCTCTGGCAAAAAGGGAAGTTTATTTTTGCATACACAGATCTCACAAGATCCCATGAGCAGGAAATGAACCAGGAATGAAAATTTAGGCCCTGAGGGGTGCCCTCTATCTCTCAAGAGTCACATGGCATCTTTCATCCCGGACTCTCACCGTGCCTCCTCCAGGGTTCCTCTGCCTGGATTTCTTCACTTCTTCACTGTGTGTGACCTATCAGGACCCTTCAGCTCAGAATCAACATGCCCTGGCAGGTTTCTGTAATGACTACAGATGGGGACAAAGCTACTTCTCTTGCTTCAAAATTCCTACAGAAGGAATTTGATTGGCTCAGCACACTTTATGGAAGACCTATCCAGACTTCCCCTCCACCTTAAGTCAGGTATTCTTTGGTCCAGTCAACTCTAGGCTGGGAAGTAGGCAGGGTACCCTGGCCCACTGCCTACCTGGCAGGATACAGGCACAGGAGCCCTATCTAGAGGGCGTTTCTAGATCATTTATGCAGCCTAATGCAAGTTGGAGTTTGCACTTCGGAGCTAGAACAGCTCAACACAGGTTTGCAGAGTGAAGGGTGTAGGAGAGAAAGCAGAAATGATAGGAGTGATCCAGCAGGAAGCCCTAAAAGAGAACCATAGTCCTATTCCTAGGAGTCTTGACAAGGCAAGACTTCATCTGAATGAAGACATCAGCGTAACCTTATCCTCTCCTGGGACTCTAAGTACCTCCACCCCAAAACTTCTAAGCACCTGTGTCTGTAAAAGCTGGAATGAGACTTAAACTACAGAATTGGAGACTATTTAGCAGAGATGATACTCTAGAGGCTTATTTCATTTTGCTTCATATTTTTGCTATGTGTGTAAATGTCTGTCTCCTTCAATAAATGTTAGAATCTTTGAATGTCAGAAATATGTCTCATATGGCATCTATGTCTCTAAAGCACCAAACACCTCATCTTGCTCATATTTTTGCCTGACTTCAAATTCTAATCTAGCAGTCTACTGGGTGTGTACCTTGAGCCAAGTCAGTTAGCCACTCTTTCCCCAGTTCCCTCAACTGTAGACAGGGGGTCATAATAATATCCACCTCATAAGGTTGTCATGAGGATTAAATAGTGAATACGCGGCAAATCATTTTAAACAATTCCTGGCACACAGTAAGCTCTTAAGAAATGTCACCCATTATTAACAGGTGTTGTTTTCAGACTGAGTTGACTTTTGAAAGACTCCTGAGATATCTATTGACTGATCTCTCCTTTGGCTCTGTTGTTTATCTATCCTATTTGGGAAAGCTCTGACTGCACAACCTCACAGGTCCTGCTGGTATCTGGAGGTCACCATTGAGGACAAAAGCTGTCTCCAGTCCAAATCAAGTCCCAAGAGAACTGATTAGCACTGAGTCTCAGCCTTAGGGCATTGCCCTGGAAGCCAGGCCCTTTCTTCCTAAGGGAGGACCTCATGCTGCCTGGAATGGGGACAGACCTCTCTCCATAGGTACAGGTGCACATACAGCCATACGTGCATGCACGTGCATGCACACACACACACACACACACACAACCTGAGCCATGCTGCCTGCTGCCTGCTGCCTGCCCTTGCTCCTGTCACTCCTGCTGAGTCCTGGTTCCCCAGGGCCTCCTTTCCCCTGGTCCCAACCACTGCTCCACCCCCCCCATTAATAATTGTACATCTCTTTGCCTTCCCAGGTGACAATAAATCCCTGGTGGGACTTCCATGTGAATAGGAAAGAAGAGGGAACTTTTCCTCCTCCACCAAGTTATATGTGGGCATTTTTACAAGAGCTATTGGAAGATACCCTGCTTTTATCTTATACCAATGAACAGATGCAATGATGTGTATCTGTCTTACTTTGTTTCTTCTGGAAGCAGAACCTGAGACCAGGACTTGGGCACAGAGCATGCATTTGACAAGTAGCCATTGGAACCCAGAGGGAGAAAACAAGGGAAAAGCCAATTGTTGTTAGTCAGCTTTCCATTGCTGTGACAAAATATCTGTAGGAAAACAATTTAAAGGAGGAAAAGTTTGTTTTAGATCATGGTTTTAGAGGTTTCAGTCCATGGTCAGCTGGCTCTATCGCTTTTAGGCCTTAGGCAAGACAGAAAATCACAGCAGAAGGCCATGGTGGAAGAAAGTAGCTCACCTTATTGCAGTTAGGAAGCAGAGAGGGAGTGAGAGAGTAAGAGAGGAATGGGCTTTAAATGAGATATGGTCCCCCAGGTCACATGCCTATGACCCACTTCCTTCAACTGGACCCTACCTCCTAGATTTCATTACAGTGGTACCACAGTTCACGAATTTAATTTTTCCTACAATTCTGGTTGTAAACCGAATTGGATGAGAACTGAATCAAATTCAATGGTTACGTTCAATATTGAACCAAGGTACCACCATACCTCCCAATAAAGCCATCAAATTCAAAATTCATCAGAGGGATAATCCATTAATGAATTAGAGCAGTCATGATCCAATCACCTTTCAAAAGCCCCACCTCTGATCACATGAGGCTCTTGGGGGACAATTGAGATCCAGACCATAACACTGACACAAGTATGTATTCAGGTTGCAGCCACAGGCAACCAGGGTATGCCCTGCTAAGACATCTGGAGAAGGACATGGAATGCTTCTGGATTTGTCTACCTGAGAGCAGGGAGAATGGCTCATTTAGCCCTGGCTCCTGGCCTGCATTATTTAGGTGTGAACTTTGCATTTCTAGTTGTACATGTGCACTGGCCAAAGTGGTGACTGCAGCACTAGACAAGCCCTGTGGTAGAGATTGGAGAGATCTACAGCTGAGCTAGGATGTTGTCAGTGAGCAGTGAGGCTCAGTGGCAGGAAACTGAGCACCTTAGCCAAGGATCAGCAGAGGATGCAACTCTGTGTGCCGGGGAGTCTGACACCACATGGTAGGCCAGGCAGGAAGCGTGTGAACACCAGCACTGGTGTCACGGGCGGTTGGAGCCCATCCTTGGTAAGAGGTGCCTGGCTGATGGTAGAAATTGCCCATTCCACCATTACTTCCTTCTCCATGCTGCCTTCTCATCCTCAAAGGACAACAGAGGCACCAGCCTGTATCTGACTCAACCCCAACCTGCATGACAACACTAATTCGTTGCAGTCATCCTCCTGAGTTACAAAGTTTGGCTGGATTCCAAGCTGATGCTCTTCTACCTGCATCCCAGGTTCCAAGGCTGGCTGTGCTCTCATGTCCATTTTCATCCAAACTAACTCATGGCCAGGCAAGAGGAACAGCATCAAACTGGTCAGATGGTTCCCCTTCTTTGGGGGATCCAGGAAACTTCAGGCCAGCCCACCAAGACTCCAACAGGCACTCCCCGATCGTTGGGTGCAATAGCAGGCCCCGTTTTATCAGTCTCGGGGACCTCAAGCTGGGTGACTGGAAACTGACATGCCTTCTATTTATTTATGAAATTTGTAACTGTGGAAATTAGCCTTAGAAGTTGTAGACCCATTACTATTAGCTTTATCGTCCTCCTAAGACATACCCTGAGGCATCCTCCAGATTGAATCCTATTGTGCTTTGCAATAAACCCATAATTGATAATGCCACGGAGCTTTAATATGGATGGAGAAATGAAATCTAGAAAGTAAATACATTCAGAATTTTGCTAGCAGGCTGAATTTAAAACTGATTTTCTGAACCTACCAGGATTATTCCTCCTCAATAATGATTTAATTTGAGTGAGCCACCCTGAGAGCTCTTGGGGGTGTGGGGAGGGGGGACAAGTGTAGCCTGCTTTCTCACAGGGGCCCCTTAAAGAACTTTATCCTGCATTTTGCACCTGTAAGTTTGTGAAGATAAAATTAAACTCTGAAATTATACATGATGGACCAGTAAATAACACAGGCACCCGGGCCCTGGCTGCTGCTCCAGTGTCCTGATGCAATCACTTGTCACTAACGCTGTCAGCAGAGGGATGCTGATTCGGTTCACTTCTACCAGGCACGTAATTATGCTGTGTTCCTACATGAGCTGGGCAGCAGCAGGGAGGGACAGGTCAGAGGAAGGGGGGCCCAGGAAGAAGCACTTGGGCTGCAGGTGTTGGGAGAGGCTCCATAGGTGGTCTCTCCAGCTGCCTCTTAGGAAAGCAGAACCCTGTGGACCCCTGTGGAAATCTATTTTACGCCTCTCTTAATAGACTTGCAGGGAGACAGGAAAGGAGAGGGCAAACTGCCCCCTTCTCTAGGTCACATTCCATCAAAGAATGGGTGGGCACTCAGCTACACACTGGCCTGGATTGTGTGCTTCAAACTGTGGATTCTGGAACCAATAACCTAGGGTCAAGTTTCAGCTTTGTCCCCTACTAATGGTGTGTGTGACCTCGGAGTAATTGTGTGATCTCCCTGGGCCTCGGTTTCTTTATTTTAAAGGCAGACTGTAGAAAGTTCTGTTGCCCACAAAGCCAACTTGGAGATGGAGATGGG
Organism: Heterocephalus glaber; assembly: GCF_053883595.1. NCBI lineage: Eukaryota > Metazoa > Chordata > Mammalia > Rodentia > Bathyergidae > Heterocephalus > Heterocephalus glaber. Next base: position 9,548,256 of record NW_028258340.1, on the reverse strand, counting down.
GAGCAGCAAGGGCATCAAGGCATCAGCACGTGTGCAAGGGGAGGGGAGGAAGCACGGTGGGCCAAGGAACAAGTGGGTTTATGATGGAATCTCACCCAAGTCTTTAGCAGTCAGCCCTCTTGGGGAACTCTGTTACTGGCATGGTCTAGAGTTAGGGTGCAGGGGTAAGCCCAGCATTGCTCAGTCATTGCATGAGGGGTCCTGGCTCTCTTCAACAGAGGTATTCCTGAAGAGATCAGGAGCCTGGGGACCTTTAGCAGGCAGTGCTCCTAACAAGAGAGGCAGAAGAGAAGGGGAAATTCTTCATTGCTACAATGGGACAGGCATTATAGTTTCCTCTGCAGAAAAGAAATGAAAGAGTCTACTTTACAAGCTTAGGTGGCTTAATACATACACACTGCTTAGAGCAGTGCCAGAAAAAGTAGGTGCTATGGAGGTGTGAGATATTTTTATTATAGAGCACTTTGACCTTTCCCCATTTAAAGGAGATATGCAACTGGGAATATCAGTGGGGGCAATTTTACAGGGAAGAGAGAATGCTAAGAAGTGGAAAACTAGTATTCTGAGTTCAGCCAGGCTACTTTTATTTTCAGTACTCATGGGAAGAAGCAGGCTGTGGGTGTAGACGAGGGCACACCATCAGGGGAGGTGGCACGCTTCTGTTCTACGTTAGTTCTGGGTAAAACAGCTAAGCAGGCAATGGTGATATATTGGTTTTCTAAAGGCACTATAACAAACTACCATGGACTGGGGCAGAGGTAAAGAGCAGAAATGTATTTACCCAAAGTTCTGGAGGCTGAAAGTCCAAGATTTAGGTGACAGCAGACAGGGTTTGGTGCCTCCTTAGGGGTCTCTCCTCCACTTGTAGACAGCTACCTTCTCACTGTGTCCTCACACAGTCTTTCCTCTGTGTGTGTACAATGGTGCCTTTATTTTTTTTAAAGCAGTGACAAAGTTTATTTGAAAAAGTAAAACTGAAGATTGAGGGAGAAACTGGTTCTGCAGAGTGAGCTTGAGCCAAGTAAAAGAGGAAAAAAGCAAGATAAAAGTGCACTCTGGAGAGAGCAGGCCAGGCTACCATGAGAAAAGCCATGAGAGCAAGCTCTTCTTGGAGTCTATGTTCTTTTACAATGCCCAAATCTCAAGGAAACCCATGAGAACTTCTACACATGGGTCCTGAGAGGCATGCTGGGATCCTGCACCTCAAGCTGACATCAGGTCTAGGCCATCCTATTGGCCTTGCATTCCAATTCTACATCCATACACCTACTGGTCATCCATTCAAACACATGCCCAATCTCTGACCATCAGCCGCCACTCATGGAGACCTTCTATCCACCACCTGCCTAGCCACTCCCTCACCAACCCGCTAATCTCCCACCTTCCTATTTATCTTACCTACTGCCTATCCACCAGCTGATCCTTCTATGTACACACTGCCTTCCCAGTATCCATCCATCTACTTCTATATCTGTTAGTCTATATTCATTCACCATTTATTGAGATGTACAATGCTAAGTCTCAATCTATAGCCACTGGACATTCAGAAATTAGCATATGAAAATAATAACATTTGATAAACACTTTACTAAGGAAGAATTCTAATTAGCCAACAGGTGGCATGAAAAAAGGATGCCCAGAAGAGAGGCCTTTGAGCTGGGTCTAGAAGACACCTTGGATTTCACCAGTTATCCCTGGCAGAGGGAGTAGCCTGAGCAAGGGCTTGCTGGTGTGAAGGAACATTCTTAAATTTGGAGAGTGGTTGTGAACAGAGAGTGCTTAAAAAGGTGGGAATGGGGAAAGGCTGTTAGAACATGGGGTTGGCTGGGTTATCTGGGACAAGTTTTGAGAAAGACCTTGCATCCTGTATTATGGAGACTGAACTTCATTCCAAGAAGCCAGAGTCATAAAAGTGCCATCTTCATGATTTGTACTTCAGAATAATCTCTGGTGACAATCATTAAACTGCAACAGAGAAAGGAGACTAGAGGCAGAAAACCAAGTTAAAAGGTGATTCCATTATTCTAGATAAAAGATGACAGGGATCTGGCTAATGGAGTAGAGAGATGACAAAATCTGAGAATGATTTAGGTGGTTGCGTCATTTGCATCAGCGAGCTGAGGTTTCTACCAGGGACCAGAGTTGACAGTGAGGTCACTCACTGAGATGAAGACCTAAGCAGAAGGAAGCAGATGGTACAGCCAGAGAAGAGGAGGAGAGAAGCAATCAACTGGATCTTGCCTGAGAGACACCCGAATGGATGTGGAATACTGAAGGCAACTGTATATTCAGTCTAAAGCCCAGAAAAGATACTCTGTGGGTGGTGGGCGTCTTATGGGCAATAAGAGCATATAGAATAAGAACAAAAGGGAATGCTGGGTAACATTAGCTCTTAGGGTGTCAACAGAGAATGCTTACCAACAGAAACTGAGAAAGAGTAATCAGAGAGAGAGGAAAGTGGATTCCCAGATGCCAAGTGAGAAGATATTTTTTCATAAATATTGTCACTAATGTGTATGCTAGTCTTGTTATTGTTTAACCTTTTCTTTTAAAATAATTGTACATTTACTGAAAACTTGCGAAAAGAGGGCAGCATTCTTGTGTACCCTTCACTTGGCTTTCCACAATTTTAATGACTTAAATAGCCACAGTATACTTATCAAAGCCAGAAAATTAATGTCGCTACAATACTTTTTAAAACCAAGTAGACTTACTTCATGCATATTCACTAGTTTTCATATTAACATCTTGTCTTCTGTTCCAGGACCCAATCCTTGATGCCATGTTTCATTTAATTGGTATCTTCTTAGTCTCTTCTAATCATGGATGAGAAGAAGTTGGGAAATTAATGGCTGAAATCAAATGTTGAAGGCAAGTTTGGTGAGATGAGGACCACGAAGACAGTCTTAGCTTTGGTAATTGTTAGGGTCTGTTTGCATGGCAAGTTATCCTAAAGCTTAGTGCCTTAAAACAACAACCATTTCATTGCTTCTACTTCAAACGGAGCAGAGCAGAGATAACCTCACAGGAGGACTCAAAGTCTGGAGGTTGGGACCTCCAGAAGCATCTTCAGTACCATGGTCTGCAGTTGATGCTGGCTCTTGTCTGGGACCTCTATTGAGCCACCAGTCAGGGTACTTACAGGGGGCCCCTCCCCATGGCTGCTGGTGTCATGAGTATCTCTACAGGTGAAGTTCTCATCACCTTTTATGACCCAGCCTTATAGTCATATACTGCCCCTTCTGCTATAATCACATCCCTCTCAGGTTCAAGGAGAGAGAGCATAGATTCCATGTCTTGATGAAAGCGGGTGTCAATGTCACATTATAAGAAGAGGATGTAGTGTGGAGATCTTGTGGCCATCCTGGAAAATATAATCTGCTACAGGATTTTCAGTTTTCAGGAGTGTGGTGGAAGAGAAAGACAGAGATACACAGAGGAAATAGTAATCAGGAAGTGGGGAGGGCATGTTACTTATTTCTGCACATAATTTGCTATTGTAAGGATACAAAACATGTTGAGGAAGGAGTGTAAGAAGCAGGTGCTTATTTTAGGAAGAGAGATAACTTGAGCATGTAGAGAGGAGTCGATTGAAGAAATGAAAGAAAAGAAATAATTGATGTAACAAGTTCCCTGAGAAAACCAAGAGAGACAGCACCATGCAGTTGCTAAGACAACAGGCCCTAGAGCCAGATGGCCTAGGGTTCAAATCCCCACTTTGCCAATAATTCCTGGGTGGCCTTGAGCAAGTTACTTCTTCTTTTTTGTATCTCAGTTTTTTTCTCTTTTTAAAAATGCAAGTTATAAGCAGATCTTTTCGAATTGTTCTCAGTACTAAAGAAGAAAAACTTGGAGCTGTCGCTTTTACAGAGAGAAATTACTCATTGCACATTCGCTCCACAGAGCTAAAAATCAGGACAAAGGAGGTGTTATTCTGAACAAGAAAAATGAATTATTCCTGGCAAGGAAATGCTTTCTTCAGAGAAGGATGGAAAACAGGAAATGGTAAATTGTGAAGGGGTGATGGAATCTGAAGAGTGTATGCCTCATTTTGCCTCTGCTTAATCTTTGAAGTAGAAAAATAGGCACCTAACAAGACTGAGGGAGCTGTAGGTGGGTTGCAAGCTGAGGGAGGGAACAAAAGTTAAGGAGCAACCACCTTAGGTAAGGCAGACCTAGTAGTGTATGCATATAATCCCAGCATTCTGGGAGGCCGAGGCAGGAAGATTGCCAGTTCAAACATACCCTGGGCAATTTAGCAAGACTCTATCTGAAAATATAAAATAAAAAGGGCTGGAAATGTAGCTCAATGCGAAGCCCTGGGTTCAATTACCAGTACTGGAAGGGGGATAAAGGAAAGGAAAGGAGTAAGAGGGGAGTAGGAGAGGAGTGTGTGGTGTGTAGGGTTAGGGAAATCCCTGTCAATGGTCCTGCTGAGGTGGAAACGATTTGCTTATAATCTCCTCCTTGGACAAAGTTATGAGATCTTCTCCATAGGGGTGGTTGGCACCAGGGAGGGCAAATGAAGGTCTGGTGCTCTGGTAGGAAGACTGAGTGACGAGGACACTGAGGGCGCCTAGAAGGCCATGATACTGATGACTGGGGTGGGCCACTCGCCTGTCTGTGGGAAAGGAGTGAGAGAGTGTCTGTGAGGAATAGGAGAACAGGGAGAGCTGGGGGCCTGAGAGACACAGAAGGGTTAGATAAAGTGGGGGTTGGGGGAGAGAAATGGCAGCAAGAATATTTCTGAGCTCATAGCTTTCACATGAACACAGATACTGGCTGGAGAAGGGGTGTCCCACTAGGGTTCTGCCTGTACCTACTTCCTACGTGGATTTTTTTTCACAAAGCTCCTCATCCACCCACCTGACCGCGTGCACACACACACACACATACACACACATACACACAGTCTCACTTTTGCTGATCTCTTTGCTGTTAGGGTGGCTGGTTAGGACATCCCACAAAAGCCCTGTGGCTGTTAATGCTCAGCAGAAGGAGGAAAGAAGCTTCAAGAGTGAGGAAGGCAATAAAAGAGTTACCCATGGCTGGGGTACCGAGAAGTGCAAGAAGTGTAGTGACTTGGCTCATTAGTGCCCCTGAGATCTGGCTTCTCGGGGTATGAAATGAGGAGAGTTATTATCATGTGAAATTTCCCACAGTCTTGTCACCTGGCACATCCTGCTTGGGTAGTGGTGATATAAAAACAACTTGAAAGCAAAAACAACCCAGAAAGATGAAGAAGTTCACATTCATTAAGCAAAGCAAACATTTTCCCCCTAAAATTAACTCTTGACAATTTTTCCTGATGATTGACTGTGAAGAAGAGAAAGCGGGAAGTGAGAGGCAGTATTGTTTGGATTTAGGGCATGGTTACTTCCTAGTCTAGGGAGTTTAGTGAGTGTCTAAAATTGTAGGATTATTTGCATTATCTACATAATAACTCCAATAATCAATAAGACCTCTCACTTATTGACAGCTTACTATATTCTGGGCACAATGACAAGTAGACTTCTCCCAAATCCATGTTCATGATCAAGTGCTATATGAAAAATTTGGAAGAGAAGAAAAGTCATCCCCAAAGCAGCACTACAATATAGTGTTTGGGTGTATTTTCATCTTGCCTCTTGTCATGCTTTAATTTGTGTGTGTTTGTGAGTATGAATCTATGTAATTATCACATACTGGTTTGAGCAAATTTTCCTCCCCTTTCCAGTTAACATTATACAACACTCCTTTTCCCATGATGCTATCCAGTCTTCCTAGCCATTGTTTTTAATAGATTCATAATGTTTCCTCTGGTAAATCCAACACAATTTATTCAGTCAATCCCGCATAGCTGAAATTTCAGGTTTTGGTGTTTGTGATGTTGCTGCTATAGCATCCCCATGCATACAGTGTTTTTCAGATTTATGATCATGTCTTTAGATCAGATTTCTTTGGATAGGAGTGGAAGTGCTGAGTCTAGCTATATGAACATTTTTATGGATCTTAATTTGTATTTACCAAATGCTTTCCCAACATAGTTGTATTAATTGACATCGTTGTAAGCAGTAAATTCACCACACCCTCAGCAGCACTAGGTAAGTTTTTAGGCAATTTTATTCAGGAAAATGGCATCTCATTATTTTAATTTGCAATTATTTTCTCACTAATGAGGCATGACATTCTTCTAAATGTTTGTGAACTAGTTGTGTTTTCTCTTTGGCGAATTATCTCCTCCTGCTCCTTGCCCATTGAAATATTAGCAATTGTGTGCTTCTGTTTTTTTCTCCATTTTCTGATCTCTATAGAAGAAAGAAACTTGCTGTGAGGATTTTATAAATATTCTTGGCATATAGATTATATGCATAAATAAATATTTTTGTATATGAATAACTACAAAGGTAAACTGGTTAGTCTTTTTCCTTTCTGGTGTCTTTTGTCATTTCAGCATATAGAAAGTTATACTTCCCCCAAGAGGCTTGCTAAATATATACTTCTATTTCATTCTTGGTTTTCTGCTCGATCTTTAAAGAAAAGTCTCTCTTTAACCTAGGTGATATTTATTTTGTGTGTGTTCTGAAAGGGGTTGGCTAATTCAAAAGAAGACCACTACCCCTTGCTTGAACAATGAAATTCATAGACAATCTAACAACAACAGCAAACAGAAATCAACTGATCATTTCAAATTATTCCTCTGCTAAATCTTTCCAAAGAACTGATAGACTGTCATAAAATTGACTGGGGAAAGTTTATTTCCCTTGTCCAGCCTTTGGCTGAAGGGTTGATAAACTGCGAAATGACCCAAAGGAGAGTAGACAAAGGGCCTGAGTAGTCCATAAACTGGTCAATAAACCCTCCTCCCTCCAACATTTGGCAGGTATACATGGAGCACCAAACACCAAGTCAAGAGGTAGCTGAGCTAGTAGGAGGGCTCAGAGAAGACTCTTCACTCTTCACTTTCGAGATATCTTTGCGTTATTTGACACTGGTGGCCAACTAATGGAGCCTCTTTACTCACTTGACTTCCTTTATAATGTGGCCTGCTGTCCTCTGAACACTTCAACTATTCCTCCATATCCTTTCTTGGCTCCACTCCTGGAGTGTTTACCTTTCTTGGATTTTTCTCATCTGCCTTCTTTGTTTCTCCCTCTGTTCACTTTCCCTGGCTGAACTCACCTACTTGCATGGCTTCAGTGACCTTATACATGCTGAAGATCACAAAGTCCACATCTCCTCTAGGGCTAGCCAGCTAACTGCTCCATCTGGAGGACCTCACCTGTGTTTTGAATCCGTCAGACTAAAAAGCAGCTCACCAGCTCATCCTCTCACCACTACCATCAAAATATCCTATTTCATTTCTCTCCCTTGGATACCATGGCTCACTGAAGGACATCATTTTCCATATGGTTAACACAACTCCTACCCAGTCTTTCCCATTCCACCTCCTTCAGAACTCTTAAAATCATCTCTGCTGATTGCATCCAGATGCCACCTCCCTGGTTTCAGCACTCAGATGGACTGTTACAGTAGTCTTGAAACTGGCCTCCTGGCTCTACCTTCAGGAATCTCTCATAGACTTCGCTGGCAAGATGCACAGGGACTTTTGTGAATGATCTCCTCTTTACTGTCCTGTTCTTATTTCTTTTTCCCTCCATCCTAAACACTCCACATAGTAGCCAGGTAAATTGTTCCCTCAAGTACACCATGACTTTGCACACATTGTTCTTATTATCTGTAATGCCATCCCTGGTCTCTGTAGTCCTCATTTCCAAGTCTTTTGCTGTTTTAGTGAGTTACTTTGGCTCCTCTGCACCATACCTGAACTTCAGGTGCACCACATGTGAGCAAAGATGAGAGGAGGATCTGGCTCCCCTGCCCCTTTCTCATCCTCCTGGGGCTCATTTTTAGGAAGGGACCCATAATGTTCTATGGGATTCACTCTAATGAGGGTGGTGGTTAGTCTAAATCCAGGTTAGAAAGCTGGATAGTCTTTTTAGGGCATATTTGGAGGCTGCCTATTTGCGAGAAAGCCAAGATGAAATTTGATTTCCATTTTTAAAAAAAAGAAAACTCACGTGTGTTTCATTCTTCACACTTGGATGCTCTTTAGTATTCTTTGTAAGATTCTTTCTCCAGGGTGGCTTAGCTGAGCTGTGTGGCTCTCCAATAAGCTGCAGGGCCAGACCTGCATTTGCATACATAATCAGAACTGCCTGTCTCTGTAGTCTCCCCAGGAGGTAGCTTGCTTCAGAGAAGGCTCAGGCTGCCCGCTTAGATGTGGGTGGCATCTGTCTGGCTGGGAGGGCATCTGACTGCTCAAAATAGCATACTTCCTGAATACCAGCCGTATCTGCATATGGCCGAACTGGGCCTGCGGTCTTGTGTCCTTGATCAATTAATTGCTCCTATATCATTTATTAGGCAATTACTGTATGCCAGACACTGTGTGGGTGTTGAGGACACTCTTAGTTTCAATACCCTCAAAAGCAGGTCTGGAGACAAGATCTAAGGTCTAAGATCCAGATAGTTTATTAAGGAGAATACCTAGGAAGCACACATGAGAGAATGAGAAAAGTAAGATCGAGGAGGAAGAAAAGCCAATGATGGTGCTTTAATGAGCAGGTTACTACTATGGAGAACTGGGACACAATCTCCCTGAGGACACTTTGAGGCACCTTGTAGAACATGCTGGGAATCCTCTCACCAGTGGACAGAAAGCCTGGGGCATCAATCCATCAACTCTCATCCCAAGGGGCCTTTTGGCCCCAGAGGTATTAATTTCTCTCCACATCAGGGTTATTCATGCTTGCAACAAAGTGAGTTCTTAACCTGCTGGGGAAACCCTGAGGCACAGAAGCTGCAAGAGGTTGTCTCTTGGGGTAGAAAGTTGTCAGTATACTTTGTACCATTTGCTATGGCTATAGGTAACTTAGGTGGGTTAAGGTAGTACAGGCTGAGGTGATGCAGGGTAGACCATCAACAGAGGGTGCTTCAGATGGAGAAATGAATAAGCATGGTACCTCTCCCCTCAAAGAACTTATCACCCACAGAAAAGATGAACTGGTGAATAGTCTAACTATCAGATGGTGGAATACATCCTGGCTTGAACAAAGACACATATACCCTGCAAGGGGGCAGGTAATTCAGACTGCCCTGGAAGAGGTAGAAGATGAGTGATATTTGCACTGGTTCATGAAGGATATATGTTCTTCAGGCACAGAAGGAGAAGCAATGAACTCCAGGTGGTGAGCCTTGAATGTGCAGTGATGTGCAGGCTGCTTTGCGTGACCCTAGCCTTGGCTCCTCTGCAGGGAGCAGTGGAAGATTGTCCAGAATGTAAGCTGGAAACAGATTGTGTAGGACCTGGAGCCTACCCGAAGAAGGCCTTTCCATTTCAGCCCTCAGGAGGCAATGGGGGCTCATCGGGGTTTAAATAGTGACATGTTCTAAGCTTCCTAAAGCTCACTCAGAGAGCAGCCTGGGGGATGGGTTGGATGGTGACAGGTGAAATTGGAGCCCAAGGATCATGATTAGGAGGTGTGCCAGTGTCTGGGCAGGAAGCAGATGGTGCTCTCAAAAGGAGTGGATGAGTTCCCAGATATCAGAGAATCCCATGGCTGTAGGAAAGGACCACTGAACAGGCGCCAGGGCCTTGGGTAGAGGAAAGCAGCCAGAACCAATCTCAACCTGGTAGGGAGAGAGGGGAGCCAAGGGAACAAACATTTCAACCTTTCTGCCTGTCTGCCCTCTTAGCTCCTGCCAGTAATCCCCATTGGTCAAATCCACCCAGAAACCAGATGGCAGGGCTGCCCAGTAGATGAATTCCACAAAGGCCAGCCTATCTGGAGCTCGGAGTAGGGTGTAAAAGCCCAAAGGCTGGGTCTAGAAGCACTGACAGAGGATCCAGCCCAGGAGGGGGCCCCTACATTTGGCAAGGCCAGAGGTGAGAGCAGGTGAAGTCAGTGTTGCCATCATAGAGTATGAAAAGGCCAAGGCACTCTCTGGCAACAGTGGTAAATGACCAGAGGAGACCAGGCTGAAATTCCTGCCACGAGAGGATCATTTCTTGGGTGCTGAGCTTATTTTGATGAGAACAGCTTTCTGAGCCTGCTTTCTGTTGCTACAACTGGATACCTGAGAGTGGATAACTTACAGAGGAAATATGTTTATTTGGCTCCCAATTCTGGAGGGTGGAAGTCCAAGACTAGGTGGGTGCACTGGCAGGGGGCTCATGCTGCATTGTTACATGGTGGAAAAGTGGAAGGGCAATGAGATATGTGCAGCCTGACAAAACGTGAGGGGCAGGCTCACTTTATAACAACCTATTCTCATAGTAACTAATCCAGCCTGCCTCCAGGATGTCCTTAATCCCTCTTAATGACCTGATTAATTCTTAATGTCCCCATCTCCAATACCTTTATTGGGTATCCAATTTCAACATGAGTTTTGGAGGGGAAAAATCATATTCAAACCATAGCAAGGGGTAAAGCTTTGCCTATCACTGTCTTTAACTTTGACGGTAAATGGAGCCTTGACGGCAAGTAAGAACAAACCCTAAAATGAATCTCTGAGGTAAAGGGACTTGTGGAGAGGGCCATCTCTATGGAGCTCTTCTGGAACCTTGGTAGCCACAGGGCCACAGGAAGGGAAGGGAGATGGCACAATTCTGGGACAAAAGGCTAAGAAAATAGTGTGGGAGGACACCAGAAAAAATCTTACCCAGGAGTTGATAGGATTGCACAAGAAAAGCCAGCTTCATGGAATCTCACTGGTGCACACATACAGCTCCTGCTGTCACATGCGAGTGCTCCACAGACACAACTCCCCTGTATCGGTCTGGTAATCCTGACGTAACAAAGTGCCACAAACCAACTGGTTTAAATAACCGACATCCTGTAGGCTAGAGTGCAAAATCAATCCTGGTGTGGACAGAGCCATGCTCCCTCTGAAGGTCCTGCGAAAGGTGTGTCCAGGCCTCTCTCCTCACTTCTGATAGTTCCTGGGCTTGCGGTAGCATAACTCCAGTATTTCCATGGTGCCCACCCAGTGTGATACCTGTCTTTGTCTAACTCCCCCCTTTTATAAGAACCTGGATCACACGCCCAATCAGCCCGCTGCAGACAGGCAGGGCTGTGCATGCCCTACCGAGGTCCTGAGTCACGCGGAAGATGCCTAATCACCCTGCTGCAGACAGGCAGGTCTGCCCATGCCCTACCTAGGTCCTGAGTCACACAGAACATGCCAAATCAGCCCCCTGCAGACAGGCAGGTCTGTGCATGCCCTACCGAGGTCCTGAGTTGCGCGGAAGACACCAAATCACCCCGCAGCAGACAGGCAGCCACCTGATTCCACACTACAAAGACGCAGAGGACAGCAGACCACCAGACCAAGGTACTGAGTCCCACTGTTCCCGGCCCAGAGGTAGGGGCTTCTGAGCCGTCGTCCCACTGCTCCTGGTCCAGAGGAAGGGGTTTCCCAGCCACCATCCCTCCCTCTGCTCCCAGCCCAGAAGAAAGGGCTTTTGGGCCACCTTCTATCCCTCTGCTCCTGGCCCAGAGGATGGGGCTTCTGAGCCACCATCCCACAGCTCCTGGTCCAGAGGAAGGGGTTTCCCAGCCACCATCCCTCCGGCTGCTCCCAGCCCACAGGAAAGGGCTTTTGGGTCACCATCCCTACCATCACTCCTGGCCCCTTCCCACCTCTCCCAGCTCAGAGGAGGTGAGCCACACCAACGCCAACAGCACGCCCCAGCCCCCCCCAATTGAAATGAGAAAACATGTAAATAAGTCTCAAAATCAGACTTCCAGATCACCTACAGCAACCCCAAAGGGAAATGAGATGGAATACTCTGATACTCAACCACCTGGACCCACTGAACTGGCAACAAAAGGGGATCTGGAAAAAAATGAAATCAGAAATAATTTCTCAGATAACAGGAGAAATTGTGCCCCTAGTGCAAGACATGTTTAACAAATCTAGAGAGGAGCTCAGGAACATGATGGAATCCCAACATAAGAAACAAATGGAATCCATAACACAGATGCAAATAGATTTCCAGGACATGAAAAACTCCATTGAAAGTCTACACAGCAGAATGAGCCAATGTGAGGACAGAATTTCAGATATAGAAGATAAGATTGCAATTAGTGACCAGGAAAAGAAAAATTGCTTCAAAATTATAAGGGAACATGAGAAATCAATCCAGCAGCTGCTAGATGATGCAAAGAAGAGTAACATAAGACTGATTGGGCTCCATGAAGAAATAGGAGAGAGTGCAGATGACATAAAAAAATCTCTTCACAGAAATAATGGCAGAAAACTTCCCAAGCAGGGGAAAAGAGCTTGACATACAGATAAGTGAGGCATATAGGACTCCAAATAGCCTTGATCAAAAAATATCTACACATAGGCATATAATTGTTAAGATTCCAGAAACACAACAGAAGAACAAAGTTCTCCAAGCAGTCAGAGAAAAGAAACAAATCACATACAAAGGAAAGCCCATCAGAATCACAGCAGACTTCTCAACACAAACCATCAAGGCAAGAAGAGCTTGGAGTGACATATTCCAAGCCCTAAAAGAAAACAGCCTCCAACCCAGACTGATGTACCCTGCAAAACTATCTTTCAAAATGGATGGAGAAATAAGATACTTTCATGACAAAGAGCACCTTAGGAACTTCATGAATACCAAACCAGCACTCCAAAGAATTTTACACAACATCCTAGGAACAGACATTGAGGATCACAACCCCAGGAAGTAAAGCAGAATAACCCATCCGGCATGACAAGAAATTAAATGTAAAGGGGAAGAACCCAACAAAAAGGAAAAGTCATGGCAATGACAAGTCAATACATTTCAGTTATAACCATCAAAGTTAATGGTCTCAATTCACCAATCAAAAGAAACAGACTTGCAGAATGGGTCAAGAAGCAAAATCCAACAATATGCTGCATACAAGAAACACACTTAATTCAAAAGGAAACTCATAGGCTGAAAGTTAAAGGGTGGAAAACAATACTGCATGTGACAGGAACCCGAAAAAAAGCAGGAGTAGCTATCCTCTTGGCAGATCAAGTAGATTTCAAACCAACACTGATTAAGAGAGATGAAGAAGGACACTACACACTTGTAAAGGGAAGAATCTAAGAGGAAGAGATGACAATCAAAAATATCTATGCACCAAACACTAGTGGGACCAACTATATAAAACAAATACTAATGGACATGAAAAGTCATATATGCACTAATACAATTGTACTGGGGGACCTCAACACCCCATTGTCACAAATAGATAGATCAACTAGACTAAAAATGAGTAATGAAATATTAAAACTCAATCAAATTCTTGAACAAATGAACTTAACAGATGTTTACAGAGTCTTCCACCCCACAAAATCAGAATACACATTCTTCTCAGCTGCACATGGGTCATTCTCAAAAATAGACCACATACTCACACATAGAACATGTTTAAGTAAGTGCAAAGGAATTGAAGTTATCCCCTGTATATTATCAGACTATAGTGTGATGAAATTGGAGATTCATAGCAAAAGAAACTCAAAAAATTTCATAAACACGTGGAAATTGAACAACGCACTTCTGAATAACCAATGGGTCACAGAGGAAATTAAAGAAGAAATCAGACAGTTCTTTCAATTAAATGACAATGACAATACAACATATCGGAATCTATGTGACACAATGAAAGCAGTCTTATGAGAGAAATTCATAGCAGTGCATATGCATATTAGGAAAACAGAAGGAGCCCAATTAAACAACCTGATGCTGAACCTCAAGCTTCTAGAAAAAGAAGAGCAGGACAACCCCAAAGCTCATACAAGGGAGGAAATTACAAAGATCAGAGGAGAAATCAATGCAATGGAGACTAAGAGAACGACACAAAAAATCAATGAAGCCAAGAGTTGGTTCTTCAAAAGAATCAACAAAATTGACAAATCTTTAGCCAACCTTGTCAGAAAAAGGAAAGAAAAGGCCCAAATCCATGCAATTAGGAATGAAAAGGGTGAAACTACAACAGACCCAGCAGAAATCCAGAGGATCATCAATACCTACTTCCAGAACCTATACTCCAATAAGATGGACAACACAGAAGAAATGGACAGATTCCTAGATACATATGAATTACCAAAGTTGAACGAAGAAGACCTAAAAATTCTGAACAACCCAATATCAACCAGTGAAATTGAAAATGTAATTAAAAACTTATCAACTAAGAAAAGCCCGGGCCCTGATGGCTTCACTGCTGAATTCTACAAGACATTTAGAGAGGAATTACTGCCACTCCTGTTTAAACTCTTCAATGAAATTGAAAGGGAAGCAGTACTCCCAAATTCATTCCTGGAAGCAAGCATCACCTTGATCCCCAAAGCAGAGAAAGACCCAACTGAAAAAGAGAATTATAGGCCAATCTCTCTAATGAGCATAGATGCAAAAATCCTTAATAAGATCCTGGCAAACAGAATGCAGAAGATCATCAAGAAGATCATACACCCTGATCAAGTGGGATTCATCCCAGGGATGCAGGGATGGTTCAATATATGAAAATCAATTAATGTAATACACTATATCAATAGAGCCAAGGACAAAAACCATATTATTCTCTCCATAGACACAGAAAAAGCATTTGACAAAATCCAACATGCATTTATGATAAAAACCCTACAAAAACTTGGAATAGATGGTCTCTACCTCAAACTGATAGAAGCCATCTATGAAAAACCAACAGCCAATATCAGACTAAATGGTCAAAAACTGAAATCCTTCACACTCAAATCAGGAACAAGAGAAGGATGTCCACTATCACCACTCTTGTTCAATATAGTTCTGGAAACATTAGCCACGGCAATTAGACAAGAGAAAGAAATAAAAGGAATAAAGATAGGTAATGAAGAAGTCAAATTGTCATTATTTGCAGATGACATGATACTCTATATAGAAGACCCCAAGAACTCCACCAAAAGTCTTCTAGATTTAATAACCAAATTCAGTCAAGTAGCTGGTTACAAGATCAACACACAAAAATCAATAGCTTTCCTCTACACCAATGACAGACTCACTGAGAGAGAAATAGGGCAAATAATTCCTTTCACAATAGCATCCAAAAAATGGAAATACCTAGGAATCAACCTAATGAAAGAAATCAAAGGCCTCTTCTCTGAAAACTATGGCACTCTGAAAAGAGAGATTGAAGATGGTATCAGAAAATGGACAGACATCCCCTGCTCCTGGGTAGGAAGGATTAATAGAGTGAAAATGGCCATACTTCCAAAACTGCTGTATAGATTTAATGCAATTCCAATTGAGATCCCAGCAGCATACTTCATAGACCTCGAGAAAACAATCCAAAAATTCATTTGGAACAAGAAGAGACCCAGAATAGCAAAAGCAATTCTAGGTAACAGAGACATGGTTGGGGGTATCACAATCCCCAACCTGCAACTCTACTACAAAGCTACTGTGATAAAAACAGCATGGTACTGGCAAAGAAACAGACTTGAGGACCAGTGGAACAGATTAGAAGATGCAGAAATAACGCCAGACACACTCGGCCATCTCATCTTTGACAAAGGAGCCAAACACCCTCACTGGAGGAAAGATAGCCTCTTTAATAAATGGTGCTGGCAAAATTGGGCTTCAACTTGCCAAAGATTAAAACTAGACCTATATCTCTCACCATGCACTAAACTAAAATCAAAATGGATTAAAGATCTAAATATTAAAATAGAAACTCTGAACCAGTTGGAGCAGAGGTTAGGTAGAACCCTTGAAGACATCGGTGTAGGAAAAGATTTCATGAAAAAAACCTCAGTTGCCCGTGAACTAGCACAAACAATCAACAAATGGGATCTCTTCTTATTAAAAAGCTTCTGCACAGCAAGAGAAACCACCAGCAGTGTGAAGAGACAACCCACAATGTGGGAAAAAATCTTCACCTGCTTTTCCTCAGACAAAGGTCTACTATCTCGCATCTATAAAGAATTTAAAAAGATCAGACCTCCCAAATTTAAAGACCCAATCCAAAAATGGGCATCTGAAATGAACAGACATTTCTCAGACAAAGAAGTAGAAATAGCAAATAAATACATGAAAAAATGTTCAACATCACTGGTCATTTGAGAGATGCAAATGAAAACAACGCTGAGATTCCACTTCACTCCAGAAAGAATGGCTGCTATCATGAAATCAACCAATAACAAATGCTGGTGGGGCTGTGGGGAAAGAGGAACCCTGTTCCACTGCTGGTGGGAGTGTAGACTGGGGCAAGCACTGTGGAAATCAGTATGGAGATACCTCAAAGAACTAGGACTGGAAGTTCCATTTGAGCCAGCTATTCCCCTGCTGGGGATCTTCCCCAAAGAATTAAAAGAATCATACCACAGTGATATATGTGCACCCATGTTCATAGCAGCACAGTTTGTAATAGCTAAAACTTGGAAACAGCCCAAATGCCCATCAACTGGAGACTGGATAAAGAAAATGTGGTTTTTTTATAAAATGGAGTACTACTCAGCCATAAAAAATGAGAAATTAGAGACATTTATAGCTAAGTGGATGCACATTGAGGCGATAGTCTTAAGTGAAATAAATAGGACACACATGTGTAAATACTGAATAGTTTCTCTGGTGTGAAAAACTGAAAGTGTAAATAAGGACTAAATGTGTAATAGGTAATGTGAAATAGGAAGAAAAGGGGCAAAGGGGAAGGAAGTGGGAGGCCTAGGGGAAAGGATAGAAGGGAATGAGATTAATTTGAGAAAATGGAAAAATAGGAACAAAATCTTTGTAAATAGGGAGGACTGGAGGGGTTGAAGGGAGGGCTGGGCAAGGGTGAAAAATAAGAACCAAGAGAGACTATGTAAAGGTGCAAATTTCCAATGATGAATGTCATTATATTGTATACCTAAAATGTACCAATGATTAGAATGAATAATCGATAATGTAAAATAGGAAGAAAAGATCCAAAGGGGTAGGGGTAGTGGGAGGAGCAGGGGAAAGGAAAGAAGGGAAAGGAAAAATGATGAGAAATGGAAAAAATGGAAAGAAAGTCTTTGTAAATAGGGAAGGGTGGAGGGTGTGAAGGGAGGGCTAGCAATGGGGAAAAAATAAGACCCAAGATGCATTATATAAAGGTACAATTCCCAATGAGAAATGCAATTGTGTTATATACCTACAATGTACCAATAAAAGAATTTAATACAAAAAAAAAGAAAACAACCTGGATCATATCGGATTGAGGCCTACACTAATGATCTTAATCATCAGCAAAAACCCTATAAAATAAAATTATATTTTGAACAACTAGGTTATATCAGGGGATGGGCACTATTCATTCTATAGCACTCCCCAGTACGCACATGGAGTTGATGTCAACTGCTGTTCCTTAGGTCAATCTTGGTATGGATCCAAGGAGTCTTGGGAGTGACAGCCCCACAGTTTGGGAACATTAGCTCAGACTCCGGAGTGAAGGGCAGACACTAGATCACAGAGAAGAGAGGCCTTCCGGGAGGACCTCGGGGGAATTTTGAAGACAAACATACACAAAATGCATGCCTTGAGAATCGCAACTTCAAATATCCAAAAGTTATTATGGCTACACATCCTGTTTATGAAGCACCTGACTCATGTCAATGTCTGGGCTTGAAGTCCCCCCAAGCAGAACCCCAAGATGAGGATTTGGGTGCAATTGTTTGTTCAGGAAGTGGCCCAGGAGGCGCTGTGAAATGAGTGGAGTGGTGATGGAGGGAGGGAGGGAAGTAGGTGAGGGTGAGTGAATCTGTGGGTCACTGTGGTGGGCAGTCGGGCCTCAGTAATATGGGAGGCCTGCCAGAGACTGCACGGATCAGGCCTTGGGGTGGAAGATGGGCCTTTTGTCCACCAGCTCCCACCTCTGCTGGAAGAAGCCACCATCAGGGCCAAAGACTGTGCTCCTTAGAAAGATGCAGGGAGCGCTGGCAGAGTGGGAGCCCCCTGCAGTTAGCTTCCAGGGTGAGCACAGGGATGGGACAGGGTCCAGGTCTGGCACTGGAACCTCACAATAAAACTAATAAGTGTGGCCTTAGGCTTGTAACGCCAACACTCTAAGGCAGGAAGGTGTCCAGTTCGAGTCCATCCTGAACAGTTTAACAACTTAGCAAAACCCTCTCCCAAAATAAAAATGTAAATGCAAAGCTGGCAATATAACTCAGTCTGAAGGGCCTGGGTTCAGTCCTAAAGGGCTGCAAAATAAATAAATAAATAAATAAATAAATAAATAAATACCTTTGGAAGTAGATGTTATTATCCCTGCTTTCAGACAAGGAAACTAAGGCAGGGGGGAGGCTTAAAAACACATTCTAAAATTCATAAATTAATGAATGGCTTATCCAGCGTCTAAACCTATTATTATACGGTTTTGGAGGCAGTGCTCCTTAACCACAAAACTTTATGTCTGCATGACCGGTTCATGTTTTGTGTTACCTTAATCTAAAAAGATAGGATGTTTTTTCTGAGTTGGATCCCAAGCTAATGCTGACACAGACGTCTGACACCTCAACACCAGCCTTACAGGACGTGAGCTTTGCTGGGGTTTCTCTGCCATGGTGTCCTGGCAGGGAGAGGCCCCTGCCTGGAACCCCTACTGAAGCTTGCAAATGCAGCTAGGAATCAGGACAGAGCCCATGGCAGCCATGCCCAAGTTCCATTTGGCACCAGTGTGGTCCCCAGCTTCCGTGGGCTCTCCCTTTTCCAGGCTTGCTGCTGCCTGTCCCTTCACAGCTGTTCTTGAGGCCTGGGGTGATGGGGAGACCCTGCAGAGGGGCCCGCTTAAGTCTTCCTGTCACCTACCGCTGCGATGAGATTCTCCCCTGGTCGACTTGGAGTGACAGTGATAGATTAAATGCACCAATTAAATTAGATCCTATTTTAAAGAGCTTGAGCTGGATTTACTTTTAATTATAGTGCTGTGCTTGCTGATGAGGTATTGTCGAGGACTTAACAATTGGTTGATTGTGCATCTGAGTGTTCAGAGAGCAGTTTCTGGGAGAGACTGGGACAGTGTTCTTTCTAAGCAGCTCTCTGGGATAAGACAGAGGAGGGAGGAAGCCTGTTTCGGGGGGAGGGTCCTATCTCCACTGAGAATCCATCTCTCGTCTCCTTGTTTTCTGCTTTATGAGTCCCATGTTACTTGGGGATTTAATGAGCTCAGCATGAAGTAGAGAAATGGGCCAGAGGCCATGGAGCTGAGCTGGTTTGGGGCTCCATTCTGCCTCTGCTCCACTGGAGTGAATGTACTTTCTGGACCCAAGTAACTAACCTGTCTTATCTGAGCTAGAGTTCCCTTTCAGTGATTCACTAATTCATTAATACATCCAACAAGTATTTATAGTGCTTCGAGAATGTTCTGATGCTATTCGGTATCGGGAATAGAATAATGGGCAAAACAAGAAAACCTTCTCTCCTGGTGAGGCACATATTCTAGTGGCAGGGATAAAAGTGGAAAATAGAGAAGTTATACAATAGCAGTGATAAAGGCTAAGATGATAAAGCAGGGTAAAGGCATTGTGGGAAGGCGAGCTCTGTGTTAGACTGTGGTTAGAGAAGGCCTCTCTAAGGGTAGCATTTGAGCAACTTCTGGAAGCAGGTGAGGGAATGAGTAATGTGGCTATCTGGAGGGACAGCATTCTAGGCTGTGATGATTAATTTTGATTGTCAATTGATTGCCTTGAGAGATGCCTATAAGATTAGTAATTCACAGGTATGGGTTGTACCTGCATGGGTCATGGGGGTGTGACCTTGGTGACTATAATCTGGTCCCTGTCCCCTTCCTCCCTGGGACCTTCTCCTGCTCTGTTTCTCCAAGTCATGAGATGGGCTGCTTTCCACCATCATGTCCTTCCACCATGATTGCTTCTGCCTCAGAGCCAGCCAACCATGGACTTAAACCTCTCAAACTGTGAGCTGAAATAAAACTCTCCTTTAAGTTGAGAGTGTAAGGTATTTTATTCTAGTGATGGGAAAGCTGACTACTATGTAGGCCAAAGG
This sequence comes from Heterocephalus glaber, assembly GCF_053883595.1. Taxonomy (NCBI): domain Eukaryota; kingdom Metazoa; phylum Chordata; class Mammalia; order Rodentia; family Bathyergidae; genus Heterocephalus; species Heterocephalus glaber. The sequence goes on along the minus strand of NW_028258340.1, from coordinate 9,528,227 downwards.
AAGAGTGAATGCAAAGACTCTGCCCCTGGTCTGAAGAAGTCCCTGCTGCCTGTTGAGCCCTGCTATCTGCCATGCTCAGTCTACATGATCACTTCTTGGTGCATTGAGGAGGCTGGTCCTTGGGCTCTTGCAATGTCCCTTTGGAGGTTCAGTGGCAAGGCTGACCCACATATACATCTGGTCCAAAGGAAACAATGGGATCCAGACACTGATTAAGGCAGTGGTGGTGAACCAATGTTATTTGTTTTTCAAGACAAAGGGTGTTAATATGTAAGTTGTTTGTTCTAAACTAAAACCTCAGTACTCAAATTTAATTGCACCATTGGCACTTTGTGATAAATAAGTGTGTTTTAGGTTGCAGTCTGGGCACTGGATTAAGGGATGCATCCTAGCAGTCCCCTTGAAGAACACTACTTTGGGCACTCAACTCTTTGTTGTAATGAAAAAGAAGAAAAGTTCAGAACAAAAGCCCACTTGACAAGTACCTTCCACCTCAAATTCAGACATAGGTTTTAGTTCCTGCTGTGTCTGGCATTCACAAATCAAGTGAATTTGGGCAAATCTCTGAGCCTCGGTTTTGTGTTCTATAATATGCAAAATGAAACCATTGTACTAAACCTTTTTGGTACCTTGTATCTAAGGCTGGAGTTGGAGGACAAGACCTTGAGAATCATGAAATTATGAAAAACAGAAATGGAAAAAGCCTAAGAAGAGGTCAGAGAAGCTCCCAGAAGCTATTCCTTGAGCATAGTAGAGTTTCCAGAAATTTTTGTCTTAGGCTTTAAAGTGACAGTCCCATCAGTGGCTTTGGTGGCAGAGAAGTTCTTCTCTGACTCAGTTTGGGTCTCTAGAAGCAGGACTGAGACAAAGATCTAAGCACAAATAAGTTAAGTGGGTAGGTGATCCCAGAAAACACTGTAGGGAGAGTGGGGAAGGGAGATAGGGCCTCACCAAGTCAGTTGCCACTAGGAGCCCTGGAGCTAAATCCTCCTGGGACCATCTGTTGTTGGTCAGTGACTGAGGACTGCTGTGCAGTGCTGGGAGCAATGTCACTTCTTGGCACTTCTGGCTCCGGTAACAGTGGATAAAGTACACTTTTTGGTGCAAGAAAACACTGAGGCAAAAGAATGAAGAGGCTGCTGGCTGGAAGTTGGATGGTGCATTAGCTTCATGTTACTACAGTAGAATACTTGGCACAGACTACTTGCAAATTAGAGAGAGGTTTGTTTTGGCTCATGGTTCTGGGGGTTCAAGTCCAAGATTGGGAGGCCCCACTGGTTCGGGCCTCTGGTGAGGGTGGGATATCAGGGCAGGAGAGAGAGAGAGAGAGAGAGGGAGGGAGGGAGAGAGAGAGAGAGCGCGAGAGCGCACAGGAATGCTCTTTGAGGCCACCTTCCTTAACTTCAGGACCTCCCATTAGGCCCCACCTCTTAAAGGCCCACAGCTCCTTCTGATCACCCTGGGAGTCAAGCTTTTAGCTATGGACCTTTGGGGAACAGTCATCTAAACCATAGCAAGTGGTATTCACTAGAGTGGGAAGGGCAAAAGGATCTGGGCAGGACTGACAACATTGGCTACAGCCCCCAGAATGAGCAAGCCCATTCCAAATCATCATTGAAGGCAGGAAGCCCAGAGCTTGGGCTGAGATCCAGTTCGGAGAGGACCAGCCCTCAGCAGCAGGTGATCAGTCTGCTCTGTGGCCCAGGAGCTACATTTATATGGTCAGATGTCTGGCCTGAGGAAAGTAACAGGGACAGGAAGTAGAAAAAGGAAGGCTAGGTGAGAGGGCTAGAGTTTAGTACCCCCATGAGACTTAGTTTGCAGTGGAAGCACCATGTGCTCAGACCCTCCTCAAATGAGCCTGGCAGATGAGGAAGTCTCTGTGTGATGTCCCCTGCAGAGGATGCCATTCTCCAACTGGCAAGAGAGTGGCTGACGGTATTACCATGGCAACCAACAAGCGCCCACCCCAGGACCCCTCCAGTGACAGAAGAGATGAGGCAGAGACCAAGACTCTGAGGAGTCTACTTCTATGGCAGTTGGCCAGAGCCAAAGATAGTTGCTTTTCCTTGTCATTGTGACTCGCATTGTACACGAGCACCCACAAACACACACAGCCCCACCCTAAGCTGGCTAGCTTGAGGAAAACACCTGTCACAATGTTGTGCTATTTGCTGGGTAAGCAGGAAAGAGTGGGTGTCTCTGTTTTCCCCTCCATAAAATGAATCAGATGGTACCAGTTCTTTGGCCTGCACCGTGGGAGGCAGCAAGAACTAATGCAATAACGTCTGGGAGGCATTTTGAGCACCTCAAAAGAACAAAGTTGTTAAGAATTTCTGTTATGAAACCCGAAAGTTTTGCTTTTCTTTTAATTTTGAACCTTCGGAGTTTTCAAATTACTTGTAAGGTATTTCCAACTAGCAGCTGTTGCGAGGCCACAAGCCATCCAGAGTGGCTGCCCACAAAGTGAAGGCAAAAATAAAATTCGAATTTAAAAAGATGTGCTCCTGACTTGTGGCCAGATTCCAGTTTGGATCTTAAAAGCTTCCTCTCTGGCCAGCTTCCTGCACTGACCCCCAGGCTCACTTAGCTCTGAGCGGCTGTGTACTCCTTGCCATTAGATATTGAAAACAGGAAATTAAGGGGCCTGTAGGGGGATGGGAAAGCTTGAAACAACTTCAGAGAACAAGCTGATGAAGTCATAGATCTTATCTCCCTGCCTTTTCCTTGTCAAGTTTCTTTAAAGATAAGGTAGTGAATCAAAATGTGCAGCCTGTGTTTTTTTTTTCCAAGATGGAAGCCAAGGAGGATTTCTTTAATATCCCCTTCCCTCCCAGTGCTTCCAAAGATAACCAGATGAGAGAAATGTCTCGATCGTATGCATGTAAAATGCGATTACAGGACAATTTCCCCATCCTGGTCCCTGAGGGCTGGGGAGGAGAGGAGGGAGGGAGGAGGCCTGGGCTGGAGTGGAGGGCCTAGCCACTGGGTCTTGGACTGCTGACGATGGCGTTGCTTTTTGTTAAGACACTCAAGCTAGAACGGACACCTTGGGCCTCTGGCCGGTGTGGACTGTAGGCCTAAATGAAGGGGACTATCAAGGGCTAGAGGAGAGCAAGATGCTGTGGGGCTGGGTCCTGCGTGAGATGGGGGCACATCCAGCAGGAATGCTAGGCACACAGGCACAGTCCTCAGTGGCTGGTGCCCAGGCTGCATGGGGCCAGACGGCAGTGTTAGATAGAGAGTGGTCTGAAGCTGCCCAAGGGGACTCATGAGAGATGGGGCAAGGAGCGAAGGTAGGTGTCCCAGCTGTCCACTTGAGTCTGATGAGGGAGGCGCAGGCAGTGAGCCATGATTTGGACACTGAGAGGAGCAGAGGAGGTGGCAGGCAGAGTGGCAGGGCTCTGTGAGAGAGACCTGAGGACACATGCTTGAGGACCAACAGACCCCAGTCAAATGTGACCCTACATGTTACTCAGACTTCCAAATCTTCCACATAGAACTGGTCAATACCTCTATCGTGGGATTGATAAGGGGAGAAAATAAATTGGCTTTGCAAAAAGTGCTAAAGGCTATGCATTGTAGAGGAGCCGTAGCAGGTATTTACTGTATGTGGTGCCAGCAAGATGGTGCTGGGTTTTCAGTGTAGAGATCTCTTGCTTCCTTTGTTAGATTGATTCCTAGACACTTTTTGGATGTTATTGTAAAAGGAATTGTTTCCCTAATTTCTCTCTCAGTGAGTCTATTATTTGTATATAAGAAGGCTATTGTTTTTTGAGTGTTAACCTTATATCCAACTACTCTACTGAATCTGTCAATTAAATCTAGAAGTCTTTTGGCAGAGTATTTTGGGTCTTCTATGTAAAGTATCATATCGTCAGCAAATAATGACAGTTTAACTTCTTCCTTTCCTATCTTTACTCCTTTTATTTCTTTCTCTTTTCTAATTGCTGTGGCTAATGTTTCCAAAACAATATTGAACAGGAGTGGTGATAGTGGGCATCCTTGTCTAGTTCCTGATTTTAGGGTGAAAGTTTTCAGTTTTTGACCATTTAGTATGATGTTGGCTGTTGGTTTTTCATAGATAGCCTTAATCAAGTTGAGATAAAAACCTTCTATTCCAATTTTCTGCAGGGTTTTTATCATGAATGGGTGTTGGATATTGTCGAATGCCTTTTCTGCATCTATTGAGATGATCATATGGTTTTTGTCCTTGACTCTGTTGATATAGTGTACTACATTTATTGATTTACAAATGTTGAACCATCCTTGCATCCCTGGGATAAATCCGACTTGGTCAAGGTGTATGATCTTCTTGATGACCCTCTGTATTCTGTTTGCCAGTATCTTGTTGAGGATTTTTGCATCTATGTTCATTAGGGAGATTGGCCTGTAGATCTCTTTTTGGGTTGGGTCTTTCCCTGGTTTTGGAATCAAAGTAATACTTGCTTCCAGGAATGAATTTGGAAGCCTTGCTTCCCTTTCAATTTCCTTGATGAGTTTAAAGAGTAATGGTGATAGTCCTTCTTTAAATGTCTTGTAGAATTCAGCAGTGAAGCCATCAGGACCTGGGCTTTTCTTTGTTGGTAAATTTTTTATTACATTTTCACTTTCACTCATTGTAATTGGGGTGTTTAGAATTTCTATATCTTCTTCATTTAATTTTGGCAATTTGTATGTATCTAGAAATCTGTCCATTTCTTCTGTGTTTTCCATTTTATTAGTGTACAGGCTCTCAAAGTAGGTATTGATGATGCTCTGGATTTCTGCTGGGTCTGTTGTGACATCGCCTTTTTCATTCTTAATTGGATGGATTTGAGCCTTTTCTTTCCTTTTTTTGATGAGGTTGGCTAAGAGTTTATCGATTTTATTTATTCTTTCGAAAAACCAACTCTTTGATTCATTGATTTTTTGTATCATTCTCTTAGTCTCCATTTCATTAATTCTGCTTTATAATTTCCTCTCTTGTACAAGCTTTGAGTTTGTTATGCTCTTCTTTTTCTAGGAGCTTGAGGTTCTGCATTAGGTTATTTATCTGAGTTCTCTCTGTTTTCCTAATATGGCCATTCACTGCTATGAATTTCCCGCATAGAACTGCTTTCATTGTGTCCCATAGATTCCTGTATGTTGTACTGGCATTATCATTTACTTGTAGAAACTGTCTAATTTCTTCTCTGACTTCCTCTGTGACCCATTGGTTGTTCAGGAGGATGTTGTTTAATTTCCATGTGTTTGTGTGAGTTTTGTGGTTTCTTATGTCATTGATCTCCAATTTTATTGCACTGTGGTCTGATAATATACAGGGGGTAACTTCAATTCTTTTGCATTTACTTAGACATGTCCTATGAGCTAGCATGTGGTCTATTTTGGAGAATGACCCATGTGCAGCCAAACAGAAAGTGTATTCTGATTTTGTGGGGTGAAACACTCTGTAAACATCTATTAATTCCATTTGTTCAATAGCTTGGTTCAGTTCTAGAATTTCGTTGTTAATTTTTTGTCTAGATGATCTGTCTATTTGTGATAATGGGGTGTTGAGATCCCCCACTACAATTGTATTAGTGCTTATTTGGTTTTTCATGTCCATTAATATTTGTTTTGTATAGTTGGGGGCATTCGTATTTGGTGCATATATATTTAGGATTGTCATCTCTTCCTCTTGGACTGTTCCCTTCACAAGGATGTAGTGACCATCTTTGTCTCTCTTCATTAGTTTTGGCTTGAAGTCTACTTTGTGTGCAAATAAGATTGTTACCCCTGCTTTTTTCTGGGTTCCTGTGGCATGGAGAACTGTTTTCCATCCTTTTACTTTCACTCTATGTATTTCTTTTTGAGTTAGGTGTATTTCTTGTATACAGCATATCATTGGATTTTGCTTCTTAATCCATTCTGTCAGTGTATTTCTTTTGATTGGTGAATTGAGACCATTAACATTGATAGTTATAATTGATAGATATTGACTCAACCTTGTCATGATGTTTTACTATTGTTGGCTCTCTTATTTCTTATTTTTCCCCCTTTCCCTTTAGTTTCTTACCTTACCTGGTGGCTTCCCTCTGTTGGGCCTCATGGAGTTGTGACCCTCATTGTTTTTTCTAGGATATTGCTTAGAACTGTTTGGAGTGCTGGTTTGGTGTTCATGAAATTTCTCAGGTGTTCTTTGTCATGGAAGTATTTAATTTCCCCATCGGTTTTGAAAGATAATTTTGCAGGATACAACAGTCTAGGTTGGAAGTTATTTTCTTTTAGGCCTTGAAATACTTCACTCCAGGCTCTCCTTGATTTGAGGGTTTGTGTTGAAAAATCTGCCATGATTCTGATGGGCTTTCCTTTGTAGGTGATTTGTTTCTTTTCTCTAACTGCCTTTTGTTCAAACTATAGCACTCTGAAAAATGAGATAGAGGAGGATATAAGAAAATGGAAAGACATCCCTTGTTCCTGGGTAGAAAGAATCAACATAGTCAAAATGGCCATACTTCCAAAACTACTATATAGATTTAATGTAATGCTGATTGAAATTCCATCAATATATTTCACAGAACTGGAGAAAACAATGCAAAAATTCATTTGCAACCAGAAGAGACCTAGAATAACAAAAGAAATTCTAGGGAACAGAGACATGGCTCAGGGTATTACAATCCCCAACTTGATACTATAGTACAAAGCTACTGTGATAAAAGCAGCATAGTACTGGCAAAGAAACAGACCCGAGGATCATTAGAATAGATTAGAAGATGCAGAAACAGCTACAGATATACTCAGCCACCTCATCTTTGACAAAGGAGCGAACCACCTTCATTGGAGGAAAGATAGCCTATTTAATAAATGGTATTGGAAAAACTGGATTTCAACCTGCCAAAGATTAAAACTAGACCCTTACCTATCACCATGCACTAAACTAAGATCGAAGTAAATTAAAGATCTAAATATTAAGACAGAAACACTAAATTTGCTGCAAGATAAGTTAGGTAGAACTCTTGAAGACTTTGGCATAGGAAAAGACTTTATGAACAAAACCTCAGTAGCATGGGAACTAGCAGAAATAATCGACAACTGGGATCTCATCTTATTAAAAAGCTTCTGCACTGCAAGAGAAACCACCAACAGAACTAAGACACAACCCACAATGTGGGAAAAAAATTTTAGCAGCTGTACCTCAGACAAAGGTCTACTATCTCGAATATATAAAGAACTGAAAAAAATCAGACATCCCAAATTCAAAGACCCAATTCAAAAATGGGCATCTGAAATGAACAGACATTTCTCAGACAAAGAAGTAAAAGCAGCAAACAAACATATGAAAAACTGTTCAACATCACTGGTCATTTGAGAGGTGTAGGTGAAAACAACACTGAGATTCCACCTCACCCCAGAAAGAATGGCTGCTATCAAGAAATCAACCAATAACAAATGCTGGCGGGGGTGAGGGGAGAAAGGAACCCTTCCCCATTGTTGGTGGGAGAGCAGGCTGGTGCAACCACTGCGGAAATCAGTATGGAGATACCTCAAACAACTAGGTCTAGAGGTCCCATTTGACCCAGCTATTTCCCTGCTGGGTATCTTCTCCAAAGAATTAAAAGAATCATACCACAGCGATATATGTGCCCCCATGTCCATGGTGGCACAGTTTGTAATAGCTAAAGCTTGGAAACAGCCCAAGTGCCCATCAACTGGAAAATGGATAAAGAAGATGTGGTTCTTTTATAAAATGGAGTACTACTCAGCCATAAAGAACGAGAAACTAGAGACATTTATAGCTAAATGGATGCATATTGAGGCCATCCTCTTAAGTGAAATAAATAGGACACATATGTGTAAATACCAAATAGTTTCTCTAGTGTGAGAAACTGAAAGTGTAAATAAGAATTAAAATGATTAAAATGAATAATGGATAATTTGAAATATGAAGAAAAGGTTCAGAGGGGTAGGGGTGGCAGGAGAAGAAGGGGAGAGATCAGGTTACAGGCTGGAATCTGAAAAGAATCCATATATAGATTGTGTTTAACAGTATAGGAAGAGATGTAGATAGAGACTACGCTGGAGCACATCAGTGGGTTGGGAAGGAAGAGTCACTGAGATCAAAGGAGAGAAGGGTGTGTTTCCAGAAGAAGCACATACAACTATGTATAGTACACAGTACTCGATAGTGCGATAAATGACTGTTACTGTTTTAGGTACTCATCATAACATGCTGTGCTTTCCATCCTTTAGAGCATAATTCTACTTATATAAAAGAGTTTACTGTAAAACAGTGTGCTGCTATGCCAGTGGTAGCCTCATGTATCTCATGTTTAACTGCGTATTTGGATAATATCAAGGGGCCATCACAGATGATTGATGTATACCTTCTCAGTTTGCACTTAGAAGTTGGCACTCTGTGTGGTACTTTGCGATACACACGGATGAAATTGCCTAATAACATATTTCTCAGATTATATTTCCATTACTTGTCACATGACTGTATTGAAATTTAAATCAAAAAAAATTTTGGCCTATGTGGAGTCTACTAGCTAATTAGAATTTTTTTCTCCAGACCACTATTTGTTCAATATTAGTTTTGAAAATCTTTTTAAAACAAATCACATCTTCTGGTGTCTTGTAAATGCTTGAGATTTTTTTTTAAATTATATGGAAAAATGTTTAAGTACTTTTCAGTTTCGCTTTGGTTGAGTTCTATTATATTTGAATATTATTTCAGTTTTTTTTCCCTTGCATTGCTTTTCTTTGAATAATTTTAATTTTTGTATATGTGTGTGTTTAGTGAATGATAATAAAGTTATACATTAATAAAAAAAAAAGATGGTGCTGGGGAAGGGGGACCTGCCAAGCAAAGGTAGATGCAAAGCCTATTTATGAAGCAGCTTCTATGGTCTTCTGGTGAACCTAAAGAACAATTTACATCTGGCAAGGCAAAATTGTGATGAGCAAGAGGTCTTGGGCTTTGTGAGCTCTTTGGGCCAGTTCACTGGGAAAGGAGGCCCCTTGGCTCTTTTGAGCAGTAGACACCTGGCCTTGGCCCTGCCCCGCTATGCCACGGGTGATGGATGTGGATTAGGCCTTATAGAGGCCATCGTTTTTTCTCTCCTGAGGTGGTGAGGGAAGAAGAACATGCAACAAATTAAGAAAGAATCTATGAGAGGAGGGGAGCAGGGGAGGGATGGCACTGAAAACACAGCACGGACTGGGGGCAAAAAGGGGTTGTAACAGTGCACAACCCTCACAACTGTACAGAAGAGCCCAGGATGAGGATCTGAGGAGAAACAGAATGAATAAGAGCAGAGAAAGATGACAAGCAGATCAGCTCTGAGAAGAGCACAGGAAGGTTGGTTCCAGTTTGGTTTCACTTGCAACCTAAAAGAACCCAAGGGCTGCTGCCTCTGCAGTTTTCTCTATTGCTGTAAATGAAAAAAGCACAGGTCACAGGCCATCTTCTTGTCCCAAAAGAGTGAAAAAGACATGATGAATTCGAATGCGTAGGAGAGGGACTCTGCAAGTGGCTTCCTGTCCTCTCGTCATCTGTCCTCTCCACACACGCCCCTCCCCACATCTCTCCTGGGACACTAGTTTGGGAAGACATCTCCCAGGAATACTCTTGTCAGCTCTGGTCCCACACTCCATGCTGCTGCCTGCCCCTCTCCCCAGGCTGTCAAAGACTCCAAACGGTGCTTGGGATCTTGGTTCTGACAAGGGCAAAGCCTCTTGTGTTACATTCACAGGCGGGCATTGGCCTTTGAAATCCCCTTCCAGGTAAAGCATTTTAATGCACTTTCTCCAGGCATCTTGGAGCAGCCTGGCTTTCCCCGGGCTCCATTCTCTAACTCAGTGATTCTGTCCATTACAGTCACCAGAGGAGCTGGAACCAAAGGAATTAAAATCCCTAAGCTGGCACTCTGGGAGGCTGAGGCAAGAGGGTCACAAATATGAGCCCAGCCTTGGAAACTTTGTGATTTAACAAGATCCAGTCTCAAAATGAAAAAGGATTGAGGATACAACTCAGTGCAAAGGCCCTGGGTTCAATCTCCAGCACCACAAAACAAACAAACAAAAACTCCTAAGGATAGAATCTAGACATCTATATTTCTAAAAGCACCTCCAGATAATCGTAACAACCAGGGTTGATAAATTATTACTGTAAGTACTTAGGTGACTCTGAGTAGCAGCTCACATTTTCTCTCTAGGCTTCAGTTTACTCACCAGAAAAATGAGAGTGTTCCATTTGGTAAGATCTACCCTGTTAGTTCTAATATTCTGCCCCTCTGAGTAAGCAGCAGATTAGACACCCATATATATACACTCATGAATACATATGCATTCATCACACACACACACACACACACACACACACCTCCTACACTACAACTGCCAACTAGCCCATCCTATTGCATAGAAATACTTGGCCTCAGGTGTTCCTCCCATTCCACCCTTCCTTCCCAAATGGGTCTTCCAGAAAATTCCAGAAGCATTTTAAATAGAAGACCAAAAGTCCTTGGGAAATAATAATAAGGTGAGTTTTCTATGGGAACTGAAAGAGCAGCCACTTGTTCCAGTCTGGAAGAGCCCCAGACCTCTCCTTCAAGCCCTGCTATAGTTCCCAAAGAAATGAGACTCCAGGAGGTGAAATCAGTTGACCAAGTTCACTCAGTAACTATCATTGGATCCAGGGAAAATTTAGGATACAAGCGTGGCCAAAGGCCAAAGGACCTTCTGCATCACAATGACCTAAGGAATGGCTTACATGACACCTTCATGGGCTCCACCATAGATTCCATGGGCCAGGCTCTCCTAGTTGGCATGTGGAGCCCAGGAGTCTGATTTGAAACCTGCTCCTCTTGTGAGATCAGAGCTAGTCTGCACCTCCCCACCCTGACAGCTAGGAACCCAACCTGGCAGGCTGGAGGCCAAGTAGCCCAAGGCTTCTCCACATCTGACCTTTCCTTCCAACCCTGAGACCTGGGACAAGTTCTGGGCTCCTAAGCCTTGGCAACTGGAAAAATCCAGTTCTTGTCACTCTTTCCTGGAGAGTTGTATGACTCAATGGTGAGAGGTGAAGATATAGTGATGGGAGGAGACTGAACAGTGACCCAAACCTAGTACCTGACTGGACAGGTAGGCCACACAGCCATGCCCAAATCTCTCCCTCACCATGAATCCATTAGAGGAGGGGTCTGAACTGAAGGAAGCTTTGGTGGGTGTCTGCAGACCATCCAATAAAGGAGAGAAAAGCTGACTGTGAAGGTGCAAGTTGGGGCACAGGCAAGGACAGATTGTGGCCCAAGCCATACTGGAGGTTGTTCATTCTTTTTGGGCATGACAGATGTCAGATCTGCTGTCTTTTGACCCTATCCCTACTATAACTCATCAGTGGGCCTTCAAGCTAAGGACCTTCTCTGCTCAGGCTTCCTGTCAGCCACTTGGATTCACTGAGGGGCTGGAAAAAAAAAATCATAGTGAGTGTCACAACCTGAGTTCCTGTTTCATGCCACACTCTTGCCAGATTCTTCATATCCATTCCCTTGTTTGATCCACAAAAGTGTGGCAAATGGAATAATGACGCCCAAAGATGGCCAAGTCCTGATCTTTGAAGCCTGTGAATGAATGTGACATGACAGAAGGGATTCTGCAGATGTGATTAATTTAAGCATTTGATTTGGGAAGATTTCCCTGGATTATGTTGATGGCCCAGTGCAATCTCAGACCCTTATTAGAAAGAGGTAGGAGGGTAGGGTTAGCGGCGATAGAAGGAAAGAATCAGAGGCCAGAGAGGAAAGGAGATGCTATTCTGCTGGCTGTGAAGATTGGGAAAGGGGCTGTGAGCAAAGGAGTGCAGGCAGCTTCTGGAAACTGAGGAAGGCAGGGAAACAAATTTTCCCCTGAAGCATCCTGAAGGAGCCGGTCTTGCCAGAAACTTGATTTTAGCTCAATAAGACCTGTTTTCAAATTCTCATCTCCAGAACTGCTTGGGAATAAGTTGGTATAGTTTTAGGGGAATACGTTTGTATTGTGGTCATTTGTTACAGCTGCAATAGAAAATTCATCCATTAATTATTTCCACTTTAAAAATGAGCAAACTAGAAATCCCATTTGACCCAGCTATTCGCCTTCTAGACATCTTCCGAAAAGAGTTAAAGACATCAATTCCAGTGATACATGCACACCCATGTTCATAGCACAGTTCATAATAGCTACATCTTGGAAGCAGCCTACATGTCCATCAACAGATGAATGGATGGAGAAAATGTGGTATTTACACACAATGTAGTACTACTGTACCATAAAGAAGGATAAACTTGAGCCATTTGTAGGAAAATGGATGCACCTTGAGACCATAATGTTAAGTGAAATAAATCAGACACACAAGCTTAAATATTGCATGGTTTCTCTTAAATGAGAACCCCAAAATGCAAATAAACAGCAAAATAAAAGCTAGATAATAGGAAGTAGGGAGAGATCTTTCTCATATGGGAAAGGGACCAAGAGATGGGGGAGAGGGATGGGAGAGAAAGAGGATGAAATAAAAAATTGAAAAAGAATTTTTTTCTGGTACTGGGAATTAAACTTGGGACCTTGCACTTGCAAGGCAGGTGGCAGAACCACTGAGCTAAAACCCTGGCCCTTGAAAAAAATTTTAATGGAGATAAAGCTTTTGGAAATGGGAAGGGAACTAAGAGATAGAAGGAGCAGGGAGGGAGGAGAGGCATAGGGGATGAAAAAAGTATTAGAATGTGTTCTGTACATGTACAAACTCCTCGGGAGAAATGCAATCATTATGTACTGCACATATGTACTAATAAAAGGAAAAATAAATAAATTAAATACCAAGATAAAGAACATGAGCAAATGAAGTCTCTGAGGGGTAAGGAACTAGCACAAGGTCATTCTGGTGGGTGACAAAGACAGGATCAGAACACAGTTTGTGGACCACAAACTCTGCTATTCTCAACTCTACTGCTGGCATCCTGCCTCCTCTTTCTTTCACTCACACGATTGCTTATTGGACATTTAGCACTGTGTTAGGCCTGGAGTTACAGCTAGGAGCCAACTAGCCTCAAGTCCTGTTCTAACAGAGCTTTCCCTCCGTTGTGTGGATGGGATCAAGTAGACTGGCAATGACAGGGCAAGCCATTGAGGCTGGGCCAGGACACAGGGGGTCTCAGGAGACCACATAAATAGCAGCGCCTAACCTATACACACAGGCTTCCTAGAAGGGGCCAAGTCAGAATTGGGTAGACTGAGGGAAGGAAATCGGCTTCCATCTCTCCTTATTGCCCCTCCTCCACACTCATGTCAGGTCGTACAAATCATTCACAGTGGACATTTTGCTGGTCTGCTTTTCTTGGGTGAATGGATCTCTGGCTTCAACCCAGAGAGCAATGTCTTCTCCTCAGTCATACTTGGAGTAGGATTGGACATCTGCCATGTCCTGGTGTGGGTCCCTGTTAACTTAAACTAGTCGGTGGCCATGTTTGAATTTCTGGAGCAATTCTGGAGCCTCTGGATAGAGCCAGAGGGAGACTAGAGTGTTTTTCCTTCTAGAACTACTAAAGAGATTTTCTTTTCCACTGGAGGATGAAGGGTGAAAGGTGGGCCACCTCCCACCACCAGAGGAGAGCCTGTCAACATCCCGGCACATGTGGGTAGCTTGACTGCTGAAAGGGAGGTTAGGAAAGGAGAGTGGAGGGAGAAGCAGAAAGAGGTACAGTGGGCAAAGGGAGGGCATAAAGAGGGCACTAGAGGTGGAAAGGAAGGAAAGAGGAAGAGGAGAAAAAAGGAAGAGGCTGCTGTTAAGAGGCATGAAAGGTCATTAGTGAGCAAAGAGCATCCAGTTTGTGGGCTTTTCTAGTGCTTATCCTTAAGTGGTTATTCTTGCTTAACCAACAAGAACACAAAACCCTGGCAGCAAGCTAAATCAAATTCTATCACCCGGGGAGGCATGCCTGCACATGGGGGAGCATGGCCAGATAAGTCCAAGGAGATTTTGTCACTCATTTGAAAGATGCTGCGATCCAGGTGACGCATTTCCAAAGTTAGGAGAGTTCCAAATTTAGTCTGTAATTGGTGTGCACCAACTCACAAAAACAAACTCCCCCAGCTCACACCTGCTCTCTCAAACCAGAAAAAGACAGGGCCTGATGGCTTGCTGGCTTCAGCTTCTCTTCTTCGTCTTCCTACTCCTTACCACACCTCCAACTTCTTTTCAAGGACCCAGCTTCTCAGGCATTTGCTAGATGCCTAGGTGGGAGGCCCACGCCTGTTCCCCTACCAACAGTCTCTTTTCAGCCAGGAATTGGTTAGGACACAGATCCGCTGGCAGACATGCCATTGCCCAGTGTATTAGTTAAGGTAGGACTAGCATCAGCTTAACACGATGGAAGTTTACATCTTTTTCAGGTAAAGTACAGTTTGTGGCAGAAGCAGGGACTCTGCTTCACATAGTCAATGAGAGACTCAAATCAATAGGAGCCTCTGCCTCTCTGACAGTAGACACTTTAATATTCATTGGTTCAGGGTGGGACATCGGTGTAGAATTAAGTTAACCTGATGTGTCATTAGTAGGCAACCAGGGCTAAGAATATCCTGTCCTCCAACATCACCTTAGGCATTACCTTCTAACCACCAGATATGGGCAATAGAAGAAACAGATCAAAGCGCCATGTGGGAAGTTTATATGGGTCAAGCCCAGAAGATATATATATATATATATATAATCTGTCTACGTCGAGAGGGTCAAAAGGCAGTCACAAGGCCACACTTCATCTCAAGGGCAGCTGGGAAATGTAGTCCAGCTGAGTACCCAGAAATAAAGCAAAATGTGTCCATCAGGACATCTAGCTAGTCTCTACATATTCAAAACTATTGCTCTCTCTGAAATATAATCTTAAGCTTAGAGAAAGCCTCTCTTTTTCTATTTTTTAATTTTAATTGACAAATAATAATTGGGTATATTTATGGGTACAATGTGATGTTTTGATCTATGTTTACATTATAGAAAGATTTAATCAAGCTAATTAGCATATCTATCACCTCATCAATTAATCACTTTGGTGGTAAAAATATCAGACATCTCTTAACAATTTTGAAATATACGATCTGTTTTTATTAACTGTAGCCACCACATAGTGCAATAAATCACAAAAAACCTATTCCTTCAGTTTAACTGAAACTTTGTACCCTTCGATCAACATCTCTTCCCCATCCCAGCCTTTGGTGGCTGTCTTTCTCCTCCTTGTCTCTGTGAATTGATTCTTTAAAGATTCTGTTTGTTTTGTGTGACAAAAAGGATACGGAGCCTGAGGGAGTTATAAGTTCCAGAAGTCCCTGAGGGACTATCAAATGGCCCTCTGTTGAGACTGTCTGACAGGGAGCCTGTGAACAGTGCAGTGATCCCTTAAGTGGAGCTAGAGAGGCACCCATAAAACTAACAAGCATTAGAGCAGAGCATGATGAGGACTGGGGAGAAAATTGTCCCCTAAACATGGTACGAGAGACCACACGATGCACCACAGTACAGACAGCTGGGAAGACAGGGCAGGAATAATTATAAGAAGAGAGGAAAGGGGAAGGGCCATGACTTCAAAATGGGTATGACCTTGTTCCTGCCTTTAGGAGTTCATAGCTCTAGGGAAAAAACCAAATGTGGGCACAGGTCCTTGTAGGAAAATGCCAACTGAGTGGATGAATAGGTCTGATGCCCACGCTTTTCTGTCAGACCATGTCTAGTAGGAATAAGAGGGAGAGAGTACAAGGGCCGAGGGGAAGGGAGGGGACAAAATGCTTCCCTTCCAACGTTGATCTGCACAAGTCAGATGTGTAAACCACTGTTAAGTTCTGGAGGACCCCAGTCAGCAAGACGTTTGACCTTGGAAGCTGAAGACATTTACAAAGTCTTCACCATCCAAACACTGAGCCCAAGTCATGATCTGACTGGAACATACTTGCCGCCCACTGGGTTTTGCACCCCAAAATAGGTGTACTAGAACTAGATGAGATCCAAGAGAAGAGCATCTGGAAACCTTCATAAGGACTCATGGAAATGTGGGGCATCCTTAACCGGGCAAGTGCTTCAGTCAGTTCAGATTGCTGCAACAAATCACCATAGACTGGAGTGTTAAACAGTAAACACCAGTTTCTCATGGTTCTAGAAGCAAGACATCCAAGATTAGGATGCCAGCTTGTTCAGGTTCTTTGTTAAAGCCCTTTCCCTGATTTCACAATGGATGGCTTGCTGTATGCTCATGTGGGAGAGAGAGGGAGGGGGAGGGGAGGGGGAGAGGGAGAGGGAAAGGGAGAGAATTCTGATTTCTCTTCCTCTTATAAGGATACTCACTGGTCTCATCAAGCCTCTGTCCTCATGATTTCATCTAAATTTAGTTACTTCCCCAAGGCTCTATTTCTAAATACCATCACATTGAGGATCAGGGCTTCAACAAATAAATTTGAAAGGGTCACTAGCATTTAGTCCATAGCAGCAAGTGAAAGAAAGTGACAAATGTGTAAACCCAAAGGGGCTGAATAAAGTGTTTCCATCAAGTCTACATTGGGAGATGAGGGCAGCACCATTGGAAGCTGCTAACGAGGCTCTTTGAGGACAGGAAAGAGATGCACACAGGTGTAGGAAACAGGTGCCTCCTTCCACCCAAGCAGTGGTACAGGTGGCAAATGATCCATGAATGCTGGAGAAAAACTGGAGCTAGTGAGATTGAGAGGTGGTGTGTGAGTCATGTCATTTTATCTTCTCACCAAGTTGAGATAGAAATACCAAAAAGTACACAAATAGCCCAGCATGGTGGTGCACACCTGTAATCCTAGCACTCAGGAAGCTGAGGCAGGAGGATTGCTGCAAGTTTGAGGTCAGGGCAAGTTTGAGCTACATAGTGAATTCAAAGCCAGCCTGGAGTACGCAGTGAAACCCTGTCTCAAAAAACCAAACAAATAAAATAAAACAAAAAACCCAAAAGTGCACCCATCTATACAGCTTCATGCATTTCTACAAACAACACATCTGTGCCACTATACCTAGGCCAAGAAACAAGGAGTATAGAAGCCCCTGAGGATCCCCTCTTTCACTGCTTATGGCTAACAATGATTGATATACTGACTTCTAACAGCATAGATTAATTTGAACTGTTTTTGAACTCTATATGCATGGCACCATGCAGAAGGCCCTCTTTTGTGTCTGACTTCTTTCACTCAGTATTGTTTCTGAGATTCATCCATATCGCTATATCTTATTGTCACTTGTTCACTCCCATTGTTGAATGTATAGTGTTCCATTGTGTCTTCGTTACTTTCTCATTGCTAGGACAAAATACCTGACACCTACAAGTTAAAGGAGGAAAGGTTTATTTGGCTTACAGGCCGTAGAGGTTTCAGTCCATAGTCGGCTGGCTCTGAGGCAGGGTGGCACAGCAGAGGGAAAACAGCTCATGGCAAGGCAGGCAGGAAGTAGCAGCCTTCCTTCTGCTTTCCCTTTTTATTCCATCCAGGCTGCAAGCCCATTGGTTGGTGTCACCCACACCCAGGCTGGGTCGTTCCTTTTTTGTAAATCCATCATCCACACCCAAAACTAACCTAAGCCAATCAGTGGACTAATCCAGTATCGCATACCCATGATCCAGTCACCTACTAAAAGACCGATGAGCACATGAGGCTTTGGGGGGACATCTAGATATAGTACAAGCCATAGCACATTGTCTGGAGAGGACATGCTTTCTCTCTCCTGCAGATAGTCATTTGAACTCTCCAGTTTTTTTTACTCTGATGACTATTTTGATATGTGACCTTTTGGAAAATATCTGCATGCATTTCTGTGGGGCAGAGACCTAGGAGTGGAATGGCTGGATAAGAGATAGCTTCAGCTTTAGAAGATACTTGCAAATAGGTTTTCAACGTCATCATACCTAGGAGACACTTTTGAGAGTAAATGAGTTTGCTCACTAGGTGAGATACCAGAACAACAGGGCCAGAATTGTCCCAGGCAAACTGGACCAAAAAACGCCCCCAAGCATGGAAAGTCTGGCAATTCATACACCCTGGGCACTGCCAGCAGGGGCCACTCTCTGAAACAGGTGGACCTGATTTGAGGCTTGGGGGAATCATTCTTGCAAGCACGTGAGTTCCATAAAGCTGAGAAGCTACAGATGTCCTACAATAAAAGCCCATAAACTAACACCTTTTCCCCAGCAAAGAAGGAGTTCTGGACACTAGCCTCTGCTTAAGCTCTTTTAAAAAAATCATTTACGACTGTTCTCCCAGACATCTCCTTCTCAAGCCTTCTTCACAGAAGTCAGTTGAAGCTGAAACTCTTGGCAGGTCCCTGAACTGCATGGCTAAGAAATTACATGCCATGCACATCTGCAGCGAGGAACGTGAGGCTTTCCAGGGAAGATTTACCGCCTCCCTTCCCTCCTGCTTTTGGAAGCATTCTGGATGCTGTTCCTTGTGTATAGCATGTGCCTCCGGCTTATCACTACGGTAAGTATAAAAGCAATTAATTTTTCCCCCTTTTGGAAAGCGAAAGTTTTAACTGCACTTGAATACCATTTGCATTTCTGATTTCTATCAAGTTCACACTTCCAGCAAAGAGAGTCCTGCTGATATAATTTGTTTTTTTTTTTAATTGCATATTCTCTGGCAGGAAGCTGCTTCTTTAGCCTCTGAAGAAGAACACATGTACACATAGGGAGGTGCTCAGCCCTCTACCTCTGCTGCAGGTTAACACATCTTATTGGCATTAGACAGGCGAGACAGGAATGGGGGTTGGAGCAGGGCGCTCCTGTACTTTTATATAGATGTCCACATACGCAGAGCTTGAGGAATTAGTTGCCTGCTTTGGGTGAAGTGAGCAAATTTTGAGAACCTTGACTTTGTACTTGGTTGTAATTTGCACTTCTGTTCAGAGAAATGTTATCAAGACAGACTAGGTTGATTTCTTGCTTGCTTTCCACTGGTGGAGACCAATCTGTATTGCTCTGTTTTATATCACTGTTTATAAATACAGAATATTTTAGGCCGGGAGAAAACATGCGATCTGGTGATCTCCTCATGTTACAGATGAGGAGAATACGGTAGATTGAATCAATGCTCCCAACACTTCACTCCTGGTCATGGCATGTCCTGGGTGGAACATTCTTCCTTGCCTTTTGATTGGAGGCATGGCCATTGCTTTGGCCAGTGGAACGGAATATCAGCTGTTTCTGAGTCTAGGCTTAAAAGACCTCAAGAACTTCTACTTCCTCCTGGTGCCTCAGCTATTCCATGAGCCTAACTGTTATCTTAGTCCATTTATGCTGCTATGACAGAATACTTGAGTCTGGGTAATTTATGAAGAACAGAGCTCTATTGCTCTTGCATTTCTGGAGGCTGGGAAGTCCAAGATTAAGGATCTGACCCCTTTTGTGGGCCTTCTCATATGCCAGAGGGAGAAGGGCGAGAGAAGCAAACTCTATTTCCTCCTGTACCAGAAGACAGCAAACCTATTTCTACAAGCCCTTTTGATAGTGGCATGAATCCATTCATGAGAACAGAGCCTTCGTGACCTCAACACCTCCCAAAAGGCCCCACCTCCCAGCACTGTTGGATTGAGGATTAAGTTTCCAGCACATGAATTTAGAAAGCAGTAAAAGCATTTAAGCCATAGCACCTGCCTAACCGGCTGGTCTGAGAACAGACAGGTAGAGCAGGGTTGGTTGGCCAAGGCCCAGTCCTGTGATATAGAGCAGAGCTGCTACAGCCCAAAGCATCACAGCTCACTGGAGCCCAGGCTAGATCAGCCAAATCCCAGCTGCCCCCATATCTGTGGCTCTTTGTGTTATTACTGTGGGCTGCTAAGACGGTCTGTTCATACATACCATAGGTAACTAATGCAGATAGCTAGGCCCAGAGGGGAAAAGTGATGCCCCCATTGTCACACAGCTGGCTCGTTGTGTCAAAAGCAAGATTAGAACACATGCCCTGTGTTCTCAGCCCTGCAGGAGTTACCCCAGGATTTCCACACACACGTAAAAGATACTGTTTGGTTGTAGGTCTTGCAGCTTTTGGGAAATACAGCTTGTAAAAACTCGTTGAGAGAAAACAGATGAAACTTTACATGGCTCCAGGGATTAATAATGTAACAGGGATTGTTCCACTTCTGGTTTGAAGTGAATCTGAACTGGCTGTTCCTCCCTCCCCTCCTCCCCTCTGACAGCTGTGGAGTTCCCCAGGAGGAAGGCTTTAATGGCTTGGGAGCTGCTCCAAATAGCATCTGCAAGCACCAGAGCTGGGGTAGCCCTAGAGACCAACAAGGACTGGAGCTGGGATTTGGCCCTTTTCTAGACAAGCAGGAAATCCAGGCCCCAACCCCAGTACCCCCAAACTGAGGCCAGCCCATGCAAGAAGCACAGGGAAACCCTGGGGAGATCAGCTGCCCCACACCCACCTCCCTCCCTCCAAAGATGGAAAACACCATGTTTAGAACTCTTTCCACTTATGGCCATTATCCTTGAGATGCCAGTATGTATGTATGAATGTAATGACGTGGAGGAGGACCGAAGTCACACGAGCTAGTTTAGCCCCTTTTTACCACCGTGTGAAGAATACTCCCATCACCCTTATCAAGGGTTACTCCTTATTGACCTGCTCCCCTTTGGTCTGCAGAGAAGGAATGCTGGGCATGATTGGGATGGCCGACTGAATTTCCATGGGTTATTTTTTCTTACCAATGACTGCACGGCTGCCTGCATCCTGACATAACTCTGGAACTTTTACCACACTGAAGGCTTCTCTTTTCTTTACCTTTAAAACACTTTGGTCTCAATATGGGCCTGGGCTTCAGCCAGAGAATGGGTATGGGAAATAGAGGAGCTATGGTATACAATATTCAACCTGTGTCTGATTTATGTCACTTGAAATTATATTTTCCAGGTGCAGCCATTTCCTCACAACTGTTTCAAATTTATCCTTCTTTATAGCTGAGTAGTACTCCATTGTACATAGATACCACATTTTCTTTATCCAGCCGTCTATTTATGGGTATACAGGCTTCTTCTAGGATTTAGGTATTATGAATTATGTTGCTATAAACACTGGTATGCATGTGTTGCTATAGTATGATGTCTTTAGCTCTTTAGGGAAAGATACCTAGAAGGGGGATCGCTGGGTAATATGGAATTTTAATTCTAGTTCTTTGAGTAAGTTCCATACTGATTTCCATACTGGTTGTACTAGTTTACACCTCACCAACAATGTAGGAGGGTTCCTTTTTCACCACAGTCACACCAGCATTTGTTATTTTTTTATTTGTATTAATAGAAAGATAAAAAATAAAATGACTATCATGAAAACAGGAAATAGGGAAAAGAAAGCCCCATGTTGCTATATAATTAGATACGTTTAGTATTTGATCAATATCTACCTTCATTCCATATTCTAAGTTTTAAGAAGAAAGAGGGCACATCCCCTTGTTCTCAGTGGTATGTGTAGTTCCCACCACAATGCTAGGCACAAAAGGAGCATCAGTATATATGATA
The DNA here is from genome assembly GCF_053883595.1 of Heterocephalus glaber. Taxonomy (NCBI): domain Eukaryota; kingdom Metazoa; phylum Chordata; class Mammalia; order Rodentia; family Bathyergidae; genus Heterocephalus; species Heterocephalus glaber. The sequence goes on along the minus strand of NW_028258340.1, from coordinate 9,506,721 downwards.
TGAGTGAATGAGTGAATGCAGGAATGAATGAACACAGCTGTTCGGGGAGATAACCCACAGATGGCATCTTTACACAACTGGTCGCCGTGGTTCAGCATGTCAGACCTGGGCCTATGGGCCCTTTGGCATCTGGTTGAGGCCCTTCTGCTGCTCCCCATGGCACCATGCCACACCAAACTTGTCTCAATGAGTAGTCACTGCTGAACTGACATCTCTATCACCCAGGCCTCCCCTGTGACAGGAGGATACAGGAGAGACGGAACTGTGGCAGACAGCAAGTGATCAGACTCTCCTGCCCAGTCCCCATCCTCCATTTGCTGGCAGGAGTTGGTGAGCTGGCAGCATCTGCTGCTGTCTGGGACTAAGGCTGCTCATCTAATGCCTGCTGCCAGCTGGGCAGCAGAGAAACGTCACCAATGCATAGGAGAGTCCAGACTGGCAGGTGCCACCAAGTGCCTATGACACAGCAGAGTCTGACAGGATGTATCTGATAAGGAGATCACGTGACCTTCATCCTTGCTCCCTGCCAGGAGAGGTTATCTGAGGCTAGTTTACAGAGGGCAAAAAAAAATAATAAAAGGTTCCCCCAAGTGCTTCTGTCTTCCCCTAGTACTGCACAAGGCCTTAGAGCAGGATCTTCTGAAAACAGGCTCTGAGACCAAGCACAGAGGCAGGTAGCTTATTTAGGAGGTGATCTTACAAAACAGATGCAAGGGAGTTGGAAGACTGAGCCAGGAAAGAAAGGAAAGCCAATTGGATATGTGCTAATGAACTGTACATATTTTCTGGGGATCAGGTTCCATCTTCTTGGGATCCACTAAGAAACCTTGTGGAGTACACCTCAGGATATAGAAGGCTGTGGCATTTACTCCCTCTCTCCTGCCTCCCATTGCTTGAGGATTGCCTCCTGTGCCACCTGCTCCCTCACATCCCCATGTTGGGCCTGCTTTAAGCTAACCAAGCTCCAAGGGCCTTGGAAGAAGCCCTGAGGCAGAGAAACTGAGAGGCACAGGCCCTTAGGAGAAAGAGATGGAGTGTGCTTCGAGCTGTCCACCCCAACTGTCCCGAGCACAGGTGCATCTAGAGGGTATGGGTCCAGCCTCCATAGGGTCTGAATATTTTGCTTTGAAGTAGCCTAGAGCTAGAAGATGTGGGTTCCATCCATGCCTCCTCCACTTAAGTGTGAGATTTTAGTCAACTCTCCTTTAGCCTTGACTTCCACATCCAGAAAAAAAGGACTCTGTCCGTGCAACTTTGTGAGATTATTGTGGAAATCAAATTACAGCAGAAAATCAAATATAGGTTATGTTTACATTATTATGCAATCTTGTTCCTTTAACTAATTTGTCCAAAAAGCTATACTGCTTACCCATTAGTAGGTTACATAGGGAAAGTTTCCAAGGATACAAGTTGCCAAAGACTAAGAGATGGAAGGTAAAATCCAGTTTTAGATGAGAATGTGTCCATGAGCCAACCTGCAGTGGGTTCCAGATGTTCCTCTCTATAAATTTGGCCTTGTGGAAAGAAAGATTACCATTACCTCATTCATAGACTTCTTCCCAGACTGGGCAGGCCATACTTCAGCCTGAATTATTGTTCTCCCCTTTGCTCAACCTTCCCCACAAATTCCTCAATTCCTCAGGGTGATGCTAACAACTTCTCTGCCTCCTGGGTTCCCCGTTATGTCAGTTAAGGCAATGCTGCTGCTGTAACTTATAAACTTCCACAGCTAAGGAGCTTGTCACAACAAAACATTGTTTTGTTCTTACTCATATGGCAAGTGTGCACAATTGGGCTGAGCACCTCTGTACAGAGATTTGAGAACCCAGGTGCCTTCCAGCCTGCAGCTTTGCCATCTTCAACACAAAGCTCCAAAGTGGCCTTGATTGTTATCTATTTCTAGCCACTTGGAGAGGAGAAAGAATGTGGGAGGTTGAACAGTAGGTTTACTACAATCTATGTCTGGAAGTACTGTACATCACCACTTCCATCCCTGTTCCATTGGCCAGAAATTGGTTAACATGGCTACATTTAACTGCAAGAGAAACTGGGAGTGAATATCTACATGAGTGCCCAGGAGGAAGAGAAAATGGCTTTGATGATCAAATAGCAATCACTGATAGAACATTAATATTCGTAATATCAAGTGTTATGGTTTGAATCCTCAAAGTTCCCCAAAAGGATTGTGCTTGGTGGCCAGCCTTTGGTGCTGTTGTAAAGTGATTGGACCTTTAGAAGGTAGGACTTACTGGGAGGAAGTGAGGTCATTGGGGTGTACCTCTGAAGAGGGTATTAGGAGACACACACACGCTTTCTGGCCACCATGAGGTGAGTAGCTTTACCATATGCTTCCACATCCCATAATGCTCTGCCTCACCCCAGGCCCAAAGCAATGGGGCGAAGTGACTAAGAACTAACACCTCTAAAACCATAAACCAAAGTAAAGCTCTTCTCCTTCTAAGTTGATTATTTCAGGTGTTTTGTCACAGCAATGAAAGCTGACTAACACATCAAGGAAAAACTAGCTAAAATTGGAGGTCAGCAGACCAAGAGGCATTGCTAGGAAGCAATTTGAGTCCAACAAGGTCAAATGAGGCAAGAGAAGATGACCATGTAGGGGCCATGGTTGAGGAAGCCAGCATTTTATCTCACTTACTGTTGCCTACATACTCTTTCAACCACAATCCTGAAGTGGTTAACTTTGCCCTCAAAGCCATGGACTTTCATAACCCCTGTCTTTGCTCATAGTTCTTCTTGTACCAGAGCCTGACCCAAATTCATCTAGCTGGTCAACTATATGCCCACCCCAATGAACCATGCCACTTAGTATTCATGCCCTTGCATAACCTCCTCCCTTAAATCTGGGCTGCTCCTATGGCTATCTTTAACCATTAGATTACACTGACAGGTACACTCAAGCAGCTCTAGGCTTCACACTTAAGACTTGGCAGTTTCTACTTCTGTGTTTTTGGCAGCTTGAGTCAACATTCAAGAAGTCTGGCTGCCCTACTAGAGAGAACATGGGAGACAGCTGTACGGAGAGAGAGGTTCCAAGACTACTTGGAGGGGGAGAAGAGCTCAGCTAAATCCAGCCTCCAGCCAAAGTGCCAGCTAAATCAGCCACAAGAGAGATTACTAGCAAGGCCAGCAGAAGAATCACCCAGCTGATCCTAGCATTGACTACAGAATCCTGAACAAATAAGATGTTGAGCCGCTGAGTTTGGGGCAATTTGTTAGGCAGCAGTGGAAAGCAGAAACAATATTTTTGAAGTTTCATGCCAGCCTCTGCCTCTCCTTGGATATACTCTCCTTATTCCTCCTTCCATCTTCTCTGACATCCCCTTCTTAGCACAATTAGGAAGCTTCCTTTCTGATACTTTTCTCCATGTCCACAGAATATGAAATACACATCTCTTTCATCATTTCTCAGTCTGTGTCTTATCGTGTACATTCTTGTCCCTCTACCTTTAAGGGATTTGTCCTTTTTGAAAAGTCAAACCTAACCTTATTTTGTTCTGAATACTGTGCTGAATAGGTGCTGAATATACTATACCGAATATGGTATCTGACACATAGTAGGTGCTTGAAAGTACTTCTTAAGTAAGCAATTGCTGTCTTTTAATTGGTTTACAAACTGGAATGTAGGCTGCATTTAAGGGACAGAGCCCAAGAAGGTGTTTCTTCCATCCAGAAATACATAAAGAGAATTCAGAGCAGGTCCGTGTGAGAGAAATGTGCTGGACAGTTGGATTTGATTTTCTCAAACTCCAGTTGAACCTCTTTCTATTGAGAGATGTTGAAAAGCTAAAATAACTCACATTTTACTGGCATCTTTGGAACAAGGGTTCTGCCAATTTGATACAGTCCTGAGAAATTTGGAAAGTGGAAGGGAAGCAGAGGACATCTTTCTGAGACAATTCAGGTGACCAAGTAAGCTCTGGTCACATGACTGTTAGCAGCAACTGGACTCCATAGTCTACTGTGTAGTGGGCAGCTTTATGGATGTGGGTGGTGAGGGAAGCAGTCAGAACAAGTTTCCTGACTCCAAGGTTATAACTATACAAAGAAAGTGGGCAATGGAAGATACCATTGACCTTGGCCCAATGATTACTAAGAGGCTTGGTGGTCAAGATGGAGGCCTGGTAGTCAAGTTCAAATTACAGAAGGCAGGATTGAGAGGCATAATTGCCTCAGGTAGCAAGGAGGTCCTTTTAGAGGATGTCTCTGAGGGCTTCCTGAGAACAGAGACCACATGCCTGGAATGCAAGATTTCAATTCAGCATACTGGCTGGAGAAGCTGGGAGATATGAATGCAAGATTAGAGCTGGGACAGGGATATTCTATACCTAGAGAAGCGTCCAGGCTACAGTTCAAAAGATGGGGCATTGCATGTATACTCAGCACTAGCTACTCAATGAATGTTCTACAACATGGTGTTGATAAGGCTTTAAGTGAGGCAATGCTGGTTTGCCTATGATGTAGATTTTCCCAGAGCCCATGAAGTAGAATGGAATTTACTCCATTATCATGGTATGAAAAAAAAAAAAAAAGACCTCTGAGCCCTGCCTGCAAGGACCATCATTATGGAGACAAAATAACATAATAGGCCAGAATGATGACCATGCCTGTAATTCCAGAATTCTGGGAGGCTGAGGCAGGAGAATCACAAGTTCAAGCCCAGTCTGAGTAAGTTAACAATATAGTGAGACCTTCTCTCAAAATAAAAAAAATTAGAAAAGGACTGAGTACATAGCTCAGTGTGAAGGCCCTAGGTCAATGATGGGGAACTTTGTAGCTACCAAGTGTCCACACTGCAATCCAAAACCCACTTATTTATCACAAAGTGCCTACACTGCAATTAAATCAGAATACTCTGCTGCTGGACCAATGCCAAGGCAACTTGGCTCACATGCCGACAGAGAGGGCTGTGTGTGCCCACTGTGGCATATGTGCCATAGGTTTATCACCACTGCCTTAGGTTCAATCCCTGATACAGGGCAGTGGGGTGGAAGGCATAATGATTTGGGGCAAGGATGTTCACATCCAGAAGATCTGGGTTTGAATTCTTATGCCATCACTTTCCAGTTTTTAAAAATTTAATGTAAGATAATTAGCCCCATGAGCCTCTATTTCTTAACTTAAAAATAGATATACTAATATTATCTCTCTCATAAGGTTGCTCTGGTGATTAAGTGTGATGTTGCATTTTAAAGCACATAGTGCTATGCCTGGCAACAAGTAAATGCTTAAAAATGATGGTCAAAATCCACCCAGGGAATTGTGGGAAATAATCAAAAGCCAGTCCATTGAATGTAGAATCTATTGTTCACATTTGAAAATTCTTTGAATGACTTTTAAAAAGAGAAGCTTAAATAAAATTAGGATATTAGGGAAAGGAAAGAAGGGAATGGAATTAATATGAGAAAATGAAAACATGGAAACAAAATCTTTATAAATAGGGAGGGATGGAGGGGTTGAAGGGAGGGCAGGGGAAGGGGAAAAAAATAAGAACCAAGAGAGATTATGTAAAGGTGCATATCTCCAATGATGAATGTCATTATATTGTATACCTAAAATGTACCAATAAAATTAATTTTAGAAATATAAATAAATAAAAATTAAGATATTTTAATAAACTTATTCATGCCCATAATACTATGTAGGAAAAAAGTGATATAGTCTTTCCAGTGGCTGGTAATTTTAATATGTATTTAGTAAGGTTTGCAATGTGCCAAATTCTCTGAATCACCTTATATGCATTAAATTTTTTAATCCTCGCCACAATCCTATAAGGTAGATATTATCCTTAGCTTCATCTTACAGATAAAGAAACTAAGGACTTCAAAGGACCAAATAACTTACCCAAGGTCACATGGCAAATGGTTCCTGAGTTCCTATTTGAGTCCAGCTGTTCTAGCTAACCAGAAATTACCAACTACCATAAAATCCCTCTTATTTGCAGAATATTCTAGGAGAATAGCAAGATCAGAACTTATTTGTAAGCAGGAATTGTTCTTACAAGGGAGACTAGAAAAAGAAATATATTGCTCCTGCAAGTAAATATTTACATACACCAAAATATTTATGTTCATATATGTGAGTACTGCTTTCCACAGGGGGAGAGGAAAATGTGTAAATATTTACTCACTGGAAATAGCTGACAAGTAGTTAGGAAATAAGAATATTTATACTGTACATTGCTTTTGTGCTGTCCAATTGCTTCATTGGGAGTCTCTGCACTAATTCCCAAATTGGACAAGCAACCCAAGAATCCTAAAACTGTAAATTCAGGACTCCTTTTTGAGATATCTAACATGGATAGGAGACCAAAGTTAATTCCGATTCTCGTTTTAAGATGTCCTCATCCTTTTCTGGAGAAATAATCCCTAGGCCAAAAAATCGAAGACTCTGTCTTTTTACCCTGAACCCCATGCTGTGGGTTCTGGCTGGGAAATGGACTCTAGGGACTACTGCTGGGCCAACAATTGAAAGTGGTTGGGAAGCACGTCAAATACTGAATTGACTGGACAACTGCCTAGATTGGTGGTGACCCTGAACAGAGCCAAATACAGGAAATTTTTGAATGAAACAATTTCTTACATGAATAGTGGGGATTTTGAGAGAAAGTGTAACAAAATAGAATTCAAATAAATACATAAATATATATTGTGGACCTAGTATACTGGTTTTGGATTGGTGCTTTCGTATGTCACTGTGTTTAATCCTTACTGTGGCAGAAATCCTTTGTATCAACTGATTTGTCTCTAGCTGCAGATAACAAAAAATCTCCATGCAATTTATGTAAACAACAAAGGATTTATTTTCTCATGTAATAAGGAGGTCCAAAGTGATTTTGTTCTGGGATTTGTTGGTTAATTCCATGGTTCACCTCTGTCACATAGGTCTCGTGTTCCTTCTGTCTCTCCCTGTGTATTCTTTGTTTTTTAATTATATTGGTACATTTAAGGTATGCAATATAATGACATTCATCATTGGAAATTTGCACCTTTACATAATCTCTCTTGGTTCTTATTTTTCCCACTTCCCCTGCCCTCCCTTCAACCCCTCCATCCCTCCCTGTTTACAAAGACTTTGTTTCCTTTTTTTCATTTTCTCATATTAATTCCATTCCCTTCTTTCCTTTTCCCTACCTCTCCCACTTCCCCTTCCCTTTTGCCATTTTTCTTCCAATTTCACATTATCTATTATACCTTTTAGTCCTTATTTACACTTTCAGTTTCTCACACTAGAGAAACTATTTGGTATTTACACATGTGTGTCCTATTTATTTCACTTAAGAATATCGCTCAATGTGCATCCATTTAGCTATAAATGTCTCTAGTTTCTCATTCTTTATGGCTGAGTAATACTTCATTTTATAAAAAAAACATTCTTAACATATTGTCTTGTCATTGGCAAGATTTCCTTATGGTAACAAGATAGCTGCTATAGTCCTGAAAGCCATTTGCAGATAACACAAGGTCTAATAGAAGAAGTGGGATTTTTATCTTCATGTGTCTTCCTTTAGCATCCAAATCTGTCCCAGAAGCCTTCCCAAAACTTCCCCTCTCATAACATTGGCCAGAACTAAGTCTTATGCCTGTATCTAACAAATCACTACCACAAAGAATGAGACTACTGTACTTAACTTAGAGGAATCATTAATCCTCTACCTTGTGAGGACTGAAGCCTGCTTTCTTTGAAATATGTGGCCTCCCTGAGGAAGGAAGATTCCTGCACGGCACTGAGATTTTGTAGGGGGGATTAAAAGGGTAAATAGTTCCTGAGTACATAGACAATAGGTTTCACTGAATCCCATTTGAAAGATGGAGGAAGTGAGACTCAGAGAAGTTTTGGCTCTGCACTTGGTAAATGCTGCAAGTGCAATTCAAATCCAGAACCATTTTTGTCATCCCATGGCTGCCTTAAATAGTTCTGCCTGCTGCTGCTTTCTCATGTTGCTGGAACAGCTGGATGTATGGGCACAATTATGTTTTCCACTGAGCTCCCTTCTCTATTTCCTGTCTAGACAATTGTGAAAGAACTGCTTATGGAAGTTAATTCATTCACAGGCTTTACTCACCTGCCACTGGCTTCAGGCCTCCTTCCTTCTCTCTGGCAATCATGTCAGAAGTCACACTTGCCTTAGTTTGGAGACCTGCCCAGGAGAACACCTCTGAGCTAGGACCCAAGCAATGAGAGCCAAGAGCCGGGGAAAGGACTATAGCTCCTTGGCCAGCACAGTTTTTGCTGCAATGCCTGGTGCCCACCCTACTTTGCCTCCCCTGTGCTTAGATTCTGGCTGCCCAGTGCTCAGCATCTCTGGTTGGGGTTGAATATTGCCTGCCCTCCAACTCCCTGGCCCTCTGTCCCCTGGAAAATATCTACTATTTTCTCCTAAGATGATGTTGTCTCCAAAATCTCTGTTTCTAGAGCCTTCCTTTTCCCTCTCACTTAGGACATTATTTTATATCAGGTTTATTTGGTTGTGGTTGTTTGCTTGTTTGGTACTGGAGATTGCACCTAGAGCTAGAGCTTCACACTGAGTTATATTTCAAGCCTTTTAAAAAAAAATTTGAGACAGGATCTCACAAAGTTGCTAAATTGCCCAGGCTGGGCTTAAATTTGTGATGTTCCTGCCTCAGCCTCCCAGGATGCTGGAATTGCAGGTGGGCGCCATTGCACTTGGCTTAGATTATCTTTTATTAGTCTATTTCATCATTATAACTGTGAATTTCCTGAGAATAGAGTCTATATCACTTCATCGTGGCTCAACTGAGCCCAGTGACAACTAAAATACCTTTAGCATGGTGGCAACCATCTTCTATGCAAGATATATATGCACAAATTTTTATGTGCTTTTGTAATGAGATTTTTTTTTTTTTTTGGTATCAGGGACCGAACTCGGGTCCTTGCACTTGCAAGGCAGGCGGCGGAGCCACTGATCTAAATCCCTGACCCTGTAATGAGATTTTAAATAAGCTCTTGTTTATTAGCTAATGAAGAGGAAGATTTATTCATGTTTGTTTGTTTTGTTTATGTGTTTTCTTTGCTGATTTTATTTTAATGCTAAAGTACTAGGAGAATAGAAAGAGGGACAAGGAAGTGGACAAGAGGCACCATGCCAGAGGCTTCTGGTGGCCTATCTACATGCCCATAAATAGCCTCTCTCCTTTTTATTAACAGAGCTTTTATTTTGTTCAGGGTACCAATATACCCAGCTACATTCCCCATCTATCTTGTAGCTAATGGCAGCTATATGGTTCTGATCACTAAAATGTAAGTAGAAGTTAGTATGTGGATCTTCCAGGAAAGCTTGTGTGGCTGACTATGTGGTGCATCACCTACACCTCCCTTCAGGAATGAAGAACTTTGTCACCTCAGCTGTTGGGGACACTATTGGAAGACATTCCTTGTATGTTAGCACAAACATGGATTCCTCTGCTGAGGAAACCACCTTTCTGATGCCTCCATGACTTATCAACATGGGAGCAGGTAAATATCTGGTCCCTTCATCCCAACTGGGTCAACTCTGAAGTGTCATCCAAGCTCCCAGTGAAATGCTGAGACACAGTGAATGGCATCATGGCACAACTTCCCCCTCTGCCAATTTATGTTGCCTTCCACTCTCTTCAGTAGGTGTTCACCCAAAACTCACTGGCTAATAAGCTTCCAGCACACTAAACTTCTTCTAAGAGTCTCAGTTGTGAGGAACCAAACCAGTGTTAGCTCCTTAGAGGAATACTCATTCAACTTACACCTTTAACCTTTGCCCTTCCCTTTGTCCTACCTGACATACAGATGCTAGTTATCCAGGTGACAGAGCAGCCATCTTGTGACTATGTCAATAAAAGCCACACACTCTGGACAGCTAAATGAGAGCATCCAGGAGCCTCTGTTCTATGCTGTGGCATCATGGAACCACAGGATCTTCCTGGACTGACTACCTCTGGATTTTTTGGTCTGATAAAACTAAAAATAAATCACGAATTGGCTAAGCCATTATTGTGTGCAGCAAAATATATTTCTACCTGAAACAGCCACCAACAGCATCTGAAGGACAGTTTTGGGACCTTGTGAAAAAGATTCACTCATTTAGCAGTCGACAAATAGTCAATACACTCCTATTATTATTTCCAGGTCTGTGCTAGGCAATGGAGAAATGGCATTAAACAAGACAGACAAGGTCCCAGTTCTCAAAGAGCTTAGATTCACATGAGATGAATAGACAAGGCAATTGCAACGTGCAATATAGGCTATGAAGGAAATAATCATTATTTTCTGCTAATGCATAACTTGCCCTTTTAAAAAGGTGGTCAGAGAAAGGCTGTCTGAGAAAGCATTAGCAAGATGATCTCTAAAAAATGAGAAGGGAATGATGTGAAGATAGTGGGAAGAGCATCTGAAGACTCTGGGGCCAGTGGGAGAGTGTCTGGGGAATAGACAGGATGGGTGTGTGCCTGGACCTTAATGAGTACGGAGACGTGGGCAGGGCCTGATCACCAAGGCGATACAGAGCAAGGCAATGTGTTTGGTAGTAATGGAAGGTCAGTGAAGTAAAGGTGTGTGACGTGTTCTCAGTGACCTTGTAAAGGGTCACTTCTGCTGTTGTAAAGCATTGGCTATAAGAGGGTCAGATGGCAGGGCATTTAGGAGGGCACAGAATGGAGGCTTGGAACAAGGTGGTAACAGTGGAAATAGAAGTAAATGGTTTTATGATTTTGGGAGTAAGGAGAGCAGAACTTACTTTTGACCCAGGTGTAGGGAATGGGAAGTAAAATCAAGGATGAGTTTTAGGTTTGAGGATTTAGCATCTGGAAGAAAGTTAAGAAGAATGCTTAGGTAGTGAAGTTAATCAAGATTTCTATTCTTTCTACATTAAGTTTGAGATGTTATCTAGAAGTTCATGAAGAGACAATAATGTTGAGGCCAAGACAATGTGCCACCTAGATCTCTTGTTGAAGGGAAGCAAAACTGGTCTATTGAACCTACTTCTGTACTTCACACTGAAGCCATGCTCCCCACAGGCTCTTCCTAGGTCCCAGCCCAGGACAGTAGGGTCACTAAGGCAGGTCCACTCCTGCAAGAAATGTGGACTCCTGTGACAGGCAACTCCAGCTCAAGCACTTCCTAGAAGCCTGCCTAAACATCTTCTGAAACTGTGCTGCAGTTCGAGACTCTTCCTACCCAAGTCTCCTCTCCTCGCCCTCTCTTTCCATGAAATCAGATCGACACTGCTGTCTAGAACCTTATCCTGCCTGCTCTAGCTCCCTACCGGTTTTATTTTATGTGTGTTTTCCCCAAGAAATCTCTTGCACATCTAAGCCAGTTAGGTTCTTGGAATATCCAAATGAACACCACTGGACAAAGAGAATTTTGAGCTTGGAGCTCAGGAGGGAAGTCTTGGCTGGAGATATAAAGCTGGAATATAGGCGGTTATAAGACTGAGATCACTTAAGGAGTGTGGGTATAGACAAAGAAGAGAAGGCTACAGCTGGTGTGGTGGTACACATCTATAATCCCAGGACTAAGGAGGCAGAGGCAGGAGGATCATGAATTCATGGCTATCATGGGCTACATAGTGAGTTCAAAGTTCAAAGCCAGCCTGGGCTATATACTGAGACCCTAAAGAGAGAGAAAGAGAGGGAGAGAGGGAGAAGGGGGGGAGGGAGAGGGGGAGAGAGAGAGAGAGAGAGAGAGAGAGAGAGAGAGAGAGAGAGAGAAAACGAACTATGTGATACTAAACCTTGGAGCTTCCTTCATAGAAGTTGAGCAGAAGACAAAGAGAAAAACTGGGGTCATGGAAACTAAGAAATGGAAATATTCTATGAAACAACTCTGTCAAATGCTCGTGAGAGAACCAGAAAGATGAGATATGAGGAGTCTCCATTAGATTTGGTAACTTGACAATATAGAAATGAAAGCAGGTAAATTTACTGGTCTAGTGTTGAAATTATGGAGATCCCATGTTATTCATTCCATTGGTTTGAAAAAAGAGAAGAAAACATGAAATAGTTGTATCAGAGGGCAAATAACAAGCTTCCTAGAAAGGACAGCCACGTGGTTAGCATGCCTTTTGAGGTTTGTGGTCATATGTTCTAAACAAAATCAATAACTCCATTTGGGTAAAGAGCAACATGATTTTATGAGTATTATGACAGCAACAAGTAGAGCCATCCACAACCCAAAGGATCATAAGTCACTGAAGTTTGGGAGGTCATTCTTTTCCCATCTCTTCATTACAGATCTCAGTGCAACTTTGACATCCCCCAGGTGCAAGATTGGCACTGCCAAGAAAGAACTGGTGTGTGATAGAAATGTGGGTGCATTGGTCAGCTTTCCCTTTGTTGAGGCAAAGTACCTAACACCTGCAATTTAAAAGGAGAAGAGATCTATTTTGACTTATAGTTGCAGAAAGATCAGTTCATGGTCAGCTGGCTCCAAGGCCAAAACATCATGCCTGAGGGTATAGTGAATGAAAGCTGCTTGACTTAAAGCATCTGGGAAGCAGAGATCAGGGAAAGCTCCCAGAGAGGAAGGAGCCAGAGATCAGATATTGTCCCAAGTCATACTACCATGACTTATGCAGATACACACAGAAGTGTGCTTTACTAATCTTCTAGGCATCTCTCAAGCCAATCAAGTTGACAATCAAGTTTAATTACCAAAAATCCACCCTTTCTCAGCTTGACACCCAAACACATCTTTTTTTTTTTTTCTTAAATTCTTTTATTGGTACATTTTAGGTATACGATACGTTTGCATTTATCATTGGGTGCTTGTACCTGTACATGATATATCTTGGCTCTTATTTTTTCCCCATTACCTGTACACCCTTCACCCCCTCCATCCCTCCCTATTTACATAGACTTCATTTCCATTTTTTTCTTTTCTCATAATTTTTCCTTTCTCTTCTTTCCTTTCCCCTTCCCCTCCCACCACCCCTACTCCTTTGGACCTTTTCTTCCTATTTCAAATTATCAATTATTCATTTTAATCATTTTAATCCTTATTTACACTTTCAGTTTCTCACACTAGAGAAACTATTCAGTATTTACACGTGTGCCCTATTTATTTCACTTAAGAGGATGGCCTCAGTATGCATCCATTTAGCTATAAATGTCTCTAGTTTCTCGTTCTTTATGGCTGAGTAGTACTCCATTTTATAAAAGAACCACATCTTCTTTATCCATTTTCCAGTTGATGGGCACTTGGGCTGTTTCCAAGCTTTAGCTATTACAAACTGTGCCACCATGGACATGGGGGCACATATATCGCTGTGGTATGATTCTTTTAATTCTTTGGAGAAGATACCCAGCAGGGAAATAGCTGGGTCAAATGGGACCTCTAGACCTAGTTGTTTGAGGTATCTCCATACTGATCTCCACAGTGGTTGCACCAGTCTGCACTCCCACCAACAATGGAGAAGGGTTCCTTTCTCCCACACTCCTGCCAGCATTTGTTATTGGTTGATTTCTTGGTAGCAGCCATTCTTTCTGGGGTGAGGTGGAATCTCAGTGTTGTTTTCATCTGCACCTCTTGAATGACCAGTGATGTGAACATTTTTTCATATGTTTATTTGCTGCTTTTACTTCTTTGTGTGAGAAATGTCTGTTCATTTCAGATGCCCATTTTTGAATTGGGTCTTTGAATTTGGGGGGGTCTGATTTTTTTCACTTATTATATTTAAGATAGTAGTCCTTTGTCTGAGGTACAGCTGGTAAAAATTTTTTCGCACATTGTGGGTTGTCTCTTCACTCTGTTGGTGGTTTCTCTTGCAGTACAGTTTTTAATAAGATGAGATCCCAGTTGTTGATTCTTTGTGCTAGTTCACGTGTGACTGAGGTTTTTTTCATGAAATCTTTTCCTATGCCAATGTCTTCAAGAATTCTATCTACCCTCTCTTCCAGCAGGTTTAGTGTTTCTGTTTTAATGTTTAGAACTTTGATCAATTTTTATTTTACTTTAGTGCATGGTGAGAGATATAGGTCTAGTTTTAATCTTTGGCAATTTGAAACCCATTTTTTCCAGCACCATTTATTAAAGAGGCTATCTTTCCTCCAGTGAGGGTGTTTGGTTTCTTTGTTAAAGATGAGGTGGCTGAGTGTGTCTGGAGTTGTTTCTGCATTTTCTACTCTGTTCCACTGGTTCTCAGGTCTGTTTCTTTGCCAGTACCATGCTGTTTTTTATCACAGTAGCTTTGTAATATAGTTTCAAATTGGGAATTGTGATATCCCCTACCATGTCTTTGTTGCCTAGAATTGCTTTTGCTATTCTAGGTCTCTTCTTGTTCCAAATGAATTTTTGGATTGTTTTCTCAAGTTCTGTGAAGTATGCTGTTGGAATTTCAATTGGGATTGTTTTGAATCTATATAGCAGTTTTGGAAGTATGGTTATTTTCACTATATTGGTTCTTTCTACCCAGGAGCAAAGAATGTCTTTGCATTTTCTGGTATCCTCTTCAATCTCTTTTTAAAGAGTGCTGTAGTTTTCAGAGTAGATGTCTTTGATTTCTTTAGTTAGATTGATTCCTAGGTTGATGTGGTTTTTTTTAATAAGATGGAGTAGTACTCATCCATAAAGAATGAGAAACTAGAGACAGTTATAGCTAAATGGATGCACATTGAGGCCATACTCTCACGTATGTAAATACCAAATAGTTTCTCTGGTGTGAGAAACTGAAAGTGTAAAAAAGGATCAAAATGTATAATAGATAATTTGAAATAGGAAGAAAAGGTCCAAAGGGGAAGGGGAAGTGGGAGGGCTAAGGGAAAAGAAAGAAGGGAAAGGAATAAATATGAGAAAAGGAAGAAATGGAAACAAGGTATTTGTAAATAGGGAGGTGTGGAGGGGTTGAAGGAAGGGCAGGGGAATAGGGAAAAAAATAAGAATCAAGATTTATCATGTAAAGGTACAAATTCCCAATGTTGAATGTCATCATATTGTATACCTAAAATGTATCAATAAGCGTAATAAAAAAATGAGTACATATTCCCAAGATAAAATGGCATAGGGTAAACATTCTCATTCCAAAAGGGAGGAATGGGGGAATAGAATAGAATATGACCAAAGCAAGACCTAAACCCAGCAGGGCAGATATTAAGTCCTCCAGCTCCATGTCTGACATCTGGGGCACATTGTGGTGAGAGATGAGTTTTAGGGGGTTTGGGAATCTCCGCCCTTACGTCTTTGCTGGGTGCAGTCCACATAGCCTCTCTTTTGGGCTGAGTCCACTCACTGGCAGAAGCTTTCCTTGGCAGACATTCCATGTTTCTAGCATCTCCAAATTCCTGGGTCTCCACTACAGCTCTGGCTTCACTTTCATAGCTTCATGCATTAACCTCTCAAGAGCTTGTGGCATGGACTGTGGCTCTCCCATATATTTTTGCCTGACCTCCCAGGCCTTCCTGTGAAATCTAGGTGGAACCCTCCATTACCCTACAACTCTTGCATTCTGCATGCCTATAAAACCAGTACCATGTGAATGGTGCAAACCAATCCAAAACACTTCCAAATCACATGGGCAGGTACAGTCATAGCAATGACCCCACTTCTCTGGTAGCAAGTTTTGGTGTTGGTCAGCTTTCCCATTTC
This sequence comes from Heterocephalus glaber, assembly GCF_053883595.1. Taxonomy (NCBI): domain Eukaryota; kingdom Metazoa; phylum Chordata; class Mammalia; order Rodentia; family Bathyergidae; genus Heterocephalus; species Heterocephalus glaber. The sequence goes on along the minus strand of NW_028258340.1, from coordinate 9,491,127 downwards.
TGGGGTAAACTACCTGACACCTTCAATTTAAAGGAATACGGGTTTATTTTGACTCAAGTTTCAGAGGGTTCGAGCTATGGTTTGCTGGCTTAGTGCCATAAACATCATGGTGGAAGGGTATGATGGGGAAAAGCTGCTCAACTCATGGCATCTGGGAAGGAGAGAGATGGGAAGAGCCTAGAGAGAAAGGGGCCAGGGACCAGATATAGTATGCTCTCTTTCTCTCTGTATCTCTCTGTCTCTCTCTCCTCTTTATCTCTCTCTCCCTCACCCTCATTTCTCTATTTCTACACACACACACACACACACACACACGCACACACACACACACACCCTGCCTTTACTGATTCTCTGGAGAACTGTGAGTAATTCAGATTCTGGTGAGATCTCTTTTGACCTCAAAGCCTGAAGAATCACTAAGGTGATATTTTTATCTCAGAATACTAAACATAGTCACATAAAAGGAGCCCAATGAGTGTTTACTGAATAGATAAATAGCTAGATGAATAGATATAAAACAGAAAAGGAAACAAAGAAAGAAAAGGTAGATGGATGAGTAACTGAGTAGCTTTTTTTAATTTTTTTTTTTTTTTTTTGGTACCGGGGATCAAACTCAGGTCCTTGCACTTGCACAGCAGGTGGTGAAACCACTGAGCTAAATCCCCGACCCAATGGATGAGTAACTGAATAGATAATTGGATGATACTGAGGTAGAAATAACTTGGCTTCTGTCACTAGGATTATGATCTTGGATATTTCTTTGCAGTTGAAATGGTCATAATAATAAATAACAATATTTGATCTACTAATGCCATGAGAACTTTTTGGCAATATTCTTTGGAATGAGATACCCCCCCAAAGCTAATGCCATCCTAGATTGAATTTGTAGACATACAGTACTCAGATAAAAAGAGCCAATAGTCCCACAGTGCTCTGCAGCACTGAGACTGCATTTGGAGTACATACTATGTGCTCTTGAGAGCTGATGGTGTTTTAGAAACTACGAAACACTCTGTACCTCTAAAGCACATTTCTCATCATCATTTTCTCAATCTCTGAGTCTAGTTTCTTTGGCTCTTAATTTAGTTGACCTTCCTAAATTTTCTGGGACTTCCCTTTCTGCCTGTCTCTCTGCTAAAGAAGCTAGACTTTTTGAACCACATCTGTGGCTCCCTGGATGTTTAATAGTTTTTCTAATGAAAATATGAGTTTTTTCACTGTAGACCCCTTAAATATAAGGCTTTGCCTGTACCTAGGAGCTCAAATTCAGCCTGTCTCCTTTTCTCCGTTTCAGTTTGCTTTCTTTGCCATTAGCTTCATTATTGGGCAGTCTTTTGTTCACATGGAAGGATGGTATATTGGCCTCTGTTGACTGCCATGTTCTTTGAGTCTAGTTCTATTTCCAACTCATTTTTTCTTTTTTCTAAAGACATCCCTCATCACAGAAGAGACATATGTGTAGTCAGCCAGCTTTGTTTTCTTGGTTGAGAGTCAGACCAATTGTCTTAATCTATTTTGTGTTGTTGTAATAAAATATCTGACAGCAAGTAATGTATAAAATAAAAGAAGCTTGTTTGGTTCATGTTTCTGATGGCTGGAGAGTCTAAACAACATGGCATTGCTGTTTGGCGAGGGTCCCCTTGCCTCTGTCACAATGTGGCAGAGAAGTGGAAAGGGAAATGACCCCATGAAGAAGAGACATGCGTGTGTGCAAGAAATGAAGAGATGAGAGAGGGTCCAGGCTTCTTCTTTTATATTATAACAATCCACTTTTAAGTGAATTAACCCAATCTTTCAAGAACTACATGAATCTCTTCCAAGGGTGGTGCCTCCATGGCATAATCATCTCTTAAAGGCCCCACCACCTCAGTACTATTACATTGAGAACCAAGCTTCCAGCACATAAAACTTTTGGAGACATATTCAAACCATTGACAAACCAACACACTGCACAACTTACAGAATATCTTCTACCAAGCCACCCTGGGATAAAGTATGCATTTCCTTCACTGGGATTCCAGATTTCTTAGCTGCAGAAGCTCTATGATGAAAAATCGTGATGTATTGAATTCTTGGCTTTCTAGGGGGGAAAAAACAGTACTCCTAAATTGGCATGGGAATACACTGGGGGCATTGGGCTCCATTTTCAGAACTCAGCTGTGGGTTTTGTGTTCAGACAATTCAGGATAAGAGGATCTCTGATTCTACCCTGAAAGAAAGAAGCCTCAACAGTCATTGAGATGGGCTAATCACGTCTGATTGAATCAAATCAGAGAGCAGCCTCACTCCGGAGGAAAATAATTATGTCTGTTTATCTATGCAACTGTCAACTGCTTTCCTCTTGTCCAAAAAAATGAGAGTTGGCCTCCTGTAATACGAACTTCCCTAGATTATTGGTATGAACATGTACAATAAGAGAAGGGTCACATCTTCACAGCACTGAACCTATAGCAGAGGTCAATAAATAGTCTTCCATTGTTTGACAATCTGACTCTCAGCCATTGATCTTGTTCTACTGTGACAAGAATTAGAAGGGCTTAGGAAATAGCTTCCCACAGACCAGGATCTAAAAGGGTTATTACATTGGAGATTTCTGCTTGACTTCAACAATGTGTTCAGATTTTCATTCAGGGTCATGAGTGAGGCCTGGCATTGGCAAATAGTTCCCTGACCCAGACAGTCAGTGTAGACTTGAACAACAAGCAGAAAGCCAGGATGCATCCCAGTTCCCACTCTGAGTGTTTCTGTCCTGGCCTCCAGAGACCAGAAAACAACCAGTTGAGGCCACCATTTTGGCTGTCTGTACTAGCAAAAATGCCAGCACATGTTTCTACTTAGAATTAGACTGTTAGTGCTGGAAGGAAAAGCCTTCTAGTTCAGTGTTTTCCAACATAAACTCTACTAAGAATGGGTAAGCTCTCTCAGTTCTTTACCATGGATCAACTAAAATTATATGGATGTAATGTATATTTATTAAACTCTTCAATAAACAGTGGAAATCCTGTTTAAGGTCTTTCTTAATTCATTTCTTTAATCACTGAAATAAAACATTAGTTCACATTAAAGACACTTTAAAGATGAATTTTATAGATTTTAAGAAGTGAAAATTATCAGTGGCAAAAGAAAGAAAAAGAAAAAAAAATGAAGGTTGAAAATCTGTCCTAGACCAATGCCCAATTGAATGTCAGAAGACACTGACTTGATTCTATTTAAACCCCTTTTGCTTCCTCTGTGAAGAGAAGGAACGGTGGCCGCAGATCAGAGTTGAGACCAAAACTCGGACATCGGTACAGTGACCTTTCCGCAATCCTCAGCTCACTCACAATGAAATCCAATAAATAATCAATGTACAAATAGATTTGGTGTCAGTAAGCTCAGAACTCCACCTAAGCAGCGAATGATTTGTATTTCCCACCTAGCAGAATTTATAGTAGACATTTTTAGATTATCTACTCCGGTGTCCAATTTCCAATATCAGTATGGAATAGCAGTTAGGATATATTTTAGTATAACAGAAAAATCTGACGAATGGTGGTCTATGCCACGCATGTGCCTATTGCTTACTTAACAAGTAGCCTGAAGGTGGAAATTGTGGAGTTGGTTCAGCTGTCTAACAAGGCCAGCAAAGACCTTCCAATTGCACAGTCCTCCATCTGTCACCTTTATTTTCAGGTTTGCTGCCTCGTGCTCTCAGGATGACCAATGCAGCCCCCAGTGGGCACATATCAGCATACAAAGTGTGAAGTAAGGAAGGGATAAAAGGTCTTGTGCTCCCGTGGCACTCTGTTCTACTCAGGAGCTAGCGATTCCCAGTATTCTTCCATCATGAGCTTACATCTCATTGCTTAGAACTGGGTCACAAGGTAGCAGTCAATTGTGAAAAAAAGAATTACTCTGGTTGCCTCAGAGCCTAGACACATTGGCACTGCACAAACTAACATTTGGTTAGCAAGGAATAAAGGGGAACAGCCTTGGTCTAAATGCCCATTGCCACCCTACACCCTGACACTGGAAGAAATGGGTATGGGCTGGCACTCCGCTTCCTTCCATTATCATGAAGCGCTTCAAGCTCTGTCTGCACTTCCAGAACCTTCCACTTTGCTCTCCTCCAATGCCTAAGAGCTTTGAGAAAGGAGGTCTAAGGGATGGCCCACACTTTCACATGTTTCCTTCCTGCAGCCTCCCCCGAGGAATTCCCTAAACTGCAAATGGGGTGCTCTGAGAGGACCCACGTATCGAGGGAGCTGATGTCAGTAACAGCCTAGCATACTCACCTCAAGGTACAAAGTGCTCTGCAGATTTACAAAATTTTTACTTTTTCAAAGCCAAGAAAAGTATTTCTCTTACACTGAAATTTTAGGTGCTGTGATGTGGAAGTTGGAATTGGGAGAGGAGCTGTTTAGAGGCTCTCCTGGAGCCCCCATGAAAGGGACAGTTTGCCCTGCCCAGGGGGACAGGTGCTGGCCCTAGATGGCCTCTGCCCCCACTACTCCCTCCTGGGTGCTCATTGCCTAGCAGCCAAGGTCCTCAGTTGTCTCCCAGGCAGTGCAAGGGAGCAGGCTCCACAGCCATTATGTCCAGCCAGCAGCTCACTCCCAACAAGCCTGCAGCTCTTTGTGAATGTCCAAACACCTCAAACCACGTCCTTGTCCCCAGGCCTGGGAGAAGGAATGCTTCTCTTGAAGAGGTCTCTTAATGTGTGCCGGTGTGACAGAGGCTTTGTGTTCTAGCAACACACACCTGAGATGCCTGAGTGTTGTCACCAAGATTCCTGCTCTGTCCCCCAGGTGTCCCTGAGGTTGTAAAATGGCTGAGCACATCTGTACAGCAATATACCTCGGTTGCGGAGCTCTTTTCTCTGAAAGTGTTGCTGTTTCCCCCTCCAGACTGGGAACGCCCGGAGCCTGAGGCCCATAGCCCATGTGTCACACAGCTCTTGTGCCTGGCCCCAGCCTGTCGCTCACAGGGCACTCAGCAACAGCTCTAGCAGTGTCACAGGAACATGGAGACCAGGGAGGAAAATGAAACTCTCCTTGGGTCAAAGGCAGGCAAAGAAAGGCAATAATGGCCTCCACCTTCTGGCAGAAGACCCACCGCAGTGTCCTGTGGTTCCAACTTCTGACACACCCTCAGGCACACCCTCCGGGCCCACAGCTGCCTTCTTATAGGTGGTAATTTTCCCCATGGCCAGAGCCGTTTTCTGTGCTGGCTGAGATCCATCAATAGAGCTCACTCCCACTCCAAGACCTTCGTTCTTCTTCCTTCTTTCTATGCACTGATGACACGAGTGTCCTTATTACAGCCCCATGCACAGGCTCTGTCTCCCATCTCTCTGTCAGATTTCTTCACCTACAGGCACCCACATGACTGAGGGTTTTGCTAGAAAGCAGCCTGCCCTGGCCTGACATCAGGGATGTTTATTCTCTTCCCCACCTTTTGTTCTATGCACATCTTCATTTTTCCTCTGTTTCTTATTCCTCTGTTGGCTCTCTCTCTCTCTCTCTCTCTCTCTCTCTCAAATTCCCTTATCCCCTATGACATGCTTTGAGGACAAAGAACAAAGGACAGGAAGATGCCAGTAGCCATAATCATCAGGACTAAGACGCCTGAGTGTCCCCCAGATCTCTAGAAGATTCTGTGGGCAGGGGTGTTGGTGTTTGTTGGGGAAAGCACCATCCAGGCATGGGAGAGAAAGCATGAACTGGAGCGCCTGCCAAGTATGAGACTCAGGGAAGAGAGGGTGTGGAGAGTGCCATCCAGAACCCAGGAGCGCCAGCTTCTAGGCTCCACTATGAACCCAGAGCTCCTGGGAAGATGGCTGCTGAGCTGGCTTTGTGCCTTCATGCTAAGACATGGCCTTTTTCTCCTGCACTTCCTGACATTCAGAATCACCAGGGTGCAGAGGATGCATGCAAGCACATGCTGCTATTTCCAGCTGTGCCCAGCCCTGGAGCACCAAAAGCCCCCTGTGCTGACTCAGACCAGAGTGAGACTGAGGCCCCTGAAGGAACTGAGGTAGACTGGAAGGAAGCAACTGATAACCAACAAATTACTATGCACAAGTTCCCCGTTTCTCAGTTTCCCTAGATTTCAAAGAGGAATCATACTCTACTTCCTCTGCATGAGTTTTGGAAGGATATCAAGTGCTTGGCACTGAAAGTGTTCGTTTTATTAGTTTACCCCATGACATAGGCACCATTATTATCCCATTTGCCACAAAAGAAATGGAGCCCCAAAGAAAGTAAATAATTTGCCCAAGAGCACACAGCTGGCAAGCAGCCAGGGTGGATTCTGAACCCAGGCTGTCTGCCTGCAGGGTCAGTGCTCAGACAATCAGACTGTACTTTTCATGATGTGTAAATGCAAGTGCTCAAAATCGGCAAAAGTTTCCTCTTATAAACGAGGTCAGGTGGAGAAAGATTTCTCCGAGCGAGAAAGATTATTGGCTCAGTGTCAGGCTCCTGGACAAGTTAGCCTTCAACTGATGTCAGACAAAAAAATATGGTTCATGATATGGTTTGAATACAGTTTGTCTCCACCAAAACTCATGTTGAGGCTTGGTCCCCAGAGAAGTGGTGCTGGGAAGTGTGACCTTTAGGTGGGGTTAATGTCTCTCTCATAAGACTGGGTTAGATCTCACAGGAATGGGTTAGTTCTCATGACAGCCAGTTGCTCTAAAGTGAGTCAGATGCTTTGTTCACACCATCTCACACCTGTGCTCCTTCCACATGTGCCAGATTCTCCTTTCTGCTTCTCTGCCATGATATAGCACAGCACGAGGCCCTCACCAGAAGCCGTGCAAGATGCTGGCATCATACAGTCTCCAAAACTGTGAACCGAAATGAAAGTTTTTCTTTTACAAATTATCCAGCCTTGGGTATTTTGTTATAACAAAATAACAAAAGGTGGGTTAGCACAGAGGTGTTAGGTGGGTGAGCTCTGAAGTGTACTCTACAACATTTTACATAGGACCTGGGGACTTAGCCCCAGCTGCCCATAGCACTGACCTGCTCAACACACATCCTTTAGCAGGCACTGTGGTGAAGCTTGCATTTGTGAGCCAGAATGAACTCAGACACCATTCAGCTATCCACCTCATGACCAATGGAAACCCACTGCATTTATGAAATTTGTGCAAGGCCCCCCAGTTGGTTAAGGCATAACTGGAATTAGATTTCAGGGCTCCTGACCTCAGACCCCTTTTTTGCTTGCTTCTGGGGATTGGGTAGTAAATAGGCTAGAACCAAGTTCCCATGAAGGCAATAAGGTCGTAACCCCTCTGCTAGAATTTCTTGGATTCATATCTATGGATTGATCCCATCCCATTCCATGCTGCCAGTCATGGCATCTGGGAGACTTATGTTCCCTTGTGCGGCATGGGCTTTGACAGAATCCAATGCAGTTTGGATCTTGCAACAGCATTGACTTGCCATGCAACCTTGAACAACCTGCTGAAATTTTGTGCTCCTGTCTGCAGTGCCGGATAACAGAGCCGTCTTCACAGAATGACTGTGGGAATCAAATGAATCATTGAAAAGAAAAGTCTTGATAGGAGCTCAGCAAATAGTAAGAATGCTGTTTTCTTTTGTGGTGTTTTATAATGGTGAGGCTTCCATTGCCTTTGAATAATCAGAACGAGCATCAAAATCAAAGACTAAGAAAAACATAAGGGAAAATTATCACATGACATAAATAACCAACTGATATGTTTGATATAACTGAGACTTATGAAGCACATCATGGCATAAATATAGATGGTATTTCTCATGCTGTGAGGTAGACTTCATGGGAATTCTTTCACATACTGGGAAACTGAGGCACGTGATGTGAGAAGTTTTCTTAAGTTCCCACAACTGGGCAGTGGTGGAGTTTGGACTCTAAATGGAGCCTCTCCCCTCCTAAATATGTGTTCTTTCCACTGTGTTGAGGAAGGAATTGAAGAGTGACGAAGTGAATAGAATTCTAGCACAGTCTGAGAGACAATGATAAGGTCTAAAACAGGCTGCCTGGGACTGTGGGGGCCAGAAACATAGGCGCGGTCAGTTGTGCGGAGATAAAGGCTTCAGTGTGTTACAAAGGAAACCACCAAGGAGAACTGAATCAGAAAGAGAAGAAAATTAAGTAGATAGTAAGTGTGTGTGTGTGTGTGTGTGTGTGTGTGTGTGTGTGTGTGTGGAGGGAGAGAGAGAGAGAGAGAGAGAGATTGAATATATAAATATGTGTGACACCAGCAGAATTTCCCCCCAGAAGCAAACTTTGAGAGTGAGATTAGTATGCAGGATGTTGATTAAGAAGAGACCTTGGGATCCACATCTGAGGAAGGACAGGACAGAAGCAGGAGCATCCAGATAGAGCTGACCAGCTGCTAGAAAGAAAGCTTAATGGACTAGACCAACCCTATAGGGAGCTGTGGAGCTAGAAAGGTCTCTCGGACATGAGGGAGATGGTCAAGTCTTTATATTCCTGTGTTGATCACTCCCTGGACACAGGAGCCCTAGGAAGGGGCGAGGCGTTCTCTCCTGCTAAGGCCACTACAGCACTCCCAGCAACAAGTCCTTCCTCAATGGCAGACTTGAGTGGCTTGTCAGTGTGCCTACCAAACGCATATGTGTGAGTGTGCTTATGTCTGAGTGTGAGTGTACAGTATGCATGTGTGTGATCTCTGCCCTGCTGGAATTGGGCTCCAGCACTAAATTCTCATGGGAGTCCTTAGCCCTCTGACATCACTGTCTCTGTCAGATCGGGGAGGACCAGGATAGCAGAGCAGCAGTCAGCATCAGCCTGCCCACCGAGGGACTACCAGATGGAGGCCCAGAGCTGCCCATGGCAGCAGGCAGGGTAGGACCCCCAGTTGCACACTGAGAACAAATTATGCAGGGAAGTCACATATATAGCTGGGGACATAGGGAAAACACCTCACCAGAGAGTGGCTCAGGGACCGTGAAACTCAGAGGGGCAGAGAGCAAGACAGACACACATGCAAGGAGAGACATAGAGAGAGACCAATTCACACACAGAGGGGGAACAAAACCACCGATATAATCAAAGAGAGACAAAGACAGACAGACACAGAGGACAAGAGAGAGAACACAAAAATACAAAAGCAGGCAGAGAGATAGATAAAGAAGTGGAGAGACAGACAGAGTGAGATACAAGAAGAATACAAAGAGAAACAGAGTGTAAAGACAGAGAAGAGAAAGACAGCAATAAAGAGAGACAGGGAGGTACACAGGGAGAGACCCAGAGGGAGACAAAGGGACGAGAAGAGAGACTGAGAGAAAACAGGTGGCATGTGGGAGAGGCAGACACCAGAAGAGTTCAGCTACTCTGGAGAAAATATGAGGATCTCTCGGAATTCCTTGTTAAAATCCAAGTATTTCTTTAGAAATTACCTGTTTCTTTACCATCAGACCCAGAAAATGGGTCTAACTTATTCCAGACAGGTGAATAAGAAGCCAACTCTCACCCAGGTCCCTGGGGCAGAGAGAGAGAAACCTCAGTGGTTGAGGAGGCTATTCCGACTGGGCCACATTGGAAAGCTGGGTTCCATTACCTCACTGCAGGCAGCAGGGCTGAATTTCCTTTGAACTTCCTCCCAAAGGCTGGTTCCCATGTACGATCCTGGCCTGCCCTCCAGCCCTGAGCCTTTGCAGAGTGCTCCCCTATACACGGAAACCACTCACATAACAGCTGAGCTGCAGAGTCTCAAAGCCGCTGAGGCCTGGAGCCTCCTCCCAGTGGTCCCTGACCAGGAAAGGCAACAACAGCTCCGGGGAATGGATGAGAGGGGCTAATGGGAACAGAGCAGAGAAAAAAGGTGGGGAGACAATACCCAGAGGCCAAAACCAGACAAGAGCAGGCGAGAGAGAGGTGCTGAAAAGCCAGACCAAGAGAAGAGGCCCAAGAAGAAGCCTTAGGGGTTGGAAAGAGGGAGGCAGGAAGCTCACACATGGAAAATCACCACCTATAAATGTAGTGCCACTGCAATGATGACATTCTGTTGGAGCTCCTTGTGGCCCCTAGAGAAGCAAGGAAGAATGTTCTGCTATTATGTGCAACCAGGCTGAGCTGGACCAAGCCAGGTCCAGTGATTGGAAACAAATATAGGGGCTGTGGAAACACCACACACCACACACACACACACACACACACACACACACACACACACACACACCAGCATATCTGTCTTCTTCCTAAGAGCTGCTTCCTGGTAGGAGGGGCTATGTAGCCTTGGCCCACCTGGAAGAGAAGTTGAAGGTGACACCTGCTGCCCTATATTTGAGGCCCAACTGTGTCCTGCAGGTTGTCAGAAGCACACCAGGGGAGGAGAAGATCTTCAGACCACAAGGATCACAGTGTGGTCCACCCACAGGCACACCCAGACTCTTTCCATCTGGGTTCCAATAGGTTCCTTCAGCCTATTTTATCTTTATTCCTTTCCTTTTTGCCAAGATATTTCTTCTGTGTCGATATTAAGCCTCCATCACCCAATAGCTGAACGTTTCTGTCCAAGTATGAATGTAAAGGCAAGATACACTCCTGAGAAGTCTCATACAAGAACAATCAGCACTTCACAGAACTGAGTGGTGAATTCCTTACAACACAGAACTCCCTTCTAATTTATCTTTTGTTTTCAGCAGGATCTTGTACTAAGTTAAGTTTACTAAAATTGAGATAGAACTGTATGTCTTCAAAACCAGTGATTCTCCTAATGTACGCATAAGTAAGTCACTTGGAGAACTTGTTGAAATGCAGATGCTTGGGAGTTCTGGGGAGGGGCTAAGATTTTTAATTTCTAACAAGTTCCTGGGTGATGTTGATTTGCTTGGTTCATGGACTACACTTTAAGTTACAAGGGCCTATCCTATACAGTCAATTGTGAAACATGGTCCAGTCTGAGAGCACCAGAATTTATTCCTAAACACCTTACAGACACAGGGATTGTCTGAGGTCTACGGTGTGCCATAGCCAAGAAGATTAGGTTTAGTATTTGTCTCAAGGAGGCAGTGTGGTATAATGGACAGAAGTACCTTTGAATTCAAACAGACTCGATCTCTAATTCCTCCTTCACTATGTACAAACTGCTTGTCTGCTTAAAGTTAATTAAATTTCTGGCTCCCAACTGTCTCGTTTGTAAAGTGAGGATATTAGACTTTATCAGATTGTGAGGGAAAATTCAAGGTAAGAAAAATTCAGGTGAGTCTGGCTGAGTGCATGACTTTCTTGACCCTTTGCATCTTCACTTTCTAAATACAAGCTCTTATCTGAATTGCTTCTTTGGCAGTTAATCCTAGTCTGAATGCCATATGCTACATTTTAAAAACTACGGTCTCCTTGTAAAGTTTCACCTCTCCTGATCTTCTTCTCAACTGGATTATAAACTTATCTTCAAGTTCTTAAATATAGAATCTTGAATTTAACTGCTGCTCACTACGTGCAAGTTCAGTGGATCGACAGATGGATGGATGATTGGGTGGGTGGATGAATGGATGGATGGAGAAAGTCATAAAAGTGTGTTGATTTCTACTCCTACTACTCTATGAAGAATACAGCATGGTGGATATAGCAACCTTTCTCTTCATCTTCCTGAAGCTGCTAGTCCGACCCAAGTTGAAGAGAAAGACAGTGCCTTTTTCCCATTGGTGCATGGGAAAGAGCATGTAGGGAGGTAATGAGGACAGAGAACCTGATGCCTCCAGCAAGGGTGGCCACTCTATTAGGTGATGTTAAAGGATCACATAGCAGGATCTAGCTCTTCCATCCTGGTAGGAATGAGAAGGTCCCAATCTTCCCCAGCCCCTGTGTGGGACAAGAACTGGGCTTGCTCAGGCCACCTTGTGGCAAGTACAAATCATGGGGATGCCACTGTTCAGAAGAGGCCAGGTTCTACATTGCCTATGTGAAGAAGAAAGTTTCTAGCAATTTCATAATTCATAAATGCTGAGAAAAGACTCATCAGAACAATTATGACATTGCTCTTTGTATCAGTCAGTGCTTACTAGAGGAACAGATTTAATGTAGGAGATACAAATATACAAGAATTTACAAGACTGACTTACAGTGGCTGCCCACAGAATCAGACGTGGGAGAGTACAAAAGGTCTGTCTGTGTGCTGGAGATCTGAATGATCTAGTCAAAGGTCTGGAGCTCACTGCAGTGTCCCATGTGAGTCCATATCAAGAGGCTGAAGGGTCTGTGCTGGAAGCCAGGAGACAATATCCAAGGTGAAAGCAAAAACTGGAGCTCTTCTGAAGAAACAGAAGTGACCCTTCCTATTTCGTTTCCCTTTTATACCATTCTGGTGACTATCCTCCCTAGCTGGGGCAGGTCTTCCACACCCAGAACCATGCTGATCCAATTCAGTTGGGCCTTTCTTACTCAAGTTGACACAATCAGTTAACTATCACATTCTTTATCCCATGGGTACCCTAGGACCATTTTATTAGAAGGATCATTACTCCTAATGGGGACTTGTACTTTTTTCCTAAAGGTTAAAGGCCAGGCCTACTGTGAAATCTGCTCTCATTGAGGCCCCCTATCAGCTATTTCCAACAGAAGAAAAGGTGTCATTCAGATCTGGGTTCAGTGAATAGCTAACTGCACCTGCTAAGGAGAATGAATTTATTCCAACAGCCTTAGGTAAATGATTCTCTTATCCACCCAAAACATAAGTGTGTCCTCAGAATGAGGATTCACAGTGACATTTACCAGCTTGCCAAGTTCACTGTCTAGCTTTCTGTTTTCATTACTAATTGTTATGGCATTGTATTTGCTCTCTTTGATTTTGTGTAATTTCCTTGGCTTTATAGGAGAGTCCAGACTTAGGTCTTACAACAGGTCCTGGAGAATGGTTGGTCCCCAGGGATCCCATCCCACTTCTGTGACTTCATCTCTGGGTGTGTTCAGCTAGTCCTTTCCCGGATTCTCCCCAAGGAAGAATCCTCAGCTTTCTTGTCTCTCAGATAAGGAGCGTGGGCCAGATGGTGGCTTGGCTCCCTTCCAGCAATCTGAGACCATATATTAAGAGGCTTCTGTTTTTAATTCAAATACCCAGCAAGTTTAGTCACCTCCATATCTTGAGGTTGCAGCATGAGAAAGATATTCCTGGGTAGGAGCTGATTGGAAATTTGAGAGAGAAGAATAGAAGAATCTCTGGGTTAAGGAATCGGGGTATATTTGAATCAAAATGGACTTGGTGATCTCTAGAGGTGCTAGATTCCTTAGTGCTATAAACAAGGAAACCAGAAAGGACTAATGTGGTCATACGTTTTTCTCTTGTGTAAAAGAGATGGTTGGACAGTAACCAATAGAAAAGGTTTAAATTCTAAAATGTGTAGTTATTGTGTTTAAAGAAAATACACATTAATGTTTTGTCCTCAGTTACACCTGTGATAAGACTGGTGCATGTTCCCCATCCTCTGCTGAACACATCTTATGCTATTTAGTTCTTTATGAATTATATATTAGCCACCTTTCTGTTGCTAGGACAAAATAACTAACACACAAAACTTAAAGGAGGAAGGTTATTTCGACTCATGGTTTCCGTGCATAGTTGGCTGGCTCTGAGGCAGAAACATCATGGTGGAAGTTCATGGCGAGGAAAGCTACTCTACTCATGGCAGCCAGGAAGCAGAGAGGAAGGGGCTTAGCACAGGATATACTCTTCAAAGGCATGCCCTCCGTTTCCTATCCTCCAACTGGGCCCCACCTCCTAATAGCCCATTCAATTATGAACTCATCAATAGATTAATCTATTGATAAGGTTAGTGCCCTCCTCATCCAATCACCCCTTTAGGCCTCACCTCCGAACATTGCGGCATTGAGGATCAAACCCTTAAGATATGAGTCACTGGGGGACAATTGATATTTAAACCATAAGAGTATTCTCTCACACTGACTTTGTGGTAGGCCATGTGATCAGCATTAGCCAGTGGGACACTAACAAATATGAAGCAGGCAGAAACTTAATAATCATTCGCACATTAGCTCTTGTCCCCTTATACACTCTCAGGGGCACTCCCTCTTGGAGCCTCACTGCCATGTGGGGAGAAGCCCAAGCTCCATGGAGGAGCGCTGGAGGAGCACTCTGGCTGTGCTCCCAATGAAAAGCCAGCACCAGCTCACCAGCACATGAGTGAGTCATCTTGGAAGTGGGTCTTCCACCTGCCATTGAGACACCCCAGTGAACGTTGCATGGAGTGACAAGCCCACTGCAGCAAGCTCTGCTTAAATTACAAAATCGTGAGCAGATAAGCAATTGCCGTTGTTTGAAACCACAAAAATGTTTAGAGCAGTTGAGTGTGCAGCAGTAGATAACTAGGACACCTCATTCATGTTTACAGAGATCTGGTCTTTCTCCTTGGGTTTGACAGAATTCCCAATAGGGGTCTCCATATTGCTTCATGGGTTTCTTCTGGAAGTTCAATTGAGAGTCTTCAATCCTATTGTGGTGAGAAAATACTGCTAAATAGCTTTCAAATTCCACCTTTGCAATAATAATGGCCAGTTTGGTTCCCTGTGCATATGTCTTTGTGAATATAAGCTTATTTTCTTTCCCAAGATAAATATCTTTTGCATAGACAAATAAGGGCTGGTGAGCTAGAAAGAGCTGATTTAGGGAAAGTTTCCATCGTTTGCTTGCTTATCAGGTGCTTATGGGGTTTGAATGCATCAAGGTCCCAAACCTAAAGGTTAATGTTTTGACACTGAAAATCCATCAGTCAGAGGGTGAGGATAAGGGGACAGTTTGCATTAATTATTAGTCTGACGCTTAATTTGAATCAATGAAAATGCCAGAATGACGGAGGTGTTTGGACTGAATAATAATCAGCGAGACTGACATGGGCCTGATCAAAGAGGTGGAGGAGAGGAGGAGGACAGTGTCTGCCAGCAGCAAACAGGCTGAGGAGGCTGAGCTGTGGCAGGATAGGAGGGAAAAACAAGTCTTCACCAGAGTCACCAGGAGAGACTGAGAGGAGAAAAGGGGTCTCAAGGCCAGGCAGGGCAGAGCTGATCTGCTGTTCTGCTGGTTTGAGCCTTGGAAGGAATTCCTTTCTGGAACATCCTTGAAACTGCTGAGCTTCTGAATCTGCTAATGGTTGCCCTTTGAGAAACGGGCAAGTTCTGGAAGATTTTGCATATCAAGAAGCCACATCTGGAGACCAAGAATGTCCCCTTGGATCTTAGATATCAACTATCTCAATGAGCTACTTTAGTTTGCAGATGGATGAAGTAAATCTCAGAGACTGAAGGGATTTTAACCAAAGTCACACAGCTGGTAAGGGACAGAGGTAGCCAGACACTCAGACCTTCTAACTCACCCCTCCCAGCTTTCTTTCTCCCATGATCCAGTATCTGGAAGTTTCATGTAGATGAATTAACATATTTCTCCCCTTTGATGGGGAGCACCAGGAAGTTAGGTGCATCCTTGGTGGGGAAGAGGAAGGGGTAGCTGGCTAATTCCTAGGATTTTCAAGAAACCAAGTTCTTTTGCTCCAAAAGCTTATCTAAAATTCCACAAAAAATTCATCTCTTTGGATTAAACATTTCTATTTTACTATGGGTCTTTTAAAAATATAAGTGCCCCTGGATGTGGTAGTATAAAGATAACTCATTTGCATCTTAATATGGGTTAATATAATCACCCCAGCTGCTCATTTCACAAGCATGTACTGAGCACTTCCTGTCCTCCAGACCCTGGAATCCCAAAGTGGAGTCCACTTCATGGGGGAGACATACGGATCAAGACAATACAGCAACTGCCTTTTGCTGATCATCTGCTCTATTCAGGGCACTGGATAAAGGGTCCCATTTAAACCAAATTTCTCTCTTTGTAGTATTCCATACTTTCCCAAAGTCATACAGCTAGTGAGTTACGAAGCTAAAGTTTGAACCCAGATTTGTCTGATTCCAGGTCTGAGTGTTTTCCAGAACCTCACACAATTACCCAGTGCCTAAGATATGCACCAGGTGTGATTGGAAGAACATGGAGGCAGCAGGACCAGTTGCTTAGACTTTAAGGGCTACTGGGCAGGTAAAGGTGAAGGATAGAGACAGGGCATCTTACATTGTTTGGGAAGCGGTACCATAGACTGAGGGAAGAGCTTGGACAAAAGCGTAGAAAGATGAAAGGATAATTCATTTTCAAGAAGCTATAAATAGTTAATCATGACTAAAGCCAAGGACTTGAGGAGATCTGCTCAGAAAACTAAGCCAGGCATGCAGGTAGGGTTGCACTAACACAAGCTAGATTTTGTCCTGAGCTTGGGGGAAGTCTTTGGCTAATGTTAAGCAGAAGAGCTTTTGAAAAGACATAGCTTTGAAGACCTAAGCATTAGCTTAGGAACACAGATCCCGGTGTCAGATCTGGATTCCATTCTGAATCACATTATAGAAGTAGTTGTTTAATTGTTCTCCTCCCCACTGGAATCCAAACTCTCTGAGGTCATCAACCATGTCTTGTTGATCACTGCTGTAAGCATGGAAGTCTCTGGAATATAGTTGAGACTTCTGGGAGCTCAGTGGTTGTTCCTTCAAATTCATTCTCCCTTTCTTCCTGGACACATTGCTACCCAGGTAGTGATGACTTTTCCAGCCTCCCTTGCAGCTAGATGCAGTCATGAAATTACTTTTCTCCTAATGGAATGAAAGTGTGTAACTTTGACTCATTTACTTTAGAAATTACTTGTCCTGAACTTGATCGCCCCTTTAATCTTACCACAAGCCAAAACACAAATGTGCCCTAGCCCAGCCTAGACCTTACAGATGACAGCAACACCCTAGAAGATGGAAGAAGACAAAAGTGAAGGATCCTGTATTCATAAAAATCACATGAAGCCAACCTTCCCTACCAAGCTACACCACAAACCTTAGGACTAATATATGAGAGACAAATGAAGTTTTCTGTTTAGCCACTGGACTAGGGGGACATTTTGTTACAGTGGCTCAGCCTTTATCCTAATTAATGCAATGCTCAACAAATGTTTGTTGAACAAACAAATGAAGTATATTGGTCTGAAAATGTTATCAGAATCTTATTTTAATTCTGCAATGATACCCTACTTTGAATGCAGGCACCCTTTCTCTGTTTATGATCCCCCAAGCACATAGATTGTTGGATTGAATTAAGTAGAATAAAGTTGATTCTGATCAGGTAAGTCTCCCTACACCAGCTATTTTAGTAGTCTGCTTTGCTAGAAAGGGAGAAGGATTATCTCCTTAGACTGATGATAGTTAAATAAGTGTTTGAGGCTCTTTGGATAAGAAGGAGTTACTAAGTCCACAAAAAGTAGAAGCAGAACTACTAAGGTAAAAACCTCATGGATGACACTAGAAATTTTACAGAATTACAGCTGGCAGAGCTCAAGCTTTGCACAGCTGCTGAAAAGTCACAGGGGAGACAGGGAACCCCTCTCTGTGGAGAGAAGTACTCTAGCAGGGGAAGTGCATCAAATTTAACAACATTGCCACATACACACCCAAAACCCTGTGCTGCTGAGAACTCGTTAGTTACATCGGATGTGACATATGGGTGGGTAATATAGTCTGGAGCCTAGATTTCTTTAATTAACCAATAGCAATCAGGAGTGAGGGAAATTCCAAGGGAATGGTAATTGTCTGGAAGTTCTGGATGCCTTCAGGCTGAGCCTCAGGCCAGAAACCCAGCCAGCTCTGTCCCAGGGAAGCCTGCTGAGCCAAGGTCACGACTGCCATTTTACACAGCGTCCTTTTTCAAAAAGGTTTAGAGCACAGCTGATTGTTGTGGGTGAGGATTTCCTCTGTGATGTAGACAGACTTTGGAGAGGGAGCTGGCTGCTTAGGACTTCCCATGTACACAGGAGTGAACCTACATCGTGCTAAGATTCCAGGGACCAACCTGTGTAGCCACTGGGTGACCAGTGACTGGGGGAAGTCGAGTAGATTCAGTTTTTTTCATTCAAGCAGGACAAATGTATAGCTAGTGTATACCAGGTGAGAGGCTAGAGCTAAATATTTAGAAAAGAATTTTAAATGTTTGAAAAGAAACGTCAAAAAGGGTTTATAAAATGTGCCTATAATATCCAAAAGGATTGCAAACTCCTAGCGATAGAAATTGCATTTTGTTTTGCCTTGGTTTGGTTTCTGTTTTTCCAGGCTACATTCTCAGCCTTTTCTATTTTGAGACAGAGTCTTGGTACAAGATATGGTCCTCTTTCATGAGTATCTTTATGGGATTTTATCAAAAATAAGGTGAACGCTGCTGCTGAGTGTCAACCAAAGGAAAGGCAGGTTCGTAAACATTACACTGTGTCCTCGTCCACCTTATTCACCAGATCTGGCACTACACTACTTCTGGTAGCCCCTCAAAGTCAAAATGACCATGGAAGGTAAACATTTTGAATAGATTCAGGACACTGAGGCAGCCACAACAGCACAATTAGAGATGTTTACAAAAGAGGACTTCCAGAGCTGCTTCAGAGAGTGGCAAGAAAGACAGGATAAGAATGTTTGAAGCAAAGGGAAGCATTTCAAAGGGGATTAATGACAATGTGTTTTTTCAGTGTAATAAATTTTAAATGTAAACATTCACCATATTTTCCGATCACAATTTGTATATCCACATGGGACCAACTTCATACTCTCCAGGGAATAGGAGCCCAGTAAATGTCAAATTGAATAGAAGTTTGGAGAGAGATGCCAAGTAGGCCATCAGTAGGTTGCTTTAAAAGCACTTTGACATCAGCTTTAATAAACTGACAAGAATGTCATATGAATTTTTGGCCTGTAAACTGATGCCTCTAAAGTGATAGAAATTTTTATTTCCCCCTTATTTAAAGTTGTTGAAACGATTCCTTACAATCTTGCTTCCATTATTCTCCATTTGCTTGGCAAGCTCCTTTCTCCCGATAAGGCAAAAGTAAACAAACACCCTTTGGGCCTCTCTCTGGATCTTCACAAATTCCAAATAAGAACAGTCTGAATTAATGAGGTTTTTAATTTACTATTCTAAGTGGAGTTGAAAGATAAACAGCCCTCTTCTGTCTGAGCCACAGGACCCTGAGCTCAGATTGTTCCCAGGCTCCAGTCAGGATATATAACACCATTAAGGAGTTAAACTCCAAGAAAGGGAAAATACAAGGTGGTTCTGGGTCCCTAAACCTTTTTAAAGAGAGCCTCATGCATTAACTTGAACTTGCAAGGAGGTCATGTCTTTGTTCCTGTCCCAACATTATGCCTTTGGGAAGCAGAAGGGGAGTTGGAAATGCAAGACTGCTGGCAGAGACCCATAGGTGTGGAAGGGGGAGGAAGCAGGAGTGGGCAGAGGTTGGTGGAAGCCAGAACTAGGGGTGGGATGGGGGTGGGGAGGTTCATCCTGATGAGCATGCTGAAGACAGCCAAGCCAGCAAGGTACTCTTGATCAGGGATGCCTGGAGAGAGCCTCTTATTGGGCAGAAATGGCTGGACCCCCCAACACACACAGATCAGATGGTGCAGGGTGCGGACCACCTAGGAGGAAGGCGTGACCAGGGGCCAGACAGATCTCAGCACCTGAGGTACTTCCCTGAAGGAGCTGACAGCTGGAGGCCTGCTGCAGACCACACTCTCTGCAGCTGGGCAGCAAGGCCTTCCTCGAAGGAGGATCTGGGCAGCACATCTCTGTCTATGACAGCTCCAGAGGCAACACTGGTTCTAAGGGCTGCCCAGGGCTTCCCAGCTGCTCGGAGCCTCCAGGCTGGCCCCTCCACCTGGCCTGCCAAGCACCCACCAGGCTCCTGGGTAGAACTACACAGAAGCTACTCATGTCTTCTTGTGGAGTCACTGCTCCTCCTTTCCTTTCCAGACCCTCCCTGGTTTTCCATCTTTCTTTCCTGTAATGATATTTGTTTTAAAAATAGGATCAAACATCAATTAACTGCTCCAGCCACTAGAGCATAGACCGGTCCCTACTCTCAAAAAGCTTAGATTCCAGAGGGAACAATGCTATTGAACTCTCAACCATATCAATAGTTTTATGACAGATTTGATAAGTATACAAAAGAGGCACCTGAAGCATTGTAAGTGCACTGCCTACTAAATTATTCAAAGGACCAGTAACGGCTACCATTTGTGAGGTGTTGGCTGAGGCCAAGCACTGCTCTAAGACCATCTATGCTCATATCTGTTTCTCACGGCAAGCCCAAGAGGAAGGTTCTGCTACCCTTCTCATGTTGAGGGTCAGAGAGGTTGAGTGGCTCGTGCACTACCACTCAGCTAGTAAGTGGTTAGAGGAGGTTTTCAACCCATGTAATCTAGCTTCATATGTATGACTTTAACCTTTAGGCTGCACTGTCTCTCTTAATTATTTGATATAGATAACAAGTTACAGGGACCACCTGGGATGGGCAGGAAGCAGAGAGATTGGTGGGCACAAAAAGTGCTGTGGAGGACCTTACAGAGGAAAAGGGCTTGGAAACATAAGCAGGAAGAGAAAAGGGACAGTTCAGATGGCAGAATGTCATTAACAAGGCATAAAAGAAATAAGAGTGGGATGCATGTCTGAGTTTAGAGGTAAGAATTCGAGACCAGGTAGTTTATTTGGGAGATCATTCTAGAAAATACTAGTAGGAAAGTGAGGGGAAGAGAAACAGGACAGGAAGACAGCTAATCAAGGGTGTGCTTTCCAGCTAGTTATCAATCAGAGAGCAATTCCTCTGGGGAACTCTGGGGGGCAGTATAGCACATGTCCCAGTTATTCCAACCAAGGTGGCAAGAGAGCTGTGGTATTTATCCACCAGGGTGCTCAAAAAGGGAGGCAGAAGGTCTGAGTCTCTGGTGGGAGACGTGATGATGGAAGCAGAGGTTGGAGCTGTGTGAGGAAGGTACCACCAGCCAAGGAATACAGGTGACCTCTAGAAGCTGGAAAAGGCCTGGCTACAAGTTCACCCTTCAGAGTCCCCAGAAGGAGCCAGCTTCCCAGCCCCTTAACTTAAACCTAGTGCTACTGATTTTTGACATCTAACCTCCAGAACAGTAAGATAATAAACATGTGTTGTTTTAAGTCACCAAATTTGTGATCATTTGTTACAGCAGCACCTTGTGTTTGTGCAGTATGTAAATTTAGAAAGAATTTTCCCAGTGGCACCTCACAGCAACCCCTGATGGTAGATAAGGAAGATCTAGCTTCCATTTTCCTGAGGATACTGAGGCTTAATAAGCCAAAGTGTTTTTCCTGAGCTGCTCAGCACCTTGGCAAAGGAAGCAGTTTCTTCCTGTACAGCGCTCCTGCTCTGCTCCTGACTCTGCATGGCCTACATGCTATAGACTCTCCACCTCAGAAGCAGTCTTCTGCTTCTGGAAGTCACTGGTCCATCTGTAGCTTTGCCTGGGCCTGGGAAGCCCCTCACAGTGTTACCATTGGAGGCCCCATTCTTTGGAGTGATGGCCTTGGTCCAGGAGGGAAGGCAGTCATGCTAGACCCACTCTCAGGGATGGTCTTACACTGAACAATTCCTTGAATCCACCTGCCCTTGACCTCCATTTGCTGACCTTAATCCATGAGACTGCAAAGAGAACCTTCTCACAAGTTCAATAAGAAGGGGCCTCCCAAATGTTGGTCTCTTTCATTTAACCCCAAGAGGTAGCAACAGAAGATAACTCTGCAACTGGTTAACTGAGTGACCTTGGGCAAGTTACATTGCCTCTTCCCAGCTCACTTTTCTGGTGAAACAATAATTTCTTGCTTGCCTTTCAGAAAAGGGAGAATTGAGAGTCACTTCTGTAGCATCACTTGAGTAAAAAAGCTTGCCACAAAGCATTTTATCTGAATTATTTGGGTGCCTGAATTTATACTATTAGATACTCTTGTTTTTATGGAGATGCACTTCTATTTCCAAAGATTCCATATTAAAATACCCTGAGTGGTTGGTATGTCTTGAGTTTCAATGAGCTATCACTTTCACTCAAGATGATTGCATTCTTCTAGCGGTGTCCTCTGCTTGGATTTAGAGCGTAAGAAGAAAAGGGCCTCTTTAATGGGAGGACCGAGAGAGAAAGAGGTTCCTCATGAAGAGATAACAAACCCTTATGAACCAGAAAGGAGACTCCAAGAACGGTGTTTATGCTTATTTACAATTTTGTCCTAAGCTAATCTCAAGACCAAAGTCTGAATTCAGTCTTGTCGATTCACATCATTAGCCAGTGATCTGTCTTGGTGATTGTTCTTTCCTAATGTGGAAAACAGAGTCTGAGGCCAACTTCCTTGCTGCCACTTTATGAAGGCAAGTGATCCCAAGTCATCAGAGGTGAGGGGGGAAGAGAAGGGAGGCCAGTAAACACAAGGTGGTGCATTCAGGAGAAGTACAGTTGATAACTCCATGATGGTGGTTGTCTTCGAGGACAATCACAGGACCACTGCATTTGGAACCATTTGACAGGGGCACAGGCCCCAGTGCCAGTCCTTTCCCTGCACTTCTCTCTGCCTTATCTCAGCTCTTGCAGGCTGTGGTCCTTGGCATCTCCATGAGCTTGTGGGAAGCTGAAGCCACCATAATCCAGGCCTGGTACGGGAAACTCTGCAGTAAGAGGAAAGCAGGCTGAAGGATCGAGAAGCTACCCTATTGGCACTTAACAGCTGCAGGAAGCAGAGCAGTCCCTGAGGCCTCTCAGAAAGGAAGCACAAGTAGCCAAGGAGTGGGGGTGGGGTAGATGGGGCCCAGCAGAACCAAGATGTTGTTTAAACCTGGTCCAGAATGGTTACTGAGCAAAATATCAGAAAAGAGGGGTCATTAAGTTTTATTGCATCCAATCCCCTCACAGAGTCAAAGTCCAAAGCACCAACTTGCCTCCTCTACTGACTCCCTCACTAACTGATGGTGCTGGGCAGCTCCTGAGTTTAGCATCCAAATCACCTTGTGCAGACTGACTATCATGCATAGTAGTGGCTCAGCAATCCTTTGCACAAATTTGAACATGAAGAAGATAACTTCTCAGGCCAAGGGCAATGTATCTTCTAAGTTATCAGAGCACATTCTACACATGGCTTCCTTCCTCCTTGGAAAGTTAGCAGAGCGATATAAGCAAATCTTGAATACAAGCTTGTGTGTTTCTCTTTGTTCTCTTGTACCAGATCTATTATCATGAGAACATGCTTGAGCCCAGTGGCTCAAGGAAGGAAGGAAGGAAGGAGCAGAGCCAAGCCCCCCAACCATACCAAGCCAAGCCATTCCAAATCAGCTGATAATAAGCAGGCCCTTGGACATAACAATGACCCTAGCCAAGGTCAACAGAGCCAGCCAGCTGCCCTGCAGCTGACTGCAGAAGCAAGAGCAAAATCGGCTGAGATCAGCTGTGTCCACCCAGAATAGCTGAAACTTACAGATCTAGGAATGAAAGAAATGTTTATTGTGTATGCCATAGAGAGTTTTTGGTATTTTTTTGTTACACAGCATTACTGGGGGAATAGCAGACAGATATAACTCCATCAACTCTAAATTGAACTCTCCTTCTGTGAATTCCTATTGTCTCTCTCTGTACCTGAGTTTCTCCTTTGCTTAATCCTTTCATATACAAAAGTTTCTCCTTCCAGAAGTAACTGCAGACTCTTGAGCGCTCAGGTTTACATTTCTGTTTCCTTAGTTAGCAGTAGACCGAGCACACAGCCAACCTTCAAAGTATTGATATGATTTCTAAGCCCACGTGGGTTTTCAATGCCATTGCTATTTGCTTTTTATAATTCTAGAATGTGATAATTAGAAGAGAACTTAGATAGCATCAGAACAACTCGCTCCTTTTACAGAGGAGAAAGCTGAAGCTCAGAGGGAGGAATTATTTATTTGTGACCACATGGCTGGCTGGAAGCAGAGCTAGCGTACTGATCTGGTCTCCTGGCTGTGATTTCAGTTCTCCTTCCCCTGGCAGCAAAACCAGTTCCAGAACTGATTGGCAAGGGCTACCTGGCACCCGTGTGATGAGGAGAATTTTGAGACTCAATCTGGGCATGGTAGAGGAGAGTCCCATGATCAATTAGCCACATCTCCCAGGAGTAAGGAAGTAGGTTCAACATCACCACCTCTGGTTAATTATTGCTTAGCCTTTTGCTTATATTTATTACAAAGATACCGTTTTGTTTATTTCACCTTCCTCTACTTCCTGGTTTGAAGTACACTTTGGAAGCCTCCAAAGGCTCTTATTGACCCCCTTTTGTGTGTACTCAGGATGAGCAACCCCTTTCTCTTTCAACAAGGTATTATTTTTACAATTCCCCTTCTAGAGATACCTTTCAAAGTGGTAAGCACACAGAAATGAGGTCTCAAACTAAAGGAAGATCCATGAAAAAAAAATCCATGTCAGAGTCTGCCACAGAGTTCACAGCAGCCATGGCGAAATCATAAGTTGGAGGAAGAGGCCATTAACTTTTCTGCCTGCGCCCCCCAACTGGGATCTCCTGGTCCCAATCAATGTCATCCATGCTCAAGCTAAGAGGCAGGGACATCGTTGAGTGTAGCACAATTTACCTTGAAGCAGCATTAGGGAGTTAGTGGGCAGGGCTACTGCAGAGGCACAGACAGCTGGTAGAGAAATCTTAGGAAAGAAGGATGAGATGGGGTTTGTATTTCCCTTTCCTTCTTCATAAGAAGACTGAAAAGTCCTTTTCTAGTGCCCTTTCCTTGTATGGGTCTCACACTATGCTTCCTTGAGGAAATCCTCCCCCATGCTCAACCTGGGGTCAGGAGCCCCACCCCATGTCCACATACTCTTTATATCTTTTCCTCTGTGGAATAGGAATTTTATTGAATCCAAGATCTATCAATTATAAGACCTACCAATATTTTATGTACCAATCAAGAAAAAAATGACACCACTTAATGCTAACACAATGCTTTCATACCTCTTAGGATTTTTACTGTATGGTTATTAAAAGAGCACTTTTAAATGTATTTAGACAGATCGTATGATATAGCACTCTTGTGCAAAGGAAAATATACTTGAAATGAACTAGTTGAGGTAATCATCCTTAACTTTCCTCAGATAGAGAATTCTCCTTGGAGGAGAGAGGAGGGGGAAAGTTCAGTTAACGAGCACCAAGTCATAGCCAGATAGGAGGAATACATTTGAGTGTTTTATTACACAGAAGGATGATTATAGTCAACAATATTGTACTGTGTAATTCAAAACAGCTAGAAGAGAGGATGTTGAATGTTCTCACCACAAAGAAATGATAAATGTTTTGAGATGATGGGTAACCTAACTATACTGAGATGATCATTATATAATATATAACGTACCCCAAAAAATCACATAATACCCTATAAAGATGTACAATTATTAGCTGTCAATTAAAAGTGTAATTAAACTATAAATTCTTTTAAAGAACTGGAATGGATTTGTGACTCAAAGCCATCAAGGCCTGTGTCCTGCCACCCAGGCTTGGTCTCCTAACAGGACCCCAGCACTATCCACCCCCTCAACGCCCCCTCCTCGTCCCCTCAATGCTGCCAGCCCCCTAAGCTGCTGTGCTCATGGGGAGCAGGGGGCTTTTGCACACTCTTTCTCATGCCAACCCTACAAGTTTCTACAGTTGAGGAGGGCTGGAATTATTTTGAACCCCAGCTTGTACATGCAGATTTTGAAGCTCAGAACCATGAAATCTCTTGGTTGTATTTATACTGCAAGGTAACTAACTCACAGTGCTGGGACCAGGGCCCAGATAGCCTGCTTCCTGATAAAACACTCCCTCTGCAAACTTCACATCCATTCATCACTTCTGCAGAGACTCTCATGGTGAGAACCCTGCAGGGTAAGAGGCCAAGAGGGAACCGCAGCTCCCTGGCTTCCTAGGCTGTAGGAACTTGGGCTCATGGCTCCACCTCTCTGGATCTGTTTCCTCACCTGCAAAATGAGGATTTCATACTCCTTCTCAGGCCTCCAGTTAAAACTCAGTGAGCTGCTGCTGAGAGTGAGGCTAACACAGTGCCTGGCCTGCAGGGAGGGTGCCGCCACTGTTAGCTGTTACAATTATCACGTCCTATGAAAGAGAGTCAGAGCTTCATGCAGCAAAATATACAGAAACGAGTGTCACCCCATGGCAGAGGTAATCCACATCTGCAGCTAAGGAGACTGAGGGAGGCTATAAGAGAAGTACATTCTGTTTAGATGAAAGAGGGAGGGACATTTTGATCTGATTGAAGGCAGATGTGAAGTGTCAAGGGCAGGGTGTGGCGTTAGAAAGATGACAGGGACAACCTCAGAAGGTTGAAATGGGGGAGTAGCATTTGCAGGGGGCGTGCTTGGTAGGGAAGGGATGACAGCACAAGTCAAACGTGGAGATCTGTAAATATAGTGCATAGTCTCACAATAGTGGCTTATTCATTCCAGCTGGAAAATTAAATAAATAAGATAAACTAAAATAAGCCCTGTGAATTTCATTTTGTGGGAAAGAAGAAGTATCGAGAGAGGTCCAGCAAGGGAATGTCTGGCTCTGCAGCACCTTGGCAGGATAACCTGTTGGCAATGTACAGGACAGCATGGTGGGGGCAGGAGGGGTGGCAAGCGGACAGTTGGGAGGCTATTTTGGCAGCACTGGCAAGAAGTGTTGAGAGCCTAATCTCAGGCAGGACTGATGAAGGCATAAACAGAGGCCAGTCCATTGGAGCCACAGTCTGTAGGGAGAACCAAGTTATTATTCACAAGACACAGCGGCGGAGGTGAGCCAATCCCAGTGCCCAGGAGGAGGCTCCCCGGCCGCCTTTCCACCGTTCCCAGGGCAGAGGAGGTGAGCCGCGTGGGTGCCAGCACCACACACCACCACCCCCGTGAAAATGAGAAGACACGTAAACAAGCCTCAAAACCAGACTTCCAGATCACCTACAGCAACCCCAAAGGGAAAAGAGATAGAACACTCTGATACTCAACCACCTGGACCCACTAAACTGGCAAGGAAAGGGGATCTGGAAAAAAATGAAATCAGAAATATTTCTCAGATAACAGCAGAGATTGTGCCCATAGTGCAAGACAAGATTAATAAATATAGAGAGGACACAGATAAAAAAAAATAGAGGAACTGAGGAACATCATGGAATCCCAACATAGGAAACAAATGGAATCCATAAAACAGATGCAAACAGATATCCAACAGATTAAAAACTCCATTTAAAGTCTGCACAGCAGAATGAGCCAATGTGAGGACAGAATTTCAGATATAGAAGATAAGATTGCAATTAGTGACCAGGAAAAGAAAAATTACTTTAAAACTGTAAGGGACCATGAGAAATCAATCCAGCAGCTGCTAGACGATGCAAAGAAGAATAACGTAAGACTGATTGGAGTCAAGGAAGAAACAGGAGTGAGTGCAAATGACGTAAAAAAAAAACAAAACTGTTCACAGAAGTGATGGCAGAAAACTTCCCAAGGAGGGGAAAAGAACTTGACATACAGATAAGTGAGGCATATAGGACTCCAACTAGCCTTGATTAAAAAAAATCTACACATAGGCATATAATAGTTAGGATTCTAGAAACCCAACAGAAGAACAAAATCTACAAGCAGTGAGAGAAAAGAAAAAAATCACATGCAAAGGAAAGCCCATCAGAATCACAGCAGACTTCTCAATGCAAACCCTCAAGGCAAGAAGAGTTTGGAGTGACGAATTTCAATTCCTAAAGGAAAACAGCCTCCAACCCAGATTGATATACCCTGCAAAACTATCTTTCAAAATTAATGGACAAATAAGATACTTTCACGACAAAGAGCACCTCGGGAACTTCATGAATACCAAACTGGCACTCCAAAAAATTTTAGACAATATCCTAGGAAAAGACAGTGAGGATCACAACCCCAGGAACTCCAGCAGAATGAATCTGTTGGGAGTGACAAATTGAACCCAAAGGGGGAGAATCCAACAAAAAGAAAAAGTCATGACAAGGCTTTTAAAACTTTGAACTTCATCTCCCTAATGAGTGTATAATTCAATCTTGTTATTGTACTGATTAGTATTTTTCTGATTCTAGAGTTGCACACCTTTCCTTGTGCTATACTGGCTATTTATCATCTTCTTATGTCTACTTTTTAATTGGGTTGTCTATTAATGAGCTGTAAGAGTTCTTTATATATTCTGGTTGTAGGTTATATGCATTGTAAATATGGTCTGCTTAAGGACTACTTTTCATTTTAACGATGTCATTTAAGGTTCTAAATTTTGATGGAATCTCATTTATCAATTTTTTTCTTTTATACATCATGTTTTTTGTATCCTAGGAAGTTCTTGCTTACCCTAAATTCATAAACACTTTCCCTTATAATTTCTTCCTAAAGTTTTTTAGTTTTACTCTTTCATATTTAGGTTCATAGATCCTTTCAAATTATTTTTATGTATGGAAATAAAGGGTTGAGGTTAATTTTTTATATACGGATACCAGGCGTTCTAGTGCCATTTGCTGAAAACACTATCTTTTCCTCTGCTGTTGAATTGAGTTTATGTTCTATAAAATGTTAATGTTAAATAATCTTTCAAAACTCAGTGGGCCATATATGTGTGGTTCTATTTCTAGATTCTCTGTTTTATTCCAATGATCTATATGTCTTTCCTTACACCAACACTGCCTTGATTACTGTAGCTTTAGAGGAAGTCTTCCAACACTGATTTTTTTTTCTTTTTCTTTTTACTTTTCTAGGTCCTTTGTACTCCTACATAACTTTTAAATTTCAATATCCAATTCTGCATTTATAGCAAGTATACATAGACCTGAATTTTTATATATACCTTGTGTTTTCTAATCCTGCTCAATTCAAATACAAGTTCTAGGGACTCCTAGAGATTTCTTAGTATTTTCTCTCTAGATGATCATTTCATCTACATATAAAGACTTCACTTCTACCTTGTCAATCCTATACTAATTGTGTCATCTTATTGCTAGACTATTTTGGTTTGGGCCTATGTTCCAAAGTTTAATAGACAGATGAAGAGTAGGCATATCTACCCTTGTTCCTCACCTTAGGGAGAAAGCATTGTATCTTCTCCATTCATATAAGGCATTTTTGCTGGAAGTATGGAGTACATGTCTTTGATATGATGAGAAGGTTCTGTTCTACTTCTAGTCTCCTGATAGCTTTTACCATGAACAGCTGTAGAATTTAGTCCAATACTTTTTCTCCAACTAGTGACAGGATCATATGGCTTTTTCCTTTCCTCTGTTAAAATGATGAATTTTGGGGTGGATCTTCCAATGCTGAACCAATACTGCCATCCCTATAATAAAACCACTTTCTACATACTGCCAGATCTGACTTCTAAGAGTTTGTTTTGTTAAACAAATTTCTGTCTATGTTCATACTTTTTTCTTCTATTATCTTTATCCAGTTTTAGGATTAGCACAATGTTGATTTCCTAAAATGAGAGGAGAAGTGTTCCTTCTTTCTTCTGCTTTAAATGTTTGATATAAATTATCAGTTAAAATGTACATGAGCCTGTTGTCATGTAGGTAAGTTTTCAAGCTAGGAATATACTTTCTTTACTAGGTGCTATTCAAATTTTATATTTCCTCCAGAGTTAGTTTCATTAATTTGTCTTCCCAGGTACTTCTTAGAAGTTGTCCAATTTATTTCAAAAAAGATTTTTGTAACATGCTTTTTATATCCTTTTAAATTCTGTAAAATCTGTGGTAATGTCTCCTAGATCTTGATAGTGTAATTTTAAAAATGTATAATTGATATCGTGAAATAGGAAGAAAGGGTCTAAAGGAGCAGGGGAAGTGGGAGGGGTAGGGGAAAGGAAAGAAGGGAAAAGAAAAAATATGAGAAAAGGAAACAAATGGAAACAAAGTCTTTGCAAATAGGGAAGGGTGGAGGGGGTGAAGGGAGGGCAGGGGAAGGGGAAAAAAATAAGAACCAAGATGCTCATGTAAAGGTGCAAGATCCCAATGATGAATGTAGCTGTATTTTATACCTAAAATGTACCAATAAAGTTAATGGGAAAAAAAGACACAGGGATGGGCAAAAGGAGAAGGAGGAAGCACCTGAAGAAGTCTTGGAATGGCCAGTGCTGTGTGGGAATGAACAGGAAGTCCCTGACAATGTGGTCTAGGCTTAGGAGAAGGGGTGGAGTTTGGCAGCAGAGGAAATGGCCCAGGAAGAGGGGGCTCACCCAAGGAAGTGGTTCTGGACATACGAAAAGTAGGGGCACTCGGTGCATGGGGTTCAGGTTCCTAAGTCAGTTGGGAATATCATATGCATTCAAAATCCCTCTCAGCTCTGTAATCCCAGCTATTTGAGGGGCTGAGGCAGGAGGATCACACGTTCAAGGCCAACTCAAGAAACTTAGCCATTTAGCAAGATTTTCTCTGAAAATGAAAAGTTTTAAGAGGGAGGGAGGAGCTAAGAATGTAGCTCAGTGCAAAGGCCCTGGGTTCAAGCCCCAATACCAAAAAAAAGTGTGTGAACTACTTTTATGTGTGTTTACATGAGGCCCTTCCATCACGTGTGGTAGGTCTCCACTTTCAAGAGACACTACTTTTAGGTGAGATCAGCCTGAAACTCCTAACTCAGAGCAATTCCAGGGCTATCTAGTGGCAAATGCAGGATTCCTGTACATGTACTAAAGGTTGGAAGAGTTTTATAGAACAGAAGTGATCATGGTTCTTTACAGGAAAGATGTTAGAAAGAGGTGAGTGAGTATTGATCTGGTTCATGAAAGAAATAAGGCGATTGAGAGCCACAGAAAGGAGTGGAGAGGGTGCTTCAGGTAATGGGGACAATGGGGCAAAGACACAGAGATTTAAAAATGATCCTACCATTTTGGAATACAATTAATGTATCAGTTACAATTGTGTTCAGTTGCAAATAAGAAAATACCCAAGGAAAAAAAGAATAGGATAAAAGAATAGGATTGAGTTTCACATAACAAGACACCTAAAAGTTAGCAGTAGCTAGTGTTTACTGAGTCACTCAAAGATATCAGAGATGGCATTTCTGATACTTTTGTAGCTTTTTCCTCATGGTGATCCCAGTAGGGCTGTTTTGCTCCGTCCATCACATCTTTATCCAAATTCAAGACAGAAAAGGGAAGGTGAGTGATGCCAGCTATTTCAGTTTGGGTGCCTTCAAAAGTAGACCTCAAAACAGTGACTTTGGTGCATAGAATTTAATTGGTAACTGATCCTAGGTAGTAGAAAAAGAAGCTAGAAGAGTGAGAGAGAAAAGAAGGAAAAAATCAATATAAAGGGGTATGAAAGAGGTTGCTTCCTTGAGCAACAGGAGCTCATTACACCTAGGCCTCCTGAGGAGTACACACAGCCCTCCCAGACTCGCACCCTGGAAGGAGAGGCAACTTGAGCATCTCTCCATCAGGCCCTGTCCCCCACGGACTGAGGGTCGACAGCAAGGGTGTGAAGGCCACATAGCAGGGTGTGCTTGTGTGCAGGCGCAGTGGGGTCCCGGGGGGTTAGTGAAGGTCTAGGAGCAGAGGGCGGGAAGGTGCACAGCACACACTTGGTGGAGGCTGTCTGTAGGAAGTGAGCCTGAACAATGCGGATCTGTCCACCCCGTCTACACCTGCAGAGCTCCGTGTCTCATTGGTCAGAACCACATGGCTTAGCCACTGCTAGCTGAAGGGAGGCTGGGAAGGGGGCACCTCTGCTCTTCTGGCCTCTGCAACAGAAGCAGGAAGGGGAAAAAAAGATGGGAAGGGCTTGGGGTGGAACAAAAAACTGTAAGATTTCAAATACACAAAGCATATGGCATATTAGATCACCTACTCTGACTCTGTGTGTGTGTGTGTGTGTGTGTGTGTGTGTGTGTGTGTGTGCGCGTGAGCACTGGGGATTGAACCCAGGGCCTTTGCACTGACTGCATCCACAGCTCTTTTTGTATTTTTTAGAGACAGAGTATCACTAAGTCACTAAGTTGCCCAGGTTAGGATCAGACTTGTGATCCTCCTGCCTCAGCCTCGCAGAATGCTGGGATGACAGGAGTCTCCCATCCCACCTGGCTCATCTCCTGGCTTTCTAAGTGAGAAAGCAGCCGAGTCTCGGGCAGGGTGAGTAACTTGCCAGCCCCAGTGCTGAAGTTAAAGCTGGGCTCGAAGCAAGTCTTCCGGTCTACAGATCTTTCTGCTCTCCCCATAATAACCCTGTTGGGCTTCAGAAGAATGTCTTGGCTGGAAAGCTGTTTAAGGAAAAAAAGGCAAGGAAAGGAAAAGAAAGAAAGCTCCTGCATAACCAAGGTGGGCTCTGTTGTCACAAGACCTGAAACAATAAGCCCAGGCATTGGACTTGGTCTGAGAGACAATGGGGAGCCATTGTAGAATCTTAAACAGGAGCATGGCAATTTGAGCTGCTTGTAGGTAGATATTATATAAATATAAGGGGTTATTTCTCTGTTGATTACGGCTGCTGATTCAGCCAAGGGGAAATGGAGTTCTGGACAAGCGTGTACCTCCAGCGGTGGCTGCAGGTGCTGTCAAAGGGAGGTGCGGACTGCTGTCTGACATTCTCAAAAGGCCCCTGCTCTCCCCAGAGTGGCTTGATGCTTATTGCTAATAACAAGGCTGGCAGCCGGCTGCAGCTTTCACTCAAAATTCTCTGGTTTTCAGTAATCAAAGCCAGGCCTGGGTTATTCCTTGGCCCTAGACTGCAAAAGGAATTTCCTTTATTTTTGAACATGGAGAGAATAAAAAGAAGTACATGTTGTTTTATAAGACAAGTGGGGCAGCAATTTGAAATAGGCATTTAGGCAACTCTTAGGGATTAACATTGGGACTCATTTAAGGGCTTGGAGTGTTAATAAGGATGAGATGTATTTATTTTTCCCTGGGTTCTTTTTTAGGAATCCCTGGGCAGCATTCTGGAATTGATCTATACTGGCTCAAATTTCACACATCCCCCCATTTTCCACGCTGACTCTCCCACCCCTCCTTTGGACAGAGTTGCACCTCCTATTACCTCAGAAAAAGTACCCCAGCCAGGGTGCACAACTAGGCATAATTGGTACCCACAAATACTGTTCATCGGGTTGAGGCAGCTCTGCAAACAAAATGGGCTTCTTTCACCCAGGGAATCTGGTTTGAAAATTGGACACTAAGTTACACTTCTAATTGAAATGAATTTGATGGTTTCAGAACAGTCCCCAGCGATCCCAGCCCACATCATAAAAACCACCATAGGCAAATTGGCACCATTCAGCCTTGGCTCAAACAGGCTGGGGAGTAAAGAAGATGTAAACTGAATTTGTGGTTGTTTTTATCCTCAGATAGACAGGCTGGGGGGAACTTCCAGAGGGCCATTTCTGGGTTGGATTACATCATTTTCCTGATGGGTTGGGGGGCAGTGTGGTATAGAAGAGAAGCTCTAGATTAAGAGTCTACTCTTGTCTCTGATAGCAACTGATGCTTTGTTATTTGGCAAGTCATCAAATTTTGTCACGCCTCAGCGTCCTCACCTGTAAAATGGGGAAATGGCATCTGTGAGACTCATGAGCTAGTGTCAGGCTCAGGCAACGACAGCAGAATGGTTTGCTCAGTAGATGAGGCAGTCCTCGAAACCCAGGGCTTCTGATTGTTTTACTAGTGTCCATTTCACCAGCGACATCCAAAGGACAAGATACTTGCCCTCCCATGAAACAGGTCTATGTTGTTAAATGAACTCAAAGCAAAGCATGGTGTCAAGATAAAGAGGGAGCTCAGGGACTGACAGTGAATTGTCACCAGGGTGCTCTGAACTACCTCATTACCCACAGCAGCTCCTTATTCATCACAGGTCCATCTACCAAAGCGACTACATACACACATTTTGTACCTACTATGAGCAATGCCAGCTCCAGAATGAATGTTCATTGCCAGACATGCAGCTAAGAGATTTCCGCTGTCCTCTCTACAGCTATGGCAGGATTTTAATAATTCTGTTTTACAGGCTAGAAAAGTGAGGGTCAGGAAGGTCACACAACTTATCCAAGGTCATGCAGCTGGAACATTATTGAGTGGAAATGACAGTGAATAGTCAAAACCCCACATTTTAACTGGTCACATGGCCATCTGTGATAATGGCAAGATTTCCCAGCCTTCCTTGCAGCTAGACCTGTTTTGGACAGTAGCCATAAGTGGAAATGAATGCTACATGTAATTTCCAGGAAGTGGCCATCCTTCTTTGGTCCTTCGTCTCTGGATGTCTGGAATATAAATGTGATAACTGTCACAGGAGTAGCTATATTGGTCCATAAGTGATCTTGAACATGGAGACCACTAAGAATAAAACAGAGTAGGAGCCTGAGTCACTGAGGACTTCTTGAAAGAGAAAGGCCAAAGTTTCTTGGCACTGCCTTACCTCTAGGTGTTTGTGAGAACAGGAAGTATACCTCTACTCTGTTTGAATCACTGTTCCCGTGCTTGCAGCCAAAGCTGTCCTAAATGATACAAGGGCTGAGGGACAGACCTCCCTGCAGAAGTTTGATTAAACTGGTAACTGAATGGTGAGTGGACAAAGAGTGCAAGTTAATCTGTTCTAGACAGAAAGACAGCATATGCAAAGGCCTAGAGGTAGAGAAACATGAGGATTTGGGGCAGGTATGAAGCAGAAAGAGGTCAAAGATTGCTATCAAGCTTAGACCTCTTTCAGTTACCATTACATGTGTTCCCTCCTCTTTTCCTTCCCCCCTCTCTCCAGTTTTCTTCTATTCTTTCTCCCTCTCTCTTTCTTTCTCTGTCCTTTCCTCCTCCCTCTCTCTTTCTCTCTGCCTTCATTTCTGCTTTCCTTCCTTTGTTTCTTCCTTGCTTCTCTTTGACAAATGTTTCTTGAGCACCAACTACAACTACATACCAGGCACTATACTGGAAACTAGGCACATACTCACATGGGACTGACAGTCTGTTGGAGGGACAGATATTAACTGGAGAGGTGGGAGTAACAGGAAGAACATGCGTTGCTTTCCTGTGATAGACACGGAGAAGCGCTGTGCAGAATCCCCTTCAAGAAAAGATTTGCTGCCCAACTACAGGAATTGCAGCTAGCTGACCACCTCCAGCTACTGGCTTCAGCAGAGTTGACCCCAGCATTTAGAGCTAAAAAGTTACATTCCTTGAAGAGTAGCCCCTGGCCAAGGACTGACAAGGCAGAGGCACTTAGGGCCAACCATTGCTGCCCTGCATGGAGCTCCTCTGCTGGGTAGCCTTTGGCTGGCAGTGACTTTTCAGCTCTGTACTGTGATTGTCCAGAGAAGCTGCCTTCTATAGGCCTGGAGGCAGGAAAGAGCATGTCATAGTCATAGGGGAACTGAAGGAATACTGGTGCATCTAGGGCACAGTGAGTGGAGGGACAGTGGGTGGCCAAGAGAGATGGAATAGAACATAATGTGTGACTTACATGGAGCTGGATTTTATACTAAGTGCACTGAGAAGATATGGAAAGGTTTTCTAAAATTCGCTCTAACTGTTGCATGGGTTGGAGGGGCCTAGAATACCAGGGTCCAGATGCAAGATGTCTGAGGGGCCTATAGAGGGAGAATTGGCAGTACTTGGTGACAGATTAGATCTTGGAGGGAGGAGGGTGCTGGGGTGCTAGAAAGGGAGGCACTGAGGCCAGGAAACTGAATAGAAGGATTTGCCATTTTCTGTGGCGCTGAGTATTGGTGGAAAGGAACATATTTAAGGAGTGAAAATTAAGAGCCCAAATGTGGACATGTGATTTTGTGACTGTTGTACACACAAGGGTGGGATTGAAGACTGGCCTGGCTAGGAGATAAGCACTAGAAGTTATCAACATGCCAAGGGAATTGCAAGCTCCAGGAGCTGCTAATGAAGTTTAAGGAACTCTTCCCTTCCCTTGGGCCATCTGCTATGGCTTCTTCCTGTGCTCCCCAATCCTCCTAAAACCTTATTTCCCTCCAAGAAGTCTTCGTGGGTGCAAAGGAGACAGGCCTGCCCTTTCTGCCTTTGAGACATCAACATCCTACATTCCTTCATCCCATCCTTAGCCTAGCCCTTTGTGTTCATCAGCTTTCTGGTCCTGTAACAAATACCCAAGACAACACCTAAAGAGGAAAGGGTTTATTTTAGCTCATAGTTTTGGCAATTTCAGTCCATGGTTGCTTGGCCCCATTCACTTCATGGTGGCCAGGAAGTCAAGGGAGAGGAAGAGACCAGCGTCCCAGTATCCTCTACCGGGACACACCCTCATGACCTAAGACCTTTCACTGCGCCCTGCCATTTAAAGGCCCACTGCCTCCCAATAGCAGCCACAGACTGAGGACCAAGCTTCTAATACATGGGCCTTTAGTGGACACTGCAGAGCCAAACTATAGCACCCTTCAACCCAAATGTCATTATTTGAGGAGTCTTTCTGGTAATCGCCATGTCCCATCATCCTTACAGACAAGACTTCCACTGCACTGAGGATCAGTGGCTTCAGACAAGGAAGGGGTGCCTTCTTCCTGGAAGCCTAGGGACTTGGGAAAGCACCTCTTCTGGCTGCCTATCTCTAAAATGCCTCCAATAAAGCACTCTGCCAGCTAATATCTTGAGGGCACCTCGTAGATATGCAGTACCAGCATGTTGAATGTATGAGGTCATTTCATCATTTGGTTGCCTGATCAGCGTGTCTGTCATAGAGCCCATCTCTTCGATTTTACCTTTCAGCACAGATGAAAACAAGCGGGCCATTATTTTCCAGGCAAGCACTTGTCAAATCCAAGTTCCTCACAGAGGAGGAGCTCCCTGCAGAGTGAGAAGCAATCGTGGGAGAAGAGCTCCATCGTTCTCATGTGTATACAATGGGGTGACAATCCCACATCACACGCCTTACAACTAAGTTGGTATGAGGCGCTTTGGCCTTTACAGAAAGACAGCAGTGGGCTTATACACCATTCACTCCACCACCACCACCACTCCAACCTGTCTTATTTATTGGAGTGATCCCAATTCCTCTCATTTTCCCTTAGGTATGACATTTGGCAGCAAAATATTTAATACATATAGACCTTGGGAACCAGCACTGATTCAAAGACAACAAGCAGAGTGCCGGACCTTTGTCCAGTGTTGGCCCTGTAGTCTTGTTTCCTCTGCTAGTAGCCCAGCATGGAGCTGGTGGGAAGTCTCCCCTCCCTCAGTGTGTTACATGGATGAGTGGGTGGGGAAAATATCCAAGGCCCTGCCTAGTCCCTGTGGAAGCAAAGGAGGCCTCTCCTTCACTGTCCTGATTCAGTAAAGAGCACTCATGTGAACTAATCTTCTGGGAGGACCTTCAGTGTTGACCAGTGACATCCGTGCCAATGTGAGCTTGGAGGACATTCATTTATTCAGCAGAGGTGTCCTGTCCCCACCTCTCTAGTGCCTGCTGCCCAGCTAGGTCATGCCCAGAGTTTCTCCCTTGCCAAGAATTTTCCATTCTCCCAGTATGATCTATAACATCCCCCTTTGCCCAAGGTAGCCAAGAGTCAGTTTCTGTCACTTGTACTCCCACAGATTCCAAACAGATAACAGGAGATTTCTGAATAGGGCACCATATTATCATTAATATCCAGCATCACTGAAGAGGAGAATTAATTAGCACCAACCCTCTTACTTCACCTACCAGTGGGGCGGTCCACAGAGGATTTATCCCTGAGCCACTAATGAATTTTGCAACTGTCACAAAACAATGCAAATAAGTAAGATCCACATCTGCTGAACACCATCATGAGGTCAAACTGTGGGTAAATAGATGCTTGCTTCAAGGAGAGGGTAAATCCTAAGGTGAGGAGTGACAGAGCTTTGTTTGCATAAACCCAGAAAGGTATTATGGGTAGGATACTAATTAAATCATGCTCCTGGGCCTCACAGAGCCCCAGCTCAACGGCTTCAGCTTGTTGACAAACTGAACGCAGAGCCCCCAGAGAGAGCACTAACATTTTGATGAACAGGATTTGTTGGGGTGATGTTTCCTAACTAGCATTTTAATCTAATTTTTGACGCTTTAAATGAGCAACCTGGAAAAAATGTTCTGATAAAAGAGAAGCAAACATTGAATGTCCAAGAGATGAAACTTCCATCTAATCTTAGTCCACTGGACTGGCTTGCCTGGAAGGATCCTGTGCTAGCCCCAACCGGCCCTAGGCCTTCCTTCCATCCGGCTTCTCATTCCCCTCCCAGACGCACACACCCCTGGGAGAACATCCCTGAATAATATGGAAGCCACCTCGGGTTTCAATGAAGTTTTAATGAGTCTGAGAGTCTGTCTAAGACCCCTGAAATCTTTCCTTTTTGTTCTTCTTTCCTTTTTGAAGAAATTAACCTGATAGCAGCTACTGTCTTCACAGAAAGGGCTATTATTTTCAGGTTGAAATGAAAGAACCCTTCTCAGCTGGAGTGGAAGGTTGGTCATTAAAGGACCCGCAGTGGCCATGAGATGTACCCACTCTCTGAGAGACACTGACCAGGTACGTCAAACTCCTTGTAATTGACTAATGACCCTGGTCCACCCAACTCCACCATTCCCATCTTCATTTGCACTACATGGCCTCTTTCAGCTCAAAATTTCATGCTTCGCTGGAGGATTAGAAAGCCTCTTTTATCTGAGAATATGCAGACAAATATGAACTAATTAATGCTTCCACTAGCCCCCTGGGAGTGTTCAATTGTCCTATGGCCCACCAGCTTCCCAGGGATTCTTGACTTAGCACTGGTTCCCTGCTTGGTCTCCCCTTCCCCACCCCCACCCCTAACAACTCTTAATCCTGCATCCTCCAAAATACTTTTAGAATCTATCCACCCTGTGTCATCTCTGCTACTCCAAGTTGTTTGACTTGACTAGGAAATCAGACCCCCACTTTTTCTCTTGTCCCTCCAATCTATTGCCTGATTCTCTACCTCCCAGGCAGAGGGAGATTTCTAAGACATAAGTGTGGGTAATTCATTTCTTGCTTAAAGGCCTGAGGTGAATGTCTTACTGCAAACCTCTCCCTTCAATCCCCATCCTTCCCCAACACTGGTTTTCTTTTGATTTCTCAAACACCAGGATCCCTCCTGCCCCGAGGCCTTTACACATGTTGCCCCCTCTTCCAACACTAGGACCAGCAAGTGCCCAGGTATACCTGATCTCCCAAGAATTCTTCTAAACCTTTGAGTTTCAAGGTGGTTTCTTATGCAACAATATGGTGACTACAGCTAACTGATACACCGTCAATTCTTTCTTCCAACAAGAACACAAGGATTTCATTTTGGAGATCCTTTCTCTACTCTCTATCCCCAGGATTCTGATTGGGATGATCCCACCCTCCAGACCCAGCCAATCATCACTTTCCATCCCTCTAACCAGAGGACTGGATCAGACTCAGTATGTGACTCAAGCTATGTCAATAAAACATATAATCCAGAAAATTTCCCTAGAAGCAATGAGAAAGAAGAACATCCTTCTAATAGAGTTTCCAATCTCCTAGGCAACAAAACTAGAGCTGACTCCAAGAAGAAAGAGCAGGGCTAAAACCCAGAGGGAAACTAAATCGAAAAGAAAGACACAGAGGTCTGAAGACATCGATCAAGTGCCTGGATCCAGCTACTCCTGATGCTCTAACCCTGGGATAAAAGTTATTTTAACTTGGTTTCCAAGTCACTTGTGACATC
Organism: Heterocephalus glaber; assembly: GCF_053883595.1. Taxonomy (NCBI): domain Eukaryota; kingdom Metazoa; phylum Chordata; class Mammalia; order Rodentia; family Bathyergidae; genus Heterocephalus; species Heterocephalus glaber. The sequence continues at coordinate 9,451,595 of NW_028258340.1, read as the reverse complement.
AAAACTTCTAACTTGTGTAAGTTCCTATTTGTGTCTACTTCAGCCCTAACATTGTACCCTTGTCTTCAACCATGTACACCCTGACCAGGTCCTTGTCTCAGTTTTTTCCCTAACTCCCTTGTCCTTCTGAATCTGTGGCCTTATCTTTAGGGCCAGCTCTATCACTTCCCTCTTCTTAGAAACTGAATAGGAGGCAGCAATTCCTTTCAGAAAACAAGAGTGGAATCTCAAGGTCCCAACCACGTCATATTTCCCCTGTGAGCATCCTCACCAAGTCAGGGGGAAGACTGGCAGGGTAAATGGCTTGATCTGAATACAGCAAGAACCAATGAGACCTGTGCTCTCTGCCACTGTTTTGAAAATCTGGTGGTTGCAAGACCTAGAGGAAGAACTCAAGTTCCAAGAAATACCACTGGACCAAAGCGCAATGTGTGGAGCTACCAAATGTTTGATCTGTTGGTATCATATGTGGCAGTCTTCAGGCAAACTTATCGCAAAGTTTCTACTAAGCACTGTTTTTCAACATGTCCCAGAGTTTGTTAATTAAGCAACAATAGCCTATTTTGATACAGCAAAAAGTGTGATAAGAAAGAAATATTTCTGTGTTTTAACCAAAATATGAATGAATGAGTAAATAAGTAAATAAAATTTACATGTAAGTTAGTAAATAAATGAAACATTCAAGTAACTTCTTCTTTCAGAGAATTCAGACAGAAGCTCAGTATTTATTGAGATGAAACTGCCATTACTTTCAATGTTTTTGGAATTTCTATTTTGAAAGACAGTCTTCTGAAGTTATACAAATTCTAGTTTGGTGACTTATTAAGCCATGATACTAGTTTAAGATCTTTTAAAAGTCTTCCTTTTCATCCCTCCCTCTCTTGGTGTTTGAGGCCTGTTGATGCCTGATCTTAGTCACAGAGTGATTCATGTTCTTACGTGTCACCTAAGCCCCAAGAGACTGATCTGTACCTCTGAGACACAATCTGAGGTTAGCTCATTCTGACCTTCTGCTAGATATCACCTCCACTCTTAAGTCTTAATAATGTAAAATCGTTCTGTTTTTAGTTATCAGTTTCCAAAGGTACAATCTGACCTGATATAAAATCTGTTCCTTCCAAAACAGTAGTCACACAGAGGTGCATGGTAACTCAGCTTCTTTGCCACTCCGTACTATTTCCTTCAGTGGTTTCCAGGAAATGTAAATGTGTGGCTAAAAAGTGGTTACTCAGCTGCTAAAAAGGATCTGGGAGTTGGATTTTTAAAACACTATGTAGAAATAGCTGATTCCAGGACTGAGTCTAGGAAAGAAGATGATCCTGGAACTTCTTGTTCAACCACAAAGATGTACTCAAAGAATGGTGGGGACATGTGAAAAAGACATGGGGGCCAGCCAAAGGGTACTCTCTCTTGACATTATTGGGAAAATTTAAATATCAAATAAATAATCTGAAACCCATGAGTTTATGATGTAAACAAAGCAAAATAAAAATGAAAAGAAAGTTCTTCCTTATATAGACTACTAGCCAATTAATCTAGAGGAAATGATAGACTTAGAAAGTCATCATTTTGCAACCATCAGAGGAATGATTGATACAGGTGAGAATTTTCACTAGATGATAAAAACTATTGGGTGAAAGTTTGCTGGGGAATCTGATAGTCACACTTTCAAAGTACTTGCTCATGATTATTAATTGATTGTGAAAGGAAAAATTATGCCATTACAGTGGAGTGATCTGGTAGATACTTAACTAACAGTAGAGATTAATGTCAATATTAGGACAAAGCAACATCCTATCCTCCTCATAGTATGCACTGAGAAGAATCCAAAACTACTTCTCGGGTGCTTCTGCCAAATGACCTCACCTGAACCCAATCCTGAGGACATTTTCTACAAACCTACAGTGAGGGACATGTGTGTTCCTGAATTAAATCTGGGGTCAGGAACAAGAACAAAAAAAAATGCTACAAAGGATATTATGAGGGAAAAGACAAATTTTGCATATGGACTATAGATTAAATAAGATTGTATCAAGATAGGATTTCTGAATTTGATCATTCCACAGTGGCTTTAGAAGAAAATATTCTTATTTTTAAGAGCTATATATTAAAGCATTTAGGATAAAGAGTCCTGATATCTATAACTTGTTCTTATCAGAATTATAATGGTAAATGTACATTTATGTACATGTAATGTGTGCATGTATGTGTGTACATGTTATATACATAGAATGATTCAAGAAGTGTGGCAAAACGTTGGCTATTTAGGAATCCAGGTGAAAATACATGGAAATTCATTCTACTACTTTCAACAATGTTCTGTAAGTTTGATTTTTTTTTTTGAGAATGAAAACATCCACACACACACCCTTAAAAGCTCCCTGTCAGATAAATGCAGGACACCATCCCTTTAAGGCAGGCAGTGACTGTTAAAGACCTGTATCTTCCCTGACCAGTATGGGTACCACTTGCCACAAACTTTAAATAATTTGTGACTATGTAAATAAAATCTTAAATAAATTAAAACTGAATGTAATTTGAAATTCACTTCCTGAGTCTTGGTAGCCACGCTTTAAGTGCCCAGTAGCCACATGTGGTCAGTGGCCACTGTACTGGACAGCACAGACATGGAATGATTCCATCAGCACAGGAAGTTCTATTGGACACGACCTGCCTTTGCCATTTAGTGAATAACCTTGGGCAAGTTTCTTTACCTCTCTGAGCTGCCTCTTCCTTAGCTATATGATGAGGATCATCACTGTCCTGCCATGATTTTGTGTGAGAGAGAATTTAAGGACTCCTTTGTGTGCTTATGCTTGCTGAAGACACATGGGATGCCCTGAAATCAGTTTCTGGACTTCTTCAAAGAGAGCCGACTCCTCAATGCCCACCCAGATGTAGGGATCCAGCTTGCCAGGACTGAAGCCATCTTGGTCACAACCACCATCTTGCCCATGAGGTGACCTTGGCATGCATCCCAAGCCCTGTGGAACAAATAACATTCAAATAGCCAAGCATGCTGTGCCAAGACACTGATGCCCAGACCAATTCTAACTGGTGTTCAACATTTCAATAGTTTTTGAGAAAGATCAGATATGGGCATATATACCCCATTCTCCTGCCTCAGGGTGCAGGGATCTACCTGTCTCATTGTCTCCCAAAACATGTTCTTTCCATAAATTCCCAACAAATGGTACTTTGCAATCATTCTATCTGCTACTTTCTTCAGTCTCACTGCGCCTTTGGTGGTCAGTTCTCATGCTTTGGGACCAAGTTTTCCCAAAACATGGGAGAACCATTCCAGCTTTCCTTCCCACCAGAATCCTCTGGCTTCTCATCCATCTATTCTTCCCATCACTGTTGTGCCTGTTCTATTCTCACCTATCTTGCTCAGGACAGATTCCCAAGTCCTCCTTGGCTGTTTGACATTTGGCTTGGGTGTTCTGTGAGCAACACCCAGCCTCAGTTCTCAACTTTCTGCTGCTGCTATTGTGTCTTTCTAACTCCTATATGCTCCCCTATTCAGTATTATTGGCCTTTCTTGCCTCCCAAGAAACCCAGCCATCCTTCACTTCAACCATAAATGACTAAGCCAAGCCTTGATTCTTAGTGCTACAGATACCTTGAAATGTGGCCATGGCATCCATTTAGCTCCTGAATCAGATAGCAGCCACCTTCCTTGATAAGATCTCCCAGACACTTTCAGTTGTCCTCTGCATTCCCATTAGGGCCTATGAGACATACAGCTGCCTTACATACCACTGGGGAGTTGAGGATTATTCCACATGCTAGCTCAGTTTCTCTCTCTCTCTCTCCTTCCTTCCCTCCCTCCCTCCCTGCCTCTTGCATATTGCATCTTTCAAAGACAACTGTACCAACAGATTCTACCGCACATGCTTTTCTTACAATATGAAATTCACACTCATTCTTCAAGAAACAGGGCCTGTGTTCTCTTTTCTTGAACCCTAGTAGGCCAATGATGGGATGGTACAAGTGATTCTGTATAGAGGTCATAGAAAGACAATGTAGCTTCAACCTGGTCCTTTTGGTTTGCTCACTTTTGGATCCCAGTCACTATGGTATAAGAAAGCTCAGGCCACATGGGAAGGCCATATGTAGGGTGACTGTTCCCACTCAGCCCCGGGCAACTGCTAGACATACGTGAACAAGCCTTCAGATACTGCAGCCCCCAGCCTTTGAACTGACCCAACTGATGCTTTGTGGAACAGAGAAAAGCTGTCCCCACTGCACCCTGTCCAGATGGCAGATTTTCAAGTAAAATTAATGTTGTCATTACTTTAACCTGCTACATTTGGAGGTTTTTTTTTTCCATTACCCAGTAGCAGATGATCAGAACGCTGCCTAATCAAACTGCACTGCTGCTTTTACTCTGTTGCTAGATCAACAGCTGTAGCCAGTGAGTGCCACGGGACCACCATGCCTGGCAATTTCTAAACTTGAGTTTGAAATGCAGAACAAGGAAGTCCCACTGTCCCTGATGTCCCCTTCAACCTCCAGGATCTCGGTCAAGGGTGGCAAGGCAAGAGTCTAACCATGTGCTTCCCCTACTGGACAGGTGTTTCTCTTCCTGTCTTCAAGGAATTTCTCCTTTCTCAAACCTCTTCCTTCCCAAGAAAACACATGCCTTTCCCTTTTGTCGGGGCCATAACATCAGATGGAATGCTAACATACACATAAAAGAAGGTCCCAAAATATTTCACTGGCCACACAAATAAGCAATTGACTTTATTCCACAATCACAGTGGGACAGGCACCATTAGAGGAGGATGACATACCATGAAGGCCCCGAATTTTTGTGAGAGGGATTCTAGATGTTCTTGATATATTATAGAATCCACAGATGACAGGTGCAGAAGCAGAGACTCACAAAATACCTTAATCATATTGCCTGGCTAGGATCTATTTATAATATCTCTCTACATGCAGAGGGAATACTTCTTTCACCTTTCATCCCATTTCCATATGCTTCACTCTCCTCACCCTCAGGAAAGCCTAGATCTGTGGAGGCTCCTCCCTTACAAAGAAATCTGCAATAATTTCATCATCCCTGGCAACAAGACCATCCTCACAATGAGCTGTCCTTTCACTTTTATGAGGATGTGCATGTATTCAACCCAACCCTCTTTACACAGTCTCATTCATGTTCTGTGTCATTATAATTGCTAATAATGGTATGGTTTCAAATTAGCAGAACTCTTGGACGTCAGTGCAGTAGACACTTGTGGTGTGGCAGTCCAATCTCTGTTCTCTAAAAGCTGACAGCCTCATACCAATGTCGGCTTCCAATACACATGGCACTCATGTTTTTTCCAAGTGTCTCCATTTTCCAGACTATAGTTGACTTGCTCAGGGGCAAACGTATGACAAAACCTGAGTGAGAGTTTCTCTTTAAAACATGAATAGAGGCTCCCAGAAACCCAAGCTAGTTGTTCAGTTGCATTAATGGCAAGGTTCTAGATAGGAAGTTTCATGGTAGAGGAGACAGTGAGCTCTGATGTCTAGCTGTTGCTGGGAAACCAAGAAGTAGCTCTCAGTAGCTGTGCAAAATGGCATGGATTCTGCTCTTTCGTGATCATACGGATAACAGGTCTGACCACCAAGCCCATAGGTTGACAAATGACATGTCTGACTCAGTTTGAGTTCCCCCAGAAACAGATCTCAAGAGAAGACTTGAATGTAAATTGTTTTTTAATTTTTTCAGAAAGATCAATGAGGAAATTTTAGTTAGTTGGGGTTCTTCAAAGAAATAGAACAAATAGGATCTGTGCATGAGGAGAGATGGAGATGGAGATGGAAATGGAAGTGGAAGTGGAGATAGAGACAGATTTGCTTTTAAGAAATTGGTTCACACAATTGTAGGGCCTTGCAAAAATGAAATCTTTAGGAGTGGAGACCCACACAAGAGCTGATATTGCGACCTCAAGTTTGAAGGCAGTCTGGAGAATTCTTTCTTTCTCCTGGGACCTCAGTCTTATTTCTAAGACCTTCAAGTTATTGGATGAGGACCACTCATACTATGGAGTAGGCTGCTTTACTTGAAGTCTACTGATTAAAATGTTGATCTCGTCCAAAACATACCTTCACAGAAACATCAAGAATAGTTTGATGGAAACCTGCACACTACAGACTAGCTAAATTGACATAAAAATTTAAAATCACAGGAAATGAGACAGGGGATGGAAGGAAGCTGATAAAGGGTACATTAAGCAAGTTATCATTATGTGCAACTGGGGCATGATCTCACTAGTGATCTCTGAGAGAACACATGGAAGATCCATCTTAGACTTGTTCTACCTGAAGAGCAAGGGAGCTGGAAGAAAGCCTGTTTCCTTTTCTATAAAAGGAGAACTCTTATCTCACAGAGTTGTCGTAGACATTAGGAATAGTGTATGTCTTAAATTAGTATCCCTAAAAAGCAGAGGACTTTTGAATATGGGTGGTTCATTTTGGGGGGGTGAGCTCGGGGGACAGAAGCAAGAGAAGCAGGGAAATAAAGAAAAGACATGGAAGCAATGCATTACTGAGGTCTTTGATGAAGGCAGTGAGGGCTTGATTCCACAAAGCCTTCTGAAAAAGCAAAGAATGACTTCTAGACTTGTCTATTCCAAACCCAGAAGTCTAGGTCATTCCCTATTAGTTGAGCTGAGTGTCCCTCCTATAGAGTTATCCCTCCCATGTTTCTGGGCTTTGCTTGAAGGCCTAACAGGTTGACATGCCTTGATGAAGGCCATGAGTCAGAAGCAAATGGAGAGATGCATGTTGGGTGCTGCTTGCGGTGAAACTCCTACAGGGATCCCTATCACTGCAGTGGAGGTACTCCAAAAGGATGTGACTCAGGGCACCCCAGGCATCTGCTACAGTGTCTAAAGTGCCTGGAACTTTACTACCATCAAAATGGCAAGAATGTAAAAGGTGAGTATACCAAGTGTTGAAGGAAAAGTGGAGCGAGAAGACCTCTTGTGCATTGTGGGTGGGCTGGTAAGCTGGTGCAGCTCTTTTGAAAAGTGATCTAGTTTGGCTTGGTGACATTTTGTTGGCACATCCTTTATGATCTAGTGACCACCCTCCATCCCAGATGTACAGCCCAGAGGAACTGTCCCATGCACAAATTCATAAGGGCACCTTTATAAAGATCTTCACTACTGAGCTCTCAGTGGTGACAACCTGGCAGAGAGGTGGCCACAATGTGGGTGTCCACCCTTAGGGGGAAGATAGAAAAAACAGAATGAATGCACTTTACAAAATACCACGCAGCTGTAAGAAGCAACACACAAAATCAATACACAGTAAGGATGATAGCTCTTTATGACACTACATTGAGAGAAAAAAATGAATGAGATTTATAACATGATGCCAGTTATAGAAAGTAAAATAGCACTCACAAAAAAGCACTGCCTAGTTTACATGGATGCATGTGTACTTCAGGACACAGATCAGGATGACTGTACGGGGGTGGGGCAAAGGTGAGGATTGGGGATGAATTAAAGGAAAAGGAAGTTGGACGGGTAACAAAATGCAGAGCTTTACATAGACCAAAGCTCACTATGTGCTATGAACTGAGATATATGATTAACCATTTCCCTTTACTTGAAAGCCTGATTAGATATTTTTAAAGTAGATAAAGTGCCTGGAACACAGTAGGTGTTCAATAAATGGTTGCTAAGAGTGTGGATGAAGGAGAAATTGAGCAATTTTCCACAAAGATGGAAGCTAAACATGCCATCTTAAAACCAGAAGGCAACAAAAGAACGGTTTTCTCTACCCCATGCCTCGTATCTAGGGAGATGAGCATTGGGTGAGTAGACGCCATGAATTTGAATGGGAAGAAAATCATACATTTATTCTCACTAACTTCTGACTATAATTTAGCCTGTCTATAGTTGTATTAGTAGTATCTGTGAGTTTCTCACAAAAAGAAATCATAGATATTTTTACATCACATTATAGTTGTTGTAGGTATAATGAAATATGGTCAGCCCTGCTTGGAAATTATGGTAGTTATTAGACCTGCCACTAAATCATATTTAATGCATTAATAAAAATGTATTTATCACATATCTGGTGTTTTATATTTTTGTAACTGTATTTTAACCTCATTGGCTTCCTTTGTGATTCCCTGTATTCTTTTTCATGTATTTAAACTATTATTTTGAAAAAAGATCCATAAGCTTTACCAGATTCTGAAGAGGCCATGGCATAGCAAAGGTGAAGGTGCCATAAATAGGCTCCCTCAGTATCTCCTTAAGTCTGTATAATTTGAGGATTTTAAGGCAGAAAGAAAAGCACAATTAGGACTCTCCATTGTGCCATCCTCACTGGCCAAGAAGAAGTTCAGTGGTGACCTCAGCACTGTGGTGTCATTCAGCTGGTGCCCCTCAGTTCTACAGAGATGGGGACAGGGGAAGCAAAGAAAAGGAGAGTAGGGGGAGGGAAAAAGAAAAAGAAAGAAATGGGAAGATAATTTTCCTGGCTTTTTTGCATTACTGAATTGAACTTTACTTTTAATAAAAGTATTATTAATAGAAATGGTGTGCTCATTATTTTGCATATAGTGGACATTCAAAGACATGGTCTGTGAATAATTACTTCAGCTGTACCAGGCTAGGGTGTTTCTCTTTCTCTGAAGATGGTTAAGCAATTATCATTAGGTTCTAGGGTGAGCCTCTTCCCAGGCTGTGGAGAAGTGTAAACAATCTCTATTGTTTTCTTCCACTTGTTTCCCTGGAACCAACAGAAACCCTCAATTAGGCCCAGAGTTCCTGCCCTGGGTCTTGTATACAGAAATATTCTGATGCTGTAACTGCCATTTTCATCAGAAGGCCCCCAGGGCCAGAGGCTCTCCTCTCTACACACAGACCTTAAGTATAACTCGTTTACTTGGGAAATGTAAGAAATTCCAGTTAGAGCACAGAACAATTAGACTCACAAGGGAGGGCAGCTAGTGGTGGGTGAGTCATTGTCTTAGTCACTTTTCTCGTTGCTGGGACAAAATACTTGACATCTGTAACTAAAAGAAAGAGAGTTTTACTTTGGGTCACGTTTCAGTCCTTAGTTAGCTGGCTCCAAGGTAAGAAAGTGTGGCACAGGAGGAATAGCTGCTCAGCTCATGGCAGACAGGAAGCAGAGAGACTCAAGGGAGGAACCTGGGAGGGAAATAGACCCTTCTGGGTCATGCCCACAGTGACCCACCTCTTTCAACTTTATCCCACCTCCGAACGGCAAGTCAGCTATAATGCCCCCATAATCTAATCACCTTTAAAAAGCCACTGCCCATGACTGCATGAGGCTTTGGTGGGGGCATCTAGATATAAACCATGATATTCTGCTTCTGACCCCCAAAAGACTCATACACATCTCTTTATGCAAATTGTATTTAGTTTATCTAGTATTTAGTATTTACTTTCATAGTCCTAATAGTTCCAGCATTGCTGAAAAGTCAAAGTACAAAGCTTCCTCTGAGACTTAAATCAAACTCTTAGCTGTAAGCCCTTGTAAATATCAAAAAGAAGTTAAACACTTTGAACATGCAATGGCACAGGGTAAGCATTACCATTCCGAAAGGGAGGAAGATGGGTATAGAAAAGAATGGGACTAAAGTAAGACCATAATCCAGCAGGGAAAACATTGAATCATGTAGTTTCATGTCCAGCACCCAGGGCAAGTTGTGACAACAAAGGGCTTGGGTAGTCCTACCCATATGGTATTGCCAATAATTATAGTTCTCATGGAGTCTCTCTTGGGCTGGGTTTCCTCCCTCCTTGCAGTTGTCCTTAGATGTTCCATGTTCCTGGCTTTTCCCACTTCCTGTGGCCTCTACTGTACTTTTGGCTTCACTTTCACAGTTTCCTATACTGCCCTCTCAGGGACAGATTGCCTGGCCTCCTAGGCCTTCTTCAGAAACCTGAGTGGAAGTCTCCCTGACTCAACAACTCCTGCATTCTTTATGCCTGAAAAATCCAGCACCACATGGATGACACCAAGGTTTGCCACCAGGTCAAGCAGTAGCCAACCTCCTTTGTATCATGATTGCAAAGGTTTCCAAGTGCCTGGATGACTAAGCAGTAGGCAGCACAATGCCCTGGGGCTCTCTTGTCAAAGTGAAGTCTCTCACTTTTGCAATTTTGAGCCTACAATGGTGGCACCTTACTGGTTCCCTACATGCTCTCAAGGCATTTTTCTTATTGTCCTGTTGTAAAGTACTCGGCTTCTTTTTATTCATTTTTTATTTATTTATTTATTTTTTGGTACCGGGGATCGAACTCGGGACCTTGCACTTTCGAGGCAGGTGCCGGAACCACTGAGCTAAATCTCCAGCCCTAGGCTTCTTTTTAATGCTAATCTTTTCCACAATCAAGCTCTCCTCTGCTCCTTCCCTTGCACTTCTTTTCTGGCAAAACTGAAAACTTTGGGGGGGGGTGAGACTGAGTCTCACTATGTAGTTTAGGCTGGACTTGAACTCACTATGTAACCCAGGCTAGGCTCAAACTTGTGGTGATTCTCCTGTCTCAGTCTCCAAAGTGCTGGGATTGCAGGACTATCCTACCATACACAGCAAAACTGAAAACATTTTAAATGGGTCTTTGATTGTGATTTTCAGTATGAACCTGGCTAAAAGCTTCCAACAGCATCCCTTCCACAGCCTCAACATTGGACTGCCTTGAAATTTCCTTGGCCAGGTTAATCATCCTGCCACCCTTAATCTCAGTATCCCACAAAGTCTCAGGACATGAGCAAAATATAGACAAATTTTCTGACAGAGCATAACATACATGTCCTGTAGTCCAATTGCTAATGGAGTCCTTGTTTCCAACTAAACCTCTTCAGCCTGGTTTTTACCATCTTCCCTTTGATCAGCATTCTGGTCTTCTGAACTCTGACCAGAATCTCACTTCAAGTTTGTTTTACAGTATCTTAGGGCTTCTCCAGGGTGCATCTCTAAACTTTTCCAAACTTCTCCTGTGAACCAGTTCCAAAGGCTTCTCAACCACCTGATCAGGCAACAATCAAAACAATGACCCCCACTCCTGGTAACAAAATCTGTCTATAGTCACTTTTCTCTTTGCTGGTACAAAATTCCCAACACCCACAACTAAAAGGAAAGGGGATTTATTTTGGCTCACATTTCAGTCTATCGTCAGCTGGCTCCAAGGCAGAATGATATGGCACAGGAGAAAGCATGGTGAAAGGCATGGTGGAAGAATAGCTTCTCACCTCATGGCAGATAGAAAGCAGAAAGCGTCAAGGGAGGAGTGGGAAGGGAGATATACCATTCCAGGTCATACCCACAGTGACCTGCCTCTTCCAACCCAATCCCACCTCCTAAGAGAAAGTCAACCATAATACCCCCATAATCTAATCACCTTTCAAAAGTCACCACCTATGATCACATGAGGCTTTGGGAGACATCTATATATAAACAATAAAAATTATAAATTCAACTGCTGCCCATGGTTGACCAGGTCTCATTCTCCTGGGGATACTCTAGGAAAGAGCATAGAGCATGTGCTTATACCTCAGAACTATCCAATTCAAGGGTGGAGAGAGTTGGGGTATTTATATAACAACCCTCCTAGCCACTGGTTGTATCAGGGCTGTTCCCAGGAGACAACATTTCCTCAGTGCTTCCAGCTTGCACAGGCAAAGTGGCCTTTCAGAGTTTTTTTTAAAACCTTTGGGCACAGAGCTTCAGACATTGGCTGCTGGAGGGAAGAGCCAACCGGGTGGGGGAGGCAGGAGAGGATATGATAGGGACCTGATGGTATCTGCCACAAACCTGATGCTCACGAGCCATCTGCTGCTCCTCAACCTAACAACCTCTTCACCTCTCTCCATCCTTCCAAGAGGCCAGTGCTCTCCAAAGGTTGAAAATGGGAGACTGTGAACCAAATGAGGTTCTTGAATATATTTTGTCTGGCCCTAATGGCTTTCAAACATTTTTGTAAATGAACCAACTTCTCAAAATCACAAGGTTTCACTTGCAAACATGACTTTTAATTTTCTCTAGAAACATCTATTTGGCAACACTAGACCCTAAACTAGATGATCCCCAATGCCATATGGCTTCAAGGGTCTAGACTTTCCTCTTTTCTGCCAAAGTAAAATGACTTAATGGAAACCTTTTACAGCCTGTGGTCAAAGTCTCTCTCACCCTTCTTTGTGGCGGGGAGTACTTTGTGTTGTTTTGGAGGGAAGTGGGGGAGATGTTTCATTTTTATTTTTTGTTTTGTTTGGTAGAAGACAGTGTAACTTCATGCATTTTCACATAGTTGGGAAGTGGCAAATTTGGTTTAAAAAATCCAGGTAGCCTCAGCTGTCCTACTAGGGTTTTCGAGCCAGGATGCTGTAGCATCAGCTGGCAGCCAGCTACTTGCAGGGAAGGCCCAGCCATCTGTTCCTGGAGACGGTAAGAAAGCCAGCTTTTCCTCGCTCCACACCTGCCCCCAAACTCAAGCTCAGGGGTATTTTATAACCCAAGAACAGCTCTTGTTTAGGCCAAATAGGGTACCCCAAATTCCTGCACTCTCTCCTGAATTCTCCATCAGCTCCTTGCTGGTTTGAGCTAGCACAGGATAAATCAGCTAGCTACCTCCAGCTCAGAGAGTCTGAGGCTGCTGGGTTCCAGCCAACCCCTGGAGGCCACCGACTGTGCCTATCAACAGAAGTGGGAGTCGAGGGCTCTCAGCCCATCACTGAGCAGCTCTGGATGTCGGCAGCTGATGACACAGGCTGGCCCCTGATTGCCAATCGAGATAGCGCTTTGAAACATCCCAGCCCCGCTGCTGCCCTCAAACACAGCTGTGATTAGTCTAGTCTCCCAGGCCTCGGAGAAAAACTCCAACAACTCTGAATCATAATGGGAAAGCCAGCCTAAAAGGGTGAAAATTCTGAATCTGGAGCCTTTTGAACAAAATGAAGTTTCATTCATTTTGCATGCATGAAATAAGGACCAAGGAGCTGATCAAGGAGCAACTCCAGCTTAATGAATGGATAAGAATCGTCAATGAGGTCACTTTCTTCTTTTGAGAGAAGAAATGGGTACCGTTGACATGATTTTCAAGTCCTTAGGAACAAATTGAATTCTTGACTGAGCTGGAAGTTGCCTTTCCAAATGTGATGAGAACGTGGCTTTGGCATCAGATGGCTGCTGATCTGAATCTGGGCTCTGTCACTCACTAGTGGTGTGACATTGTGCAGGCCTTGAGCTCTCTGTTCTTTGAAATCGTCACCCACAAAATGGAGAGAATAACAAAACTACTCTCAGGAAGTTGCTTTAAAGATTGAATGAGACAACCATGTAGAGCACTCCAGACAGAACGTTGCTGGAAATCAGATTTCAGTAAATGTTGTGTAGTATTGTTGTATTATTATGAATGATTTTTTTTCCAAGGATAGTGCCAAGACTAACATCAGTTCTGGTTCTTCATGACAAAAAAATAAATCCAAATGTCTGAAGAGTGGGGCCTGAATTGAGGAGCTCTTCCCAGTATCTTGCTGTTCTCTGGGCCCTTGTCATGGTGAATTTGATAAGAAATTCAGGGTGTGTGCTCTTGGCAGACAAAAGCCCACAGCAGGGCTGCTCAACATTGTCCTGAGCAGGAGGTGGTGGGGAGGGCAGGGGCCTTGCCTCGGTGGAGTGGCGGAGCGAGACCTCGGCACCAGGCCTGTGAACCTGAGGAATCTGTGTATTCAGCTGGCCTCCAGTGCCTCCCTGCTCCTCTGCAGGTGGAGGTGAAACAGCAGAATCCAATTTTTTGTCACCTTGTGAAATCATGAGACTCCGTTCCCATTGCGTCTGTGTCATCAGAGCACAAGGGACACATGGGGTAATTGCTGTTGCTGGGTTACTCCTTGTAAGTTCAAACAGTTTCACATGCTGAATGACAATACATCTGCCGTGCCCTGGGTAAATTAAACCAAGGCTTCCTGCCTAGGTAGGCTTTGCCAGGACTCAGGCCATCTGCTTTGGGTGAAGGCAATTCCTCACAAAGCAGGAACTCAAACTGTGAAGTGCCCACTGGCCTGTGGGTTCCTTTCCCCTCTGCCTTCCTCCCCTTTCCCCCTTCCTCTTCCCTCCTTCCTCCCCATGTCTTTTTCTCTCTCCTTCCCTCTGTCCCTCCCTCCTGCTCACCTTCCTGCTTCCTTCTTTCACTAATTCCTTCCTCCCTTCCCTTTCTCTTTGTTATTTCTTCCTTCCTCCCTTCCCTCTTCCTTCCTGCTTTTTCATCCTTCCCTCCTACCCTCTCTCCTCTTTCCCTCTTTCTTATTTCTTTTCTTCACTTCTTTCATCTTACCCTCCCCTTCTTCCCTTCTTCTCTTCCTCTTTCCTTTCTTCTTTTTCCTTCCTTCCCCCTTCCTTCCTTTTCTCCCTTCCTTCTCTCCATGCCTTCCTCCTCCTTCTTCCTTTCCTCCCTCTCCCCCTGCTTCCTTCTTCTCTCTTTGCTCCATTCATCTTCCTTGTCTTTTCTTCCTAAGTGGAGAAGCTCCCAGTGGCCTTTTATCACTATTGTCAGATGCCACTGTCCATGTGTATACAAGTCTGAGTCCTGTGTTCAAACATGAGACAGAAACGTGATCATGCCTGGGCAGAGGAGGGGATTTGACAGGTCTTCTTCGTCCCAAATCTCCAAGACACAAAGGCAAAGCCAGGCTCTTTATTTAAAGGTCACATGTCCATTTCTGTTGCCTTCTGTACTGGCTATGTTGAGCCATAGCCCCCACTGCCAGCTGCCTTGGCAGCCTGCCTGACTGTTGAGTATGGATCTGCCCTCCTGCTCCATGACAGTGCCATGGAATCAGACAACAATTGAGTCTGCAGTGTGAGGGAGATGTCCTTTGACACCTGCATGCCTGAGTTACTATCACTGTTTTTCAAGCCACCCTAAGACTCAGTGGCTTAAAACAACTGTCACTGTCCCCCGGGTTCTGTGAATTAATTGGACTCAGTTGGGCAGTTCTCACTTGGGGTCTCTGGAGCCATCGTGACATCAGATAGTGGCTAGAGTTGTCTGGTAGCTCAATGGGGCTGGATGTCCAAAATGGCGCCTGCATGGTGCTGGCCATTGACACTGACAACCAGCCAGGAGGAGCACGGCCAAGGCTGTCCATTGGAGAGCCTACAGGCAGCCTCTCTATGTGGCCCAGGCTTCTTTCAGCATGGCGACTGGCGTCAGAGTCTGTCTGAGGAAGGCTGAGAAGAGGCTCAACACTCCAATAACAAGCATTCCAAAAGAGCTGCAAGGGGGAAGGTATCTGGCCTGGAAGTCACATGGTGTCACTTTCTCCATTGTCAGTTTGTCACAATAGTCACGAACTCTCTCAGATTCAAGGAGAGAGGGCATAGATGCCACCTCTCAATGAGAAGAATGCCAAAGAATTTGGAGGACATATTTTAGAACTGCTACACCATTATAAAAACACCTAATTCATTTTGCTTAAGTTAAAACCCTGATTGTGCTGAAGTCTGAAACACCAGCCTAAAGTGATCCCCTAAATCCTATGGGTGGTTGGTGTCCTCAGGCAGAAGTCACTTGCCAGCCCTGCCATGTGTATGTTCCAGGCCAGAGGGCCCAAGTACTCTGGAACAACCACTCTGTCTGGGTCAAAGTTGGATAACAGATCCTAGAGGAGACTAAAGGGAAAGAAGGAAGGGTAAGGCTGTTTTCCCAGCAGCCTGAAGAAGCACTGATACCTCATGTGTCCACATGCCCATTCCTGGATCAGGCTAGGGCGGCACCTAAGACTGCCCCCCAACCTTACAGTACCCTCGCCACAGTCGCCCCCACCCCCAGGCCAGGCATCTGTGCATAGTGGTCCCTCCCAGAGCCTCCTTAGACTTCACAGTGACACCGTAATCTGGACATTTCCTGCTTAATATCATAAAGAACCATAACATCGTGAAGTTGACCAAGAAGAAATTGGCCTGAATTGAAAGATTTGAGGCAAGTACTCCCATCCTAAATCCTTGGAGTGTCCGAGTCTTCATTTTCGAACAGAGGACAGTGATGCCCCCTTCCCCAAAGGACGGAATGTCCGAGTAACTGCTGCACAGATGTGTGTAAAGCAGCCTCTCCCGTGCACCAAAGTGGTAACAGGAAACACACTGTCCACTAGCTTCCTTCACACCTGCAAGCATTGGAGCCCCCCTCTCTCCCTCACCATCTTCCTCAACTCCTGTACCTTTCAGGAGCCTTTGGGGATTCAATTGCACAGTCAGATCCCTAGCCTCGGGTTTGGGGCCACAGGGAGGACAATCTCCTTTCTCCTCTCCATTTAGCATTCATCCAGCTCCCTCACCCTGGCCTTCCCTGAGTCTGCATTCCTTCCCTTTCTTTCCCTTCCCTCCCTCCCTCTCTCCTGTCTTCTTCCTTCCTGCACTGACATATTGGAGCATGGCAGGGGAATACAGTCATCCCTCACTGGCCTCCATAATGCCACCATGGGCTTTCTCCTGGGAAGTACCCCACTGATGCCCTCTTGTGGGCCCAACACCCTTGGCACTGCACTGTCTCCAGCAAGAATACAGCAGGACCTTCCCTGTAGGATAGTTGGGAGGGCTAAGTGAGTTACTGGGAGACTGCATAGTGACACAGCACCCCCTGCCCACTGTGGCCTACCCCATGGGTCCCTAACTCCAGTCCTATCTTGGGGAGGGCCTCTTTAAACCCAGTTTACTCCTACAGGACTCACCAGTCCCTCAGAAGCTCTTGCCTCCCTGCCACTCCAAGTCCTAGGATTCAGTGCCCCCCCCATCCTTCCTTCTCTCCCTCACTAGCCACCCTCTTCCTCCCTGATTCTCCAGGCAGGAAGCAGGTGCATCAGCTTCTCTTATGTGTCCCCAGGCTCCTAGGAACAGGGCAGGCTCTGTTCCCAAGAATTCTACTACCCTGTGGTGAGCAGGGCCACAAATCCCTACAGCTCAGAACCCTGCCTCTGAGAGGTGTCAACAGGTGCTCCTTGTGGCTGGCTCTCATGCACTGATGGCAGCACTTCTCCTGAAGATCCCTGATTGGAAAATAGCCAATGGAGAGCAGAAGCAAAGCCTGGGAAGGGCTGGAAAATGCCTTAGGTGCTTCTATTCACACGCCTGTAGGACCCCATGTATCTCCAGGCAGCCCGCTTACATAGGCTGATGGGGATGGGCGGGAGATGTGTATGGGATAATTTCTCCCTCACACTCCTCTCTAGAGAACCAAGGTTGAGAAAAGTTGAGTCTGGTGACTGAAAATGCAGGCCAGAGGAGGAGTATCTATGTTCAGCTCTGAGCCCTGCCACATCGCAGCTGCGTGACTTTGGGCAAGTTGCTACACCTCTCTGTGCCTCAGTTTCCATGATGGTGAATGAAGATGTAACGGGACCTTCTCTGTGGGACTGTTGTGAGGGTTAAATGAGGTACTGCAGGATGGACACATCCTAGACATTCAATATATGACAGCTATCATCTGCTACATAGTATTTATTTGTTTGCCTTTGCATGAGGAAGAGGTTGAACACTTGGAACCTTAAAGCATTTTTGCATCCCAGTTTGAGTCAACATCTTAAACTCCCAGCCAAGGAGATCTGACCTTGTCATTCTCCTTCTTTTAACCTTTCAGCTACTCCCTTTATTTGGGGACTAAAGTCACACCTTCCTCTGATCCATTGAATGACAGTAGTTCTCCCTGGCTTCCCACACTCACAATTGTGTCTTTCCCTCCAGCTTTATTGCGGTACGATTGACAAATAAAAATTATATATATTTAAGGTATACAATATGATGCTTTGATAGATGTATGCCTTGTGAAACGATTACTACAATCAAGCTAGTGAGCATATCAATCATTTCTTGTAGTTACCTTTTTGTGCACAGGGAACAATTAAGATCCACTCTCAGCAAATTTTAAGTATCTAGCACAGTATTATTAAGTACAATCACTGTATACTTAGGTATATTAGGTCTCCAGAGTTTATTAATCCTGTCTCTGAAACTTTGCATCTTTTGATCAATGTCTCCCCAACTCCTCCAGGCACCAGTCTGCCCCCTGTCTCTTCAAGTTCAAATTCTTTAGAGTCACATATACATGTGATAGCATGATATTTGCCCTTTTGGCTTATTTCCCTTAGCATAATGTTCTTCAAGTTGTCACAAATGACAAGCCTTTTTAAGGCTGAATAATAGTCCATTTGATATATATTTTTTTCTTCCTCATTTGTCCAACAATTGACCATTAGGCTGATTCCCTATTTTGGCTATTGTTGAGCAGGGCTGCAATGAACATGAGAGTGCAGATGTCTCTCCATTTCCTTTGGACATATACCTAATAAAAGGATTACTGGATCACATGGCAGTTCTATTTTTAATATTTGGAGGAACCTCCATACTATTTTTCATAATGGATGTACCAATTGACATTCCCACCAACACTATGTAAGGTGTTATGATTTGTGTTTAGCTGTCCCCCCAAAGCCTCTTGCAAATGAGGTGGGGCTATTTTGGAGGTGGCTGAATCTAGTGTGTGATTCATGGTGCAATGGCAACCTTGAGAGCACCAGGATTAAGTGTGTGAGTGCTACCCACCCTAAGTAGTCTGAATAAGATAAAAGTGGCAAGAAGATGCTGTTAAGGTCCTTTGTTGCTTCTGCTACCTTGTGGGCACCATGGATTGTTTCTCCTCTGTGACAACCCTCTTGCTTCTCTTGTTGCTTTTGCTGCTTCCACTGCCATGAACTGTTGCCCCTCTGCCACCCTGCCTTGGAGCCAGCCAATTATGGACTGAAACCTCTGCAAAGTGTAAGCCAAATAAACCCTTTTCCCTTTAACTTTGAGTGTCTACCAGGTATTTTGTCTCAGCAATGAGAGGAAAGTAACTAAGACATAAGGATTCCCTTTGTCACATCTTCACCAGTACTTGTTAGCTTTTGTCTTTCTCATAGTGGCCATTCTAACAGGTATGAGGTGATATTTCACTGTGGTTTTAATTTGCGTTTCCCTGATGATTAATGGTACTAAGAATTTTCATATAACTGTTGACCATTTGTATGTCTTCTTCTGAGAAATGTATTAGGTCCTTTACCCCTTTTTAAATCAGGTTGTTTTCTTCCTATTGAGTTGTTGGCACTCCTTATATTTTGCATATAAGCAGCCTCTATCAGTTGCATAATTTGCAAATATTTTTCTCATTCTATAGGTTGTCTCTTCTCTCAGTTGACTGTTTCCTTTGCTGTGCAGAAGATTTTTAGTTTGATACAATCCCATTTGTCTACTCTCGTTTTTGATGCATGTATTTTGGGGATCATATGGAAAAGATCATTGACCAGATCAATGTTGTGGAGATTTCCCCCTATGTTTGCTTCTAGTAGTTTTATGGTTTCTGGTCTTATATTTATGTTTTTAATTCATTTTGAGTTGGTGTAGTGTGTGTGTGTTTTACTTGGGATTGAACTCAGGGCCTTTGCACTGACCACACTCCCAGCCCTTTTAATTTTTTATTTTGAGACGGGGTTGCACTGAGTTGCTCAGGCTGGGCTCAAACTTTAATCCTTCTGCCATGGCCTCCCAGCGTACTGGGATTACAGGTGATTTTTGTATGTGGTTGTGAGATAAGGGTCCAATTTCATTCCTCTGCATGTCAATATCCAGTTTTCCCAACAGTGTGCACTAAGAGACTTTCCTCTTCCCATTGTGTGCTCTTTGCCACACTCCTTCTTGCCATCAAGCATTTGGTCATACCACCTGCCCCACTGAAACAACTTTCCCCACCTTCTCCACAAAGTCACCATCATTTAATGTGGGTTCCATGGGAAGGTGCTTCCCAGGTTACCTTTCAGTGGAGAATATTCTAGGAGAAGTGGCCAGCTGCCACACCTTCAGGATCCTCTACAGCATCATTCCTGAGGACAGGCTTCCCAGCCAGTTCCCGCCTAACACAGTAGAGGGGACTGGAGCGGAGCCCCTCCTGCCTGACTAGAGACCTCTCTGATCTTTGCTTTGGGCCCCCATCAGCCTGGCTAAGGCTTCCTCGGAGCTGTGTTGCTGTCTGGGGCCCTCCCTCCCCACCCTCCTTCCTTCCTCTCCCTTCTACACAGTCAGACCTGTATCCTGATCTGAAGTCTCTCCCACCCCCAACTCCTCCTCCTGCTGCCTCTATTTATCCCACACAGGTGTCTACTTCCAACTACTCTGCTTCCCAGAGGACCTGACTGGTATTCTTCGCCACAGATTCTCAGCTCAAGCTTCACTTCCTGTGGGTATTTCCTAACCACCTGCCCCATCTCTTTTCAGCTGAGTGAGAGCCTCCAAACCCCCCCCGCCATGCTCCATGACTCTTCTCTGAGGTCTCAGACCTACTTGCTAACTGCCTCAACCCCAGCACTTCTGTGCTGCTATATTTAATATCCTGTCTGCTGTGTTTCCTGAAGGTAAGAAAATTTACTATTTACCTCTGAATCCATGGTACCTAATATAGTACCAGATACTTAATAGGCACTTAGGATTTGTTGAATGAATGAACGAATGAATGAGTGGAAAGCCACACCACAGAACTTGTGAATGTGGAGCTAAGAGAATATAAGCATTGGGGAAAGTCTTCACAACCAAGAAGGAAAAAGAAAAAAAGATTTGAAGGGCAATTTCCACACTGTTCTTGGATTTCTAAGCCCTGAATTCTGTGGCCTGACCATAATTCTAAAGTTTCATGACCCAAAACACATGCAACTCAGTCTATTGAAAATTCCTTTTCTGTTTTTAATGAAAACAGTTCTTCCTTTAGAATGAAAGTTGCTGAGAAAATAAAACCTGCTTTGGGGCAATTTGGTCCCCAAATCTCCTGGAATTCAGAGGACTTCCTTGCTTAATCAGAGTGAATGATTTCAGAAACATAAGCCCTGGAGCTAGCTACAGTAAAGGGGTTTCAGGCAGGGAAGCAGGGGTATCTCAGTGGCTCTGAGGACACGAAGCACAAGCAGGTCTTGGGAGAAATGGCAGCCAAGGGCCTGGAGGTTAAGAGCTGGCCAGCACCAGGGCCTCTCACCTGCCAGGCATAGGCTCCTATCCACACTTCTGCTCGGCTCAAGCTTCTCCGGAGGACAGCAGGTCATCACCTCCTGGGGTGACAGTCAAGCAGAGGAGACCAGCTCAACTCCCCAGTGTCTTGAAGGCAAAATCCAGAGCAAGAGCCCAGCTTGGCCACCAGTCCACAAATCCTGGGAGAGTGGGCTGATATGCAATGTGTCTGCCATCCCTGCCTTGAAGCCATGGAGCACTGAGGTCTCTGGAGCTGCCATGGGGGGATGATGCCCCCTAACTTCTCTGCACCTCATGTCCCTCATGTCTGAGATGTGTTGAATGGAAGATGCCAGGTTGCCAGGTTGTTTTGTCTTCCAGAGCCTACGCAATTCCACTCTGCCATCTCCCCAGATTCTTTAAAGCAACACTTAGCAATGCTTCTTCCCTCACATTTAGCAAAGCAATGAGCTCAAAAAAATATCCTACATTTAACATTTTAAGGCAAATTCTTCTTTAATGCCCTAATAATAACAAAAATCATTCAAGGCCACTTTACTGTCAGAAAATAAATATCTGTGCATACACTTAGATCATTTAAACCAAATGCCTTTTTAACATTTCTCAATTAAATATTCAGCAGAGATAATATTAAGTCTGAAGCATTTCATCCAGTTATTTTTTAAGAATCTAAAATGTGGAATATCAGAAATTAGAATGAAAGTACCACAGTATCAGATGCTTGTCCAAAAGGGCAGAACCACAGGTCAAAGCCACATCTCTCCGGATTTGCTGGCATTTAACTAGATGCAAAATGTCAGCATAGAAAATGGCTTGTTCAATGCAAATATGAACAAGAGAGGAGTGTGTCTGGTGTGTAAATGGAGCTTCAGCTAAGACGGCCTTTCTGACCCAACCCCCACAGTCACCTGCAGCCAACAAGGGGAATTTCCTCTTATTTGCTTTCACCCTCTTTGCTGGCAGTAAAGTTACAGAGCTGTTATGGCTTGTAACTAGATGCCCCCCCACTCAAAGCCTCATGCAGGCACAGGTGTAGAGTTTTGAAAGTGGCTGGATTAGGGTGTGTGAATGTGGATTAAGGGTGTGATACTGGGATTAAGGGTGTGGATAATGGAAGCCCCACCCTGGGATAGGTGGCCCCAATCAATAGGCTTGTGGCCTGGATGGAATATAAAGGGACAAAAAGGAGGCAGGCTTGCTGCTTGCTACTTGCTGCCTTGCTGCCTTCTTCCTGCCCTGTCATGAACTCTTTCTCCTGTGTGATGCCCCTCTGCCATGCCACCCTGCCTTGGAGCATGCTGACTACGGACTGAAACCTCTACAAACTGTGAGCTGAAATAAACCTTTCCTCCTTTAACTTTGGGTGTCAGGTATTTTGTCTCAGCAATGAGAAAACTAAGACAAGAGCATTTGTTTCCTACAAGAATGGGAAGACTGATACAGGAGACTACAAAGCAAGGTGCTATTGTTGTCCTGTTTGATGAGCACAGCTCCTTCTATTCTTAGTCTTATTCTACTGTTTCTTCTGTATCTATTCAGAGAAGCTGGCATTTAACAATGTTAATTTTATCAAAAGCAGACAGAAGGCAGAAAAGTAAGAAAATATTTTCCTTTTTTCCCCCCTTCTCTTCTCCACCCTAGGTGTGGCCATGCAAAGCAACACATTTCTCTTTCTGCCCTTCCTCTCCCCAGGCAGCGTATTCTCAGAAAGATCTTCCTTCTGGCCCCATCTCCAGCACTCGGCACCTGCAGTCTTGCTCTGAAAATGGAAGTGCACCTGTGTGCGAGTCTGAATGGGTGGCAGGTGGAGATTTTAGTGCTGCTCTTTCAAATATGAAGATTTTTGATTCCTAGGTATCCAGAGGAGTGATGTCTGGAGACAACCTGCTGGTCAGGCAGGCTGAAACCTGCTCCTTGTTCCTCTGAGGTGGCGTGTTGGTGACTCCACCTGAGACGGCAGTCAGATCTTTAGCTGGAAAGCCCCAGAAACTGGATGCTGTAGACACCAGGAGGACAGATAGACTCACCCAGCCAGCTTAGCAGAGACTTAACCACACCAACCAGGATGACTAATCAGGCTAATGCAGAGTGATACCAGACATTCCCGCCAGCCGGATTTTGCATTCCCTGCTGATGAGCAAAGGATATGCAGGCAGCTGCATTCCCTGATGTGGCTTGGGGTTTAAAGACCGGCTTCACTGGGGAGTCAAGGAATTGTTGAAGTGGTATTAGAAGGTTAACCGAGTTGCTGGCCAATGGCTAAATGGGCCTTGGAAGGCAGATGGGATCCAGGTGCAGCCAGGGAGGCAGACCCCAGCCAATCTAGTGAGAGCACCAGCCTGTACTGCCAAAGGATGACAGACCCTTGACTCCTTGGCTGGAAACTGGACATTTCAGCCACCATGGCTGCCATCAGAATGTTCCACTGTCCTTGGACCCAGACTCAAATCTACAGCCAGTATGTCACACATGCTTGGCCTGACCACCAGGCAGGTTGGGAAGATGAGTGTCTTGGTTTGGATTTTCCCAAAAGAAAACCCTGAGAAAAGGCTTTGGATAGAAGTAATTGGGAAATGATTCCAGAAAATACAAGAGTGGGATACTGAACTAGGAAAAGAGAGAAGCCAATAAAGGACACACAGGGCTGTGGCAATGTCACCACAGTGGGCCACTAGGACTCATTCTCATTGGGAGCCGGCACTCCAGACCTTCATAGAGTTGTCCCACTTACCGGTGAGGAAACTGGAGGTTTTATTTTGTTTTGTGTTTTGCAGCACTGGGGATTAAACTAGGGCTTTCACATTGAGCTACATCTCTTTTCTGTATGTTTTGAGAGACTATCTCACTAAGTTGTTAAGTTGCTCGGAGAATTTGTGATCCTCCTGCCTCAACCTTCCAGAGTGCTGGGACTACAGGCATGCACCATCACGTTTCCCAGTGGAAACAGAAGTTTTGGCGGGCCCATTCCCATCTCCCTTGGTTGGGGGTGGCTTTAACTCCTGAGGGAAGCTAACTTCCCTACCCACCCTACCTTCACTGTATAGAAAGTTCCACATCTCACCTTGGCATATACAGGGTGGTGAGTGCCACATGCTTATGCACGGCCAAAACAGCATGTGCTACAGCATGTGCCCTGCATTCTCAGCTGCTCAGGTAACAGGTGAGTTCTACCTCCTGCCTAAATACAGAGTAAGGGGGTTCAGATGCCAGACAACCAAAAACATGACAAGTGGATGCCTTTCCTTTATCTGCCATGATCCTTCCCCTCTTCCTCTGTAAATTGCCAAAAGCTGGTGGTCCCCATGGGAGTCACTACTTTTTACCATGGTCATCAGGCTCTGCCACAAGACTCTTCCCTGGAGTACTGAAGCTAGACATGAGGCCATTCTCACAAGTGGCCTGTGATTTAAAATGCAGGATTAAGAAGCTCTGAACAGACACATGCCCCATCTTGTCAAGGAAGCAATCCACATGAGAGAGAAGAACATGCACTCAGAGTTACAGACCTGAGAAAAGGACACCAGCAGTCAGCCTGCTCTGCCTAGCCCTCCACTTTCCTGGGATTCTGCCAACCAAAGTGTTGCTCCTTTAGCCTTAAGTTTACAATCAAAAGAATCTTGATTACTATGGTGAGCAGAGACACAGGGAGTGGGGCGATTATCATGGCTGGGCCCCAAGTGAGCAGCCCCTGCAGGGCGAGGTAGCACAGAGGGGCCACACAGGGAGTTTGTGGAGGAGAGCCCAGTGGAAGCCTGTGAAGAACAAGGGAAGCAGCTCTGGGCAGAGGAGGAACCTAGGCTGTGATGCCCTGCACTGAGCGGCCCAGCAGACACCCTGGTGGCTTGGGAGCTAAGACGGCCTTTCGGAGTTGTTCCAAGTTGGAGCAAGGGGCGGGCCTTTGTAGCTGGAGCTGACTAGTCACTGGATGCAGCCTGCCCCAGGAAGGGAGCAGACTTGGAGGAGGCAGTTCTCTTCAGTAGAGGCAGTCCCTGGAGGGGACAGACAACTGAGGCCTTTCTGCCAGTGGCTCTCTCAGTGGCTGGAAGAATCAGTCCTCTGGTCCTGAAAGGGAACCCAAACATCACAGCATCCACTACAGTGACCTGAAGAGATAGCTCTCAGATAAGGCTGAATGAAGACTCTCCCTGGAGGGGACAGTGGGCTCATATCCATTATTAGCCAAGCTAATAGTAACATTTCCTAAGGGCTCCATGCTTTGTGCTCTGTGTGAATCATCTTCATCCACCCCATTGAGAGACTGGAACTGTGTCCCTAGTTCATAGATGGGGAAACTGGAGCTGATGAGCTAAGGACACAGCTAAGAGCCAGAGAGCTGCTACGTGGCCGAGCTGAGATGTGAAACTCATCTCCTAAGTGAAGAGCCTGTGGCTTGAGCCTCTTCCAGGGCTGAGGTGAAGCTAGAGAGGCAACAAGGGCCCAGCTGGCACTCAAGTGGCAACCTCAAATTGCCACACCCCTGACCCTGACCATGAGTGCCTCCTTAACAAAGTGAGCTCTGGGTGCCTTGTGCACCCCACCAAGTCCCACAGCCCTGCTCTGCTGTGGGGCCAAGGATCCCGAACCAAGTTGCTCTCTCCCTGGGGTTGTTCCAGGGGGCACACCAGCTTTGTCCATCTCTAGATCTCACTTTTTGGAAGGTCCCATAGCTGAACTGCCTCTTTCACTGTCTTTTCCCAAACAGCACAATACAAGGGATTTGATTGATTGATTACAGTGCTAGAGATCAAAGCCAGGGTACTCTACCACCAGGTGACATCGGTAGATCTTTTTAATTCTGAGACAGGGTCTTGCTAAGTTGTTCAGCCTGGCCTCCAACTCCTGATCCTTCTGCCTCAGCCTCTGGAGAAGCTGGGATTACAGGCATGTGCTACATTTGATCTGTTAATTTAGCATTTCCTAATTTCCAATCATATTCCAGAACTGCCTCCCAAGGTGCAGCTCTTCAGCCTAGGTTGCCATTTTGGAGCTTGTTCACTTCAGCGGACCAATCATAGTTAATGGTGGAGCTTAGTCCCATAGATAACCAATCAAATCCTTTCCATGCCCACAGTAGGAGCCTAGCTGTGAGGGTTGCTCAGCAGCCAATATTTAGCAGGTGGCAGGGGCTTCACAGTTGCCTTATATTTGGACAGTCCCTGATAGCCACTTTCTGCCTACCAAGAACATTCAGATTTAACTGAGTCTTTCAGCACACTCCATTGTAATCCTCCCTGGCCTGCAGCTCTTGCCTCTGGGCTGAGAGAGGACCCATCCCTACACGCTTATTCCAGCTTCATCATGGCCTGGGGTGCTCAACACATATTTCTTGAATGAAGATTACCAGAGCCGCTCCAGAGCTTAGCTCAGGTGAACCCAGTGCCCCAGCTGGAGAGAGCATCCTGACAGGCCTCCATCTGTTTTTCAGACTGAGAAGGGCATTCCTACTCTTTGGGGAGACACTGCAAGGATTTAATGAAATGTTTCTGCAGTTGAAGCTATGGATGATCTGTTGACACGGTTGAAAGGGTTGTAGGTTGTTTAATGTCTTTCTGTACCATCAATTCTGCACTTTGTACCAACTCAGCAAATTGGCATGAATTTAGGCTACTGACAAGGACCTTGAAAAATAATGTGGCTTCTGCAGGTTTAAGAAAAGAAAGGACTCGAAAGAGGCCCCAACGGAGTCTGAGATCATAACCTTTGGCATCCAGTGCCTCCCAGGACTTGGCATGGGATGGAATACAGCAGCACAGATGTCTCCTGCCCTGGGTGCCAGCCTGGACACTGTATGACCCTCACCTGCCCCACTCCCTGTATTTCTCCTCATAGTAAGAAGTCCTCAAAGCACACGCTCTCTCCTGGTCCTGGAACAGTGAGACAAGCAGAATTTTGGAAATAGAGGACTTGGCCATCTATTGACTGTGACTCAACAGTTGCCAAAGAGGGTTCCATGGAGCACTATGATTCTGACATATTAAATAGGAATAATAATAGTGTGTTAGTTATTGCCACCAATAATGTTGCTATGTAACAACCTGGAAACCACTGATTCTTCACTGAGCATCTGCAGGTTGGCTGGGGTGGCTCTGCTCTGTGTGTCTCATTCCAGGGTTCAAGATGTAGGGGTGGCAGCCCCTGGGCATGCTTTTCTTATTAAGGGCTATGAAAAAGCACCAAAAGGCAAATAGAAACCTGCAACATCTTTTAAGGTCTAGGCTTGAGACCGGCACACTATCAGTTCTACTCTCATTTGATTGGCCAGAGCAGGTCACATGACCAAGCCTTTTATCAATGAGACAAGCTCCATTCCACTGACCAAAGCAAGTCCAATGGCCATCCTTTTCATCAAGAGGACCAAGAAGTTTACTCTTCCCCATAGAGATTTAGACAGAGGGAATATATTTCTTTGTATGATAATTTAATTTACTATAAGTTACATGGGAAAAAATAATCTATGGTCAAATAAGGTGGGGAAATTCTGTATTTTTTTTTTAAAGTAAAGGGTTGGAGATGTAGCTCAGTGGTAGAACAATGCAATACATTAGTCCAATCTCGGCACCACACACACACACACAACACACAACTTCAGTTTAAGCAAAGTAAAAAAGAGATGGGATATAGGAAATAGGAAAGGGGTATCAATACATTTTTTAAAGTGAAATAACTCTCAGAGCCTTTAATGCATGCATCCTTTCTGAATCTCCAATTAGGATGCCTGGCACATGATGTTGTCTAATATTTTGTTTACCCTGACACTGAGTACTTTAGAGCCCACTTTAGGAAAGGTTGCTACAAGTCATGGGGAGGAGTTCTAGCCTCTCTGAGCCCCAGGTGCCCAGGCTGGCTGAAAGAGAATGACATCTCCCTTTAGAGATGGTTTGGTGTGTCCAACATTGCAGCACATGCGTACGTGAACACAGATACCCACTCACTCGTGAGTTCAGTCTAAACCTCAGCTGGTCAGAAAGAGGACCCTCTCAGCACAGGACAGGACAGTCCCAAGCCACTGGGGACTCAAACACTGGATTACACAGCTGCTGAGAGATGGAAGAGCCCTAAAAAGGAGACACTCCCCTGAGCTGTGAGAAAGGGGACACTGGCTAGAGGTCACAAAAATGGGGGAAATGTTAAAGGGTAGCAAGGTTGGTAAGTGCATTTTGTGCTAGAAATCTTTGAGACTCTAGTCCAAACTGATGAGACTAGAAGTTGGCAGTGGTATTTCAGGGAAGGCTCCAGTGTGATGTCAGCCTGGACTGACCCTTAACCCTGAAGAATTGGGAGGCCTTCAGGTCAGAGACTGGCTATCCCAGCCCGTCTGGGAACAGAAGGCTCTGGGGCAGGAAGTCATGAATGCATTAGAGCCGCTAGTCCTGAAACATGGTTTGTTTTCAGTTCAGAATGCTGACTTTTCCTGCTCCTTCCAGAAGTTTCCATCCATTTCTTCTGTCTCCTCCCACCCAAGCCAGTGGAAGGCCTGGCCTTCTTTGCCTCATCTTTCCAAAGTCGGACCATTCCTTTGTGTGGCCCCCAGAAAAGATGAAACATCACACCAGCGTCGTTAGCATGAGGACACAGAAGCACAAACGAAGTTCACAGAAGATTCAGATTCTGCTTGGATTGTGTGAAGTGGAAATTCTCCACAGACTGGCCTACTTCCCCTTAGTTACACATGTGGTTTTTATTTCAGGGGGAAAAAAGACTCCAGGTGTCGCTCTCCAAAATCGCACCCCCACCCCCCTTGGCTGACTTCCAGCTGCCCAGGTCTGTAGAGGTGCCACTACTGGAGCCCATGGCTTCCAGCATCTTCTGCAGCCACAGCAACAAACACAGGGACTTACTTCTACTCATTGGCTTTTCAGAACACTCCAGTATTTATTTGTCCTCTGTCCTCCTCAGGGCTGTGACTCCTCCTTTCTTTATCTGTGGCTCTGATGCATCTCCCAAGTGAAAAAAATACTTCCACCCCTCTCCCTTGTAATGGAGGGGCCCTCACTCTAAAATCTCAGGAGCATGACTCAGGTCTAGAGAGCTGGGCCCTGGGCCCTGGGCCCTGGGACCAGGGCTCCCTAGGCTGCAAAGACAGCACAACATCAACCAGTCAGGGGCTTTTTATTGTTCACCTTGGGCTTCACTTTCAGATATTATTTAAAGGAACCACAGCAGAGACTTTGGAAATATGAGGTACGATCAGAAAATATGGTGAATGTTTGAATTTAAAAGAAATTATTACAGTAAAAGACACATTGCCATGAATACCCCCTCAAAATCTTCCCCCTCACTTTGAACACACATCCCATCATTCTAGCCACTTTTTGAAGCAGTTCTGAAAGTCTTCCTTCCTGCGTGTCTTTATGATGTGTGACCAAAAGTATAGTGAATACCACTGCTAAGTGCCATTCAAAGGAAAGGGAGGCTTAGAAAACCATGACAGTGCATCCTCATTACCTTATGCACTGGATGTGGCATTGCCTGACTTCTAGCTCTTCTCCAAAGCCCAAATGACCATGAGAGGTAAACATTTTGAATCAGTTCAGGACATTGAGGTAGTCACAACAGTGCAACTAAAGATGCTCACAGTAATACTGTTTTTTTAAAATTTAAACATTCACTATATATTTTGATCATAACACAATCTTGGGAGGGAAATGAAATGCTGAGAATGTGCAAGTGTGTCCTTAAAATGAAAAGACTTCACAGTGAGAAAAAAATTATATACTAAGGTCTCCCTTGAAGTATTTAATTGAAGGAAATATTGTCTCAGTGAGAAAGTAAGAATGAACAATTGGGACCCTCTAATGATGGCAGAGCAATATCCTGCTCTTTTATGATGATGTGACAGTTGCATACTTGTAATATGGCCTCAGCAGCAAGATGGCAGGGTTGGCATCCCAGCTGTACTACTTACCAAGCCTGTGGCCTTAAGCAAGTTATTTAATCTCTCTGTGCCTCACTTTCCTCCTCTTTCATGTATAAATACTAAAATGCTCACTTCGGTTAGTCAACTGTCTGTTACTGTGACAAAATATCTGAGATAACTTAAAAAGAGGAAAAGTTTATTTTGGCTCATAGTTTTGGAGGTTTCAGTCCATGGCCATTTGGCTCTGCTGCTTTGGGGCCCTCAGTGGGGCAGCACATCTTGACAGGAGTGCCTGACAGATTCATTCATGGCAGCCAGGAACCAAAAGTGAGAGGAAAAGACTGAGGCCTCACAATCCCCTTCAGGCCACGCCCCCAGTGACGTATGATCTCCTGGTAGGTTGACTCTTAAAGTTTCTGCCCCCTCCCAGTAGCGCCACAGGCTGTGGGCCAAGCCTTTACCACATGAGTCTTAGGGGAATGGTCCAGATCCAAATTCTATCACCACTTCATGGAACTATTATAAAAATGAGATGAGTTAGGACTGGAACAGTTCTCATTAAGTGAGCACCAAGATGTGTTAATCTGAAGAAACTCGTGCTTGTCCCTCAGGAAACAAAGCAGCAGTCTGTTCAATCTGTTCGTGGTGTTATTTTGTCCCCATTGAGCTCACTCAGCTCCCTTTTCCCATGCTCTTACCTCTACACTAATACCCTCTTATGGGGCACTTTATGAATCCCACTGTCCTTCTTTTCAAAGGGAAAAGGAAAAGAAAACCAAATTCTAGGAAAGCCAGCAGGAGGATTTGGTTATTTCCTTTGTTTGTTTGTTTGTTTGTTGTTGTTGTTGTTGTTGGCGTTGTTGTTGTTTTGAGACAGGGTCTCAGTATGTAGCCCAGGCTGGCCTTGAACTCACTATGTAGCCCTGGCAGGCCTCACACTCTTTGCAATCCTCCTGCCTCAGCCTCCCAAGTGCTGGCACTACAGGTGTGCACCACCATGCCTGGCTTAGGATTTATATTTTAATGGCAGAAAAAAAGTAAAGTCAAAAGAATGAATTTCTAACTAGAATTTTGTGGTTGCTGCTGAGGGGGCTGCTTGGTGGGGCAGAGGTGCCAAGGCTGGGCAGGAAAGGAGAGCAGGATAGAGGATTAACTTGAAATTCCTTCACATAGCCAGCTGCCTATTGGACACCCTAAAAACACCTGGTCCCTACTCTGGGCAAAAAAGCACGCTTTCTCGGAGATGTCTGCTCCAAACGGAAAGCCACGCAGGCCCTGGACCACTTTTTCCAATTATGGAAAAGAGACCCCCACATCCCCTGATTGGCAGACCACAAAAGCCGCAGCCCCGCAATAATGATGATGATAATGGCCTCGGTAATGGCCACAATGCAGCTGTTGCTCAGCCTCATGCATCCTCAGAGCCTCCTGGGGATTGGCAGTATGCTAAGAATAGTCCTCGCCTCCTCTGCACGGAAGAATAATCAGCTGACCACAGTGAACCCCACGAGGTGAGATCCTGCTTGCCGAATGGGCTCCTGGGTGTGAAGGGAGAGAGGAGCAATGCCAGCCTCTCCTGGGTGGCCTGAGAATCCAGGAGGACACTTGTCCGTGTGCTCAGGCCCCTAAACCATGGAACAAGGTGCGGGGAGATACTCTTCTAAACTGTGCCTTTGGAACAAACCACTGTCAAATCCCACATATTCCCTGACTCCCAGGGGCTGCTCCCTCCCTGTGTGGAGAGAGGAATCAGCCTCAGGACTGGTGATTCCCACGGAGAAGAAGCAGGATTATTTGGAAGAACTGAAAAGTGCCAAAGAAGACTGGCTGGCATTTCTTTCTCTCTCATATAAGTAAGGTTGGGAGGCAAGCATTAAGTGAGCACCAAGAAGTGTTAATCTCCTGAAGAAATGCATACCTGCCCTCAGGAAACAAAGCAGCAGTCTGTTCAATCTGTTCGTGGTGTTATTTTGTCCCCATTGAGCTCACTCAGCTCCCTTTTCCCATGCTCTTACCTCTACACTAATACCCTCTTATGGGGCACTTCATGAATGGAAAAGAGATGTTCTATGAATCAGTTTTTTATTGCTAAGCAGTATTCCATTGTGTGAATACATCAGGATTTGTTTATTCACTTGCTGATGGACAGTTAGGTTGTTTCCAGCCTGGTGCTATTATGAAAAAGGCTGCTCTGAAAGTTTGTATTAAAATCTTTGCATGACATAGATGTTCATTTCTCTTGGGTAAATAGGAGCGAGATTGCTCAGTGCAGTAGACATGTATGTTTAATTTTGTAAGACAGTGACAGTTTTCTAAAGTGATTTGATAATTTCAGCCTCTTTCTAGCCTGCTCTTCTACCATCATCTATCTATGACTTCTACTTTTTGTCATTAAAGTGGCTGCTTGAATTCCAGTCATGATAGCCTCATTGGAGGCCACAAGAAGCAAGATGGAGGAAATGCTATGCTTCCCTTGTTTTAATGACACTTCTTGGAAGGTTCACGCAAGAACCGTGTGGTGAGGGGAAATTGGACAAGACCACGTCTGTCTTGCTCAAGATTTCTCCAGAACCTACCTTGGGCTCTGGTTCATGGTTTGTGGAAGGAAGAAGGAAGGAGAGGAGAAGGAAGAGAAGCAGCCACAGGAACTGGCTACACATTTGAGGAACTCTCCTGGGGTTGTTATGTTCATCTGACAAGAGGGTTGTTCCTCAAGGACCGTCACCCGTGCTCAGTTTCTGACATTGTTTCAAAACATCTCTTGGATGCAATTAAGTGTCATGGTATGAACTGCCAGGACACTCCTCCAGTGGTGTGATAGATAAGGGACTTGTGGATTCTGTTAACTGATAGAGATCACCTGGGAGGTTTATTTCTCATTGTAGAGTAGGGTGTGCATGTGGGTGTGTGTATATGTGCACGCGTGCCAGGGGCACCCTCCCAGGACTTTCCCTGGTAAAAGCTTCTCCCTGTGGTGGCTAGCGCATTGTCCTCAAGGTCTTGTGCAAAGAGCACGTGGTTTGGGAGCAGAGCTTTGGCCAGGAGTGCCTGTGTTTCCAGCCAGGCTCACCTTCAGCTGAGGAGGGGAGTCACCAGGTTATGTTATTTTATGGTACAAAAACAGATGCGGTCCGCTGCCTCCGCTCTACCTCGATATTTCTGTTTTCCTGGCGAGTTTGCCATCAAGGATCTGACACGCCAGTAGGTTTTTATCTCTGGTGCCCAAGGAAGGGCACCGGCCGGTGAGGGTCTGCTTTTCATTAAAGTGCGGCCGGGCACAAGAACGCTTCTTTGAACAAAACAAGCACAGTTCACCGCAAGGTTAGGGGGAGGCGGGGCAGAGGAGGGTGGTTAGTTATTACCTCGGCTTCCCAGGCGGGGCTGGGGCTTCTCCCTGCTGAGCCCGGCCTGGCCAGGTGCTGGCCCTCCCAGGGGGCCCCGTGCCTTCCTCTCCCCAGCCCTGATCCCAGCCGCCAAAGAAGGGGCTCCTAGTAATCATGCCCAATCAGCAGGCTGAGGTTGTGACATCAGCGGTTACCCATTAGGGACACCAAGAAATGTCTTTCACCTGTAATCTCGGCCGGCCAGGCTGGACTTGTAGGTGCAGGTGATCTGGCTGGGAACAAGGGCATCCTGACAGCTCTTAAGAGCTTCCGCTAGGTTTCTCCCCCAAGGGGAGCGGAGTTGCTGGCACTGGCCCATGTGGAGGGGCCTGGTATCTTCTGGGTCATTTGTCCAGATTGTTTCCTAGAAGCGCTCGGTAGCAAGTCTGAGAAAACAAATGTTCAGCAAATATCTCCATGTTTTTCTTTCCTGATGCAGGAACCAACGCTGGTGTCAGGAAAGGGCCCAGCTGTTTGTGGTTCTTGCCCAAACAGCCTGATGACTCTGGAGTCTCTCTGGTCTGGGCAGTTTTTGCCAATCCCACACTGCAGGCCACCTTTGTGTGTCCTTCTCAACAGACAGATGGCAGTGGCCTGACACACAATGTGGCCTGCGAGCCTCCTAGGAAACGCTACGACCTAGGGTCACAGTGGGACTCAGCTTCTCTACCTTCCTCCCAATGTTCTCCACCCGCCGACTGCTGGGTGCGATTTATAAGCACGGAAATCCCCTTAATCCCTTAGATATGTGGTTTATTTCACCCAAGAATTCCAAGAGCTGCGTCCTCTCTCTCACAAACTGAATTATAACATGAGCATAGAATATCAGTTCCAGGCGTGTGGAATTTTAAGCCCTGAGTTCCCACACAGTGCTCTTGGCCACGGCGAATTGGCATAGCACTTCAGGATGTCTGTACAGCAAGGACCCGGGAGCCCCCCTGGCCAGCCTGCAACTCAGTCCCTGGGGAGCCAAGGATGGGGGACAGCTCAGCATTCACATCCCACTCGTGTGACTTTGTGTCTGTTCTCAGGCACTGTGTGCAATTCTGGTTTGTATTTCTTTGGAGCCCAACATCAATCGGTATTTGAAAATCCTCCTGCTGCCTGTACAGCCAAAGCCAGGCAAGCTGTCTTCAAAGTGTCACCAGCCATTAACCATGAGCGAGGATGAATTATGCTCGCCGCCACTGCTGCCAGGTGCATTGGGCTGGGCTGGGCTGGGCTGGGTCCTGGGGGCAGTGGTAGCTCTGGCCCAGGGCCACCAGCCTGGGGTTCCAGAGAGCAGGTGGCTCTATCTGCAATTAGGTTGGGTTTTAGTGTGTATTAACTCCTCGCCTGGCACCACGACCACAATAACTCCCCTTGTTTCCTCTCCAGGTGAGTACTGGGAGGCTCAGAGCTGTTAGGTGTACTGTTTAAGGTCACACAGCTTCTGAGTGACAGAAGCACATCTGCTTCCAGGACCTGTCTGCTTTTTATTACATCACACCCAAAACAGCTTCTGTCAGTCTTATGCATGTTTTTGATTGCACACTCCAATATCCCCAGGCCCAGACATCCACATTTTAATGATAATCCACCCGGAGCTCAGAAACATTAAATGACTAGGGAAAAGACAGCCATGTAACTGGGAGGAAAGTGGATTCCAAACCCCAGAATGCCACAAACATTTATTGAACATCCATGACCTGCCAGGTTTGTGCTAGGCTTTGGGGACACTCAGTTCAATAAGACACTGTCACTGCCATCCGAAGACTTGATGGTCATGTGGGGCAGACTTCAATATATGTGATTATATAAATGCAAGGTGTAAAATGTTATCTTCTTTGTATGTGATGAGTGATACAGGAGCCCAAGGATGGAGTACATCATTCACACGACATTTGAGTTTGTATTAGTCAGCTTTGCGTTGTTGTGGACCAGCGAGTTAGAACAATAGAGATGCGCCACACTCTGTGCCAGATTCCAGCCCGTTTATTATAGCCAGTGGCCCGAGGGGGTCTAGCGCCCAGAAAGTTCCCTCGGCAATGGGAAGCAGTTTGATTTCTCCTTTTAAATCATGCTTTCAGCTGGGGAGGGCTCAGGGGAAAGCTAGCGGAATCTTACAGAAGCAGAACCATGTCAGGTTAGTGGGGGGAACAAGGAAGTTTCACACATACTAGGTGAGCTACAAAACATCCTGCAACTGCAGCAAGTTTACTGCCAAGCAGGATGTGGGGTTTTTGGTTGCTTTGTCCAAGCACAAGCACTTTGTTCAAGCACAGCTACAAAATGGAATTGAGGCCCAAAATGGAGTCAGGTTGGCTATCAGTTACTGTAATGAAAACACCTGGCACTGGCTGCTATGGTTCCAGAGGTCAAGTCCAAGACCAGATTGCCCCTTGGGGTGAGTTAATCAAAGAATGTGGCTTTGATTTGTCTTCTTTTCTATATGTTCATGGGCTGGGGGCGGGGGGGGGTGAGTACAAAAGGAAGTAGATCCAGAACCTGAACCCATCTGTCCCCCTGCATCACTGCTACCCTGGTTGAACTGTCATTGTATCTGCTGGTAAAATGGCCTCGTCCATCTCCCTGCTCCTGCCCTGGTCATTCAGAAGCCCACTCTTCACAGAGCAGCCAGAGAGAATCTGTAAACCCTAAGCCACTCTGCCATAACCCTCTGATGCTCCCCATCTCGGTGGAAGGACGAAGTCCTTCCAACAGTCCAGGTGGCGGCACAGTATCTCACCCTTCTTCACCTCTCTAACTGTTACTCTCCCCTCCCATGCCACCGGTCTTCTCAGCTCCTCCTGGAACATACCAGGCAAGGCCTGCCCCAGGGCCTTTGCACTGCTGTCTCCTCTGCCCAGCCAGCCTTTAGCCAAACACCACCTTCTTGGCCAGGTCTTCCCTGCACATACATTTCAATTTGCAAGGCCACTACCATCCTGATTCCCCTTCATGTTCCCTGATTTCTTTTTCCTCCTAGCTTCATTACTGCCTGCCAGACTATCGAGCTGCCTTATTTATTTGATTAGTATCTGTCTTCCTCCACTGCAATGTCAGCTCTATGTAAACAGGCGTTTTTCTGCTTTAGACTCTATATGCTGAAAGTGTCTGTCGATAATATTTTGGGAAATTTAAAAAATGAAGGAATAAATGGATGAAAATAACCATATCTCACCACTCAAACATAACTGCTGCTAAAGGTTGGCTGTATTTCGTTCTATACTTCCTGTCACGGAGCCTGCTCTTGACTGAATTAAGCAGGAGTCCTGTGGACACCAAAAGGGTCTGTCACTGCCTGTGATCACCTTGGTAGAGGCCAACAGTCTCATCATGGCTGAACCAGAAATCAACACATTTACTTGTCTCGGGGATAACCAGCCTGTGAAGGGCTGACACACATTAACCAGACCCGCAAAAAGCCTGATGGACAGATCTCAAGCCCACTTTACTGATTCCTACTGTTCTCCAATGATCCATTCCCCTAGGAATATGGAGTGCTACGTTATGGTGGAAATCAGTGCTTCAGCTGAAGGGGAAAAGCTTTGGTGATTGCCCAAAGGGTTGAATTAGGAGAATCTTCAAGCACCACATAGATCTTCTGCCCTCACCCATGTGCTATTGAAAATAAAAATCAAAGGCTTCTTTTGAAAGTCCTTTCTGTTCTTCCTGCATTGTTGGCCAATGAGATGTGAGGAGCAATTGCATAAGGGTTCTCAGCCTGCTGCTGGGGAGTGTGTTATGAAGATGCTTAAGATTTGATGCTATTTAGTATTTTGTTACCACAAAGGGGGACCTGCAGCCAGGGGGGCCCCCTATGAGATCAAAGCAAACATGAAGAGAAACTAGGTTCCCAGTAGTGTGACTTGTGCTACTGGATCAAACTTTGCCTGAAGTTCACAAGATTTTTTCCAGTTAGGTGAGGCAATAAATTCTATGGGGGTTTAAGTTGGTTTGAGTTGAGTTTTCTGTCATTTAAAATCAAAAAGATTCCTAGCAGATACATCTTGGCAAAATGAAGAACAGCATGGAGCATTGAACAGGTCTCAGCACCTTTCTAGATGTATCGAAACTGACATATTCTAACAACCTCTTCTTTTCGACCCTCTGAAGACTGCCTCTTTTCTATTGATAGGCATGTCTTAGTTATTTTATAATTCAGTGGATCCATTTAGAAACTCCTTGAAGACCAAAATTCTGTCTGTTTTGTTCACTGCAGTTTTTTCACAACTAAAACAATGACTTGTCCTTAAATAGTCCTTAAATGAGGCCTGCTTGAAAATGAATGAAACTAAAGCATAGTGAGCTGCCCTGGACACACAGCTAGGTTTGGAGACACAAGATATGAGGTAGAAAATCCACCATCTCACCCAAAAGCACACTTGTAAGCATTCTTCGATTTTTGTTGTTGTTGTGGTTGCTGTTGTTTCTCAGTAGTGGGGATTGAATCCAGGGCCTTCACACTGAAATATACACCAGTCTTTTTATTGTTGTTTTTATTTTGAGACAGGGTCTTGCTAAGTCACTAAGTTGTCAAGGCTGGGCTTGAACTTTCAATCTTCTGGCCTTAGCCTTCCCAGGGCACCACCGCAGCTGGCTGTAAACATTCTTCACTGGTCAGGAAGAGGGGGAAGAAGCAAGCTTGCAGTGCTTTCCCCAGGTCTGGCGCAGTTTGTGTATTTATAGCGCAGCCTTTCATCTTCGACATGGATCCCCACATACACACAATATCAAGAGGTAGGCATTACTGCTCTCGTTTTACAAATGAGGGAACTGAAGTGCAGAGATTGAAGCATCTTCCTGAAGATCACAAAGTTGGGGTGTGATGTAGGACAGCTCAGGTTAAGGGACCTTGCTGTGAAAAACACCTGCGATGGTGCCCAGGGTATGATCAGCCACAGGAAGTTCTACCGATGGCTACAGCCATGCTTAGCAGGTGCATTTCTACCTGATTTCACATTTGAAACTGACATTTTGTGAACTTGACCCTCAAATTGGAGGAGACAGCCTCCCCTGCAGAAATCCCACACGTGTGGGTGGGTGGGAGGAGACTGAACCTTGGTATGACAGCTGTGGTGTCATTGTGCTTGCATGCTCTGAGCTGGCACACGAAGGCAAGAGCAGGAAGATCAAGTGCTCAGAGATTTGTGTGTCTCTCTGTGTCTGTGTGTGACTCTGCAGGTTTTTGTCTGTGTGTCTCCTGGGTGTGGCTCCTGTGTGTATCTCTGCCTCTGTGTGTGTCTGTGTGTGTATATCTCTGTGTATACCTCTGTGTGTGTCTGTGTGTCTCTGTGTGTGTCTCTGCCTGTGTGTGTGCGTGTGTGTGAGTGTGTGTGTGTATGTGTGTGTGTGTCTTTCACACAGGTGGCCTCAGAACTGCAGGACTGTGGTTTTGGTTCCCATCCTGGTGCAATGTAGACACATCACAATGAAGACAAGTGACAATTCTGGTCACATCCAACTCCCCACATGTGTTCCCAACACTGCCACAGTTTCAGACAAGCCTATAGTACCACTTCTCTGAGCACAAGGGCAGGGAGGCAGGGCGATGGCCACACCCCAGAACAGACATCTGACCCACTTCCTGTTGGAATCATGCTAATCCACAACGCCAGAGTGGTCTTGTTGCTTTCCCTTCCCCCACTACAATCTCAAAGTGGCCTCATTTGTAAGACTTGTGTGTTAGTTTTGCATCACTATGACAAAGTATCTGAGAAAATTGCCTTTAAAGAAGAAAAGTTTTATTATGGCTCATGGTTTCAGGGGTTCAGTAGCTTAGCCCTGTTGTTCCGGGCCTGTGGTGAGGCCACACATCATGGTAGGAATGTGTGACAGAGGAGTGGCTCACTTCGTGGCTGCCAGGAACAGAGGGGGGTGATGGTAGCAGGGTCCCAATGTCCCCTTCAAGGGCAGCCCCTAAGGACCTAACTTCCTCTCACTAGGCCCCAACTCCCAAAGGGTCCACCATCTCCCAGTAGTGCCACAGCTGGTGACCAAGCCTTTAGCCTATGGGCCTTTGGGGACACTCCAGATCAAACTATGGCAACTCAAAAGGGCCTTGGGGGTGACAAAGAGCTCATATCCAAAGGACCTACAGTGACACACTTGGTGACTTTGGGAAAAGCCTCTCCACTCTGGGCCTCAGCATTCTTTCTAAGGGGCAGGGTGAAGACCACAGGACACCTGTGCTCCCTCACTGTGCAGCCCTGAGGCAGAAACATCTGGACAGGGAGTGAGGAGGCAGGGCCTGGTTTTCAGGCTGCCCATGGGGGCGGGGCAGCACAGGGGGGAGGAGGAGAAGCCAGAGGAGGAGGAGGTTGCAGTGAAGATGCCTGGCACTAGGGTCTCACAGACACCGGGGCCAGCTGCCTGCTTCCTCCTCCTTTGCATCGAGAAACATAAAAGTGTGTAGGGGAGTGTATTTTTTTTCCATTAACTTTATTGGTACATTTTAGATATACAGCACAGTTACATTCATCATTGGGAATTTGTACCTTTACATGATGTATCTTCGTTCTTATTTTTCCCCATTCCCCTGCCCTCCCTTCGCCCCCTCCACTCTTCCCTATTTACAAAGACTTTGTTTCCATTTTTTTCTGTTTCTCATATCCCTCTGCTGGGTATCTTCCTAAAAGAATTAAAAGAATCATACCACAATGATATATGCTCACCCATGTTTATAGTGGCACAGTTTGTAATAGCTAAAACTTGGAAACAGCCCAATTGCCCATCAACTGGAGACTGGATAAAGAAGATGTGGCTTTTTATAAAATGGAGTACTACTCAGCCATAAAGAATGAGAAACTAGAGATATTTATAGCTAAGTGGATGCACATTGAGGCGATACTCTTAAGTGAAATAAATAGGACACACATGTGTAAATACTGAATAGTTTCTCTGGTGTGAAAAACTAAAAGTGTAAATAAGGATCAAAATGTATAATTGATATTGTGAAATAGGAAGAAAAGGTCTAAAGGAGTAGGGGAAGTGGGAGGGGTAAGGGAAAGGAAAGAAGGGAAAAGAAAAAATACGAGAAAAGGAAAATAATGTGTATTTTTTTAAACTCGCTCAGACCGCTCGGGGAAAGGGAGAAAGTAAACATCTGAGAACAAGAAACGATTACTCTCCCTTGTGTGTTGCCCCGGGTGGAGGCCAGCATCCCAGAAGGGCTGGCGGCGCAGGGCGGGTGGCCGCAGGGCGGACAGCTCCCCCACCGCAGCCTTTGAAGGAGCCGCCTGGCTGTGAGCAAGAGTGACTTCTGACTCCTCCAGGCTCTAAAAATAATCACAGCGTGGGGGTTCTAAATCAGGAACAAAGCCGAAACAAAGGGTTAATGAGAGGACACCGGTTTGATGTTCCATTTCAGATACGGAGACAGCGGGGACAAAAGCGCTAGAGGCTGGCCTTTGTCGGCAGCTGATCGGCCCAGCTTTTAGCCCCTGAGATTCTGCGCCTGGCTATTTCTTCCTCACATCTGAAAAGGACACTTCACACCTTGCTCTGTGGGCCAGCCCCCCTCAAAAGTGTGCTGAGGAGAAGTTGGCCCTGTCATCTGTCTCGGGACCCCTTCCCCCTGGCTTCACTGTTCACCCTGCTCAAAGCCTCGCTGTAAAATCTAACTCATACTAACTTGGGAGGGACTGATACAGTCCTAGGAGCCCCAGAGGCAGCAGCTCATATTTACTTTGGGGCTCACTTCCTTCGCGCTCTGTGCATGTTTTGGCTCCATTCTCATCCCACTAAGAACTGTTATTACACCCATATTACAAAAAGGGGCAAAGGAGTACTTCGACTTACCCACAGTTCCAGAGGCAAGACCAAAACCCCCGCAATCAGATCCTGAAGCCCAGACCCACATAACCTTCTGCACTGCACAGGGGAAAATTCATCTTCTGGGGGTGGAGGAAACGGGAGGAAAACTTTAGAGACAAGAAGAGCTGAGTGAGAAATCACTGTTGCAGATCTTCTTCCTAATCCCATTTCACTAGCAGGTCCTACTTCCTGGTTTAGAGAAGGCAGGCAAAGAATATTTGTTGAATGAATTTGTGAAGGAACGAAGAAATGAACAAACAATCTGTCTTAGTCACTTTCCTGTCACCCAGCACAATACCCAGCACCCACCACTTAAACAAGGAGAGGTTTGTTTTGGTTCACGGATTCAGTCTGTGGTGGGCTGGCTCTGAGGCAGAAACCTTACGGCAAAACGGCATGGCAGGAGAAAGCTGCTCACCCTTTGGCAACCAGGAGGCAGATAGAGGAGGGGAGCACCAGGGACAAGAATACGCCCTTCCAGGTCACCCCATCAGTGACCCTCAAACAGCACATTCAGCTGTGCACTCAGCAATGAGTCTCCTGATGAATATGCACCCCTATGACCCAGTCGCCTTCTACACACACACACACACACAGGAGACCTTCGGGGGATATTTTAGGTCTAAGGCGGAACAGGAGCCAACACGTGGACTACTGAACAAAACGAACCAGCTCCCTCCCTTCTGCGTTTCTCCTGCAGGCTTGCCAGCCCGGTGGGGTTCCCCGGAGCTGCAGCGAGTGCACACAGCTGTCATGAGAACTGTGGGGCCCGAGATAGGGAGCCCAGTGCTCCTGCTTTGTGCACCACACTTGGAGTAGTGAGGCTCGAGGCCACCTAGGTCTTACTCATGGTTGTCATCACACTTCAGGGTCATTCTATGGAATGATTTGGGTTTCATTTTCATCTGTGTGTTTTTAATTTTACTGTGACATTTTATTCTGAGGGGCTAAAATGCCACTCTATGCTGTCTCTTCCTCACCCTCATACCAGAGGCAGAGTTTCTGAGAAGCCTTTGCAGCTCACTTGCAGCAGCTCAGGCTTACAGGGGAATACGCTTGCACGACGATATGTTTTTGTAAATTTACAAAAGTAAAGAGGACCCCCCAATTTCTAAGCCACAGACCCTACCAAAACCTGACTCCAAAAGCCCTGCATTTGTTTTATTGTATTTCTCAAAGTGGAAAAATATTTCTCTCATGCCTATGTCTCTATTAAAAACAATATAACAAAGGAAAAAATAGCTATGAGTCATAAGAAAAAAATGGAAGAGCGTAATTCTTTGGGGAAGGGAAGAACGCACTTATTTCACTATGCGATCATCTATCCCTGATTTGGGATTCATGTTTCACGCTCAGTCCAAGTAGGCATTTTCAACCACTAGGGTAGCCTTTGGAAAAAAGCATTATAAATAACATAAAATGTCTCACCAGTATGGCATGGTTTGGTGCACCTGTAATCCCAGTTACTCAGGAGGCTGAAGCAGGTGGATTGCAAGTTCAAAGCCAGCCTGGACAACTTAGTGTCTTAGAGTCTCAAAATTTAAAAAAATTTAAAATGATTGGGGTTTAACTCAGTGGCAGAGCACTGGTTTAGCATGTGCGAGGCCCTGGGTTCAACTTCTCCTACTGAGAGGAAGGAAGGGAGGGAAGGAGGAAAAGCAAAAAGAAAGTCCCAC
This sequence comes from Heterocephalus glaber, assembly GCF_053883595.1. NCBI lineage: Eukaryota > Metazoa > Chordata > Mammalia > Rodentia > Bathyergidae > Heterocephalus > Heterocephalus glaber. Next base: position 9,408,863 of record NW_028258340.1, on the reverse strand, counting down.
TTGTGTCAGCCTTGATCTCTGGGACAAACGGGCTCAGCATCCTCACCTGCTCTGGGAAGGTCTGTGATTCTGTGACAGTAACTCAGTGTAGATGTCCACGTCGGTGGCCTGCAACTGCTCCTATTAATGGATTGTCATAAGTAGGGGTGACAATACCACAAACCTCAAAACAGCTGGCTCCATCAAAGTGTGTGTGTCCGCAGAGTACCTCACCTTGGTAGCACTTCAGAATGACTCAGGAAGTTTTAAAGATATATAGATTGTCACCTGGGTCTCACCCCACAAAGATTATTCTGATTTAGTTGATCTGGTATGGAGGCCGGCCAGTGACATTTTTGAAAGCCTCCTAAGTGATTGGAGTGCTCGGGAAGGGTGAGAGCCACTACCTTAGGCCAGCAGATCTGGAGAGGATGCGAGGACCTTGCTACTCAGAGTGGTCCTCAGAGCAACCGAAGCAGCAGCAGCAGCAACAGCACCTGCCCGCTGGGAGAAGTACAGTATCTCAAGCCCTGCCCAAGCCCTGCTGAATTCAGAATCTGCATCTTATTAGGATCCCCCTGGGATTTGTCTGCCCACTAAGTTTGGAGAAGCACTGCCTTAGAAATAATTAGTTTCTGGACCAGCTTCTTCCATTTCCAGATGCAGCAATCGGAAGCCAATCATGTGAAATGATTCGGCCAAGTTCCCCCAGATACCTGCCAAAGTCCCGGGTCTCCCATCTTCCAGCTTCTCCCAGACCTTCCCTCCCTCCGAGGGATTCTGTCATTTGAGAAGGGCACTTCCAGTCTTCCAGTCGCAGACACAGCTTCCATCTCCAGATTTCAGGAACCACAGTTTACCTCAGAATTTCTGGTTTCTTCCTGCTAGGGGGAAAAAATATGTCTCAGTGCGACCCATTATGTATTCTGGGTATATACAATGAGTTTATCTTGAGACATATTTATGCCTGAGAATATTATGTATTCTCTTTATATACCATGCAAGGTTAAATTTTTTGAAAATTTATATTTGCTTTTTATCACTCAGACATATAAGCAATTTATAGCCAGGCCTGATGGATTGGAATCAGATGGCAAAACTCGGATTAACCCCATGGATCCTGGTGGCCGCTGGTCAGTCCTGGCTGTTAATGATATTTTCACCTGAGTGCATGCATTCAAGACGCTCTTTTTCAGATAAATATGCAGGTAAGTATCATATTTGCAACGCAGGCACTTCCTCTCGCTGACTTAAGTTCATCCAGCAATTTTTTTCAAGACAGACATATTGAAACAGTCATACACTGAATAATTCATATGGAAAAATTGGGGGGAGAGCTAAATAGAGGTGACTCATGGTATATATGTGCTTGCTGGTGTTACAAGGTGGAGACTTTCTGTATTACATAATTGCTAGTCACCAGAAATGCAATGTTTGAGGCAATTTAGGGACCCCTTCACAAGGCCCCTTATACATCAACCTTTCAATCACTTGACCTACTCTTTTTTTTTTTTTTTTTTTTGAGACAGGGTCTCACAACATAGCCCAGATTGGTCATGAACTCTCTATGTAGCCCAGGCTGGGCTCAAATTTGTGATCTTCTTACCTCAGCCTTCCAAATGCTGAGATTACAGGCATGCACCAGCTCAGCTGGTTGTCATAAAAAGATACTCGGAGGACAAGGCATATTTGAAGGCCATTGTACCAATTGACCTGGTCCAGGAGAAGTGTGCAAAGATGCTGATGGACGCTTCCATCTGCACTGGCAACTCAGCCACATGTGTGTGTGCATGGGCATAAACATACCCCCAGCTGCCAGTGTGATCTATCACCCATAGTTTTCTGCCAGACCCAAAGAGGGTCTTTATGTGCAAATCCCTGGCCAATGATGGTCCTACGCAACCGCCTAACATTCACCCAGGTGCAAAAGGCAGCCAAAGGATGAATCATTATTATTTTTTTAATCAAGGAACAGGCCCAGGTGTAGCAGCAGCCGGGCTTTCTAATATCACTGTGGCTTTGATAAATATGTCCCATTCCTTGATAACTTTCCCAAATCCTTTAATATCCTGCAGCTCAGTCCCTGATGTCTAGCTGTCGCAAAAATGTGTGAAGGGAGACCAAATGTCAATAAAATCTCCCTGCCTCCCTCAACCCAGTACATAATCAGCTCCAAGGTAAATAAATGGTAAGTTAGTTATCTGGTGCCAGGGAGGCGGGCCTCTCACTATGCAGGCCCTCATTTTGGCCTTCCTGTGGTCCTGGCCAAATCAGCTTCTTCCTCCAGTCTCTTCTGGTAGAGGCCATTAGATTTATCCCCCTTATTTTTCCTTTTCCCTTCCCCTCTGAGGGCCAGCCTACTCTGCTTCTCTGAAATAGCTGTCCACTTTATGCTTCACTCTCCTCAACTCCATTAAATCACCTTTCATCATATTAAATACAGGTCTTCGGGGTGGTCAGAGAGCAGTGCTCTGAGGGATGATGGTATAATGAGGGCGACATGTATGAAAAATCATTTTGCTGTTCAATCCCAGGCAGCCACAAGGAGCGGGTAGGCACCAAGTGTGTCTGACTCGAGACAGGAGCCAGGCTCCTGAGGAGGAGTTTCATTTCTTCATTCATTCATTCATTCATTCCGCAGACACTCCCAGAGTGCTGCCATGTGTCAGCCTTTGAGAATACCTCGGTGAATGAGAGAGACAAAAACAGCCCTTCCCTCATGGAGCTTCCATGAGTAGAGACATCTGAAAGCCTCTCAAGGAACACACCAAACATCAGACTCAGCAGCAGAGAAGAAGCAGTGGTTGACTGGAAGTGTTTCTGGTGACCCCGCCTGTAAATGCCTCCTGCTCGAGCACCAAAGTGTGGTCTTCTCCAGGAAAGGCTCCTCCTTTGGAGTTAAATCATCCTTTTTTGCCACGAGCAATTGCCCTCAGAAGGGATTAGCTGTTATCACTCTCCGGCACCTGAGTGTGAATTCATTTATTGGCTCCTTGTCCTGCCTAGATAGGAGGGTCTCCGGGGCTGTCAAAAGACAGAAAATTCCCAGAAAGGCAGCAGCAAGAGAGACTGAGGACAAGATGGGTTGATGCTGCCCCACAGAGTCCCCTTTGGTCACCTGTCCCCTATCTGGCCCCTCTGAATAAGGGCCCATCTCCCCAGCTTAAGAGCCCCAGCCCAGGGCTTCCCCACTAAACCTAGGGACAAGGAAAAATGAGGTGGAGCTTCCCCAAACTCAGATAATGTGTGGCTTCCCTTCTTCCAGGCAGGGACAGCTCACTGCTCTCACCTACCCTTAGTACTCCACTGGCCTTGGTTGATACCTTTAAGCAGCCTCTTTTTCAAAAGCCTGCCCTATTGGAGCAAGCCATCACTCTGCTGCTTGCACCCAGACCTATACACGAGGCACCAAAAAAAAAAAAAAAAAAAATGGATGGCCGCAGAGCCTTCTGGAAGGCAGTTTCCACATTTAGTGGGCATACCCAGATCCAGAAGATGCAGATTCTTCCCTTGTAGTCCCCTCAGCCTCAGTGAGTCTCACTCCATGACTGGGAATGTGGATTTTTAACAAGAACCAAAAGTGATGCTGAAGTAGATGGCCTGTGGCATTCATTCACTTTGTGTTGCTATAACAAAATACTAGAGGCTGGGAACTTTATAAAGAAAAGTGGTTTACTTAGCTCATGGTTTTAGAAGAACAAGACTGGACAGGCCCATCTGCTTAGCTCTGGTGAAGCTTCACAGCAGGCGGCATCCTGATGGCAGGAGCACATGTAGGAGAGAGAACATGGCAAGACAGGAAGCTAGAGAGATTCAGGAACGAGGCTCACTTCTTTTTACCATGACCCATTCTTGAAAGAACTAACCAGTGTTCTGCAAGAATTACATTAATCCCTTCCAAGAGCAGCACCTCCAATGATGTAATTAACTCCCACTATGCAGCACTGCTCAATGGTTGCACCCCCTCTCAACACCACCCTTGGGGACCAAGCCTTTGACACGAACCTTTAGAAGACACACTCCACTGGGTCCAGACCGCAGCATCTGAGTGCCACAACTCCCTGCATGTTGATTTGATAGGTACTGACTCCGCATGCTCTTCTCTTTTGTTGGGATATCATTTTCCCTTCTGCTTTTTTGAAAAACTCTACCGTCACAGTCACTAACAATTTGAACAACAGATGAAGTGCAATAAAGTATGGGGGAGCAAGAAGAGCTAAAGAACAAACTATTCCATTTTAAAGAAGAATTTAGACAAAATGTAAAGGAGCCAGGACTTGCTGGGTTCCAATATAAAACTATTTTTCATTCCTGGTCTTTCCTGGGAAGAGTCTCAAAGTAATTAGTGACCTCCAGGCTGCCAGTAAAATGTGGCCTCGGAGTAAGATCAGATGAAGCGTGCAGCTCTAAGAGCCTTTGCTGGGCTCTCCGATGATGGAGTGCAGAGTTTTATAGAGCATCTTATGTACATGAAATGTTTTCTAAGAATCTTAAGGGTTCTTTCCCGCAGGCCTGGCTCGCAACCTGTAGCCTCAGTACTTCCACTCCATGCTAAGATACAGTGTAACAAAATGGCTCAGAGAGATTAAGTAAACTATCTGTGGCCACACAGTTATTAGTGGCAGAGATGAACTTTAAACCCAGGAAGATGGGCCTGTATGCCATGACCCAGTAGAAATTGTTGACTCTCTGAGAGAAGTGGGTGTCCTAAGTGTCAATCTTCAAGGATTTTTAGTTTATTTAATATGAATTTTATATTATTTATTGCAATATTTAATTTTCAATTTTCACCCTGCGAATGAATTGAGCCAAGGTTAGTGTTTTACAATTGGCACAGGTGATCTTGTGAGCTCCCATGATTCACTTTCCATCTCATTGACCTGCTCTAGGATGATGGGATGATGTTGGGTAGAGGTAGAAGGAACAAGACATGGGCCCCAAAGTCTCCTTTCTGTGCTGGCCTTACCCACAGACATCTCACTGTGCCCTCTGCAGTGACATTGCTCATGTCAGCCCTGCCATTGGAGCTGCTCTTTCACTGCCCGTAACAGGCAGTGCTGCCAGATAACAAATTACCCCCAATACTTGGGAGCCTAAAAAACAATTGTTTCATTGTGCTCAGAGATTCTGTGAGTCAGGCATTCAGCCAGGATACAGCAAGGATGGTTTATCTCTGCTCTCAGACCTTCAAAGCCTAGTCTGGGAAGACTCAAAGCCTGGGGCTGACTTGCAGCTGGGCTCTAGATTCTGGAATCATCCAAATGCTCCACATTGACATTGGGCTGGAAGGACTACAAGACTGGCAAGTGTACACCTACAGGAGGAAGTCCTCATAGCTTGGGCTTCCTAACTATGTGGCAGCCTCAGAATACACTTCCTACAGAGCAGCTCCAGGCCTCCATGGGCTTCTGGTACAAGTGATTCAGCAAACAGAATGGAAGCTGTGTGGCCTTTTCTCACCTGGCATCATTTCCCCTGGATTCTATTAATGAAACAGTCACAAGCCCCCCACCCCATATTCAAGGAGAATGGATATAGATCCTATTCTCATTGGGAGGATGGTCAAGGTCAGGAGATATTAGTGGCTGCCATCTTTGGAAAATACAGGCCATCAGTCAATCCTCTGCCTTCAGTGAATGCCCTCACACCCTTCCAGGGTTACTTCTAGCCCCTTCTTCCAGGAAGCCTTCTCTGATCACTGCACTTTATTATAACCCCTATTTTCTCTCAGTCCCACTTAATATCACAGAGCAGTAATACTAGTAGTACATGTTGAGTATTCCTTATCCTTGGGACCAGAATTGTTTCAAATTTTGGAAGTCTTTCAGCTTTTGGAACATTTGCATATATATGAGTTATTGTGTTCATGGGACACAGGTCTAAATGCAAATTCCATTTATGTTTCCTAGCACCGTATACATGTGCCCTGAGGGTAATTTTATACAATATTTTTACTGCTTCTGAGTTTTGACTGGAACCTATCACATGAGGTCAGGTGTGGAACTTTCAAATTTTGGAGCATATCAGATTTCAGATTGTCAGATTAGGGACACTCAAAACTGTTGCTGCTGCAATTATTATTGTTTGCTGAACTATTTGGATCCTAAATACTTCCACATGTACTACTTCTCCGGGACAGGCACGTTCTCCTTTGTGGCTACCACACAATGTCTAAATTCACAAAATTTGACCTTGGCACAGTACTATTATCTACTATACAGACCTTATTCAAAACATTTCGGATTTTGAATGTCAGATTAGGAACGCCTGTGGGTGCAGGTAAATTATGATGCATTGAACACTTCATGTCCATTAGCTTTTGAAATCCTCAGGACAACCGCTAAGGTAGATGCCATTATTACACTCTTTTACATCCTTTTACAGTTGAGAAAGGTGACATCACTTGCCAAAGTTATGTGGTTAGCAATTGGCAGACCAGAGCTGGAACCCAGGCTGTCAGCTGCAGCACGACCTCTTCCTGGCCCCATCTCTGCCTCTTAGCAGCTCTTCATCACAGTTTATTTTCCCCCAGCCAGGCTCTAACAGCTTCCTCCTTGAAACTGCCATGGTCCCAGACACCGTGCTAGCCTCACCCACACTCTGGCTGAAGGATTTCTAAGAGAATGGACAGTAGTGCCGGTGACCCCTTCTGCCCATAACTCAACCTCCCAAGCACCAGCATCCATACATGGAGGCCAGCTGCACCCAAGGCAGGAGGGCATTGTTTGCAAAATGGGCAAAAAAGCTTCAAGGGTCTCATCTTCCAGAGCCTTGAGACCAGCAGCCAACTGTGATGGCTAAAGTGCTGCCGAAGCACCTCCCAAAAGCCAAAGGTAAACACGTCCCTGGGTGGAAAAGGAAAAATTAGATTTCAAGATGATTTTAATTCGGGACTCTGGGAGTTTTGGGGACTGAGTTGAGTGGGAGAGAGAGAGAATGATTTAGAACCATAGTGTTTTTATGGGCAACAGGGCCTCTTTCAGCCTGAGCAGGCAGATTGAGAGCTCCCTGAACAACCAAGGCGCAAGCCCCAGATAGAGCTCTGTCTTCCAGGCACAGGGACAACACCACTCAAGTCAGGGGAGCCCTGGGCCACATGGAAATGATTCAAGGCAGAAAAGACTGTACCTGGCTGCTTTGTATCTGAACAAAAGCATTCCATGTGCCGGCAAAAGTGGCTTCAGAGAAAGAACGGGTTTGCCTGACTGCCCTCTCTTGCCTATAAATTGATGCTTTGGACTGATACCTTGAAGCTGCACTGGCATGTAGGAGCTGGTCTTGGACCTGCAGTGGGGAGCATTCAATCTGAGCCAGAACATTGGCAGTTCTTGGCTGCCTACCGCCTGAAAGAGTGTCCCCCAGCGGCCCCAGCCAGGCTTCATGACTCAAAAGAAGGAAAGGGCACCAAGGGCGGTGACCTCGTGACCTCAGGCCATGGAGGCAGAAAGAAAAGTGGAGGTGAGCAGATAACTTTATCATCTGGAATGGGCTACTTAACTCCTTGTGGGAAAGTAGAGGACCCACCAATGACATGCCCTAGGCAGCAGATGGCAGCATGGGCAGCCTTATACTAGGGAGGGTGTCTGAATTTGGCTTGCCCCGGAAGCCAATAGGAAACAAGAAATGAGTGCAAATTGGGACATGCAAGAAACATGGGTAGTGGAGTGGGAAAGTAAGACAGGGCTGGAAAGGCAGACAATCAAGAGTGTGCCATCAAGCCGGCTGGCACTGTGGGCAATGGAGCTCATTCCCCCTAGGGGAAGTAGGAACCAGCGAGAACAGTGCTTCTCAAAGCATTTGGGTGAAGGACCAGGTTATCTGGCGGTGTTATCAACTCATTGTAAATGGATCCTTCTGGAACAATACAATTAAAATGTCACAGTGATGTCAAATTTCTATAGAAGCTCCTAAACACTGATTTATCTTGAAATGTATGAGCAATAAACATTTCACAGCTTCTGTGGTCCAGGGACCACACTTTGAGTAGCACTAGTGCAGCATGCGTACTTCCACATTATTCCACCCATGGAACTGGTCTATTTATACACCTGCTCACACTAGTCATTGCTTGAGGGTATGCGACTCTTCACTGTGCACAGGCGGAATGGTTTCAAGGAAGCCATCAGGCAAAGAGATGGACATATTGGCAGTTGAGAGTCAGCCTTAACATGCTGAAGGGATAGGACTGGGTGCTGATGGCATCTGCCCACCCTGTCCTTTTCCTCCTCTCACCCCTGTTAGCTCAAGGGAAGAGCAAGACAAAGCCCCAAGGCAAGTACCCAGAAAGCAGGGTGCTCAGGACCTCACTATGGCTGGTTGTGAATGGAGAGGATATATTAGATGGGCTGTGCTTTTATCTGCCCAGCCTAGTATCTAAATTCAGCTTTCATCAAAATAGTCAAGGCACTGTTTAGAGAAAACCAAAACCATGCCCACCCCTCTGTCAGCTCTGATGAGACACTTAAATCCAGAAGGAGAGCTACTTTCCTTGACTATGGCTCGGTTGCTATTTTGTTTGTCTCTGCCTGGACCTTGCACTTCACACACGTCTTCCAACAGAAGACTCCTTTTCCAGAGCACCCAGCAGTTCTTTCCAGCTGTGCACTAAACTCAAGGCCTGAAAGTCGGAGGCAAGGGGTGGCTGTATTTGAGACTATCTGGACTGCCCAGGTGTCCTTAGGGAGCAGCCAGACCAGTCTGGCCCTTCTACAATCTACACCACTTCCAGATGGCTCCTTTCAGGGCCTACAAAAGATGAGAATAATAGTGATGCTAAAATCATGATAATAGCGAGAATAGATACCTTTGGAATCCATGTGAGCAGTGACCTTCTGCTAAGTTCTTTATACGTCCTATTTATTCAGTCCAGGATTTTTTTTTCAGTGCTGAGGAAGGAACCCAGGGCCTTCTGTGTGCTAGTCAACCACTCTACCACCAAGCTGTGCATCCAGCCCTCAAAAACAGATCTGAGGAGTGTGTTACAGCGATTCAAAGCAACTGCCATGTCTCATTGCTTGGGTTTAAATGCTGGCTCTTCCACCTCTAAGCCAAGTGACAGTGCATTTCAGTTTCCTCCTCTGCAAAATGGGGTTCTACTTACCTCATCGAGGTGTTAGTGTATTAAACAGGCTAACATCTTGTGATGTGCTTTGAGCAGTATGAGGTATAGAGTCGGTGCCCAGCACCCACCCAGCCTTGGATCTGCTCTGGTCAGGCCCCCAGCTCAGCATGCTGCCCTCTGTTCAAGTGATCAGCAGCTGGGTGGCTGGGCCTCCCCAAAGCATGGGTTTCACCCTTGTCATATAGTCGGCACCTGAAGAAAGGAGTGTGACTAAAACTTGCCATTTTCCTTTACTGGCTCTCTGATCACATGCTAGCCCAGACCAAAGGCTTCTGCCACTGGTGCTGCTACTCCTGCTCTTGTCACCTGGAAAACATTGTATGGTCATAGGCTCAAAGGCCAGTAGGATTTTCATACCTCAGGACAGATCCTGGGATCACAGTCATGCCCTTAACCTCCATGGGTCCTATCTGTCCCCCATCATTCTTGAACACAGTCTGGCTGTATAGTGTGCCCAAGGGGATGACGGGATGCAAACCATGCTTGGATTAGGTATGTTAAAGGTTAAAGGTTTACAGATCTGTCTTGTCTGAGCCAAGAGTCATACATAATCCAGGCCTCCATAATCATTTCCAGTTTCCTAATTAGTTCACCCATACTTCCAGCCATGGTCAGGTTGCCAGATAAATGGAAATTCAGGTAAACAATGAATTTTTAAATATTAGTGGGCCCCCAATATCACATAGAACAGACACTAAAAATGAATCCATTGTTTATCTAAAATCCAAATGTAAATGGGGCATCCTGCATTCACAGATCAACTATAGCAACCCTCCTCTGGGGCCACACAAGGGTCTCTCAACATCACCAAAGAAGCCTGGAGCCCTTCAGTGTCATCTGAGTGGGCCCTGGAAGCCAACTTTGAGAAAGGATCCGGATGCAAGTGGTTTGCCTGGGCGGTGATCCTAGAAAGCACAGCCAAAGGATCAGGGAAGTAAGGCAGGGAAGAGAGGGAAGCTGAGCAAAGAGATGGTCAAGAGGGCATTGCCCTGTAGGCCTCTGGGGCTCAATCCCCCCAAGGGAACCTCCCAGAAATCTTGTGAAAGGTATCTTAGGAATTGTGCGGAGGTCAGGGAGCCTGGCCATTTATCTGCCGTGTTACTCTGTGAGGCTGCCATAATGAAAGACTGTAGAGCAGGTCAGTGGGAGCCCAGGTATTTCTCACGGTACTAGAGGCTGGAAATCCAAGATCAAAATGCCCCAGAGACCATTCTTGGTGAGGGCTCTCTTTCTGACTTGGAGATGGCCACCATTTTTGCTGTGTCCTCGTGTGACAGAGACAACTCTGTCCCATCACCTTTTCTTGTGAGGACACTAAGGATTGGACCTCATTTAAAACTAATCACTGCCCAAAGGCCCCACCTCCAAATGCCATCATGTTTAGGGTTAGGGCTTCAACATAAGAATTTTGGAGAGACACAAGCATTGAACCCACAACCTCCACGAACGCCGCCTTTCCCATGGCCCCAGGTTGGCCAGGGGACATTAATTCCTCCAGACTTCTGGGTTGCACCTGTGCTTTAACTGAGCATGCCCAGGGCAGAGAAGCAGGGAGAGCAGCGCTGGAGGGGAAAAGCTGTCAGCAGACTGGAAAGCGTCTACCCCAGCTGCAGTGAGCAGCCTGCACCTGGGCTGGAGCATCCCCTGTGGGCCATCCAGAACACCTGTTCTACTTTTCTTCACCTCAGGCTGACCCCTCAGGAGGAAAGAAGGGCTTGCTCTCTGAGCCTGGCAGGGCTTTTGCCAAGACCCGAGGAGGATGCTATGTGTGGAAGGCACTACAGAAATCCAAGGTTAGTAAGCCTTGTGTAGCTAAGAAAGAGAGAAGAGAGGAGGAAAGATGAGAGGGAGACAGAGACGAGGGAATGGAGAAAGCAAAGAAGGGAGAAGAGAAGAAGAGAAAAATGAAGTGGTCAAGTGGAACAAGACCCAAGGATATAAATTAATATTATGCATTCAGCAAGCTGCTATGGGGCACGTCGCTTTGCTCCAGGCCTTCTTGGAGGTGTGAAGGATTCAGGAGTGAACAAAATACTCCAATTTCTTGTCTTCGTGGAACCTACATCCTAGAGGGGAAGAAAACAGACAGCAAGTTTGGGAAATGCTACGGCTAGCAATGAACACGAGAAGGGGTCCAGGGAAGGTTGGGGAATGTGATAGGTTTGCAGTTTTTAATAGGTCAGGGAAGGTGTCACTAGAAGGTGACTTTGGAGTCAAGCCCTGAAGGAGAGGAGGAGAGAAGAGACAGGACAAAGCCTTAGTGCCTGGTCTACTGGGGTAAGTACAAGGAAGCCGCCATGGCTAGGGCCCAGAGAGCAGTGAGGAAGGTGGTAAGAAATGAAGTCACAGGGACAGAAGGGGAAGGGACTGTGTAGGACCAGGTGGACCACAGCAATGACTTTGGTTTTCTTTGGGGTGAGCTGGAGCTGTTGGAAGGCAGTGAACAATATAGTCCGTGGTCTGACTCGTGTTCTAAAAGTAGCAGTCTGGCTATCAGGTGAAGAACAGCTCGAGGGGCAGACACCCGGAGACTGCAGCAAGCCAGGCTTGAGGGTGTGGCGGCAGCGGTGGAGCCAGGGCCACGGCAGCAGCAGGAAGGTGGGAAGTGGCCAGATCCTAGATCTGTGTTTTAAAGTGTTGCCAGCAGGAGTTGCTGCCAGAGTGGATGAGAGGAAAAGTGGAGGAGGAATGGAAGGGTTTGGACCTGAGCAAGTGGAAGAATAGAGCTGCCAAAGCTGAGATTCAGAAGACTGTGGGAGGAACAGGCTGGAGGAAGGAGGTGACGGGGACTTGGCTGAGCATGAGATGCTGCTCAGTGTCCAAGTGGAGGGAGATGTCAAGTAGCAACTGGAGAGGGTATGCTGCAGCTCTGATTCATGCAGCCCTCGGTGTAGAGATGGTATTCAGCACTGCCACACTGGGTGAGGCCATCTAGGGAGAGGACATGGACAGAAGAGAGACACCCAGTGAGTTGTGCCATGTGGGGAGGGTGAGAGGTGGGCAGATAAGAAGCAACCAACAAAGGAGGCTGAAGAGTGGCCAGAGGATGAGCAAAGCCAGGGGAGGATAAGCTGGGGGCCAGGTGAAGAGCACAGTGGCTTCCGGATTACGGTAGTGTGGATTACACCACAGTTCTTCTCAAAACAGCAAACCCGCTTGCAAGAAGTACAGATCCTTCAGGGGGTTTTCTGGCTAGCTCAGCATGTAAAGCCGTGCCCCCTGGCTGACTGGCCTGTTTTCCCCCACATCTTGCTGCTTGAGGTCCTGCTTGTGTCCAGGGCTGGCTTCCACCCTCCCCTCTCTCATCCTATCTCTGGGTCCTCACCCAAGCACCCACAGAGCCCCAGATGGCATGTGTCTGTGCCAGCTCCCTCTGATTCCCACCCCAGTCCTAGACCATCCACCCTTGTCCAATCAGCACCTACCCAGGTTGGCACCTGCATCAGGTCAAGTCACCTGTCAGAGCCTCCACAGTGCCCCCTCCCAATACAAGGCTTGTTTGATTTGTGCTCTCTGTTGGCCAATAGCTTCCACCCATCGAAATGTGCCTGTTCTTCTGGAAGCTTTCCAGCAAGCACATTTTCTCCTCCCACATGGCCAACCTCAAAGTAACACAGCATTAAAAAGACCTGGTAAGTAGACCCCACTTGATTGTGAGGATGCACACACACACACACAAGTGCACATGCACATGCACGCACACACACACATCCTCAGCACCTCCACTGCCGCCATCATCCTTTGCAACTAAACCCATTACTGAGCCACTTAACTGTCAACAGCTATTGGGAATCAAAAGTGAAGAGGGCCAAAATTGCAAGTGTACATCTCTTTTCTTCTTAGCACTCTGAGGCAGCAAGGGCCCTTACAAACTGATTAGAGCCTCCTCGCCTCCTGCCGAGTAAATAAAAGCTGGTCTTGGCTTTGCAAGCAGGGCAGGGAGGCTGAGAGATGTTGGGTGGGGTTTTCCCTCACTGCAGCAACCTCTTCACTCACCGGAGGCTGGCTCAGAGGTTTTAGAGGGAGGCAGTGCCGTAACTCATGAGATTAAAACATGCCCGCGTCTCCTCAGACATGTATTCTATATGAAAATGTGGTTTATGGGCATCAGGTCCACAAATCTAAAGCCCAAGCAATTCTACCTATGACCATCAGTCATAGAAGTTACACTCACAGAGAATGAAAATTTACACGACCACTGTTAGCCCATAACCAGTGACAGAGCATCCTCCCCCCTGGAAGCTGGGTCTCCCTGACAACAACTATCTACCCCATTTTTACTGGCTGGTACCCAGGCTAGTGGCAATGACTCTCAAATGTGAGTATTTATCATGAGATGCTTTCAAGGCTCATCTCTTTTGGTTTGTAGAGAGGGCACTGGATTAGGAATCAGGAAAAAAAAAGTTGATTTCCATCTCTGCTGCTTACCACCCATGTAAACCTCAACCCTTCACTCTCTTTGCCTCAGTTTTCTCTTCCAGCAACCTGTCCTAAAGACCTCATGTACAGCAGTTGTTACAAGAATGATCTTAATTCAGTACAACATAGTGGCAAAGTTCTTCGGCTCTGGACAAATTACTTGACCTCTCTATGTCTTAATCTCCTCTTCTGTGGAACGTGAGAATGGTACCTGCCTCATCACGGTGTTATAAGAGTTAAAGAACTAATATTTGGATAGCATACAACAGTGCCTGAGAGATTTTCAGTAAGGGTTATATCAAATGCATTCATCCAACAAACAATTATTGGTGACTATATTTATTCCTGATGCTGCTGCAACAAAGTGTCACAAACTGGGTGGCTGACAGCAGCAGAAATGTACCGTCTCATGGTCCTAGAGGCTGGAAATATGACACAGAGGTGCCAGCAGGGTAGGCTCCTTCTGAGGGTTGTGGGAGGGATCTGTTCCCCACCTTTGCCCTAAGCTCCTGGTGATTTGCTGGCCATCTGTGGAGTTCCTTTGCTTTCAAAAGCATCACCTTCATCCCTGCTTTCACATTCACGCGTGTGTGTCTCTGTGTCCCTATTTCCCATTTTTATAAGGACACTAGTCATAGAGGTTTAGGACCCACACTAATGACTTCATCTTAAACTGATGACATCTGCAAAATCCCTAGTTCCAAATAAAGTCACATTCTGGGGTACTGGGAATTTGGACTTCAGCACATCTTTCTGAGGTTCAAACTCACAACAAGCACCTAAAAAGGACCTCTTTACGATGTTGAGAGTATAGACATTAATAAACTGTCATCTTGTCTGAAGAAGTTCACATTTGAATGTGGGAAACAAATTTCTATGTGTTAACTTAGTAAATATTATACCAGGAAATGTACAAAATACAAGGACTAAAACAACAGAGGTGGTAGCACCAGAACAGGGCCCTCAAAGGTGAGCTGGGCTGCCATTCCCCAGAAGGGTGACAAACCACCTGAGCTGCAAGGGTCTGGAAACACCTGGCGTCTCTTGGAAACTCAAGTTCTTGATGTGGCTGTAGTATCAGATAGGACTACAAAAAGAGAAATCCAGAAACGTTGTTAAGATCAGATTTCTTCCAGGATAAGGGTTTTCATTTTATCCTGTTAGTGTGAAAAAGATTAGGAGGGTTAACCAGGAAAAGCTAGAAAGGGTGTAGGGGAGGGCAAAATCCAAGCCTAGGGACCACACTGAGCAAAGACCCCCAGGAGGCAACTTTTGCCCAGTCATGCAGGGGAACTCTGGGGACAGTACAGGTCACATCTCAGAGTTGTCCAGCTTGGAGCGAGGGAGCACGAGGACTTGCATACTCCCACTTAATCAGCCTCTGGCTCAGAGCTGCCCTGGCCACTTGGGGCTGTCCACACTCTGTGACACAGATGAAGTGGCTCTGGTTTCTACTGTCATCTTTGCAAAGAGAAACTGCTGCCAAGCCTGGAGGTGCACTGGGAGCCAATGTCCACAAAAACAAGGGGGCAGGGGGCAAGAGGATCTGCTGTAGTTATGGAGAGTCACTAAAGGTTTTATCAAAATAGTAGGTGATCTGATCTCTATGTCAGAAATCTAACTGATAGTGGTGTAACTGAAAGGAATAGTGGGGAAATAGGCTGGCGGCATGGAAAGCACTCAGGACACCATGGCAGTCATCTAAGCAAGAGCTATTGGGAATCCAAACTAGGGCAGGAGGGGGAAGGGGAAGAGAGGGAACTAGGACTAGGGGGTACTGGAAATAACTTTATGGCTGTGCTACAGTTTAGATCTTAAATGTCCCCCAAAGGCCCATTTGCTGGACACTTGGTCCCCAGGAAGGCACTGTTGGGAGGTGACAGAATTTCCTCTTCTCTTTTGCATCTTGGACATGAGAGAGGAGCAGAGAGGCTCTGTTCCACCACCTGCTCCTGCCTTGATGTGCTGCCACAGGCCTAAAACAAAGGTGTCCCCACTTGATCATGAACTGGAACCTCCAAAACCATGAGCCAAAATCTTTCTAAGCTGATAATCTCAGGTCTGTATTATAATGATGCAAAGCTTAATAACATGGCTAGAACCTGGTGAGAAGATGGACCTGAGTATCAGGAGAGAAGCTACAACTGGAGCTGTAAATGTGGAAGGTGCTGGTGTGACAATGGTAGATGACAGTAGGAGCCCAGAAACAAAAGACAGAGTCAGAAAAAAAGATTGCAAAGAGAACATCTCTTGAGAGATAAGCAAGGGAAAGAGACAAAGAACAATAGGTTCAGAGCTGGAAGGGGTGTGTAGCGGGAGGCAAAGGAGCCCAGCAAAAGTCACTAGTTTTGACTGCTTCAAAAGCATTAGTGACCTGCCTTCACAGAAACCATCTACTGAATTCAAAATTCTAAGGCTAGAGTCCAGGAATCTGATTTTAACCAGCCCTCCAAAATGTTTCCCAAGAGGCTCATTGGTTGCTTGATGGGTTTTCAGGATGTGATTGGATTTTGAGAGCTCTAACTTCATTAGTGGGCTGACCCACTGATGAGATCAGAATTTGATGGCATTATCAGCAAATAATGAAAACTTAGGAGATAGGACCCAGTTGGAGGAAATAAGTCACTGAGATGGTCCTTTGAAGGGTATATCTGGTCCCTAACCTTTTCTCTCTGGCTCTTTCCCTCTCTGCTTCCTGGCTGCCATGAGGTGAGCAGCTTCATTTTGCCATGCCTTTCTGTCATGATGTCGTGCCTCACTCATGCCCACAGCAATGGAACTAACCAATCATGGACTGAAACCTCTGAAACCATGAGCCATAAACCTTTCTTCCTTAATGTTGATTTTCTCATGCATTTTGTTGCAGCATCAGAAAGCTGACTAACACAGAATGTGCTGGAAGATTGTACAGGTAGCCAGTAACAAAAACCAAACAGCTAATATAATCAACTGGCACAGTCAAGACTGACATCCATGAGCAAATTGCTAAGGTAAATGCCCAGTGGAAATATGACATCTATTTCTTTTGGAGCAAAAAAATCATCAGATGGATCATAATTTTCACCTAGATCCCTCATGGCATTTGACAGAATGATGATTGATTATGACTATGTGTACCTGATGTAAAGCCAACCATCAAACAGATCATGAGAAACTCGGAGCTTCCTGCCTCTGCATTTTGAGAGGCAGACAAGTTGAGAAGCTAAAGTTAGTTTGCTGTGACAAATCTTGCATAGAATCCAAACATTGGATTCTTCCTGTCCGACTTCATTCAACTTTTTTATTGCTGTGAAACCAGCCAGCCCCATGGATCAAAACTGCAACAATTAGTTGGGATTATCTCCTCTGCTTCTGGAAACTGCCTGGGCTCGGCTAGGCAATTCTGTCTGGTTGCAATCCAATGGTGGCTGATGCTGGAATCCCTGCACAAGCTCCCAAATTTGCCTCTCTGCCCATTGATGCTAGCTGGGGCTGGGGCTTCAGTAAGGCTATTTTCCGGAACATCTCTGTGGGCATCTCTGTGTAGTCTGGGCTTTTTCACAGCATGGTGACTGGCCCCCAAAGACCCCATCTTGAGAGAAAGCCAGGTGGAAGCTGTCTTAGCCTTTTTGACCTACCCTCGGAGGTCACATAACATCACTTCCACCCATATTCTACTCATACAGGCAGTCATAAGTCCTGCTGGGGGTTCAAAGAGAGGGAATACAAACTCCATTTTTGCAAGGGAGGGGCTGAGACAAGTTTCCTGAAAAGCATATAAAGCAGGAACTATTGTTTCAGCCATTTATGCAAATACAATCTGCCACAGGAAATAAATCCTCAATGGTCAACCCAGTTTTGACCTTGCTTACTTTGGCAGGTAAGCTCCAGCCCGTCTTTAATTACCCATGACCAGGCTGATTTGTCATTCCTGTGACCTTCCTTCTGACGAGGGGCATGGACAGTTGGAATGCAAAGCCTTAGAAGGCCAGAGAAATTGCCCTGGGACCCAGCCTTGAGCTCTGCAAAACCCACAGCAAGAGCCCCTTCCTCTTCTAGGAGTTAAGCAGGGGAAAGGTGTGGTAGATGGAGGGACAAAAGGAATTGATCAACAGCCGGAATTACATCACCCCCTCTCTTTGTTCATTTTTCATTACTGTTGTTGTTCTTTTTCCTGTGTTTAATTTCTCTCCTTCCTTAGTCTCCCCTAGGACCTCCCCCTTGGAGATGGGGTTGGGGGTTTGATTGATTGGTGCTGAAAGCAGGGAGGTTGCAAGCAGAGAGAGATCACCTTACCCCCGGAGATAGTTTCCATGGCAACAGGGACAGGTTGGTGGGAGGGGCGGGCAGATAAGGGCCCCACTTTGGGGTTCAGTGCTCGGTGGAGGTGAAGGCTGGAGTGTTTACAGTGGAGAGAGGAAAAATCTGCCTGTGCAGCTGGGTTAAGGGTGGGAACATTGTTCCAGGACGCCTTGAGGCTGGCCTCCCCTCACCTCTCGCCCTCCACTCCCCCTGGCTCCTGTGGCAGGAGCCTCAGCAGCAGGAGCTGCTGCCAGCCTGCCCATCACCCCTCTTCCTACTTGTACCTTCCTGGTCATTATTTGTCCAGGAAAAGCACTCTCCTCCTCCTTCTCCTCCTCCTTCATCTTTCTGTTCTCACTTCTCTAGCCCTGGCTTGGCTTCTAGCCTGAGAGAACCAGCAGAACCAAATCCCCTCCTGCCAGGTAGAAGAAAGAGACACCCTTGCTCCCCACTGCAGCCTGGGTGGGGGTGTCTCAGGTGCACCCTCTCACTTCTCCATAGCAACCTCCATCTGCTATTGCTCCTCAGGGGGCTGCAGCAAGGCTCAGGGGAATCCCAGAGGGCCACTGATTAGCCCCAAATGTACAGAATGCCCCTGAACGGTGACCTCCCAGGCACCCTCCTTGTATGCCCATACCGAGCACTTCAGTACAGTCAGACCTGGCATGATCAGGAGGAGGAGTTGGCTGCCTGAGGAGCTCCCATTGAAAGCAAAGAGGGGCTTTCACCTCTTTGCTCTGAACTTTCTCCTCCTTCCCCAAGGGCGGATCCAGAAATTGACTGCTTGCCCCCATCCCTTTAATCACAGATACTGTGGCCCCACACTCAAGGACCAGGACACACTTTGACACACTCCACTCTGCTCCTTTGTCCCTGTTGGTTTCCTTCAGTGTAACTGAGCAAGAGGGTCTGGGGCGCCTCATCCTAGAGTCAATAATCTTCCTTCAGTTCCCTGAAAGGGGATTTGGGGTGGCCTCAACAGGCAGGCCTGCATTCAAGGGCAAGATGGTGTGTTGTTCCTCTTTGGATCTTCAGGTTCTTTTCAGTACTGAGACATGGGGGAACTTAAAAATTCGTAGTGTCCCTCAATGAGCTAAACAGAATGACCATAGGCACCAGCAAGTCCACTCCTGGGTATACACCTACAAAGAAAGGCCAGCAGTGGTGCAAACAGACACATGTGTGTGAGTGCTCAGAGCAGCACCATTCAACACGAAGGTCCATCAACATATGAATGGATAAACAAAGTGTGGTCTGTATGTACAATGGAATATTATTCAGCCATAAAAAGGGAATAAAATTCTCATGCACACTACAACGCGGGTGAACTTCCAAAACATTATGCTGTGTAGGACATGAGTGATTTAACTGATGTAAAATGTACAGAATGGACAAATCTATACACATAGAAAGTAGATTTGAGGTTGCCAAGGGTGAGTGTGGGCACTGGGGGAGGAGGGGTGACTGCTAATGTGTATGGGGTTTCCCTTAGAGGTGATTTTAAGAAGAAGTTCTGGAACTACAAAGTGGTGACAGTTGCAGCACATTGTGAAATGCACTTGATGCCATGGAATTGTACTACAAAATGGTCAATCTCATGTCATGTGTACTTAATCACAGCTGTAAAATGAATGCCAGTTCCCCAGAGCCCAGGAGTTCCCTACACTGAGGGTGACTAACTGCAGTGCTTTTGCCAGAGCTGCCCAGATTTTAGCACTTCGGGGCCCTGGGTGGCCACCATAGCGGGCTGATTGCTGCCTCCCGCCACCTCCTGGTTGTGCTCAGCTGAGGCTGAGTTCAGACCTGCTCTGAGTCACTGCCCAGTGGGTATGCTGCAGGATCAGATGGGGTAATCAATAATGACACTAATCACAGCCAACAGTTTGGAGCACTTACTCTGCTCTGGGCACTACTACTGGCCGAGGCAACCAATGTGTGCACGAATCCCCTGGGGGCTTGTAAACATGCAGATTAGTATCCAGCAGGTCTGGGGCAGTGGGACTGAAGTCCTGGATTTCTAATGCTCTCCCAGGAAGGCCTGCTATGGGATAACCTTCCAACAAACGGTAGCCATTGTTGCCATGAGTTACAAGGAGAGGCTGCCTGGTCACTGAGAAAATCATTTATCATTTCAGATTCCTCACCGGACCACACGGCCTCTGCTGTCCTTCCAGCTCGGTCTAATCTAGAGGCAAGGGACAGCCCTTCCAGCCAACATTTCAAAGCCAGAGCCTTCCTCCTCTCGGGTGTCCTTTTCAGTAACTTCTTTGGGATTCCTCAGGATCTGGGTCCTGACACAGGATGATTTTCTCTGCAGCTCAGACCCTGCTTAACCCACAAAGTGAGGACGTTGTTTCCTACCCTCTTGTTCAACAGTAACCCCCTCTGGAAGGGCCAGGGATGGTGGCTTGCTCATAGCTGTGTCCCTGGTGGCTAATCCAGAGCCTGGCACCGTGCCCCACAAACACTGAGGACCTCTGTGCCTCTCAAGCCTCAGTTTCCCGATCTGCCAAAGACATGCCGTTACCTACAGAGAATCTTTGCTAATGAAATCAGACAGTTGAAGAGCAGTCCTTCCTAACTGCACTGAAACACCTAGTATGTGCCTAGGGTGCGGCCAGAGAGAGAAGCTTTTGGTGGCCATGCACCGTGCGGGAGGGGGCCTAGGGTGGCCGTGAGAAAAGGGGGACGATGACAGGCTCATTCCAGGGCTTGATCAAAGGCCAAGAAAATATTTGGATCTACAGAATGGAAGTTTCCCAAGCCAGGCCAATAATGGCCAACAGCTGTCACCCTATCCCATGAGCCCTTGTTCAAAGAGTCCTGGCCTGGGCACAGCTGCGATCCAGTGTTAGTCAGGAAACAGCAAAGAACGGGCAGAGGGCAGAACTGCTGTGGGATGGCGCTGAGTTGAATGGGCTCCTCACAGAGGAAGGGGCTGCCTGCGAGTGGTCCCCTCCCTCCCAGCGCAGCCTGAGCCCCTGCAGCCTTTTAGCCCCCCACCCCACCCCAGTCCAGTTCCTCTGCAGGGACAGCTTCCAGAGGTCTCTCTGAATCCATATTGTGGGTTTTGGCTCTTCCTGCTTTTGGCTCTGCTCAGCGGCGGGGGATTTGAGGGTGGTTGTGTGATTTGTACAGCTGTCATTAGGGTAATTGCTCGATATTTTCCCAAATTTCTCCTGCAGTTTCAGGCTTGCTTTCCAAACTTCCTGCCCGTTAACACGGGGTCTGGTGAGAGGCACTGGCTCGGATCCTTCCTAGCAGCTGCTGATGGCACCCAGCGGCAGCCACCTCCAGGGTTCCCAGGGGACCAGACACTGGGTCCCTAAAAGAGGGGCCCCAGGTAGCCTGCGGATCGGAGGTGTGGTGGCTCCACAAAAAGGCACATTGGTGCTCACTGTTCGTAGTATTCTGTGTCACTTCCCCCTCTCCAAGTGAAAACAGATGCGAAATAACCTCTGTTGCTTCTGGAAAAGCAAGACCCCTCTCAGGACACCAGAATCTAGAAAGGTCCTTCATTGTCCCCAAGAAGGAAGACAAGGACCCTGAATTGTATTCCTCAGCACCTGCTGATCCCAGCTGAATTCTACCCAGAGTGGGTCCCACGCTGGCTGGGGAGGAAGCTTGAAGTTGTGTGGGCCTGGCTTCCTGCGGGGGAGGGGATGAGAGTTACCTTCAGGAGCTGAATTAACCAGTGGGAGGATGGATGAATGCTGGGGAACAGTTTGCACTAGACTGGCAAGAGACCACTCAGCTCACTTCTTGAGTGCTTCTGCCCACCAGCTTACTACCTCTCAGACTGGTATTTAATACTCAGGACTGGCTCCTTCAGCCTTCCAAAATGTGCAAGCACGAACGCACACTGTGAGCACACACACACATGGGCATGAAAGAAAGTGGCTCCTTTTTGCCGCTTGTGGGGGAGCTGGCGGTGAGAAGAGGGAAGTGCAAGACTCCAGCCCCTTTCAAAGTGGCCCAAGTGCTGGGCTGCTGCCACCTGGAGCGCCAAGAAAGGCTCTCAGTGGTGGTGCCGAGGAGATCGCAGGCAGATCTGCGGGCTCTCCGCTGCAAGGTCCCTGTTGCTTCTGACCCGCCGGCTGGGGTGTGGGATGCACCGTGGAGAGCCTCGTCACTTAGCATCGAGTCTGCTCCAACATGATGCCTCCGAGTAATGTAATTTATATTTCATGCACAATTGAAGCAGCTAATGGTGTAATTCTCCAAGGGGGAAACAAGTTGTTATAGTGTTAATTACATTGCAGGCATGCTCCCTCTCCTTTGCCCCCCAAGTGCTCCAAGAGAAGTTACAAGGTAGCAACAGAGTGAGTGTCCAAGAAGGTGGATTTGGTGAGCTCCAGTGAGGTTGAAGAAGCACAGAGTGGAAACAGCCAAGGATGCCTTCTTCCTCCTTGGGCGTGAGAAAGAGGATTGGCTTCAACTGCCCAGTGGTCTGGGCTTTCTTGTCCATCCAGCCTGTCAGAGAATCCTACTGGGCTGTAGTGCCTCTCTGTGTCCACTGGGACACTGCTGAGGCAGGCGGAGACAGTAAAGATTGTCCCTTTGGGGAAATGATACCCACTACAATCAGAGCCCACCAAATACATCCTGCTAACAGTGTGGCAGCAGCTAACAGAGTGGCAGTTCAGCACGTGGCCTCATAGGGTACACTGCTGGGATTGGAAACCCAGGTCTGCCATTTAGAAGCTGAGAGGGACCCAGAGAACTTACTTCAGCCCTTGTGCCTCAGTTTTTCCAGTTGGAGAATGGGGGTGATACATTACCAGACTCACAGGCTTACAGTGAGGATTGAGGAGACTTAATGCACAGTGTTGAAAGTACGTTATTGTGGTAGGAAGGGAAGTGGGCTTAAACTGCCATAAGGTTCTGGCATTTTCTGTGAAGTGGGAGAAGTACATATTTTTCTCCATTCACAGAAGCTAAATTTACTGAAAGAGAATAAATGCCTTGCTTTTCAAAAAAAATATTAAGCTGACTGTCCAAGAGGCTTTTTTTAAACTTCTAGCAAAAGAAAGAAAGAAGGATGGAGGCAGAGGGAGGAAGGAAGGAAGGAAGGAAGGAGAGGCAAAGGAAGCAAAGGGAAGGGAGAGAGAAAGGGAGGAAAGGAGGGAGGATTATTACAGTCCAAAATGCATTCCCTATACACAAGTCAGGCCAACTATATTCTATGCCTTTTTTATTGATAAATCAGACTACTTGCCCAGTGGATAGGGAAAAATAATACGCATAAGTATTCTTGATTTATGCAAACATTTTACAAAATTTCACAGGTTATTCTTCTGAAAAATATGAACAAAAGTGGGTTGGCTGGTGATGTAGTTTGCTGAATTGTAGCTGATCAAAAAGCTGTATGCTTATGTGGGCTTAAACTCCATTTCTGGTACTCATTCCTGTATAGTAAGTCCCCAACTTACAAACAAGTTCCATTCCAGGAGAATGTTTGTAAGTCAGATTCGTTTATAAACCAACAAAGTGAGTCTTATACAGTACACCTGTGAAAGTTCACAAATCGAACATTCATAAGTCTCGGACTTACTGTATTAGTCAGGGCAGGCTAACTGCTCTCACAAACAACCTCAGAATCTAGGCTTAACCAGCAAACTTGCTTGCTCACCTTCCTGCTCAGTATAATAAGCAAAGGGGCTTTGACTCCACATAGTCATTCGGGTCACAAGGGCCCTTCCATTGTATGATGCTACCATCTTTAACTTATGACCACCAAGGCTTCTGGGGAAAGGGGAAAGGGGAAAATCTTGTGTGGGAGATTTCTTCAAGCCAGGCCTGAGATGGTGTGTGTCATCACTACCTGCATTCCACTGGTCACACGTAAGCAGCTCATGCAAGCGGGACTGGCAAATGAAGTCTAGTCATATGTCCAGAAAGAAGAGAAGAGTATGAGCATCAGTGAGCCTCAGCAGGGACCTCCACAAGCACTGATCCCATTGAGGTCAGGCTTCAGGGAGATCTCCGGTGACAAGCCATACTGTATCTCTTGCCTTTCCCTAATTTTCACTAGTTTTCTTGGATGACAGGTGAAGACATACAATAGCCCTTGCTATGCCTTTAGGGTATATCTCACTGGGGATATAGTACAAAATAGCAGCTCACTGGGAGTCTCCAAGAAGAGTGTATCCTACGTGCCAGATCTCACACTGGCTGGGTGACTTGCAGAAATGGAAGAATCCAGCTCAGCACCACGGCATATGCCTATGATCCCAGCACTCTGGGAGGCTGACGTATGAGGAGTGCAGGTTTGAGCCCAGCTTGGGCAACTCAGCAATTTACAATTTAGTGAGACTCCCATCTCAGAATAAAGAATAAAAAGGGCTGAGGATATAGTTCTGTGTGAAGACCCTGGGTTTGATGCCCAGTACTGGAAGGAAGAGAGGGAGGGAGGGAGGGAGGGAGCTCCAACACACCTCTGGGAGCTGGTTATGGCCTAGGCCTTCTCCCTTCCCCAGGAGCAGGCTCTCATTACCTCCACTTAGTGATATCCTGTCTCAAATGTGACTGGAGTACTCTTCCAGACTCAGTCCTCTGGTCCAACCATGTTCTTCTCTGTCCTCTCCTCCCATCAGGTGAGTGCTGTCCCGTGCTGATTCCATTGGAAACTCCCGAGTTGGGGAGGGAATGTGCCTGACTTGTCCTGGGGGTAGCTGTGGTCCCTACTCACACGGAGCATGCACGTTACAGGCCAGATTCCCCAGGAGGCATTTGGGCAGTATGGGATTTGGCTGGTTCTAGACAGCAAAGAAGTTTTGTTTAGAGAGTTGGCAGGTAAGACGGAGCTGGAAATAAAAGCTATTATGATGGGGGGAAAACTAAGCCTTACAAGTATTTCACTGGACTAGCATCATGAGCTAGTCAAGAAAATTAAATTATACCTGTCAGGGACCCAGCAGGAACCACTCACACGCTCAGAAAGTTTAATTGAAGAGTGTTTAAGGATGGGGCTACTGACAAAAGTGGAAGTGGCATTGAGGAAAGGAGGAAGAACAGTTCCAAACCCAGGGGCTACCAACAGCAGGCACGAAAGGGGAAGGGAGCAAGGGGTCTTGCCACAATCCTCAGGGCGGCCATGCAAGAGGGGCTGCCAGACCCTGCCAATGCTATGTCCTGGAAGAGAGATTTGCAACCTCATGCTCCTTGCTCACTTTAAACTTACCCCAACGGGGAGCCAGAGGACCAAGGCGTCCAGTGATGCTGAGATCACCCTCCCAAGGCCCAGAGCAAGCTAAGGACAAAAGCCTGATCCGGAAGGGGGAAGAAGATTCACAGAAATCCATGGAAAAGTGCATTCACCTCAGAAAGTCAGTTGTGTAAAAGTGAAATGGACACATTTTGTGTGGAAAAGTTGTAGAAGTGTGAGCCAGCTCTAGGTTCTGTAAGAAGCAACTGTGGCTGTATTCATAGGGGCAAGGGGTTTCCTTCGGGGAAGGTTATGATCTATATGCCCACTGCTTTTTGCCCTGATCAGACCCCAGCTGGAGTTCTGAGCAAGACTGGGTCTCACACTTCAGAAGTAGTATTTCCAACCAGGTATTCAGAGAGGCAGCCAGTAGATAGAAGAGCCCGGCGACCAAGTCTGTCTGAAGAGGGTAGGGAGTGGCCCTTGAGCTGAAGAGAAGACACCTCAGGGAGTAGACTGTAGCTTTCCCCAAGTGTTTCAAGTGCAGACAAGAGGACCTCCCTTTCAGTCAGTCATCCTTCCATCCTCTCAGTGTCCCCAGACTGTGTGGCACTACTCCTGTGGACTCCTGTGGCAACCATGATTTGTCACAGCCCCTGCGTTACAATCATACATTTGTGCATCAATCTTTCTCCAGAACTGAGAATAAATACTTTTTTTTTTTTTTTAACCGCTGGACACCAATACTCAGTGCTCGGCTCCTGGGAGGTGCT
Source organism: Heterocephalus glaber (assembly GCF_053883595.1). NCBI lineage: Eukaryota > Metazoa > Chordata > Mammalia > Rodentia > Bathyergidae > Heterocephalus > Heterocephalus glaber. The sequence continues at coordinate 9,383,143 of NW_028258340.1, read as the reverse complement.
CAGAGAGTATTTGGGTAATGACCGATGGGCTCCTGTAAGAGCCGGACAGTCCCCTGCAGGAAGGTCAAGAAGGAATCGCCTGTAGGGTGGGAACTGGCGGATCTCACCAAGATTGTAAACCAAGGCAAAGGCCGTGGTTTGGAAATCTACCACTGTAGACATGTGAGTCCAGACCAAGTCATCTGCTCTCTGAACTTCAGTTTCCTCACTGTCACTAGGGGTGTCTGGAAGGCACAAGGGGCTAGTGAAGGCAGGCATGGTGGTGCAGGCCTCTGATTCCAGCCCTCTGGGAAGCTGAGGTACGAGGATCACAAGTTCCAGCCCAGTCTGGGCAATTCAGCAACTTAGAGAGACCCAGTCTCAAAATACAAAAAGGCTGGGGAAGTAGCTCAGTGCAAAAGCCCTGGGTTTGATCCCCAGTGCTGCAAAAACAAAACAAAGCAAACAAACAAAAAGGAAGCTAGTTGATTTGTAAGATGCTGAGAGTGGCAGGCATTTTGAAAAAAGCCACTGTTGCTACTGCTGCTGTGTGAAGGACCAGTGACCCTGTCTTAGGTTAGAGTCCTCAGACAGAGACCCTGAGACAAGGGTCCCCGTCAAAGTGTCTCTTTGGTAAATGTCCTTACGAAAACCCAGCCACACAGCAAGGAAGCCAGGCTGAGGAGAGGAGGAGGCTGAAGAAAGGTGATAGCAGGCAAAGCCCCATGATGGGTGACTTGCTGAATGTGGCAAAGGGCACAGGTGCTGGGGTGGCTGGGAGGCCGCCAGGGAGGTAGTGTGCCCTGTATGCAAATGGCAGAAGGGTGAGCTGTTACAGCAGGCCAGAAAGAGGCGGCTGGAGGCCACAGTTGTCAGAAATATTCATCTCCCTGCCCCCAGGCAGAGGCCCTGCCTATCTCTGGTCAACCCCTCCAGCTGTGGCTCCCACCCCAAAGGTGCTGGTGCTGAGAGATGAAGGAGCCACATCTAGAGGAGACATTGCTTCTCTCATGCACCTCCTGGGCCTTTTTTTTTTTTTTTTCTGCTACTAGAGCTTGAACCCAGGATCTTCGCACTGAACTTCATTCCTAGCCCTTTTATATTTTTTGTTTTGAGACAGCATCTCCCTAATTAGCTAAGTTGCCCAGGCTGGTCTCAAACTTAAGATCCTCCTGCCTCAGCCTCAGAGTGTGGGGATTATAGGGGTATGCCACCACACTCAGCTCCGCTAGACTCTTTGGAGTGTGTTTGGGTTTCACAATCACCCCAGGCTCTGCTGAAACCAGACATCCCCACTGTGGCACTTAGAGCTCCTGAGTCCACAGAAGCTGCTAGAACAGATGTGGCGAGCGCGGACACTGTTCCCCGAGCTCGTTGCTCTGCAGCCTTGCTTTGCACTTTCCTCATCCTTTACACTCATGAGGACATGATACTCTGCTCCAGCCCTGCCCAATGCCTGCCTCCATGGCACACACACACCTCTGGACACCATGGCAGTGTGTGTGGCCCTAGGGGCACCGCCCATCTCTCGGTAGCATGGCTGGAGTGGTTTCTTGCTTTAGGAGGCTTGGTCACTCTTGCTCTGGAGAAGTGGGTGAAGGGAAAGATTCAGCATCCCACAGTGCAGGCACCCTAAGTCCCAGGGAGCACTGCACCAGACCCTGGAGATGCCCACCACACAGTCCCCAGGCCCATGATGGGATCAGTATTCTGCAAGGAGGGGATTTGATGAGAGCTCTCTCCGTGCCCTTGTGAAGACACAATGAGAAGGTGGCCGTCTACATGCCAGGAGGACAGTCCTCACCCAGCACCTCGATCTGGGACTTCTGCCTCCAGAACTGTGAGAAATGAATGCCTGCATTTAAAGCCCCCAGGCCATGGTCTGTGGAGGTAGTAGCTCAAGCTGACTACAGCACCATGTAAAGTGGGAAGCCTGCTTTCAGGAGCTTGTTGTGTGCAAGGTGCCGCAAAGAGAGGTTGCTTTATAACCCCGTAGGCTGCCTCTGACCACCCGAAATTTCACCTTCCACTTCTTTCTCCAGCATAGCTGGGTAGAAATCCCCACCACCACCACCACCACTGTGTGCACTGACCCGGGCAGTGCATGATCCCTGGAGTTTGGCTTCCACCAAGCTCTCCGAGCAGCTCCTGTGCTGCAGACAACGCTACACATGCCATGGCAACGCTGTTACCACTGTTGCTACTGGTGATATTCTCCCCATCACAGTATGCTCGTGAGGCTAGCAGGTGAGCATGGGCTCCTCTGTGTAAGAGACAAGCAGACTGAGGCTCAGGGGAGTAGTACTGTCATTGCTGGGATTCCACAATCATTCACTTATTCATTTGTCACCATGCCACTTGTATGCCAGGCATGGGGATCCACGTTCTAAACAAAACAAATGTGTTCCCTGCCCCCAGGAGCTTCCAGTCTAGCCAGGGAGACGGGCTGGAACCAAATATTCCCATAAACGGTGCACAATTTCAAGCTGAAACAAGCCTCCTGCAGGAAAGGACCGTGCCTAGACACTGGGGTGGAGGTTGTCAGGCAGTCTTCAGAAATCATAAAAAGCCTCATTCAATAAGGAGGGTTGCCTAGGCCAGATTCTCAGCTTGGGCAACAAACTTGCCTGCAGGGCTACTTTGGGAGAGTGCCGGGCCCCACCCTCAGAGTCAGGACTTAGACTGTCTAGAGTGCAGCCTGTTAATGTGTATTTCTAGAGTGTTCCCAGGTGATGCCGAAGCTGCCATTCCCAGGCCCACAGCCTGAGAACCACTGAACTCCATAGGGAGTCAGCAGAGAGTGGATTAAACTGAGAGAACAGCATGTGCAAAGACCCTGGGGCAGGCAGGGGACAGCAAGGCTCTCTGAGGCCAGAGGCTGGAGCCCAGATGTGGAGGACAAGTCTGAAGATGTCAGCAGGGGCCAGACCTGCAGCGTGACTGACCAACCGGCTAGGGTTTAGTTTCTAGTCCAAGAGTAACAAGAAGTTTAAAACAGGCCAATGCTATGACCATATTTGTACGACTCTGGCTGCTTTGCATAGAAAAGATGCGAGTGGACACCAGGAGGCCCCTTCGGCAACCTCAGGCCTCCAGATCCCTTGGTAAGTTTTTGTCCACTGCCTGGTTACTGCCACCAAGCAGATCAACTGTATCCCACGCTGCTACCCTGTGCCCATGGAGGCAGACATTTTTGTTGCTGAGGCAGCGGTTTTTCTCAGAAGTTGGCCTTAGAGACACTGTGTGGCCTGTCTCCTTTGAGGCGCGCTTTCTGTGCTGTGCCATTTGGCATTTGTCCCAAAAAGTAGTAAGTTTAAGACCAGAGGCTGTGAAATGTGTGCTTCCTGAAAACATCAAAAACCACTGCAAGAACCAGTATAAGTTGACAGGAGTTGGTTTCTAAAAATGGAACACTTGGGGGGGGATGAAAATCACTGTTTCTAATGCTGAGGGATGGAGGCGACTTCTATGTGGTCAAGGCCACAGGTTAGAGGAGACAGCACAGCGTGATTGCTAAGAATGTAATCTCTGCAGCCAGTCTTCCTCGGTTCAAACCTTGCCTCTGCCAGTTACTCAGAGTCCCTCCTGAAGGGACTTCTCCCTGCCTCGGTTTCCCTCTTCTGTAAAATAGGGGTAATGAGCGTAACTACTTCACAGGGTTGTGGGGATTTGATGAATTAATAAGCACGTGTAGATCGTGTCTGGCATGTGTGTAAATGTATGATGAATGCATTATCATCTTCATCATTATAGGCATTCTTGGGAGTTTCAGTTGGATAAAGGGACTTACTGTGTGTTGGGTGGACAGATGGTTCTACATGTTGTGATTGTCGGTATTGAAATGGAGTCACTAATGCCAAACCCTAAGAAAATGGAGCCAGGTGGCCATGATGGAGGGGACTTTGCTCACATGCAAGAAATCCCTCAAAATTACTGTATTCCAGACAAGCACAGCATGAGGACACTTGCCAAACAATAGCTGTCTCCACCAATGAGCTAAGGCCATCTCCTGCGACAAGGCCTAGAAACCAATGGCCTCTGTCCCCAAACAGCTTACATGGAGGATTCCTTTGTATCTTTAAAAGCTTCCCCTGTGCTTCAACCCCTGGATGTACCTATCGTCCACCATAGCGCCCTCAGCCTGGATTGCAACTCCCTGCCCTTCCCAGCACACTCTTTGCTTCAGAGAGTCCATCTCTCTGTTGCTCAATTTAGGTGAACAATGTCATATCTGGATTCGCTTTTCTTTTAACATTGTCTCTTAAGAACATTGAGAATGACATAGAAGGCTTCGAGGGTGGGGGAAGGGGAAGAGGGAGCTGAATGAAGCTGTCCTGGCTGGTCTAAGAGAAAATGTCATGCTCTGTCCAGAGCCCCTGGGGTGCTTTGTGACAGTTTCTGTGCTGTCACCCTGGAGCACGCTTCCAGAGGCCTGCGCTTGCAGCCTAATCCTGCTTTCCATGCAGGGAACTGAAGCTGCCTGTGATTTTTATGACCCCTCCCAGGTCCCCCATAGCTGGTAACAAGACTGACCTTTGCTCTTTTACCTGGGCTGGGACAATTCAGAGGCAAAATTTGCCTTCCTCCCTGCAGCACCAGCTGGAACCTCCTCAGGGCTCTTGTCTGAGCTCATACCCTTCCCTGGCTTCCTTGCTCCCCATCTCCCCACTCCCTTACCAGCCTGGGGAGCACTTCCTTCAGAAGTCCCTTACAAGAACCCTCATGTCTGGGTATGTTGCGGGGGAATCTCACCATGTCACTTGTATAGGTGGCACTAAAGTTTTGCACTAGGATCTAGGTGGTTGAACAGAGTCAGTTAAAGGAATGCAGAAGGAAAGACAGGAGGGCATAGTCTCGCAGTGGGGAAATGGCCAGGGCTTTGCTTCCAGGATGTGCTCCTGAGTGTGCATGGCTTCAACCTGTTCAGAGAACTCAGCTCTGAGCCAGCAGGCTGAGGTGAAAGTGCTGGTACAGATAGACCAAAACTAAACCATGCACCCAACAGATGAGACTGCCCAATCTTACTGCGCTGGCCGGAAGGACTGGGTAGGAAGGGGAGGGGCTGAGGGTGCCGCTGGGCCAGGGACAGAGCACAGTGCTGGGCTTGCTGGTTCCCTAGTCTGCCCAGGAAGCACTCTCAGACTGTACACTGCCACAGGGTCTGGGAAACAGAGAAATGGAGACAAAGAGAAAGACACACAGAGACCAAGAGAGTGCTAGACACACACAGAAAGAAGTGAAGACACACAGAGATGAAGTAAGGAAGGGAAAGATGGGGGAGAGAGACCAAAGAGAGGAGGAAAGTGATGCAGAGGCTGAAAGGGGGGGTGGACAGGGATGCAGAAGCAGAAGGGGCTACAGTAGTCCTCAGAGCTGCAGGTAGGGTCAGCCGGAATGCAAGGGACAAAGCTGCCCCACCATGGCTCACTCCGAAAATCCCCGGAGCCCTGAAGGCCAACCCCACCCCTCTCCCAGGCTGGAATCAAGCTGAGAGGCACCCTGGCTCTGGGCCCAGCCTGGCCCTCCCTGGCCCGTCCCATATCTTCACCTTTCAGCCCCAACTCAGGGCCATAAAGCCACCCCACACTGGCACTTGCCCGTTGAACAAAAGCTCCCAGAGCCCCCACTCCCCGGCGGAGAAGCCCTCCTTAGCAGCGGGGTTACCATGAGAGGGGCCAGCAGGACGCGCCTTGTCAGGGAGCTTGTTTTCCCAGGAGCTGCTGCCGCTCCAATGTGCCATGAGCAATTGCCACTCTGCTCGCCTTCCCCTGGCAAATTATTCTGCTGGAGTTTCTTCCAGCATTTGGAGCCACGCTGCTGTAAATGCCAGAAATCATGTACATTAAGCCCGGAGTGACGGCGGGCTTATGGATGGATTTACCTTCAAACAGAGGCCGCCGAGGCGCCCGGCGTGGGGGGCGGCACTTTATGGATGCGGCTCTCTGCTTGCCGCGGCCTTAAGCGGTCGAGTTGGCCACGTAATCAATTTCTCATGTCGGCCTGGCTCTGGGCCACGCGCTCCCAGGCAGGGCTTTGCGATGCAGCCTTCCAGCCACATCCCTGGAATCTTTGCCCCCGGCCCCTAAGAGGGGGCTGCTCTTGGCTGCCTGGGGTGCCGGCAGCAGGGCGTGGGGCAGGATACCACTGAGCCAACTGATGCCCCTTGCGAAGGGGCGCTAACACCACTCTGGGCTTGGCCCCTACTTTCTCCAGACTGGAGTTTGAGGTCTTCACAGGGAGGGCTGAACTCAGTTCTTCGTGTCCCTGGCTGTCGCTTGTCCCCCTCCCCTCTTCCCTCCGTGTGGCACTATTCCCTCTCTCTGATATGGGAGGCCTGGGTCACTGGCTCTGCTCTCTCTCCTGAATGGCTGCCACCCAGGGTCCCTCTTCTGTCACCTCACTCAGCCCCTCCTGCCTCTAGACAGCAGCCCCCAACATGCCTTCCTTCAGCCTCGACTTCCCAGGGCTTCTGCTCCAGACGAGTTGCCACTCAGCCTCTCAGCTGGGCAGTCCCCTCAGGCAGCTAGGTGCCAGAGGTGTAACTGTCAGGGACCCCTTCGGGACTCTCAAACCCTCCTGAGCCCTCCGCACCCCATCAGTGGCAGACTGTGTTTTCCAAAGATGGCTCCAATATTTCCCGGCCCACAAGCCCTTCTTCCAAGGTGACTTTGACACTTCTTCCTTGGAGAGGTGACATCTGTATTCCCTTCTCTGAAGTCTAACTACAGTGCAGGTGACCCTCAGTGACTTCTGAGAACAGGCCATAAAAGACAGTGCAGCTCTGGCCTGGCCTCGGGGATCACGGACCCCCTTACCCTCCTGCCCGAGGCCACCATGTGAGAGGTGGGAATATGGTCCAAACTAGCCCTCGCTCAAAGGCTACTTGAAGGGACCCCCTTCTAACTGCAGCTCCATCAGACACCCGAGGGCTTGCCATGCTCTGATGGGCCCTGATCAGCCTTACTCAGATTCCTGTCTCGTGGCAGATCTGACCCCAAGGTGGCTCTGCCAGACCAAGGCTGTCCCTAAGTGAGCTCATCTAGCACAATCCTATTGTCCACACGCAGTGGGAAAGATCTCAAAAGCCCAGCAGGCCAGCCCCCCTGGCCTCTCACCTTGCACAACTCCTGAATTTCTGACACACGGACACCGTTGGAGATAATAAAATGACTGTTTTTGTTTTCGATCACTAAGCTGTGGGGTGACATGTCACACAACAACAGGAACCCAGAACAGCTTTCATGTGGACAAAACAAGCTTGCAAAGGTTAATAAATCTTACTACAGTAAAGATACCGTAAGGCATACGGTAATACGAAAGCAAAGCTAAGCAATCCGATCACGTTTTGCCCATCAGAAGGCACCTGCAGAGTCTCAGGGCACAAGGTGTTGAATGTCAGTTCCTATTGTCCTGGGTGCCCGGGTTTCAGGGAGGCTGGCTAAGCCCCTGCAGCTCCCAGGCATGGCTTGGGTACATTCACAACATGGACACAGGAAAGCACATGACCACCACTGTTTGACCACTTAATGCCTAGGATGTCATGAAGAGGCAAATAACCTAAAGGCAGGAGTCCAGCCTGAAAGCAATTCCTATGCTCCCTATGTATCGATTCCAGCATTTCCAGCTCTCTCTGGTGCCAGAAACTGGCCTCTACCAGCCAGGGAGGGTTTGGTAACTGACTATCTGGGATGGCAGATGGGGGGATGCTTTTATTCTTTTAAACATAACTGGATTTTTCTTTTAGACACGGGCACTGTGGCAAAAGGGCTAAAAAGTTCCACTCCTACCTGAGCAGTACTTTTTTCTTCCCTTCAAGCCAAAGGACATCCTGAAGAGCAGGAAGGTAATTTCAGACCCTGTGGTGGATAGGTAAAGGGTATTAGTGCTGGCAGGGCTTAGTGGCACATGCCTGTAATCCCAGCTACTTGGGAGGCTGAGGCAGAAAGATCTCAAGTTCAAAGTTAGCCTGGGAGAAAGAGTCTCTGTCTCAAAATTAAAACAAAAAAAAAAACAGGTTGAGGATATAGTTCAGTGCAAGGCCCTGGGTCCACTCCCCAGTACTGCAGATACAAAAAAAAAAGTGTTAGTGTTGCCATTTATTCTGTGTTCCCTAAAGCAAGTCACTCAGCCTCTCTTTGCTTTGGTTTACCCATCTGTAAAATGGGGATAATAAAAGGCCTTTTCTCATCAGGGAAGGTCAGGGTTGAATGAGTTAAGATACGTATAGATCCGGGAACAGGCCCTGTGCAGTCACTTGGAGTGCTATGTAAATGCTACTTATTATCATTGCTGTTGTTGTTTGGGGATTCTGGGCTACCTGCCCAAGAGGATCCTGTTAAAAATGTGCTCAGTGATGTAAATGTCAGGTGAGAAATTTACCTTTCCTTTCTCTACTCCTCAGCAGCAGCACCCCTCCCGAATTCTCAAGCGGGCACACACGCACGCACGCACACACAGGCACACTCAATAATCAGTCCTCATTTGCCACAGGCCACACAGCGGTAATGTATTAGTGCGGGAGGAAAGCTGCTTTATCTTCCTCTCCAGGCAGAAGCCCATGTGTGGAAGATGGATGCAAAGAGCATCTGCCTGCATTGTCAGAGGAAAACACACCCGGGATGGCTCCACAGACCCTGGAGAGGAGGGACAGGGGCTGCCCCTGGGGCCCTGACCCCATGAGTGCTGGGAGGCTTTGGAGGCTGGTCCAGGAATCGCTGCTGCTCCCCTCCGTGTCGCAAGCCCAGTATCCAGTGCTCGTGCGTTTTGCAAGCCCTTTCCCTCGCTGCCTGTGGTGTCTCGCAGGCTTGCTTCTGTGGACACGGTCTCCAAGGGGACCAATGTGCTGCATGTCACACAGAGGGACAGGAACAGCAGTGAGCACAGTGGGGAAAGATGCACATGGCCCTTCCCTGCCAAAGCAAAGGAGACCTCTACTCAGATTCCTGTCTTGTGGCAGATCTGACCCCAGGGTGGCTCTGCCAGACCAAGGCTGTTCCCAAGCGAGCTAATCCAGCACAGCCCCGTTGTCCACATGCAGTAGGAAAAACTCGAAAGCCCAGCTGGCCGGGCCACGGGGCCTCTCACCCTGCACGACTGTAAGAGCGGGCTGCACCAGGCCCTGGCAACACATTGCCAAAATAGATTAATGTCACAAAAGCGGAATACTTAGGAAAGAGAAGAATCAATCTCATTTTGGGGGCACATTTAGCAAAATGAAAACAAATACTTCAGGAATGGATTAGCTTTCCAGTTTTCTTGACCATTTAACAAATATGTACAGAGTGACAACTACATTCCAGGCACTGCAATTGGCTTGGGGCCCCTGTCCCCGAAGAGCTTAAGGTCTTTTTCCCTTCTGTCAGGCAACTTTGTGTAAAGTAATTGCACTGGAAGCTGTGGCATGCACGGGGATGCACAGACCTCTGACTCCAGGGAGCATGAGGGAGCTCACAGGGCCCTAGCCGCCGAATTCTGAAACTCGCTCCAGCATTGGGGGCCCAGGCTATAGCCCACCCCAGCCACTCCCAGCCAATGACTGCACGTAGCAGGCACAAAAGCAGTCTGCCCTGGGAGAAACCAGAGTCCTCTGACAGCTGGCTTTGGTTTGAAGACAGCCTGCCAGCCCTGCAGAGCCTTCCAGAGCCGTGCAGTGGTCTAGGATGCCATGTGCACCCTTCCTGGCCTCTCCTTGGCTCCGGTGAGACACAGCCTTTCCACTCTCTCAGTCTCCCCCAACCCTCTCCACGTTTCTGTCACCAGTATCTCCCTACTAAAATCCGTGTCCATTTACCTCTCTGAGCACCTATTTCTCAAAGAACCCAACCTAACCTAGAAGCATTACCACATTCTCCTCCTGCTGCTGCGGCTGCTGCTGCTCCTCCTCCTCCTCCTCCTCCTCCTCCTCCTCTTCCCTCTGCTCAGGCTGAAGCCTCCTCTCTCTGCCCAGCCTGCTCCCAGCAATATGACCCTTCATAGACTCCTAAACTGGTTTTGTGGCTCACATATTTGGCATCTCCCTGGTAGAGGCTAAGTTCTGCACTAACTTATAGCAAACTTAAGACTTTCACTGTGGTGACTCTCAGCACGTGTTGCTGACCTGTGGTGGGGAGGCACTTGACATCAAACTCTTGCATCGTATTTCAAGAGGCCTTGATGATTTATTAATGTAATTAACAATAACGATTGCACAAGGAGCCCACAGCGAGAGACTGAGCTTTTTCCACACATTACCTCATTGACTGCCTAACTCTGGGCACGCCCCCACCACCAAGCAAAACACTCTCTACTACTCCGCATGTGCCCAGAGCGTGAGTACCCTTCTCCGAGTGACAGCTCCATTGCTTCCTCTCCCTTAGCAGTCCCTCCTCCTTTGTGAATCCAAATCAAGACATTTGCAGGCAGAACACAAAGATCTGACCTTAGAAAGTATGAGTGTTTTCCAAGACGCAACCACTACCCAGGTGGAGAAATTCCAGGCACATGGCTTAGTAACAAAGTCCAGCTTGGCCCCAGCTAACAGATGATATATTCTACCCCTCTCTCTAATCCTATCCTGTTTTATGCCCCCCAAAGCCATTTCTTTCCTCTGTGTGTCTCAGCTTCTTGGTCCTTGAGAAACAAGGCCTCTGGGCTCTCATCCAGGACACATCCCAAGCATCCTCCGATCCTTTGAGCCTGATCCGTACTCCCGGCCCCCTCGTGTGGAAATGTTCTCGGGCTCACTCACTCCGAGACGCAGCTTTACATACTAAACAGAAAGCTGCTGCCGCCGGCTGCCCGGCCTGGGGACCTCACACAAGTTACTTGGCATCTGCAAACCTCAATTCCCCCATCTGTAAAACAGGGTCATTGGGAGGATTAAGGGGAAGAGTGAATTCGAAAATGACTGTAGGTCCTTGCTGCCCAAAGTGTGGTCCTTGGGTCCATAGCAGCACCAGGGTGCTTGTTACAAATGCGGACCCTCAGCCCCACCCAGACAGCCCTTTCCTGCACATGGTTCCTGCGCACATGGTTTGCACTGGCCTTGCTCTCTGCATTTTAGGGAGCGCTGAGCTCTTCCCCTCACCTTATGCTACTGCTTCCTCTCCTGCGCTCAATTACACTGTCAGCACTCCCCAAACTTACTGTTTCTACTGCCTCAGCAAAAAGGCCCCTGCAGAGGGTGAACTTGACAATGTATGTACACACAGAGGAGGCCACTCATCACAGCGTCATGGCCAAGGACCATAGCACCCCTCCCACAAGGTGTGGGGAGAGAGCTGGGAATGCACAAAGGGGCCCAGCCAGAGGAAAGCTCAGCCAGCCGAGGTACCCACTCACCACCCAGGAGCCTGTGATGTAGTACGTTTCCTATCACTATGGATCTGTGGATGTGTTCAGTGGGTAAGCCAGGGATGCCTCTGCCCCAAGCCAGGCTGAAGCATGCCCCATTCAGGTTCAAGAGGACCACAGAATCAGAGAGAAAGGGAGGGAAAGGTAAGACAGCGCATCATTCTTCCCCAAGCCATTCTGGAGGAGGATGAGGTGGACAAATATAGCCTTAGAGGAGACCCAAAAAAAACCCAAAGCTGGTGAAGGGAGGGCACACTGGCTCAGGGGTCCCAATGGAGGCATGGGGCTGTGCAAGAGCAGCCGAATGCCATCCAAGCCACACGAAGCCTCTGCCCTCCCTGGGAGGACACACGGCCCCAGTAGTGTGGAAGACAGGCACTCAAAGCCTGGTAATAGTTGCAAATATTCACCCTCCTCTTCTTTCTTGGACATAGTGGGACACATGTTCTTCTCCAATAAAGACTCCATCACTCAGCCTTGGCTTGCAGCCAAGTGTGGGCATGTGACCAAGTCTGACCAATGGGATGTAAGCAAATACAACTGCTAGGATGAGTTCTAGCAAGGAGGAACTATATCTTTCTTTGTCCTTTCCTCCTCACCCACTAGAAAGAAGATATGCTGGGGGTGGGGGTTCTTACAGCCATCTTGAACCATGAAGTAACTTTGAAACTAGAAGCCATGTTGGGCAGAGCAACAAGATAAAAGGAACGGTATAGCTTATGCTTACATCTTACAACTCTCACATCAACCATCTTACCAGCCTGGAACTTCCACCTTCTGGACTTCTGTGGGAGAAATCCATTTCTAGTATATGTAAATGTTGTTGCTCTGGAGTTTTTGTTTTGCACAGACAACCCAAACAGAACTGATAAAGACACACAACATGTCCACTGGTTGAAGCTCTCTAGCATGCAGCATGCATGCAGACTTTGAGATGGAAATTGGCGACGGAGATGTTTGTTGGGGTACGGTCTCAAGATCAACACTGGAGTTGGAATGAAGGAAGAAGGGTAAGCATGGAAGCCAAAGGGCTGTGCAGTCACAACAGTGGCTTTGGTGGATTCCCCAGGGACCTCTGCAGTGGAAATGACTCTTCAGAGTTTTTCTGAATTGAAGCAAGAGGCTGAGGCTCTGGACCTCTCTGGGCTCCTGCTTTCTCATCTGTAAAATGAGTACATTACTGATCTTGCACTTGTAAAGCTAAGAAATACAGGTCATGGACCACAGGTGAACACAGTGAGAACTAGTAGGGGGAGACTGGAGAACTTGGGCTATATCTTCTGATGGCCCGTGTCTGTATCTCAGCCACCTAGCCTGTCTGTGCACTAAAGATGGACAAGCAGGTGACTGTCACTTCTCCAGAAGCTTCTCTAACACAAGAGAGAGAATCCACAATCTCCTCTCTCTATATATATTTTTGGGTACTGAGGATTGACCCCAGGGCCTTCACACTGAGCTACATTGCTAGCTTTTTATATTTATTTATTTTTTTGAGACAGGGTCTCACTAAATTAAATTGCTAAGTTGCCTGAGCTGGGCTTGAAGTTGAGATCTTTCTGCCTCAGCCTCCCAGAATGCTGGGATTATAAGCATATGCAACCATGCCCAATTTGCAGTAGTGTTCTTAACAGCATCGTGGCTCTCACTGCATTGACCATGGCTGCTTTCCCGGGGCTGGGGCCCAATGGTCATCTGTAATTCTTGAGCTCACACAACCTGGCATGTAGAAAATACCCAAGGTAAGACTGATAAATCAGAAGTTTGTTGTTGTTGTTGTTTTTTGATGGTGATTATATTGTGTTTCTTTAAGCAAAAAGGGAAAACTTAATATTCTAAATATCTTTAGCCCAAATTGAGCATTTTTCAAAAAAACAGACTCTACTGTCCGTCATATGTGAAGTCGACACTACTGATTTGTCTATACCAAATGTTGGGTTAAAGTTCGAGTATTTAATTTTTTATTTATTTATTATCTTGTTGCATCAAAAGATGATTGCATTCTAACTTTTGTTACCTACCAAATTTAAGATGTGTATGCACTGTTATTTACATTGTTCTACAAAAGAGGTTAATGTTGTAGTGACCTTGCTCACTCAAACCAGAGAAATAAATGGCTTTCAGTGGAGAAAAAAAAAAAAAGACTGATAAATCAAGGAGCCTCCCTGAGGGACCAGATCCCCACCAGGACAAAGACTGTTCCCCTGAAGCCATGAAATATGGCTTTGGATCTCAATCTTCCCATCTCTTACTTGGAGCCTCCCTGAGCCTCAGTTTTTCTCACCCATATAATGGGAATACTGAGGAAAACAAACAAGGTTATTGGTTTAAAAACTGCCACGTGAGACTTAGTGTTACCCTGTTGGAGAAGGGAGAAGGAACGGTCTTCATTAGCTGAGTCTAAGTCTGCGACTCCTAGGAATTGTTTTCTGTGGAGATCACTCTGGCTACACAGTTCTGCAAAATTAGGCAACCACATAAGTGTAGTCCCAGGGACAATTTGCCACATCCCAAGCATGGCCCAAATGCCAGCCTCTCTTATCTGGAAACACAAACTATTTGGCCACACAGGCCAGCAGGTGCGGGCTCTCCAGTGGGCCCCGCCCTACACGTTCAGGTGCTAAGACAGAGCAGTTCCACGTGGGACCTCGGCCGCTTCCCAGCACGCCCTCCACACCGAGGGTGCCCTGCACAATGGGTGTGGGACTCAGGCTCATTTCCGGGATAGCTGGGAGCAGCCAGCAGTTGCCCTGACTCTCTAGCTGTTCCAAAGCATACTCAGGCGAGGGGCCTGGCCTCAGGCTGGAGGGCAGCCGCATAGCATCGGTGTTCGTATGGCAGGAGGACTGCTTCAGAACCTGATTGAAGCTCTGGGGCCACAGGAGGAGTTCAAAGCACCCTGACCTGGAAGGCAAGTGGTATATTAGCAACACATTTAAGCTGCAGCAGATCGGTATGGTTAAGACCAAGGACGCTGGAGCAAGCCTGCCTAGAGTCAAATCTCGCCTCTGCAACTATTTGGCCGCATTACATTGGCCAAGTTGCATAACCTTGCTGTGCCTCAGCTTGCCCATCTGTGAAATGGGCACAGTAGTAATTCCTATCTCACAGCGCCGTGTTAGCTTGAGCAATGCCCTTAGTACTTGTACCCAGGGGCTGGGAACTGGGAGAGACAATGGGGCCCGTTGTGATTCAGCAATGATCACCCACAGGGTCCCAGCACCCAGGAGACTGAGGCCCCATTTAGTTCACACTCAGTGCGGTGGAGATGTGGGTATCCACATGAAAACTGAAATAATACTGCAAAGTTGAATATGGCCGGACCGTGAGAGGATGTACAAAAAAGCAAGGAATGTGAGCTCAGAAAGGCAGAGAAATGCAACTCAAGCTGGTTCAACTAAAAACAAACAAACAAAAGAACTTATTTGCTCAGGAAACCAATAGGTTAAATAAAAGCTAGTTGGCTTCAGGCATGGCTGAATCCAGGCACTTGATCAGGCACTTGTCCCAAGAGGTAGCAAGATGACCGCCAGAAGTTTCAAACTTCCATTTTATTAATAGAGCGACCATTATTTAAGAGGTACACTTCCTCAGGAGTTCCAGAAAACTCCCCAAGGCCGCTACTGCCTAGCTAGAATCAGCCAGCTGGAGCCCTAGTCCACTCCAGAGCCCACGGAACATGACTGACTTAACTTGAGTCACACAGAGGAAGAGGGTGGCTCCTCAAAGGATAGGTGGGGAGAATATGGGGAATGGATACTGACTGGCCAGGCAAAATAACTAACAAACATCCCCCTCAGTAAGGAGGTGAGCCTTGACCCCACCCATCTCCTCCTCCTCCTCTTGTTTAAATGGTAACCAGCATTTGTTCAAAACCACAAATTGCAAAGGCCTAGCACCTACGCCATTTAATCTCTTAACTCATACAAATCAATTCGAGGCAGGGGAAAACTGACCGCGCAGAGGCCCAGCGGTGAGGCGGCCCAGGCAGGGGGAAGATGAATCTAGCAGCTGCATGTAGGAGGGGTGCAAGGCTGACGGAGCCTGGCAGCGTCGGGCGCACTGTTCTTTCCAGCCCAAGAGGAGGGGGGCCCGTGCCTGGCCCTTTTGGGTTCCTCAGTAAAGTCCTGGATAGCATGGCAGAAGGGACAGGATGAGGGAGGGGTGGACATAGGAGTGGGCTGGTAACTTGCATGGATCTGGAAGCAGGTCTTGAAGGACTCAGTCATGACTCTTAAGTGGTAGCAGAGAGAACAGGGACCGACAGCAATGGGGGGGTTCTGTTAAGGGAAAGAGTAAATTTCATTTTATTCATTTGAAACGCAAGTGCCACAAGTGCATCCAGGTGAAAGTGACAGAAAGCTGAGGCCAGATCTGTCAATCCCAAGGTCCCAAAGGCACCACTGCACCCCTCCCCGAGAGTGATTCAGCCTGGCTCCTGAGGGACATTCACACAGACAGAAGCAGGAAGGCTGAGAATTGGCCCTTCCTAGATGCCACATTTAGGGGATCAGATAAGGAATGGGACCACAAGACAGTGAAAGCGTAGCCTAGCAATCAAGAAAGTCAGAAAACGGCCATGCTGAGGGACAGGGACAGAGTGTGGGAAGGGTCCCTGCTATGGAGTTAACATTTCCAGAACCCAGAAGTCTCTAGTCCCTGGAATAAGGCAGCTGATGGGCTGTCCTGCTCTGACAAGGGCTGGGGACCTCAGCTCTCTTAACTCCAACAAGCACATTTTGGGTCAACAAAATTTGTACCCAGCCTAGAGAGGGGAACGGAGGGCTGCTTAACCAGTGATTTCATGACTATGACCAGAGAGGAAATAAACAAAAGGCAGATAATGAAGGGGATACACAGAAGGAAGGAAGTAGATATGGCACTCTACACACACACACACACACACACACAACGGCCTGAGAAGAGAGAGAAATGGTTTCTGTTGACAAAGAATCCTCCCCAGACGCCATCTTCTCCGGCAACATAAGGTTCTCACACACGGGTGCATGTGCACACTCGTAGTCACACAGAGGCACACGTGTCACCACAGGGACGGGGCTGTTTGGCTCACACTCCGCTGGCTGGAGAATGACACAGCAGTGGTGGGAAGGGAGTGGGGAGAAGCCAGCACAGAGGGGGCCTTGGCTGCTTCCTCAGTGGCCACCCTTCTTCACTCGGGGCCCACACAACCATCTGACCATCTGAGTGTGGCCCAGTGGGGGCCCAAACTCGCAGCTGGCAGGTTGGGCAGGCGCCCGTCTCCAGACGTCAGCGCTAATGCCTTGATAAACTGGAAGCTCGCTGAAATGTGGCTGTTAATTGGGGAGCGAGCTGCAGGCTTTAGCTCTGGGAGCAGTGGTTAATGACCAGCCTCTGGGGGAGCCGAAGATGCTTGCCACTGCTCCTGTTCTGTCCTCTCTGCTTCTTAAACAGCAGTTTATCTAAAAACTGAAAACACTTTTCTTGGAATAATTATTTCTTGGAAGCTATGTGACTACTATCAGATGTCACAGCCCACTGTCAGGGCGACCTTCTCTGGGCCAAGCAGGCAGCCGTGGGGCACAGCTTCACTAGGCTCTCTCTTCTTCCAGCTCTTTCTTGGCACCCTCTGCGTGGCCACCGTGGGCACATTTGAAGGGGCTCTGTGGCCAACTGGGGACTGAGTGGGAGCTTTGCTGAGTAAAAGGTGGGCCAGGGAAGGAGGATGGGTAGAATCTTCAGCTGTCCTGGGGGAGACTCTTCTAGAATCTCTAAAGCCCACCTACAGGCCAAGGACCCATCTCATGGGGTTAGGCTGAGCTCCAAGCCCACAGGTGGGAGAGCATCAGAGTGCCGAGGCTGTGGCTGCCAACAGCCCCTCCTTGTGCCCTGCTTTGCCTCCGAGGCCATCTCTAGAGCCCTGAGCTGGCAGCAGCAGGGGACCACCAGCTGTTCAGATGATGGCCCTGGCAGAGAGGGCGCCCGAGAGCCAGAACTGGCCTTACCTCTGTACTTGGTCCCTGAGCAGCCACCTAGACTGTGATGGAGCAGGGGGAACCCACGCCAGAAGCTGACCTCACTGTGTCCTCCCCGGGTCGGCTCAGACCAGCCCATGACAGGACACTCAGCCTGGAAACATGGCCGCGGGCGGCATCCTTCTTGGATGTGGAGGGCAGTGACACAGGCAGTTAAACTCAAGGCATTGGCCACAGGCCAGCCTTCTGGCTTGGCAATTACACACTGTCTACCTCCGCCTCTCCCTGCTGCCCCGTCACCTCCCTGTCAGGCAGCTTTAATGCTGCTCGCCTCTTCCTGTCAGCAAATGTTTGTGTGTGGCGTTGCTGGGCGACAGTTGAACAGGGCTTGCATTTTCCTGGCCCTTGGGCCCCTGACGGAGCTGTCCCTCTAAGGGCTTTGCAAGTGTCACACTGCCACATGAGCCCCACATGAAGAAGCACACACCCCACCAGCTCCCAGGCCCGATGCCCTCGTGGTCACTGGACCGTGGGGCCAGACCTTTCTCATGCTCCCAGATCCCCGGGGAACTGGTCTGTTAGTCCACTTCAGAGACACATCTAGAGAAACTGCAATTAATTTCACCAAATGCTTTATCAAGACAGGATCTGCATCTCTACCAACTGAGGTCACATGTGTGCTCCCCCCATGGGAATCTGTGCAGCAGATTGGACCAGCAGGCATTCTGTAAACATAGCAGAGTGAAAGACACAGCCCAAGGGTTACAGGTACATCTGGATTCCAAGTCAAGCTCCTCCAGCCACCAGCTGTGTGGCGTGGAAGCCTCATACCACCCTCTGGCCCTTCTTTCTTATCTGTGACATGTGAAACTAACAACAACTGGTACCTTGTTCGAAACTGATAGGGTTCTTTCTTACTAGGTGTACCAAAAAGCTACACTGGAGGTGTTCAAGTGGAAGAGGACCCTCCATCCAAATAGGACAAATGTAGGGGGTTCAGAGAGTCACGGATCTGAAAAGAGCCAACACGAACAGGGAAAAGAAGCAGAGATGATGTAAATGTTGCTATTAGGTGACAGTGGGGAGGGAGGTTTTGGGACAGCGCCCAGTAGGAAGTCATGTTGAAGAGTTAGAATGAGAGCTGATGAGCCAGGATAGAGGATGACAGGCCTACAGCAAGAAAAAGAGCAAAAAATATGTCTTCAGGTCATGCAGGTCTGTGTCCAAGTTCTTGCTCTGTCCTGTCCCAGCCATGTAATCTTGAGCAAGTTGCTCATTGTCTCCAAACCTCACCTATTAAGTGCACTTCCAGTACTTACCTACTTCCGAGGGTTGGTG
Organism: Heterocephalus glaber; assembly: GCF_053883595.1. Lineage (NCBI taxonomy): Eukaryota > Metazoa > Chordata > Mammalia > Rodentia > Bathyergidae > Heterocephalus > Heterocephalus glaber. The sequence continues at coordinate 9,364,544 of NW_028258340.1, read as the reverse complement.
GTCTGGCATGTGGTAGGCACCCGGTGAGTTAGGCCTCATCTGCTGGGTTAAAGGGAACTTACACGTGACAAAGACCACAGAGTTCTTAGAGGGCAATGGTGGTCAGTGCCAAAGGCCTGGGAACCGAGTGCACAGAGGCAGGGAGAAGGTCTCCAGGGCTGCACAGTCAGGGGAGGTGTGGGAGTCAGGATTCTTGTGGTTCCAAGTGATGGTAGATCCAGAGTGGAGCTAGCAGCAAAGGGCACAGAATGGCACAGGTGGGGTGAGGACAGGAGTGGGAGATGCCAGCATCTACCCACATGCACTTCCCCTGCACAGGACGCTGAACACCAAGGCTTTCCTGCTGCCCACAAGGAGCAGCCCTGGCACATACACAGGGCCAGTGGAAGTGCTAGAGGGTGAAAGCACCTGAAGTAACCCTCCCCCCAGGACAGCCAGGAAGCTGATGAAGAGCTACCCCCACTCCCTCACTCTCAAGCAGGCTCCTTAAAGGCACGTTTCACACTGTCACTTAGAGTTCCCCAGCTGGACTGAGCCTTAGTTGTTTCAAGAGTAATTGGCTTGGTAACACAGCCATTATTGATCTCCTTCCATGTCCTGCCTCCTTTCCCCCTCATTTGTGTGTGAATCCCAGGATCTTTTCACACACAAAAAAACTGCTTTCAATCAAATCCTTTTCTCCATGTCTGCTTCTGAGGACTCAAACCAAGGTAAATAGTGAGGCTTCAGGTCTGGCTGGTTCTAGGTGCTTAAGTAATATTCTCAAGAATCTGTTCTCCATCTCTCCCCTTGTCTCAGTCTTCCACTTATCCCATCCCAGATGAAAGTAAAACACACTCAAACTGTTTAGATAAAGACAGATAAAAGTTGTATTTTATCAACAGGGTAGAGACTGTACATCCTCTATTAACAAAAGGTGGAAAGGGAAGACAGACAACCACTGGAGACACAGAAACGAATGGATCAGGTGACGGGACAGACAAGCATCCCCTCGATGCTTGTGGAAATGCACTGGCTATTGGGAGATCCCAGGAAGGGCAGACATGTTTGTGTTTGGTCAGCAGTCATGGGCCAGGCAATAATGTTTCAGTCAGTGATGGACCGAATATATGCTGGTGGTCCCATGAGATTCTATCACATAGTGATATCATAGCCATCTTAGTTTGCATAAGCAAACACTGCGGTGTTTACACGAAGATGAGATGACCTGAAGACATATTGCTCAGAAAGGATCTCCGACATGAAGTGACACAGAGTTGTGGTTGTAAACAGGCAATGCAAATCACAGCCTGAAGGGCGATTGTGAGACTGCAGATACATGCATGTGTTTGGAGGCAAGGTGATCCTGAGAGCAGAAGGTGCCCTGCAAGCTGGGAGGGGAGACCCCAAGAGAGTCTGGAGGGAGATTCCAAATGGGGAGGCTAAGGTAGAGGAATTGTGACCAGGACCTCTGGAAACTGAGAGCATGGCCGAAGGAGTAGAGAGGTTAGGAGTAGAGGTCAATTTGTCTAGGGCTGTCCCAGCTGATGCTCTGAAAGATCTGTGTCCTGAGAAACCCCTCTGTCCTAGGTCACCCTACCTGAGATGCTTCAGTGTAGGTCTCCAGGAGGGCATAGATTCCAAGTAGAGAAGCAAGGCAGAGTCCACACAGATGGAGTAAACCAAAAGAAAAGGATCCAACATCCAAAATATTTTAAGCAAAATGCCCATAAATCTATCAAAACTTTAAATGTACATACCCTTGGACCCTGAAATTCTACCTCTGAGAACCTTTTTCCTTCAGAAATACTCATACTGACACCCAATATTGTATGCACATGGAGGTTTTCCGCACCTTGTCTGTAGCACTAAAAAATTAACAGCACTGTAATTGCCCAATGGTAAGAAAGTAATAGGGGAATAGTGTTAGAGATCAGGGCATATCCATACTGAGGCATATACCACAGTTAATAAAAGGCAAAAGGTCTTTCTAGATTGTCATAATTTTGGTTTCTGCAGAAACAGACCCCGAGACAAGCCTAAGCGTGCAAAATCTGGGAGGTGGAGACACAGGAGGGGGTGATAGAAATGGAGGGGAGTGGGGAAGGGAGACAGGGCAGGGAGGGCAGCCAAACAAAAGCACCTTATCCTGGTGCTCATTCCTACTGGGGACCTCTAGGAGTCAGCCCACCTGAGGTGCAAGAGAGTCCATGAGATTATGCACCAATTTCTGGGCTTCACTGATTGAGGGCTGCTCCCGGGGCTGTTAATTCCCTGGAACTTTTGACTTTCCCTGCTCTTTGAAGAGCAATGGAGAGAGCCTCGAGCCACAGGATGTGGACCGTGGCAGTTAGAAGGTAGGGGCACACCCTCCAGCAGTAAACCCAGCAGGCACCCCCGGCATCTATCACACATAACTACAGGCAGGCGTCCCTTAGTGACGGGATACGGCCAAGAAATGCGTTGGTTCGGTGAATTCATCGTCTTTCTAGCATCACAGAGCACACTTACGTAAACCTAGATGGAATTGGCTGGTACACATCTAGGCTCTACAATGCAGCTTATATTGTTCCTAGGGCCATGATGAAGGAAACAACACAGAATTAAATCAAACACATGAGGAAACAATGCCATCAGGAGGCGCAGTAAACACGGGGTAGCTGAAGCTGCTGTTGCCATAACCTGGCATCCTGCTCTACACTAAACTTGTTTATAAGTACAAAAAGTCCATCCTAAAATAAGGATGAAAAGTACGGTATAGGAACTACATAAACCAGTAACACAGTCGTTTATTATCATTAGCAATATTATGTGTGGTACATAATTGTATGCGCTGTATTTCCACACTACCAGCAACGCAGAAAGTTTGTTTACACCAGCATTACCACAAATTCATGAATAATGTGTTATGCCACAGCATTATACAGCTGGGACATCACTAGGAGATCGGAATTTTTCAGCTCCACTATGATCTCATGGGACCACCATCCTACACGAGGTTTGTCATTGACCAAAATGTTGTTATGCAGTGCATGACTGTATTGTCATGGGAAGAAATCCCTGACTACATTGTTTAAGTAGAGAAAGAGATGCAGAGTACTAGGCACACAATGTGTGATTGCATTTTTATTATTCAAATGTGTATCTGCCTGTGTGAGTTTGGGGGCACATCTGTACACATGTACAAGGGAAAAGAAAAAGAAAAGCACAGACAGCACACGGCGATCTGGAGCAGGGGCAGAATCATCTAGTTCCATAGTCTGTATTTTTCTAAACCAGTATTACCTTTCCAATTAATAATAATTTCAAATAAAGAGCAAATTAAAGAAATGGAATGCATAACCTAGGAAGGGAAAAGGAGATGACTGAAGAAAAGTCCACATCCTTCATCTGAAGCCCTTCAGGCCAGAGGAGTTTCAGGATTGGGAAGTTTTTATGTATTAGGAAGATAAGACTTGTAGAAAACATGTTTTATGAATCCCTCCTCCCCGGTGAATAATCAGACACATTAATATTTCTATGCTGAGACATAAGACTATTTATTATACGAAGTGGGATAAATAATGACTCTAAAAAGCTTCATATCAGTTCAGACTAGATCTTGCTGCCAAATACATTTGTACCAAACTTATATAAAACCTTTGGCTTTCCCTTGTGGATAGAAGTTAGAAATCAGTAATAAGGAAAGAGGAATCTCCAAAACCAGAGCCAGAGAGTGACTGTCAAGAAGCCGGAGCAACTCAGAGTTCATAGGACAAGGCTTCTACCTGAGTTACGGTGATCAGACAGAAGTCACTCAGACAGAGCTGCTTCCAAAAGTCTCAATGTCACAGTGTAAACATTAGGGACAGACATAGCTCCAGGAACCTTGGGGAAAGGTAGATTCTTCGTCAGCAGGTCTGGAGCCATTGTATGGTTTGGAAATGGTTTTAAAGTGTCCCCCAACCACTGTGGAAATCAGTGTGGAGATTCCTCAAAAAACTAGAATTAGAAGTCCCATTTGACCCAGCTATTCCCCTGTTGGGTATCTTCCCAAAAGAATTAAAAGAATCATACCACAGTGATATATGTGCACCCATGTTCATAGCAGCACAGTTTGTAATAGCTAAAGCTTGGAAACAGCCCAAATGCCCATCAACTGATGAATGGATAAAGAAAAGATGGTGTATTATAAAATGGAGTACTACTCAGCCATAAAGAATGATAAACTAGAGACATTTATAGCTAAATGGATCCACATGAGGCCATATTCTTAAGTGAAATAAATAGGACATATGTGTGTAAATACCAAATTGTATCTCTAGTGTGAGAAACTGAAAGTATAAATGAGGACCAAAATATATAATAGATAATGTGAAATAGGAAGCAAAGGTTCAAAGGAGAAGGGAAGTAGGGGGGTGGGGGAAAGGAAAGAAGGCAAAGAAAAAAATATGAAGAAAGGAAGGAAAAAGTGGAAACAAAGCTTTTGTAAATAGAGAGGGGTGGAAGGGAGGGAAGGGGAATGGGAAAAAACAAGAACCAAGATACATCATGTACAGGTACAAATTCCCAATGGTGAATGTGATCATAATGTATACCTAAAATGAACCAATAAAGTTAATTTCAAAAAGTGTCTCCCAAAGATTTATACATTGGAAGCTTGGTCTTCTGTGCTGCCATGTTGGAAGGTGGGGCCTTTAAGAGGTAAGGACAAGTGGGAAGTGCTTAGGTCATTGGGGCGATGTGTCCAGGCAAAAGATTAGAGGACATCAGTAGTTCTCTGCCTTCAGGTTCTGTGATATGATCTCTTCCTCGCCCATACACACCTGCCATGGAGTGACACAGCCAAGAGAGTCCTCACCAATGCCATGGCCTTGAACCTCCAACACTGTGAGCTAAATAAAGTTCTTTTATTTACAAGCTTAGCCAGCCTCAGCTATTTCATCATAGTAACAGCAACAAAAAACCAGATGCACATAGGTGGAACTCGAGAATCTGTGTTTCTAACACACTCCCAGGTGAGGCTGATGCCTCTTACCAGGGACTATGCTTTAAGTAGTGATACCACAAAGTCATTTCGATTGAACCAAAGTGGGTTTCCCTATAACTTTCACTCATCGGCCATGGCAGCTGCAAAAATCATGTGAAATTGTACCATAAATCATCAAGTTCCTTTGATCTGGTGCCAGCAGGGAGAACATGACCAAGCAGGGCTGTGGCAAGAGCGGGGAAGCCAAACAGGAAAGATCATATATCTTTGGGAGCATGGAGAGGCCTTGAGGGAGTAAGACCAGGACCAGATATCTAATAAAGGCTACATGAGGGGTAAGAAAGGAGCAGGCATCTGGGTGTGATCACTTAATGCAATTGTATAACCTGGGTGCTGGGAGGTTACAGCCAAACAGATAACTGGGAGAATTTGCACCTGAAGGAAGGAGACAGGATATTGTGGGTCAGCCTCAGCAGGAAGAGTTTAATACTCTACCTTGCCACATTCCTCCCTGCCCCATCCTGCCCAGCTGCAGTGCCCCGAATGTAGCAAGCTTGGTGGCCAGTTCTGCCCGGCTGCCATGAATGGAGGGAAGTGGGTTGTGCCAGGGTCTAGACAGAGGGTAAAGGCAAAGAGAGCAGGCTCTGGGTGGCAGCAGCCTGAGAAGGGCCTGTTATCTCGCTGGTAACGGAAGTCAAAGTCAGGCTTACTTCTGGAGGTGGGTATGGACGGGAAAGAGGCATGAGGAAACTTTCTGTGTGGGGGTAGGGCCTGAAAATGTCTATGATCTGAGCAGTGGATGCGTGGGTGCTGCATATATAAACATCATCCAGCTCTGTGGGTCAGATTTGTGACCTTTCTTATGCAGTTGTCTACCTTAACTGAAATTGGAAAAACATTTCCATGAACCTCAAGGCTGAGGTAAGTAGGTGAGCCAGTCCTCGGGCCCTTGCAGAGCATACCCAAGAGGCCATTAGTTCACAAGGGAATGAGGAGCTGCTTGGGATGTGGCAACTGAGCTAACTAGATGACATGAATCCACTCCAGATGTGATGATTAACCAAATGAGACGCAAAGATGTCTCGTGATTTCCCAGTCACATAAAATGTTTGCAGTGGACTTCATTTGGCAAAGACTCCTTCATCCCACAAAATCTATTCTGCTCCTCCTCCTTAGTCACAGAAATATATCTGAAGCATTAATGTGCCCAGCTTTTTGTGAGCCTCAGGAGTATGGCTGATTTGTAACCACTGAGATGTAAGCAGAATTGTTTGAGACCACTGGAAGCTCTCTTTTAAGAGAAGGATATGCCCTTCTTCCTCCTTCCTTCCGTATTTCTGCCTACAGATATGATGACTGGAGCTCTAGCAGCCTTCCTAGGCTATGAGGATGTTGGTTAGGGGTAGGAACTATAAACTGGAAGAAGCCTTAGTCCTTGATAATTTCATCAAGGCTCCCTATTTAGCCAGAGAGAAAACATTCTGTTCATTTAAATCCAATTATTTTGGATTGATTGTTTTTCTAACCTATAAAGGTTTCCTTTGTTCATGTGTAATGGTACCCCCTATCTTTCACAGGTTAGTGTGCATTGCCCTCATACAAAGGAAGAAGACATCAGGGAAACCATACACAGACAGAGAAGTGACCTGGAGAGGCTAGGATACAGGAATGCAGAATGCACAAATGCCTACAGACAACCTCCCTCGATATCCTCACCTTTACAATGAGACTTTATAGCTCCTCCCACTGAGATGGAATCTATATATCTCCTCTTCAATCCAAGTTGGACATGTGAGTTGCTCTGGCCAATGAGATAGTAACAAAAGTGCCCAGAGCAGAGATGTGGAGAGCACTTGAACACTGGGACGTGCTTGCTCTTTTGCTGCCTTTGGGAGCCCTGAGATGGCCATGTGAACAAACCCAGGCCAGCCGGGTAGAAGATGTGAAGTCTCATATATTAAGCTTTTCTAGAGGAACACGACCAATAGAATGCATGTAATCACATAAGGGATTTATTAGGTTTGCTCACACAGTCAGAAGTGGATAGTCCCACAATGGCCATCTATAAGCTGGAGAGCTGGGGAAACCAGTATCTGCTCGGTCCAAGATGCTAGAACCCTCAGAACAATAGGAATAGAGGATGCAGCTACAGACCAAAGCCAAAGGCATAGAAGCTCCCTGGAAAATCCTGATATAAGTCCATGCTCAAAGGCTGAAGAATCTGGAGTCTGATGTCCCCACACAATGATAGCAGAAAAACATACACCCACACAAGAAAAGCCAAGTGTGTACACTTGTGCAATGCCCCCATCTTCTGCTTTTTGTCCCATCCTGGCCCCCAGTGTATTGCCAAGTGGCACCCACATTCAAGGCAAGTCTTCTCCCTCAGTTCACTGATCCATGCCAATTGTTATGGTCTGGATCTCAAATGTTCCCCAAGAGGTCCATGTGATCAGAGGTGGGGCTTTTGGAAGGTGATTGGATCATGATGGTTCTAATTCATCAGTGGATTGCCCATTGATGGATTTGTAATTTGATGGCATTATTGGGAAGTAACAAAAATTTAGAGGTGGAGCCTAGTTGAAGGGAGTGGGTGATGGAGACATGACCTTGGGGACTACATCTTGTCCCAGCCCTTCCTCTCTGCTTGCTCTTTCTCTGCTTCCTGGCCGCTTTGCTCTGCCACACCCTTGTGCTATGATGTTCTGCCTCACCACAGGCCCAGAAACAGTGGAGTCAGCTTGAAACCTTTGAAATCGTGAGCCAAATAAATCTTTCGTCCATTAAGTGAATTTCTCAGGTATTTTGGTACAGAACAGAAAGCTGACTAACCCACCAATCATCTCTGGAAATACCCTCACCGACCGGGAAGTATGCCTGACCAATTTCCTAGGTATCTCTCAACCCAGTCTATCGGGGAACCCAGATTACCCATCACCCCATGGGAAGAGAAGACTCAGACAGCTCTGCCCTCATGCTAGCTGGCTATGGACTGAGGCTGAGCGAGCCTAGTGGAGATCTATAGAGCCCTTCCCAAACCAGAAAAGCCACCTGGCTAAGCCTCAGACTGGTGACAACTAATAAATGCTGGTTGTTTTAGATCACTAAATCTCAGTGTACTTCGTCACATGGCAACAGCTGATTGATATAGGGAAAATGGTTTTGAGAGTGAAGTTCATGCCACCTCAACCCCAGGACAGCAGCATCGAGGAAGGAATTGAAACTGATGCAGAAAATGTGACAGTCCAGCCTTATGTCCTCCTGAAGAGTCCTCCCTTTGCCCCTGCCTCCCCGCCCCCAGCCTAGCCCATCCCTCCTCTAAAGTGTCAGGAGGAATTGGGGCACCTCTCCATTTCTCCACAGTGAGGGGTAAGCAGAGCTAGCAGGTGGCCACAGGATGCCAGCCTCATCAACATGGCTTTCCTAGGGTAAAGGGACAGCTCTGCTCCAGGAGCTAGGGAAAGGAGTAAGGTGGAGGAGGTGCAGCCCCTGGGGCTAGTTTATGCTTTTAAAACATGCAAACGTGCAGAGAGACAGAACGAGTCTTTTCTATTATAAAATATGTGCTTAGCATATTTATGTCGCAGTTTCAACGTGTGCACTGAATTGAGTTGCTGCATTAGGGAAGGAGATTTCTTTTGCCGCTTTTGATACACTTTGGTCCATCTGCAGCCTGCACGCAGGTGGTCTTCGCGCATGAAAGGAACCCTGGTGTCTGGCAGAGGGGCGACCTGGGGTGAAACACTGCTCACAAGGCAAGCCTGGGTTTCAGCTTTGCTCCAGTGGACTCTAGCATGTTGTCCCCAAGAAGTGCATATGGGAGGGATTCCCTGCAAGGAGCCCCCATGGAGTGTTGGCTTCCTGCTGCTCACTACAGCACCCCCAGAAAGATGAGGTGCTGGGAAACTGGAAAGATTGCCTGCTCCCGGGGAGTTGGCCTCCTGGGGCAGCAGCCTGGGGTGCACGGGACAATGAGCTGTAGGGTTCAGCCGGCAGAAAAGACAGACCTTGCTGTGGCATGTGGTCTTGCCCCTCCTCCTGTCCCCACAAAAGCCCCTTTCATTTGCTTCCTGGCTCCTTCTCCCCTTCTCTCATTTTCTTTCTCTCCCTCTCTCAATCTCTTTCCCTCGACTTTTTCTATCTTAATTGGCCATAACAAGGAACTGGAATTCTTTTTATTATCTACTATATTTGTTGAATACAGTTTTATGTTCCTTGCTCTTAATTTTTAAAGTGGATGAGCTGAACACTTTATGGGTTTCTTTCAAAAAGTTTTATATCACAGCAGTAGTCATTAGAGCTGTTCACAAATATTCCGGTTCTCCTTTTGGGCACACAACTGGATGGGATGGCCCCTCATGTTTTGGTGTTACTTGTGGCCATGTAACTTGTTTGGGCCAATTAAATGTGAGAGCTCCTAAGAGGCTAAGAGCCAGCAGGCTGCTGGGCTTCCAGGCCACATGGTTTTCCTGCTGCGGCGGCAACGGATGGAGCAGGAGGATGTGCAGGCAAAGGCTTTCTCGGCCTGGGTTCCGAGGGGCCACAGCGGGCATATTCTCCCCACTAGCCACCACAGATGCAGCCAGAGTAAGGACTAAGCCTTGTTCTACTGAGCCACTGAGTTTGCTGCTCTGGCAGAGCTGTACCTGTGTGCGCCGATGCAATCATTTTGCTACATAACATCCTAGTTCGGGTATCTTCTCTAATAAGAAATTACTTACTGGAATGCCATAATTATTCTCTATGCCAGCATTTTCAATTTTCTTTTTAGGGGGTGGGGGAACAAGGGTCCCTTTGAAAATCTGATGAAACTATGAGCTCCCACTACGGAAAGACCCACATGGGAAATCTTGCACACAACCCCAGGCGCTCCCTCGCTCCCTCGCCCTGGGGCACCACCACCTTCTCCTCTCTGGAAACTGCTGTACGGCTAGCTATTGTCACTCCTAGCAAAGGGACCACAAAGGGAGGAGGGCAATGAAGTTCTCTCATCCTCGACCTCATGCTCTGCCCCGTGGTCCTGGAACCGTCGCCAGCACAGAACTCTAACCATTTGAGCTGAATTCTAATGACAGGAAGCCATGCATCATTCCCAGTGCTGGAGTCTTGGCAATGACTGCAATGTGGATAATTAGATTTCCAAGGAAGTCCCCCCATGGGGAGGGTGGTGAACATCAATAGGGATGTCCTTAGCAGCAGTCTGGGGTTCAGGGCACTTCTGGAGCCACGTTGTAGAAAGCCTCCCTACCCCCCCACACACACACACAGCCATGAGGGTAGAAATAAGGTGTGGCGGGGAGTTTGGAGGGAATGTAGTGACAAAGCGTTTGACAGTGACCCCATAGGCTTGTCCTCAAAAATTCCTGTTACTCAGAGTGTTTCCTTGATCTGTCATATCATGTCTCCTACATTTGGAGAGCAGATTCTTTTTCCACTACCGCAGGAGTGAGATCTTTTGGTCTTTCTGAGTATTAGTCTCATGGTTGGCAGAGCCTAAATTACTGGCTCAAAAAATTCACTAATTGCTCAGGACTGGTGCTGGTCAATCTCCATAGACAAATTACCACAATTTATCAGATACATTTGAATGCTGAAAAATGTTGGAAACCGAGTGTAGGAATCTATAGACTGTGATGGGACGGGAAATTTGTTTTTTGATGTACTCTTCTCCATTTTCCATCTCTCATGTCTCTCCCCTTTCTCTTCATTCAGGCTCCATGGTCCCCAAAGTGCACAATTGCTGGAATCACCCCTCTTTCTCACTCCAATTCTCCCCTTTTCAAAGCAATCAAATGCAAAAAGGTATTCTGAAGAAAGCAATTTTGCTGGACTAATTTGCACTAAAATGTGAGTGATTGAGAACTCCTTCATCCTCAGAAGTATACATATTTTAAAAAATAAATCTCAGAAAGCCAGTTGGATGCCTCACTCATAGAGCATGCACCAGAGGGAAAGAAAAATTGTCAAGAACAATGAAGGAGCTTTTGCTGGGAGTTTGCCTCCTGGGATCAACACCCCAAAGCACAGTTCTTAATTGTTACAGCTTCATTCCATCTTTCCATCAGCCCACACAGTCACTCAAACAAAAGTATTTTTCAAACTAGTTCTTAATATCATCACATCAGGGCTCTGTGTGTGTGTGTGCGCGCGCGCGCGAGAGAGAGACAGAGAGAGAGAGAGAGAGAGAGAGAGAGAGAGAGAGAGATTGTGTGTGTGCTGAGGGCGTGTCACAGGCAGGAAAAGCAGCAGCTGTCGGCACCATGGATCACTAAGTTCAGCGACCGTGAAGCCAGAGGACAGCCTAGAACAAAAGCCAGGATGTCTCACCCATACCAGCTTCATACAGAAACCTCCTATGACAAGCAAGGGGCATTATTCACAAAGCAAGCTGGTGTCTAGAGAAGGGAAATTCTTACTTGAGGCAGTGGGTGATTGGGGATAGGAAGGATAGGTTTTTCATTCTTCAAAAAACCACTCGCAGAATATAAAATTAGTCCCAGCCCCTTGATACTGGGTCCAGAAATCAAATTCACATGGTGCCTAATTTTGCCTAAAAACACAGCTCCCTGTGCCCTGGGGCTGTGTCCAGAGGTCTGACAGATGAGACAGTTGCTGTCCCTTCCAACTGGGTGAGGATGATCTCCCTCCGGGAAAGAGGCCAGGTGCCAAAGGGGACATTATCATCTCTCCTTCATTCAGCAGCTTCATCTGCAAGATTGGAAAACGGCTAGCTGTTATATTTCGAGGGATCAAATAATTAGTTCTCTTAGAATCTCGTTTTAGATTTTAATTCTTAGTCTTGGAGCCAAACTAGAGGAGGAGAAATTTCTATCTGCGGCTGAAGGGATTCAGTTTCAGCACACTAAAAAAAGGCCCTGCTTCAGAGGCACTTTTCCATGCATGAGTCAAATTATTCCAGCTGGGTTTTACCAACACATAGGCAATCAAAACCTACTTTCACTTGCTATTTTATTCTTTATTTACTAGTTCTATAAAGACTATGATGGGTGTGCTTTTATATTGGGCCAGGGAGGAGCAGAGAGAGCAGCAGCTGCTTGCAGCCATGGGTCACGTGCAGATCTAGAATTGGGGAGAGGGTGACAGGCCTGCCACCATCACTGTGTCTGTGGAGAACACATCTCTGGGCCACTCCAATCTTTGGGCTTGTGAGTGTGGCCACTAGCCTCCCATTTGTCAAACTCGGACAGAACACCCTTGCTACCCTCCTTTCCTTTCTGGAATGAGAAGGCCAACCTGATTTTTCAAAAAGGGTACCCAAGGCTGGCAAGGAAATAAAAATAAAATACTACTAAAATCCAGGGAGGAGGCAGACGAGTACAAACTGCAGACAATTCCAGCCAAGGTTGGTGCATCTAGAAGTGGCATCTGGAGCAAGAGAGGGAACTTAAAATGAGGGGTTGGCCTTGGTGGCCTCCAGCTCTGATAGCTGATGATTTGATGAATTATACTTGCACTTCGGGCCCCTGCGGATAAACCAGGATTAAGGGGTGACGTGCCAGGGAGGCGGATTCTGACTCAGCATCAGGATGAATTTGATAAAGGTTAGAGTTGTCTAAAAATGAATTGGGCTTCCTTGGAGGTAGCAAGTGCCCTGTCTCCGCCTGTTCAGTCAAGCGTGGGATGACTCCGGAGAGCAGTCACGAGGGAGAACTCAAGGCAGCTCAGAAGGTTACATTTGGTGACTGTTACTACCCTCTCTGACTCAGGAAGCCCACAAGATCTGCTTTAGGGACTCTGGACCTCCGAAGGTGGCACATGAGCTCCTTGGGCTCTGTCATCGAAGCTAGATGGAGACAGCTTCCTCTGCCACTGGGGACCAGAGACCCTCCAGTTAGGGCCAGCACAGTGACACATAACCAAGGAGGATGCTACTGTCTGGATCTGAAGTGTGCCCAAAGGTACATGTATTAGAGACTGGGTCCCCAGGCTGTGGCACTATTGAGAGGTGGTGAAGCCTTTGGGAGGTGGGGCCTTCCAGAGGGAAGTTAGTCACTAGGGACGTGCTCTTGAAGAGAATTTAGGGACTCTGTCCCCTTCTATTTTTCTCTTTGCTTCCTGGCCACCATGAGGCAGTCAAGCCTTCTCTGCCACATGCTTCCACTCTGATGGGCCACCACAGGCCCAAAGAAGCAAAGCCAAGTAGCTGTGGTCTAAAACAAACCTTTGCTCCTTTTAAATTGATTGACTCTAGTGTTTTGTCCCAGTGATGGAAAACTAACATAGGGAGGCCACAAAGTAGTCATTAGGAAAAATATAAGAGTGTGAAGGCAGAAAAGTCTTCCCCAAAAGACGGAAATATGGAAAGCCAGGATATGAAAGTAGGCCTGAAGCTCAACAGGGAAGAAAAGGCTCCCCAAAGCACAGCCATCTCGACATCTGGGGCATTGGCACAGAACCATCAGAACTTCATAGGAATCCCAGAGATTCCTCCTCAGCCACTGCAGTTCTGTGGGGGTCTTGGTCATGTGCCTCTTGTTTTTACCTCATCGGGACAGAGCTCATAAGCACACAAGAACCTGCAAGTAGGGGCTTCAGGGACAAGCAATGGTGTCCCACCCCAGTCCTGGGGCAGGAAGTGCCCTCTGCCTCTACCACCAGCCCTCCTACCCCATCCTTCTTCCAAGTGCCTGGACCTGCCTGCAGTTCTTCAGCTCCCAGAGGACCCTGCACTCCTGCCTGAGTCATGGAGGTGGCCTCAGCAGGGCCCAGGGGAACAGCAGTCCAGCCATTCTAGTCCTCAACACTCACTGATGAATGAGTCAGGAATTCAATATGGCCAATGTCCTGGATTGGATAGTGTCCCTCCCCAAATCGATATCTACCCAAAACCTCAGAATGTGACCTTGTTTGGAAATAGGTACAAAGGTTCTCTACCACTGGCATGCTGTGTGAAACAGAACACTCACACAGTGAGTCAAGCAAAGCAGATTTCTTGCTCGCAGATGGGCAGGAAGAACAAACAGAAGCTAGAATTCATGGCGAACTGGTCCCCTAAGGCTCTGGACATCTGCCAGGGTGCGTGAAGTCTCTTCTGTGTCTGCCCCATGTCTCACCGTAGCTGAGGGACCCTGAAAGCACTCTGCCCTGCATTCTATATCATGAGCAACACTGGGATTCCTGAGAACAAGCACTAAAGAACATCCTGATCTAGGAGGAATGGGGACATTGGGTTTGGATCTTGAGCACCTCCCAAAGGCCCATGTGGCAAAAGCTTGGTTCCCAGTATGGCACTGTTAGGAGAAAGTAGCACTTTAGGGAGGTAGGACCTGGTACAAGACCTTCAAGTCACTGGGCTATGCCCTTGAATGGGATTATGGGGTCCTTTTTTCTCTCTTTTTTGCTTCCTTGCAGCCATGAAGTGAACAGATTTGTTCTGCCATGTGCTCTTGGTGTGATGTGCTACCTTGCCAAAGGCCCAAAGCAACAGGACCAACTGACCATGGACTGAAACCTCCAAAGCTGTGCGCCAAAATAACCCTTTCCTCTTTATAAGTTGGTTGTCTCAGGTATTTGTTACACTAATAGAAATTTGACTCACAGAGAAGACATAACCCAGACTGTTCCAGATAGGTACTCCTCATCTGAAGACGTTGTCCTCTTGGCATAGTCTACAATCCCTCTGAGTACGACAGGTAAGGGGAGGGGGAGGGAAGAGAGCTGGGCCGCCAAGGCCATGTGGCGCTCATGCCACAACAGCTTTAGTAGATAGAACCAAGTTAAGATGAGGTGGGTCCTAAGTCCACTAACAGGTGTCCTTATAAAAAGAAAGAAAGTTGGCAACACACACACAGAGATGAAGGCACCAGATAGCAGGGATGTTTCTTGATACCAAGAAGTTTGATTTCTGACTTCTGGCCTCAGAATTGTGAGAGAATCAATCTCTGGTTTTAAGCCACCTAGTTTGGGGTACTTTGTTACTGCAGCTGTAGGGGATGAACACAGCTGGCTCAACTGCCTGCCAGCCTAGCAGCCCCAGTCTCTGTCTGGCCCCTTTTGGACTCTTGGCTGATCTAGATTCTAATGTATTAAGATCTCCTCTCCTTTGTGAGGAGAGCAGGCAGCATCATCTCACAGGCATAGCCCCAGGGAAAGGTCATGACATAACCAGAAGATAAAAGCCTGTCCCACCTTCTGTTCTCAGAGGCCACCATGGTGACCCTCATGCCCACCCAAACCAAAGCCTACCACCCCCAGCCTCTCGGTACAGACCTGCCATCTGGACACGCCTGTCTTGTAGGTGCCACTTTCGGGAAAATTTGACAATCCCACATCTAAGGATACTATGTTAGTCAGCTTTTTGTCACTGTCACAAAATACCCAACACCCACAATTTAAAGGATAAAAGGCCTATTTTGGCTCATGGTTTCGGAGATTTCAGTCCATGGTCAGCTAGCTCCATTGTTTTTGGCCTGAGGTAAGGCAGGACATCATGGCAGGAAGCAAGTGGCAAGCAGAGCTGCTCACCTCATCACAGGCAGGAAGCCAGGAGAGAGGAAGGGGCAGAGATTCCAATATCTCCTTCGAAGTCACACCTCTAGTGACCTGCTTTCTCCAGCTACACCCTATCTCTTAGAGTTTTCACTGCTTCCTGATAGTGTCATGACCAAGCTTTCAACACATGATACTTTGAGGAACATTTAAGATCCAAATCATAACAACCATTAGCCCCAGTAAAGATCTTGCAAATCAGGTAAAAATTGAAGGCCCACAGTCTGTGCTTGGTCTCAATAGCATTGTAAAAAATATAAATTAGCAACTAATCACCTTAGTCCATTCTTTTTTCTGTCGCTATTACTGAATACCTGAGACTGGGTAATTTAGGGCAGAAGTTTATTAGCTTGTGGCTCTGGAAGCTGGAAAATCCAAGAGCATGATACTGGCATCAGTTGAGGGCTTCTTATGTCATCCTAACATGGCAGAGAGCATCACACAGTGAAACAGCAGCATGCTAGTTCAAGCCTCTCTTCTTCTTCTTCTCATAAAGCCACTAATGCCATGACGGGGGGCCCCACCTTCGTGACCTTGTCCCAGAGCCCCACCTCCAAATACCCATCAACATGAATTTTAGTGAGATCTGTCCCATCACAGTGTCGACCAAATTTCAACACCTGAATTTTGGGGCAACACATTCAGATTATAGCACCAATGTCTAAAACTGGAAAGACTATATTAAAATATGTTTTCCATTTCTTTTGCAAAATTAGAAAATCTGGCCTCACCTTCTGAAGCACTGAAGCTGTATGCCCCTACTTTGGGTCCTGACATACCTATGCAGTTTTCCATAACCTTTTATTCTCATTTTGTAGGTCTGGTGTAGCGCTATTAAAAGGAGAGTGAAATATTTCTTACACCCATGTCTCTATCAAAGGTGCAGACAAAAAAGGGAAATGGGAATGGACATATATACCTGGTGGAAGTGGAGACTCTTTTTATGTAATTACTGTGCAAAGTGTTTCCAAACAGAGCACAACAAAGCCTCAGATGCCATTATGGAAAGAAAAAGAAAAGAAAAGAGAAAATCAGCCTGCTCATTCCCTTACTTCCCTGCCCTGTCCCTTTTGGAAGTTGACTTTGCATCTTCTGCTGAAAAAAAACTAGAGGCTGTCCTGGAATCTTCCCTTCTCAGGTTTCCAGTAGCAAAGTCCTGGCTGGGGTTCCTGCGAATCAAGTCTTCAGTCTCCTCCATCTTCGACGGAAGGGAACACTCAGCAGAAATTTGATAAAGTCTGCATGATGCCTCTTCCCCTTTCTAACTGCTCTGATAGCCACCAGCACCCACAAGCTGAAGTCCAACCCTCTGAGCCACCCTCTTTTCCTTCCCCTGCATCTTCTTCCTCCAGCCCCTCAGCCATAGCCTGGACCCCAACTGTTTAGCTGATCATGTTCACCCAGTACCTCGGATATGCTGACCCCTCTGTGACTTGCACTAGCTCTGCCTCCCTCCTCAGATGTCTGTATGGAATCAAGTTTCTCTGGTTTCATTCGCTCATCCAACTCCAGGACTCAGGGATGTCCTGACAGACTCCCAGAAGCCAATTTTTCAGCAGGTCAAGATCCCTGGAAAGATGACTTCAAGACCTTGGAGTGCTCAAGCGTGCTATCTTGAGTGATTTCCTGTGCTTCTCTAAGCATAGCGGGCAGCAAGAGCTGGAGCCAGCCTTGGGGAGCAGAGTAGGGGCTCCCAGGAGGCTGTCATCACCCCCACCCACAAAGGGAGGGCAGCAGAAAAGCAAGGATCCCAGCAGATCATGTGTTTGAATCCAGCACTGGAGATGTTGCTTCAGGGCTCCAGGCCCCAGAAAACTCACTATGTCAAAGTTACACTGTTTGGGAGTCTGAGTTTTGTAATCAATCCAAGATCAAACCACATAATTTCAGTGGTAATTACTTGAGGGGGGAAAAAATCCTTGAACCTCAGAGGCAATAAAACCCCAGTGACCTGGAAACACAGAGACAGCTGTGGGCAGCAAGGCAGCCTGGAGCACCAGGCAGGGTGCCAGCCGGGGCCAGGGGGTGCGAAGGGAGTTGGTAAAGAATGGACTGGGCCAAAGTTAAGAACCATAGGAACCTGGGCCGGGGATTTAGCTCAGTGGTGCTGGTGCCTGCCTCGCAAGTGCGAGGTCATGAGTTCAATCCCCGGTGCCAAAAAAACCCCAAAAAAACCGTAGGAACCTTATGGAAAAGGGAGGTGCCTGTGTCCCCCTAGAATTGTCACCCCAAAGTCTGACACTACATTTACTAGCATGTAGCTCCCATCTACTAACAAACTCTTATTCACCAGCAGTGCCCCAGTTAGAAGACCTTCACTTCTGCCTAAATTCATTTCCTTTCTTCTCCAACTTGATGACTTTTGAGTGCCTTTGCTGCGTGCAGTCCCATGCACTAGGCACTCTGTCAAACACTCCCACTCCTTGAACCTCTCGCCTCCACAGACTACCACAATCTCACTTCCCCACTGACTCACTCATATTTCTTGCTTTTCATGTTAATTTTTTTATTTTAAAAAAAAACAGAAACAGAAACAGTTCTCTCTCTCTCTCAGTTGTTCTCTGCTTTGGACCAGGCACTTTGGATTTTCTGGAATGAACTTTCTCCGGCCCAGGCTCAGACTCGATTCTTTGCTGCCTGCCCCCCAGCTGTGGGCCAAGGCAGCTGTACCCACACGCAGCCCTGGCTTCACTCCAGGGACTTTGGTTTTGTGCAGTGTTGGAGGGGAGACATCGAAGCAATGAGAGCCATTCCTATCTCATGCTCCTGCTGCTTCTTTGTCCAACATCTCATTTCTAAGAACTTCTGGTATCTTTGTCCCTGTATGTCATACCAATCTGTGTTTCTTCCAAACTTCACGTGGGGCCTGACACTGAACAAGTTGTGATAGATAATATTATTTGTCCATCATTCTTTACTCCTTGTCTCTGACACTGTTGACTGTGGTCAACATATATCTCTCCATGCTCTGCCTTTGAGCTTGGCCAGGGAAATTGCTTTGGCCAATGGAATGTGGGTGTAAATGACAGCGGGTCCGTTGTAAGTTGAAGCTTTAAGCATCTGCCAACTCTCTTGAAGCTCCCATCTTCTGGTACACAAAGGGCATGTCCCACATAGCTGCTGCTATTTCAGCCTGGATCAGTCTCACATTGGCTCCATGTGGGGCAAGCATGAACCCAAACTGAAGCCTGAACTCAGATCCAGCACAGGGGCAATTGTAGCCAATCTCTAGATCTGCATGTATGGAATCAGTGTTTGCAGTTGCAGGTTGCTAAGATTTAAAGATCCACTTGTTACACAACATGTTTACAGAAAAAAATTACTAATACAAGTTCCTAAGTAACACTTTTGAGGGATAAACCAATAAAAAATGAATGAAAGAAAGTGAAATTCATTCTCCATATAGTCAGCTCAGCTGACTATATATATATATATATATACATCTATCTATCTATCTATATATATATGTATATATATATATACATCTATCTATCTATATATATATATGTATATATATATATATAAAACTGACCTCCTTATCCACACAGGATATGTGCCAAGACATTCTATGGATACCTGAAAACACAAATAGTGCCAAACTGTATATATGCTGGGGTTTTTTCTTATACATACATACTTATGATAAAAAGTATAATTTATAAATTAGGCCCAAAGGGATTAACAACAATAACTAGCAATAAAGTAGAACAATGAAAGCAATAATGAAAGTTATTTAAAATTCATGAATTGTTTCTTTCTGGAATTTTCTTTGCAATAATTTCGGACAGTGATTGAGTGCAGGTAATTGAAACTGGGGAAAGCAAAACTGTAGATAAAGGGACAACTGCAACTTAGTGGTTTGCAACATGTGCACCCCAGAACAGCGGCCTCCACCTCATCAGGGGCTCATTGGAAACTGAACATATTGGGCTTCTCCCCAGACCTATTGAATCAGAAGTTTGGGGGCGGGGCCTGACCTCCTGAGTTTTCACAAACCCTGCAGGCGCTCCTGATGCCACCTGACTTTGAGATCCACTGCAGCAACTGCTGAACTAGAACAACTTCTTTCCTGAAATGCAGGCACCCAGGATTTGAACTGATGACTATCTCTAAAACCATCACCCCATTTTACCTTGGGTACCCCAAAGTTTTCCAGCCTGGTACAGGACCTGCTGGCTCAATGGCTCTCAACTCTAGCTGCATAATATAATCTTTTGAAAGCTTTGAAAAATCCTGATGCCCATGCCACAACCAGACCAATTAAAACAGAATCTCTAGGCTTGAGACAAAAGCATCAGAATGGTTTAAAGCTCTCCTGGCTGATTCTAATGTGGAGCCAACACAGAGAACAACCTTTCCTTGTTTCAGGGACTGGGGCTGGCCCTGTGCTGGACCCCTGTGGCTGCCTGCCCTCACCTTTTGCCATGTGTGCAACTCCCCTGTTCTAGCTTCTCAGGATTTAAATGTTCAATGGCCACAGACTTGGTGCAGTTGCAGCAAGTTGAAGAGACTGGGTCCAATCAGGGAGGCCTTGAGACACACAGAGCATGGACTGGTAGGGCATGGACTGTTAGACTTCCCTGCTCCCAACACATCCATAGTAGTTTGTGCATGCCAGGCAGCCCGGCTGGGCACATGCGTGTCTTACCAGTGTCAGAACTGAGCCAAGCAGGCACAGAATGTGGGCTCGAGTCTGGCTCAGAGGCCCCACGGGAGATTGTGCATTCAAGTGCAACTTTTACAGCAGTGGGTTCCCAGACAGGAGGCAAGTGCTCAGGTCCCGCTCTGGAGGCTGCTGGGCTGGCCAACTTCCATCTCCAGAAAAGAGTCAGGGTAGCTTAATTTCCCCATCTTACTCTTCGGCATGGCTTAGTGCAGGGATCAAGAGCCTTTCTCCCTGGAAGGCCTCCCCAGTGCTGTCTCTTGGGCTCTCAAAAACTCACCACCAGCCTCCTCTCTAGCCCCTGAAGACTCCTTCCTCCTAGAGCTCTCTTAGACCTTGAGCTGTGGATTCTGAAGCAAGTGGTTCTTCAGGAAGAGCTCACAGGGGAATCTGGTGAGGGAGCCAGGGAGAAGGACAGGTGAGGGGACAAAGCCAACTGAGTGTGCAATATCAGACCCAACTCGGCCAGCCCAAAACAAGAGAGCTGGGCTCCCTGATCCTGTGATCAGTTTAGGACCACCCTTCCCCCAGGTTGTGAAGGCAAACTCCTATGCACATCCAGCTGGCCTGCCAAAAAAGTATCACAGGCAAAGCCACCCCAAGCTGTGACAAGGAGCATGCAAAAATGGGAGCAAGGATCCAAAGCAGAGCTACTGCCACAGTAAGCAGACGAGAATCCTGGATGGCTCATTATATTTGAATTTCAGATGAGTAACAAATCATTTCTTTTTAGTATAAGTTCACCTCTATGCACTACTTGGGATATACTTGTAATTTTTTTTAAATCATTATTTGCTTCTCTGAAGTTCAAATGTAACTGGGGTCCTGAATTTTAGTTGGCATCCTAACCTGAAGGCATCTGGCAGAACACTGACCTGTTTGCCTGCTCAAAGAAGCATAGTGGGCCATGTTTGTTGTTCCCAGAGGCGCATAACACAAAGATGACAATGTAGACCTTTGCTTTGTTGCTCCCTGTCTCCTAGTTATGCTGCAGTGCACCTTCCTCTGTGGAATCACTAGCTTTGCCCTGGGCCACCTCTCACATCACGGGAGATTCTTGGCCACTGTGTCTTGACCAGGGACAAAGTTCAAGACTGCAAAGGTAGTAGAGAAATCAGCAGTAAATGTCTCATTGGCCCCTCTGGTACCTCAGCTGCAAGGTACCCTGACTCTACCCTGACTCTTGGGGTGAAATGAGGATCTGATGCCCAATCTGGCCACCTGGCTTCAGAGACCAAACTGCTAATGCCTCTAAGACAGCTTGGGCCTCCAGCCCGAGCTGCCTTGTCATTTGGTCAGCCTGACCCTTTCATTAAGTATTTTTGCATCCTTTCACCAGTCTTTAAATAATGAAAAGAGGGCTCCACTAGTTCTGGAAGTTGTCCCGGTGGCTGGCAGGTCCTGAAAATAGGTTGGGATTGATTGATTGTGGTTATAACCAGCAGGCCCCACCGTGGGCGCCCCCGGCCCATGCATAATATAAAATATACAAACAGCAGACAGGGAACAAAGCCAAGACTATGGCTCTTTACTTTGATTTGCGATCAGCTCCTTTGAAATCCCATGTATTTAGAAGACTCTGAGAATGAGTATGATCTTGCTTCATAGGCCTGGTGTCTGTCTCCCAGGATCTCAAGACCCCTGGAGCTTAGGAGGGGGATGCAAAGCATGTGCAACCTTTGAAACTTTTCTGGGGGCAAAGCAGAACAAAGAGGGAGAAGGCAGCGAACCAGTGGCTGCTTTTGTGAAATTAACACATGGATAAGTACAGGTGATCAAATTCCAGGAGCTCCCACTCCTCACTATGTTTTTAAATAAATAAGACATAGAATTATTTTAAATGCCTCCTGAATTGCCCCAAATGCTCTTAAAGTCTTGTAGTATTTTCAAGTATTTACATGGAGAAACTTAGGCATTTTGTTTCAAAAATATAAACACTTGAAAAGCCCAAGATGTAACTGCATTCTGGAATTCATTGGAAAGAAACAGAAATCATTGTCTTAGGTGAGTTTCCCACCAGAATCAGACTCTGAGACAAGAATTCAGATGTAAAGTGTGCATTTAGCAGATATTCCAGAAAGCACTGGGAAAATCATGGGGAAATAAAACAGGGAAGTGAAGCAATTGTCTTAGTCCATTTTCTGTTGCTATAACAAACTACCTGAGACTGGATCATTTATAAAGAGCAGAAGTTTATTTGGCACACAGTTCTGGATACTGGGAAGTCCCATAGCATGGTGCTAGCATCTGGTGAGGGCCTTCTTGTTGCACTGTGTTATGGCAGAGGCATCACCTGATGTAGATGGTACCGTGCTAGTTAAGATCTCTCTTCCTCTATGAAGTCATTAGTGCTATGATGAGGTTCCCCTCTCATGACCCACTCTAATCCTAATCATTCCCAAAGGCCCACCCCTAAATACCACCAACATAAGACTTTAGGGATTGTTTCCAATATGTGAAATTTTGGGAACACAGTCAGACCATGGCCTCGATAAAGCATGCATTTACTGCAATGGTAGGCAGCTCACCCAGAGCTTAATCCCACTGGGAATCAGTGCAGAATGGCTCTCAGATGCCTGGTGAAGAATTGGGGAGGGGGGTTCCTTTTTAATGTTAAGCCATCTTGGACCCACACCTTTTGGTTCTCCTGATACTTTAGATTATACAATAAAAATAAATTATTAGAAAAATTAAGACGAAACATGCAAAAGATGAGCCTCAACTTTTTATTATTGGGTTCAAGAGATACATAATTACTCTCTGAAATTGCTGTAGAGGTTCCCAAATGCTGTACCCATTGCAAGCCGATAATAAACAGCTCCCAGTTGGCACCAGTCAGGGAACCACACAGTGATCACAAGTGTCCCAGCCTGCCCAAGGGGGGAGGGAGTGGGGTATTATACACCAATGCATAGGCGGGGACTTGCTCCCAGGGACTGTGGCTTGCAGAGGACCAGTGCCACTCCTGTCTCTGTGTGCAGGGCCAGAAAAGGCCCTGAGCGAGGAGATGCGAGATGCTGGCGTCTGGAAGTGTAGAGACGCGCTAATGAGCTCCCGGTGGGCCACACAGCATCCTGGATACAAAGGGCAGACTGGACCAGGAAAGTCAGTGAGCCAGCCTCTTCTGTAAGAGATGAAGATGCTGCTCCCTGAACAATTCACTGCGTTCTCAAAGTCTTGAGAAACACAACTGCCGGTGCTGGAACCAAGAGAGGGTTTGTCCCCAGTTGCTTCTGTCTGTGACCTTCGCTTCCTTCTAGACATCTGCTTGCCTAGTCCCTGGTGCCAGAGGGACAAGTGCCAACTAGGGGACAGGTGGTACCCTCTGCAGCAGGGCCAAAGTCCCGCAGGCAGAAGACCTGGCTGAGCCTTTGTCTGCTGTTCATCTGCTGGGGAGTGGAGGACAGGCTGAGGATTGAGCGCAAAGCCAGAGCCATGGCACAGATCTCCCAGCTGGAACCTGCTGCGTGACCCTCAGCGGCTCTGTTTCCTCACCCATAAAATGGAGATGCTAACCTGTGCCCTGCTTCCTGCGCACGGCTGTTGTAAGGATCAAGGGAGATGAAAGCAGAGACAAAAGTTTTTGAAAAGTTGAAAGTCCTCTGTGGCTGTCAACTCGGAGAGGCACTAATTACCCAGAGGTGAGTTTTCTGGCAGCCGGGGCTCTCAGAACACAGACCCCAACTGGCTAGTGGCTTTCAAAGGTCTGATGGAATTCAACACAGGATCTTGGTTTGGGTTTTTTTAAAAAAAGAAAAAGGAGAAGGAGAAGGAGAAGATGCAATGCTCAAAAGCACATTATTGGGGCAACCGGCCATATTTGAACAAAGTCTATCTAATAGATAATAGTATTGTCTTAATGTCAAACTTGGTGAATTTGGTCATTGTATTGCAGCTATATAAGAGTTTGTAACCATCCCTATGAGTTAGGGGAGGAAGGATAAGATCCAAATGTCACGATGCCTGCAGCTCACTCTCATATGGCTCAGCTACAAAATAATACCAACACTAATAACAGCAGCAGCAATACTGGGTAAGTATCCTACTCTAAAAATCCCAAAATTGGAAATGCTCCAAAATCTGAAACTTTTGAGTTCTGAAACAATACTAGAAATGGAAAATTCCATACCTAACTTCACGGGATGGGGCCCAGTCAAAACGCAGGTGCACTGAAAAATAGTGTGTCAAATTACCTTCAGGCTACATGGTTATGGTATATATAACTACACATGAATTCTGCATTTTGAATTCAGTTCCATCCAAAAGATATCTCATTTTGGATGTGCAAATATTCCACAACCCAAAAAAATCTGAAATACTTCTGGTCCCAATCACTGCAGTTAAAGGAAATGTGAACTATAACAACAATAACATGCACAATAAATACGTGTGTGCTCATATACAGAGAGGAAAAAATGTGGGAAAATATTAAGAATTGTTGAATCCTAATGACTTGTGAATATAGCAATATATACATATTGTTTTAGTAGTTTTTTCGTAAGCTTGATTTTTTTTTCAAATGGAAAGATTTTTTTAAAATACCGATCAGTCAATCAACCATCTCCTTCCTCAGAAACAAGTGTCAGAGCCTCTGAGCCACTCTAGACACTGCACTAATGTTGGAAACGGCACTTCCTGACCCCTCACTCACAGCTCCCTGGCTCATATTCAACGCAGACTTCTAGAAGACTTGGTTATCTGATTTGTCAGCCCAGAACAGAATTAGAAATTAAAAGGTAGGTGGAGGTAGTGGCAAGTGCAATGACATGGAAGATGTGAGAGTTGACATCCGGATATCAAGACGCCCCGCGGTGTTGGAGGCTGGAGCTAAAAGGCCTTCCCAGCACAGGAACGGAGGGGGAGGGGTGGCTCCTCAAAGATCCCTGGGCCAGTAACTCCTCGGGCAGCCTAAATTCGGGCCTGGGAAGTTTGCTTTACAGTACTCTGCTCCATGCTGAGACTGCGTCGTTATGGGAAAGGTGGGTTGTTCAGGGTCTCTGATCAGAAAGATAGGGAAACACAGACATCAAAAACTCCGAAAACTTCTCATTGTTCCTCGAAGAAGTAGCTATGACAAATGCCATTGGTGGCCTCTGCCACAGCCCCCCCCCCTTCTTTCTTCCTGTCAGATTTCAACTACTCAGAAAGACCATGGCCATATAACTTTGTGGGACCTGAGAAGGAGGCTTCTGTAGATCTGGGGAAAAATTCTCCTCTGATTAAAAATGGCATGTAAGGAGAAACTTCTCTTTATGTCCTACTTTGGATGTGATTTAATAAGGATATGACATCTAGAGTTGGGGCAGCCCTTTTGTGATCATGAGGAAACAAGTTGAAGATTAAAAACCAATATTCTGTGTAAGGAGGGGAGGAATGGGAAGACCTTCCATTTTTAATGACCTGACTAAAAAGCAGAATCAATCAACCCTGCAACCAAACTTCTTGTCAGACATTCTCATTATTTGAATCGGATTCAGTTTGCCATTCTGTTATTTGCAGCCAAAAACATTCTACATCACCCTGGGAGAGCATGTGTTTTCCAGAAACATTTATTTCTGCAAGTCCTTTCATTTCTGGAATGCCTTACCGTGGAGAGGAGAGTTCAGAGAGCTTGAACAAATTGTCAGAGATGAGGGCCTCTCAAAACTCTTTGGAGAGGAAGTAAATATACATGAAGTTATTTTAAAAGCAGGTCAGCCTAACAGAGTGCAACAGTGAAGTGTAATGTCACTTTGACTGGATTAAGAGACTCCTGGAGAAGTGCTTGATCATGGGAGCACTATAGGAATCCACTGCTGTTCACTTAGGAGGTGGGGCCCAGCTGGTGAAGGTGGGTCCCTAGGGCAGATCTCTCACTTGTGCTCCTCCCTGTACCCTGCTTCCTGGCCACCAGGAAGCGAGCAGCTTCGCTTCACTCACCCCACCCCCATGATGTTTCTGCTTTAGGACCAGCTGACGATGAATTGAATCCTCTGAAATCATGAGACAAAATAAGCCTACTCTCCTTTAAGTTGTAGGTATCACATATTTGGTCTCAGCAATGAGCAAGCTGACAAATACACAGGGGTTCTGATACTGTTGTTATAGTTTTTGACAGGTCCTCTACACCATTACTTCCTCAACTTGGCTGCGTCATGATAATCAAGAACGTTTGTTAAGAATACAGATACTGAGGTTCCTTCATTTCTGTAGAATCAGAATCCTGGGAGTCCACAAACCATTTCTCCTCACCAAGCTCTTGATGAGTGTGGTCAATGGTCTTCCATCAGACAGCCTCAGGTCTGTGCCATCTACCTGGCTCTCTCCATGCTTCTTTCTCCTTCAACCCAGCTCCCTCTCAGATACAAATAGATTCCTTTCTTAGCTTTCCCCCCTCCACCACTCAGCTTCTACCGCACAAGGATTCTCCAGCCACACCTACACAAATACAGTGGCCTCCCTACAAAGCACAGTAATGAATCAAAATGCATCCATCTGATTGAATTGGTGAAAATTGACTGCAATTGTCAAATATAATTTCTAAGTCAAAGGCTCTGAATTTTTCAGGAAATAATAGAGGAGCATACTCGCAGAAATCCCCTGAGGTGTCCTGAGAGTTATTCATATTTCTCTCTTGTGGGTGAAATTTGGCCTGTGGTTCTACTGTGTTTTCCAAATCAGTGACTTTAGTCTTTTCAGTCAACCATGTGAAGGAATCCATCTGGAGCCAACAGAGGCCCTGCTTCAGGGCTTTGGGAGGAAGGGGGGTCATGCAGAGCTAAATGTACAAAAGCTCCATGGAAAATGGGAAGTCAGCCTCCTTGCTAGGGACAAGACTTTGCTGCATCCCCTTCCCCTTGGGGAAGAAAACAGGCAAAGGGGAAGTGTGACAGGCTCACTTACCACACAGTCCAACACCTTTAGCTTGCCTTCCTCTATTAAAGGGCCTGAAAGCTACAAACTACAATTCCCAAGATTCTCTATAATCAGGGGTCAGGCATGTGACCTGCATTCCACCAATCATTCACACACAATAAGATCTGGATGCAGACATGAGTAATGGGAAGCATAAGCCCCAATCAGTCGAGTGGAAGAATGGTCACAGGGGCATCTGGTTTGAGACAGCCAAGTCCGACTTTCTAGCACTCACTGCTGAGAGTCAAAGGTGCTGAGTTCTAGGCCGAAAGGTCAGGGTTGTTTGAGTGAGAACACTCACTGTGTGTGGTTGGGTGTTGCCTGCTAAATTGTCTTGGGTGCATTGCCCTGGCTCTGAAGCAAACAAGGCCAGATCTTTGGCCCTACCCGGGACCTAATACCTACTTAATTAATACCTTTTAACAAATCTCTTTCTGCTGAAACTTTTAAGTACTGGGAATTAAACCCAAGGCCTTCTCACTAAGTGACATCCGTAGCCCTTTATTTTATTTTATTTTATTTTTTGTTTGGAAACAGGGCTGCTAAGTCACTAAATTGCCCAGATTGGGTTTGAACTTGTGATCTTCCTGCCTCGGCCTTTCGGGATTATAGGCATGCACCAACACCACACCCAGCTCTGGTTAAACTTTCTAGAATCATCGCTGTAGTTTGCAAGTGTGATATTGAGAGGGTAAATTAAACCCTGCCCCAAATGAAAAAGAGAGAAAACTAATATTTTTTTTTTGGTACCAGGAATTGAACTCAGGACCTTGAGCTTGCAAGGCAGGCGGCAGCACCGCGGAGCTAAATCCCCGGCCCTATTAATATATTTTTAATTCAAGAAGAGATACGACATCATCAGCATCCCAGAAACCCCCCTTGCACCTATTCTCAATCAATTACTTTTTAAAGACAACCATTGTTTTGATTCTTATCACTGTAGATAAGTTTTGCCTGTCTTTGAGTTGTGTATAAATGAAATAAATCACACATCACACACTTTTCATGCTTGCCTTCCTTGCTCTTCATTTTGTCTGTGAGACTCGTCCAGGATCCTTCCTTTTTGCTGCTGTGCCACATTCCGGTTTAGCTCTCCATCCTTGTGTCGATGGATGTTTGAATAGGTTCCAGTTTGGAGCGATTACGAACCAAGCTGTTATTATGAACATTCTGTGGCATACATGTACCAGTGCAGCTGTTGGTTTGTGGGATAACTTAGGGTTAGACTTAACAGGTATTACTAAGCAGCTGTGTAAGGGCATTAGCCCAATTTACCCTCCCATCAGCAGTATATAGGACAAAAGGCCTGAGCAAAGGTCTTTATCTAATTTTAAAATAGGTACAAACATCAGGTAAAGTTCCCACAACCAAGACCAATCATTGGTGCAAATGAAACTGACAAAGGGAAATTTGAGGTGAAAGTCTCTAGTGTTCGAGTGCACAGATTTGGGGCTCGACAGGCGCAGGTGGGGAAACCGATCATCTCCACTACTCAGTCTCCTGGGATGGGTGAAGTGCTACTGCACAGGAGAGCAGACCCTACAATAAAGTCCGTAATCCTAACATGCAAAGTTCAAGGATGACACAAAGGGATTATCAATTATTTTCTCCTTCTGCTTTATCCCACCAATTCCAGGCTAGAGTTCTTGCTCCCTGAATCATAACCCCCACCCACCTTATTCAAGCAATCCCCTTCTAAAGGAGAAAAGTCCCTGGGTGCTCATTCAGGAGTGCAGATGCAGACATGGTACAGAACTGGGCTTGAACCCTGATCAGGGCTGGGGCTACGGTGAAGTGCATGAGGTGCCTAGGGTGCAAAATTGGGCAAATTGCTTAAATTCTGTAGGCCACAATTTTCTCATCTGAAAATGGGAATGATATTGACACCTCCATCAGAGGCACTCATCATATAAAGTGATAACACGGAGCTGGATTCATAGTAAATGCTCAATAAAGTTTAACTGTTATAATTAATGGTAGCCAGGTTGATTTCTGATACCTAAGCCATTGTTAGAAACTGGTGATTGTGAGCAGAAATTACTGAAACACATGTCTGTACCTCTTCCTACCCTACCTAGTCATATGATTTTCCTTGTCCTCACCATTCCCTGGACAACTCAGTTCAAGGCTAAATAGTCACTGCCACCTTGGTTAGCTTCGGCTCTGATGGACATGGCTATGACATTCTCCTTCACAACTCAGAACCTCAGATCATGCTCTTGATCTGCTTGGTGCAGCTAGTCTAGAATCTCTGGGTGAGGACAAGGGTCAAACAAACCAATAACCTCATCCCCAAGGTCCTACTTACCTGAAAAGCTAGACAGATAACCACAGAGACAGATGAATGAAATAAATTAAAGCTATGGAAATATATTCCAAAATAGGCTAAGGTTTTCTCCCCAGACAGAGTAAAAAACTAAGCTCCCACACACTCTTCAAAAGTGAAGTCTTTTGCTTTACAGAGCACTGCCAAGGTATGTTGGATTGGCTCATCATGTTCTGATCACTTTTTCTCCTCTTTCTGAGCCCAGAGTGTAGGAGAAAAGGAGACAATGCATCAGTCCCTTTTTCATTGCTACAGCAAAATATCTGAGGCTGGGAAGTTATAAAGAAAAGAAGTCTCTTTAGCTTCCAGGCCTGGAGGTCCAATAGCACAGGCACCGACACCTGCTTAGCTCTGAGGAGGTCCCCGTGGGTAGGTCACATCATGGTGGATGGCAGGGTACACTGGAGAAGACAGCACATAGTGAGACAGGAAGCTGGAAAGAGGCAAGGGCCAGATGAGCTCTTCCAAAGACAGCACCCTCAATGGCCTAATTACGTTCCACCAGGCCCCTTTTTAAAGTTCCAGAATCTCCCACATCCCCACACTGAGGAACAGCTCCCAGTGCATGAACCCTTGGGGGACACACTCAGACCATACCCAAGCCATAAGGCAATATCCTTTCCATAATGTTGAATCTCCCCTCCTCTTGCTTTCCCTTCTTTTCCCTCCCCTTCTCCTCTCCATCATGTATTCAGGGAATTTATGTGTTATCAGCAAAATGAATGATGTGCACTAGGAGTTTTTTAACCTATTAATATGGAGCATTTGAAACACATACAAAAATAGAACTACATAATAAACTCCCATGCACCCACCGCACAACTCTGACAATGGTCAGTGCGTGATCAATCTTTCATATCCTCATCTAGTTCTCCTATTTCTGTATCATTTTAAAGCAAATCCCACACATCAGATCATTTCCTCCATAAATATTTCAGTATGCATCACTAAAGGTAAGGACTGTCAGTTTAGCATAACCATAATCCCATTCTGGCACCCCCAAATTAACAAAAATTCCTTGATGTCATCAAATACCTAGGGCTCCAAATTTCCAATGGCCTCAAAAATGTCATAAAAATAATTATGACACATAGTTTGTTTTGAATCCAGACCCAAGTCAGCTTGGGATTTTTTACTTTATCCCTACTGTTATTCTTCTCTCCTCTCCTGGCCACCTCTCCTGGGATAATGACATCATAGTTCTAAAATTCCTGCCCCAAATGTGCACATCGCTCACTTTGCTGAGACCACATAAATTCCATGAATACACGATGGAGGACTAGGGAGGGGCTTAACACGCTCTCCTAATTGTAGCCCATCAGACTGCTATGTGCTAGGGCTCAAACTGTCGACACATCATAAATTCACAGAATTCTCAGCAGGGGGTGGGGGGCTGGGACCCCTTTGATTGCAACCTCTCAGGGAACATTGTGTTCCCCATTCCCTGTTCTCTCAGCTTTGCTAATTCAGCATCCATTCTGCTGGCACAGGGAAGGCTGGAGGACAGATCTGTTTCCAGGATGGACTCTGCCTCCGGGGTGGTTTGCTGGCTCCACCAGCCCTCAAAGTCTGGGACCTCACCCAGACACCTGGCTCAATGAGACCACTTCACAGCCCTTTGCACACGGGGCTGGCCGTCCTGTAATGGAAGGCAAGGCGATGCACTGTGCATAGGGAGCATGGTTGAGGAAGGATCAGGCTTGTCAGGGGTGGGGTCTCTCCTGCTCAGCACCCCAGGGAGATGCTGTAACTGAAGCAAGATTTTCCCTCCCACTTGCCTTCCAACTCTCAAACCTGATCACCACGCCTGTGCTTTATGTGAGTGTCTTTCAGGCCTCTGGCTCCCTTTGAGGTTCTGCAATCCACCAGAAATAGAGAAATCAGCCAAAGCCTTGCTACTCAAAGTGTGGTCCGACGATCAGCAGCAGTGGCCAGCTCATCGAAAATGCAGAATCTCGGGCCTCACCCCCACGCCAACTAAATCAAGGTCTACCTGTTAACAACATTCCCCAGGGGGTTCCTGGGTCTGTTGAAGTTTGAGAAGCGTGGGAGTGAGGCCAAGCTTCCAAGGAAAGAAGCCAGGAGCGCAATTCCTCCCTGTCCAGGCGCTTCAAAGTGCTTCCTCCGGAGCTTCAGAAGCACTTCCGTGGAGGGCTGCTGCTTCTTAAAAATGGGAAGGCCCGGCCGGGACAGCTGACCACCTTGTAATCAGGACTCCACGTGGAAAACGAGGCTCCCCGTGCCCAAAGGCACCATGCCGGGCCCCCTCTCCTGACGCCCACTGGCGCCCTCGGAGATCTCTGTTCATGGAGAACTTGCTTTTAAATGAGAGTCAATGGACCAGGTCGCGAATCTGTCAGACGCAGGAATTTCTGGTGCTCGTGACTGTTGTAATTAAAATCATCCAAGTTGACTAAATTGGCCGAAAAGGAACCAGGCCCACATGACTGGTGTTCAAAGGGGGAACAAAATAGCTCCTAATTTGTTAATTAAAAATATGAATGTGCTCCACACAGAGTGGCTGTGCATTCAATTCTATTCAGATTCCATTAGAAAACAAATAAGCTCTGTGCCCTGATTAGAGGGACCCAGTTCCCCCCAAATCTGTCAGGATTTTGTGGGGCTTTTTTCAGAGAACAAATTTAGAGCTTGCAAAGACCTTGCCGAGAAGTCAAATTCCTGGGGAGATTTCTCTGGTAAATCAATCTGGTAATTAGAAAAATGCGCCAATAGATTAGATCTGCTCTCTATTTCTTCATCATACTGATGAGGCTGATTCAAAGAACATCTATTTCCAGAGAGATGGTGAGGCATTTCCTGCCTGCTCCAAGATGCATCCACTATGGAAACTGAAGGCTTAGATGCAGAAGGGAGGGGAAAGACAGGCAAAAAAAAAAAAAAAAATGCTGATTATGGGAAAGAGGGGACTGAAGCCACACCTGATTGCTGTTTGGCCTGCTCTTCTTTGCCACCAGTTTTGAAATCCTGCCCTTTTCTCTAAGCAACCATGGGATAGGCAGTTGAGCCTCAGTTTCCCTCAAATAAAGCGTGGATTGTAGCTCTCCAGCAGTCCTGCCTGTGCCCAGGCTCTGCCACTTCCCAGACCCCGATTGTCCCCAAGGCTGCTTCTCCCAAGCTCCAGCACTGCTCAGCCCACGGGGAGGGGGGTTGGGGGCTGGAGGCAGGTTGGGATTGCTGATAGCCTGAGGCCAGATTGCACAAACAGGTAATCTCTGCCTCCTTTGGCTTTGTGCTTTCCTGAAACCCGAGAGTGTCAGTCCTTCCTCTCCCTGCCCCCTCTCATGGCTGCATTCTGCTCTCCTCCATGCTGCCCACCTCCCAAGCCAACGCCAACAGTGTTGTGGGGCTGGGGAGCGGTGCTGGAGACTGGCCAGAGGTGACGCATCTCAGCACACTGGCCGTACCACACTGCACTTGCACCTTTGGCTCATCGCAGCCTACTGAAGGCATTTAAGTGGGGAAGCTCACCTTGCTCTCCAAGCACCTTTGATTACACCCCTATCACCAAGACAGTGCTGGTCACACGCTGTTACAGGGGATGTTGCCAACCTGGCTGAGCTTTGAGCAGCAGGCAGCATCTGCCTAGAACATGAGTTGACTTATGTCTATCATGGGGGGGGGGTCACAGTACCATGATCCTTGGAAATGTCATAAGGAGTGAATGGGACAAGGCATGCCAAGCACTTAGCACACTGCTTGGCATACAGTAGACACTCTATAAGCCTTGGAAATTAATCTTATTAGCTGGTAGACTTAATGATTGGAACTTTTTTTTTCATTCCCTAAGTCCTCCTCTCCATCCTCCCCAACCCAATTCATGAGGTCTTGTTCATTCATTCTTTTATATTTCACACACAAAAAGGCAAAACTATGCTTTAGGTGGCTTTGAAAACGTCACAGGGCCCAGTCCCTTCTATTGGCTTGACTGCTCGAAGGACCATTTCTCTAGTCCAAAAAATGAGATGGGGGATTTCCTGGACACCACATTTTCCCTTTGCCTCCACCACACCCCCAAGCCTGCACCTCTGAGTGTGGACACATGACTATCACCTCTTACTTCTTCCCTGCTATAGAAACACTCTGAGACCACAGATTCTTAATGCTTTCGTGGCTCATGCATCCAACAGGCCACCAGAGTCCTGCGCAGAGAAACACAAGTTCTGAAGGGTAATGCTAAGTGCTGTGGAGCCACACCAGGATTCTAGAACTTCACTGCCTAAACCACCTTCAGCATGCACACTACACAGCTCCTCCACCCCAAGCTAGTTCTCCAAGCCATTCATCTTTTGGGGTGAGGCACATGTCACCAACTCCAGGGAGCAGATGTTCACCTCTCTTGCATGCTCTTGCTGACTCTGTTTGCAAGGTGTATTTGTCAGCTATTGCCGCATAACAAACCATCCCAAACTTAGTGGTTTAAAACAACCATGATTGATTATTTCTCTCAGGAGTCTGTAGGCTGGCTGGGCAGTGTGTCCACTCGGGTCTCTCACACAGTTGTAGTCATCTGGAGGCTCAGCTGGGGCTGCACACTCACAGTGGCTTCACTTGTGCTCCTAGCGACTGTCAGCAGGGGTTGCAGTGGTTTTCCTCCACTTGAGGAGGTTTATTTTGATGCACAGTTACAGTCCACAGTCAGCTGGTTCCAAGGCAGAAATGGCATGGCAGAGAGCATGGCTGGAGGAAAGCTGCTCACATCATGACAACCAGGAAGCAGGGAAAGAAGAGAGGAGCTGGAAAGAAGAAACATCCTTCTAGTCACCCCCAGTGACTTGTCTTTTCTGAACAGATCCTACTTCCCAAAAGCAAGTCAGCTATAAAGCCCCATGATTCACTCACCTTCTAAAAGCCCTGCCTGTGAGTCCACGAGGCCTTTGGGGGACATCTTCAATCCAAACAACAACATCTGTTTCCCCTCCATGTACTTCACCTGGGCAGGCTTTGGACCATCTTAGTGCTCAGAGAGACTCTTCCTACAGGGGAAGATATAAGAAGCAAAGCTCAAATCAGGAAATTTTCCTATTTCCTAATAACCCTGACTCTACGTTCTATGAAGAGGAAGGTAAACAACTATTTAAAATAAATACAGCACAATTGTCTTGTTATAATTATTATTATTATGCTCGTCATCTGGTGATTCTGAGTGTGTTATCTAGTCATTTATGAGACCACCCATTATCAAGAATTAATTCTTCTCAAGATTATACATGCTCTATTTCAAATGATGAAGAACAGAATTTATCCTTATAAAATGATGATTGCTAAGAAGTGGGGACATTTCCTCTTGGGAACAAGAAATCTGTGGCCACAAGGTCTGTGGACTGTTTTCTCAAACACCAAGCAGGAGTGAAGCCCATTGTAGCCCAGCAGGGAATCCCAGGAAGTTAAGGACAAGGTGACTCTCTTCAGCTGGCACTAGACCAGTGATGGCAAACCTTAAAAAGCTTTCAATGATAACAAACAGCCCACTGCAGCATGTGTGCTATAGGTTCGCCACCACTGCATTTGACCAACAACCCCTTGGAACAGGATTTTGTTATCAAAAGGGGGCCTCACCATTCCAGAGTGTTCTGACCTCAGTGCCCAGGGAGAGCCCTGAAACTGCAACGGCCCCTCAGAGTTGTCCCCCATTAGGCTGAAATGGCCAGACCTTTACACCATTGAATTTCTTAGTCAATGGATGTGAGATACTCCAGGAAGGGGTGTCACCGAAGGTCCCTACTGCTGAGGTAGTCCCTGTAGACACTGCCCACTGAAGGTACAATACCACTTCCAGTGGCTGGGTCAACCAGTTCCTCACTAAAGGGGACCAGTATATCACAGTGCCACCCCAAATGCTATCAATTCCCAAAGGAAGCACTAGATGCATATGGAGAATGGTACTTGTTATTGCTTTTCTTAAACGCCACAGTGTCTCTTGTAACACCTGAACTTTTGAGGAAAGAGGTAATAGCAGAATGTCTTGCCAGAGATTAAGCTTGTGTTTTCCCTGTTATTTTATTTAGAGAAGTAGAAAGGACTCTCTTGGGTTCCCTTTGGGAGTGTGAGTCACCACTGAGGCAGGACTGCCACCGGACTAAATGAAATAGGCCTTCTGTGTTCAAGGATAAAAAGTGGAGAGCTGCCAGGCCCATGTGGGCTTCCCTGAAGCCAGTGTGAAAACTGATTTTTGTGACTTAAAGGTCTGGGTCCAGATAATCAAGCTCTGTTGTCTGCAAGAGAGGGTAAGATTAGCCCTTTGGGTTTGGAGAGCCTAAAGCAGGGCTGTCTGGACCCTGAGGGGTGAGGGGAATGGCTGGGAAGGAGACCTCAGGCTCCAAAGGTAGGGGAGGAGCCTGCCCTAGCTTGTTTCAGGGTTGGTTTGTGGCCTAGGAGATTGAGGAGCCTGTGGATATGGAAAACAGGCATCAATAGCCAAAAACAGTAGCTGCATTCCTCTGGAACATTCCAGAAGACCTCTACACAGGCAGGCCACCACCACAGCTGGATCTCACCCAATTCTGTGCATTGGAAACAAATTCCTTGAGCAACCCAAGTCTCAGAATGACTTTCCATCCCATGACTCCTCGCTTCTGGTAGATCTGGTTGCCTGGTATGGAAGGGATTTGGGATAACTTGTCTGCCCCCCTAAAACTCTTTTACTCTTCTGCCCAGTTTTGCCTACAAATCTTTTAATGGGAGGTAAGTCTTTTATTCCACAATATAGAGATGAATTTTGAATTGCAAATAACACCAGGGGAAGCAATTCTTTTATTTGAATTCACACTCCAATATAAAAGGACAATGAAAAAAAGGGTCTAAAGGAAAAAAGAAAGGCATTGATGGGGACAGGGAAGCCAAAGTCATAAGACAGAGGAGCGCTGAAAAGAGAAGGCTGTGTATTAAAGATTTCATAATTTTGCAAAGGCTCTTCCCTGATTAACATATATAGGTGTGCCTTGGCTTTTGGTCCTGTATCCTCTGGGGACCATAAAGGAAAATACTAGTGCTTGGGCTGTACCTCACACCAGTTAAATCAGAGTCTCTGGGAGTTATACCTGAGTATAGGTATAAGTTTAAACTTCCCCATAATTCTAGAGGACAATCAGGGTTAATGTATCAGTCAGCTATCATTATGATACTCCTGTGTAACAAACAGACCTCCAAGCCTCAGTAGCTCATGACAATAAACATTTGCTTTTCTCACCAATCTACAGGTCAGCCATAATTTAGCTGAGTTCAGCCTGGCTCAGTTGGACTCAGCTCCAGATTGTAAATGTTGGTTCAAATCTGTTGTACTCCTCATTCAGACAAATAGCTATGCAGGATAAGTGCTGTACAGGGCCATGGCTGGAGCATAAAAGGCCACCCAAACCATGCAATCACATGGAAAGCCTCAGTTCACATCACAGCCACTCACATTCCATTGGCTAAAGCCAGTCTCATGGCAAAGTCCAGCACTGACTGGGTAAGAATAATAACTGACACTTGTAGGAAGAACCACCAAGTTCCATGTCAAAGGCTATGGATGGATCATTCCCTGATAGGATAGAGTCACAATGAGAAATAACAATCTTATCTACCACGGTGGGGACTCTTAGATTATAGGCTAAGGGTTAATTCTTCTGCCGAGTGATTGTTATAAAGGGATACTGCTATTTCTGGGGTTCAGGTTCCCCACATATCACTGCATACCACAAGCAAGTTGCTGAACCCTCTCATTCTGTTTTCCCACGCGAAAGATGGGGTGGTGATTCCTAATCTTCCCCTCTTACAAAGCGGGGAGCAGGAGAAACTTTGTGAGCACACACTGCTTTCTCTCTGCCTAGCCTCAATGGGAAGGACCATTGCAGGGTGTTAAAAAGTTGAATCATACCAGGTGTACTGGTGCAGACCTAGAATCCCAGCACTGGAAGGCAGAGACAGGATAGATCCCAAGTTCCAGCACAGCTGAGGTAATTTAGTGACATAATGAGACCCTGTCTCAAAATAAAAATATTTTTTAAAGGGCAAAGGCCCTGGGTTCGATCTCCAATACACACACACACACACACACACACACACACACACACGCATTGAATCAAAAGCAGGGACACAGTGACCACTCTGGGTACATGTCCATGTGTGTGACTGGGAGTTATTAGAGGTACCTGGAGGTGCTGCAGGAACCTGAGGCAGGGCCATGAGCCATAATCATCTCCCAGACTTCCATAACCTGGAAGTCCAGTGTGGCTCCTCCCTCTCCCACCTAGAGGCCTTGACCTAAAACAACAGATTCTATGGAGCCATCCACAGCAGACCTGGTGAAGGCCCCCAGATTCTCCTTCCCAGCCAAGGTTTGCAAGTCTTTGGCTGGCAATGGCACCTTCTAAAGATGTTCAGCCCAGCCTCCTCTTGGAATTGCCAACAGAGCTGGTTTTGCCCACTGCCACATCCACTCCCATGGGCAGCAAACTACCAATGTTGGGTGGATACTGGTATATAAAGGCCCTGCCTCCTCACGTGGATCTCAGGGTGGGGGGGGGGCATCACAGTTCACAGAGATCCCCATGGAATCAGTTGTCCCTCTAGTGCAATCATACTGCAATTCAACTTCCTCTCTCCCCAGTCTGGCCTTTGGTTTTCTCTCCCAGGGATGGATGCTTACTCTCTGATGGAGGATTCTTCAATCAGCAAATCTCCATCAAGAGTCTGCTTCCAGGAGAACTGGAACAAATCAGAAGGAACAAATACCAGGTTCTTTCCAGACCAGACAGAGGGTACTTTCACCTAAATCAGTCACTGAAAATCCCAAGGGACATCCGGCCAGCCCTTGGCCACAGACCATTGGTCACTGGAATGCACGGTGTAGCAGTGGACTGTGTGACATGGAATGCTAGAGTGGGTCAGAAAACCAGAGTCCTGTTCAGTAGAAGGACTTCAGCTGCAGCCGAAGGTGGAGCCCCCAGGATACCCCCTCCCTGTTGTTTGTGCTGTGAGTGTACATGCACGTGTATATTTGTGTGGTTGGAGTGAATAAATGTTTAAATCAGTGTGTCAGTTATAATTAGAGCGGCTCTCCCTTCTTCATCACAGAACGATTCCTTCATGCTTAACGCCTGGAATGTCATTTTCCACTGTGAAATCCTTTTCTTCAAGGCCTAGTGCCAAAGTCGGCTTTCTGATGCACTTCTTCCAATCAATTGCACCTCCCATATCCCCCCCCGCCTTCAGGACCAGCCTCTCTCTGCTGCAGCCTGACCCAGGCACTTACACCCAGCCTTGGGAGTAGCATGCCCCAGCCCTAGCATCTGGCCCCCATCTCCCCTCTCCTCAAGGGCACGGGCCATGCCCCATTCTTCCTCTCAGCACTGGCTACACAGGGGGTGATTAATCCCAGATGAATGAATGAAAAATGAGGCTGGGTGAGCAGCCATGAGTCCTGGCCATGCCTTAACCGCGAGTCAGGGCCAGCGCGGAGCTGTCTTGCAGTGGTGAGCACACAAATCCAGGGAGGTCCCGTGCCTCCTCCTATGCTGTTATGGCACTCTGCAGAGGGCCTGGCTTCACTGGCACCCAGGAAAAGGCTAGAGAACAGCCATCCCCACCCTGCCCTGGTGTGAAGGAGCCATGCCCCACGCGGTCCCCTCACCCTTCCTGGTTGAGGTGCTCGGAGTGTGGCCCTGCAGGACTGATGGAGCACAGCATTACTGGAATTGATCAACTTACAGCACGAAGGTTGATGTGTTTGGGGCAAGTGTGAACCCAGGGCAAACACACGGATTTTCACTTGAAATAAATCCCAGCCAAGGGAAAAGCACACCTTGCTGACGGAGCCTTCCCCGCCCCCACGCAGCCCCCTGCCCACCCCCTGCCATCCTTGAGGAGGGTCTCAAAGGAAGGCACAAAAGTAGGAGGAGGGGATGAGGCACAGCCAGACCCTTCCTAATCCTCTCTCTTTAAACAACAGCTGAGGCAGCCAAACGTGCCCGCCTCTGACAAGGCTTTCAGACAGCACACAGTGTTTGGGGAACCTGATTTTTTGAAATGCTTTCCCCAATTCTTTCTCATCCAGAGAACAAGAGAACATCCACTCCTAGCTGGGCTTCAGCATGCACTGCATTAGGGACCCCCCCCCCCGCCATGTGCTCCCTCCCCACCAGAGAAACATCCCTCCCTCCTACACAAAGCTTGGCCCCAGACCCTGGGGGAGGGGCTCAGGCCCATCCTTCTGGGGCCTGCATTCCCCAGGGGAGAAATAATTGGCCTGTCTATAGAGCATCAGGATTCAAATAAAGCTTAAAAACGCACCCAGCCCTGCGAATTCTATAAATGTGGAATTACAAATGATGGCTCACCACCACATCCACACACATGCACATGCAGCTCTAAAGGCTGCCTCTGCTTCTCTCTCTGATTGTTTCCCAGATGCACCTGACTCAAATAAGCCCACTTGCATTTGAACTGGAGGCAATCAGGGTGGAAAATACCCCATTCCATTGGTGCAGGTCCAAACTGTCACCATTTGGCATCCTGACACACCGATGTCCCCATCAGGTGTTCAGCGTCAGCCGAAGGGGGCCTCCCCCAGCCAACAAATCAGAGATTTCATTAAGCAGCAAAGCCTCCCGGAAGGATGAGCGACCTCACGTGGGCCTCCCCACCCCGTCTCCCTCACCTACCCCCTCCCCTCTGCTACACAAACAGGCTTGCAGTGACTAGATTGGATTCAGATCTTGTAGATGAAGAAATTCAGCTACGACAGCGGCGCCTCACCAGACCTCGAGCGAGGGCCGAGCCCCGCACGGCAGCTGGGCTGCCTCAGTAATAACCACTCGTAATATCTGACAGAAAGAACCCACGCTGGTCATATCCGATCCTGCCACATGAAAAGAAGCATTACACCGGCCTCTTGGGGGGCCGGGGCTAGGGGAGAGCCTCTGCGCAAATCAGAAACGTTTGCCACGAAGCTGCTATTCAAGGGCTGCAAAATCAACAGGGGCTGCTTTCCTAACATTCTGGGAGATGCTATTATTCTCCCGGTGGCGGCGGCGGCGGCGGCGGCGGCGGAGGCACAGCTCACAGACCGCGGCAAAGCCAACTTAACCCGAATTTGTTGAGCGGTTGGCATTTCTGAGCTCAGAGGTCTCGAATGGGTGGGAACAAAACCCCATGCTGGTTGTGGGAGTGAGCGGTGGAGCCTTCATGGGGGTGAAATTCAAAATATTTCACCACAGGATGGTCATTCAGAATGAGCCCTAGCCTCAGCCCTGGGGCAGGCAAGTGGGAACCTCCAGTTGTATCAGGCAGCCCAGGTGGAGGGGGCACTGGGGACAATGCCAAAGAAGCATTCAATGCTATAGCAAATGCTAGGGATGCGTAGGTCCAGCAGTCCCTTCTTAGCCAGGCTCAGGGGGCCCCTGCCTGCTCATAGCATTTCATTCTTTGGTGCCCAGGACAGCCATAAGCTGCCCTTCCTTAGCCAACCGCTTCCAGGCACAGGGCCATGCCCTTGTAGAGACAGGATCAGATGACTGGGTCTTCTGAGGCACATGCCCACCGAGAGCAGAAACTGGCATGTTTCTCCACAGCTGGCTTGCACACGTCGAGTGTGTCTAGATACCCCAATCACCCAAAGGATGACACTGCCAAGCCTCCTCCTCAACCCCAAATTTTATCCTGCACATCTTCGCGTTACCGCAGCATTGTTCTAGCCAGGGAGAAAGGCCTGGACTCAAATCTTTCTCTCTCCACATGCCCATTCTCTCTGGGCTTAGCCTCAGACACGTATGATCTGAGGGGCCACAGTCCCTGGGAGACACTGATCCCCAAGTCCTTGCCTTTTTGATATATACGGCAGCTTTGCTATCTCAACAAGATGAGGTGACCTCCATCCAGCAGTCAGCCTGGTTTGAAAGCATCACATGTTGAGCTTATAAATAGCTATCTGCAAAGGCACAGGTAGTGTGTAGTGGAATTTCAGGAGCTGGGGTGGGAAGAGATGCGTTACACGCAACATACTTTGCTCTTTCTCTTGCTCAGTTTCCCTGCTGGTACAATCAGGCCAGCAAAGCTTTTCTGTGCTTCAGTTTACTCATCCAGGAAATAGGTCAGATGTGAATCCTGACTATATCACAGAGCTATTGTGAGAACCAAGTGACATGTGTACCACTGAGCACGGCAAGCTGTAAAAGAAGACACCCCGAATGAGCCCTTGACTAGTCCCAGCCCCTGCAGCCCTTTCTGCCAAGTCTGCCCCAAGTCAGCCCTCTGTGCCCCTAGAGAGCTGGGTGTGCCCAAGTCTCCTTAGCCAGCATTGCAGCAGCACAGTTTTCTGAGGACAAACAGCCCCAGCACTCGAGCGAGGACCCACCACAAGGCAGCCTCGTCACCTCAGCATTTCTATAAAAAGATTGCTCTGGCTCCAGAGCCTGGCTGACAGGCGGGACTGGGAGGGTGTGAGTGAGTGCACGCGCGCGTGTGTGTGTGTGTGTGCACGCACACGTGTGTGTGCAATGAAACACTCTCTAACAGCTGGCCTCGGCCTAGAATCCATATTTACCCTGATGCCCCCGACTCCACTGGCAGGAGGGGAATGGATTCAAGGAAGGGAAGAGAAGGGGATAGACGCTGAAGAATAGGGCTGGGCAGAGATGTCTGTGGAGCTGATCTGTCACTCTGAGCAGCCAACACAATGGACCTCTGGGTGGGCTCAGAAAGTCCCCCCAACCCCCGACCTCCTGCCCGTGACACAGATAAGGGCCCTGAGGACTGCTCCGAGCTGCCGAGTGTGCCCTGGGCCAGCCGTCAGCGAGGCCAGCCTGGTGTGAGTGGCAGCAAAGATAAATGGCGGCCGAGCGGGCATTGAATGCCCCGACAAAAGGCCGCCTCTCCCCGAGTCCCTCAGAGGCCCAGATGGTCAGGGAAGCCCTTTCCCGCCTCACAAAGAGGATCACTGCATGTCTTTTTCTTTTAAAACAGAATAAAAAAAAAAAAAAAGCCATTGCTCACAAAGGACCTGGATGAAAAATAAACCCTTAAAAAAACCCAGCCTCTCCTCGCTCAGCAGCCCGGCATTTCTTCCGACTGTCAGACTTAGCAGATTGCTTTCTGGAAAGGATCCAATTGGCAAGACCTGCTGCTGTGCAAATGAAATTTTAAAACCCCGTTCCTTGTTGCACTCAAAGAGCTTTTCTCTCTCTGCTTGTTCTACACGGCCTCTTAGAATTATTCTCTTGTCTCTCGTTGTATCAGAAACTAATATTCCCCCGCTTTCCCACCCCACGTGAGAGGTCCTCACCCCAGCTGGGGACTGGGGTAATCAGGGACGGCTAGAGCACCACTCCAGACCCCCACGTTGATTCCCCACCTGGGCTTCATCTCGCAGAATCACCTACTAATTAGGAGAGAGCCTTGCTCCTGAAGAGAATAAACACTTCCTCACTGCCTGCCTCCCTCCCCGGCTCCCCTGCCCCCTCCTCAGTAATGAGATAAGTGTATAACTGGGACGCTCTTCACACACAAGGTTTGACACCCGTCAAGCCCGTGACACCAGCTCTGTTTGGCTGGCGTACCCCTGGTGAAAAGTCAGCAGGAAAAAATAGCCACAGGACAAGTCTGGCTTTGACAAGCTGCCTCTGCATGCGATGAACTTGTAGAGAGGAGGCCATGATGTGTCCAAAGTATCACAGGGTGGGAACCAGGAGACCTGTGTTCGAATTCCTAGTCGACCCCTAATAATAGTGCACCAGACACTATGCTAAGCTCCATACACATTCTGCTCTGTTGCTCCCGGTGCTGACACCGTTCTCATGTACTATGAAGCAGCAAGAGTTGGTCAAAACATTGCCTTGTGGGGCAGTGGCATGATTTGGACATAGTTTGAGTGTGTCCCCCAAAGCTTCATGTACTGAAAGTTTTGTTACCAGTGTTGCAATGTGTGAGTGATGGAACCTTTAGAGGTGGGGCCTATGAGAGGTCCTTGGGTCACTGGGAGAACTGTGCTCCCAAGAGATAAAGGTAGCTCTCATGCGACTCTTGAGCTGTCACAAGAATGAGTTGTTAAAAGAATGAGCCGACCCCTGAATCATTCTGGCTTTCTGTTTCAAGATATGATCTCTGCGTCCTATGCAGACACCACGATGCCACTAGATCCTCTCCAGAGCTGAGCTGGTGAGAGTGCTATGCCCTTGACTGTCCAGAACTGCAAACTGAATAAACCTTATTTCTTTATAAAGTTGGCCTGCTTCAGGAGGTTCATTATAGTAACAGAAAACAGATTAACACAGGTAGATCACATTGCTGACCCCCTAGTCTTCATTCCTTCCTGTGGCCATGCCCTTTGCCATTGACCCTTTGCAGCTTTTCTCACTAAGGAGCAAAGTCTGTCTCCCACACTTTCATTTTGGATTCAACTATATGACCTGCATTGGCCAAATGAGGCAGAAGGGACAATGTGTCCATCCCAATCCTAGTCCTCAAGAGGCACAAGTTGTTACATTCATCTTCTTGTGTCCCTGTCACCCTATGAGAAGTTCCCTCTGGATGGCTATTGGCCCTCACCCTGGGCCCTGAATGAAGACACGTGGAGCCTATTAGACTTACAAATGGCTTTTAGGGTAGTGACACTCCCCCCTCCCACCAGTCCCTTCCTGTATTCAATAATTTGAAAAAATTGCAACAATCCTGAAGGATGTCTGGTAAATCCCACCCTTGCCCTATTTGGAACAGGGGCCTTAACACCTAATTATTTATGCATTCATCATTTATGCATTTACTGAGCACCTATTGTATACTGAGAGCTGAGCCAAAAAGAAATGTGGATTGTCAGGTGGTGACAGTGCCAACCTCTAGGAAGGGGACTAGGACTCAAGTGGGGATAATATCTTGTCCTCTTTAAAAAGAGGAGTTTCAAAATCACTACACTAGGCTCCTGAGTTAACCTGGAAAAGGGATCGTGAATGCTGGAAAAGAAAAAGCTACCCCTGATAAGTCGTTCACTCAATAGTTAAGTCCTGACTTCTTTGATCATTAAATGTCATTGACTAAATTATGACAAGGAAAAAAGAGTCCATCAACAGATGAGCTGATAAAGAAAATGTGATATAAAAAAAAGAAAATGTGGTACATATATACAATGGAGCACTACTCTGTCTTAAAAAAGGATAAACTTGAGTCATTTGTAAGAAAATGGAAGCACTTTCAATCCATAATGATAACTGAAATAAATCAGACAATAAGCTTAAAAATCATACCGGTTTCTCTTATATGAGAAACCCAAGGTATGAATAAATCAAAGAGCAAAATAAAAGATAAACAAT
The DNA here is from genome assembly GCF_053883595.1 of Heterocephalus glaber. Classification (NCBI taxonomy): domain Eukaryota; kingdom Metazoa; phylum Chordata; class Mammalia; order Rodentia; family Bathyergidae; genus Heterocephalus; species Heterocephalus glaber. The sequence continues at coordinate 9,319,905 of NW_028258340.1, read as the reverse complement.
GGGAAATAAGGAGATAGATCTTTGGCATGTAGTAAAGAGACTAAGGGATGAAGGGAGAGGGAGAGGAAGGGAGAGGATGTAAAAAGAAGATGCATCATGTTGTACCAACTGGTGCGTCATGTACATGTACCAACTATCCACAATGAATGTATTCATGATGTGCTACAAACACGTACTAATAAAAAAGAAGAAGAAAAAGAGAAGGAAGCAAAGCAGCCAGGGACACTTGTATATTTTTAAAAATCAAATGAAAATAGTGGCATCCTAAACCTGGGAAAATGTGAGAAGGCAGCCTGTGTCATAGGACTGGGGGAATTCATTATCGATTGTGTTTAAAGCCCAAGGAACTATCCTTTGAGAACGCAAAGCCATTTAACCCAACTTCAGAGGTCAAAGCAGACTATTGGAAAGAGCCCAGGAATCTTTTTTGCCAATGATTCACAAGGCATTCATTGCCCAAGTCTCCAGGTGATGTAACATATTCGTGTGAGCCATCAACACGTCCCCCAAGGTGGGCTTCACACCAGAATTTTCCCACAAGTGAGAATCATGCTAGTGACTCAAGCCAGTGGGACTGACTGCTTGAACCACCCTAAACCAGGTCTGCAGAACCCCTCCGTATTAGTCACTTTCCTGTTGCTGGGACAAACTGCTCAACACCCACAATTTAAAGGAAGGGGGTTTTATCTGGCTCACATTTTTTAGTGGGTTTAGTCTAAAGTCAGCTGGCTGTAAAGCAGAAACACCATGGTGGAAGGACCTCCACAGAGAATAGTTTTTCATTCTATGGCAGCCAGGAAGCAGAGAGAGAGGGAAGGAGCCAGCGACAAGAATATACCCTTTTAGGTCATGCCCCCAGTGACCAGGCCCCACCTCTGAACAGCACAATCACCTATGAATTCCTCAGTGGACTAACGTGATGCATGTAGTGCCCCTGTGATCTGACCACTTTTTAAAAGCCCCACTTCTGAGCATGAAACTTTGAGAGGACATTTTAGATTTAAACCATAACATTCTACCCCTGCCCCCAAAAGGCTCATGTCTATCTTATTACATAAAATGTCTTTAGTCTATCTCTACGAGTTGTCAGTCTTAATAGTCCCAGCATTGTTGGAAAGTTTAAGTCTAAAGACTCTTCTGAGACTTGAGGTCAACTCTTAGCTGTGAGCCCCTATGAGAAATCAAAAAGAAAGTTAACATATAATAGTACAGAGTAAGAATTCCAATTCCAAAAGAGAGGAATGGGGGCACATAGAGAAACTGGACTAAATCAGGGCTGAAAACCATCAAGATAAACAAATCTTATAGCTCTATGTCTAGTAACCATAGCACACAGTGATGAGATGTTCCAAAGGCTTGGGTAGCCCCACCTCTATGATCTTATTGGGTGTAGCCCACTGGCTTCCCTCTTGAGCTGGCTCTGCTCATTGATTGCAGCTTTTTTTGGCAGACATTTTACATTTTGGGCACCTCTAACTTCCTGGGGTTTCTACTGTACCTTTGGCCTTACTCTCACAGCTATATGCGTCACCCTCTCAGGAGCACTTTGCCTGGCCTCCTGGGCTTTTCTTGAAATCTGGGTAGCAGCCTTTATGACCCCACAACTTTTGTATATTATATGTCTGATAAGCCAACAAAGTACTCGATGCAAAGGAGGGAGGAGAAGATGGAGACAAGAATATGCCCTTTTAGGTCATGCCAGTGACCCGCCTCTTTCTACTAGGCCTTACCTCTGAACAGTACAGTGTTACAGCTTATATCTAGATGCCCCCCCAAAGTTTTATGTGCTCACAAGTGGGGCTTTCAGAGGTGGCTGGATCTAGGGAGTGTGAATATGGATTATGGGCATGTAATAACTGGATTAGTCCACTGATTGGATTTGCATAGGATTTCCTGACCCATCTGGACACTTTTGAATACTGATGCCTGTTTACATTTGGCCTGGCATTTTGCCATCACCTCTACTTTATTGCTGTGACTCACTGGAACTTCCCAGGGTGGGAGCTGTTGCTCTGGGTGCAAGATTTCTTCAACCTTGTCTCGCCTTCTTCAAGGTCCCTTGACTTGCAGTGCACTCTGTGGCTAGCCATTACTTTTTTTGGGGGGGGGGGGGCACCGGGGATCGAACTCAGGACCTTGTGCTTGTGAGGCAGGTACAGTGCCACTGAGCTAAATCCCTGCCCTTAGCTATTACTTTTTGGGTCTGAGCCTCCCTAACAGTGGGTCATTTGGACAGTTGGATCAGATGGTATTATGGTTTAGATCTAAAATGTCCCCCAAAAGTCCTATGTTCAGAAAGAAAGCTTTTCAAAGGTGATTAGATGATGTGTGCTCTGTACTCATCAGCAGATTAATTCATTGATAAGTTCTTAGCTGACTGTGTGTCTTAGTTACTAGGTCCCATCTTGGATCCAGGGGATGCAGCAGTGATATAGGAGTCAATGGCCAGCTGCAGAGAACAGAATCCACTTGAGCTAATTTGAGCTAAAAAAGTATTAACTGCAGAGTCTTTGGCAACTCTGTAGAAGCAACTTCTAGACTGACCTTTCAGGAATGACTGAGTCCCCAAACCACCCTGCAGGATTGGGCTGCTGGTGGAGGCTCAGCCATGCAAAGGATTCCTCAATGGTCCCAAAGCCACTGTGTTGGCTGTGGGAACACACTGCCTCTGCAGAGACCCAATAAAACAGATGCCTAGTGCTCTGCCTCCAGTCACAGACATGTCAAGAGGCACACAAGCCCAAGCCTTGCTGGGTCTCCAGTTAATGAAACCAAAACCATCTCCAGAACCCTTGCTGTATATACCACATAAGCCGATTCACTGTATTTATCACAAATGACCAACAAGACTGACCAGGTCCCTAGCTTACAGTCTAGCTAAGGAAAGGGACATTAAATATGCAGCTCATTAATTAATCACCTAAGGAGGATCAGGAGAAGCTTCTGAAAGAGGTAGAGCATGCTATGACAGACTACGAGCCAGCTAGCAAGGTCAGAGTTTGCCTGAGGAAATGGCTGAAGGTCTGGAAGGAGTTGCGGGGAGGACTTCCCAACAGAGAGAGTGGCATGTATGTACATTCAGAGGCAGGAGAGAGCACAGTGTGTGCTGCCCATGTGGCTGGAGCCTGGAGGATGGAGAGAAGATGCTGTGTGAAACTGGGAGGCCATTCTCAACATATGTAAAACCATGGCGGCTGCCCATGGCTGACCAACAGTGAGCCGAATGGGTGGGAATAGCCCATCTAGGTCCCATGGAGAAGCAGACAAACCCAGAAATTACAGGAACAGCTACCTCTTACCTCACACCTGCTAAGTGTCAAGCACTACTTTAAGAGTTTTTCATCAGTTTTATTTCATCCTCAGCACTGTGCTCTTGGCATCCCTGTTTCAGGTGAGAAAGCTGAGGCCAAGAGAGAGTAAGGAGGTGACCTGGCCACAGCCCTACAGCCAATAAATGACAGAGCCATGCTTCAGAGTACATACTGCAGGGTTTGCAATCCCATGCGCTGTGTTATACCACCCCTGCAACAAAGGGAGGATTTGAGCCACATGGCAGAGGGCTTTGAATGTCACGGTGAGAAGCTTGTGGAAGTGCTGTTAAAGTAGAATTAACAGCATAAGGCAGAGTTCAGTAAATAGCAAATGAGCGAAGCAATGGAAATATGCTAAAGGGGCTTGCAGCAGATGCCGCTGCTGCCCCTCCTCTATCTCCCCACCTGCTCCCCGCTAGTTACATGATCCTAACTCCTAGCTGACAATACCTGCATCTCTTTCCCTGAGGGCTCCTCTGGCCACAGCCTGCTATGTCCATCCATTCAGCAAGCAAGGCATGGTGGGGAATTGCCAGCAGCCCAGGAGCAGCCCTCACCCAATGACTGATGGGAAGTGAAGGATAAACATGCCAGCAACCTTGCACTGGGAATGGCATAACTGCAAGGCTCGTGTTCCATGGTGATTCTCAAGAGTTTCCCTGTGGGACTGAGCCTTAGTCACCCAAAGTAGTTACTTGCTTGAGAGCACACCCTGAATTGTTATCTTCCCTTCCCTGTCCCACATCCCCACCTCCTACCAGCACTTCAGAGAAATGCTACCCACATAAATTGCTCTCCCTCAAAGCCTTGTCAGAGGAGGCGGGATTGAGAATAGGTACAATTCCAGCGTTGAAACAGGAGGGTGGCAGGTATTCCAGGTGAAGGACCAACAGGAAGCAGAGGCTCTGAAGTAGCCTGGTCATCACTCACGCAGGCCGCGATGGATGTGGTTCCCCAGCCGGGTCCCCCAGGCCTATCCTTAGTACCTGCCTTGTCAGAATCCTCACCTTATTCCCATACCAAGCCTCAGCCATCCCCAAGGGCCATGCATTCCTAGGTGGCCAAAGGGTATTTGCAAAGAACACAGAGCTTCAAAGCTCTGTTTGAAATTGGAACTATATTGTACCCCCTCCAGCAAAGGTCACAAGGAAAATGTCACATAACTTGGCCATCGCCAGCTTCCTGACCCTTCTCCTATCACTGCTGTCACAAACTGGGCCTACAGGGCCCCATTTCATGGGAGGCCTGCTTTTATTAGGTCAATGGAGGGATTTTGCCCTGCCTAATTGAGGGGTGAAGGGCTTACCTCACTGCTCTCCCCCAAAAGAGACACATGGTGTGTGCTAGTCATTGAGTATTTGTGTTCCCTCCAAATCATATGTTGAAATCCTAATCCACAATATAATGGCAGCAGGAGGTGGGGTCTTTGAGAGGTGATCAGGCTATTAAGGACCCTGTCCTCATGAACAGGATTGATCACCATATAAAAGAGACCCCAAAACACACCTATACTACGGATAGGAATGTAAATGAGTACAACCCTTATGGAGAACCTTATGGAGATTCCTCATAAAACTATAAAAGGAATCTATCATATGATCAGCAATCCTATTTGTGAGTGAATCCAATGGAAAAGAAATCAGCAACCAAAGCAATACCTGGATGCCCAAGTTGACTGCAGCATTGTTCACAGTAACTAAGATATGGAATCAGCCAAGGCACCCATCAACGGATGAGTGTATAAAGAAAACGTGGTGCAATTGAGGGAATACTCTTAAGTGAAATCAACAGGACACACGTGTGTAAATACCGAATGGTTTCTCTGGTGGGAGAAACTGAAAGCGTAAGTAAGGACTAAAGGTATAATAGGTCATGTGAAATAGGAAGAAAAGGGGCAAAGGGGAAGGAAGTGGGAGGGCTAGGGGAAAGGATAGAAGGGGATGGGATTAATAGGAGAAAATGGAAAAACAGGAACAAAATCTTTGTAAATAGGGAGGGATGGAGGGGTTGAAGGGAGGGCTGGGCAAGGGTGAAAAATAAGAACCAAGAGAGACTATGTAAAGGTGCAAATTTCCAATGATGAATGTCATTATATTGTATACCTAAAATGTACCAATGATTAGAATGAATAATCGATAATGTAAAATAGGAAGAAAAGGTCCAAAGGGGTAGGGGTAGTGGGAGGGGCAGGGGAAAGGAAAAAAGGGAAAGGAAAAATGATGAGAAATGGAAAAAATGGAAATAAAGTCTTTGTAAATAGGGAAGGGTGGAGGGCGTGAAGGGAGGGCTAGGAATGGGGAAAAAATAAGAACCAGGATGCATTATGTAAAGGTACAATTCCCAATGAGAAATGTAATTGTGTTGTATACCTACAATGTACCAATAAAAGAATGTAATACAAAAAAAAAAGAAAATGTGGTACATATGCACACAATGGAATAATATTCAGCCATAAAGAAGAAGGAAATCCTATCATCTGCAGCAAAATGAATGGACCTGAAGGACGTTATATTAAGTGAAATAAGTCAGACACAGAAAGACAAATACTGTGTGCTCTCTCATATGCAGAAATTTTTTTAAAATGAATAGAATACAGGATAGTCATTACCTGAGGTTAGGAAGGGGGAGGAGTATGGATAAAGTAAGGCTGGATTTGATCAATGTGAATTGTATCCATGTACTGATATATCACACTGAACCCCACTAATATGCACAATTAATACATGTTAATCAAAAATAAAAAGAGACCTTGGAGAGTTCCCTCACCGCTTCCACCATGTAAGGGGCACAGTGAAAAGGCACCATCTGTGAACTGAGACATGAGGCCTCACTAGACACCAAATCTTCCAGAACCTTAGCCTTGGGCTCCCCAGCCACCCCACCATGAAAAATACATTTCTCTTGTTTATGTTACTTAGTCTATATTGTTACAGCAGCTCAGAAGGACTAAGATAGAAAATTGGTACCAAGAAATGAGGGTGCTGTTGTAACAAATACCTGCAAGTGTGGAAGCAGCTTTGGAACTGGGTAATGCATAGAGGCTGGGAGAGTTTTGAGCTACCTGCGAGAAAAAGTCTGCATTGCTGTGAATGAGCCACTAAAGGTGATTCTAGTGAAAGCTGAGAAAGAAGAGAAGAGCCACAGAGAAAGCCTCTATCTAAGTAATCATGAAGAGCATCTTAGCAGAAATATGGATAGATGGATTGAATGGTAAATGTCATTCTGTTGAGGTCTCAGACCAAAATGAGGAACATGTTATGGGACAATGGAGAAAAAGCAGTCCTTGCTATAAAGTGGCAAAGAACTCAGCTGAATTGTATTTGTGTTCCAATGGCTGGTGCAAAGTACAACTCATGAGTGATGGAGTTAGATACCTAGTTGAAATGATTCTGAGCAAAATGCTGAAGGTATGGCTTGGCTCTTCTTGACTGCTTGTAGTAAAATGGGAGAGGCAAAAATGATTTAAAGACAGAATCGTAAGGCAAAATAACTAGACCTTAAGATTTGGGAAATTCTCAGCCTATCCATATTGCAAAAATTGAAAAGCCATGATCACAAGAGAATCCTAGGGATGTACCGAAGCAACCATTTAATAAGGAGATTCGTATGGACGTGAACCACAGGCCTAAATGGGCATCTCAGTAGAAGCCAGGTGCTATCCTTTGGGACAAGGGAAGAATGACCCTGAAGAAAATTCCCTGGTCTCAAAAAAGGGGACCATCACCTTGCTTTCTGCAGACCAGATGATCTCCACCCAGAGCTCTGGGGAAGGGTCAGTAAGAACCAGGGGTACCAAACCCTGCCAAACAACACTTCAGGGGCAGAACCACTGCCCAGTGGCCTAGCAAGGCAGAACATTGGGCCAAAGGTTATTCTCAAACCCAAAGACTTCATGGAGTTTGTCTTTGGTCTGGACTTACTTGGAATTCATTACCGCCTTCCTCCTTTCTTATGTGTCCCTTTTGGAATAGAAATATCTTTCCTGTGTCTGTGCCACCATTGTATTTTGGAAGCATATGCTTGGCTTCACAGGTTCCCAGGTGAAGATCAGTTTGCCTCAGGATGAATCATACCTTGAGTCTCACCTATATCTGAATGTTTATGTCCCTCCTTTCCCTCAAATTCATATATTGAAATCTTAATTCTCAATGTGATGGCATTAGGAGGTAGGGCCTTTGTAAAATGACTATGTCATGAGATCAGAGCCTTCAGGAATGGAATTAGTGATCTTACAAAAGACAGCCCACAATTCTCTCACCATTTCTGCCACTTGAGGACATAGCAAGAACACTAGGAGCCAGGAAGCAGCCCTTGTCAGACACTGGATCTGCTGCCACCTTAATCCTATATTCTCTAACCTCCAGAACTGTGAGAAATATAATTCTGTGGTTTATAATCCTTCAGGTTTATGGTATTTTCTTATAGTAGCCCAAACAGACTAAGACAATGTGGCAGATGGTATTTTCCAGAAATAGCTGCAAAAATGTATGTATCCCATTCCCCATGCTCTCCTGACACTGTGGCTAATGTTCCTCCCAGAGGAGCATCCTCCCCTCGAATCTGAGCAGGACTGATGACTCTTCTGACCAGACTGTAGGGAAGATGATGTGATCTGACTTCGAAGGCCAGGTCAATACAAGGATCCGGTTTCCACCTGCTTATCTGTTTTTCAGAAGCTCATTCTAAAAACCTACACCCCATATGAGGAGGCCCAAATCAACTCATGAAGAGAATTCACACAGACAGGCATGGGGACAGAAGAACTGAGGCCCCCAGGCAACAGCCAGCATCAGCTGCCAGCACTGGGAATACACAACCTGCAGATGGTCCCAGCTCCTAGGCTTGAAGGCTTCCAGCAGAGGCTCCAGACATTGTGGATCAGAAGCAACCTGTCTCTCTAGGTCCTGTCCACATTGTTTTGATCCACAGAAATTATGAGTGTAAGAAATGTTTACTGTTGCTTTAATCCACTAAGTTTGGGGGTGATTTGTTATATAATCATACTATTGTGGTTTAAATATGAAGTGTTCCCTCAAAGACTCATTTATTGAAGGCACTAACCTCATTAATGAATTAAGCTATTCCTAAATTCATAGCTGAAATGGATATTAAGAGTCGGGGCACAGTTGGAAGAAGTAGGTCACTGGGATGTGCCTTTGAAGGTGTATCTGGTCCCTGGCCTCTTCCTCTCTGGCTCTCTGAACTCTCTGCTTCCTAGTTGCCATGAAATGAGCAGTTTTCTGCCTCCATGCCCTTCCATCATGCTATTTCTGCCTTGGAGACAGCCAACAACGCACTGAACCCTCTAAAACTGTGAGCCAAAATAAGCCTTTTCTCCTTTAGGTTGCTTATGTATGTTGTGTTTTTTTTTTTTAAACCAATACATGTAACAACTAAACCCCAAATTTTCCAAATTCCCAATTTGAGATGGGCAAGGTTGGGGAAGGGTTGAGCTGGGCTGAGTTTGGTTGACACTGATCTGTCCCTCTGAGGACAACTCCAAGATTTCCTTTGTGTCAGGATCATGGCTACCTCATACTTTCCTAACACCATAACCAGATTCACAGGTCTTAAAGGGATCTGCCTGGTGTTTCTACAGTGATGTTCTTCAAAAGGAGATGAGGCGGCAGTCTGTCTGGTGATAGCAGGCCTAGCTGGGGTGATGGTACTAATTCACAGCCTCTCCTTACAGGCCCATGTCTCTGTTTTCATTCCGATAATAACTTTAGGAAAATAGCACCCAGGACTCATGGCCAGGGAGACAGCCTCCCTTTCTCCCGCCTGTTCTCTAACACCCCAGAGCCAATTTGCCAAGTTCACCAAGACCACCACATCTACATGACCAAAGCAACATGGCAGAGGAGCAAGTGTCTGTAGAATTTATTATATATTCAGTTGCTCACATCTGTAAGTCAGGCCTCTCTACAGCTCACTAAGACATTTTTAATCTCCCTTTTGGCTGTTCCCATCTGTGGGCCCACTCAATCTGGAAACACTCATAAAGCAGCCATGTTCATCCCGCGGACCAGCCCAGCCTTGTGGATATTCAGCACCTTAGTGGTGACATGGACAATGGTACTGATCCATTGCCCTACTGCACACACACCTGGCTAAGGGGATGGCCGTGTAAACCTGCTCACACAGGCTTTCTCCAGCAATGAATCCTGAGAACACAGAGTGCGACAACTGTGCACCACTAGATTGTTTTTGCTTGGGAACTGGGATGCCCCTAACTAGCTGTGAGTCTTTGGGATAATTATGTATACTCTCAAAACCTCAGTCTCCTTATATGTAAAGTTTTTCTAGCACCTACCTCAGAGTGTTCATTTATTGGTCAGATTTCCATTGCTGGGACAAATACCTGACATAGACAACTTAAAAGAGGAGAAGTTTAATTTGGCTCATGGTTTTGGAGGTTTCAGTCCCTGGTCGGTTGGCTCTAAAGCAGAAACATCATGGTGGAACAGTGTAGTAGAGGAAAGCTGCTCAACTCATGGCAGCTGGGAAGCAGAGCAAGTGAAAAGTAAGACAGAAAGGGGCTGGAGACAAGAATGCACCCTTTCAGTCACACCCTCAGTGACCCACCTCCTCCAACCAGGCCACACTTCCTGACAGCAATTCCGCTATGAACTCATCAGTGGATTCATCACCTTCCATAATCCCCACCTTGGAACACACAGGCCTTCTAGGGGACATTTTTTGATCCAAACCATAGCAGTTCATGAATGAATTCAATGAGATAATAAGGCATGCTTACTGAATGCTCACAGTGTTTCAGAATCCATGCCACACCTTTTACCTGTAGTATTAGTTACTCCAGCCTGGAAGGCTGAGACAAACTCTGACCATTAGAAACCTAGTTGGGCTTCAAGAAACTGTGCAAGTTATTTGATTATGATCAACACTAATTAGATTGAAAGGACTTGAAACAAAGGAATAATCAATTAGGAAAGAAAAATATGTGTCTTGAAAACAGATTGGTTTACTTTGTAATATGAATTACAGTAATACCTCGATACACAAACAATTTGGATGGCAAATAAAAGCATTTGGTAAAATGTTGCATCTGTTCAAATTGTGTGACAGACACGACCACAGCCATCTTGCCCACCAACACAAACGCAGCTATCTTCCCCCAAAATCGTAAAACAAATTTAGTTCCTGAACTGAGGTACCACTGTACATCTGACACCAGAAGGAAGGCCAGCCTCTGTTGTGGTTCTTGAGGTGGCACCCTGGAGGGAGCACGGACTTGAGAGTGTGATGACCTGGGTCTCCTTCTACACTTGTCTCATAGCAGCCACGCGTAGGGTCCTCCAGTAAATCCCCATTATTTGATGACAATCCAAAATCCTTTCCACAGCTCTCCAGCCCTTCAGGAACTGGCTCCAGCAATGATCCCAACCTCAGCACCTTCCTCTATCCCCTTCTTCAACTTAACCAGCCCTCCTGACCTCTTCGCTGTCCTTCAGCCTGCCAGGCCCACACTCGCCTCAAGGCCTTTGCCCCTGCTTTCCCCCTCCCTGGAATGCTCTCCCCTCTGAAAGCCTAGGCTTACACTCACATCTGCTCAGGCCTCTTCCCAAATGCTCTCTTCCATTCTCTTTCCCCTGAATACACTAGTTTTTCTCTAGAGTGCCTAACCTGACACTGCATTACATCTCCATTTGTGTATTGCTTATTGACTGTCTCTCTTCACTAGAATGTATTCTCCTCACGGACGAGGACATTGCTTTTATTCAGTATTTACTCCCCAACATTTGGACTAGTAACTGACATAGCAGGTGCTCAGTGAATGCTTATGGATGGGCAAATGGTCTTTCTAAAGTGATCATTGAACAATTGCCCTTGGCCCTATGGGTAAAGACTTCCAGAACCCCTCATGATCTGACATCAGCATAGCTCTGGTCACTTAGCCATCCTTACCTCCACCTCTCAAACACATGTTCACATACACAAATACAAGACACACAGAGATATACAGATATACATGTTCACAGAACACAGAAACATGTGCATCATGCATACAAAAGTACACACAGATACCCCTACCTCTATATGGACACACATAAATACACACACTGGCATATCTGTAGACATATACTCAGGCATTCCAGAATGGGCACACATATACACACAGACACAGAGACTTGTACACATACACACACACACTCCAGCCTATTGCTCCTGAGACACAAAACACTCGTACTCATTTCTGGGAGTTTACAAGTCTGCACTTGCCACTCCTCCTACCAAGCTATTCTCTCTGGGCCACCTACTTTTTCTTTGCCAGAGAGTCAGCATAACATGGTAATCAAAATCATGGACTCTGCTACTAAGTAACTTGAGTTCAAATTTTGGCTTGCTAGTTGCATAATCTTAAATAAGTTACTTCGCCTCTCTGTGGCTGGGTTTCCCTCCCAATCAGTTGAGATGGTGATGATGAGAGTACCTCCCTCACAGTGTGACTGTAAAGTACTTAGAACAGGGCCTGGCTTGTAATGAGATCACTGTTGTATCCTGCCCATGCCTGAGATCAGAGGAGGCAACTCCTCCCAAGTTCTCTTAGCGCCCGATACAGGATCTGTGGGGAGCGCTGACCACCTGTATGTCCAAGTGTGCTTGCTGCCTTTTTCCTCAGCAGGGTTGAGTGGCCACGGAGGGTGTCTTATGTGGTCAGAACCCCAAGCCTGGGGCCTGCACCCCAAGGTATTCAACAAGTATTTGCGGACTATACAAATGCCCTTGGGCCAGCCATTTAGCTGCACTGGAACCTTGCTTTCTGTCCTATAAAGTGAGATCACTGGACTGGAAATTTTCTAAGGTCCTTCCAGGTCAAATGTTCTGCAATTCTTCAATTCCATACTTGACCCACTACGTGAAGAAAAATTTTTCCCTTAGTATGCCAGAACTATAATCAGTATCTTTGTGAAAGCTCTTTTCAACTCATCCAGATCTTTTCCAAAGGGGACTCGCAAAATGATGGGCATCAAGGGTTCTCAGAAATGAGTTCAATCCTGACCTTTCACTGTGGAGACCCACAGACTGGAGAAGCCTTGCTCAAGGTCACTCAGCAAGCTAATAGAGGAACCAGAGCCACAACTCAGGGGTCAGAGATTACTACACTATTTTTTTTTCCACAAAAATTATGGTTAGGAGAGATTTCTTTAGCAAAGGTGTAATAGTGAGAACTAGAAAAATTGGGGTCGAAATGTGAGACAGGTATGAGTCATAACTCTTTAAAGTATCACGATGTTTTTGCTGTACATAAAATACATACATAAAAATAACACCAGCTAAATGGTTTAGTAAATTCTTGCCAATGGTCAGGCACTACACCAGGCACTTGACACAATTTTCTCACTTAAACCTCCAAATGATGCTTTTAGAAAGGTACCCATTTTACAGATAAGAAAACTGAGGCTTAAAAAAGAAAAGTAATTTTCTCAAAGATACTCACATAGTAAGTTGCAGAACAAGGCTCTGAACCACTATGGTGTGATTACAGCTCCAAACACCTAATGGCATACCAGCCCCTTCTGTCAGAGGGTTATTGACCCATCCTCTCAAATTAATATTCCTAGACAGACTGATGCGTTTAGCAGAAACAAGTCCACACAGAAAAGTGTAGGCTAAGTATCTCTGCACTATAACTTTTTCTCTGTTTTTCCTCCTTTTTTATGACATACTGTGTAGATAATGTGCCCATGTTGCACACATCAGAGAAATGGATTCCAGAAGGCACATGTTGTATAAGTCAGCTCTTGCTGGGTAACAAAAGTACCCAGCACTCAATAGTATGTGACAATAAGCATGTATTCCCATGCCTGAAGGACTAGGGGTCAACTCTATGTTGGTAAGTCAGCTGGTCTAAGCTGCACTGGACTCCAGGCAACGGCTTCAGAGTAAGCTTGCACACGTCTTCTGGTTCTTCTGAGACCAGCTGGCTCCATGGAGCAGGTTGTCAAGTGGAAACACTTAAGGCTTCATCTTGGAACTGGCAGGTCATCACTTCTGCCTACATTTCAAAAGTCACTGCAAGTTGCCCAGGCCAGTCTAGGGTCAACAGGGTGGAAACCCATCTCTAATGAGAGGAATAGCTCTGGACATGGTTGGGGGAGGGGTGAGAAATTGGAAAGAGTTGCATAACCAACAGCAGGGCTCATTTAAAAATTTAACAAAAGCCAGGCACAGTGGTACATGCCTGTCATCCCAGCACTCTGGGAGGCTGAGGCAGAAGGATCACAAGTTTGAAGCTAGCCTGGGCAACTTAATGACTTAGTGAGGCCAGGTCTCAAATTAAAAAATAAAAAAAGACTGGGGATGTAGCTCAATGCAAAGGCCGTGGGTTCAATCCCTTACACCTAAAAAAATAGCAAGGTATGAAAACAGCATGCTTTTAGCTCGTGAAGATGGGGTGGGGAGAGAACTAGTGTTTCCTTTGTTTCAAGTTCTGGGACAAGATTTCCTGGTTCATTTTAAATTGAGGTTTCCAGGGGCTGCGAAGAGAAGCATAGAAGCTTCTGGGCTGGACAGGGTATGTGGGACTGAGCAGCCACTGAGGTGTGTTCCAAGACCACGATTAGTATAGGAATTACTGCCGTGAAGTCAGAGAGATGTTCAACACATAGCCTGTGTCATGAAGAGCCATGGCCCTAACCACTTCTGGGGCCTTTCGAGGAAGCAGGTGGGCAGACGCAGCTGCCAGACACCTGCCTGGGCTCAAAATGATGGCCAGATGGCCATGTGGCCTCCTGGAATCTCACCCGCCCCCAACTGCTCCTGTGGCTCCTCCTCCTCTCCCTCGTGAAGTAGCATGGGGACAGTTCCATGCACATGGGGATGTGACATGCAGTCCAGGAATCAGCTGAGTTCTTCCTACCCCAGCCATGTTTTTCTCCCAGCCTTCTATCCCCCTAAAACAAATAAGCCACTCTACCTCAGGCCTCAGTTTCCCCACTTGTCATAGCACATACAAAACTCTCCTCCTGCCTTGCCCCAGAGCTATAGGCCCCATGGACTACTCGAGGCAACAGAGTACTTCTGGGATGGCACTGAGAACTTCGAGCTTGGGATGTGTGATGAGAGGGGAATCTAGTCGCACGAAGGAGCCAGACAGGCCTGAACCCAATCCAGCCCGGTCACTGTCCACCCTGGTGACCTCTCTCAGCCTCAACCTTCTTATCGAGAAAATGTGTCTGAGCCAGGTGTGGTGGGCAGGCCTACAATCCCAGGATTGTGGGAGTCTGAGGCAGGAGAAACACCAGTTCCAGGTGAACCTGCACAGCTTAGTGTCTTAGTGGGACCCTGACTCAAAATAATGAGAAAGGGCTGAGGATGTACCTTAGTGCAAAGGCCCTGGGTTCAATTCCCAGTACTGCAGAAAAAGTAAAACAGAAAAGAAAAGAAAATGGTCCTAATGATGATGCTTTCCTCATAGCGAGGCAGTGAAGACAAAATGAGGAAGAACTGGACAGTAGCTTGAACATAATTCTGTCCTGATTTCACTGTTATTGCTATCATAAGTCTCTGGGACATACGATGCTAGGGTTGAACCTCATGTTGAAACTATGCAGGCACCATTTGCAGCTATGGAAGCCCTTGACATCGGGCCTGTGAAAGCCCAGCTTTGCTAGTGGGCTCCAGAAACCAACTTGTTCATCTATCCATCACTATGCATACATCTGGTAATGTCTGCCAATGGCCCACCCTGGGCTTAGCACATGTCCCTACACTGTGGGAACCTGGGAGAAATGTAGAGGGCCAGGGTACAGCTCCGTGGTGAAGCACTTGCCTAGCATATGTGAGGCCCTTGGTTCCATCTAAAGCATGGAAGGGAAGGAAGGAAGGAAGGAAGGAAGGAAGGAAGGAAGGAAGGAAGGAAGGAAAGACAGACAGACAGACAGACAGAACGAACGAACGAACGAACGAAAGAAAGAAAGAAAGAAAGAAAGAAAGAAAGAAAGGTAGAGTACAACCTATGCCAAGAGCATCAGTGCCTTCAAGACCAGCATGACAAATTTGACAGGGGCCCAAAGCTCCTGGGCCAACACTTGCCCAAGGCAAGAAGCCTCCCTCCCCTATTTCCCATGGATCCGGATGCAAGTCAGCAGCAGGGACCTCAGTGCCTGACCGTACAGGTGGCCACTTTGTCCATGAGAAAAAGGTCTCTGCCTAACTTGGAGCTGAAACTCAGCTTCCTGTGACATTTTCCCTCCTTCCATCTCCCCTGAGGCTTCTAGTCCCTACACTAGACACTTGAGCTCCCTAAACAGCAACTGAGATACCCATCTGGGTGCCGACCCCTTCCCACAACACGCTTTTCATATAAAGTGACCATCCAGGGGAAGTCACAAGACACTGGTGACAAATGTGCTAAACCTGTGCTTTTGAGGCTTTTTGTGCAACACTGGTTGCACAAGATTAAGTGTGGCTTCCAGAGAAAGGAGAGTCCATTGGCCCTTCCACCGGAGGAAGTTTAGGAAGCTAAGCCAGCTCCTGCTAGACCTGTCCAAGCCTTTGGGAGGATCATGTGTGCTGTGCCTGTCCAAAGAAGAGACAGTGCTGCATAGTCCCCAACCTTTTCATCCTGGGACTCGACTCTGTGCAAGGAGCATTTCCACAGCTGGTGTCGCTCAGAGAACTCTTTAGACAACAGAGTGTTAAAAAAAAAATGTGAGCTGAGCTATGAGCACAGAGGCAAGCAAGCCCATCTGAGGTTGGGTGGCTCACAGAAGCCACTGTGCCTGTCGAGTTCTCCTGAAATCTCCTTCCAAGTAAACTCTGCACTCCAATCCCTGGCCCTGCTCTGCTTCCAGTGAGCCCGGGCCACAGTAAACGGCCCACAGAGGTGTCTCCAAGACACTGTAGGGCTTGACAGGAGAAGAGGAGGTAGTGTCAGATGGGCCGGAGGAGGAAGCAGGAAATGGTTGCAAAAATGACAAGCAGCCCTGCTTGAGCTGGCCCTCCTGCCTCCTCCTGTCGCCCCTTGTGGGCCCAGACCCACCCCCCATATCTTTCTCCCCCTCTGTCAGCCTGTTTCTCTGATATCTCCTGACCCTTCTCCCCCTTCTCTCTTCCATTTCTATTCTCTCTCCCTTCTCTCCCCTTCCTCTCCCCTTCCTCCCTCTCTCTGTCTCTCCTCTCTCTGTCTCTCCCCTCTCTCTCTCTCTCTCCCTCTCTCCTTTTTGTCTCTTGTCTCTCTGATATCTCTCCAGACCATCCCATGCCACTCCCCCCACCCCGGCCCCAATTCCCACCTGAATTTCCCCACTGCCTGGGGGATGCAGTCTGCTCACGGTGGAAGAGGACTCTGGACCAGGACCCATGGGAAAGGAGACCAGGGACCTCCTGGGCACATAAATCACCAAAGCAGCAGAGGGGCTTGCAGTTCCCAAGGCCGGAGGGTGATTCTCAGGCCTGAGGAGCAAGCATTTGGCAAGCCACCCATCTGTGGGCCTGCCGGGCCAAGCTCCGAAGCCACTTTTCCCCATGCTACCACGGGTGTAGCCTCGATCCCTCGGCTGAGGCAGAGCCCATCTGAATAACTTGGTTTGGACACGGAGGAGGCCCCAGGGAGGAAGCGCCGGACCTAAATGAGGAGCAGAGCCACTGAGTACACTCTTCCCTCCATTAGCAAAGCCTGGCCATCTTGGGCAGCTAAGAGGCATTGCTCTCCTCTCCCCACAGCAGAGACCAGAGTTGCAGCAGCCACAAATCACTAAGAAAAGTGCCAAAGAATGTTCGCCATTTCTTGGAATGGAAATAATAATAAATAATAATAATCTGTTCCGTGTATTTAGCCAAGACATGTTCTCCAAGGAGCTCCGCACTCAAATTGATCGTAAGTCCCCAGGGTCTGGATACTTTTTCATTAAAACTTTTATTGGGGAAAACATGAATAAAAAGAAAGAACCCCCAAAGGGCGTTACCCGAGGGTCGCCGCTCCTCGCCCCGGAGTTGCCTCAGCATTTGTCCTTTGATTCCTTCACAGTCCAGGTGGGTGCAGCCCGGCAGGTCCTCCTGTGATGCCTGGGCAGCTGGTGAGCAACAGACCCCAGGCCCTTGCGAGCTACCCTGGAGGAGGGAGGCCACATGGGGCAGCTCCCTGAGGGTCTGCCTGCCAGACACATGTCACACTCGTCACTCTCATCACAAGCTGAGCCACCTTGGCAGTGATGACCCTGGGCCTGCCCCTCAGTGCTTTCCACCACCACCTACCTCACTGTGTCTTCACCAAGCCTGTTTCTGTCCCCATGCTTCAGATCAGGACACTGAGGTTTTGGTAGGTTCCCAACCCAGGTCTGCCTGGCTCCTGGGCACTAGTCCTTCCTTCGAAGCAGGGGAGGGGAGATGGGGAAAGGGAGGAGAGGACAGATGGGGGAGGAGAAGTGAGAAAGGAGGGGAAAAAGGGTGAGGAGGGGAAAGAAAGTGGGATGAGAGCTGTCGGGGAGAGGGCGCTATGGAGAGGGGTGGGTAAAGGTGTGTTATTAAAGAAGTGCTCCCAGGAGAAGCCAGCAAGGGACACAGGACCTGAACAGGACAGTGAAGGAAACCAAGCTGGGCTACGAATTCAAAGTCCTGCCTTATCCACAGGGCACAGGGCGGGGGCCTCTGGAGAAGAAATTACACCCCAGAATTTGATCCGCCTCCAGGCAATGGAGCTGGGATGCCCTGAGGTTGGGGAGGTTGTAAGAAGGGGGAGAGAAAACTCCTAGGCACTTCCAGTTTTCCATACCTTTGGAGAGGTGCCAATTTCCAGGGGTCACCCTGTGAAGGTTACAGCTGATGGCAGCACAGCCCCCTAAGTGGGGAGGGGACAGGTGCTGTAAAAGATACCTAGCAACATGTGCTACACATGGCCACCTCAGGAAGAAAGCCACCCCGCCCCAAATACTCGACAGCCAGGATATGTGTAAGACTTGCTCACAGTCCTGGGCATGTGACACTCCCCCTACACCGTCCCATATTTGTGGCTAACTGAAACCCCCAGGACTGAGCCATTCTATTCTGAACACAGTTGTCAATAGCCTGCTTCTATCCACCAGATCCATGATACAGGCCACCCAGCCAAAGCTGAGGGGATGAGCCAAGTCAGCCAACCCATAGGTCAAAGAGCAACCGCGCAAATGCTCTCAAGGACTGGACCTTGGAAGTGGTGGGTCCTGCCAGGTCCTTAGGCTGCTGGCCACTGCTCAGCAGAGAGCATGTGTGAGTGGAACAGCCAGGAGCCAGGAGGCAGAGCCCCAGAGAACCCAGCAGCCATGTGCCTCCCAGCCCTGGCTCTAGAAGCCCAGCTGCTCTGTAGGCACTGTGCCTCAAGACTGCCAGAGGAGACCTGGCAAAAGCCTGCTTTGCCTGTGGCCACTATAGGCCTGCCTGAGGCAGACAGCCAAGAGCCTGAGTCACCAGCATCTGCCCAGGAAGAAGCACAGATGTGGGGGCCCGCCAACATGGACAGCGTCAGTGTCAGCATCAGCAGTGGCGAAGCAGAGAGCAGGAGCCCACAAGCCCTTGCAGCGGGGACTCAGGTCTGGGACTGCCTTGTGCCATCCCCCATCCAGGGCTTAGAAAGCCTGCTGGGAGGGCTTTCTGGGTCCTAGCGACAAATCTCCTTTTCAATTTGTACTTGGTTGCATGGCCATAAAATAGTCTCTACAATGCACAGCATTTCAGGCTCAACAGGGCAACCTGGACACACACACACACACACACACACACACACACACACACACACAAAGGGTTTCCCACCAAAAATAGAGAAAAAAAATCCATATCACTGCACCCTGAGTTTCCATGTTGGTACATGTTGATGGGTGTCAATTGCCACAGTCAATGGACTACACTGTCTGTGGTGGGACACTTAGGGGAATGACATGGTTCCACTATTACAAACAAATAACGTTAAGCAAAAAAAAAAAAAACAGGTTGCAAAATGATATGAGGATATGTACAGGATGCTACAGCCTTCGTAAAATCTGAAAGCATTCAAAACAACAGGCCCTGTGTTTGTGGCTAGATGCATTCTCGATACAAGTATAGATCATGTCTGAGATGACACACCAGCCCCTAGACTATGGTGACCCTGGGAAAGGGAGGGGAAAGAGAGAGATGGGGTTTTTAGTTACACTTGGAAATCTGTATTTTATAAATACATGAAAGAAAGAAATGAAAGAAATGTGGCAACATGTTATCTGTCTAACCTCTATGGTAGGTTCACGGCTCTTTCATATTATTTCCGGTAATGTTCTGCATCTGTTTCTTAATCCTAATTCAGGATTTAATAATTTTTTTAAGTTCAACTAAAATCCAATCTCAGCACACTCTCTGGCCCAGCCACTCAACTAGTAGTTGTATACTCAATGGCTCCCCGAGAATGTTCACCCCACTGCTATTTGTAATCACCCCAGAATAACAACAAATTCCAATGCCTGTGAATAGTGCAATAGATAAATAAATCTAGGAGCACTGGTGCAAGAAAAATCCTGTACCACAAGAATGATCTAGCTACAGTGCTCAACCAACAGAGGTGATCGCACACATTGTGCTGAGCAAGACAGCAAGACACACTGTGTGGCTCCTTTTATAGAAAGTTCCAGACCAGGGAAAACTTGGACTACTCTGGGTTTAGAAGTCAGGATGGTGCTTGCCCATGAGCAGGTAAGGCCGAGAAGGGAGCACATTGGCCTCTGGGGTGCTGGCCATGGTCTGTTTCTCAATCCAGGTGTAGGTCTATGGGTGAGTATGTTCTGTTGGTGTCAATTCATCCTACTGGCATTTAGGAAATGTGCACATTTCATCAGGATGTTATATTTGAAGAAAATCTACATTAACGTTTTTTCCAAAAGTAAAACGTTAAGTCACATTCAACATGATGCTCTCTGACGGGGCTATTACATGGAGGCCATTGTCGGATGTTAATTTCTCAGCTCAAATTAATGTGTTGATCACCAGCGTTGTAGCATACTCCATATGGGACATGAAATTATTGACCTGGAATAGCCTCTAAGTTGCTGCGGTCATGGGGGGTAGGGAGACTCTGTTAATGGTATTTCACAGGAAGTACCAGTGAGTCTTGACATTCCTCCAATGGAATGGCCATTTTTAGCCCAGACCCCCTCAGGAAGGCTCATCCTACCCCAGAGAAAATTAAACTCCCCCTCCCAACTCTTGCACAATAGAAGAACTACAGTCAGGAACCAAGTGCCCAGGTTAGGGAGGACTGCTGAGCAGCTCAAGAAAAAGGCCCATCTGCCAAGCCTTCAAAAGAACACACTTGGGCTGGGAATTTAGCTCAGTGGTTCTACCGCCTGCCTCGAAAGCAAAAGGTCCCGAGTTCGATCCCGGTACCAAAAAAAAAAAAAAAAAAAAAAAACTTGTTGAAAGTCCTGTTCAGCCCCTCACCCGGAAAGGGTAGGTGAGGTTGTGCTGTGACCTTGCCCAGGGCCCACACCTGGAGCTGGCACAAAGGTGGAAGGCCATTATCATCCCACCAATATGTTCAGGCTTTGATCTGTAATTGGGAGTTCTTGAATGGAGTTCAGTTTGTAACAGAAAGATGGGGGGGGCGGTATGCAGAAGAAAGCCTGGGGATAGACAACTGGCTAGGAATTCTGCAGTACCCAGGAGAGAAGAGTGGAGGGGCTGACCCCCAGTAAAACTCCAGAAGTTTCCAAGAAGTGGGGCCAAGCTGTAAAGTTGAGCAAGCAAAGAAGCCAATGCAACCATTGCCTTGCGACCACCACCCCCCGAATTGATCCCCCCGTGTAGAAGGGGACACAGGCTTAGGGGACATCAGCCATCTCTTCTCACAGGTGAGGAACCTGAGACCAGAGGCCCAGAGGAAGTGACTTTGCTGAGTGCCAGGTTGGAGTCAGTCTCTCTGCCCAGTGCTTTCCTACCTCTCCTACCCCCAACCTGTCCTCCTGTTACCCTGAGCCATTTTTCTGGGGTCACCAAATTTGGCCTGGAGGAGTTCAGGGATGGGCCCCAGGCCAGGGCTGGAAGCCTGTGCTCAGATTCTTGCCTTGCACTGCACCATCTCTCCAAGAGAGAAGGGACAGAGCCTAGGGGAAATAGGCAGCCACTGGAAAGAAACAGCCTCTCTCCAACAAGACCAAAGAGCACAAGCAGGGGAGAGAAACCATCCAAGTGTCACCAAGGGTGGGGAACCTGAGCCGGATCGGAGCACTGGGACATCGGGCACCACTCAAAACCCCTGACAAGGAAACAAATCTGGGTTTAGCTCCAAGGGAGCTCCTGGCCTACAGCCAAGCACCTTGTGAGAACAGTATGACACTCAGAGGGGAGGAGACCAGGAAGGCCTCTCCCCAGGGGTCCTGGCCAGCAGATGAGGATGCACTGTGCTGTGGAAATATCCCGATTGTGTGTTGAAAGCTTGGTCTCCAGTTGGTGCTGCTAGGGGGAGGTCCTGGGGCCTTGGGAGGCAAGGCCTCATGGGAAAGAGTCGGGTCACCAGGAAGGGATACTGGGACCCGAGTTGCTTCTCTCTCATTGCTTCCCAGATGCCCTGCGGTAAGGCGTTTACCTCACCGCAGTCCCAAAAGCACAGAGCAGACCATGGACCTTTTCTGAAGCCACAAGCCAGAATAACCCTCTCCTTTAAGGTGATTTTTCTCTGGCCTGTTGCCACAGTGACAGAAAGCTGCCTAACACAAGGCAGGAGGGAGGGAGGACAAGCTGTGGGGAAGGACCTGCAGGGGGTGTGGGAGCAGGGAGGGAGAGGTGTACCCCACAAAGTCCAGGGCCACTAACCCACCAACTGTCCCAGTTTGCCCAGAACCAAAGGCTTCCTTAAAATCTAGTCTCAAGAAAACTGGGACAAGCTGGTCATCCTAACAATCTGCTCCCACAGGGAACTCTGATGCGTGAACATCACCACAGAGTTGTCCCCTGCCTTGAAGACAAGGAGTCCAAGTTTTTGTCCCTCTGGCAGAGGCCATTGGCTATGCCTCCCCACAACCCCCAAGGTGGCACATGTAGCCTCCCAGAATCTCCCAGTAAAGTGGGTCCCACCTACCAAAGACAGCACCCTAGGGAGGCGGTAGATGTGGGTGGATAGGAGTCAACACCCACCTTCCTTCCGGCAGACAGCTCCACCAGCCGAAGGGAACCCAATCCAGGACCTGCCTCTTGAGGGATTAAACTCCATTAGCGCCTGAGGGAGGCAAGGAAATAAGCCATCTGACAGACAAACGGCCCCAGAGAAAGCCAGCCGCCTGTCTGTCAGCAAAGGAAGGGCTCTGCTTGGAAAAGGAGAGGCGGTGGACAGAGAGATGGGGAGGGCATGGGGGGGGGCTCTGGGGCGTGGCCCGGCAGGAGGGCGTGGCCCCGGGAGGAAGCAGAAGGCTTCTGTTGGGGCTGTGGGCAGATCAAAGGGTTCATTCCCGGCTAAGGACATCATGCAAGACATCATTCAAGGCTTTCTCTGATGCTTCTTGCTGCAAGTGAGTGAAAAGCACCGGGTTCAACTTGTGATTCTGTCAACCATTAATAACATGCAACACAGTAAGTCATATTTATACACTCCAACCACATTCTGCACTTAACTGAGATCCGGTGAAAAAGAGAAAACGTTCACCCGGCTGTAACCGCCGATCGCTTGTCATTTCCTTGAAAACACAAGGGTTCCTTAGGACTCCTTAGTGAGACGCCATGAGTTTGATGAAAGGTATTTGCTAACACCTTGTAAAGGGAAGGTATTGTGGAATAAATAGAGGTGTGAAATGCAACACATTCCTAATATCTAGAAGTTGTTCAGTAAGCATTTATTGAGCTCTACTGTATACCACCAGCTGGCCCAGTGCTGGGTGCTGAGTATGGAAGACCAGCAGCACAAGTTCCTTCCTCTCAGGGAGTTTTCAGCCCAGTGGGGAAGCTGGACATGGAAACAAATTTCAGTGAAAGTGCTGGGTGGTTGCTGAGTAAAGGGCATCAGGCAGGGTGTTGGGAAGAGGGGACCTGAGGTTTGACCTGAAGGTCTGCTCTTTACAGGTGAAGGGTTTACCAGGTTGAAGAAGACATTGCTACTTGTCCCCCAATATCTGTTTTCCCCCTGATTTCTGGTCAAAGAAAAGGACATTCAGAATAAAGCTGTTTCCCAGACTCCTTTGCTCCAATATGTGACTATATAACTAAATTTGCTAGACAATGGGATTAAGATGTCCTGCATGACTATCAGGGAATGTTCTTACATGGAAAGTCTGTGCACTTTTTCATCCCTGCCTCTTTCTTGCTAGTTGTTGGACTGCAGGAGTAATGGCTGGAGCTTGAGCAGCCATCTCAGACTGAGATGGTAGAGCAACAAGACAGAAGAAGCTCGGGTCTCTGACAATGTTGTGAAACTGCTTGAACAGCACTGGGCAGTGTGACACCAGCTTCGTATACTTCCATTGCGTTCGAGCCATTGTTATTTTCCATTTCCTGTCACTAATCCTAGCAGGCAAAGAAGTTATGGCAGAGTAATTCCATTCCAAGCTCTCAGGCTATGGATCAGCCTGGCTCTGGCTTTGGCCTTGGCCTGTGTGGGGAATTCTTATTGCCCATTAGCTCCTCCGTTTCCCTGTGTCAACCCTGGGGGAAGGCCGGGGTATACTAACCAGAGCCCTTTTCGAGAATAAAGGACTTGCTGTCCCAGCTGCAAGTGGTGTCAGCAAATAGCTTTTGGGTGCCTCAGGGTGTCTCACTTAATGGCATGCTCCTCCCCCAATGTAGCCACCAGCAGAGACAACTGACAGGAGGGCTAGAGAGGAGGCCACCCGTGGGCCATTCCTTGGTCCCCAAGCTCCCCGTGGCCCTGCTTCCTTCTGCTCCCACCCCTGGGCTCATCCCAAGGCCCCACCTTTGCTTTGTCCTCCTGCATCTTCAACTGCAAGTCGGCGTCCACTTCCTACACTTCCTCCTCCCAGCCAGCAGTCAGCCCTATTCCTGACATGCAGGCCCTATCCCAGTCCTTCACCCTCTTCCTTCCCTCCATCTCTCAGTAGCAGTTTGGAGCCCTGTACACCAACACCCAACCAACACCGTGGGCAATTAGCACCTCAAGCACTTAGCACTTACTGTGAGCTTTCCGTGATGCTAACAGAAGCCTCTCCCCAGCCCTGTTGCTAGGGATCCCTCTGGCCTCCTGTCCAAGTAGCCCACAGGGAGGCAGCTTGGGTAAACTGAGCCCTGAGTGGAAACCAGGATTCCCTACCCACCCTTGCTTCTGGCATGCTGTATGATCTCAGGTCAGCCACTCACCATCTCTTTGCTTCAAATGTTTGATCTAGAAAACAAAAAACCACAATTTTGATTTTAGAAGACTTTTCATAGCTTAAGCGGGTGTTGGAAAACCCTGGGCTCCTGAGTCAAATGTAGCCTGATGCCTGTTTTTGTAAATGAAGTTTGATTGTGATACAAACACACCCATGTGTTGACATACCAGCCCCAGCTGCGTGTGTGCTACAATGGCAGGTTTTTGTCATTGTGACAGAGGCCTATAGCCTGCAAAGCCTAAACCAAGTACTGTACTGTCCGGCCTTCTACAGAAAGGTTGCTGACCCTGGTCTCGAAAATTGAGTGGTTGTTACACCTCGTGTCTCAAAAACTAAGACTGCAGTCTATCCATTCATTCAGGATTTACTGTGCACCTGCTATGTGCATGGCCTAATTATAGATACGGAGCTGCAGTAAATAACCAAAGTGGACCTAGCCCCTGTTCTCCCGGAGTGAAAGAGAGAGACAGGAAACAAACAAACTCCTGGCAAAATGATGCCAAGAGGCAAGAAACATTGTGCTGCAAATTCAAGCTAGCAATGAAATGGACAGAGGGAGGTGGGTGAGACTCTGATTTTAAGTCAGGTGACAGGGAGAGGGTCTCCTGATGAGGTAGTACGGAAGCAGAGACCTGAAGGAGGTGAGAGAGCGGGCCTCACATGTATCTGAAGTAAAAGTACCCCAGGCAGAGGGAACAGCAAGTGTAAAGTTCCTGGGGCAAGAACCCAGCTGGTTTGTCAGAGGAACATAAGAAAGCCAGTGTGGCAGATGGTGAGAGGCAGAGAAGTAGGAGGTGAAGCCAGGGTGGTCACGGGGGGCTGGACCCGGAGGACACTGTAAAGATTCCGGCTTTTCCTCTGAGATCCTGACTTCGCTTTAAGGGGCACAGACTACAGAGGTCAGGGTGGCTAGTGATAGTCCAGCTGAGGGATGAGGGTGGCGCAGACCAGAGAGGTGGAGGAGAAGGTGGAGAGAAGCAGTCAGATTGTAGATCTGTCACCAGGATGCAGCCAACAGGCAAAGGTCTTTGTTCCAGGAATGAGAGAGGAGGGTAGATCTCACGCACCCTTGCCCCTTCCCCTGCAAACGGGGACGAGGGACGAGGTGCCAGACGTGACTTGGAGACTCCCCCTGTCTACGTGATGGGCATGTGCAACACGACGGGGGTAAGGGCTGTTCACCTGAGGGGGCATCAGGGGCTGGTGAAGGGGACAGAGGTTCCCCAGCCACTCCCTGCTAACACACTGAGAGCTCCAAGGCTCCAGAGTCAGTTCCCAACCAACAGTAGACGGAGAGCTCCTTACCCTACACCCTGAAGCTTCTCCTCAGCTCCCTGGGCGCCCTCCTGCACACACGGGTGGAGGCAGGCTCTATAGTCCCTCTTTTTGCCCCTGGTCTGACCTGAGCCACTTCCGGTAATCTATGGAGTGTAGCAGAAGTGACACTCCAGGACATCTGATGATGGGCCATGTGCCTTCCACCTGACTCTCAGCATGATCACCTGGGAGGATGCTAGGATTACTCCAGAAGTCAGCCACCCCAGGACACCATGGTGGAGGGCCTCTAGCAGCCCCATGCACTCGCCCTCAGGACACCAAGCCCAGTGGAGCACTCGGATGACTACAGCCGCATCGGGCATCACATGGCAGTCCTGGTGGGAAGTGCCCAGCTGAGCCCATAGGACCTCGAGGAAAGGAAAGGAAAGCCTGCAAGACTGAAGACAGGCTGTCACTCAGCAATAATATGAGGACACGTTGATTTTGGAGCCCTGCTGCAGATGATCTGTAAGTAGATCAGAGCCTGGAGCCCTATGTCCCCAGCTCACTTGCAGAGAGACAATTGTCACAGGAGCAGCCTTGTGCCACCATGAGGTTCTTTTCTCCTCCAGGACACGCCCTCCCATGGGCCACCGGGAGAGAAGGGTCCCATGGTGTCCTGGGCCCCGAGGAGCAACAAACATGGCTGGATCTCGGCTCCCAGTCTGGAGTCGGCTGCTCGACGTGGGTGGTGGCACGGGAGGGGTGGGTTCCACAGCCCAGAGTGTCACCCCCAAGGGCTGAGCAGTGTCTGATGTGAACCAGAGTGGGGGCCACAGAGCCCAATGAGGGAGAGATTTATGCTCCTTACTCTCCATCTGCAAAGCAAAACAAAAATAGCTGAAACGCCAGTTTTCTGCTTTATCGGCTCTGTGAATAAGCATATAAATTTCGATGACATTTCTGGAGGCTTGCTGAAGGGGAAAAAGCCATCCCCCAGGACGCGGCCAGCAGCGGTGGCAGCATATGGTTAGCTGAGAGCGGAGGCAGGGTGTCTGTGAGCCCTGGAAAAGGTGACTTTGCGGGTAATTTCAGACTCAAGGCAGACTTGTCACCTTTTTTTCTTTTTTTTTTAATTTTCCCCTTTTCATTAAAAAGAAAAAGCCTTACCCAAGCCCAGGCAGCCTCCAGAGCCAATCAGTCCTCAGCAGAGAGCTGGGACCACTCTGCCACAGGGAAGCCAAGGGAGGTTATCCGGGTCCTGGCTGCCTGGGAACCCCATGCTCTGTGCCTCTGCCTCAGGGCAACTGCACCCCAGTCACAAGCTTTCACAGCAGGACGGGAAAGCAGACCTCAGGCCATGTGCAAAGACCCCAGTAACACGAGGCAGAATAGGAGCCTGGGTTTTCCTCCTTCCTCCAATGAAGACTCAGGCAGACGTTTGGAGAGGACACCTCCACCCTACAGGCAGGAGGAGCGCTGGCATCAAATCCATAGCAGCCTGGCAGGGAGACGGTTCCCCCACGCCCGCACCAGGAGGAGAACAGGTACAACCTGTTTACAGTTCCATGGGAGTACGGAAGATCCACAAACTATTCAGCTTACTCCATACTTAAATTCTACAAGATTCATTCTTATGGCTTAAATGAAACAAGGACTTTGTCCCCTTTTAGCTTTAATTATGCCTTTCCTTAATGCATATTAATACATTGCTTTCCTATCAGTCACTGACACCAGTAAAAATGAAAGTATAAACCCTTTCAGTATAAACCCTGAAAGTAAATAGTAACAGGGAAAGAGAAGGAAAGAACAGAAAGGCACTGTGCTGGGGGAAAGGAAGAATGGTACAGGGTAGGCAGAAAGGTTCAAGGAAGGAATGGAGAAGGAAGGTAAGCCAAAGACAAATTTAGCTTTCTGCAGTTCCACCCAGGACCCCGCTCTGCTGCCAAGAACCAGACTGCTGAGGAGAGAACACAACCTAGGATACCCAGAAGTGCCAGTGTGGTGCCCAGGCTGTTCTCTAGCCTCTTCCAGGAGTGCCAGCTGACTGTGGGCAAGCGGGCTCCATCTTGTTCCTGCCTGTGGACCACACATCGGGGATTGCACTCGGGGCCCTGAATATTGCAGAACAAAGTGAATACATCTGCAGAATAGTTTAAAAGTCTCACCTTGGGGTGGGAAGCCCATCACAACCTGCTCTCCCTGCCTTATCTTCACCGGCTGTCTTCCCCCTCTGCTTTATCTGTGCACCCCGAACCCCAGTTCCCATCCCTAAATCCACCTGGCATTCGCCTACCTCTCTCTCTGCTCACACTGTGTGCTCTTCTTGGATTGTCCTTCACTGCCTGTTAAACTCCTACATGTCCTTCAAAACCCAGAGCAATCACACCTCCTCCAAGAGGTTTTCCATGAGCATTCCATGGACTTCACATCTCCCCTCTCATTGGCCCTCAGCAGGCGGCGTAAAGGCACGATGTCACATTTTGCCTGCAGTCACAGGTGTGGTTTTCTCCAAAGGCAAAATGAGAAACAGGGATCTGAGTGCTGGCTGCCCAGTGAAGGAAGGAGTGTGGAGAGGGAGACCGAAAGGAAAGGGAGCCATTAACAGGAGCCGAGCGGATGGGGAGCTGGGATTTAATTGCCCTGGCGAATCCCTGAGAATCAGCCCTGCAGGACAAGGAGCCTGGGGTATTTATCAGAGCCCAATATCTCTTCCTGGCCAGGTGTTCTGGATCCTTAGCTCCCTCCATCTTCCGGTGGCTTCTGCAAGGGCCTAGGCCAAGCCTTCAGGCAGTGAAACTATGAGAAAACAAGGCTGCAGCCAGGTCATGAACAGCACCCAGTCTGAGTATTAGTGACAAACTGTCGCCTTCCCCCCTCACCTGCCACTTAACTTTCCTCACTTTCAGTTCCCCAAGATCAAGGATAGTCTGAAAGTATTACATGGAAAACCTCAGAAGTCATCAATTCCTAAGTGTTAAATCATATGCCATTCTCAGGTTTATTTGAACAGAAGCCCTGTGACATGGGGACAGTTCATCTAAAGGAGAAAGCTGCTGAGGGACTCACGAGTAGGTCCTGTATACAGTGTGGATCTGCTGGACAAAGGGATGTTCCACGTCTAGGGCAGAATGGAGCAGGAAGACGCGAGATTGCCTTATGCTTCTCAGAACAGCTTCCAGGAGTCCACGGTAAAGGTCACTAGTGTCCTAATGTGATGTCACAGTGCCCACATCCCCCACCTGGCTTCTTCTCATCTTGCAGGCATCAATCACCCCATACCATTATGAAAACAGTGAGGATGGTGTAATAAGATATTTACAGAGAGGCAGATCACACACGTGATTTTTACCACAGTATAGTATTAAGATTGCTCTATGTCATTATTGTTGTTAATCTCTTACTGTGCCTTCTTTATTGATTAGAATTTACCAAATAGATGTATAAGAAACGCCAAACCGTTATCCATGCTTTTAGGTACCCTCACAGATCAGGGGGGACTAGTAGAGCTATTTAGATATCTGTTTCTCCCATGATACGCAAACAGCCTTGGGGTCCTCCTTACAGATCTCCCTGGCACAGGTTAACAAACTGGCGCCATCACTGCTGTTACCAAGGCCTTTACTCAGCACCCTGTGCTGTCCTGCACTGGGGTGCTGTGGATGTAAACATGCCCGATAGCCCCAGCCAGGCCACACAGATCCAGCCCACAGCTCCACAGTAGGAGGCACAGTGGGCCAGACACTTTAGACTGTCCACTTGAATGGCCAGAAGGTCCTATCAGGTGGTGGGCCAGCAGAGACGAGAAGACTTCGTGTACCAGCAGTGCACCTCTCATGACTCCAGGAAGGCGGCAGAGAAAGGTGGAATGGCAGAAAACTATTGTAGTTGGTGAAAGCCCAGTGATGGGCAGATAGGTAGCAGGCTGCTGCAGCCACTCACTTTGCCAACCAGCCAGGTGCAGAGGCCTGCCTTTCTCTGGGTGACACCAGCTTTCTAGCCTTGCTCTTTCTGGGCTCTTCTTGGCTAGCTTCTCTCCAGCCACACTGGGGTCATGGGTTGAATGATGGCCCTGAAAATGTACAGCCATACCTTATTCCCCAGGCCCTGTGAAGCTGAGCATTTGGAAAAACAGTCTTTGCAGATAGATATATTTAAGTCATAGGTCTCAAGACAAGATCAACCTGGATTATTCAAGTAGACCCTAAATCCAATGACAGGTGGCCTTGGAAGAGAACACAGAAGAGAGACACATGGAAAGAACACCTGGTGCCACCAATGCTGGGGGAGGTAAGGAATGATCCTCGATGTCTCACTGCCTGCCTCCAGAACTGGGAGAGGCTCAGTTCCTATTGTTTAATCCACCAGTTTCTGGTCATGTGTCACAGCAGCCCCAGGACATGAGTACAACTGGCCCCTTCACTGGTCCTCAAACAAGATCCACAAGCCTCTACCCAGAGGACTTCACGCCATTGTCTGTACTTGGGCTGCTCCTCCCTAGACACCAATATGTTTCCCTCCCTCCCTCTCTCCTTCCCTCCTTCCTTCCCTCCCTTCCTCCCTCCCTCCTTCAGTCAGCTAAATATCATTTTTACAGTGAGTCTCATCCAAGTGCCCCACCTACATACACAGCCCTACGTACTTTCTCTGCATTGTTTATTTCCCTTCCTGGATGTATTTTTTCCATGGGATTTGTCACCTTCTAACATACTATAAAATGAGCTGGTTTGTTTTGTTTATTGTCTGTAGTTTCTCTACTAGAAATTAAGCTTTGCAAAGCAAAGATTTGGGGACTATTTTGTTCACAGTTGTTTCTGCAACACTTAGAACACTGTCCAGCACATCACAGGCATTTGATAAATATTTACTAAATAAAGGAATGTTCTGAATGCAGTAAGAACCTTAAAGAAAATACTAATTCACATTCTACAGTGCTTTCTACATAGCTGACTGCTTGTACCAACGTTATCTCCTTTGATCCTCAAAATAGCTCAGGGAAATGACATCCTTGCTTTATTTCCCAGGGGAAGAGGTTCAAAGAGACAAAATAATTTGTCCGAGGTCACAAAGAGGTGGAAGTAAGATTCAAACTCAGGCGTGCCTGACTCCAAACCCCACCCTCTTCCCAGTACATAAACATGTAAAGGGCTGTTGTTAGGAGGTTGCTGAGAATGTGGAAAAGAACATCGTGTACTGCAAGCAGAACTAATTATAAATCATTTAATATGCATTTAATGCTCAATCTTGTAGGCCTGGCATCTGTGTACACCTGTGTGTGTGAGATTAAAATGGAGACGGCTTGTTCCTGTTGACTGTAATATTTGCAAAATCATTGCAAGGATCTATAGTTCAGGCATAGTCACTCAGCAAGCATTCAATCACCGAACAATTGATCACTTGTTATAGAACACACTGCCCTGTCCTTTATCCCTTCAGCCCACTCCAGAGGTCACCCACAGCCTGGTGGAGAGCTCTGGACACTCCGCTAGCTTCTTGCCTCCAGCACTGCTCTGTCTGCCCCCAGGCTCTCCCTGGCTGCAGGAGTGTGCTCAGCCTGCACTGCAGACAGGCTGGAAGCATGGGGGAATGATACAAAAGTGTCCACCCTCCACGAAGATGGGGAGAGGAGTTGGTATCTGCACACCCCAGCTGCATGGCAGCGGGCAACTCCAGGCTATGTTCCTTATTGTTTTTTGCAAAAGGTTCCCAGCAGCATCCAGCCTCACTTGCCCACCTGCTCCTTAGCACACTGAGGATTGGCTTTGCTTCCTTCCCTGTCTCACTTCTGCATCCCTTATTCTCTTTCCAGCTAGACGACTTGCATCCACATCCTTCAGAGAATGCAAACTGGGCTGCTTGCCACGTGCACCGTGCTAGGAGCTGACATTCAGAGCAGGGGAAGCCATGGCAAGGTTCCCAGAGTCCCTGAATGCTGGTCCCAAGGATCGAGGAATCTGGAAAGTCAGCTCTCTGTGAGGTGCGTTGCTCTTGGCAATGCAGATCAGCTCCACAAGCTCTGGGGACCTGCTGGAGGGGTCACATACCATGAAGCTGTTTTCCGAAAACATCTCTCAGGGCCATTGACAAGCAAGCAAGCAAGCAGGGCAAGTTCATAGCATCATTGTGACCAATCAGCGTACCTCATTTCTGACCCTGGCAAGGGTTTGATTGTTTCTTTATCCCACAGATAGCTCCTAAGCTGCTGGGCAGTGTCACAAGCCAGACAGACCCATAAGTTCACAGTTTGGGCACCCTCTGACCCCAAAGGACCAAGGTCTGCTTCCACTGAAGCCACCTGGAAGCCCATGGCACAGGCTTCAAAAAGCACACTCACAAAATGTGTCCTCACAGCTTTTTGGAGTGACCCTAGCCACCTGGCAATTGGTAAATGCCTCCCAAGGTGACTCCCTCAGAGAACAACAGCTGTAACCCAGAAGTAGCCAGGGAATGCAGCTTTTTAATACAAGGCTTCATTATCGTCTACCATTTTTTTTTAATTACTCGAGTAAACCAAACAGACAAGAGACAGGAAAGAAATCACCATGTTCCCCAGAAGGCCCTAGAGAAAGCCGAGCTGATAATCGAACTGTGGTAGGCTCCCTCCACTCAGGTCCCCAGAATAATCGGTCTGCAAGGGATGAGGTAGCTCCAGGCTGACACCAAAAGCCGAACTTGGCCAAGGCCAGCTCTCAGTCCAGTGGCCTGACTGACCCCAGTCCCCCTCCCGTGTTCTGCTGAGCCTCTGCCTGGCATGTGGGGTTCCTGGCACTGCAGCAAGGGAAGCTGGGAGCTCTCTGGCACCTTCTGTTTTCTGCAGGGCACCTTTAGCATCAACCTGGACACCAGTGCCAGGGTCAGCTTGCTCTGGGAGCTCTGTCCAACCTGCCCTGGCTACACACAGGTAGCCCCAGCTGAGGCCAGGGTGTCTCTTTCCTCCTACCCTTGAGGAAGAGGGAGGTTTTGGTTTTGGGTTGTTGTTGGTTTTGTTTGTTTATTTGTTGTTTGTTTGTTGTTGTTTGTCTGTTTGTTTTTTTGAGACAGGGTCTTGCTATGAAGTTCAGGCTGTCCTTGAACTCACTATGTGGCCCAAGCTGTCCTCCAACTCACAGTGATCCTCCTGCCTCAGCCTCCCAAGGGCTGGGATTACAGACGTGCATCACCATGCCTGGCAGAGGAGGGAGTTCTTGTTCCTCTGCCGGCACATCTTGCAAAGAGTCTCCTGAGACTACTGAACAATGTGACCTTCCCATGTCCTCTAGCCTGAACCGGAAGAGGCCTGGTGTGGCAGGCGGAAATCTCCTGCCCTTTGGGCACTCTCCCCATACCCCATGAGAGCTTCTTCCTTGAGTTTCTTCCCTTCTGTTTCATTCCTCACAAGATGGAGTGTGGAGACCGGGGGAATGCTCCAGGGAGATCAAAGGAAGATGCAAAGGGCTCCTGGCAAGGCCTCACTGAGAGAGAAACATTTTCTAATCCAGAAAATCAAAATCCTGCATTTTAGGCAGTAATTAAAGATAGGATATTTTGCATCTCCAAGAACTGTGGAGAAAGAATGAGAGGAGTTATTTATCTTTTCAATGCCACCCAGGCTAAAAGGGGCAAGTTGCAGTTTGCAATTCAGCAGCAGCAAGAGTGGAGACACAGAGGGTGCTGTCACATGGTGAGCATGCTCTGGTCACCAAAAGTCACTCTATAGAAAACCAGGTCATGCAGAGCCTCAGCCCTGCAGGGGTGGGGGGTGGGGCAGGCTTATCCAGTTGCCAAAAAACGAAAACTCTCACATACTCATCCATTCAGCAAATACTCCCCGAGCAACTACTTCATACCAGGCACCGGAAATCCAGTGAGGAAGAGAACAGACTCAGCCGCCACCCTCTCAACAGTTTGCAGTCTGCAGGACAAAGAATCCTAAATGAATGCAGGAGCTCATTTGCAGAGGTGGAAGGTGCTATGAGATTTTCTGGCAAGGGGGTGTGAGCTCATCTGGGGTGAGGAAACTATTCCCTGAGGAAGCAAATTTTGAGCAGAGATCTGAGGACTGTAGGAGGTGACTGGTTACAGAGGGTGTGAAGAGCATTCTGGGCACAACTTGTGCCCCATGATGTGATAGATGTAGACAGCAATCCTTGACAGGAAAGAAGAGTCATCAGAGAAGGAGAGTCATCCGGTCTCAGTCCCTCCTGATCAAGTGCATACCACCATGAATAAAGTACCCTCCCCCACCCCCACCCCTCCCCCCCACACCCCTGAGTCTGAAGGAGCCTCTAGATCTACCAGGTTCACAGGTAACAGAGGATGTATGTGATCAAGAAAAAGCAGATGAGAAACTACAGGACAAAAGCTTTGTCTTTCTTCCACAAATAAATGGCAAGAAGAGAGAAAAAGGGAGAGAGGGAAAGAGACAGAGTGGACTTAGACATAATTACTAGCTATGCATGGCCTTTATTTGGATCCCAAACCAAAGAATCCATTTTTTTAAAGTATGACATTTATGAAGCAATTGGAAATGGAAACTTCAATATTCACTGGATAGTTGATACTAAGAAAAGATTAAAATATTTTTAGATATCATAATGATATTTCAGTTACTTTTTTTTAAAACCCTGGCATATTAGAGCTAGATAGCAAAAATTGTTATAGGTAAGATGATGTAATACTGCAATATATTCTAAAATCAGGTGGTGGGGGAGAAGCGGGGGAGAAGGATGTTCCTATAGAAGGAACAGATCGACCGTGAGTGTTGGGTACAGAAAAGTTCATTAAACTACTCTTTTGTATATGCTTTGCTGTGGTTTGGATATAGGTGCATGTGTTGAAAGCTTGGTCCCCATTGTGGTGATGTGACAGGCAACGGAAACTTCAAGAGGCAGTGCCCAGTGGGAAGTGCTCAGGGGCACTCCCTTCAGAAGGGATTAGTGTAGTTCTCATGGGACCCAGTTAGCTCCTCTAAGAGTGGGTCATTATAAAAGGGCAAGCCCAGCCCACACTCTGGCTTCTTGTCTTGCCTTGAGATCTCTCCCTGGGATCGTTGTTGAATCATATGGTCCCCTTGCAGCAATCGTGTTGGACCTGAAGAGAGTAGCCCAGGGTGAGTTAGGCCTGGGTGACTCATTGACCATCTAGCCCAGACCACAGAGGATGGCAGAGGAGATTGATGCAATTGGTAGACAGGGGCAGGGCAGACCGGAACAGAGGACAGACCCTGCAGTCATTGAGTGCTGTGAGGAGAAAGAGCCTGTGACACTCCTTGCCGTGCTGACCATCGAGACGTTGCTTATCAGCCACTCCCAAAACATGTCCAGCACATGGAACTAGCGCTTCGTAAGAGTTAGCGTCAAATACACCTTTGCTGTACTCTCTCTGTCATGAGTTGAAGTGTGTCTTCCAAAAGGACATATGGAAGTCCAACCCCCAGCGCCTAGGAAGGTGACTTCATTCAGAAACAGGGTCTCTGCAGCTGTAAGCAAATTAAAATGAGGTCGTACTGGATTTAGGACCCAAATCCAATGACTGGTGTCCTTATAAAAAGGAAAATTTGGCCCCAAAGCCACATAGAGAGAGGCCACGTGAAGACTGGGACACAGCTTGGAGTGAGGCATCCCCAAGTCAGGGAGCACCCAGGACTGCAGGCAATCATGAGGACCTAGGACAGGCCAGGAACAGACCTCCCTCAGAACCTCCAGGAAGAGCCAACCCAGCCAGCACCTCGCTTTCGGACTGCTGGCCTCCTAAACTGACGGCATCCACTTCTGCTGCTTCCGGCCACCTAGTCCGCAGTCCTTTGTTACGACAGCCCCAGGAAACAAATATGCTTTAGCTGTCCCTTGCAAATGACGTCAGCAAACCAGGCATGGTGGCACATGTCTGTGATCCTAGCACTCCAGAGGCTGAAGCAGGAGTATTGCCATGAGTTCCAGGCCGGCTTGGGCTACATAGTGAGACCCTGCCTCAAAAAAAAAAAAAAAATTGAGGACGGTTCCCCCCTGCTCCCAGACCCCAGTGATTTCTCTGATTCCTCTTCCGCCAGGTCCCTGTAGCTTTACATGCACATGCACGTGCACACACACACAGCTGCCATTTGGTACCCAGAGTCAGGCGATGGCCACAGCTATAGGTATGGTTTGGCACTGCATCCATACCCCTCTCAGCCACAGTGCAGTTGTGGACAAACACCAGCCTTGGGGGCTCAGAGTGGGATCTGCAGCTTCTTCCCTCCTAAGGGCAGCTTCTGCCTCCTCCAGTTTCAAGGGTGGGGAGAGGGTATGAGAGAGGCAGAACACATTCTGCCTCAGCAGGACACTTCTCACATGACATCCTGGGCCTGCCCAGTCTCTTGATCTTTCATGGGAGCCTTTGAAAGCTTTACAGGGCTCCCAAGTGCACTTCCCGCAGCAAAGCACACTGCCTCTCCTTGGAGGGGAACCCCTGCTGCCCACAGTAGGCTGACCTTGTCTTAGTTTTGGTTCCCCCTATACATGTGGGGACAAGGATTCTGGTGCCAGTCATTTACAAGGGAGGGAATCCAAGGAAACACCAGCAGAACACAGGGAAAGGAGTCAGGGATGCAAAGACGGTGGATACAGGGAGCGTTAATGGGCAGACCGCTCACTACTACAGGCAAATAGATTCATCCCACTGGGGACCTGAGAGGCTGTGTGGAGCACACATCAGACTTGTTCCACCTAAAAGCAAGGAAAATGGAGGGTTTAAGCATCTACTCCCACCTTGCGCCGGCTTAGGGCTAATCCCCGGGCACATGAGCTCCCTGACATGTTGAAACTGCCCAACCAGGACCCAAGCACATAACTACGTCAAGAGTGCCTGTGGCAGAAAGTTCCAGGCTTTGAAGGAAGAAGTGCTAAGGTAGTACATGGGGAAACCAAGAGCCCTCTTGGCAGAGCCCCTTGTAGAGATGACGCCGGATTGGACCTCTGTCCCTACTGTGCTTTGGAGCGCAGTGCCTGACACTCCTGCACCAGTGACCCATTGACGTGCCATCCAAGGGAAGGCACTCATTTTCCCTACAGAAGCAGGGCCCTCTCTCCCCCTCTGTCTCTCCCTTTGCCTCTCCTTCCCTCCCTCCCAGCCTCCCAGAGAAGAAAGGCATGTATCAGGTAACCTCAGAGGCTCAGCATGATGGGCTTTCGAAGTGGAGTATGACATCATGAATTCTGGGCTCGGGGGAACACCCTTCCCCACCCCACCCCCCAGATGCTTTAACCCACTTTTCTAGGTGAGATCCTGGGGATTCACAGTGAGGGATCAGTTCTCTCCAAAGAAACCTGTTCATAGAAAATCCAGTGTCTCCTCTCTTCAACCTTTTATATCCTCCTCTGGATTTAAAGTCCTTTAACTGGTTCTTTGATATTTCCTTTGAAAAATCTGCATTTTGGTCTCCTGTTGGAATTTCTTAGCTATTGTCTTTGGCACCCCAGATGAAGCGTGCAGTTTCAGGCCCTAGACTGGAGCCTCTGCTCTCCAAAGCAAGTGCTCTTGCTTCCTCCCCGACCCCACCCTCACTCCCCACACCTGGCTCTGCGAGAGGGGCCGGTCTTGCCCACCTCCTCACCAAGGACTGCTATGTCTGGGCACCAGGGAAGCCCATTGGTGCCCTGCACGACAGAAGAGAATCCTTTAGGAGAGCAGCCAGCAACCTCTCCATAAGTCTCAGTTTGAGTTCAAGGGGTCTGGCTAGGAGCCAACATCAAATCTATAGTGAGTTAAATTATGAATCCCAAAAGTATGTCCACCTGGAGCCTGTGAACGTACCCTTTTTTGGAAAAAGGGTCTTTGCAGACTTAATTAAGGTAAGGATCTCCCCAACTGAGGAAATCTTCCTCAATTGGAGGGAGCCTTAAATCCAATGGCAAGTGCCTTTAGAGAAAGGGAGAAGACACGTGGAGAAGAAGGTAGTGTAGAAACAGAGGCAGACACTGGCGTGCACCAGCCACGAGATGAGCACCAAAGACAACTAGAAGCCACCAGAAGCCAGGACAGGGCAGTGGGAAAGCATGTCTTTCAGAGACTCCAGGAGGAACTAACCCCGCCTACATCTTGATTCAGACTCCAGCCTCCGGAGCTGTTCACAATCAATTTCCATTGTTTCAGCCACTCCATTTGTGGTGATATGACACAGCAGCCCCGGCAACTGGTGAAAGACTACCTGCGCTGTCTTCCTTCTAGCCCTCATTTGCCCCTTTCCCTTCCTCCTGGAGGTCTCTTTTTCCCTGAGCCTGGCCTTGACCCTCATTTCCCCAGGCAGAGCAACACAAGCAAATAGCTCCCACTAGTCAGCTGGGCTGCCAAGTCCATGGTGCTTGCACTTGCAAACATGGTGTGGGTTGGGTTCTGGTTCTGCAGGGCCCAGAACCCTCATCAACTTCCATCTCCCCACTCAGAACTCTTGACTCCAACCTTGTATCTCATCCACAAATGTGCATGCGACTCTCCCAAGTGACCAGAGGTCCAATCCAATTCCCATTCAAGCAACCAGCAAATTCACCAGAGCCCTGCTGGGTACCAAGCACAGTGCCAGGCACTGGGACATGAAGGTGAACAAGAAAGATTGCTGTCTGCCCTCAGGCAGGTCTCAAGTGACTGGCCTCCTCCTTCATGGCCCAGGGAGATACAGACTGAGGGTGGCAGCCTGATCTTCTCCTGGTCTTCTCCATCAAGCCCTCAGCTGATGATCTTGTCGCTTCTGCGTCAGCTGACCAGATACACAGAAGCTCTTCCCTGCCTCTTTCCTGGTTAGACTCAATCATTGGACCCCTCAAAAACAAAAGGTGATATATTCTAGAGTCCCAAAGAAAGATAACCAGGGTCCCTGAAAAAAAATGCATGTGACTCCAAAAGTCTATTACAAAAGGCTGGTGCTGTTAGAATTGAATTTCATCCTCCCAAAAAAAGTCATATGTTGAAGTGCTGACCCCTGTACCTCAGAATATGATCATATTTGGAAATAAAGTTATTGAAGTTGCTCAAGATGAAGTAGGCCCTAATCTAATCTGACTGACGTCCTTTTAAGAAAGGAAAATTTGGACACAGAGACAGATAGAGAGGGAAGATGATGTAAGGACTCGGAGAAGACGGCCATCCACAAGCCCAGGAGAAAGGCCGAGAACAGATCCTTCTCTCACACCCCAGAAGGAACCAACCCTGACAACACCTTAATTTTGGACTTCTGGCCTCCAAAACTGTGTGACAGTACATTTAAACCACCAGGTCTGTGGTGCTTTGTCACAACAATCCCGGCAGCTTAACACGGTGTGACTGTGGAGTGTGACGGTTCTATGAGACGAGTCTCAAGGGGCAACTGGCCTAAGATGACCACCAAAAGGAAAATGGTCACCACAAAAGACAGAGACCCCAGAAGCGGCCTCTCCTAAGCATTAGGAGTTTTGTGACCCCTCTTGTCAGTTTTCCCACAGATGAAGCTTGACCTGAGACTCAGGTGCAACTGGTTTCAAGTCCAGGCCACTCCTCTTTCTAGCTAGGAGACACAACCCAAAATCTGGGCTTCCTCCTACGAAAAATAGCAACATGACCCATGTCACAGGATTGGTCAGGTAAAATGTCATTGACAAAGGCCCTGGGCCATAGGAGGCCTTCTCTGAGAGCTACCTCAGGTTAGTTTCCCCAGAAGCAGACCCCAAATAAAGATCTAAGGGCAACTGACTTATTTGGGAAGGGATCCCAGAAATCTTCAGCAAGGAAGTACTAAAGTGAGGCCAGAAGACAAAGAGGGGCATGTTACCAAGCCCGCTGTCCAGCAGTGACAAGAACTTACTCCTATGGGGGAAATGAGAGTGACGTAAAACAGACACCTCAGAGTTACCCTTCCTGAGGGGTGAGGGAACTGGGGTATTTATCTACCCACACCCATCAGGCATCGGCTGAGAGCTACTCTCAGGCCAGTGTTCATTTCTGAATGTATGAGTTTCTATTACTGTTGTAACAAATTCCCCCACAAACTTTGTGGCTTGAAGCAACACAGATTTATTATCTCTTAGAGATCAGAAGTCCAAGATGGGTCAGCAGAGCTGTGTTCCTTCTAGTGCCTCGAGGGAGGAATCCACTTCCTTGACTTTTCCAGCTTCCAGAGGCTGCCCGCATTCCTTGGCTCCTGGCCTCTGTGTTAGTCAGCTCTCCATCACCGTAAGAAAATACCAGAGATAATTATCTTATGAACAGAACAAAGTTCTTTCGGTTCACAGCGTGGAGGTTCCTGTCCAAGATTAGGCAGACTCAGTGCTTGGGGGACTGGTGGGCATGCCAGATTGCAGTAGTGCCAAGCCTGTGGCAGAACAAAATGGCTTACCTTGGGGCCAGGAAGCAGAAGGGAAAGAGGGAGAAGAAGAGACCAGGGTCCCACAATCATTTTTGCAGGCCTTTCTCTAATGACCTAAAGATAACCGTTGGGGCCTCCCCTCCTGAGGCTTCCACTGCATCTCCCAGTAATCCCACCCTGGTGACCAAGCCTTTCACACACTGACCTTTGGGGGACACTGAGCCAAACTACAGCACTCTGCATCACTCTGATCTATGCTACTGTTGTCACATCTCCTCCTCTGCTTCCATTGTCACATCACACTCTCCTACTCTGGCCCTCCTGCCTGCGTCTTATAAAGACCCACTCGGATAATCCAGGATAATCTCCTATCTCAAATCCTTATTTGAATCTGCAAAGTCCCTTTGCCATCAGATACCATAATCACAGATCTCAGACTAGGGCATGGACATCCTTGGAGACCATTATTATTCAGCCCAGCACACTAGATCTTTCTTGGCTGCCCCACACAGACAGAGCTGCCTTCTGGGGGTAAGGGCTCTCGGATACCTGCAGATATACAGAAAAAGTGACCAGATATGAGCAGAGCACAGATCTCGAGAAACAGAGTTGTTGTTAGCAGCGCAGAAAAGTGAAGATGTTCAGGGACTGTCACTGAGCTGACAGAGGAAGAGTCGGTGGCCACACTGGTCTCAGAACCTTGAGACTAAAGGTGGAGAAGAGCAATCTAGTTGTCAGAATGATCAAAAGAGCCAAATGGACACTGTCTTACATTCTCATCACTCAGACCCAGCCCCCAACACTCACAACTTCAAGGAAGAGAGCTTCATTTTGAGCCACAGTTTTTAGGGATGCAGTCAATAGGCTGCTGGCTCCAGGGCAGAGGAGCATGGTGGAGAAGAGCTACTCATATTACGGTGGCAGGGAAGCAGAGAGTGAAGAGGGATCTGGGGACACTCTTCAGGTCATGCTACCAGTGACCCACCCTTTCCAACTAGGCCCTGCCTCCTAACAGCTATTTAGATGGATTAATCCACTGAGTATAGTGCCCCAGTGATCCAGTCGCCTTCCGAAAGGCGCACTCTGAACACATGAAGATTTGGGAGACATTCTAGATCTAAACCATAACAGACACATAAACAAGCTGGGCCCTCAAGAAGTATTTCATGGCAGGGAGGGTGTTTGTGATCATTTCCATTCTGCAGCAAAGAAATGGAGGCCAGTGGTTTGCTCCAGACTGCACAGTGGAGGAGAAACCTGCTCCGGTATCTCCTGACTCATAACCCAGTGCTGTTCTCATCACGCCTCTCTGAGCTACAGCACAGTTTGGAATGGTCTAGAATGAGCCAGGCCTGTGGCCACACCTGAGAAGATACCAGCCCCTCAGTCATGTAATCTTCTACCTCCAAGCC
This sequence comes from Heterocephalus glaber, assembly GCF_053883595.1. Lineage (NCBI taxonomy): Eukaryota > Metazoa > Chordata > Mammalia > Rodentia > Bathyergidae > Heterocephalus > Heterocephalus glaber. Next base: position 9,278,360 of record NW_028258340.1, on the reverse strand, counting down.
TTTGAGAGCCTGGAGGGGCTGCTGGAATTGAGAGACCCAGCAGGACTGTTGATGAATTTGATTGCTTTACCAGAAGTTTAAAAGTGTAGCTACTATGTTTGAGCATTGTTTATAATCTATCTCTGGTAATTTTCCTCCTACGTGTGTACATGTGAGATCAGTTGCCAAATCCTGTTGATGATCCCTCCCCAGTCTTTCTTTCCCCATCTGTCGCCTCTTCTTCCTTCCTACTCTCCTAGCTCAGAGCTCCACTTCCCACCTGGACACAGCAAAAGCCTGCTCATGGTGTCCCTGCCTCCTGAGTGTCCCTGTCCCAATCCATCAGACCTCCTGCATCCAAGTAAGAGCCATCTCAGACACGTGTAGGAGCAGCCTCGTGCTGCGTCCCTCTTCCTCTCGACCTTTCCAGTCTGGTGTGTTCTGGTAGAGTTCCAATTGTCACTGTCTGTATCTCTACCCCTGAGGGGTTTTTCCAGAACCGTAAGCTGGAAGGGCCAAGGAAATAGTACCCCCAGGACACAGCCATCCAGCAAGCCAGAAGGGGCGTTGGTGGATAAGTCCACCAGGCCCCTGCCACTTATTGGGATAACTCTGAGCCTTGTGTTCTACGGTGTCTTCCAGAGCTCCCCGTGGGATTCAGCTGCAGTTGCCTGCAGTAGTAGCTGGCTTGGCAATACCCTTAATGTTTGCCTTTCTTTCCCTGTCTCCCTTCTCTGCTCCCTTGCTATTTTCTACCACCATCTTCCAAATAACTCACTCCTGTCCCTGAATCTTCTTGGAGCCTATTTCTGGGGAGCCCAAGCTCACACTGTTGGCTTAATCATCTACACAACTGGCCACAGAACATCTCCCCACCCTCTCCTTAGCCTGCTATTCAAGGCTGTCCAAGGCTGGCCCTAGCCCATCCTCCCAATTTGTACTTCATTTTTCCACCATACATGTGACACAGACATCAAAGAGCACTGCTGACTAACTTCCTGATTTCATGTTCCTGTGCCTTTAATCTGGTGTCCCTATTACCTGGAGTCCTACCCTCCTTTTCTTACCATGTTTCTTCTATCCTATAAAAATCAGTTCAACAGCCAGGCATAGTGGCACACACCTCTAATCCCAGCATTTTTAGTAGCCTGAGGCAGGAGGATCTCAAGTTCTCACCCACCTGGGCAACATAACAAGACCCTGTCTCAAAATAAAAAAATTTTTAAAGGCTTGGGTTGTAGCTCAGTGTGAAGGCCCTGGGTTCAATCCCCAGTATTGAAAAAAAAAATTCAGTTCAGAGGTATGAATGAAACAAGAAGGGAAGAGTGCTGGTCATTGTTGGAGCTGCAGATGGCTCCACAGGAACTTGTTGTACTACTCTGTTTACTTCGTGTACCTCTGATATTTTCCATAATGAAAAGTCAAGAAATAACATTGGTTTCTTTGCATGATGGATATTGTTGGGGTCCTGCCCACTTGCGGTCATTCCTGCAGCACCCAAGCGCCTCTCTCTGTCTGACGACTTTCTCTGGTGACAGAGCATGCTCAGTTCTTGTGCAGGGCAGGTCGGGTTGCCAGGGCACAAAACTCCCCATGCAGCTCTTCTCCATGGATGCACACAGTAGGTGGTGAACATCCTGGCTTCCTCACCCTTGAGGGCTACAACTCTGAGCCTGGTCCTCATCACCGCCCAGCAGTACCCAGTGGGACTCAGCCCCGTCTGCTCTTCAGCGGGCCTTACCCTGGCTTTCTCAGGCTCCCTCTCCAAGTTCCCCGAGGGGATCTCCATTCAAGTAAAGAACTTGTACAAAAACCCTAGTCCCAGGATTTCTTTAAGGGGCAGCCAATCTCAAACACCATAAGATGTCACTTCTTCCCTTCCTATGCAGGGAGGTCTTCCTCTCCTGAGCCTCAGGAGCACATCATATGGACTCTACACTCTGGAAGATTTGGGACAGGCTCCTTCTTCAAACTGGAAGGATGACAAGGTAGAACAAGGGAAAGAAATGAGTAGAGCAGAGCTTTAAGGCCTGGAGGCCAGAATTAACTAGAAAATAAAGTATTGTTAATTCTGGATGGACCAAGCCTCAGCATCCCTTCAGTACAGATTGTCTCCTCTTAAGAGTCTTCTGCAGAAATCACCATGCTGATACCTCAGACTAATTGGCCAAGAGTGAGAATCGGACTCACAGGGGCTATGAGTGGGGAGCATGAAAGGGCCTAGTTAGAAAAATGAAAAATGAAATGATAGCCAGGTACAGTGGTCCACGCCTGTAATCCTAGCACCCTGGGACCCAGAGGCAGGAGGATCCTGAGTTCAAGCCCACCCTGGGCAAACCAGCCACTTAGCAAGACCTTGTTTCAAAATAAAAAGTAAAAATTTTAAAAGAGCTGGAAATGTAGTTCAGTGCAAAGGCCCTGAGTTCAATCCCCAGTACTAAAGAAAGAAAGGAAGTAAAAGAAAAGAAAAAACTAGGCAGGGGTAAGGAATAGAAGGAGAATCTCATCACTAGTGGATGGCACTGGTGGTGGCAGATGCCATAGGAGACCAGTCTCAAGCTCCTACATAGGTCCTGGAAGTGCCATAACCTCTCCCAGGGGCACTGCTTGGCTTAGACCTAGACCCTAAGCTCCATGGGCCTGAGACCCTCAGTGAAGATCTTGGGGATCATGGTGCATCCTAAGAAAGCAGACAATGTCAATAGGAATCTTTGACAGTGAGTAGCTTAGTGGCCTTCACCATGTCCTTGCCTCCAGTTTCCACTCTGCAGAAGTCCCAAGGAACTCTAAAGACTCTACAGAAGGAAAGGAGTCTCCCAGAAATCACTGCTCCTGCCAGCTCTGACCTCCAAGCCAAGCATGATGAGGTCATTTGAAATGTCTTGCCTTCAAAAGTTGTGGACCAGACACTTGTATGAATTTATCCCTTGGTGCCAAGGTGGGATTGCCTTCCAAGGATAGGTCGGAGAAGGCCATGCAGCCTGTACTGTTTTATCTTAGGACACTTGTCTTGCAAGCCCTGAGCCTTCATGTGAAAAGTACTGCTATTCAGTGAAGGTTCTGTGGTGAAGACAGCACATGGAAAGACCACAAAGAAATAGAGGGGTATGGGGAATGTTGATCAAAGTACAAAAAAATACCAGTTAGACAGAAAGAATAAGTTCATGAGCTCTATTGTACATCATGGTAACTACAGTTCATGACAATATGTTGTATACTTGAAAATTGCTTGGAGAGTAGATATTAAGTGCCTCACTACACACACACACACACACACACACACACACACACACACACAATGATAGGTATGGGAGGAAAGTAGCTTGTTTATGTTAAGTAGCTTGACTTAGTCATTCCACAACTGCCATGGTTTGAATGTTTATGTGTTAGAAACTTAATTTCCAATGTGGCAGTGTTGAGAAGTAAGAACTTTAAGAGATGATTAGGTCATGAAAGCAGAGCTCTTATGAACAGATTAATGCTGTTACCATGAGAATGGGTTCATTATCACAAGAGTCTGTTTATTAGGAAGCCAAGTCTGGTCCTCTTTTGCTCTCTCACACTGCCTTGCCCTTCTGCCTTCCACCATGAGATAGAGCAGCAAGATGACCCTCTCCAGTCAAGCCCCTGAACCTTGGACTTCCCAGGCTCCAGAATGTAAGAAATAGTCTCTGTTCTTTGTAAACTTCCCAGTCTCAGGTATTCTGTTACAGAAACATGAAATAGACTAATACAACAACATATACAGATATCAAGACATTACACTGTACACTATGAATATGCACAATTTTCACTTGTCAGTGAAGAAAATGTTTAAAAATAAAACAAAAAAGAAATGCAGAGAGATGCCCAAGGGGCCTCAGTTTTTCCAGCCCCAGTTCTCTGAGCCAGTAGCCAGCATGAACTACAGAAAAGTGAGAGAGCAGCCTCCAGATCATTTGGCCCTCAGCCTTGGAGGCAACACCACTGACACTGAGTGGAGTACAGAAGAGCTGTCCCCCTGAGCCCTACCCAAATTGCAGATTTATAAGCAAAGTAAATGTTTTAAGCCACTAAGTTTTCTGGCGGTTTATAAAACAGTAATAAGTAATCAGAACAACCATCCTTACCCTGAAAATTATATGGCTGCTAAATTCTCAAAGTCCTTTCCAACTGTGGCAGAAACAACACTATATGTTCACAAATCCTTATTTTACTTACTCATTGGATACACAGGAAAACTGCATTTCCCTGCAGCCTGCAGTAGGGTGGGACCAATGACTAGGTTCTGGACAGTAAAATGTGAACAGAGTGAGGCCTGGTCTCAAACTTTCTACCTAATTCTAAGAGTTCTCTCCCACTCCTCCTCTGCCCAATGGACAAAAAGGACCAGCAGAGGACTCTAAGGTCTTAGAAGACAGAAGAAGGAGGCTGGTCTCTTGAATCACTTCATAGAGGACTGCAAGTGTATGGTCACTTGTGTTTGAGGGTTGTTACAGCAACTAGCCTTCCCTGGGTAATACACGGTGACTTTACTTTTACCTCTAAAGAACTATTTGAAGAAGGGTACAGAATATACTCTGGATTTTTCACTTTGTAGCTTACAATTCTGTTAATAATTATTAAAATGCTCCTCTCTTGGCTTCTTCCCTAGACTATAAAGTCCCTTAGGGAAAATTATATGCCTGAATAACTGTGTATCTTCCACAGGCTTAACACAGTTCCCTGCACATTGTACAGGCTCAATCATCAACACTACTCACTGACATTTATTGCACAAATACTCTGAATTCCTTATATTTTTAAAGTACTTAGTCTATGCCATAGCACCATGAGGCATTATTATTACTACCTCCAACTTAAGAAATGTGACTTTCCCAAGGCCATTCTGCCAGTGCTGTCTGGCCTTAAAGCCCATGTTCCTCATCACCACTTCCTCTGCCCAAGCTCGATACAGATTGGCACATACCCTTTCCAATGTTTAGGGTCCGTGAAGACAAAAGGTAACCCCATGTAAGGGTTCACCACACTTTTTTTCTGAAAAGGCCTTTGTGCTAACCCAAGCAGCAGAACACCAGCCCTGATGGCTTTCCCTTCACAGTCATCAACCTGGAACACAGGCCTCCCCAGTCCCAGTCCCAGTGGCCCCAGCCATGCTGCAGCTGCAACAGGAAATCTTCCCAGCATGCCCCTGTGGCCAGCTGGCTCCAGCCTCCTTCTGCACCCGGGCTACCTCAGGGCTGACAAGGAGGCCCACCAAGACATGCGAATGTGGTCCCTGGATACTCATCCATCACTGCCCATACTTTTCCCAAGGCCAGTCCTGCATTCTGCCCGGCAATAAGGTAAATGCATCATGAGAGAAAGAGAGATCATGTGTGTGTGTGTGTGTGTGTGTGTGTGTGTGCATGAAGGGATTTGCTTGGAAACGCCAACCCCTCACCAAAGATGTTCCCAGCCCTCATTTGTACACACAGTCTTCAAACATCAAAGTGTTTGTTAAGCGTAAATATTTTTATTTCCTCCCCTCCTTCTCCTCTCTCTTCTCTTCTATTCAGGCTCTGAGCTCAGTGGATGCCAGGAGACCCCTCTGACTCAGAGCCATAGAAGATGGGTTTTGAAAAAGGGCACTTCCACGTCCCAGCGGGCAGCCAGCAGCTGAGCCTGACAGCCGCCCTGACTGGGCTCCCCAGAAGCAGCAGGCTCCTAGCTTGGCACCTGTTTCCATAGAAACGGGTGGGCCAGGATTGGCAGCAGGCCATGGGAGCCTTCCCTACACTGGCTGCTATTCAACCCCTCCCTGGGGTTGCCTCCCTCCCTTACCATGCCTGTGCCCAGGCCTGCTCTGGAAAAGTGCCCAAGTCTAGGGGAGCTGGGGGCTTCCCCTAACACTGAATTCCGGGGCAGTGAGAGTCTGCGAAGCCACCTCGCTTGGAGTGATTGCTAGCCTCCAGTCCTCTGCTACCCTTCACTGGGTACTCAATGCTATGTCCAGTTAGTTTTCCCACAGTGCCCTCCAGCCTGACAGAGGTCCCAGAGCCTATTCAGAGAGCCCAGGTAAAGTCACGCTCAGAGGAGGCACCAGACCACCAGGGGCAGCCACTCGTTCTCCGCTGGTAAAACCCTGTTATTAAGTACCTCTCGGCTCCATGGTTTCTTGTGCCCTGCAGGTCAAATTCTGCTCTGCCTCTTCATTTCCCTGCCACCCCTGTGCTGCGCATCTCTCATTAAACAGAAGCCTGCAAACAGAGCGACTTTCTGAGTCTCTGAAGCGAGCACGCTTGTGGCTGTAGCAGAGAGAATGGAGGATGAGCACATAGATTGCTGTCTGGCTCCCAAGGTTCATTTCTGCTGCCAAATGTCTCCTCTGCCCCTCCTCAGAGAGGGCACCTCAAGGGGGATGTTCTCTGATGGCATTCCAGGTTCTGGCTGTCACCACACTTTGAACCTTGGCCTCCCGTGGCAGGTCTCCCAGCCATTGGGAGGCTTGTTGGCAGCCTCCTCCAGCCTCCTGCACATGGGGCCTCCTGAGGTGGGGCTTAGTCCAAGCTCTGCAAAGTTCAAAGGGCACTCTGGGAGAAGCCAGGGCTTTGCTGATGGGGTTGACAACTCCTGCTCTGAGCTGGAGGTTGAAATGCCAGCCCATCAGCAGGAACTAAACAGCTCTTAGGGCGGGAGGACACTCAGAACTATTGATCAAGGATGCACAGACTACATCTATAATTAGACCAGAAAGCTGCTTGCACATCAGAAAGAGAGAAAGACATGACCGTGGCTTCACTAAAGCCAGATAGGCATCAGGATTTAAAAAACAAACAAACAAAACCCCCATAGTTGAAAATGCCCCGTGCTGTTAATTTCTCTTTCTAAAAGGTCCCCTGTGTGTCACACACTTCTGTCCTATAAGAAGCTGGTAGATGTTATAAAAAAACAAAAACCCTGCTCAAAAGGCAACAACAGCTGACTTTTGGGTTGATCTCAGCTAGAGGTCCCAGATCTCAGGTGGCCATGACCTCCCAGACCAGGGCAGCCCAGCAGCTGGTACCCTGGAGACCTGGTAAGCAAGTTTCCCTTACCATTCTGAAGTTTCATTTGCCTTTTGCATCATTAAAAGTGGCAGGGGAAAGTCTCAGTTTCTGGGCATTTTGTGGCATTCATTCCTTCTTTTGTATAATGAATCTGATTTGGGAACTGCAGCTAAAATTTGGAGGGGGAGAGTCCATTAGAAAGAAATACTGTTTGTTGGGGCTGTGGAATGCTTGTGGCAAAATGCCCTTCCTAAGTGCTGTTTTTTGAAAACTCATTCCTGCGGTAGGAAAATAAAGCAGATTTCAAACACTTAAGAGATCATTTTCGGAATGGTCTAGATGCGCACTGGTGTGCTGGTACATTTGCCTCTCATTGTTTTTTAATCACTATTTTGTCAAGTTTAATTGCTGCCACGCTAACAACCCAAACGGGAGTGAAACAAAATAGGAGATATCTATCATTGGTGAGAACATTTTGATGGAATCCATATCCATTTGCATCTTCTCCATCGAACTAGGCAAAAGCAAAATAGAAAAGGTTTTCGTGGTTGCTAGTATAAGGATCACTTTTGCTGGTCTGGGTGGGGAAATTCCCAGGGTACCGGGCAAATCGAGCAGCCTCCAACATTATCAACTCAGCCTCTTATAGACTGGGAGCTCTGGTTTGCTTGCCTGGATTCTCCTTCCCGGAGTCTTGTGAATTCTTTTTTTTTTTTTTTTTTTTTTCCTCAGTACCAGGGATGGAACTCAGGACCTTGCCATTTGCAAGGCAGACACGGCACCACTGAGCTAAATCCCTGGCCCCCTTGTGAATTCTTAAAAAGTTCTACAGAGTGACAGCCTGAAGGCAGAGAGGCCCCCTGCCTCTATTGTGCCTGTGGTACCAGGGTGCACGCCTGATTCTCCTTTTGGTTCTGTTACAGACACAGAGAGGTATCACTCAGCGCCCCTTCAGGAAAGGACTTGCAGCCAGCCGCTCCGGGGGTGGCCAGCTGACAGCCTCCAGCTGTTGGATTTGGCACAGTTGCCCCCAGCTCTTGAGCTGAGGTCACATCCCTCTAGGGGTGACTTGTCACCAATGGCTGAGCAAGATAGTGGTAATCAGGGCTGGCCATTTCTGCCCACTGTGGCACCCCACTGATGGGCACCCTTTGCTTGAAGCATTTGCTGGACCAGCAGGGACTCTTCAAGAAATTTGCATTCCCTTTAGACAGCTTCCTCTGGCCAGTCTTACCTCCTCCCCATCCCCTTGCAAGGATACTACTCCTGTGTTATTATTTTGTGTCCAATTTCATTTGGGCCTTCCTGGGAGCCACTGAATAACTGAATCATCTCTCCCAATCATGAACTCCATCTCAGCATCTGCTTCCTGGAGAACCCAATCTGAGACTGATCTTTCTCTCATAAGATGGCTTTTTAGATCTTGACTTCTGGCTGCCTTCAGTGACTATTTAATGAAAATATACTAGGTGTTTTGCTGAGTACCAAGACAACTCAGGGGTTTTAGCAAACCAAGAGAAAATGCCAGGCAGCTGTTAGGAGTCCCTGGGGTTGAAGGCTGTTGGGCCTTCTGAAAAAAGCTGGTCCAAAGCCTGGCTTCCGGGATGGCCAGCACAGATGGTAGAGTTTGGATCTGGAATGGCCCTCAAGAGCTCATGGACTGAAGGCTTGGTCCCCAGTTGGTGGCACTATTGAGAGGTGGTAGAAACCCTGGAAGGTGGAGCCTGATGGGAAGAAGTAGGTAACTGGGGATGTGTCTTTGAAGGCCATATCGGGACTCCCAACCTTTCCTCTTACTCTCTGCTTCCTGACTGCCATGAAGTGAGCAGCTTTGTTCCACCATCCCCTGTCCACTATGCTGCTCTGCCTTCCCATAGGCCCGAAAACAATGGAGCCAAGCAACCATGGCCTGAATCCTTGAAAATCATGACCCAAAATAAACTTCTTTAAATTGTTTTTCTCAGGTATTTTGTCATAGCACAGAAAGCTGACTAATACAACTGGCCTTGCACCTGGCAACCTGAAGAAATGCACAGGTTTCTCCTGCAGGTCCCTTTGCAGAAGTAAAAGCTCAGACCAACAACAGGAATGCAGATTGAAGGCCTGTGTCCCAGCAGGGATGGGGCTTACTAGCACTCAAAGACTTAACAGGTCTTGGCTTCCCAAGTCCACTGCCTATCAGCTCTTTGAAGGCCAAGATGCTTGTCTTGCTAACCACTCCAGGGTGTAGAACTGCCTGGCACAGGGCTATTGCTGGAAGAATACTTAATGAGTGAATGAATGAACCTCATAGATAGCATTTCATCATTATAACCTCAATGCTGCCCACCACCTTGAGGATAAAGCCTAAATGCCTTCACATGGTGGACAGAATGGTCACCATCTTAGCAAAGTGGCTTGGCCCTTACTCTGGCTCACTTACCATTGGCTGTGTCCCCCAGTTTTTGCCAGGTCAATATTTACTCACCCTGAGAAGAGTTTCTATGACTTCTGCCTTTGGTTCCCTGCCCCTAGTACCAAGGACAGTGCAGGATCTTTAAAGGCCAGGTTCCCAGGCAAAAGACAGTAAACAGAATTCTTTGTTAGGTCACCTCCAAGAAGGTTTTGGCTAGGGCCCTCATTAACACTGTCTCTTACGTCATACAGTGATAATACTTCATACTTTTAATATAGAATTCATTATGTTCTGGGCACTATTTTATACACTGTATCCATGTTAACTGACTGAGGCACTCCACCATTTCATGAAATACGTATTATTCTTACCTTCCTTCGGCAGACAAGGAAGTTGAAGCACAGAGAGGTTAAGTAACTTTGCCCACGGTCACACAGCTGGTAAATGCTATGCCCAGGTAATCTGATTCCAGCATTTATGCTACTCCCCAGCATATTATTGCCTGGCCTACATGACTGGCGGCTGTATTGAGGCCTGGTCAATGGAAGGGACTGTGCCCAAGCAGGGGCAGTTGGGATAAAGCCAGTACTTGTGACTGTGGCCTCTAGCAAGCCTACCCTTGACCACCTGACAGGCCTCACGTGAGTCATTTACACCTGGCACCTCACTAAAGAGAAGCCTAAGCCCCCTGCCAGTGCCATCTACCCTTACCTATGAGCAGCCAGAGAGGAAAGCCATGGACAGAGTGGGGGGAGTCTGGTCAGGGTCACAGGCCTTCTCGCTCCTGGCCTGGTTGCCTCTGCTTCCCATTCTGGGGAGAGGCTATGGTGTGAGTGACTTGGGGGAGTACCGCCCGGTGTCAGGCAGAGGACCAAGCGTGGTCCAGCTTCACAGTGCCCCCATGACAGAGATGTGAGCATCCTCCTGCTTCGACAGTTTGCACTCAGTAAGGGGCGGGGCCGGGGCGTGCCCCAGGCACAGGTGTCCAAACACTGTGCTGACCACTCCAAGGTGTAGAACTCAGGGTCTGTGGATGGCCCTCCTCCCTCATCATGCTCCCATCTGCCCTCCGAACCTTCCCTGGCCTCCTTTCCCTTAGCCAGCCACCCCCATGCACGTCACACTGCCTCTGAGTGTCCTCTGCTGACTGTGGGGCTCCCAGTCCACGCCCAGACACCTTGTTTTACCCTCCCCTGCCTGGTAGCAGCCTGGCTCTCCTACCCCACGGCTGAGCATCACAGTAAGAGCAGGACAGGCAAGTGGACACATACTTGTCCAGGCCCTGGGATGCCTGAGCCTTTGCCCCCAGGGGAAGAAGTAACAAGTGCCATGCCGAATTTGGGAGGACCACCCCTAGAGTATGAGGAAATTCATGGTCCTGGGGCAGGCAGCAACCAATGGGTAAGAGTCATAGGATCAATGCCAATTTGTCCTTCTGTCTACACACTGTCCTTGGAGGGCTACTGTGAGATTGAATTCAGCTGCCCACAGCAGCAACCTGCCCATCCCTACGATCTCTTTCCTCATCCCATCTCCACACTTCTGCATTGGTGCTTCCCACACCTGAACCCTTTGTCCTTCTTTTGGTATCTTCCTTAGTCTAAGAGGGAAGACAGGCTAGGCATGGTGGCGCACACCTGTAATCCCAGCACTTGGGAAGACTGAAACAGGAGGATTGCAACCTAGAGGTCAGCCTGGGCAACTTAGTAAGATCCTGTCTCAAAATAAAAAATAAAAACGGGCTGGGGATATAGCTCAGTATGAAGGCACTGGATTCAATCCCCAGTACCTCAAAAAGGGAGAGAACCCAAACTAAGCCCTTAACAGTTTAGAGAGTGCATTCATTTTCCAGTCCTGCCATAACAAAGTGCCACAAAAAGGGTGGCTTCAAAGCACAGCCATTGATTCTTTCACAGTGCTGTCAAATCTGAGTGCTGGCAGGGCCATGCTGTCTCCAAAGGCTCCAGTGGAGGACCTTCCTTGCTGCTTCCAGCTTCTGGTGGCTTCAGGCTTTCCTTGGCTTTTGACTGCCTTACTCCAACCTCAATCTCTGTCATCTATCATCATGTGGCTGTCTTTCCCTGTGTGTGTGTGTGTGTGTGTGTGTGTGTGTGTGTGTGTGTGTACATACCTGTGTCTATTCTCCTCTTAAAGGATACCAGCGTTATGGATTAATGGCCCAGCCTACTCCACAACAACCTCATCTTGACTAATTACATTGACAACAGCCTTATTTCCAAATAAGGTTGATCACATTCTAAGTACAACATATCTCTTGGAGGGAGCACAATTTAATTCATAAAAAGGCATCATTAAAAAGGCCATAGTGGAAGAGGAGACCCTGACCTATGCTTCTGAACAATACCTCTCAGACGATGATGTACCTGAGTCCCATGAAAATAGTGTTCAAGTGCAAATTCTGTTTCAGTGGATCTAGACGAGGCCCGATAATCTGCTTTTCTAACGTGCTCCCTGATGACCCTGATGCTGTTGACTATATAGGTCAAAGAGGCGAAGTGGCTGGGAAGCCTGTGTTCTTCTTCCATGACTTGGTCCTAATAAGTCACAGACTCCAATGGTGACATCTTCCCAATCATGGAGAAAGAAAGGGTTACTTCTGGCCCTATTTCGTGGAATGTTGGAGGCAGGCCACCTCACCAGGTCACTGGCCAGTGTGACTTGGATGTTATCAGGCAAGTGCCCATCTATCCCTGGTCAGGCCAACACATGTAAGGGTGACAAGGTTCCATGGCACTGGTCTGAGCCATCAGAAAGAATTTCTCGGGACATAGCTGAGGGCACGGCAACTGGTAATATAAACAATTTACATCAAAAGGTTTTAAACACTGAAACATGCTGTTCAAATATTGAGCTACAGATATTTGGTGACTCAAAAGTTATTAGGAAGCCCAAACCTACTGAGGGCTCAGAACAAACCACCAACTTAAGAAAGCATTTGCTCTGACTCCAGAGTTAACTAGATTTAAGAACGCTAAGTAACTCACAGGACACTGGCAGTCAGAACCCAGCTCTGTTGCAAGGAGATTTCAAATGTACCTGATTGTACCACATTCAGGTTCAAGGATTCAACTTTACTAGGTGCATTAGTCAGCTAATTCTGCAATAATGCTGAGTGACAAACTATCCCAGAACTCTGTAGAGATGATCCCTGTCTCACAATGATTCAAATTAATGATTTTTTAACATTACAATGGTGTGGAATAATATACATTCAGTAAAGCAGCACTTCAGATTTTGAGTTTTGATCTCTTCTGGGCTCTTCAGATGCCGGGCAGTGGCAGTGAGCTGCAGCTCCCAGACCTCACACCATCATAAGGAGCAGTAACTGGTCACTCTACAGTGTATATGCATTTTGACTTACTTGTCATGGGCTTATCAGCACTAACTCCATGGAAGTCAAGGAGCATCTGTAGTTTAAAGTAAAAATATTTAGTTTTCTTGCTCAAAGGTCTCCAGGGGAAGCTCTGCTTCAGGCTCCTGAGTGGGATTGAATGATTCCTTCTTTTCACTTTTCTTGAATCCACAGCTACTTAGGACAGATAGCAGAAGTAGAAACATGAGCTGTCCCTTAAGGCCTGGACTCAGACCTGGCACCTTATCACTACTGCTTGTGCTCCACTGGACAAAACAAGTCACATGCCCAAACCCAGTGCCAACAAGTGGAAACCTATTCTGTCTAATCACATGGGAGTTACTGAAAGCAGCACAACAGCCTGCCACTTTGAAGGGTGACCACCTCCAGGATCCTGACTCCTGTCATGGCAACTCGCTCAGGGAGTAGCAAACCAAGTGCATATCTTTTGTTGATATCCTTTGTCTCTACTCCTTGTACCACCAAATTTTGCATTACCTACGTGATAAGTATTCTATGCATGCTTTGTTCTTGGAACTCAGTGTTAGGCAGACAATGCATGAGGCAGCTCAAATAAGGAGCCACACTGGAGAGTCACTAATGAAGAGCAAAGTCCTCATTAGGTGGCTAGAATAACTAGTGACAACTACTGAGATTGCACAACTACGATGCATTTTAGTAGGATTTAGTATCATTTGAGCCTAAGGTGGTATTAGTTTAGGGACTCAAGAATACACTCAATTTCATTTCCCTTTGGCAACTTGATTTTAGCCAGTGAGAAGTAGCCCTAAGGGATGCTCCCCAGAAACAGAATATTCTTTCTTAAGACAGAAGAAGGCATTGCTGGGGCTAGAGAAGGGGCAGGGCCTGGGAGCAGGAAGATGTCTGAAAAATGGGCAGAACTACAAACATGCTCATCCTTCTTCACATGTAGATGACCCAGTGAGGGCAAGACAGGAGCACTTCTCATGGGAGCACTTCTCATATTCCCAGGGCCAAGCTCAGAGTGGAGCCAGGGCATCTAGATTTCTCTCTCCAGACCCTGTTAGTTCCCTGCCCCTTCCACTCTCCTACTGGCCCATCCCAGATCATCTAGAATCGAACTTCCCTTCCCACTCCTTACTTCAACAGTATTGCCCAAGTCCAAGTGCATACTGGGGCCTGGGAGGTCACTGGATGGTACAATAATTAACACAACAGAGAAAGCTGTCAAATGTTGAAGTTAAAGGTTTTGGGTCAAATCTAGGTAGGTTCAACTCCCAGCCCCACCGTTTATTAGCTTGGGACCTAGGGCAGGGACCTAGGACCTAGGACCTAGGGCAGCTTGTTTAATCCTTTAGACTTCTGTTTCTTCATCTGTCAATTGGGAATAATAGCACAACAAGTTGCTAATATCTGACATGTCATGCTTTACAAAGAGGTCAGCCCTACCCCTGGGACTTGACAGTCATGCAGTAGATGGAAGCTACTGTGGGCCCATAGTCCCTTATCTAGACTGTGGGGATTTACAGCTTGCAGAATTCTGTGTTGTTCAGATTTTAGGAAGCTCATACAGTACGTTGACCACATATTACAGGAAATCCCAGTTGTGTCCAGGGAAACACCTCACAATCAAATACATTAACATTTTTGCAACAAATGCTCTAACAGACACATTAACTGGGGTTCAAAGTGGCCTTAAAGTAGCCTCCCATAAGTACCTCCCCTAGCTTCAGGCCAGATTTTGCCATCAAAGAAGTTTGGGGCCAAACCTCAGGATGGGGACTCAGGATTTTATACTGCAAGTGAGTAGCTTTATTAGCAGTCCCCAGCCTTCTGCCTCTGGTGAGGGGCAAGATAAGGAGGGGGAAGACCAGGTGGTGGTGAGCAGAAGGCCTTGGAAGGGAGGTGAATGGTTGGAAGACCGGCCACCAGGCAGAGGCTGGTGGGAGAGGAAGCAGACGGCTCCTGCATTTCCAGTAGCATCGTTACGCTCCCCAGAGTCCTTGAAAGTATTCCTTCCCAGACCCCCTCTATCAGTCGCTGAAAAGCCAAATGAAAGGAAGCGAGGCAATGAATGAATAAACAAACAGTGAGGAGAGGGGAGCAGCTGGGTTCTGCACCTGAAGACAAATCTCCAGTCACCAGTTTCCACGGGGCATTCCAGAAGATGTGCTGGTGGCCCTGGGGACACCCAGGTAGGAGGTGCTGGTCAAGGTGAGCATCCACCTGGCCATCACCCGAGGGGCAGGAGAGGGCAAAGCTGGACCGGGCTGACCTCATGCAAGAGGAAATTGGCCTGGGGGTATGATTTGGCCCTTTAGCCTGGGAGTTTTATAAGCCCAGGAACCAAATCATTGTTTTCCCTGGGTTTGCTCCTGGAGTCCTGCTGGCAGCCTCCAATCATTCATTAGTAGCGGCACTGTTTGTGTGTCTTCGTGTCTGTGTGTCTGTGCACATGTGCACATGTGTGTTGCACCCATGTAACAACAGAGCAAAGAAAGCAATTGTTTTCTCTGCTCGAAAAGGGAGCTGAACTGGGGGAGAGGGAGGAGCGTGTCCTCCTCCCCATGTCTTTTCTTATTTTGCATTTCTCATTACATCCTCATGTCATGGGGCTGCTGGCTGATTTATAATTTATTGGTTTAGTGTCTCGCAGCAGGGAAAGGATGCTACGCTATATTTTTCAGGGACACTCAATTCAACTTTGGTGAAACAGCCAGGGCCACAGCTGTGAGGGACATAGAAGAAAGATGTGTGTGAGGAGGAGGCCAGAGAGCACCGCACCAACTAGCATGTCTCTGCACAATGCTGCCTATGGTCGCAGGCTCTGGCCTGTGCGGGGGTTTTGTTAAGTGGAGGTTTTCTAATTGGATTTTGGAAATCCAATCTCAATCAGGCACGTAAACTCACATCTACAATTCCGGGCACCAGGCTCCGTGCACTTGGCAGAGTCCTGCTTAGCTGTGCACTTCCCATGGCAGACCCTGAGATGGGTTCACGCTGAAGTAATTTTATTAAGTTCTGCCAGTAAAGTGGGATGGGGCGCTATATTCATTTGCTAGGGCTGCTGTGACAAAGTGCCACACACTGGGAGGTTTCAACATCAGAAATGAACTGTCTCACTGTCCTGGAGGCTGGAAGTCCAAGATGAAGGGGTCAGCAGGGTTGGTTCCTCCCCGGGGTTGAGCGGGGTATCTGCTCTCCACCTGTGCTCTAGCTCCTGGTGGTCTGCTGCCCATCTTCAGGCTTCCTTGGTGTGTAGAAGTGAGTACCACTCCCATCTCTGCCTTTACATCCATGCAACCTTCTTCCTGGATGTGTGCCTGGATCCAAATTCCTCTTTTGACAAACTTGCCAGTCACACTAGATTAGGGGCCACCAGAACAGCATCAGTTCATCTTGGTTACCTCTTTATAGACCTGCTTCCAAATAAGGTCACATTCTCAGACACCAGGGTTCAGAACTTCACCATATGAATTTGGTTGGGGTATATAATCCGGCTTCTAACCAGAAGTGAGGAAATGATGAAAGGAAGGAAGGGAACCAAGCAAAGGTGGATTGGCAAATAAAGTCACAGAGAGGAGAACTTGGGTTCAATCTCATGAGGAATTCCTGGGGACAGGTCACCTTCAGAGGTATCCCAACTGGAGACCAAGGAAACTAAAGTATTAGCTAATGGAGACCCCACACAGACATCATTTCCCAGGTACTCACGCGTTCCCTCCATCCGCAGACAGGTGACACAAGTACTGGCAGTTGGGAGCAAATGCATGTGGAAGACAGTATGCACAAGCATGAGAGATGGTTCTCGAGGGGGTATGGGGAGTGCTCTGGGCATTTGCTACAAGTCCCCAAGTCCTCAGTGTGCCCAGAAATGACTAATTGCCTCTGATAAGTCGCCTTCTGCAAGCAGTGGACACATGCCCATTCCAGAACCTAGAAGGGACACAAAAACAGAAAGGTGACCACATGAATTTCCCCCAAAAGCCTAGGCTGATATTGATACTGAAAGGCCCGTTGTTATGTTTTTCTAGGTTTTTGTCCATAGTAGATTTAAACAGGATGAGGAGGGGATGGATAATGTACAGGCAAAGAGAACTGGCCGTTCTTGTGTGAAACAGGGAAAAGGAAATACTCTTTGGGAAAAGTGGTAATGATCGACTCTTGGGGTTAGAATCACAGTCTTTGATTGAATAACATGGCAGAGTTTTGATTCAATAGTAATCCGATTTGGGTGGCACACCAATAATAAATTCTCCAGCAAACTGAGAAATTCTGTAGGGTAATGGAAAGCATTCGAACCCCATGGTTTTCATTGAATTAAATATGAAAATGTATCATACAATCGATATTGCAATATTTGATTCAATCAGCATTTCGGGATGGGAACCGTTTTCTCCCATTTGTTTTTATGCTGTCATGAAATATTTCAATTTGCTTCAGAATTTACTATTGACAAATCACCCTAACAGCCGTCGGGGGTTGGAGCAGGGAGCCTGTCACCGAGGATTGGCAGCTGAGAGATGTCGGCCCCAGAGAAATAGCCAGGGACTGGAGAATACACCAGTGAGATTCCAGAAAGGGGCTGATTATGCACAGCAGAGGGAGGAGGGATAGGGCCATTTGTCACTAAGAGAGAGGAGATGACATGGGAGCCCTGTCTTTCCTCTGGATGGGGACTACTCTAAGCAGACAGGGCTCACACTGACAGACAGGCAAGGGGGTTCCTCTGCTCCTCTGCTCTCTGACCCAGGTCCCCATGAGGAGAGGGCTTGCATGCAGACTCCAGGCATGCTGTCCGCGAGACCCCTGCAGTAAGTGCCCTAGCATTATGGAGAAATACCGGCATGGAGCCTCAGAAACTTGGAGCTGAGTGGGGTCTTCCTGCTGTGTGGCCTTGGGTAGCTGACTTAACTGCTCTGTGCCTGTCTTATTTGTGGAATAGTGGTAAATTCTTACCTTCCTCATTATGCTGTTGTCATTTTCAAATGAAGGCATATTAAATTATGTGTCGTGCTCTAATCGGCAACTAGTAAGTGGAAGTTATCACTGATACTATTATTATGTCAGTTGGCTATTGCCATGTGGTTAACTTGTACTCTAAAATTTAAGACTTCAAGCACTCATAGGTCTCCTGGTCAGTTCTTAGACACGAGCTGGGCCCTGAGGACCCTGAGTAGGCTCACAGAGACATTTGTGGCCAGTTAGGGGCCTTGGGATGGCTAGTCCTGAGTCGCCCCACTCATACGTCTTGAGGTTGGCTGGCTCTTGGCAATGGTGGTGACAGGGCTACATGTCTCTCAGGACCCAGCAAACTAAGGGTAAGATGCGACATGGCAGCTGGAGTCCACAAGGAGGGTAATCCCCAAAACGCAAGCACCATTCAAGGCTCAGTTTGCATCACACTTGTGAACCATGGCCCCCACTGGCCAGAGCAAGCTGTGAGAGCAGCCCAGATTGGAGGGGTGCCCCAAAGTGTCACTTCTTGTTATACAAATCTACACTAAGGCCATGGACTGAGGGAGGAGATGAATCTGTGTATACTTTTGCAAATGACCAGAATAATTATGATTATCATCATCCTTTCTCTGAAGGTGCCTTTTATCCCATCTCTTATAAAGCTGTAGGCATGAAACACCTTTCCCACTCCCTAACACTCCTTGAGGGCAGGATATCTTTGCATCTTTTTTACCCAAACAGCTAGGAAGTGGTGTAAAAATGCTCTCAGAGTATATCATGTAAGTATAATTATATAGTGTTATAAAAAAGAAACTTCTAGAAATACATTCACATAATGAGCAGAGCCATCCAAGTGGCAGGCCTCACAGGGGTATTTGCATTTCTAAGCTAATGGCAGGAGATAGAAGCTCTGGGGAGGATTTTTTATAATCACTGATGGGTGGCTATTTTAAACAAGACTCTCTCTCCCATATTCCTCAAATTGCACCATTAGACAACTTGCAACTCTGCTTACAAATGTGGCTGCCCTGGCTGTGACTCCAGGGAGGTGGCTGATAATGCTTCCTCTGCTTTCCAGGGCTTTGTGAGACACCCATGAGATTCTGGACTTCGCCACCCCCTGAGCTCTAAGCCCACTTGGAAAGAGGGAGAAAGAGCCAGCAGGACTTCACTGGGATAGAGAAAAGTGTTGAGAACAAGGTCAAACCGGAACTGGTGAGTCTGTGATCAGCTCACCAACGTGTACGGAGAAACTACCGGGCGTCAGTAACTGCTGTGGATACTAGCGACACAGCAGGGAGTGAGAAAAGCATCTGCTCTCATGGAGTCCCCGTCGTAGCATCTGATCCCAAGAGATCAAAGCCAGAGAAAGGAAGGACAAACTGCAAAGTGTTCTAAGTCCTGAGCTCCAGGTTAGATGGTGTGAAGTCTGTTCCATCTCAGCTTCTCCTGGCCTCAGGCACTGAGGGCACCCGCAGTGTGCCAGGAAGAGCAGCCCAGGTGCCAGCCTCCTAGGAAAGAAACCCTGTAGGTGCAAAGCATGCCCAGGACTTGCTAAGCCTATGCACCTTTCACTGCTGTACTCACATGCATGAGTTCATTTCATCTTCACAACCCCAGCATGGCTGTATCTGTGAGCTGTGTAACCGATCTTCACGAAGTTTTAGTGGCATGAAACAATCAGTACTGATTTCTCAAGTACCTGCAGGCTCCCTTCCACTGATCAGGGCCAGCATGGCTGGGCAGCTCTGCAGCTCTTTGCCTGGGCTTTCTTGTGTATCTGATGATGGCACGGGTGAGCTGATCCTGACTGGCTGCAACCAGGAGACTCCATTCAAGTCTATGAGCCTCATGGTGTCTGTATGTCTATGGCAAAGCACAAGAAAGCAAGCCCCACTGCACTAGTGTACTTTAAGCCTTCTGCGTGTGTCATAACTGCCAGCATCCCATTGGCCAAATTGAGTCACATGGCCGAGACTTGCCTCATGGGGTGGGACAAACCACTCAATAGGAGAGTGACTTTTCAAAGTTGCAAGGCAGAGGCCACAAATTCAAGGAGAATTCAAGAAGAATTGAGACCAATAACATAATCTACCACAAAGAAGTAGCTTAATTATCATTGAGCTCATTTTACAAATTAAAAAACTAAACACAGAGTTGAGGGTACTTCCCCAAGGTAGCACAGCTAGGAATTGATACATCCACGACCTGACCTTAAGCCATCTGCTCTTGTCCTCGCCTCCACCATTTCATTTCTTAACTCTGGTTTAATCCAAAGATAAATCTCAGAGGGTGGAATATATAGACTGTGTCACTGTCAGAAAATCCTCCGTGAATATATTTTTTTCTTCCAGCCTTTGCCTGGCATTAAGCCACAGTGCAGTCAAGGTCAGACTCCTAGTCAAATACCCAGAGCTCATGACTTCAGTGTTACCATTTGGATATGGAATCATGCGCTTTAACAATCAGCCATGCTGGGGTTTGACGCTTGGAGGAGCTTAAGAGCCTGGTGAGGACACAGGTGATCTGAAGCCCTCTCTCACTGTCTTTGGGGAGAAAGGGTGTGAGGGTTGGGGTTCTAAGGCTGTACCATCAAATCAAGCCAAAGTTTTACTCCAAAAGCTGTTGTGGTCCTTTTTTACACAGAAGAGAAAATTATACACCCTGTCCTATCACGGACTACTGCATTTTTGCCTTCTGTTGGGCCACAGGCCCTTTGAGAAAGATGAAAGGTAAGGGCCATCCATTCAGGAAAACGTGCACACCCAGGATTCTCCATAAAGTGGAGACGTTAAGAAACACATGTGTGTCCAAGCTCTGCATCTGTGATAGGGTCAGACTATCATCATTTTAGCCTGAACAATTTTTTAAAGCAGAAGTCCATTTCAGCCCCGCAAATCTCAGCAAAGAGGTCGGAGCTGTTTCACTTTGAACCACAGAACTTCCTGATATACAGTCCAAGGGCTACTATTCTGGTCTCATCCCAGCTACTTTAAAGATTTACCCAGAAGCCTCCAACTCTTGTTGCTCCTGTCCCACAGCCAACAAGGAGGCACCAGCATGGCACCCTGTTTCCTCAGGTAGCCACACATGCAGGATAACTCATTTCTGGCCTGAGTCGAGTTAGGAAAGTCTTACGGATTTTCTGCAAAGTGAGGCAGTCAGATGTAGTCATTAAGGGTGTGGATTCTAGGACCATAAGCACAAAGACACAAGTTAATCTGTTCTCTTTTCCTTCTCCTTCTCCTCCTCCCCCTCTTCCTTCCTCTCTCCCTTCTCCTCCTTTTTGTCCTTTTTCTTCCTCTTCATCTTCATCTTCCTTTTTCCTTCTCCTCCTTCTTCTTTCTCCTCCTCTTTCCCCTCCTTTCTCCTCTTCTCTCTTCCTCCCTATTTCCCTCCCTCTTTCTCTCTCATCCCCTCCATCTCTCCTTCCCCCTCCAGTCCTCCCCTCAATCTCCTTCCCTCAGCTCTACTTGTCCCTCCTTCTGTGCAATTCCATGTGGACCTCATCCTCCCCAGCCACAGACAGGCTCTCTCCGAAAGAGGAAATATCGGCAACCCGAGCTCTCACCTGTGAGCTTGCTGTCAAAAGAGAAACAGTACTCACTTTCACCCTCCACCAGTGTCCATTTTCCATCTCATGAAGGCCTCCTGATTGGCTGGATGAGGGTCACATGAGGGTCACATTAAAGCAGTCATTTTGGACCAGAGGGGAGTGTCCCGGGATAGGCCAGGCCTGGGTCCCAGGACCATCCCCCCAAGACCACGGAAAATGGTGGAGGGGGGCTTCTATAGCTGGTAGACAGGTGCCAGGCAGACAAGAACAGCAGGTAGACACTGCAATTATTGAGTGCGTTTAGGAGAAAGAGCCCTGTAAAACTCCTTGCTGGGCTGACCGTTGGGACGGGGTGCTGCGGGGACACTGCTTATCACACTGTCATGTTTCTCAAACATCAGCATGCTTCACAATCTCAGGAAGGGCTTGTTTAAACACAGATTGCTAGGCCATGCCCCCAGAGTACAGATGTAAGAGTGCACATTTCTACCAAGTTCCCAGATGAAAACAACGATGGTGGTCCAGGCAACACTTTAAGAATTACTAGCAGATTGCCTGTTGCTGACTCTAAAAAGCCCCATAGAGAAAATTCTATCTGGTCTCGGTCTTATACTGAGATGAGTGCTGCTTTTGACCAATAGGTTTCTTTTAATTTGTGTAGACACCCCGAATCTTACAAAACATACCTCTCTCTTTGGACTGGCTGCTGGAAAGCTCAGAGCTCAGCATGCGACCCAGCTCTATCGTATCTATGGGGCCACAGAGCCTCAAGCTCAGCCAGCTAACCTTAACCTTAGCTTCATTTTTTATTTTCCAACTTCTATCTTCCCTTTGGTCTGAAAAATGATTTGGTGAAGGGTTTAAAGTGACAGAAACCAACTTGAACAATATTAAGCCAAAAGGGGGCCTAACGATAAGGATAGTGGAGTGTCCCGTGAAAGAGCGACAGCTGGAACAAGGGGCCACTTGGCTGCCCCCTCCTCTTGTCTTGGCTGCTTTCCCATCACCCTCTCTCACCACTCCCCAGCTTTCTCCACAGAGTAGAAGAATGTGCTCTTCAGGGTGGCTCCTGACCTTTGCTTCTTAAAGTTGCTGTCACCTGAACTGAGATTTGCATCTATCCCAAATAAAAGCTCCTAAGGAACAGCTCTGAGGGGAGCAGGTGTCTCTGCCTCAAGCCAACTATCTATAGCAAAAGCGGAGCCATGTTGTACAAGATGGCTGCCCCTGCACAAAGTCTTGGTTTGGGCTTGGGGGATTATAATTTCCAGAGACACTCAACCTGCAGATGAAGTCCAAAGGTAGTCCACTGTAGAATTTCCTCTTGCTTGTGGAGACCTGTCTTTTTGTTCTATTAAGGCTTTCAACTCTTTGGAAGTTAGGGAAGGTAATCTGCTTTCCTCAATCTACCAATTTAAATACTAATTTCATCCAAAAACACCCTCAGAGAAATACCTAGAATAATGTTTGACTAAATATCTGGACACCCCAGGGCCCAGTCAAGTTGACACTACAACTGACCATCACAGATATCTTTTTTAATTGACATAAATATTTTATCTCCTATCTGAATCCCTAGCACCAAGCCACTCATCTGCCATATGGTAATAGCTCAGTAAATGTTGAAAGTGAATGAATGATCAATGATATTTTCAATGCCCAGAAAGAGAGGGCTTTGCCATTTAAAGGAACCTAAGATTAGCCCTCTACACTGGAATGTGGGGAATTACACCCTAATTCTTTCAATCTTTTGTTGGTTTTAAGTTTCTTTCCTCCTCGAATAACTGAGGCTATGATGGAAACACATACTTTTGTGAAAAAGACAAGAATTCCTCCCTCTATCTAGCTCTAAGCCTCAGAATTCCTAGCTCTCAAGGTTCCTGTGAAGATAGTCTGAGAACACTGAACCAAAACTCCCCCATACGAAGTCCAGAGGTAGACTGCACCTTTTGTGGCTGGAGTTGCTGTATGCCAGGTCGAATGCTCATCAAACCCGAAGTAGGAGCTTCCCACTCCAAGGCCTGGCACTTGCCTTTGGCCTAGCCAGGAGGGCTGGGGGCCACACATTTCCAAAGATACCAGTGATGAATTTTCTCTACTTGACAGCCTCATATAGAGAAAGTTCTTGGCTGACCACATTCAAAGGTGGCTGTAACACAAGTACATGAGAGAAGGCACTTGCAGCGATTCTTTGTTCAAATCCTAAAGTAGGGCATTCAAAATGTGAAGCGATTCTAAAATGTGGAAGTTGAAGAGGACAATCAGGAAGCCAGAAATTCTCCAGTTTACGCACTGGGCCTCAGTTGTCTCGTCTACCAAATGGACATGATCTAATGGTGCTGTGATTATTCAATAATATCATGAAGTTGTAGGAAGCACACAGAATTAGGAACCAGATAGGAACTCAAATCCTGGCTCTGCCTCTACCGGCTATCAGACCATAAGCCTTGGTTTCGCTGTTGTCAGGCTAGAAATGATGGTCCCCCCAGCGGACAGCTGGGGACAGGGGGATTAAAATGACACGCAGAACAGCACCGAGCACCCATGTGCAGTAGATGCTTTGCCAGTTTCATCTCTTCTCTTTTCCTATGGGCACCAGAGAAATGGATTGTCCCCTCCCGGAGACCAGTGGGTGACAGCATCAGCACTCACATCAGCATGTGGCACCCGTTTATGCCCTGCCTGGTGTCAGGTGCTGCCAGCAGCAGCCCCACCCCCCACCCCACCCCTGTCCCCAGGAGAGTCAGATAGAGGCTTTAAGGCAGGAGACACATGCAGAGATACCAGTAGGAAAAAGAAGTAGGAGGAGATGCTGAGGTACCCAGACACTAGGAACACCAGGGCACTATTACCACCCTTAGGGATAAGAGGAGGGAACAGTGTTATACGGGGCCCAGGGAGAGGTGAGACCTTGGAGGGGGCCTCCAGAGGAGCTGTAATAACTGAGGGGCATTGCCTTCCTCCTAGCAGCGAGGCAAGCAGGGAGGGAGCCAAGAAGAATACCCAGACCTCTTTCTCTCCTCCTGCCTCTGATCTCTTACTTTCAATTTGTTGGATCCAACTGAAGGTTGACCCTCTCATTGGCTGAATCCAACTGAGTGCTGGCCCACCCACTGAGCAAGCCCAGCTAAATGCTAACTGGCAAGGTAGCTGAGTGAAGCAGTCCACAGAGATTGGGCTCTGGAACTCAGGAAAATGGTTGAAACAAATCTTGGATGGCAAGCAGAGGACAAGAACATGCCTACACTATGATGTTTGCTCTGGACACTTCTGGACTTCAGCTGCTCCTTTCACTAGTCTTTGCTGTCCTCGGACTCCTATGCTCAAGTGATCTTCCTGCCTCAGCCTTCCATGTAGCTGGGACTACAGTGCACACCACTGTACCCTGCTAGTTGCACCTTTTCAGCCATGACTCTTCCACTTGAGTGTGCCTCAGAAGCCCTGGGAGTCCTTGCTAAACAGAGATGGCTGGGCTCACTCCAGAAAGTGGCTGATTCCATAGGTCCGGGGTGGGGTTGGAGAATGTACATTTCTAACAAGCTCCCAGGCAATGCTGATGCTGCTGATCTTGGGCCACCTGTGACAATCTGCTTTATCCCATGAGATTTCTGGAGAGCAGCTTCCCTTCTTCCTTACTCAGCGGTTAGCCAGGTACCTGGCCACCCGCAGGGCAGCTCCACCGCCAGCAGCACTTGGAGCTCTCCTAAGCAGCAGCGGGCAGACAACAGCCATGGGGCCACAAGCCCTTCCAGACATGCGGCCCTCACCCTGTCTCTGTCTCCTGCCTTCGCTGCCCTTCTCCTCTGCCCAGTGCTCATTCACGCTCCTGGCCATCTTACTGGCTGTCCCACGGCATGCCCATACACACGCACACGCACATACACAAACTTGAGGGTGCGCACGTGCACTCGCGCGCGCCCGTGCACACACACACACACACACGCACGCACGCACGCACACACACATGCACGCACGCGCACAAAGTCTCCAATTAACTGCTGCACCTGGATGCCTGGCCCATTTCCTAGGGGAAGATGAGTCAACCAACCGCTCCTTGGAGCCCTGCGACATCCTGTGCTCAGGCCAGGAAGTCACAATTCCTGGTCATGCGACATTGCCTCTCTGCAGGCAGCCCTGCCACTCTGTGATTTCCTCTAACATCTTTGTTTTAGGCGAAATGAACACAGAATGCTGCTGGGTCCCTGCCAGACTCAGGCCAACGATGCCCCCCCCCAGTCTCCTACTGGGCTGAGACCTGGCCAAGAGCTGCCTTCCTCTCCCCCTTAGAGTCCTCCCCCAGATCCTCCTCTGCCCCATTCCCTTCCTCTGCTTCCTGCCTTGAAAATGTCACTCCCACGGCAGCTCCTCTGTTCCGTCTTTACGAAGCAGCAGCTCGGGTCATAGATGAGAAGCCCCAGGGTGTTTCAGCAGTGGGAGAGGCATCCTATGAACCCATTATTTGGGCCCCTTCTTTTTGGTAACCCCCACTCATTTTCCTGCAGCTCGTGCCCCTTCCCCAGCCCCCACCAAAGGGCATCCAAGTGCTGACCAATGGACACAATCCCTTCCCCCAGCAGCACAGAGCTTTGGGCCAGGCTGTGGCTGCCTGCTGAGGAAGAGCGATCAAGCTGCCTTCCCTAATGGGCCTGCAGACATGGGAACGGAGGCCTGCTGGAGCCCCGTTCCCTGGCTCCGGAAAGCTGAACACATGCAGCATTGGGTAACTTGAAACTGACCACGGTGAGAATATTTGTGTCTTGGAGAAAGTAGCAAATGTGGTAAATCATGAGAAAGAGAAGCTGTTTCCCGTAAGTTGCTAAACTGGGAGGCAATGAAGGCAGCCACTTCTTGTGCTGCACAGAGAGACTTATGTGCTGCAGCAGCAGCAGCAGGAGCAGAGCATGAAAGCAGTACAGAGAGAAATCAAGTCCAAAACTAGCCAAAGAGAGAAAGAGAAAGAGAGAGCTGCCAGTATCCTGTGTGTTCCTGGATCCAGCCATGTCTGAACTCCTAGCCATCCCAGCAGCCTTAAGAGGGGCCTGGTGAGTGCAATCCTGAGGTGAAGCCTGCTCGCCTCTGCATGTCCGGACCCAGAGGTAGACACACATACGTCCATATTCACTCCACATGCACCCCCCCACACACTCCACATAAACATCACAAGGCACACCACATACACAGCACACACGCCACATATAAGCACACATCAACATATACCACGCATATACACACACCCCTAACCACACACCACAGACCCTCTGACACACACAGACATGCACATATACACAGTCACCCATATATACGCACATGTGTACACACGTATACACACATACACTTACAATCACGCGTGTGCACATTTATATACTCAAACATGCATAAACACACACATGCGTATGCATCTGGCTACAGCTCCTTGTAAGATGCCAGGTCATAAAGCAATCCCTGGGCACTGGCCCCCTTTCCCTCCTCACTAACTGATTACTGCTTTCCTCTCCCCACCACCGTCCCGGCCCAGGAGTTGGACCACTCTACCCACCCCTCCTCCCTCTGCAGGCTTGTTTTCTTTTCCCAAGCGATTTTAGGTTCTCGTCTGTCATCTTAGGTCATTAGTCCCGAGACAGAAGGCCAGAGAAGGATACCCCATACAGCCAGCCCATTAACTAATTGCAAAAGGTGCCTGTAGCGTATCATATTAATCCACGGAAGCAGCCCCTTCACCCGCACCTCACTTCCTGAGTTGTGCTGATAAAAACAACAAGCCACCTGCTACTGCTGTGAGTGACACGACCGTGATGGATGGTCCATGTCCTGAAAGGGTGGGGGTCAGCCATGGAGACTCATGTGTCAGGCCGAGAAGAGGGTTGAGGGGTGGACAGGAATGGGTGGCCAGCTGCCAGGGTAACTGCTCCCCACACCAAGCAGGATCCAAGACTTCCTGGGTCCCCAGACACCACTGCCAAGGCCTGGCCTCGAGAGATGACTGGCCCAGGATGACGGGGCCTGTGAGGACCAGGACAGGTGGGAAGCCCTGAAAGTTCACCAGCCACTCCCTCCAGCAACCATTCTTTTCGGCCTTTCAGCTGCTGGTCACTGAGTTAGCAAGTTCAAGAACACTGGCTTTCCACTGACCCCTCACGGGCTGCAGGCAAAGCCCTTCTGACAGAGAGCCTTGAATGAAGGGGGCTGCAGGAGCTCCCCCCTCCCCGGGGGGTGAGGCCATGCGTGCAGGAACTGTCTGATGGCCTATTTTGCAGCGAGTCTGCCAATGAGCCTGCTGTGAGCGTGCGCACACATCCCACTCCTCCACTTCCAAGATCGGAATAAATTGCCTGATTGACAAACCTCTGTAGTTCATGGGCACCGGGCCTGTGGGTGGGCCGTGGCTACAGTTATAATCAGCTGACCTAATCCATTTATCATATTTAGAACATATTCCATTTTCCATATTTGGAGTTGGGGCCTCCTCGATCTGCTATGCAAATTAGACATGATGGTTTGCAAATGAACAGAGGCCTGGCACTTTTCAAAAATTACCATTAAGAATGCGGCCATCCTGGCACTGGGTAGGAGGAGGGAAGTTGGAAGAAACAAAGGCATGTGATCCAGGGGTGACTGGCACACCTCTCTACTCCCAGCCTTCCCACACCCCCATGCGCTCTTCCCTCCGTCACTGGGGGCAAAGGGCTGCAAGAAATGCCTGGGGAGGGGAACAATGCCACCCGCCCGCAGGGTCCCATGGGCCGCTGCCTTCAGCAACAAAGGACAGCGGATCCACTGTGGGTAAGTGAGGTCTCCGTGTGGTGATGGCCCTGGGTGCTGTCTTTGGGGCAAAAAAGAACCTGTACCCTACCCTATGGGATAATCATGAATCGGGGGCCCCAAAACAAGCCTTCTGTGACCAGCCTTGAGCTTGAGTTGGAACAGCGAGCAGTATGTTATAACCCATGACCGTGCAACTTTGCAGAACCTTCTTTCTCCCTCATTCACTCCCCCAACCCCTCTCAGCCAGACAAGTGTATGCGGAATGACATCAAGCTGGGCCTAGCTCAGTCTTCAGCCATGACCCACAGCTCAGAAGCCACAGTGTGAGCTGGGTGTGGTGGTGTATGACTGGATTCCCAGAACTCTGGGAGGCTGAGGCGGGGAGATCACAAGTTCAAGCCCAGCCTGGACAGCTTAACAACTTAACGAGACCCTGCCTCAAAATAAAAAATAAAAAGACGGCTGGGGATACAGCTCAGCATTAAGGCCCTGAGTTCAATTCCTAGTACTATAGGGGAAAAAAGGTCACTGCCTGGATAAGACCAAGCAAGCTCATCGAACTGCATCTTCCTCAGGAACTCCCAACAGTACATTTAATGTGCAGGATATGGCAGTGCAAGGACGGTCCCACAAGGCATCCCGGAGAGTGAGTCACCTCCGACAGGCCATATGCGTGCCAGGAGGGAAAGCTGATGCAAGAAATGGCCAGGCATTGACACACAAGCCTCCTGCACACCATGATCGGGCCTCCTGCGCACCCTGCTCTGGCTTTTGGCAGCCTACTATGTTGTTTTCTAGGGTGGTATTGTGGAAATAAACCTCATTTTAGTTCAAAGTTCTGCAGATTAATTTGAAGCCAATTTCTTGCTCATTTTTTTTAATACACTAGAGAAAAGAACATGTAATCCCAGCTTTTCCAAAGGCAGAGCAGGAGACTTCAATAACAAAGTTGTATTTCACTTGGCAATCAGGGAAAGCCACCTTTTTTGTTTCCAAGTGTCCTTGTTTATTGTTCTGTTTCTAAGAATATGCAGAAGAGACATCTCCAGGGCAGCAGGCACTCTTTCTGTAGGAATGTCAAAAATGGCATTCAAAACATTTTGCCAATAGTTAGACAAAATGTGGGCCAATCCCCAACATGCAAATTGTGGTGTCTGACATCAGGAATGGGATGGCGTATTGTCCCAGAAAAATAAAACAATGTGTGCAGAGGTTTTAACAAAATTAAGTCCAAGATCCTGAAGAAGACAATGCAGATTTAACCCTACAGTGCCCAATTTGCATTAAGGACCCGTGCAACCCTGTGCCATCCATCCAGTTCTCAAGGAAGGCCCAGGTCCTCCTTTGATTCTTGTCTTAATGTGATGAAATGTGACCAGGCGATGTTTTTAATTACCATATTCCTGTTCATTTCTGTATGGTCCCGTTGTCATCCTTCCAGCAGACACTTACAAATATGACTTCTTCAGGGTTCCCTGTGATCCGCACAAGGATTGCAACTGCTAATGAGGGCCAGGCAGGCCCCCAGCCAAGAAGGCCGCAGATTATCAAGCCAAGAAACATCCAGACTCAGAAACTAATGAGCTGGCAGGGAGACCAAAACAAACTAAGAATGTGGAGCACAGCACAGAGGACACAGGCCACCAAGATGACCTTAGGAAGGAGCAGGAGTAGGGAGACTAACTTTCATTCTGTCAGAGCAGAGCATCCACTGTTGCTAACAAATAGGGTGGTGGTGGCAGTGGTGGTGGGAGCAAACTGAGCTGCTTATGTGGAAGTCTTTGTGATCTGGCTGCAGCCCATCAGGGAAGCAATGTGCAGCCATCAAGGGGTGCATTAGTTCCCTGGAGTCTCTTCTTCCTTAGGGAGCCAAAGGTAGAAAAACCAGCTCTCTCCCCTGCATTATTCTCCCTGACTGGCATGACCCCACCCGCCCGCCACTCCCAGGCCAGGGTGAAGTCCATCCCCTGCTCTGCACTCTCCCGACGGATGGTGCTTTCATTCACCCAGTCAGGCTTCCCTTCCTCCTAGGACGCAGGCACTGGGCCAGATGTGGGGAGCTGATTCCTTGAGGGTGGGCACTGCGCTGAAAGAAGAGCTGGGGAGACCCCAACAGAGATGGATGCTCCCAGGGAGCATGGTGGACTTCACTAGCACGAGAAATTCAAGTCATCGTGTTGTGCCTTGCCACCTGCTCTGGCAGAGTCGTCCTGATCTGAGATTTTATTCCAGAATTGCTTCAGACATATGCCTTGGGGCAGAGACGGGCAGCCACTCACAAGAACTGGTTCCTCTTCCTGGGTACACAGCGAAACCTAGTTGCAAAGCCCCCTTTCATCTTGATGACAGACTCATTTTCACAGCCACTTTCGGGTGAAGTGGGGGAGGGAGCTATGAGTGAATGTCTCTCTGTCTGTTTGTCTGTCTGTCTCTCTCTCTCTCTCCCTTCCTTCCTCCCTCCTTCCCCATCTGCTAGCTGGATGATCCACTAAGGTGAACTCGAAAGCATATTTAGAAGATGGTAGAGCTGCAACCCAACAGGAGCCTGAGTCCTAGGTCAGTGTCCCTGAAATCAGAGCCTCAGCGGAGAGTCCCCATGCAAGGAATTTAGGGACAGAATGCTTCAGGAGAAACCTACAAAGGAGGGGGAAAAGCATGAAAAAGCAAGGGAAGAATCTCAGCACATAGGTAGCTTGAGATGAAGTTTAGGCCCGGCTCCCACAGGGAGATCTGCCTAGAACTCCATTCGATGGCTCTGTGGAGCTGTACCCACTTAAGACTAAAGAGCCAGGCACTGGCGCCCCTGCACCAGTTAACCATTGGCTATGGGTGGCCCTCAGGCTACACATGCTCTTCGGCATGTGTGGGAGAGTCTGCCAACTCCAGGCAAGTGTCTGGGTAATGGTGCAGCTGTGAGCAATTAGCAGCTACGGGATGGGTGCATCTGCCTGGGAAAGTGAGAGCGAGGAAGGAGGCCAGGAGGAGCACCCACAACGGCCCCGAATGACTGTGTGGAGCTGAGCCGCCGCTGCTCTCCTCTGAGATATGAACGAGAAGGAATCCTTGTACTGTAGAAGCCTTGACTAGCCTTGAACTTGGGTGTTCAGAACGACAGCAAGCTAGGCCTAGCCCAGTCTCGAGCCATGACCCATAGCTCAGAAGTTGGTGTATTAGCCTGGCATGCATTTAGGGAAGTTGAGGCAGGAAGATCACAAGTTGGGTTCCCCCTGGGCAATTTAGCAAAACTCAAGTTAAAATATATATAAAGGGCTGGAGGGGCTGGGGATTTGGCTCAGTGGTTCCGCCGCCTGCTGCACAAGCAGAAGGATCTGAGTTCGATCCCCGGCACCAAAAAAAAAAAAAAAAAAGGGGGCTGGAGATGTAGCTCAGTGGTAGGAGGACACCCCTGGGTTTGAGCCCCAGGACCACCAAAAAGAAAAAAAATGAGCTATATTCAAATTAAAAACTCTTGCACCTCAGAGCCACTGTTTCTTAAGAAAAATGAAAATCAAAGCCACACACTGGGAAAGAATATTTTCAAATTACATATCTGATAAAAATCTTGTATCCAGTATATATGTGTATATAAATATATGTATTAGAAACTCTTAAAATTCAATAAAAAGAAGTTAACTCAAATTTTAAAAGCAGGTAAAAAATTTAATAATCACTTCATCAAAGAGCATATACAAATGACCTATAAGCATGTGAAAAGATATTCAACATCATTTAATTATCAGGGAAACACAACTCAAAACCACAAGACAGCACCTCACACCCAGGAGATGGCTCGAATCTTAAAGGGTGACAGTGACAGGGTTGGTGAGGATGGGGAGAAAGTGAAACCTTCATACAATGCTCATGGGGAACATAAAATGGTGCGGCCACTTTGGAAAACAATTTGGCAGCTCCTTAGAAAGCTACACATAAGTTTACCATTCCACCCAAAAATTCTACTCCTCCATATGTACCCAAGAGAAGTGAAAAGATATGTCAACACAAAGACTTGTACATGAATGTTCCTTGAAACATTATTTCTGGTAGCCTCGAAGTGGAAGCAACCCAAATATCCACCAACAGATGAATGTTAAATAAGATGTAGTCTAGCCACACAATGAAATATTATTCAGCAATAAAAAAGCACGAAGTACTGGTACATGCTCCAGTGTGGGCAATGCTTAAAAACATTATGTCTGTTAAAAGAAGACAGATAAAGGCCACATAGTGTGTGATTCCATGTGCATGAAACATTCACAAGAGGCAAACCTGTAGAGAGAAAAAGTAGGTTTAACATTTGTCTGGGTCTGGAGGAAGAAGTGGTCAGTGACAGCAAATGGGCACCAGGGATCCTCTGGAGTTGCTGTGGATGTTCTAAGGCTGGATGGCAGTGATGGTTGCACAAGTCAGTAAGTAAATTTACTAAAAAAACTCAGAACTATGCTTAAAACAGATGAATTATATTATAGTATGTAAATCATACTTTAATAAATGTGTTTTAATAAAAGCCTCCTGCATATATATCTCCATCTCCAAGTCTATTTCCAGGGAACCCAATTGAAGACAACATATATTGCACTTTAACAGAAATGCCTATTACCTTTTATCTCTAACCAAATTTGAGAAAATTGCAGTTTCACAATGAAAAGCCCAAAGTGCACACGAACACACAGAGCTCCTTCCACTTTCCAAGCTCCCCCTTTCCCTCAGAGCCACCGTTGCCATTGCCCTCCACCAGTACCACTTCTAGGACCCAGTACTGCAGTTCCCTCCCATGGAGAAAATAAGTGCTGCCCACACAAAGCAGAGTTAAGGGGACCCATCGCTTTTAATTAAGAATTGCTCTTTTAAATAGACATCTGTATTTGGTGCTGTCATACTTCTTTGATGGAAAAAGGCCAGATAGCTGGAGGTGTGGACAGGGCTGGTAGAAATGACCTGTATTTGGTGGGGAGTGAAAGGCGATGGGTTGGCAGGAATGAGCCCATGAGACAGGCTAGAAAACGGAGAAGGGAAGGGGGGGAAAGATGAGTTGATAAACAAAGACTCTGAGTTCATCCCCACAAGGCTGGTTGCGCATTGCTCAATGTTTCGAGACACTGACTTCTTAGAGGTTTGCAGTAACAGCTCGCTTGAGCTGGAAATGGCTATGAACAGGCATGCTACCCAAGGCTGAGCTTGTAAAAAGAGTTCTCTGGCATCCTTGCCTCGCTGAGAGGTCTGGGACATGGCGTGCTCCTTTGGGGTGGCTGAGTCTGAGCCCTGGCAACCCTGCCCCCAAGCTCTTGCCCACTGAACCAATCATCAGTAAGGGGTCCCATCTCCTCCCTCTCTCCCTACTCCCTCATGTCCAGAGTCCAGGGCCCAGGCATTACACCATCCCCTTCCCTCTGCTTGGAATGTCATTTTCCTGTTCACCCATTCCCCAAATATTTATTGAGCATCTACCAAGTGCTAACAGAGCTGCCCCAGGGCTAAGCTCTGGTACAAACAAGCCAGGAATAACAGTCCCCACCCACAAGAACCTCTCAGATGTCCAAATTAGGTCTCTGTTGTGCTGTGATGTTGTGTAAAGGAAAATGTTGGGAACAAAGATGAGACATGGACCAGAAGGAGAGTCCAGGAGGCTTCCGAGGAGAGGGGATGCTTACAGGGTCTCTTAAAAGGATAGTGCCCCAAAGGCCAGGTATTAGATCTCATGGGAAAGAGTGAAAGAAATGTAAGCAAAACTCCAGAGCACTGCTGTCCACCAGAAGACATTGTTCTATGTCCATGTGATCCAACACAGTAGTCACTATTAGGCACTTGAAATGTGGTTAGTGAGAAATGGAGTTTTAACTTTTATCGCATTTTAATTCATTTTCATTTAAATTGCAATCTGGGCAAGTGGCTAGCAGCTACTGGAGTGGAGAGCACAGCCCCTGAGGCATGACACAGCAGGGCCTTTTCGGATCAGTGTCAGCTGTTGCGTTGCTTGAGGAAGAAGCTTAGGGGGCCCAGGAGCTGCTGCTGGAAACAGAAAGAGGCCAAATCCCAGAGGAGCCTGGCAGCAGCACGAAAACAACACAATTCACCCACCAAGTGAGCTAACCATACCCTTCTCTGTCTTCCCACCATTCTTGAGTCCAAGAATTACAATGCCCGCTGCCTGTAGCTGGTGAGAAAGGGCACACATCCTGGACACCATGTGCAACTGGACAGGGGAAGCCCAGGGCAAGGGGGCGGTGCCACTTGTTTTATTGTTGTCTCCAAATGCAAGCCCAGAATTACCTGATCTTCGGATGTTTTAAGAGAAGCCAGAAATCATGAGATCTATTGTGAGATCTTTCAATGTTTGAATGTTGGATATATTTTTTAGTGCTCTGCAGGTCATAGAAACCTGGTGTTGGGGCCAGAATTTGGTCCTTGAACTTTAAGTGTGCAGCCAGTACTCTCCTTCCTACCTCTTTTGTAGCACCTCTCATTCTGTATAGCATGCACCTGCATTTATAAAGCCCATCTCTCCGCAATGGGTTCACCATGCCTCAAGGATATGGCCCAAAGTCTGACTCATTCATCATTCCTAGGACTCAGTACCACATCCCTACATGCACTGTGTTTTTTAGGTGTTTGTTGAATGAATGAATGACCTCATTCACTTGTGCATTGATTTTGCCAGGCCAGGTGGGGACTTAAAGAGGCAGCAGCAAAGGCGTTAAAAGGCAGGAAATGAACTAGGCTTTGGGATAAAGCCCCATTAATTGCCATCTTACCAGAAATCCTCCTCCCTGCAAATCTGCAGGCTGTAAATTAAGATCTGAATTGTTGTTTTGAGCGCAGCTTTCTCCAAACCACAGATTTGCAAACACTTCTCTTCTTGGTATTTTGAGGTCTCACAACAGTCTTGTGCTATTAAATCTTGCTGAACAGTGGACTGAGACCACTAGGTCTCTTATGAAAAGTAGCAGACTTGTGGATGGCTGGTGTGGGAGTTAGCATGATGCTTCTGCCCCTGTTGCCAGGGCACCAGGGGAGGAGAATCTCTGACCTTAAGTGACCTCCCCCAGAGCTGCAGCATGAGGGCAGGAGACCCAGGCTGGAGTCCACAGGTGGCCCCTGAAAGTAGAGGATCCAAGTCCATGACCCCTTGTTTGTTCCACTCCACATTCCTCCAGCTTAGGGGAAGTCATTTCAACTCTGTGCTCCACTTGCTCCAGGCACTGACTGGGAATAAATGTGCTCAGAGGCACACAGCTTCCTGAAGCCAGGTGGGCCTCCGTGCAGTCATTTCACAATTCAGGCTGAGCCAAGAAAAGCCACAAGGGGACTTCTAGAGGACCACAGGGTGGGGCCACAAGAGACACAACCATGCTGATCTACCCATGCCGCCAGCCAGCCCAGCAGAAGCCCACAACCCCTCACTGTAAAGGCACCGATGAGGAAACTGAAGCTCAGGGTCCTCAAGTGCTGTGTTCAAGGGCGCGCCCAGACTCCCCAGCCAGGCCTGAGCGCTCAGTCTTATCTCACACCATGGTGCCCTTCTCTAATCCATATATCTGAGCACACCACAGTGTTCTCTCCAAGTCACTGATGACAAAGGCCATTTTTCACAGAGGACATAATCTGCTAAAATCCTCTCCTGCATTCCAGGGTAAGAGCACCCATATTTCACCAAGTGGGTTAATCACAAATATCAACTGAGGCAGCAGCAAGACAGACAGAGGAGGGAAGGTAGCCTCACCAGCAGAGGAAACTTCTAGAGTTTGACCCGCTTTGCTTACTCTGTTCATCCAACAGCAAAAAGATCCTAAAAGCTTACAACATTCAGCACAACTCTTTTAAATACCTGGATACAAAATAATATTCTCCTTCAATCAATGGACAATTTATTTAGGGAAGATAATTAATGAATTATTTATATTAGTCCCCAGTGTCCAGCACCACCATCATTGAGATGAAATGCTGGGGACAGTGAGATCCCTTAATTACTCTCGCATGTGTGGCATGTTGCAGGGAAAGAAAACATAATGCAAAGTGCTTATATAGTTCAGCGGCATAATAGCTTGATGAAGATTTCCAAATTTTTCAAAATGTCATTTCTTTCCAAAAGATGGATTATTTCTGTTGGGGTTTAGTCTACCTAATTATTTCTGCCTTGATTACTTAACTACTCCAGATATTTCATCCCCTCCCCCCACGCTCTTACCGTGTTCAGTGTTAGAAGAACCGAGGCAGCTTATTAGCGCAGAGTAGATCAGTGAGGATGGGAGCGAGGGTTCCATTGGTCACTGGGAACCTCTCCAATCAGCACCCAGGCTGGCTGGCTGCACCTCTGCCCACTTGGAATAGCCGGGGCTGTTCAAGCCACCGGCAGGCAGAAGGCGATCGCATCTTCTAGGCCAGGGCCGGCCCCACCTCCACCTCGGGGTGTTCTGTCCCCTTTGCTCTGCACGCAATTCTTGAGTGAGGGCTCCTCCTGTCTCTAGAGGAGTACTTTTCCAACTGCAGCCTGGAGGGAGGGCTTGTTAAACTAAAGTGCCAGTGCCGGCGCCCCACCCTTGTATCTGAGCTGGAACCAGAGAAACTGCATTTCTAACCCGTTCCCGAGGAGGAATACCCGTGCTTCCCATGCCAGGACCACACTTGGAGCACACCACTCTAAGATTTGTTTTTCTTTTAAAAATAATTTACAGATTTAATGTTGTGGTTAGTGACTGTGTTACACAAGAAACTGGGACCTAAGAGCATTTATTTAACTTTGTGAATGGCTGTCCAGGCTCCAGATCTGGGTTCAGTGAGCAAAATAACTACCTGGGCAAAAGGCAAGGAGGAACTCACCGTGAAGGAGAGGGTGGAAAGAAAGCGGAAAGGAGGGAGGAAGGGAGGAGGAAGAGAGGAAAGGGAGAGGAAGAAAGAGGCAAAAGAGAAAGAGGGAGGGGTGGGAAGGGGAGAAAAGACGCCCAAGGAGGGAAAGGGCAGCTTCTAGAACACCCCTGGAAGATGTGCTTCTGGAGAGGATGGGAGAGGGCTGGACTAAAAGGACTGTGGCTTTTCTGCCCAAGCCCCTATCACGCGGATAGCAGGGGTCGTCATTCCTCCCTTCCTTGGGGCGCTGGGCACAGGGCAGGCGGGGAGCCCAGGGCCTGCCCCGGGCGCACCTGTCACGCCAGGGAGGGAGGCCCGCGCCCTTTGGCTGATCCCACTGCCTGGAAACGAGCCAGACTCCGCTGCCTTTGAAAGTCTGCTCCTTGGAGCAATCCCGGCTCGGCTCGCTAGGTTTAATTGTCTCGTCTCTGTTTTTCTGGTTTATGAAGCCGCCCCGCCTGAAGTCCGCCCCTTGCCCAGCGGCCCGGAAAGGTGGGAGGAGCGCAGGCAGCTCGCTCGGGGAGAGCCGGTTCCTATTTCTCCGTTATAAAGAAACATTTGTTGGGAGCTGATGAATTGCGGCGGGGCTGTGGCCGGCAGGACGTGCACCTGGGATGCTGTCCGTTTAGGCATCAAACGTGGCCACAGATTTTGCCTGGCGCTTGGGGAGACAAGGGGGAGGGGGAGGGGAGCGGGCAGCCCTTCGCCCCCTACGAGGTTGAAAGCCTCTGAGACCGTGCTACTCAAACCGTGGTCGGCAGCAGCAGCGTCACCTGGGAGCTTGTTAGAAATGCAAATCTCCGCTCTGCCCAGACCTAGGGAGATCAGAATCTTGCATTTTAATGAATCTTATTTAAAGGAAACAGAAGTAGGATTGAGGGATCTGTGGCACAAAATAGGTTAAGAGCCCTGGTCTCAAACAAGGAAAAGCAGGGGAGAAAGAATAAAGACTAGTCCAGTATTTGGAAGGGGGGTTGGAGGGTTGACGCTGAGGCTTGCTGGGGGAGCGGGGGTTGGAGGAAAGAGAAATTACCAAGTGGAATGAATAGCGGGAAGGTATTTGACCCTGGAAGTTACATAGGCAAAGGAGGGCCCAATTTGTCTGGGGAAGGGAGGGGTGGGAAGAGGACTGGGGTAAGTGGGTGCCACCCACAATCCCAGGGAAGGTGGGGTGTTGCCCGCTGTGATCTTTTGCTCTTCCTGCTGCACTGCTTCTGAGACCCAGACGTTGTGGCAGGGACAAAGGGCAGAGGAGAGGACGGCAGTGACTGCAGCTAAGACACAAAGTTGTGCAGGTAAGAAGCACCTGGGAATTTGATACATGACAAATAACAGTTTCATGCAGGAAAAGAGAGAGAAGTCACATGGTCATAAAAGGTGCCCTGATATCTGCATGGTCACCCCGAGAACACTCCTGTCCTGGAGTGCCTGGGAAGCGGCCTTGGCTTGGGTTGCAGCATCCTATCAAGCCCCAGGCAGTCCCCAAGAAACAGCCTGCTCTCCAGTTTCTGCACTCGTGGAGAGGACCCGAGGTGTGAAAGAGCAGGTAATCCACAAAGAAATTATTAGGATTTGCCATAAGCTCCTTTCTGGGCCCCATCTGAGCCTCTCTTGCTCTCACTTCCTGTCTGCCCTGCTGGAAGATGATGGCAGTGAGGAGGACAGGAGACTGGAGCTAGATGTCATAAAATCCAAAGGAAGGGACATGTTTGCAGACTCTCCTCCAGGGTTGCTCCTTCTGGCCCAGTCAGCAGTTTTAGGCATGGAGCAGAGCAACCCATGGCAGAGACACACCTATCGAACTCCTGCTTAGCCCAAGTTGCTAGGGCAATTACAAGGCTGGAAGATTTCACTGGGTGCCCCTGTCTCCACAGACTGTTCCAATCAAATGAGTCTGTCAAAACAGTGTGTATGTGTGTATGTATTTATGTGCTTCTTCGTCTTCTTCCATAAAGGTTTCCAAGTGATTTGCAGGAATTGTAGTAAGTTAAACTGAAATAGTAAAATAAAAATACGAAAGTCATGTTCAGTTCCTGCGTAGATGAAAATTAGTAGTCAAGAGTGGTAGGGATGGCTGCACGTAACAGGAAAGGCTCATCGAGTCCAGCCCTCAGCCTGGGAAGCAGAAGCCCAAGGACAGGACAAAAGAACCATGGGCTCAGCCACATCTTGGCTTCATGGCAGGGGTAGGGTGGAAGACAGTGGCTGCAGCCTAGGGCTACAGTCACAGATATAAACGTTTATGATGGTTCCACTTTGTTCCACTTCTGTCGGGACCACTCCAGTCACAGTTCTAAAAATCCCTTTGGAAATGTCACTGGCAAACAATGCCTTCAAAATGATCATGAACGCACAACTTAGAGCAGACTAGATGCCAGCCCTGTGTCCAGTACCAGAGGGACATAGTCACGGAAGATGTGGTACTGTCCTTCGGAAGCATGTGTCCTAATGAGTAAATCAGGTGGTGGCACATGCCTGTAATCCCAGAACTTGGGAGGCAGAGGCAGGAGGATCACCGTGAGTTCAAAGCCAGCCTGGGCTATATAGTGAGTTCAAGGCCAGTCTGAACTACATAGCGAGACCCAGTCTCAAAAAAAAGAAAAGAAAGAAAAGAAAAAGAAAGAAAACCACAGGGAGAGAGAAGCTTTCCACAACCTATGGCATATTGAAGGAAATTATGAAACAATTTGGACTGGGTAACATTCATTACTCTCAGCAGCTGAGAAATGAGAACCTCCATCTTAAAGGGGAAATCCAAGCAATCCATCACAGGCCCCCTATCTCCAAAATCCTGATAGCATAAAACAGAAGGTAGACATATATTCGTCCGAGAATGTC
This sequence comes from Heterocephalus glaber, assembly GCF_053883595.1. NCBI lineage: Eukaryota > Metazoa > Chordata > Mammalia > Rodentia > Bathyergidae > Heterocephalus > Heterocephalus glaber. The sequence continues at coordinate 9,238,668 of NW_028258340.1, read as the reverse complement.
AGCACCTTAGTCTCTGTGATTCTCTTGACTCTTCCCTCATGATTACAAGATAGCTGCTACTGCTCTTGCCTCCATGTCTACATTCTCTAAAAGCTTTCCCAGGAACCCACAACAAAAGTCTGCTATCGGGCCGGAGATTTAGCTCAGTGGTTCCGCCGCCTGCTTTGCAGGTGCAAGGACCCGAGTTCGATCCCCGGTACCAAAAAGAAAAAAAATGTTTGGCAAAAGTCTGCTATGGCCCCACAATGTGGCCCATTATCTGGAATAAGGGTTGAGTCAGTCAATCAACGGTGTCTGCCATGGATGAATTTTAAGTTTCAGGTTTGGCTGATGAGGCTGTAGAGAAAAAGGAACTCTTCTACACTGTTGGTGGGAATGTAAACTAGTACAACCACTATGGCGATCATTATGGAGATTCCTTAAAAGATTAAACCTAGAAATTCCATTTGTCCCAGGTATACCTCTTCTGGATATCTTCCTAAAAGAGTTAAAGACATCATATCACAATGATACATGCACACCCATGTTTATGATGGCACAACTCACAATAGCTAGATCTTGGAAGCAGCCTATATGCCCATATGTCCATCAACAGATAAATGGATATATATATCCATTCATCTGTGATTCTTTATGACTTTATGACTATATGACCTTATATATACATACATACGTCAGTCATGAAGAATAAATTTGAGTCATTTGTAAGAAAATGGATGCACCTTTTAACCACAATGTTAAGTGAAATAAATTAGACACGGGTTAAATATCACATGGCTTCTCTTATAATAGTATAAATTATTTAAAGAGAATAATGAAAGACAGATGATAGGAAACAGGGAGGTAGACTATGTGGAGATGGGGGGAGGATTGGGGATGGAGGGGAGAGAAGAGGGAGGGAGGAGAAGGGGAAATAAAAAGGATCAAGATGCAATATGTATATGTACCAATTCCCCAGGTTAAATGTATTCATTATATATCACAAACATATACTAATAAAAAAGGAAAAATTGTCAGGTTTGGGAACTTGAATGGACGGTGGTACAATCCATAGAGACAAGAAATAGGAAGATTGGGTTTCCTGGGTGCCAGGTGGCGGTTGCTGAGTTCAGCCTTGGACATGTTGAGAAGCCTGTGAAATGTCTACAGAGAGGTCACGTGGAAAACTTCAACATGAAGTGTAACATTGCAGCTGGGGGATCCATGCCAAGCCATGGACTTAGGAGTCACTGGCAGATAAGTGGATATGGAAGCTCTAGTGAGGCTCCTCTGGGAGGCCATGCAGAGCCAGCAGGCCAGAAAAGCTGGAGGTGGGCACCAGTTGGGCTGTTAGGCAGGAACTTGGTGGAAAGAGAGAAGTATGGAGGAACAAAAAGAATTAACAGCCGGAGAGGCCAGTGGAAAACTGGGAGTGAATGTTGTGGACAGAGACTTTCAGGAGGCAGGGGAGGGGGCAGGAGGCAGCAGGCCATGCATTGGTGCCCCCACTCATCCCTGCCACCCACCTCTGAGCTCCCCTGCAACCCTAGGGCCATTCCAGTGTAAACCGGAAGCTTCCACCTTGAGTGCTGGGTCTCTGTCCTCCATGAGGCTTTCTCTGGGCCATGGGACACTGTTCCACCCAGCACCGGCACAAAGATGTCATCCTCCCCCCAACAGGCATCACTTGACCTGGGGAGACAGGAGCCATTGCATAAACAGGCACCAGCCCTGGCGTATGGGCACGATCCTTTGTGGTCCCCAAATGCTGCTCCCCTGTGAATAGCACCTTAGCAAGAAGCTTTCCTCGAAGTAGCCTCCTAGAGATGTTTGAACTCACTGTTTGCTTCTTGAAATCTGAGAGAAACTGAGCCAGAAGTTGGGAGTGGCCATCCCACAGCCTTCAGACAACAGGATGACTATATGATTCACCCAAAGTGCTGGGGCTCAGCCTATGCTAGCATCCATTCAACAAGCTTCTGATTATTCATAATTGCTTTGACCTTCCATCTTGCAGCTTCTTTGAGCTCAGTTGGATTCAGAGCTGATTCACACTGACCTTTGTGAGTTGAGCTTCTGAGCCTACAAAGAAGAGAGCCACACCAGGGTGTAGACAGACCACCAAGGTAAACATCCCCCTGAGGAAAGCTGAGACCAGCCAGCCCTGCTCTGGTCATGGTTCTGCCCCACTGTGTCTCATGCGCCATTTGAATTGCATGGACTCAGGCCTTGACATCAGTAGGATTCTGGACTCAAAGTGCTGGAAGGAGCCTTAGAGATTTCCTGCCCAGTCTGAGATCCTCATTTGAAAGTGAGATTGTGAAGGATCAAAAAGGCTGGAGAACCCACCTTCAGGTAGACAGAGAATGAATGGGTCACAACAAGTCTCCAGGGCAGTGTCCTTTGGACTACATCCCAGCACTGACCATTTATACCAGTGCATCTTGATTCAGAGGTTTGAGAGTCATCTCTGACTTCATGCTCTGCCTTCCAGGCACACTGGGCATGGATTGGGCCACCACAACTTTGCTGGGCACAGTCTAAACAGCTATGGTCCCACATTGGAGTCAAGCACCTGTGGCTCTTAGGCTGATGCTGCACTCTGGTGCCTCTCGGCTATGAGAGGTCTCAGGGGCAGCTGCTTTCTTACAGCCCCACTAAGCACTGTCCTAATGGGGTGCTCTGTGGTGGCCCCACCCCTCCAGCTCCACTGGGCACTGCCTTAGTGGGAACTCTCAATGGCAGCCCTGCCCCTGTGACAGTTCTGTCTTCCAGGGCTCCTGCACTCTATGTGCCTACAGAGTTAGCACCAGGCTGCTGCCACCAAGTTTACCCTGGTGCCCACTTGAATCCACTTGAGCCACAGCTGGTGTGACTAAGGAGCATGGCTCCAGAGTACAGGGAGCAAAACCTTGAAGTAGCCCTGGGCAACAAACCCAGAAGTTCTGTGGGCACCTGGTTCTCTCCTTGAAAACTATTCTGTCCTCAAGGCCCTGACAACCTGGGTCTGAGCATCTGAGAAATAGCTTCTTGACTATCTTTCCATTGTCTTAATGAGCAGTTCCTGGCTTCCACGTAGGCAAGCCCTGTCCCTGGCTACACCCTTCACGGCCTCACCAAAGCACATTCTTGTTCTTTACACAGCCAGGCTGAGAATTTTCCAAAGCTTTAAATTCTGCTTCCCTTTTGATTATAAAGGCCATTCTTAATTCTTTTCTCTCTTCTTACCCTTATTATAAATAATCAGCAGTACCCTGAACACGTTGCTTAGAGAATTTTCCTGCCAAATATCTTAGTTCATCACTCTTAAGTTCAGTCTTCTACAAAGTATCAGGACACAGACACAAAGCAGCTAAGTTTCTTGCCACTTTGTAACAAGAATGGCCTTTCCTGCAGTTTCTAATCACTTGCTACTCTTTTCCATCTGAGATCTCGTCAGAATGCCCTTTGCCTCCTGTATTCCGACCAACCTTCTGATCTTGGCTATCATGGCCTCATAGGAGCTGAGGAGAGGAGGGTTGTTTACAGAGGCTTCTCTTTAGGGATTAGAATACCAAAAGAGATGGATTGTTAAGGGGGAAAACAGGTTATGGAGGGAGGGAGCTCTGTTGAAAGCATTTCATTTTTCCTTAGAAAACAGATTGGTTACACCTACACCTCACTTCTCAGCACCAGTTTCTATCTTAGTCCATTTGTGCTGTTCTAACAAAAAAAAAAAAGGTTTTGGTGATTTATAAAGTTAGGTGATTTATAAAAAGCAGAAATTAATTGCTCACATTTCTGGAGGCAGGGAAGTTCAAGGTCAAGGTGCCCACAGTTCAGTGTCTGGTGAGGGCTTGGTCTCTACTTCCAAGATGGTGCCTTCTTGCTACACGTTCCAGAGGAAACAACAGCTGTGTGTCCTCATATGGTAGAAAGAATGGAAGCACAAAAGGGGTGAAAGGGACTAATGCTGTATCTCCTCACATGGCAGGAGGTGGAAGGGCCAAAAAGGCCAAACGCTACATGGAGCCTCTTTTATAAAAGCCTTAATCCCATTCATGGGAGAGTTCTCATGACCCTAGTTACCTCTGAACAGCTTGGCCTCTTAATACTATCGCATTGGAGAACAAGTTTCAGTATAAATTTGGGAGGACCATGAATATTCAGATCATAGCAAATATCTCCTATCGTGGTGTTATCATGAGGATAAAGTATGATATTACATGTGAACACTCAGCTCAGTATCTGACCAGGAGTAGGGACCAAGTAAATGTTACTTACAGTTCAATAGGTGTCTCAAAGTGTTCACCAGATGCAAGTTTAGTGCCTCACCCTCCACTCTGACCTTACTATCTTCCTGCGTCCTGACACAAAACCCTTTTAATGTCAAGAACAATGTAATAGGTGAAGCGAGTACCTCAGCCTACCCAGGGAGTTACATGTCAACTGCTCTTTCAGTCCCTCTCCCTGAGAGCTCTTTCTGGTATAGCAGCATGTTCCAGCCATGTCTGGGACAGGTTAGAATTGCCAAGTGCTTAACATCTTCCAGATCAGCCCTCAAGTAATGAAGGCCTAGGGCTGATGGAGAAATGCTCTGATTTCCTTAAGCTCAGTGGGACAGTTTTGAGGCATGCTCCACATGATCTCTGAGAAGGTCCCTCTCTGAGGGGTTAAGCCCCAATGCCCGAAGTAGACATCTCCCCAATAAAGCGCCTTTGCTAGACTTCCTACCTCTCCTATCTTACTTCTCACTATGCTTCCTTGGCTCACTTTCCAAATAAACTATTTGTACTGGTACTCTTATCTCAGGGTCTGCTGCTAGGGCAGCCCAAACTAAGACCAAGAACAGCAGGTGGAAGGGAACCACACAGAACTTGGCTGAGCCCAAGCTGGGATTCCCCTGCCTGCGCAGGCCCAGAGAGCTGGAGAGACTCGACACCAGGTGTCAGGGTGCTTCCTGGAGAGAATCAGCCTCAGGGAGCAAAGAATGGCGAGCAGCCAAGTGGCCCAGTGCCAGAGAGCAGAGCTGCTTCTGAGGACAGAGCAATCTGTCACTAAAACCAGCCTCCTCCTTGGCCCAGTGGAGAACAGTTTGTCCCACAGGCAAAGGGATTTAGAGAAAGAGCAAGGAAAATCTAAACTGCTGCAACAGTGAAGCACCTCACCTCACTACAGGTGCTGATGGCCATAGAGAAAAGAGATGAACCTATGGCTCTCTCAACCCTGGACACCATCAGACTGCTCTAGTGACAGTGCCTGGCCCCAACTGCTATCCCAGCTACATTGCAGGCAGACATGAGAGTAGTTTCTCAGGTGTCTATCTCCAAAAATATCTGCCCTTCACACCCATCATGATGCCTATTGTCAGAGAGAGAGAGCAAGAGAGAGTGAGAATAATGAGTGTTGAAAGGATGTGGAGAAACTAGGACCCTGTGCACCACTAGAGGAATATAAAAAGGTACAGCTACTGTGGAAAAGAGTGCTGCAGTTCCTTAAAAAAATGAAGCACAGAAGTGCCATAGGACCCAGCAATTCCATTTCTGGATGTATACCTGTGTTAGTCAGCTTCCTGTTACCATAACAAAATGCATGGGGTAATGAACTCACAAAAAGAAAAGGTTGGTTTTGGCTCACAGTTTTGGAGGTTGGACTCTAAAATTAGGCAGTCCAATTGCTTTGAGCCTCTTGTGGGCACAAGATGGCAATGGCAGGGAGCTTGTGGTAGAGCAAACTGCAGTTTGCTCACCTCACAGCCTGGAAGCAAAAAGAGAAAAAGGAAGTAGCTCAGGTCTCGCAGTCCCCTTGGAGGGCACACCTCCAATGACTTAAGGTCCTCCCACTAGGCCCCACTCCCAAGGGTTCCACCACTCGGAGGACACCACCCTAGGAACCAAGCCTTTCATACATGAGCCTTTGAGGCTCATTCAACAATCAAACTATAGCACTATCCAAAAGAATTAAAAACAGGGGTTTCAACAAATACTTGTACACTCATGTCCACAGTACTCACAATAGCTCAGATATAGAAATAATTCAGGTGTCTATTAGTGAACGAATGGATAAACAAAATGTGGTCTGTCCATATGATATTTAACCTTCAGAGCACATGAAATACTGCAGATATATGCTACAACATGGATGAACAGTGAAGGCATTATGCTAAGTGAAAAATCCAGATGCAAAAGGATAAATAGTGTATGATTCCACTTATCTGAGGTACCTAGAGTAGTCAGATTCATAGAGACAGATAGTAAAAGGGTACCTGCCAGAGGCAGGGGGGAATGGGGAGTCAGTGCTTAAGGGGTACAGAATATCAAGTTTGCAATTAAATAACAATGTTCAAAGAATAGAGAGTGGTGATGGTTGCACAACAGTGTAAATGTAGTTGGTGGCACTGAACTATACACTTAAAGTGGGTTAAAATGGTAAATTTTATGGTGTATATATTTTGCCACAGTTTGAAAAATTAAATACCTTCGGCATCCATGCCACCCAATTTCTCCTCCTGCCTCTTATTATGCCTGCTTTCCTGAAAATGTTGGCTCAACACTGGGATTCCTGATTCTCTCCCTGCACACAGGAATCATCAACCAGTTTGGAATCCAAATTGACTTTTTTTTTTTTTTGGTACCGGGGATGGAATTCAGGTCCTTGCACTTTCAAGGCAGGCAGCACAACCGCTGAGCTAAATCCTCAGCCCTCCAAATTGACTTTTAACACTTGTCTGGGTTGTATTCCCTTGACACAGAAGCCAAGGTAGGAATTCTTGTGCAAGGGAGTAAGGATATGCTTCTGGTAGGAACAAGGGAGGCAGGAGAAGATACTAAGCAGAGATGTGGGCTCATGGAGCGTATCAACTTGGTCCTATGGGAAGCTCTGGAATGTGGGGCTACTGTAGTAGCCTTACCCACCTTGAGTCAAGGGGGTGGTTTTTCTATGCCAGCATCAGCCAGCCATTGGCTATTGGCCACCAAAGAGTGAGGAGTAACTTCCCAGGCATTCCCTACTAGGTGGCACCTATGCAAATGAGCTCAATTGTTCAGAGAAGGGAGCAGCTAGGAATTGTTTTCAGCTAGTACTCCCAGCCACTAGGTGATGGGTGCACCAGCCCAGTAGAGGGAGCCTGGGGCATCAGGAACTTCTTCCACATCCTTCTGGAAAGAGGGTTCTGGTCTCTGCCTCTCTCCAAGCCTGCACACCTAGAGAAAAACCACCTCTGTTTAGCAGAACCAAGTGTCATGGCTGAGTCCTCCCTCTACCATGTATATCATCTGGACAACTGGATTTATCACTCAGGCTCAGTTTACACATCTGTGAATTTGAATGGAAAAGAGACAGTGGTGGTTATTCTTCCAGATTAACCAGGACTCTCCAAATAGAACTTTCTTCTTCCAGTAACAGGCCTGGCCTACTTGTTCCATGTGACACAGGACCAGGCAATTGAAGTATCTCCCTTGACCTCTCAGGAATACCGTTGTTACCCAAGTAGGCCAACCAGAGGCCTTCTCTGGGATTGGTCCAGCTGGACTCACCAGGGAAGACCCATCACCCCCCAGAGAGATGGAGCTGGAAAGATGCACAGCAGACACTGGTTGTGGCCACATTCTCCACCATCTGTAGGAGGTCTGTCTGCCAGAGGAAAGGGAAGCCCTCATGTAGAAAAGAGAGTGACAGAGAATGCAAAAGGGCTCAGCCCACACCCTTTGCCTCCCTAGACCCAATCATGCCTATGACCACATCCAGACCCAATCATGCCTATGACTAGATCCATTGCTCTGCTTCTCAGGTACAGTGACCAATAAATGCTCTTTTTGTCTAAGTTCATCTGAGCTTGCAAATAGAAGACAGATGACTAGTATAAGGAATGCCTGCCTTGCAGGGTTGTAGGGAGGATTAAATAAGGTAGTATATGCTCCAGGAGGTTTCCAGTAATGGTCATTGTAATTCTCAGGAGGGCAGTACAAAACAGGGCAGAGAGCTGCTTCCTCTGTCATCTGCTAACATTATCTCATTGGACCCTCAAGTGGTGAACAGACATCTTTCTCATTCACTGTCCAACTCAGAGTTTAACTCAAAAAACCCTTTCTGGTGCTCTGACATTGTTTAAGGCCAAATTTCCCCATTAGCCTTCCTGGCACTGCTCTTAGAGTTCTTTGCAATTGTTTTATGTTCCTCACTGCCTAGATGCCAACTTTTCTGCATGATTTTTTTTAATTCTGCACAATATGCTTCCCTATGTGGCAGTAGCTCTTCAGTACGTATATCTTTCCTTCCTCCTTGGGCTCCTTTGTGATGGTTGACTTGAAATTGCATTTTTAGTTCCTCCAGAATTCTGGATGGTACCTATAATTTCTCAAAGCACAAGTTCCTGCCTCTGTTTTCTCGAAAGCACTGCTCCAAGTGCTTCGGGGGGGGGGGGGGGCTTTGCATTCAGAGCACCTGAGATTCCGGACTCCACTCCCAACCCAGCCAATCAGAACCTTGGAGACACAGCCCTTGGGGTGGAGTCTGTATCCACCTTTGGTAATGTGCATAATCCCCCACCCCCAGCTGAGAGCCACTCTTTCAAGCTTTTTGAAAGTGGAACAGCTCACTCCTGTGACCCTCATTCTGAGACGACAAATTCACATGCTTCCAAGATCCCATCCTGCTTCCTCACCATAGTTCCTTCTTGGTTTGAATTAAGTCAAGAGTAGCAGTTCCCCTTGTCACTCTTCCACCTTACAGGCAGTGAAACTGCCAACAAAGCAAGCCTTGACCTTTTCTGGATGCTCTGCTTGCAGCTGTCAGGAACTGAGCAAGCCATGCAGTTGGTGGTGTCCTCATCTGTACTTTTCTTGCCTCTGGGCCAGCTGTGTGGTCCCAGTCAGGAACCCATCATCAGTTTCCCCCATCTGGCTCAGCAGCCTATAATATGCTGCTCCAACAATATGACTTCTGTTCTTCTTGCGTTTGATCTCCACCCACATGGTTTCCAACACAGCCCCACCCTCAGGACTGTGGATTTCCATGTGGGTGTAAATCTTTTAATCATGTGTAGATGCTCCACCTCCCCTTCTAATGGTTTCTTTTTAACAAGGTCAACCTTCATATGTCTGCCCCACGCACAGTCCTCTGCTGAGGATGTTCCTTCTGCTCAAGTGACTTTGGCTACAGATAACTGGACTGGTATTTTAGTTTAGGTCCTCCCACAAGAAGAAAATGAGGCAAGGATTCACATGAAGTATTTAGGAGGTGACTCAAAGCTGCACCAGTAACAGAGTGCCAAAACGACACAAGGAAGGCAATCAGTGCACAGTGCATTGACAGCAAGACACCACTGTGCATAACTGGAGCTCAGTTTTACTGGAGAAAAGCCTAGAAGACAAACCTCGTGGTTATCCCACCCCAGAGGAAAAGAATTGAGGTGCTTGCACACTAACTCTTAACACACACTGGGCATTTATACCCAGCTCTTCTAGCCAGCTACACCTGCAAAGATACAGCAATGCCCAGAGTAGCCCTCTGGTAAAGAGATGTAGGGGCTGCCAGTTGGCAGTGTGACCTGCATGCACTGAAATGGGAAAGGCTAGGGGGCTATGGGCAAGGGCTCTATGCCAGCCTCTACTATAAAAGACATGAGTCCCCTGGCTGAAGGAAACACACACTGATGATAGAGTCTCAAAATACTTGAACCAAATGTCCTAGTCTGTTTATGCCACCATAAAAAGATACCTGAGACTGGCTAATTCATAAAGAACATAAATTTATTTTCTCACAGTTCTGGAGATTGGAAAGTTCAAAATCAGAGCACCAAACAGGTTTGGTGCCTCTGAGGGATGCTTTCTGCTTCCAAGGTGGCTGTGTCCTCACACAGCAGAAGGTGGACAATCAAAAAGGGATGAAAGTTTTGTCCTTACCTGGAAGGAGAGAGAGAAATAAGCAAAAGCATTTCTCAGGTCCTTTTATAAGAGCCCTAATTCCATCCTCAGAAGCAGAGCTCTCAAGATTTAGTCACCTTCGAAAGGACCCCTACCCCATACTACCACATTGGTTATGAAGTTTCAATATATGAATTTCAGGAGACACATTTAAGCCATAGCACTGAGAGACACAGACACTTCCATGTACAGTATGATTGCTTGAATTGAGAAGTTCCATCAAACTGAGATGGAGTGGCCAATTTCCACTACATGGATGCCGAGGAGTACACAGAAAAAACTCATAATCAAAGACATGGAAAGTACCAGGAAACTAAAATGGAAAAGGAGAAATAAAAGAAGGTGTTTTACCAAGATGGAGAAAGAAATCAGCATCCTTGCAGCTGTCAGCCTCTTAACACTGCCAGCGCCACACCTCTGTTCCTCACCATAAGATCCCCCTACATCTTTTTAATATGGGTCTCTTTAATTGATCCAGTGTAAGTAGACATATAACCCTTCCAACCAAAAAGCTTTGACTAAGAGCACCTGAGATATGTTGACACCTCAAATTTATGTTGTTTGTGCTCACACTCTGCACACAGCTATATGTGTTTCAAAGGCAATAGGACTGTGCCTTCTGCCTTCTCTAATCCCTCTCTTGAATCAATTCTAAAGGTATTTCTCCCCCACCATCACCCGTATGTCTCAAGTTAACATGTCTCAAGTTAACATGTCTCACTACTACATGAGTTCTTCTCTGTCCTCATGAGAAACATTGTCTCAGTCCCCCTAGTCCAGTGTTGGCAAATCTATGGCACGCATGCCACAGCCAGCTGTTTATTACCATTGAAAGCTCTAAAAGGTTCGCCATCACAGCTCCATCATGACAATGCCTTAAACCAAGATTACCATCACATTATCCATCTTATGTATGAAATCCATTCCTAACCCTGATCTAAGGATTTTACTATGGTCTGAGGAGGGTCTATTTCCCATTGCTTCTTTGCCGACAGTGCTTCTTTGCAGCAGGCAGGCTGATAATGTGACTTTCAGATGCCATATGATGCCATATGACCGTGTGGTTAACCAGACCCCAGGCGGGTGGGAGAGGGCCATATGAACTCAGAGTCTGAGTGGTTCCTGTGGGATCTCTGCTGCACTGGTCTGACAGATCTTGGGATTCAAAAGTAAAGCTGAAATTCTCTGTAGACCATGGTCTAGCTTCTCGGGCTCTGGGAGCCACGTGTCTATGAATAACAACTGATATTCAGCTATCCCAGGCCTGGGTCTTTTTTATTCTTAAAGGTTTTCATCTCCCGATTCACACACCCAGATCCTAGTCTTGATTCAAACTCTGTTCAGTGGATCTGAGCCAGAAGCTCTCGATGAAGTCAGATTCTGTGTTTTATTTTTCCAATTTGCAAATGTAGCGCTATGGTAATACAAGTTCTTTTAGTTGGCTAGAAATTCTGCCTTAGCAGCATTTAATTAATGCATTACTTTAGGAGTTTCAAATATTTCTTGGAAGTACGTGGGAAATTAATACAAAACTAAATAAATAAGCATTTTCTTTCGTTAAAGCCAGTATTTTTGACATGTAGCAAATGCTTACCAGAGTAAAAAGTCAATTCACTGGCGCCTACACAGATGAAAATCCTGAAGTAATCGGGATGTATTTTGGACACTGAGCTTTTAAGAAAAAAAACTACAAATGAAGCAAACAGCACAGCTCCTTCAAGTAGGCTCATACTCTTGAACCATCTGGTAATGGACTTTCTTAACTTACATCACAAAATCAATAGGTAATCATGATGAAGATTTCAAACTTGATATAAATAACAAATAAAAGTTCTTCCTATCCCTTTCCCCCTAGTCCCAGGCCAGAAATATCCTCTCTTAATAGTTTCTTCAGTGTTCTTCTATAATTTTCCATGTATACACACATATATTACTATAGGGAGGATCTTACCATGTTTCCCTGAAAATAAGACCTAACTGGAAAATAAGTGCTGGTTGTTACCATGGTGACAGCAAGTGTCATGCAGAAAATTATACCTCACTGTTCTCTTGCTCAATGGCTACTCTGTAAGGCAGGTAAGGCAAGAATAGGCTGATTAGAGCTGGCATTTTTGATCTCTAGTTTTCAAGACTGATTATTTTCCAGTTAGATTTTATTTGGGGAGAAACACAGTAAATATCTTCCCAAGGCCCATGTGTGAAAGCCTTAGTCCCCTGGGTGGTGCTCTAGGGAAGTTGTGGAACCTTTAGGACATAGAATGTCCTGGAAGGTCTTTAGTTCATTGGAGGCATGCCCTTGAAGGAGTTAGTAGGACTCTGACCCCTTTCTTTTATATTTTCTTTCTTGGCCGTGAGGTGAGCAGTTTTGCCCTACCACACACTCCCACCATGATGTGCTACCTGGCCCAAAATGATAGGACCAAACAATCATGGACTGAAACCTCTAGAACTATAAATCCAAAATAAGTCTTTTCTCTTTAGAAGCTGATATCTCAGATATTGTCATAGTAACAGAACACTAACACATATATACACACTATGAATGTAGTTGACCTAATGGCTTCATATTTGGCATGCTTTTCTAACCTTTGCATTCTGAACATAATATTCTATTGATTAACTTTTTGGGGAACAGAACTTAGGTATGTCTTTGGCTGTATATAAACTCAGCTTCTTTCTTTTAAATCTGTATGGAAAGAATTGATGTTCATTCTATAACCCCAAGAATTTCAAAAATGCTAACTCATCAAACATTCAGTAACATTTAGAACACTGGAATTTAGCTTTTTCTGCATAACCAACTAGCCCATAACTCAGTAACTGAATCAATATTTACTTAGCTAAGAGTCAGTAGAATGGCAATTTGGGCTGGGATCAGCCCAGTAGCTCTCCTGGTCTCAGGCAAGTTTACTCACATGTCTGTGGTCATCTGAGGTCACAGGAGTGACTAGGTCCCAGGGGTCCCATCACCCAGCAGACTGGCCCAGGGCCCATTCACGTGGCAGTGGCTGAAGAGCCCTCAGGAGCATGAGAGGGTGAGCTCTGGGTCACAAGCGCTTTGAAGGCCTCTACTCATGCCACGTTTACCAAGGTCCCATTGACCAAAACAAATTACATGGCCAAGGTCAGAGTTAAGGGGTAGAGAAGCTTCTCTGCCTCTTGATGTGAGCACTAGAATTTGCAGCCATTTTTTTTCAATCTGCCACATATATTTGGTAGGTGGGGTAACCAGGACCTCATTTCAACAGAAAACTAACCAAATTTCTACCCTCACTCTAAATGTTTTGAAGCCTTCAAGTTTTGTATGAGAAGCAGGAATGAGAACAGCCTGTTCTGCCGAGCTGGGTCAGTGTGGTTCCAGGATCCGGGCTCTGAGATATGCTCTGGTCTATGCTAGCAGTCACGAGCGATATACTCATGAGAAGCAGAAAAGGCCACAAGGCCCTGGGGTCTTCTAGTATATTTTTCCTGATGATGCCACAAACGGTATAATAAACACTTGGAGAGTACATAAAAACAGTACCCCAGCTACTGGCTTTTGAGATTTGGTGATTTCGTTGATAATTACAAAAAAAAATCATACTAGTATAATATCTTGAAATAATAACAGGATTTCACAGAGTTTTCTTTACTGCATTTTTCCTCTTACCTCTACAAGCCTTTGCAGTATGATGTCAGTGGCATTTGTGGCATATATCCACGTGGGAGGGGTGAGAAGAGAACTTAAAACAAAGAAGCCATTTGAATTTAGGCACAGAGTTGTAGAAAACTCAGCACAGAGGTCGAAGTTTGAAAGTTGGGGCTTTCAATGACATGCACAGAGATTTTGAGAGAGCAAAGATTTCTGCATGCCAAGAGAGTAAGAAAGTAGGGGCCCCGGAACAGACACTGAAGCTTCAAACAATAGAGCAAGAAGAAAGCATGCTCATGCCCCGTAGTAGATCAAGGTTAGGCCAGCTGGTGAGAGGTATCAGAGGGAAGAAATTTCAGCTTACATGCTTGTGGGTGCACCATCAGAAGAGCCCTTAGCTCATCAGCAGCTAACCCCAGCTGGTCTCTGGTGCCTGGGACAAGACAAGTGTCAGAGGAAAGAGCAGGTGAGTTTGGGTGAATCCCAGAACAGAAGAACCTCTAAGAGATGAGAGGTGGCAGAGGACCCATTGAGACAGTGCCCTGGAGTACGTGCGATGGTAGGGGCTGTCTTGGGGCTAGAAATGAGAATGATCTCAGACAGCCACCCATAGGTCAGGTTGGCCCAGAGTGGCTGGGAGGGTCTGGAGAGGTTCTACAACCAGACAAGGACACTGCCGGGTGACTGGGTGCACACTGCCAGCTGCCTAAAGGGTACAGATATTTTCCCACACAGGCAGTGGGGTGGGCACTTATGACCAAGCACCCATGGAGCCTGCATCTGCACCAACAACCAAAAAAGCAAGACAGAAACCAGCCTCATACCAGAGGCCTCCCTCCTATGGCAAGACTCACCCGAACTTAGAAGGACTGGAAGTTGAAGGCAGAACCCTATGTGGAGGACTAGATCGACTCTTCTACAATTGAGTAGAATGGAGCTCCAGGTCAATTTCAGTTCAATTTCATAAAAATAAAAATTTATTATACACCTAATTCAGTGATTATATAATTTGCACTAAAATCCCTTCACTCCCTAATACCCCAATTCACTGTTAGATTTGAAAGAGGGGTTATTTGACCATTGCTGGGTGATAAACAGGTATTTACTAACTGTGATTGTAATATAAGCAATGAAAATAAAAGTCATTCTGATTATTAACATGTTGGACATGTTTGGCCAGTGCTTTGAGAAGCCAAGTTCATCATGAACAGTATCCTTGTACCCCAGGCACATTCTAGCATCTTGGGTCTGAAAGTAATGGCATACTCAACAGGACCAGGGAGACGCGGTGGCCAGAGAAAAGAAGTGACTGAAAAGAGAGGATCAGTGACTCAAAGCTTGGTGGAAGACATGACCATGATTCTCCATCACTCATATCATGGCTGTCTTCCCAGCATGCATGGAGGTAGTCAGAAGCCAACTGGTTTCACACCACCATTGGATCTCCTTTGCGCATCGGGGCCAGATTTAACTTCTTTTGTTGTTGTTTCTTTGTTAGTTTGTTCAACACAGTTGCTACTGAGCCCCTCACCCCACTTCAGAGCCCATTTGTGGATCTCTATCGCTTAGCACTGTAGTCCTTGCTTCTTAGCAAAACCCTAGTAAGTAAAACAGATAAAGGAAGAGCTCTTCGCCTAGTTTACTGTCCTTCCATATTGGTTAGGATTATGTTGGCTGTAAGAGGAACTCAACAAAACACACAGAAAGAATTTTATTTCTTGCTAACACAAAAGAAATCCATGATAGTTATTGCACAACTAGTCTGGCACTCTGCATGGTCAGGGACCCAAGTTACTCCTATTGCCCTGCCATGAATGGCTTCCACTATCACTCCAGGTCAAAGAGCTGCATCCAACCAGCTAGAAGTGATGGATAAGTTTTTTGGGAAAAATCCCAAAATCCTTTTTCCTGATATTCAGATTTCTCATAATGTAAACCCAACTTCCCTTTCCAGCTTCCCTTCTCCTGTGGCCTCTCATCTCCCAGGGCTATCGTGAGCCTCCTTGTGCCTATGTAAAGTTTTCTCAGTACCCACTTATACACCCATACTTGCCCCCATCTGTCTCCTTCTGCCCTCTTATTCTAGAATGGCATTGTCCCATTTCCTCTCCAAATCCTACCTGTCCTTTATGGAAGCATAACAGGCATTCCACAAAGTCTCTTCACATCCCTGGAAACAAGATAGAGAAATGGAAGCTAGATGATGATTAAATTAGGTGCATTTCTAATGTTTAATGTGCCAGACCCAAGGAAGGCAGAATAATGCACGTCTGGCTACACAGAGGACAGTCTCCGACGGTGGAACATAGGTCTCTATTTATCTTCATCAAGTCAATTCACCTTGTTGTCATTGACACCAGTAAGAACCCTAGTGACATTGTGATGAAAACTGCAGATAACACAAGGCATGAAAGAAAAGGGCATGGGTTCCTTGAATATTTAGGAGCTCTGATTCCATCAAGACAAAATTGAATAGGAATAAATGCAATGTCCTGCATTTGGCTCTAATAGGTCAAGGGCACAGGTCCAGAGGTTGGCGAGCATGTGTAAAAAACTTTCGGTTTCTACTCATAGCAAGCTCACTGAAAGCTATCTAAAAGGATCGTTCAGTCTTACTTTGAATTAATAAAAACATGATGTCCAGAAAAAGAGAGGGAAGAAGCTAGCACTGTTTTGATCTGATCAGACCAGATCTATGACAGGCTGCATCAGTGGCCCTGTTTCTTCAGCCTGCCATCATGTACAGCCTCCTGCATGTCACTTTAAAGGCTCTCCCACAGAAGAGTCAGAGTCCTCTCCCCTTCTGGCTTTAGGTTTGGCCCTGTGACTTACGTTAGCAGGCTTGATGTGACCAAAAAAAATTTAAACACTTGTACAATTGGACTTGCTTTCTTTTGCATCTGCCATCCTCCTGAAAACATTCTGAGGCTAGCCCACTTGCCCTGGAAGATGAGAGACACATAATGCAGATGTAATGGCCACAGACAAACCCAGCCTAGATCAAATGACCTCAGAAATGTAAAGGAATCTGGTCAAGATCAGCAGAATTGCCTAGCTGAGCCCAGCCTGGATGAGCTGGCCTCTAGCTGGTCCAGGACTTCACGAGTTAGAAAATGATTATTGCTGCACTCCCCTAGGATTTTTGTGGTTGGTTGTTACACAGCACTAGCTAACTGAAACAAGAACCATGTGCAATTCTGACAGTCACAACTGAAGAGAGACATTGAAAAACTACAATGCATCTAAAAGAGGCAATGCCAGCCTCAAGGACATCACAAGGCCACAAGATACAGGGAACAGTTGACACTAATATAACATGCTAAAAAGAGGGAAAGACTCGTGGAGAATATGAACATGTTTTCCAAATATGAGAAAAACTGTCATACAAAAGAGTAGTTAGATTCTCCTATGATCCTAACATTTACCTCAAAGTTCACATTAAAACTTAATGGCCAGCAAGGCATGTAATCCCAACACTCGAGAGGCTGAGGCAGGAGGATCACTGTAAGCATGAGGCTAGCATGGACTACATAGTGAGTTCAAGACCAACCTGCACTATATAGCAGGACACTATCTCAAAAAAAAAAAAAACACTTAATGGCCAATGTTGGGGCAGGGGGCTCATCAAACTGTAGTCTGCTTGTGGTGGTTGGTGACTTTGTTCTTTGCTTGTTGTGTTTTTCTGTTTCCAATAATACACACAAGGTTTTTTTTTAAAAGAGGTGAAGGCTTTAAGAAATAATTTCTTGAGGGCACTTATGAAAGGATTTGAGCAAGTGAGTTTGCTCTCCTTTGCTTTTCAGCCAGAAAGTCCACCCAGACACCAAATGCTGGCACCTTGATCCTGGACTTCCCAGCCTCCAGAATTGTGAGCAATCAATTTCTATTGTTTATAAATTTATAAATTATAAATTTTCTATTGTTTATAAAGTCTCGGATATTTTGTTAGAGCAGTACAAGTAGACTAAGACAAATTTCCTCTTCCCAACACTGGGAGTTCTAAAACCTACTGAGAGTAATTACACAGGTGGATTCTACCTTTTGAGCTATGTGAGACTGAGACAAGAGTTCAAATGTTGTGGGTTCTTTGCTACAGATATTAAAGTAGAGGCAATAAGCCCTCCTGGGCCAGTTTGCTGTGGAGGACACCTAACAGCAGAGATGTTCTCTGAGGCTCCTTCCAACTTTGAAATACTTTTCAAGACTACCTGCCCCACAAACACATGTACTTCAATGCTGGCCTCCCCAAAGTGTTCATTGCTGGCTCATCTTCCTGCAGGTCCCTGGCTTCCTGCCTCTGCTATACAGCACCTGGCCCGGCCCCCTCTGGGACTGTGGCAGCTCCTCAGCAGCACCCTCCCCATGGCTGCAGCTGAGATCTACATTCTCCTTTTGCTGAGGAAGACAGCAGGCTGCTCACCACACTAGGTTCCCCATCCAGAACAGCTCCTGTGATTTTCCCAGAGCCACCAGAGGAAACCCCAATTTTGTGCAAGCTCTTGTCCCCACCAGCAATGGTATGACAAGCTCTCTTTCAACATCACACCCTGCCCTTGGTCAGCTGGCCCCTCGAGCAGATACTCCTTCCCCAGTCAAAGCCTGGCTAAGAAAGACTTGCTTTTTTGTTTTCCTTTTGTTCCCCAGTGCTTCAGTGGAACCCAGGGCCTTGCGAAGGCTCAGAAAGTCATCGGCCACTGAGCTGCACCCCCAGCCCTAAAAATGACTAATATTAGTGACCTGTAACTTAGCAGGAACTGGAGCCCACATCCTATCCCATTGCCCAGTGCCCTTATCTGAGTACTGTGTCTCACCTTGGAATGAAGCACAGTGGTTCTTGCATCTGGGGTGAAGAATTTAAGATAGGCCTGTTTTTCTCCCTTGGGAATCAGCCTGACTTAGGCTCCTCTAGCCTCCACCTTTACTTTCATAAGTAAGGATTTAAATAGAGTGGGACACTCCTCGTGTGACTTAGGGCCTCTGACACCAGCCCAAACAGGCAGCTGAAAACAGAAATATTAGTCAACAATCTGATATTTTGAAGTAATCCTACCTACTTAGTGGTAGGTAGAAATAGTCTTCAGCCTGGGTCTTATAAAAGGTCATTTTTTAAAGTCTGCTAACAGCTAAGCAAAATCAGGGTAGGGAGACAGACACCATGCCCCAAATTAGCAGCACAGCTCCTGTCAAGCTCCTGTGAGAAGCAAAGCCCAGTGGTCTCAGCAAGTGTGTGGCCCCAGCTTGTCAGAGCTATTGATTGACTGCTCGCAATATTGCAGGTGATTTAAAGAGTTCCCCGCCACCTTGTTTGTTTAATGTCACCTCCATATGAGAATGTCAGCCTCTGACATGTTTGACTTCTCCACAGGACAAATGCCAAGGCACGTGCGGTTGTCCCACCGACACAGATTTTTCCTTCCTCTCCATAACAACGATGATGACAATTTCAAAATGCTTTATTTAAAGGAAGCACTAACTAATTCTTTCTCCTCTCTTGATCGGTAGCCTAACATGACTCTGGCATGGGGCCAAGGAAGCCTATCCTGTTCATTTTTCTTCTCTATACTTTTAAAACCTTCCAACTCCATGTCACATTCAGTGGTACTCTGAGCTGCTGCTTTACAAGCACCAAGCAAGCGTGAGGTCGGAGGGGGCAGGGCTCGAGCTCAGAGAGGGACCAGAGACTGTCTGGGGCCAGAGGCCAAACTTGGCCGGCTCAAGACAAACACGCACTCCAGATAAAAAGAGGAGAGAAGGAGGAACAGCCAGAGATGGCAGAAACAAGAGAGCTGGGAAATAAACAGCACAAAAGGCTAGACGACCACGAATCAGTGCTACAGAGAGAGAGTGGGGGATGGGAAATGCGGGCTGAGGAGAAGAAGCAGGAAGGAGGTTGAGACGAGCAGAAGGGAGGGAAAAGGACAGAAGAGGAGAAAGATAGGGAAATAGGAAGCCAGCAGGGCACAGGGAAGAGTCTGGAAGACAAAGAAAAGAAAGAAGGAAGGATATGAGGGAGAAAATAGAGGCAGAGAGAGAAGAGAGGAGTAGAGAAGTGGAAGTAGCATAAGTACTTTGTGCCTGCTGGGGTTTGAATGTCTCCTCCAAAATTCATGTTGGAATTTAGTTGCCACTGTAACAGTATCAAAAGGTGGCAGAAGGCCACATGAGCACGCCAGAGACTGAGAGGAGATGAAGCCAAGCTTATCCTTATAACAAATTCAATCTCGAGATAACTAACCCAGTCCCATGATAATATCATTAATCCATTAACAAGTGTGGAGCCCTAGTGGCCTGTATTAGTCAGCTTTCCAATGGTGGGACAAAATAACAGACACCTGCAACTTAAAGGAGGAGAGGTTAATTTGGCTCATAGTTTCAGAGAATTCAGTCCATAGTCAGCTGACTTCAAGGCAGAAACATCTTGACAGAAGGGTGTAGTAGAGGAAAGCTGCTTAATTTATGACAGCCAGGAAGCAGAGAGAACTGGAAGAGAGACTCTAAAGAAGGAGCCAGGGACCAGATATAATCCCCAAAGGCACACCCCCATAACCCACCCAGACACACCTACAAGGGTGCTTTACTAATCTCCTAGGTGTCTCTTAAGCCAATCAAGTTGACAATAAAGATTAACCATCAAATGGCATAATCACTTCTTAGAAGTTCCACCATGTTATGAGACAGTACAAAGTTCAGCTGGCAGTGACATGTTCTGGGACTTTCCAGTCTCCAGAACTATGAGCCAAATAATCTCTTCTTTATAAATTACCCACTCTGTGACATTTTGTTATAGCCCCAGATAACAGACTAAGACATTACCCCAAAATGCCAGCCAGACATGACTGATTTTTTTCTGACAAAGAAAAGAAACCCTCCAACCACAACCTAGTCTGGTTTGGTGTTTTGTGGCTGTTGCTGTTGCTGCTTGGGGTCTTTGGGGGGGAGGGGGGTACCGGGGATCGAACTCAGGACCTTGCACTTTCTAGTCAGGTGACAGAACCACTGAGCTAAATCCCCGGCCCTGTTCGGAGTTTTTTGAGACAGTCTCCCTATGTAGTTCAGGCTGACCCTGAACTCACTATGTAGCCTTAGTGAGCCTCAAACTCACAGCAATCCTCCTGCCTCAGCCTCCCAAGTGCTGGGATTACAGGTGTGTGCCACCATGCCCAGTTTAGCCTAGTTTGCTGTTGAAACATCATACATTTTGGCATTTTTAGAGCAAATGTTGGAAGAAATTAAGCTCAGTTTTAAATTGAAGAGGGTTTTTGTTTTCTAAAGTAATATGTTCACACCTTGGTATAAAACAAAACAAGATCTTTGTTTCTAGACCAATAATGGGAAGGCAAGGGTAAGGGCAGGGGTAAGGAGAGGGATTTCATTTCCCAGAGAACATCTGGCAATGTCTGGAGACATTTTGGGTTGTAACAATTGGGGAGAGGAGTGACTACCACCATCCAAGAGTTAAAGGCCAGGATGGTAGTAAACAACCTATAATGCTCAGTCTAGAACCCCACACCAAAGAATTATCTGGCCCAAAATGCTAACCGGAAGTTGAGAATGTATCAGCTGGCAGGAGTAGCAACCCCAGGACCTACTGAGAAAGGTAGATTCTTGGTCTCAGCCCAGATCTGTGGAATCAGAAATTTTGAGGTGAGGCCCTGTATTCTGCTTTAAGCAGCCCTGCACAGGATTCAAAAGCACACTCAAGTGTGAGAAACCATGATCTGGACCTCCACAGTCCAGTGGCCCAGCCACTATTACATAGCTATTTAATTAAAACCAAATATTAAGATTTCAGTTTCTCCATCTCACAAGGTGATTTCAAGTGCTCGGTAGCCACACATGATCCGTGATGATCATATTGTGAACAGCAGACACAGACCATGTCTATGACCCTACAACATCCTAGAGCTTTGTTCACCAAGGCTTTGTTATAAACGGAAAGAGCCAACAAACACATGGGTTGAGGATGCTTTCCCATCGCACTACCTCTACACAGAAGCATCCTGAGGCTGAGCTATGGGAAAGACAGGACCATGTTGTGCGTATGATAGGACACCAGGCCAAGGTCAGGAGGACAAGATGGGGATTTTGGCATCAGATTTATGGATGAGTGGCACTATCGTGTGGAGATTTGGAGACAAGTTACCAGAATTTCTATTCTTTTGTGTCATAGATTCCTTTGGCAGTGTGGCCCACTGTCTTAGTCCATTTTCTGTTGCCGGAATAGAATACCTGAGGATTGGTGACATAGAAAGGAAAAAGGCTTATTTTGGCTCATGGTTCTGGAGCCTGGGAGGTCCAAGGGTATTGTGGCAAAGTCTGAAGAGGGAGTCCAAACATGGTAGGAGCTAGCAGGGCAGTGACCATGTGTGAGAAAGACAAAAACATGAGGGCATCCTCTGTAACCACTCCTTCTCATGGGAAAGATGTGAACCCCTCTTAACGACCCATCACCTCTTCAAGGCCCCACCTCCCAATACTGCCACGGTGGTAATGAAATTTCAACACAAATTACAGAGGAGACAAACCATATTCCAACCACAGCACCCATGGGCTGCTTTGCAGAAGAAGGCTTGTAAATGCACAAACCAAATGAAATTACAAAGAAAACCAGTTACACTGAAATGTAGTTATTAACATAAAAAAAGTTGTGATATTATGCGTTTCTTTATTAACACAGTAATTAATAAGATAGAGTGGCAGATCTAATAATCACTGTAATTTCAAAGAAGTGATAAGTGAAAATGATATTTTGAGATCTGCATAACAACGGTAATATGATATGAACTACCTGCGATTTCTATTGGAGACAAGGTCTCTGGTACTGCTAATACTTCCATGGTTTGTTGCCTGCATTCATGATTGAAGGAAATTCTAAATCTCATTAGAAAGTGAGTGAAATAAAGAAATATTTTTTTAACCACCCAAGTTTACAGCTCGATCTATGTGGAGCCCCTAGAGAAATGGCTCCACTGTTGCCCAAGGGAGAGATCCTCCTCATCCCACTGGTGGATGGTGAGCACAGAGAGGAGACGGGATCACAAGGGAAAGGCTAGGAGGCAGGCCTGGAAATGGCAGGGTGCATAGCACCTGTGCCCTCACTCCACTGGCCAGAACCATCCCAAAGTGCCGACTTGGATGGTAACCTTCAGTGTCCGGCACACCCAGCTACCTCAACCCCCAATGATGAAACAAGAAAATGGATATGAGAGCATTTGTGCTGGAAAAGGGGTTTGCAGTGCTGAAGGCAGAAGTATCCTGAGCCCTGGACACAAAGCCATAGAGGCCGTACCTCCTCCAGCAGAGCTGGGGAGACAAACACCAGCCCTCGGACAGGGGTCTAAGGGCATCTCCAAGACTTGAGATCCCCACTTTAACACCAAGAATATGTCTGCCCATTTCCACAGCAGACTACCTTCTCAGCCCTCCTCTCACCCCAGAAAAACCCAGGAAAGTTCCGAGAGTGCAGGCGCCCCCTCCCTCGGTCATTCACATGGAGGCCTGGCAGGCCCCCAGGAGGGAGGTAACAAAATCAAAAATAGCCTCTCCTCCAAGGAAAAAAAAATTAAAAATAGATTCCAACCCACATGAAAATTTGGGTGGAAAGAAAGGAAAGGAAAACAAAATGAATCATCTTTATGTGTTTTGCTGAGCGAGAGCCCGTTGCCATGGCTACGGGGCCCTGTGTGCTGGCCTGGTCTTTTCCAGCAAGTTCAAGGCCCGCCAAGGAGCCAGTGGGGGCAGTCCCATCCCCAATATGTTATAGCCATCGGATCTATGATCTCCCAACACAGTTGCTGCCACTGAGCAGGCTGTATTAATGACTGTCACAGTTAATTTAGTGTTTCCTTCCATTGTGATCTGTCTATCACTATAATTGAGCAAACGAGAGAACTTGTCTGAGTCTCCTGGGAGTTTAGGGAAATCTTGCCTGGTTTTGCAATCTAGACAGTCAGGGGAGGTTATGCGAACTTGTGGGGGAATAGGGTCTTAAATCACAGACTCGGAAAGCCTGCTTTCCAGCCGGCATCAGCTGCCTGCCTTCCTGGTGGGCTTGCTGTGCACATGAAAGCCCTCAAGAAAGCAAGAAAAGAAGCTCAGCGAGGTCCCATGACCTCCCACGGCCTCCTCCTCGATGGCTGTGCAACAACGCCAGTACTGGGGTCTGATTCTACGACAGGTGAGCCGCTTGAGAGACAGTGCCCCAGATTCAGAAGGGCTGAGTTCACGGGGTCCCCTTCTCAGAACTGGAGTTTAGGACCTTACCCTAAACTGGAAAAGACAGCTTAGGGCTTTGGTGAAACCTCTTGTCTCACATGCACTTTTCTAAAACAGCAGTGTTTTGCCTTTAAGAAAATCCAATATATTGGAAACTCAGACTTACTAAATAAACACAGTGAAAGGGGGAGGAAGGGAAGACTCGCATTATAAGGAATTCTTCACTTCAAAATAATTGACCTGGTAATGTTTCACATAGGAAGCTAAAAAGACATGTCTATTAAATGCTATATCTGAGTTTAGACCTTATACCACAGGGAGGGACGATGCTATTGGAAACATTGTTGGGACAACTGACAAAATTGGTCTATGAATTGGAGATAAAAATAAAATACTGTATTGATGATAAATTTACTTAAATTGGTAACTATATTTTTGGCAACTGTATTGTGATTATGTAAGATAATAATCTTAGGAAATATTGAAGTATCTCAGAATAAAGGGGCATGATATACACAACTTCTACGGTCTGAAGGTACGGCCCACACCCAATTCATATGTTGAAACCCTACCACTCAATGTGATAGTATTAGGTGGTGGGGCTTTGTGGAGGTGATGAGACCATGAGGGTGGACGCCCCAGGAATGGGAATAGTGCCCTTGCAAAAGAGACCCCAGCAGGCTAGCTTGTCCTTTCTGCCACATGAGAACATAGCTAGAAAGTGCTGTCTGTGAACTAGAAAACAGGTCCTCACAAACACCAAATCTGCCAGCACCTTCATCTTGGACTTTCCAACCTCCAGAACTATGAGAAATACATTTCAGTTATTTATAAACCACCCAGTCCATGGTATTGGAAGACTAAGACAGTAGAAATCACATTGTTAAAATTAAAAGAGTACCCTCAAACAGTATAGAAAAAATACATACATGGTTGTCCCTTGGTATCTGCAGGGGGCTTGTTCCGGGACTCCCCAGAGATACTGAAATCCATGGCTGCTCCTGTCTTTTATATAAAATGGCTTAGTATTTGTATATAACCTGTGCAATTCCTCCTGCATACTTTAAATTATCTCTAGATGACTCATAACACCTAATACAATGTAAATGTTATGTAAATAGTTGCCATGCTATTCTGTTTGGGGAATAGTGACAAGAAAAAATAAGTCCCTACATGTTCAATTCTGACACAACCATCCTAGGCCTAACTACATTTTCAATTGGCAATTGGTAGACTCCACAGATACAGAAGCCCTGGATACAAAGGGCTGGCTATACGAGTATTTACACATGTGTGGATGTGGATGGATACAGACAAATGATAAAGTGCACAAATGATAAAGCAAATGGAATGAAGTGCAAAATGTTAAAAAATTAAGGCAATATGAAGAAAGCACTTCCTATCAAGAGTCTGTCCCTGACTCCTCCTACCAATCGTGTTCAGCAGAAATGATACTGTGTGACTTCCAAGCTGAGTTTCAGCTTCTGCCTGGCTCCCTCTGGGAACACTAACTCTTGAAACCCAGTCACCATGCTGTGAGGAAGCCCAGACTACATGGAGGAAGAGGCCACAGCCAGCAAGGGTCTCAGGCACCCCATCCCTCAGCCTTTGAGTCTCCCCACAGAGGCTGCAGATATCCTGAAGCAAGGAAAATCCATTTCCACCATACTCTGTCCAAATTCCTGACCCGTAGAATCTGGGAGCACTTGTGAAAGGGTTTCAGGCCACTACATTTGAAGATGATTTATTTTGAAGCCCTGGTACCTAGAACATCCAGAGTGTGGCCAAGGTTTCCTGAAAGAGGGCAGCAGCTGCAATGAATGCATGCTAGGGCCTGGGGTTGGGGCCCAAGCAATAGCCACTTGTCACCAGCCTCTAGTACACTGTGGGACACATGCCAGCTGCTATCCCACTGTGAGCTTAGCATTTAGCAGCTGGTAGATGGTTCTCAATAGGGTTTTCTAGAATTAGCAGTGGCTTGGGGTAACTTTGTAGAGGATCAAATAAAATATAGAGCAGATTTAAAAGCACAAAGTTTGACATTAAATAAGTGTTAAAATATGTGTCATCTCTACTGTCTTTCAACTCTAGAGAACACCAATCATGACAATAATTAATATAATGGCTTAATTTATTGCCAGTTTTCCTCAGGATCATATTTATTTTATTATTTTAAAATGTCTGAATCACCCAGGCAGGCTGGCTATGATAAAAGATTTTGGAGAATATATTACCATAGCAAAGAGAAAGGGAGAGAGAGAGAGAGAAAGAGAGAGAGAGAGAGAGAGAGAGAGAGAGAGAGAGAAGACGGGAAGGGAAGGGTGAGTAAACATAAGCTAACACAGTTTATAAGATTAGTAACATAAAGAAAAACTGACTGTCGGTATCCTTGAAAAATAAATTCACTCTAGGCAATCTTGGGGGTGAGGTCAATTTTTAAAAACAGAAGAAACCAAGTGCTGGGCAACTAAAGCAGTCAGGCAGCACATTCTAATGAACTGGTTGCCAGTCTCCTGACCCAGTTTGCATTTACTAAAACCCCTGACAATGCCCGAAGGAAGAATCAGTCTTGTTGGCCTTACCAGCTTCAATAGTGTGGGGCAGGGAGTGGCATGCGCAGTCACCCACAAGCACACATTCTCTCCGCACCCTGCTCTGGGAAGAGCATATGCCCTCTTCTTGGACTAAATGTTCTTTTTCATCCCTACTAAAGCAAGCCACAGTGCTGGGGTGGAGAGAGGAGCACAGAAAACGGGCAAATCTAGAAAGCCAGGATGATGGAAAGAGCCATCTTTCCAAGTGACCAACCTCCAGAGTGGGAGAGGGAGGGAAAAGGAAAATGCTGGGAACTGTCACTGGGATGTTCCTCCATTCCCGAGAGTCATTTTTTGAAAATTCTTATGACAAGCATAAGAAGGAGATCTTTGTAATCCCCAGATTACAGATGACAAAACAGAAGCTCTGGGTTTAATTTCCCAAGACCACAAAAGGTAGAAAGCAGTCACAATCAGATATCAATAACTAATATTGTTCGAGTCCTTCTTCACCGTGATCCCAGGAAGTGTTTCTAACAACTTAACTTACATTATGTAGGTATCATCATTTGCAATTCAGAGATAGAAGAGTGAAGCTAAGAGGGATCACTGGTCCAAAGTCTTAAAGCTGCCCCCTAGCTAGGTGCTGTGGTGCACTCTGGGAGGCCGAGGCAGGAGGATCAAAAGTTCAAACCCAGCCTGGACAACTTAGCATCTTAGTGAGACCCTGTCTCAAATTTTTTATTTTTCTTTTAAATTTAAAATGATGGTATGGGGTGGGGGATTTAGCTCAGTGGCACCACGCCTGTGTTGCAAGTGTAAGGTCCTGAGTTCAATCCCCGGTACCAAAAAAATAAAATACAATGGTGGGATGTAGCTCAGTGTGAAGTTCATGCATTCAATCCCCTGTACACCATTCCCCTCGAAAAATAATAGCTACCCCTTGCATTCCCCCCAGATTCTCCCTGGGTCAGCACAAGAAATGGGAGGGGACTGCACCAGGGCTGTAGCTGAGGCTGTGGGTGGGTGGCCAGAGGAGTAGCTGGGCAAGGTATCTGGTGGGAGGCCAGTACTAATGGGTATAGTGCAGAGTGCCCCCTGAGACCCACACAGAGAGAAAACAAGCCAAAGCACAGTCTCTGTGGATGGTGGGCCCAGGGATTCACAGCCTAATGAACTAGATCATGAAAGCTCATTTGCGTGTTCGATAGCTCCTGCCATTTGCTCAGGTTCACTTAGGGCGAAAAGAACAGGGAAGCTGGGAGAAGGCTCATTTTTCCAGCTTTCAAAACCTGGGAAGATTGATGGGGAGAGAAATCCCAGAGGGCCCCCAGGGAGGCAGGCGTGGCTCAGGACGGCTGAGAGTAGGGAGCCCCGAGGGTCAGCACCAACAACTCGATGGATGGCCTCGGCCAGCCATAACCAGCACTGCCACCTGCGCCTGCGTGGAGCGGGCTGCTCTGCCGACTGTTCATAATTTAATTTAGTGAAGAAGTAGCTACATATAGTCTCCCATGATCTCCCAGCAGGATTACACTATAGGACCCCACAGAACAGCACATCTGAAACGATCTGTGGTGAAGGACCAGTTGTTTCTGATTTTTTTGTTTCTCCAATCTGTCATAGAGAAATCTTTGGTAAAATATAACCCAGAATTACTAGAGGGAAAATGAAATTTTAAAATCCCAAAGTTTTAGTGGTCTTTGGATTCAACAGACTAAAAATGACTCTGAAATATTGTTACAGAAGTTCTTAAATTCGTATTCTCAATTTCTGTACTACCTTGTCACTCGTAGGTAGCAAACTGTCGCCAAACCAACCCTCGTCTATGGACCACTCTCTGAGTAATGCTGCCGCAGAGAACTCTGGGATGAACTCTGAGAACCTCCCAGCTGCAGCTAGTTAGCCAGGCTAGGCAAGGATGGCTTCAAGATGAAACATCCTTGCTGAGTTAGGAGTGTAGTGAAGTGGTAGAGCATTTGTAGCATGAACAAGGCCCTGGGTTCCATCGCAAGTGCTGCGAGCAACAAAAAAAGATCCCCTTGAAGAGGACATCCCTGGCAACAGGTTTGTCAGGACAGGAATACATGAGTGTAACAGAACTACATGAGTGTTGTTGAGTACAACAGTGAAATGTTGGTGCATGGCACACTCTTACTCTTGAGAAACAGAGCTAGGACACTAGTACAACTGGTCTTCCTTAAATGGGAAAGCCAAGGCTCAGAGTAGGAATGGGAGCTTCTTAAATTCACAAAGAGTTTGTAAGCCCCAGGTTTTCCGCCAACCTGCTAAGTCTACTTCCCAATTCTCATGAGAGGATGCCATTGTCTCCAGGGAGGTGCCCCAAAGGGACACGTTCTCCTGTCAGGGCTTCCTCTTCTCTGTGGTTGCTGATGGCCTCAATAGGCATGACTCGGATTCCTCCTAACTCTTACCTGCCTCCTCACCTTCTTTTCTATAATGAAGGGGAGAGCTGAACAGGATGCCCAGGTCAGAGAAACTCTTCTTGTTGGCAACAGCAACCAAGAGGTCCATCTCAGATAGTTCCTCTCGCCCACTGGCAAATGGCACCTTCTGGAATTGAGAGGGTTCCAGAGCCACTGAGATCTGGACTCCCAAGCTTTTACTCCCACACCCACCATCTAAGCCTGTTTTCCTTATCACACTCAGAATGGAAGGGTCTGTGTGACTGTCTTTCTTGACTAAGCCATTCACAAGCCCATGATCTAGAGCCAGTGGTGGCAAACCTATGGCACATGTGCCACAGCCAGCTGTTTATTATCATGGAAAGCTCTAAAAGGTTCAACATCACTGAAGCCATCCCAGGGCCCAGAAGCTGCCAGCAACAGAAAACCCTGCTACGACCAGTTCTATCTTTGCCAGCAGATGTCACTGTAGCCTGACCTCAGGTTGCCAAAAAGGAGCCGCTAATTTGGATTTTGAAATTGTAAGAGAACCACGGACCAAAAGGCACCCAGAAGACACATTCCTTGCATGCTTTTTCTATGTACCAAACTTGCTGATTGTTGGAAAGGTGCTTGATAGATCTCTGCTTTACCATCTATAAAATGGGCACTTTCGCCACATACCCTCTCTTTCCTATAAGGAAGCATTGGGATTCTAGATTCCCCTCCCCACGGGACCTCAGTTATTTCCTTAAGCAGAGGATAAAGTTAGAGTATCCCAATGATAATTTGGCTTAACACGTACCCAGAACCACCTCTACCTATTCCCGTTTCCATAGTAACAGAAAGGTCCAACAAAAAAAAAAAACTCTAACAAAGTGAGACACCTAAGAGGCATAAACAAAATATGTGATGGTGTGGGAGGCTGTAAAGTTTTTATTGCACCTGTTTGGGAAGACCTGCATAATTCAATCGTGCTCCTGGCATTTGCAAGGGAAGCAATCACCCCAAAGTTGTGGCAATAAAGCCTTTATAGCCCCCCATGCTGGCACTCCTGCTTTCTAGGTACAAAGCCCCAGTTTGATAAACTTCCTCTTCTCACATTTGCATAATGGAAATGGACGAGATTTTAAAGCCAGGCTGTTGGGAGGCATAACTCGAAGCTTTCTTGGAAGTGAATCACAAGCTCGCCTGGGTGGAGGTGGCTGGGAGAGGCACCAAACTCTGCCAGCGGGACTGCCGGGTGGGGTAGGGGTTGCCAGGAAGCATTCTTTGTGTTCCCTCAGACTCGGGCCAGGCCAGGCTCTAGTTAAAGGTCACTGGACTCATGGGTCCAAGAATCTCAATGTCGAAATGCCCTCTTGGTGAGCACACTGGCAGAGAGGGCAAGTTTGGGGCAGAAAGGATGTTTCTGACCCAAGTTCACATCTGATGTGCTTTCCCTTCAGACCCTCCATGTCCCTGGCACCCTCCACTCTCCAGTACCTTCTCCTTCTGTCTGCAACCCACTGCCCACCGTTCCTACCATTCGTTGCAGAGCACAGCCCTTGCGGGCGGACAGCATAGCAGTGGCAGCGCTGGGCACCTCCCCCTCTGGGCAGATTACCGCAGCCCTGCCGGCACTCAGTGGTAAAAGTTTGAACTCGTCTGCAGAGTTTAATCAAATGCTAATTCCGTGTGGTGAAAGAATTTGCTGGAATCTGCAAGGGGGCTCCTGGCAGCAAGAAAATGCGTTGATTCACTCCCAAATCTGCTTTGCCCAAGCCGGGTGCGATTTAGACCGTAAAGCTGCATTAAATCACAAAGTGCTGTGTGGATCACACAGCCATCCTTTGTGTCGTTAATGAAGGGAAAAACAGGGCTTTATTCTGAAGCTTTGTGTATAATCAGATGCCATGTTGTAAAGCTCTGGAAAACACACCAGAAATCATAATTGGGAGGAAATAAAAGGGTTAGTCCAAAACAGCATATGATTTAAATAAGAAGGAAAAAGAAACTGCCCCCAAGATTTGTGCATTTCAAGAATCAACTTTTAATTCATTCACAGGGAGATTACACTAGGGGAGGAGCGGCCTTTAAACTAGTATGAAAAGCTAGTTTAGATGTAAATGAGAGATAATGGGCTTTCACCAGGAAATAAGCAAGGGAGCCAAGTTTGTACCCAGCACAGGGGAGGGGGCATCTTGGCCAGCAGGGCCTGAAGGCCTCTGGACCTCGATGTTGCTGCGGAGAACTCAGAGGTTTACAGCTTGGAGGAGGAGGGTAGGTTTTGTGGCCCAGGGTTTGGTCACCCTTAGAGGAAGAAGGAAAGATGCTGGTTGCCTGTGGTGGTCCCCAGGGGTCCCAGGGCTTGGCTGAGTTGGGGGAATGGGGCCTTGATTGTTGCTTTAGCACAGAAACTCTCCTTGGTGTGAACATTTTGAGATCCCTAAGGAAAGGGGTTGGGGTCTTTAGGCTTGTCTTACAGCTGGAGTTAAGGAGTGCTGCGTCCAGCCCTCCCCAGCCCTAATTCACTAATGATTTGCTTATTAGTTCGGATCAGGGAGCCAGCTTCTGGAGAGATGTGAATTGGCATTGATTTAATCCTCTTCCCAGCACGCTCTCCTGGCCCGGGTGGGGGTGGGCGGGCGGGGATGGGGGGCTGCCAGCCCGTTCAAGAACAAGTTGCCACTTCTCCTGCCTGGCTTTGTCTGTTTCCTGTACCATCTGCTCCCAGGCAGAGGAGCCCCGGATGAAGGAGCTGAGCCCAAGAGCCCAAGCCTGCCATCCAGACCTGCCTAACACTGGATGATGTCAACGCTGAGCTCAGTGGCCTCCTGGGGAAATACAGGGTGTGGCTAAGAAGCTGCAGAAGGTCCCTCAGCTCTAGTGTCTCTCAGTAGCTGGAGAGGGGCCTCTAGGACATTTGGGTGGCATAATTCTAGCCACCATTTTCTCAGTATTCTGTGAGCCAGGTGCTGCTCCATGTATGATATCACTTAAACCACACACAGGCTTCTCCCATAGATACTGTCATTGCATACGGGAGGAAGCTGAGCCTCGGAGAGGTTACATAGCCTGCCCAAGGTCACACAGGTAAACACTGGAACCCAAGCTGTGTAATTCAAGTCTTCAATCTTCACCACCTTGCTATGTGGCTTTTTCTGAGCTGTTTCAGGTGGGGCATGCTATCTTCTCATCTGATTATCCCCTTGTCAGCTAACATCAAAGCATTTTTCTCTGTCCTTTAACTAGGTGATTTGGCAAAGGGGGGGATGCTGGGGCTATTTTGAAAGCCAGGGCCTTGTGAATCCTGAGCACACACTCTACCATTGGGCTACAGTGGTAGTCAAGGACATAACGTTTGAAAACATACTGCCCATGGCCATCTCAATGACTGGGTGCCATTTTCTGAGCATAACAAGAAGCCCGACCCAGTGTTTGTTCCACCCTGAGTAGCCTAATGATAGTCCCACCTGCATACCTGTGTTCAGGTGGCGTCATACACTGCCCATCCTGTCCTTCTCTGCCTACCAAAGTCTATCATACCCCCAAGGCTTAATGTACTCAGCGGCAAGCTGATAGTCAACTTGTACTTCTCTACATCTCGGAACATAGTAAGCCCTTGAAAAATAATTCCCAGCTGACTAATGAAGAAAACATGGGGCTTGTGGTTACTTTGGAAATCTCTCATGGTATCTTTTTCAATCTCCACAAGCCTAGCTGCTCCTCAAAAGAGATCCATTATAGATTTTACTCAGTTTCAAAATGCTAAGAGGAGTCTAAATAGACTGAGAGTTTCCAAGAAATCCCTGTGGTTAACTGGTCTTCAAGTCAGTTCCAAAAGAGTCCAACCAGCATTTATTAAACTCCTAGTGTATGCCCAGCCACAGTGCTAGGCAATGAGTACCTCAAAAATGTATAAGGTAGAGGATCTATCTTTTTACCTGGAGTGCTATAAGTGGAAGCGGCACTGTGTGCATCTCGCCAGCTCGACAGTAAACCCTGTAAATGCTGAGATCATGCCCAGGGTTGCTCGCTATTCTGTCTCCATCCCGGAGCACAGTGGAAAGCATGCTCAGAAAATGTGTTGCATACAAACATGGAAAGAATGCTGCCATGTTACCTCATTTAAACTTTACACCAGTGCAGTAAATTGAGTACACTGATTCCACTCTAATGATGAAAACAGCTTAGTGATTTTATACAAGTTTCTAGAAACCATATGGAGGGAGGGAGGTGATCAGACTCATATCTGCCTGGCTCCAAACTCATTTACCATACCCCTCACCCTGGACTCCCAGGATGCCCTCCCGAGCCAGTAGAAGATGGGGCAGAAGAGTATGAGCCAATCCTGACTAAGTCTGGGTTACCACCTTAACAACCAATTTACAGCCCAGCTTTAAAAGAATTGCTCTGAATGAACCCACCTAGCCTTTGGTTTCTAAATACCATTTCCCATCAAAAGGAACCCGCCTCCTTGGAGAAAAAGATTAAAGGAGGCTAAACAGACATGACAACTAAATGCAATATTGATCCCAGATTGGATTCTGGATCAGGAAGAGAACATGCTACAAAGTACAGTATAGGGAACTACTGGAGGGAAACTGGAGTACAGATAATACATTAGATGATATTTTTGTATCAATACGAATTCCCTGGAAGTGCAAATGTTCCTGTGATTATGTAGGAGAGTGTTTTTGCTCTTAGGAAAATACAGGGGGAAGTGCCATGATGCTTGAAGTAAATTACTTTCAGGTGGGTTGGGGAACAGACAGATGAGCAAATATGGCAAATAATAATCCATATGACTCAAGACGTAGGGTTTATGGGTGCTCATTACACTTTTCCGTTTTTCTGAAGGTTTGAAATTTTTCAAAATAAAAATGCAAAAGGGAGAGAATTCCTCAGAAATGCCTCTGAAAATGTTGTCACCTCCACGGGGCAGGTGTAGAATGGAGGTGGGTGGCCACTGATCACACGTGTTGGGCCCAGTAAGGGCATAGCAGCTGCTGTCCATTCTTACAAGAAGCTTTTGTGGAAATCATCCATTGTTATAAATGTTTCCAAAGCTGAAAGCAAATTAACTTCTGCACAGTGTTCAATCCAGAGCTGTCCACGGGAAAGCTTGTGAGTGGTAAGCAGGGATGAATGAGGAGGGGGCAGGACTGAAGTATCCCGGCTCCACTTCAGAGACTGGAATCTGGGCCACTTATTACCTCGGGTAACACCTAAATGTCAAAAGGCAAAGACAAGCCAGAGCACAAAGCTTGCCTGTGAATACAAATGGGAATGGGCTTTAAAAATAAAGCCGGGGTTCAGGTTCCAATACTCCAAATGCCAATCAAAGGGTTCATTTATTTTTTTAAATATGTGGGGTGAGCATTGAGTTATATGTCTGAAAGCTGGCTATCCAGGAATAAGTACAGAATTATCCTGAAGATTCTGAAGTTGTCTGCCTCAGCTTTTGTTTAGTTTTGAGTTTCAGTTTGCTTCAGTTAGGTTTGGTTTGCTTTGCTTTGGTTTTTAAGAATGAAGGTGAGCTGGGGGATTTAGCTCAGTGGCGCCGCACCTGCATCACATTCCCAAGGTCCTGGAAAAAAAAAAATCAAGTGAAGAATAAAACAGAACCAGGTGCAGCTATAATAAGAGCATTCTGAGAGGCTGAGGCATGATCACAAGTTCAAGCCCAGCCTGGGCAACTTAGCAACTTAGAACTTGTTTCCAAATAAAAATTTTAAAAAGCGCTGGGGATGTAGCTCAGTGCAAAGGCCCTGGGTCCAATACCCAGTACATTAAAAAAAAAAAAAAAGGAGGGAGATCATTAATAAATTTGAAGTTTTTAAAATGAGCATACATTTATGAAATTCTCTTTCAAAATAAAAATTGTGGTGAAAGGAAATGGATTGCCCAGACATGGCCACAAAAATATCTGTCAAAGGTAAGTCTGGAGAGCAGAGATAGAAAGACTCTCTGTAATTAAGGAAAAGGAATAGGGACAGGGTGAATTTTTAAGTCTGGAATTTTGCCCTAATTGGAACAATGATTGATGACTGGATGAACTTTGATGTAAACAATTTGAGGGAGGGCCCAAACCTAGGAGGCTTTCTGAAGACAGCCTCCTTTCTAATAAAATTGCAATACATTGCCTTGGAGGCTTTTTTTTTCTTCCAGTACTGAGGATTGATCCCAGGGCCTGTACACTGAGCTGTACCCACAGGTTTTTATTTTGTATTTTGAGACAGAGCCTTGCTAACTGGCTAAGTTGCCCTGGTAGATCTCAAGCTTGTGATCTTCCTGCCTCAGCCTCCCAGAGTGCTGGAATCACAGGCATGCACCGCCAACCCAGGATGGTTTCTAATTTCTGCTGCTGAAGTTCTGGTGATGCCTTCAGTGCCTGATGGTGTTGCCAGTCGGGTGAGGGTTCTTTTGCTCGACTCAGAGAGAAATCATGAACCAGCAAAGTGCAAATCCATTTGTAGCAGTGATGCCACTGCTAGCGCCAGACACTGCCAATAGACTCTGCCAGCGGCTGCTCTCGGCTGCTTCCAGTGCCACTGTTCAGTGCCAGCTAGTGCAGGACACTGCCGGTCAACTCTGCTGATTACTGCTCTCTGCCAGCAGCTGCCACTCAACACCAGCTTGTGCCAGATGTCCCCAGTCCACTCTGCCAGTTGCTCGTCTCTGCCCCACCAGCCACCACTTTTCAACACTGGCTTGTGCCAGATGCCGCCAGTTGCTGCTCTGCTACTGCTGGCCGCCACTGTTTAATGCCAGCTGGTGCCAGATGCCACTGGTCAACTCTGTTGGCTGCTGCTCTCAGCTGCTGCTGTCCACTGCTGGCTGTGCTGCTCACTACCAGTTGACTCTGTTGGTTACTGCTCTCTACCAGCAGCTGCCATTTAATGTCAGCTTGTTCCAGATGCCACCAGTCATCTCTGCTGATTGCTGCTGTCTGCTGCTGCTGGCGGCCACTGTTCAATACTGCCAGTGCGGGACACTGCCAGTTGCTACTCTCTGCCCGAGTCCACAGTTCAACACCAGCTTGGGCTGGACACTCCCAGTCAACTCTACTGATTGCTGGTCTCTGCCCCTGCCATTCAATGCCAGCTTGTGTCAGATGCCACCGGTTGACTCTGCCAGTTGCTGCTCTTTGCTACTGCCAGCCTCTGCCAACTTATGCCAGACACCAGTCCCTGCCTCTGCCAGCTACTGCCAGCCACCACCATTTCACACCAGCTTGTGCCAATCACCACCAGTCAATTCTGCTCCTCTCTGTGGCTGATTTTTGTTGGCCACTGGTCTCTGGAGCTCATCAAGGATAACAGCCGCTAGTGTTTATACCTCATTCTTTTAGAAAGACCACTGTGTCCAAACTACTAAGGATAAGCATCCTGAGTAGACTTATAGGATCTTCCAGACACTGGTAGAGACACTATGTGAGAAATAAATCAGAGATAGATTTACAGGGCCACTGGAGCAAAGCTTAGCACAGGGGACCAGTACACCAGAGGCAACCCTGTTAGACTAATCCAAGAAGGTGTGAAGGGCAGGCTGCTTATATAGCAGCTCCAGGCCTGTGATTGGTTCAAATTGGTCTAAATTTCCAATCAAGTCTTCCGATCCAAGACTACTGATTGGTCCAAACTAAATTCTACTGCTCTGTTCAGATTCAACCAAAGCAAACCTTTTCCAGAATGTGTGCTGAATATCCAGAACAGCGGTGCCTGTCATGGCAGCAGTTGGGCAGTACTGTCTGATTGACAGCTGTCACGTCCCTATGAAAAATGGCAAGACAGAAACCAGGGAATCTTTGTAGGGGCTAGCTGTGTTAATCACAGCTTAGTATGGTTTGGGGAGGTTGGGGATGTTAGTAGTGGGCCCCATTCCTCCCTGATCTCTGCCATGTTAGGGGGTTTCCTGCTGCTTCTTCAAAGAGGAACAGTGGCTACAGCAGCAGAGGGGTGGAGGAGGGGCATCAAGGCTGACAACCAAACTGCACCTCCTATTGGAGCAGCCAGGAGAGCCGCCACAAGGTAATCTGAGGGGTGGTGGGAGGACCCTGAGGCAAGGTGTCCTCGTCCCTTCTTTTCCTCTGTCTCAGTGGCAGAATTTCCTCCTAAGACCTGGTGATTTCTGACAACGGAAGCCCAAAAT
The DNA here is from genome assembly GCF_053883595.1 of Heterocephalus glaber. Lineage (NCBI taxonomy): Eukaryota > Metazoa > Chordata > Mammalia > Rodentia > Bathyergidae > Heterocephalus > Heterocephalus glaber. The sequence goes on along the minus strand of NW_028258340.1, from coordinate 9,201,866 downwards.
GCAGATGACCTCGTTCTCAAATGGGAGGGTCCAGCTTACTGTGAAGGAAAATATTGCTGCCGCAACCACCCCTGCCACCTGCAGCAGCCAATTTGAGAGCCACCTATAGGCAGAAGTCCTGTTTGGAGTCAGGGGAGCAAAAGCCTCTCCTTCCCAGCTGGGCACCATTTCGATTCTCCTGAAGAGAAGCCAGAACAAGGGTAGGAACAGAACTGAAGAGAACCAGAAGCAGATCCTGCCAACAGAAGATGCTGCCATGTGGAACAATAAGGACAGTCCTATTCATTGCTTGGGCCTGTGGTCATTGGGATTTTGATTCTGCTTTTGCCTTCCAAAAGTTTTCACAGAAGATTGGGTAGACTGAAAGAAAAGGGTCTGGGTGGTGTTGAGGGTTTGGGATTTACTTAGAGTGTCTTTATGGTTGTTGTAGTCTCTTGTTTTGTAAATGTGCTATGTGTGTACAAAAAAATGTCATTTGTTGAGTGTCAGATCCTCCTCATAACCATTAGTTAATGTTTATTAATTGTGTGAGCCAAATCTCCAACAGCTTTTTTGTTATTGTTGTCTTTTTTTTTTTCCGTGCTGGGGACTGAACCCAGGGCCTCATATACTGGGCAAGTATACAATCCCATAGTTTTGGGGGGGGAGGGTACTGGGGATCGAACTCAGGACCTTGAGCTTGTGAGGCAGGCACCAGACCCACTGAGCTAAATCTCCGGCCCCCCAACACCTTTTTTAAAATTTTGAGATAGGGTCTCACTAAGTTGCCTAGGCTGGGGTTGAACTTGCAATCCTTCTGCCTCAACCTCCAAAGTAGCTGGGATTACAGATGTGTGCCATTTTTTGTCCTCTTCATTAATTTACAGAGAGAGAGAGAAATTTTAACATTTCCAACTAAACTTCCTGATTTATTTTATTCTGTAGTTCTACCCATTGTTGCTTTAAATACTTAAGGTTATGCTAATAATTGCATAAAATGTAAATTCTAATGAAGATAAGTATTTCTGTCTGTTTTGGTCCCTGATATATTTGTCAAACTAAGAATAATGCCTAGAGTGTTGTAAGACCTTAATGTTTTGCTACATGAATAAATAAATGTGTGTTCATAATTGTCATATATCCTAGAACTATTATTCCTTTTCCTAGTATGTATCATCCCTCTTTGTCCTTTATGGTGCTGTCATCTTGAATTCTGTCTTGTCTGATGTTAAAATTGTTATTCCAGCTGTATTTATTTTTTCTGATGTATCTTTTTTTTCCATTCATTTGTTTCAGCTATAGCAATCTCTCCTTATTGTTGGGGGATAGGTTTCCAGTTGATGCATGAAACTGCAGATTGTACCAAACCCTGTATTTTTTCACTATACATACATGCCATTGTAAGGTTTAATTTAGAAATTAAGCACATGTGAGATTAACATTACCTAACAATAAAATGGAACATGATAACAATGTGCTGTAATAAAGGTTACATGAATGTGCCCTCTCTCTCTAAATATTTTATTACATTGTGCTCTCCTTTCTCTTGTGATGAGATGACATAATGCCTACATAAAGAGATAAAGTGAGGTAAATGATGTAGGCATCACGACCTAGAATTAAGCTACCAACATAAGGGTCACTTGAACACAGGCACCACAGTTTGATGGCTGAGGCAGCCACTAAGTGACTAATGGACAGGTAGCATATAGTGTGGGTACACATATAGTGTGGGCAGAATGGAGCAGAGATTTCATCGTGCTATTCAGAATAATATGAAATTTAAAACATGTATTACTTATTCCTAGAATTTTCCATATAATATTGCCAGACCACAGTTTACTACATGTAACTAAACTCCAGAAAGTGAAACAATAAATAAGGAAGCACTGTTGTATTCTTTATTCTTTAGTTTTAAGAATAGAAAATATGGAAGCCAGACATTTAGCTCAGTGGTTCTGCCACCTGTTTCGCAAGCACAAGGACCCAAGTTCAATCCCCGGTACCAAAAAAAAAGAATACAAAATATTGAAAGTACACAATAGCAACCTTAGTCCTACTCATTGAGTTTGGTCCACTTATATTATGGTAACTACCATAAAGAATTCACTTTATCATCTAATTTCCCATTTTCTACTTACTGTAATTTCATTTGCTATTTCTTTTCTTATTTTCTGACTTTCATTGAAAATACCTAGTGTTACTCAGACACCTTCAACAAAGGGGCCAAAGACCTTCAATGGAAGAAAGAGAGCCTCTTTAATAAATAGTGCTGGAAAAACTGGCTTTCCACATGCCAATGACTAAAATTAGACCCATGCCTCTCATCATGCACTAAACTAAAATCAAAATGGATCAAAGATCTAAATATTAAAACAGAAACACTAAATCTGCTGGAAGAGAGAATAGGTAGAACTCTTGAAGATAAAATGTAGGCAAAGACTTTATGAACAAAACTCCAATTGCACGGGAAATATTACAAAGAATCGACAACTAGTACCTCATCTTATTAAACAGCTTTTGCACAACAAAAGAAATCACCAACAGAATGAAGAGACAACCCACAGACTGGGAAAAAATTTTTACCAGCTGTTCTTCAGACAGCGACTAATATATAGAAGATATAAAGAACTCAAAAAGATCAGACCCCCCCCCAAATTTAAAGACCCAATCCAAAAATGGGTATCTGAATTGAATACACAGTTCTCAGATGAAAAAGTACAAATGGCAAGTAAACATATGAAAAAATGTTCAACATCACTGGTTGTTTGAAAGATGCAAGTTAAAACAAGGTTGAGATTCCATTTCACACCAGAAAGAATGGCTATTATCACAAAATCAACCCTTAATAAATGCTGGCGGGGCTATGGGGAAAAAGGAACCCTTCTCCACTGTTGGTGGGAATGTAGATTGGTGCAACCACTGTGGAAATCAGTGGGACAATTCTTCAAGAAACTAAAACTAGAGGTTCCACTTGACCCAGCTATACGCCTTCTTAATATCTTCCTGAAAGAATTAAAAGCATCATACCACAGTGATATATGCACATCTATATTTATAGCAGCAGAGTTTGTAATAGCTAACTCTTGGAAATAACTCAAATGCCCATCAACCAATGAATGGATAAAGAAGATGTGCTTTTTTATATACAACAGAGTACTACTCAGCCATAAAGAAGGATAAACTTGAGACATTTCTAGGTAAATGGATGCACCTTGAGACCATACTCTTAAGTGAAATAAATTGGACATGCATGTAAATATCACATTGTTTCTCTGGTGTGAGAAACTGAAAGTGTAAATAAGAACCAATATTTATATCAGATACCACGAAATAGGAAGAAAATGTTCAAATGGGAAGGTGATATAGGAAGGGGGAGAGGAAAAAGAAAGGAAAAGAAAAAAACAAGAGAAGAAGGGAAATATGGAAATGAAGGTTTTTTTAAATAAGGGAGGGGAAAAGGGAAAAGGGAAGGGAGGGCAATGGGGAAAAAAAAGAAGAATCAAGATATATCATGTACAGGTACAAATTCCCTATGATGAATGCTATCACTATATATATCTAAAATGCACCAATAAACTCAATTAATTTAAAAAAGAAAATACCTAGTGTTACTCTGTTATTCACTAATGTTTCTCTGCTAGTTTATTCACCTTCTAACTTTACTCTTCTGGTGATTACCTCTACTTCAATCAATTTATTAAACTTATCAATATCTACAGTTATCAACAGTTATTATTTATTAAACATATTAATATCTATAGTTATCAGCATGGTTATCTATAAGTTAATCAGCAGTTCTGCTTTCATCCTGAACATGTAAGGAGCTTAGAGCACTTTCATTCCAAATATCTTCCTCCATATTTCATGTTTTTCTTCTACTATTTTAGTGCTATCTTGTTTATATCCTTCAAATCAGCATTTATTTCACAATTCTGTGCTCCCCAATTTATTTATTTAACGTAACTTCCTATATCACTTAACTTCATGGATCATTTTTTTCTAGAGTATATTCTTTTTTTTTTGGCACATTTTAGGTATACAATATAATGACATTCATCACTGGAAATTTGCACCTTTACGTAATCTCTCTTGGTTCTTATTTTTTCCCCCTTCCCCTGCCCTCCCTTCAACCCCTCCATCCCTCTCTACTTACAAAGACTTTGTTTCTAGTTTTTCATTTTCTCACATTAATTCCATTCCCTTCTTTCCTTTCCCCTACCCCGCCCACTTCCCCTTCCCCTTTGCCCTTTTTCTTCTTATTTCACATTATCTATTATACCTTTTAGTCCTTATTTACACTTCCAGTTTTTCACACTAGAGAAACTATTCGGTATTTACACGTGTGTCCTATTTATTTCACTTAAGAATATCGCCTCAATGTGCAGCCATTTAGCAATAAATGTCTCTAATTTCTCGTTTTTTTATGGCTGAGTAGTACTCGATTTTATTTTTTTTTTCAAAACCCACATTTTCTTGATCCAGTTTCCAGTTGATGGGCATTTGAGCTGTTTCCAAGTTTTAGCTATTACAAACTGTGCTGCTATGAACATGGGCGCACATATATCATTGTGGTATGATTCTTCTAATTCTTTGGGGAAGATACCCAGCAGGGGAATAGCTGGGTCAAGTGGGACTTCCAGTCCTAGTTCTTTGAGGTATCTCCATACTGATTTCCACAGTGATTGCACCAGTCTACACTCCCACGAGCAGTGGTGCAGGGTTCCTCTTTCCCCACAGCCCCACCAGCATTTGTTATTGGTTGATTTCATGATAGCAGCCATTCTTTCTGGGGTGAGGTGGAATCTCAGTGTTGTTTTCATTTGCATCTCTCCAGTGACCAGTGATGTTGAACATTTTTTCATATGTTTATTTGCTATTTCTACTTCTTTGTCTGAGAAATGTCTGTTCATTTCAGATGCCCAGTTTTGGATTGGGCAAATTTAAATTTGGAAGGTCTAATTTTTTTAAGTTCTTTATAGATTCTAGATAGTAGACCTTTGTCTGAAGGACAGCTGGTGAAAAATTTTTCCCACATTGTGGGTTGTCTCTTCATACTGCTGGTGATTTCTCTTGCTGTGCAGAAGCTTTTTAGTTAGAAGAGATCCCACTTGTTGATTGTTTGTGCTAGTTCATGGGCAACTGAGGTTTTGTTTATAAAATCTTTTCCTACACCAATGTCTTCTAGAGTTCTTCCTAAACTCTCCTCCAGCCAGTTTAGTGTTTCTGTTTTAATATTTAGATCTTTAATCCATTTAGATTTTAGTTTAGTGCATGGTGAGAGATATAGGACTACTTTTAGTCTTTGGCAAGTTGAAACACAATTTTTCCAGCACTATTTATTAAAAAGGTTTTCTTTTAACATGAAATAGGAAGAAAAGGGGCAAAGGGGAAGGGGAAGTGGGAGGAGTAGGGGAAAGGAAAGAAGGGAATGGAATTAATATGAGAAAACGAAAAAAAGGGAAAAAGTCTTTATAAATAGGGAGGGATGGAGGGGATGAAGGGAGGGCAGGGGAAGGGGGAAAAAATAAGAACCAAGAGAGTATGTGAAGGTGCAAATTTCCAGTGATGAATGTCACTATATCATATACCTAAAATGTACCAATAAAAGGATATACAGGAAAAAAGGAAGCTATCTTTCCTCCACTGAGGGTGTTTGTCTCCTTTGTCAAAGATGAGGTAGCTGAGTATGTCTGGAGTTGTTTCTGCATCTTCTAATCTGTTCCACTGGTCCTCTGGTCTGTTTCTTTGCCAGTACCATGCTGTTTTTATCACAGTAGCTTTGTAGTAGAGTTGCAGGTTGGGGATTGTGATACCCCCTGCCATGTCTCTGTTACATAGAATTGCTTTTGCTATTCTGGGTCTCTTCTCGTTCCAAATGAATTTTTGGATTATTTTCTCAAGGTCCATGAAGTATGCTGCTGGGATTTCAATTGGGATTTCATTGAATCTATATATCAGGTTTGGAAGTATGGCCATTTTCACTATGTTGATCCTTCCTACCCAAGAGCAAGGGATGTCTTTCCATTTTCTGATATCATCTTCAATCTCTCTTTTCAGAGTGCTATACTTTTCAGAGAAGAGGTCTTTGATTTCTTTTGTTAGGTTGATTCCTAGGTATTTCAGTTTTTTGGATGCTATTGTGAAAGGAATTGCTTGCCCTATTTCTCTCTTAGTGAGTCTGTCATTTGTGTAGAGAAAAGCTATTGATTTTTCTGTGTTGACCTTGTAATCCAGCTACTTGACTGAATTTGGTAATTAAGTCTAGAAGACTTTTGGTGGAGTTCTTGGGATCTTCTATATAGAGTATCATGTCATCTACAAATAATGACAATTTCACTACTTCATTTCCTATTTTTATTCCTTTTATTTTTTTTTTTTTGTCTAATGGCCTTGGCTAATGTTTCCAAAACTATATTGAACAGGAGTGGTGATAGTGGTCATCCTTGTCTTGTTCCTGATTTTAGTGTGAAGGGTTTCACTTTTTGACCATTTAGTATGATATTAGCTGTTGGTTTTTCATAGATGGCTTTTATCAGATTGAGGTAGAGGCCGTCTATTCCAATTTTTTGTAGGGTTTTTATCATAAATGCATGTTGGATTTTGTCAAATGCTTTTTCTGCATCTATTGAGATGATCATATGGTTTTTGTCCTTGGCTCTATTGATATAGTGTATTACCTTGATTTGCAAATGTTGAACCATCCCCCCATCCCTGGGATAAATCCCACTTGGTCAGGGTGTATGATTTTCTTGATGATCTTCTGCATTCTATTTGCCAGTATCTTATTAAGGATTTTTACATCTAGGTTTGTTGGTGAGATTGGCCTATAGTTCTCTTTTTCACTTGGGTCTTTCTCTGCTTTGGGGATCAAGGTGATGCTTGCTTCCAGAAAAGAATTCAGGAGTATTGCTTCCCTTTCAATTTCATTGAAGAGTGTAAACAGTAGTGGCAGTAGTCCCTCTCTAAATGTCTTTTAGAATTCAGCAGTGAAGCCATTAGGACCCGGGCTTTTCTTAGTTGGTAAGTTTTTAATTACACTTTCAATTTCATTGATTGATATTGGGTTGTTTAGAATTTTTAGGTCTTCTTCGTTTTGGTAATTCATACGTATTTAGGAATCTGTCCGTTTCTTCTGTGTTGTCCATCTTATTGGCGTATAGGTTCTGGAAGTAGGTATTGATGATCCTCTGGATTTCTGCTGGGTCCATTGTAATTTCATCCTTTTCATTCCTAATTGCATGGATTTGGGCCATTTCTTTTCTTTTTCTAATAAGGTTGGCTAAGGTTTTGTCAATTTTGTTGATTCTTTTGAAGAACCAACTCTTGGCTTCATTGATTTTTTGTATCGTTCTCTTAGTCTCCCTCGCATTGATTTCTGCTCTGATCTTTATAATTTCCTCCCTTGTATGAGCTTTGGGTTTGTCCTGCTCTTCTTTTTCTAGAAGCTTGAGGTTCAGCATCAGGTTGTTTAATTGGGCTTACTCTGTTTTCCTCATGTGAGTATTCACTGCTATGAATTTCCCCTGTAAGACTGTTTTCATTGTGTCCCATAGATTCCGATATGCTGTATTGTCATTGTCATTTAATTGAAGGAACTGTCTGATTTCTTCTTTAATTTCCTCTGTGACCCATTGGTTATTCAGAAGTGTGCTGTTCAATTTCCATGTATTCATGGAATTCTTGCGGTTTCTTTTGCTATTGATCTCCAATTTCATCGCACTATGTTCTGATAATATACAGGGGATAACTTCAGTTCCTTTGCACTTACCTAAATATGTTCTATGAGCGAGTATGCAGTCTGTTTTGGATAATGACCCATGTGCAGCTGAAAAGAATGTGTATTCTGATTTTGTGGGGTGGAAGACTCTGTAAACATCTGTTAAGTTCATTTGTTCCAGAGATTGATTGAGTTCTAGTATTCCATTGCTTGTTTTTTGTCTAGTTTATCTATTTGTGACAGTGGGGTGTTGAGGTCCCCCACTACTATTATATTAGTGCTTATATGATTTTTCATGTCCATTAATATTTGTTTTATATAGTTGGGCATGTTAGTGTTTGGTGCATAGATATTTATGATTGTCACCTGTTCCTGTTGGATTGTTCCCTTTACAAAGATGCAGTGTCCTTCATTGTCTCTCTTAATCAGTATTGGTTTGGAATCCACTTGATCTGCAAAGAGCATAGCTACTCCTGCTTTTTTTCGTGTTCCCATCGCATGGAGTATTGTTTTCCACCCTTTAACTTTCAGTCTATGAGTTTCTTTTTTAATTGTGTTTCTTGTATGCAGCATATTGTTGGATCTTGCTTCTTGACCCATTCTGCCAGTCTATTTCTTTTGATTGGTGAGTTGAGACCATTAACATTGATGGTTATAACCGATACATATTGACTTATCATTGTCATGACTTTTTCTTTTTGTTGGATTCTCCCCCTTTGCTTTTAATTTCTTGTCATGCCTGGTGGATTCATTCTGCTGGGCTTCCTGAGGTTGTGATCCTCATTTTCTTTTCCTAGGATTTTGTCTAAAAGTTTTTGGAGTGCTGGTTGGTATTCCTGAAGTTCCTAAGGTGCTCTTTGTCATGAAAGTATCTTATTTCACCATCAATTTTGAAAGATAGTTTTGCAGGGTACATCAATCTGGGTTGGAGGCTGTTTTCCTTTAGGGCTTGCAATACTTCACTCCAAGCTCTTCTTGCCTTGAGGGTTTGCCTTGAGAAGTCTGCTGTGATTCTGATGGACTTTCCTTTGTATGTGATTAGTTTCTTTTCTCTAACTGCTTGTAGAACTTTGTTCTTCTGTTGGGTTTCTGGAATCTTAACAATTATATGCCTATGTGTACATTTTTTTTGATCAAGGCTAGTTGGAGTCCTATATACCTCACTTATCTGTATGTCAAGTTCTTTTCCCCTGCTTGGGAAGTTTTCTGCCATCACTTCTGTGAACACTTTTTCTATGTCATCTGCCCTCTCCTGTTTCTTCATTGACTCCAGTCAGTCTTATGTTATTCTTCTTTGCATCGTCTATCAGCTGCTGGATTGATTTCTTGTGGTCCCTTACACTTTTAAAGCAATTTTTCTTTTCCTGGTCACTAATTGCAATCTTATCTTCTATATCTGAAATTCTGTCCTCACATTGGCTCATTCTGCTGCATAGGCTTTCAATGGAGTTTTTAATCTCCTGGAAATCTGTTTGCATCTGTTTTATGGATTCCATTTGTTTCCTATGTTGGGATTCCATCATGTTCCTCAGCTCCTCTATTTTTTTATCTATGTCCTCTCTAGATGTATTAATCATGACTTGCACTATGAGCACAATCTCTGATGTTATGTGAGAAATTATTTCTGATTTCACTTTTTCCAGATCCTCCTTTGTTGCCAGTTCAGGGAGTCCAGATGGTTGAGTGTCAGATTGTTTCATCTCGTTTCCCTTTGGGGTTGTTGTAGGTGATCTGGAAGTCTGGTTCTGAGGCTTGTTTACATGTCTTCTCATTTCAAAGGGGGGAGGGGTTGCTGCTGGAGCCCACACAGCTCACCTCCTCTGCACTGGGAGTGGGGGTAAGTTGGCCCGGAAGCCTCCTTCTCTGCACTGGGGGCTGTGGCACGTCAACCTAGAAGCTCCCTCTGTGCTGAGAGTGGTGGTAGGTTGGCCCGGAAGCCTCCTCCTCTGTACTGGGAGCTGTGGCACATCAACCTGGAAGCCTCCTCTAGAGTATATTCTTTATGAATCTTCTCAGCAATGATTTGATAGTGGTAAACATTTTCTGATTGTCAGAAAATGTCTTTATTTCACCTGGATTAGTCATTTAGCAAGGTATAGAATTTTAGATAAACTTTTCACTCAATATTTTGAAGATACCATTCTATCGTCTTCTGGCTTTTATTATTGCCAGTGAGAAATCTGCTGCCAGTTTTATGTTAATTCTTAGTAGGTAATTTATCTCTCCTCTCTGATTGCTTTTAAGCTGCTTTCTTTGTGTTAGGAATTTTACTCTGATATGGCTAGGTTTTACTTTTATTGATCTTGCTGGGGACTTATGCATTCTGAATCTGTGTTTCATTGGTTCTGGAAAATTCCTACCCACTAAGTAATGCTTTTCCCATATTGTCTTTGTTCTTTCTCTCTGAAAGTCCTACCAGTTATATATGGGAATTTTCTGTTCTATCCTCCACATCTTTTCATTTCCTTTTATTATTTATATGTTTTGTGCTGCATCCTGAGTAATTCTCTCATATTGCTCTAGTTTAGTGACTCCTGTTTAATACATTTTATTTCTAAAATTCCTATGTAATTTTTTATACATATGCATGTTCTTTTTAATAGGGTTCATTATTTTCTTCTGTTTTTGTTTCTATGCTTTTAATAATTTTAAATACACTAATTACATGGTTGCTAATACATTGTATTGCTATCTAAAACTATTGGATATCTAATTTTGTTGCTCTTGTTCCTAGTTGATTGTTTCTTCTACTCTTTTTTTTTTTTTTTTTGGTACTGGGGATCGAACTCGGGTCCTTTCGCTTGCAAGGCAGGCGGTGGAACCACTGAGCTAAATCCCCGGCCCTTCTACTCTTTTTTTTAATTGTGTGCTCATCATAAGCATGTCTTTATGTATAGGAATTCTATGAGGCTTAATTGACAGGATATCCTGTGAAGTTTTGTCCTGTTTTGTTTCTCACAAGTTCTCCAGGAATTTCCTTATCATTCATACAACAATTCCTTAGCTTGGGGCTACCTAGACCTCACAAGTAATATATATTCAATTCCACATCATAAGATACAGAAAGTCAAAATTTCTCATGAGACACTTTTTCCTCTCAGCACTTATACCAAGACAGACAAGCCCCTATAGGTCAATAGGAAGATCTTTTTTCTCTCTCTTCTGCTTTCACATGGAGGGTTCCAGCTTTATGGCTGTATCTCAAGTCCAACTTTTGGCTGACAGAAACTGAACACATCAGTTCCTGTTCCTCAAGTGGACACTAAGTTGTCCAAGGCTTAGAGTACTGAGTCAATGTCTCTCTCCTTTCACTCCCACCCTCAGGCATTCATATCATCATTCACAAATTCACTGCCTTCGTTTTCTGTACCCTTTGCATTCACAGTCCCTGTCAATTTCCTGTGTGCTCATCTATTCATTCAAATAAATATTTGTTTATTTCTAGATAACTGTGGAAAATGGGTTTTCAGGTTATCTTGATCATAGTATTGGCAGAACTAGAAGCTGAAATTTATTTATATAAGCAAATATAAAATCCACCAGTTGCTGAGATTCCTGGCTGTGATATTGATATTCTTTCCTTATGTATCTCTGATAGATAAATATAGTGGTTTACATTTTTGCACATACTTTAAATATTGTAATCATAAAGGGTAGCTACTGCTCTAAGTTTCATCATATGATGTCTTAAAACTTCTGAAAGAATATTTAGCCTGCTGGATGGAATTATTCCTTCATAATCAGGACTGTTATTAGTGCCTCTTTTTCTTGGTCTTTATCTAAAAATACTCTTGCTTTTATATTTAAGTAGTATTATTAAGTTATTAACCAGAAAGCCAGTGGAGAATATGAAAAAATTATTCATGGAATGTAGAATCAGGAAGACATGGCTCCATTACTTTCCAGTTGGTTGTCTCTGGGCAATAGTTCTATCTGAGTCTCAGGGCTCTGAAGTGATAACTACTCAGGGTTCTCCAGAGAAACAGATTCGTTAGGGGAATGGGGACAGAAGGAGATGATAGATAGATAGATAGATAGATAGATAGATAGATAGATAGATAGATAGGGATGAAAGGGGCCTATGAAGGAAATTGGCTCATGCAATTATGGGGGCTGAGAAACCCCACAATTTGCCACCTGAATGGAGGAGCAGGAAGGCTGGTGATGTGACTCAGTGCAACTCCAAAGGCCTCAAAGCCAAGGAAGTCTGTGTAACTCTCAGTCCAAGACAAAAAGCCTGAATAGGAGGCTGCTGGTGCAAGTCCTGGAGTCCAGAGGCCGGAGAACCCGGCGTTCTGATGTCCAAGAATAGGTGAAGAAGGTGGTTCCAGTTGCAGAAGAAGAAGAGAATAAATGTACCATTACTCTGCCTTGTTTTCTATCCTGACACCCTGTTGATTGGATGGTACCCACCCACATTGAGGGTAGAGCTTCCTTACTCAGTCTGTCCACTGACAAGCAGAAACACCCTCACAGGCACACCCAGAATTAAGGCTTTACCACCTGTCTAGGTATACCTCAACCCAGTCAAACTGACACTTAACATTATCACAAAAGGGGTTGACGTTAGAATTAGAGGCGATGTTTACAAAGCACCCCGCAAAAATGGGCTTTTGAATTATTATTCAATCCGCCCTTTAGGTTCTCTCCTTTTATCACATAAATATGCCCCACTTAGCATTGTTCACAATGGCTAAGAGGGTTACTTCGGTTATTAGTTCCTTTGCCTCACTGGCCACCATCTATTTCATTTTCTTAATATTAATAAAATTCTCCTTTCTTTTTGCTTCTGGAAATTTAGGCAGCAGTCACGTTCACTTGAATTGCCTTAAATAAGCCTCTATACCCAATAAATATGCCTTATTTCAGCCATAAAGTAAACCATGGCTTTGTCTGAATGTTTGTAGCTGGGATGATGTAAGTAGGAAAGGTGAGGTCATTTGTAAATTTCTAGTTGGAATGTACCTGATCCAGAGTGTGTCAGGGCCGAAAAGATCCTTAGAAGTCCCCAACATGAGGAGTATAAGGGTCAGCAAAGAATGTCAACCTGCCCTGGCTCACCCAACCACGGAGTGACAAAGCTAAGCTCAAAAGTCTGGCTTCCTGATGCCAGGAGCACACTCTAACTGGAGTCGTTTTCACTGACCATGTTGCAAAAGTTGTGCCTAACCTTCTGGTATAATCAGTCTATAATCTGGAAGCATGCCAAATCATCACAGTTAATCATTTCCCTTCCATTTTGTTTGTGTAGCCCTCTAAACCTATCAATTGTAGCTTTCCAGGGAGTCTTGTGACTCAGCGTATATAACAGAGCTGAAAAACTGTGCTCAATGAAGTAACGAAAACTGTCTTGCCACTGTGTGACATTATGTGCCATGAAATCGAAGCCTAAATTGTACTCTCTTACATTCTAGATACCTATCAGAGGTGGCCTTTATTGTTCTTCGGACATTACTATTTTTATGTGTTTTTAATATTTTTCTCACATAAATGAAAACATACCTACCTTTCATTCCTGAGTGGTTAATCCCTCTCACACAGGAAGTTGGAGACCCTTCCATGATGAGTGATGGTCTCCAGAATGTACTCTGGGTGATGACCATTTGAAGGACGGATGCCACTTGTCAACAAGAAATTAGATTGAGGTGGGATCAGGAGGCCCTCAGTTGAGACCCATGGCCCTCATGAGAAAATTTAAATATTGTTTTACAAACAGTGGGTTGGGAATGTGGTAGATCTAGACAGAGGTGTGTGGTCCCCCAAAGCTCAGCCGGGTGCTTAGAAGGTTGTGTGAAGAATAGAAACTTGAGGCAAATAGAGCTAGAACATGTACCCCAGACTGAGGACAGCATCATCATGATGAACCACAGCAGCAGCGGGGGACAGGCCCAGCAGTCCTGTGATCTTCGTGAGTGGGGGCAGACACCAACACCGATGCACCTTTGACATCTGTCTGGTCGATCTGGTCTGGCCATTGGTTTGGGGTTATGTCCTGAAAAACAGGTGGGCTGCTCTCTAAAGTGAAGAGACATTTGTCCTTCAAAACTGGGAGCTAAAGTGTGGGTCTCAGTAGGATTTTGCTGGGTCTGGTGGGCTCATAGTCAGGCTGTGTCCCATTGAAATAGCTATGCCATGGAAGTCCCTGGTGCAAAATCCACTGTTCTGTCCTTGAGCTTTGAGCCTTGGCAGTGTCCACTTGAGTCATCTGGGCTACAAGACTCACAATGGGCCTAACTTGGGTGGTGATACAGAGGCAGCCAGCTATTCCACCAAAAGTTGTGCCCCTCCCCATGCCTAGTGTGGAGTTGGCATTGATATGCAGGTGTTTAGCCAGGGACTACATTTCCCAGCTACCCTTGTATTCTTGAATGGCCATGTGACTAGTTCTCTCATCTGCTGAATGAGAGACAAAGGCAAACAAGCATACATGCCTATCTTCTCCATGTTCACTTTTTCCTTTTCCTTTAGACTGGAAACTAAGGACACCAAAGCCCTGCAGAGTCTGCAACATCTAGAAACTCATTCAAGATACACATTCTTAGGCACCCCCCAAGACTTCCTAAATCAGACACTCTGGGGCTTAGACCCAGAGCTCCATTTTAACAAGCCTTCCAGTGGAGTCCCATGCTCCCTAAAGTTTGGGAACCAATGTCACTAGGTGATGGCAGAGCCACAAGATTTTTTTTTAAAGCCCTAGGATCCTAAATCATCACATGGAGAAGGACTACCCACCCACCAAAAAGAGGCTACATCACACGATTACTATTCTATGAATTAGAAATGAATTGTGGTCATGTTAAGCCACTGAGATTTGATGGCTTACTTGTTATAGCAGCTACTGTTGCATTAATACAGGTGGGAGAACCAAATCTATACCAAATACAACCAGAATGTAGGGGAAAGGTACTGAATATCACTGGATTCCTAACACTTAAGAGGGAGTACCAAAGTGTCTTCATGCATCTTATGGTTAGTGGTGGTGGCGGCAGGTATAGAAGTTCAGGGTCTAGAGGCCACAAGTAAAGGATCATGCTACTCAAACCTGCAAGCCTCAAAGACCACCAGGAAGAGTAAGAGAAATGACTAGTGCTGAACTGTTTCTCTTCTGCCATCTCACACAGATGGTTTCCACAGGAAATGTGACAGGGACCAACGGTTATCTGCCAATCATTGGCCAACTATCTAACTGCTGTAGGACAAGGTCCAGGATTTTTCCAATGCCCACGATCCTACCAGTGCCTGGATATGAAGTAGCTACTATCATGCTACTCATTTTGCTAGTTTCACTGCAGAATATCTGCAAAGAGTTGGGGTCTGGTAGAAAGAATTCTAAGATCCCACCCCTGCCCAGTGATGCTCATCCTTGTATGATCCCTTCTCCCTTGAGTATGGGCAGAACCTGTGGATATCAACTACAAGGTACGGCAAAAGTGAGGTCAGCCTGGGCAGAATTGACCAAATCCAGTGAGCTGTTTTAAAGGAGGGAAGGAGGGAGGGAGGAAGGGAGGAAAGCAGGAAGGAAGGAAAGAAAACAGAGCTCCAGTCCCATAACCCGAACAAACTGATTCCTGCTAACCCCCAGGAGCTTGGAAGAGGACTCCAAGCCTCGGATTAGAACCACAGCCCCTGCCAACACCTTGATGCCAGGCTGGTGAGACTTTGAACAGAAAATCCTAGCACCCTGTGCCAGAACTACAAATTCACAGAACTGCGAGATACAGTCACACATCACTTAACAATGGAGACACGATCTGAGAAATGCGTTGTTAGGTGATTTTATCATTGTGCAAACATCATAAAGTGTATTTACACAGCCTAAGATGGCCACAATGTCACTAGGTAATCTTGTGGGACTACCACTGAATATGCTGTCATTGACCAAAACATTAATATGCAGCTCATGACTGTAATAAACTTGAGGCATGTTAAGCTTCTAAGTTTGTGGCAATTTGTTATGCAGCAATAGACAAGTAAAACATAGAGGTGCCGTGAGTCTGCCAGTGGAGCGAAAAGGGTCCATGCTTGGCACAGATACCCTCAGCTCCTTTGATGGCTTCCGTGTGCCCTTCCCCATCTGCTGTGTGCTTAGTTCAAACAGCCCACACCTGCAAGTCTCTTTAGCCAGCTGGCCTGGGCCTTCTAGAGCTGCTTTCCTGAGCCTGTGCAGAGCTGCAGTTGCCTGGGAGTTTACGCTCCCCTAAGGAGACACTTAGTCAGAAACCAACTGGTATGAAAGCGGAAAGCCCAGCTTCTCTGCCTCACATTGGGATAGACTTGGGGGTGTGACTCACGCTCCGCAGCTCCCCTGTGAAGTGGGGCTGAGGCTGAGACTTGGCCTGAGATGCCACCTGCCTCCCTCACCCTTCTTCTGCCACTCCCTTAGGAGCCCTTCCTTAATAAATCCTTCACACTTGAAATCTTACTTCACACTCTTCTCCTGATAATCCCCCGTATCAGTCCAGTTTTTGTGGCTGTAACAAAATACTTGAAGCTGGACACTTACAGAGAAAGGAAGTTTATTTAGCTCAGAGTTTAGGAGGCTGAAAGTCCAGAATCCGGTGGCTCCATTCATTTGAATACATCACACCGTAGCAGAGGAACAGAGAGAAATAGCCATGTGCCAGCAGAAGAGGCTGCACACACAATGTGACCCTGTTTTATAATCCACTCCCATTGAAACTAACCAGGGTCCCACAAGAACTACAGTAAGCTCTTCCAAGGGTGATAGCTTCGCAATGACCTAATTACCTGTCACTAAGTCCCACCTCTTAAAGGTCCCACTGCCTCTCAACACTGCCACGCTGGTGACCAAGCTGCCAACAGATGAACCCTTGGACGATGGACCACATACTAACTATAGCAACTCCCAGAGGCCCCGCCTCCTAAGTCTGTCACCTTAAAGGTTAGATTTCCACATATGTATGACACAAACATTCATACTGCAGCTTTTGGAGAACCCCAAAATGTTCAAGCTTTACACCCCACCCCAGCCTTCAGCCCCACCCATTGGATTTCATGTGGAAATGGGTGGGAACACCTCCTTGGTTTTAATGAAGATGCTGAACTCCAAGCCCAATGCTGTGAGTCCTGACTGAAAGTTTCTTTCAAAGCCTCTTGAGCCTCACTCAACTGACAACAAAAGACCTCTTGTTTGTACCACACATACAACACAAAATGTAAACATGGAATGCATACAACACACATAAACACAATGCACACAGACAGCGTTCATACAATACAAATAGGGAATGTACACAACACACAAATCACATGATCGTGATACAAAATACAGACAACATACAACACAACACTAATCACACAATACAATACAGACATGTGTGACATATGTGACATAATGCACACAGACATGGTACACAACACACAAAGAGCTTATAGGACACAGACAACCCACAATACAAATACAACACACACACACACACACACATGCACAACCTCTTTTGTCCCCAGTCCCTTGTCCACCTAGGCAGGAGGCGATTTCTGAAATGGGCATGGTGCCAGCTGTGACCTCATCAGTGCCAAGCTGAAGATAGGGTTGTTCCAACTCATTTCCACTAGGCCTTCTAAGTGACTTTCTCCTTCTTCCTCATGCCTCAGCATTAATCAGCCCCAGGATTTAAATCTGACACATTAGGCAAAAACAATTCTAAATGCTTTTGGAGAAACAAATTCCAAATTAGCTGTAGCTGAGCATGCATCTCTTTGAAAGGCAGGCACCATGAACACCGTCACTGTAAAACACAGAAGTGAAGCACCCTAGGAGCGCAGGAGGTGGGTGGCTGCCCAGTCCACAGCTAGGACCTGGCAGAGGCCGGAAGTTCTTGAGCCACAGGAGGGTTGGAAGGAAAAGAGAAGTTCGCAGCTGGGTCACAGATGCGTGAGTGAAAGCAGTCCCTCCCCTTCTATTTCCCCCTCCCCGGCCTTGTCTCTGGAATGGTCCTACCTACAAGTCCACGGAGACAGGTCCTCCTAAAGCATGAAGCCGGTTCTCCCAGAGCTGCTTTCTCTCTGCCCCAAGTGGTCCTCTTCCTGCACCTGCCTGTCCCCTTCTGAGTGGTCCCTGGGGTGTGGTACTGGGGTGGACCCCCCGGGTATTGAATGCTTCACACCAGTTTCTGATGGGTTCATGAAGTGCTGTCTTTTCTCTTCCGTAAGTCTTTAAGTTCCTTAAATGCAGAGATGTGGCTCTTTTGTGGTTAGGGATACCAGTCCTGCAAATGTGTTTTGTGCACAGTTGCCTAACTGGTTGTTTCACTTGAAGTTTGGTCAGGGAAGCAGAACCACTCTGGGTGATGTAACAAAGAGGGAGTTGTCACTGAGATTGGCCCTGATGCACTGGAGCAAGCCACTGTGAAGTCTGGGGAAGGATACCACTTCTGTTCCTGGTGAGGAAGAAGCTATGGACTTGAGGGGCAGGGGGGCCAAGGACAACTGAACACGCCAGGACAACATAGAGACCTGCATTGACCTTGCACTATGTCCAACCTCAAAGACATACGCAACCTGCAGGCTAGACCAGTGTCCTCGACCACACGGCAGCACACATGCCAGCCCCGGACTCCAAGAGCCAGGGGGAGGCCTGATGGGCACTGGTGGTACTGGCCAGTGGGCATGGCTGCCACTCCTACCTACAAGTCCACGGAGACAGGTGAACCCACAGATCAGTGATGATATGTGTGAGCCACAAAGATGCCGCCAGACCGCCTCCCAACTGTCAGACCTAAGGAATAACTGCTCTTTCACTCCCACCTTCCAATTACATACCAATTTCTCTTCCAGCCAACCCAACTCCAACCCAGAAGCATACCAGGGAAGAAAATTCTGGGTGACTTAAATCAATCCAGTTAGGTGGACACAGCACAAAGCTACCAAAATTGAATAATCACTTTTCTATCTATCCAATACCACCCAGTCATTACCAGTTGCTCCAGATAGTAAATAATCTGGACTGCCAGTGTACCGGTCAACTCCTGCTGTGTAACAATCTCCAAATCATAGCAACACCAACCAATGAGCATGTATGTATTACGTAGCTGTGGGTCAGTGGGGGGGGGGTCCATAAGGCTCTCATCCTCCTCCTGGGGCACCTTTTCCCCTACCAAGGACAGAAACTCAACAGAATGAGTAGAAACTCATGCATTCTCCTAAGGCCTCCTCTCTAAACCAGAACACTGTAGGTCAAGCAAGTCATGTGGCCAAGCCCAAAGTCAGGGGTGGGAATATAAGCTTCCCCATGGTGAAACCATGGCAAGGATGTGTGTGCAGGGAGGGACTGGGGCCAATGATTCGGTGCACCACAAGGGAAAAATTCCCATTTGGATGGGTCTCCTCTGCCACTCCATTCCCACCCCAAGGAGAGCTCATATCTCTTGTTACCTCTTGTTATTCAACTTTGACCACTCGGTTGTTGAAACTTGGCCTACTTCTGTCTCCCTTTTACCCCTATCTTGTGACTTTCTTCCAAATCAGGTCTGGTAATGACAGGAAGGTAAAAAAAAAATTTTTGTTTGTTTGTTTGGTTGGTTGGTTGTTTGGTTGTTTTGAGACAGGGTCTTGCTATGTCGTTCAGGCTGGCCTGGAAGCCAATATGTAGCCCAGGCTGACCTCAAGCTTACAATGATCCTCCTGCCTCAACCTCTCGAGTACTAGGATTACAGGCATGCACCACTGCACCTGACCAAAAAAAAGTCTTTTTCTTTCTCATCATTCCATATCTGAGGCAAAACCGAGGTGATACCACATGCAATTCTACGACAGATATGACTGAACCAAGGAAAAGAAAGACTATTAGTTTTGAAGTAAAATTAGATAAAGAGTCAATGCCATCAATCTCTAACAACACTTGAAATTGTCTAGAAGTGCCATCCATAATCACTGCAAAGTCTCCATGTGCCTCCTCAGATCTAGCTAATTAGTACATTTCCCTTCAAGCCCCACTATTGAGCTAAAAGAAACTTTCTCCATTTAAAGTTGCTGTTTGTGGCATTCATTTCTAAGCACTACAGTTGCTTACCACTGCATTTGTCTCCCTGGCTACTTTTGAGGAGGGACTCAGTAACTCCACAGAAGGCACTTAGCATAGTGCCAGGCACGAAGCAAGATCTCGCCACCATTAGTCACTGTCAGCCATGGTCATAGTTCTTGTCACACAGGCATGATCCTGTGCACAGCTACTGCCGTGTAACAAACAAACCCAAAATATGGTGTGGGGGAAAATGAGCGACCGTATTAAGCTCACAGATTCCATGGTCAGAGATTCCGATAGGGAACAGCAGGAGTGGCTCCTCTCTGGCCCTCAATGTCTGTGGTCTCAGCTGAGAAGGGTCTAATGGTGAAGAATAATTTTGATGACTGTGGACTCACAGAAGGCCCCTCTGCCTCTCCCTCTCCCTCTCCCTAGATCTCTCCACACGGCCTCTTCAGCATGGCGGACTCTGGTTTGCCAGGCATCTTACATGTCAGTTCAGGCCTCCAAGAGTTAGTGTTCCAGCCAACACAGAAGCTGTATAACCTTTTGTGGCCAATCTCTGAATTCACATTTGTCCCTCTGCCATCCTCTGAGAACTGAAGCTGCCACAGGCCCACTGGGATTCAAAGGGGAAGAGAAACAGAGCCCAGCTCGCATGAGAAAAATGTAAAAAAAATTTTTGCCATGTTTTAAAGCCACCCCTCCATTATTTCTGCCATATCTATGGTTGAATAGGCTTTTGTGGGTTAACTGGGAGCCTCAAGCCTTTTCTTAGAGTGTTTCTATGGGAACTGTGTGTTTGGTCCAGATAACAGACTTCCCGGTTAACTTTGGAACACAAGTCATTCATAAGGTGGGACTTACTGAATTTTCATTTCCCCCCAAAACATCTAACACCATGACCACAGCCCCCACTATTAAGTGTTACTTAGCAGTGTGTGGGGAACACTTCCTATGCACCAGGCTGCATGCTATGCACCCTGTGAGGGGTGTATCATTTGATCCGCCCAAGCACCATATACATGCTATGGATATTTCAATTTACAGATGAGAAGAGTAGGCTTGGAGAAGGCAAATGACAAGCCAATGGTCACACAGCCAGAACTGTGACACAGATTTTGAAAGCAGGTCTGATTCCCAAGCCCATGCTTAACCAGCCAGAGTGCACTGACTCTGTAAATAATTTTTGTGGAAATGAAAACCTCTGGAGATTTGTAAAGTCTGAAATGCTCTCTCTGGAAACTCGTAGTTGGAGCCAAACACCGCCCCCCACCGTTGATCTGTTCTTGTGCCAGCAGGTCAAGGGACAATAAAGGGACTGCCTTCCTTGCTGGGTGGAACTGGGTCACACAGTCCTTTCACATGGCTACAGATAATTTGTGTCCTCTAGCCATCTCTGCCTTGAGTTCCCAGCTTTCTCTGTCCCCACCCTTCCTTAACCAGAGCAAATGCAGCCACACTCGGCTTTTTGTCCCCTGGAGTGGATGGGTAATGAAGGGATGTTTTTGTCCCTGACTGTACAATGCCATTCGTGCAGGGGCGGCGCCGAGGTGGGGGGGGGGGAGGCAAACACAACGCCCATTCTCTGGAGCTGGTTAACAGACAGTCACTGCACACACAGCGGGAGGCCAGGGTCCGGTTGCCGGCCCTGGGCCTCGGGCTGCTAGAGAGGAAAAGAGGTCGCTGCTCTGGTGGACCTTCCCCAGAGGTTTCACAGTCAAGTGTCTGTGTCACCCGCTCCTTGTTTCCCAGCATCCCTCCTCCACCCCCATCCCGCAGTTGAGAATGAGAAAACCCCCTTGTTTGGGATCTTTGCAATAACGATGAAAGCCTTTTTTTTTCCTTTTTAAGAATTCATCTTTGCATTCCAGAGGGGGCATTTATCACCCCGTGCCCAGGCTGCAGACGTCTCCCTCCTTCAGATCCTCCTGCCCAGAAAGGCAGCCTTGTCAGACACATGAAACCAGCCCCTCTGGACATCTGGACAAGGCGAAGCCCTTTGGCTGAGCACGAGGCTGTCCTGAATGCCACAGTCAAAGGACAGCCCTTGTTCCTGGTCCAAATAGCCCCACTAAATGCATGCAGCTGGGCACCGCGGGGGCGGCCGGGTGAGAGAGGAGCCAGGCCCTCTTGGCTGGCGGCCCCAGGCACCTCCACAGGACACTCAGAAAGCAAGTTTGCTTGCAGGAGAAGCTTCTGGAGCTGCTTTAGAAATACCCTTCCACTAATAGTTAAGAAGATTTTATAGGTAACCGACAGTGGGTAACTTGCTTTTGTCTGCAAAGCACCCCATCTCCTACTGAAAGAGCCTCTTTCCTACAGGGAGCCAATTGCATTAAGTGGTCTGAGCCTTCCACCACAACCACCACCACTGCCATCCACAAGACTGTGTGACCCCACCCTGGCCAACCCATCAGCATGCTCTAATACCCAGGCACAGTCATTGGGCATCAGAGCCCCCCATGGGACTTTTCTCTCAGAAATAAGGCCTCTTTTTCCACAGGGTGGGATGAGGCTGGCAGCTGCCAGCAGCCATCTTGCTCGCCATGTGACTTATGGCTGGAAAGGAAAATGAAATGATAGAGCCCTAAATTATGGTTGGAGCCCCTAGCTCCTCCTATGTCAGAAGCTATTTGCTGGACATCTGCAGTCCCTATACCAGGTCTATGCTTTACTCTAGTTGATTTTAGTTTCTGTCATTTGCATCCTGAAAAGATTGATTCACTGTTCCTCTTCAACCAAATATAAAGTCCTCAGCCTGGTGTTTGGGCTTTCTGTGAAGTAACCATAGCACAACTACCTCAGGTCCCCTAGGCAGCTAAGCCCAGCCTTGTCCCTGCTCTGGGCACACAGCTGGCACCAAATTGATTCAAACCTGCTTGCAGCCCCATGCTCTGGTGCTCCCGATGAGGGTGGCACTACCCGAGGATGTCCAAGGACGGCCTGGGGGCCTGCTGCTCTCAGGAACCCTTCTTTGGGAAGAGGGGTGCTACCAGTCCCTCCAGAGGAAAAAGCTGCAGCTAACATCCGGGTGGTGAGTACCCTGTTTCCCTGGCATTTCTCCCTGAGCCTCCCTCCTCAACCACTGCCCTCTCTGCTGGCTCTCCTGTCTAGTGAACACATATCTGTGTGTGTATGTGTGTGAGTGTGTTGAGCTTGCCTTTTGTGTGTACCTGAGCATGTGAGGAACCAGGCATAAAATCAGTCTTAGTGGGTACATTTCACTCGCCCTCTTCCCCTCCAGGTCCTTCCCCAATCCCTTCCTAACCCCCATCCACCTTCTCTAATGCTCTTCCCTTAATGACCACACTTGACAAAAACACTACTTTTTGCCAAACACCTCACCTGCAGTAGTAGGTACTGTCACCCTCATTTTACAGAAGAAATTAAACCCACCTCCAATGTAGTTCCATGCAGAAAAAGCTGCTTTTAGTGCTGCTCTTTGGAGCCATTCTAAAAGAGGTTTACCTCTCCTTTCCTACCTGGATTAGAAGCTGCCATACCCAGAGACTTAATTCTTTCTCTCTCCTTTAGCCCTGTCTCCCTCCAGTGCTGGCATTATTTGGGTACTCAGTCAATGTTGATTCAATTGAATATCACAAGATGCACAGAACTAAGCCAGGTGGCCAGGAGGGCAGCAAATCTTTTGAAAATAGCTACCTGTGGACATGTGCTTATCCTAAGAGGAATAATAATAGTTATCTACTTCACAGGTTTGTTTTCAAGGTCACATGTAAAAAACTATGTAGAGTACATGGCACAGGGCTGGTACACAGTATATGCTCAATAAGTATTAGATAAAATTATTGTTGTTTATTATTCCCATCCACTGGTCCAAGCTTGATGCAAGCTTTTTAATTTCCTTTACTACAAGACATTGCTGCCAATGGCTTCATTCAATGTGGGAAACAAGCAAGATGATAGAGCTATACAATCCAGCTACTATCGCCCCGGTCTCATGGCAGGGTCTGAGCTGCTTTTAAGGTCCCTCACAAATGCACTGATCTACTGAGGCTGGGGAAAAGGTGCCGAGTGAGCCATTCGTTGTCCTCTTCAGGAGCAGTCCTGCACACTGCAGTAAAGGTTGCTGTGATGTGCCTCACATGACTGAGCCTGTGCTCGGCGAAAGTCTGTGCCCAGGATCCACTGTTGGACGTTTTCTTGCTTCCTGCAGGTCACCGAGCACAGAGCTGCCACGTGCCTGAATGCCAAAACCACTTAATGATTTAAAAAGATCGAGATCAATGGCTTCAGCAATTTCTGGGAAGCGGTAACTCAGCGAGCTGTGGAAGGTTCTCATTTTGCTGTCTCCAGCCTGGCCCTGTGGCAGGATTTATGCTGAATGGGATCCACGAGGCAAATATATCCTAGGATCGGGCCCCATCCAATCACCCCGCCCAGGAAGCGCTGGCATACTGACATCACCCTCACAGCTGCCAACTCCCCCTTGCTCCGAGGGGCACTCTCTCATTTCACATTAATTAGAAGGCCATTTTCCAAGCATTTTCATCCCATAATGAAGGGCTTTCTGCAGTGGCTCAGTGAAATATTACGACATCCAACTTGGAATCTTAAAAGAAAAAAAAAATCTATCCTGCCTGCTTAGTCTATATATTGTCTAACCCTTCCCAATTCATGGGAGAAAATAAGTTCAGCCTGTCTTGATGCTGGTGCAGGAGGTGGGGAGCAGTAGGGAAAAAGGCCACCCCACTGCCATGGGGCACTGACCACTGCACTGTCCTCTTCCCTTCACATCTGCCTCTGATGGAGACTTGGAAGAACGGGAGAAAGGAAAAGATGAGAGAATCTGAAACACAAAATGGAGGACGGATGGAGCAGTCCTCCTATGATGGGTGGCTATTTTAGTGGCTCCTGGTGCACTACCCCTCCCAGTATTCACCTCCTTGTGTAGTCCTCTCCCATACTGCTCTGGGCCTGGTCATGTGACCAGGGGCCTTGGCAAGAGTGATGCAGGCAGAGGCTGGATAGGCTTGTAAATATTGTTCTCTTGGAATGCTCACCCTTAGGGTCCAGCCACCATGTAAAGCAGCCCCAGCTAGCCATGTGGAAAGACCATGTGGAGATATCATGTGGAAGGCCACAGCCTTCCATCCACTCAAGTGACAGCCACGAGAGATACCCCAAGCAAGACCAGCACGAGATCCACCCAGCTGAGCCCTAA
The DNA here is from genome assembly GCF_053883595.1 of Heterocephalus glaber. NCBI lineage: Eukaryota > Metazoa > Chordata > Mammalia > Rodentia > Bathyergidae > Heterocephalus > Heterocephalus glaber. Next base: position 9,176,999 of record NW_028258340.1, on the reverse strand, counting down.
TCAAGCCACAGAATCATGAAAAATAATAAAATCATCCTGCTTTAAGCCAAGTTCTGTTAAGCAGCAATGAAGAACCAAAGTATTTCATTATTCTCCACTAGCCCCAAGGTCAAGACCACATTTCCTGGTGTCCTTCATGAAAGTTGCCCATATCTGCTGATCTACCGTAGGCTCTCACTGACTGTCACCTTTCTCCTATCCTGCTGTCAGCTAAAGCTGGGTTTCTATTAAACCACAGCATCTACATTTCTCACGCACTAAATCGTGATTATCAAGTGCCTCACTCAATCATGTACCTTTACTAATCATAAACCAAGAATCCAGGGTTAAAGGGCTGTAGAATACAATCTCTTTTGATCCACCCTGTGTAGCAAAGGGTGTGTTTGTGTAAGGCTCAGTGTGGATGCTGAGAAGTGAAGTTCAAATTACTAATGACTCTAAATTTTGCAAATATATACACACATATAGTGAATATATGTACGTAATTTCTTAGCTCATGCTGTATCACAAACTAAGTATTGAAAGGCTGTTATACTATGAAAATACTTGCTATAATGAATTAATAAGAATGCTGTGCAATCAACATATTAATTGTATGTAAATGGTGTTTTTTAAATGCTTTAAAACAATTTATTCCCCTGAGCATTTTAAATAGGCCCCCTGGAAAGTTGTTTATGTAGTCATTTGCTTGGTGAACTTCTCTCTTGAAGCAGGTTACTTTACCCACAATGAATGGGAGGAAACCGAGCTGCCCCCTTCCTCTTCATTTCTAGGACCCAGCAGCAAGGGTCCTGAGGGTGGTGGTCCAGCATCTGCCCTTGTGGTTCTGAAATCTGATTGCTTGTTCTTTGTCTCCAATGTCTCTTGTCCTTTCTGTCAATTAATGTCTACCCTGCATGGGGTTTGCATAACATTAACACATCGGTAACTACCAGGGACCAAAGAGAATCAATCAGCCCACTAACAATGGCTCACTGGGCTCTGCCATGTCCCCACCTTGGTATAGAAGGAGAAAATTGCTCAAGCCAGACATCCCATACGTTCCCAAGGCAACCATCAACATTCAAATGCCACAGTCACTCTCTACCTTCCCATCAAGCTAAAATAGTAAACCAGGAATAATACACCACCAAAGCAAGAGATTCGATAAAGAAAATGTGTGGATTTAAGACACAGAAAGAGAGCCAAGCATGGTGGCTCATGCCTGTGATCCCAGCACTCAAGAGGCTGAGGCAGGAAGATTATAAATTCAAGCCCAGACTGGGTAACTTAGCAAGACCCTGTCTCAAAATAAAAAATTAAAAGAATTGGAGCTGTAGCTCAGTGTGAAAGCTTTGAGTTCAATCCTCAGTCACACATACACATACACAAAGTCATGGACAGAGCCACTTTTCTGCTTTATTTTCAGTTGGGCATCAAACAAACTAACCCAATTTCCAAATTAACCCAACTTCCCCAGGGACTTTTATAAGCAAGACTTCCGATAAGGCCTGGTTTAAGACAGCCCTGTTGTCCATCTAGAATTGTCCTTCAAGCCCTCATAGAAGTATACTACTATTTAGTTTCTTGAGACACATTTGAGCTGAGTAGAGGAAGTGCACAAGGTTCCCTGTGTGAGGAATGTTTAGAATTCAGTGCCTCTCACTGGAATGTTTCAGAGTGGTCTCCAGGAAGTTGTCCTAAACCTTTCTTTTCCCCACTAATACATCTTGGGCTGACTCCACTGATTTTCCCCAGGTTCCCAGAGAGCAGGACCATGAAGCTTGAGGGAACCATTAATGAAGCCACTGCACATCATGACCTGGGGCACACATCCCAATTGCAGCTGCCTTGGCAACAAGGGTGACATTTGCAATGTTCTGGCCAGGAGGAGCTTGTAGGAAAATGGAGATGGAAATGTGGCATCCCTGTGGGCTGTTCTTGTGCACTCCAGGATAAATACAAGACTCTTGTCACCTGTTGCCGGGGATGAACTCAGCTTAATGAAGTTCATAAAGGCCTCAGGTCACTAGGTTTGAGCCATGGCAGTAGGCCTGCAGCCAAGCCTGGTCCTTGGATGGGCCAGATAGCAGTTTTCCCTATACCCATGCTTCTCCTGGCCTCCTCTGGACTGCAGGGAGTCACCACCCCTCACTCTCTGACCCTCAGGCTTCTACTTGGCCAATGGGAAGCACTGGCAGACTAAGGACAGGCGGGAAAGAGAGACCATGGTATTTCTACCCTTCTTTTTCCTGTGATCCACCCAGCTCTAGCAGTGGCTGTATTGTAGCTCTACCTCTAGCAAGATGGCCCCTTCCTTTGAGGCCCAACCTGGCAGGTGGACTTGACTTCCCGCTCCAGTGACACTGTCTCCTCCCTCAGCCTTCCTACCCTTACGTGGCAGCAACTTCCTGCTAGTAGGACTCTCTGGACAGCCTTGCCTGCTTCTCAGCCCTTCCACCACCTGTGTGGCCAGCTCCTTCTATTCCATCCTTTCTGTTGAAAGACCTAGTGTGGTGTCCATCACTCTGCCCTCTCCCTTGCCTAACTGAACCTAAACTATCTCTGATTTCTCCCACAGCCAAGGTTATTGCATTGAGTTCAGGCCCCCAGGGCAAACCATCCATGGGGAAGTATGGCCAGCTTCGAATTCCAAAGCTCAGGAAACCTAAGGAGTGTAGGTGTACGAGGGAAGGTGACAGGAGTCAGATGCTGCTGTCAACAGTCACTCACAGCTGGCCATAGCCATGCCCTAAACAGGAGTGTGGAAACAGCTCCGGATTTCCCAAGGCACCTTGTCCAGCATTCTGAGAACTAGGTTGGCCCATTCTGCCCTTCTGTGAGACTCTAACCTCAGTCCCTCCAGCCCCTCCCCACAAGGCTCTCTCAGACAAATAGCAGCATTTGTATCTTCCAGCTGGGCAGGCTGGTATGCCATTCCTTCCATCTTGGCAGCCCCTCCACCCTTGCTGCCCTGTACCCAGGCCCCAGGATTTGCAAAACTTAAGATGTAAAGAACATTTGAAAACAGGACCACAGGGAAGACCAAAGCTTAGCACAAGAACAATGAAATCATGGGAGAGTTATTTGAAGTCTCTACATAAGGGACATTGGAAAGTAAAGTGTCTCAAGTTCACCAACAGGTCACCAACTGGTCACCTAATGCTTTTTGTAAAAGCCAGTTGCTTTGGATCCCCGCTGACCAGTCGGAAGGGAAGCAGGCTGGCACAGTGTCCTGAAGTCCCCCTGCTGCACCTACCAGAAACCTTTTCACTGCTGGGTGGAAGAGGGAGGGTACAGCCTGGAAGATGGGTATTTGGGGAGTCAGCTGGCTGCTATGCAAGGAGCACAGAGGGAATTTTGATATTTTATCATCAGCTAAGACCTTGCTGGAGCAGGTGAGCTGTGTATGACCCAGGACAGGGCCTCCTGGTGGGAAGACACAGGGACAGATGGCTGCTCACTAAGGCATTCTCCAGGTACCTGGGGAGGCGTCCACATGCAACAGAGGATCCCTTCCAGAGCAGACACTGCAGACGCATGGCCGGGCTTGTGGAGATGTCTTCCCCGCAGGGAGGACAGAATGATTTGCACCAGCAGGTTCGCTCTCTCCCTGGCCCTATGCCTGCTCTCTGAGGTGCATTTGTGAGCAGAGGGAGGAGGTCTAGGCCCCCGCTGGCTATTCTGTGCAAAGCTAAGTAGCCTGGGGGGCTGGGAGGAAGACCTTGACCTCGGAGCCCTATAAACCGTGGCTGACAGCAGACAGCAAGAGGGGCCCTTGGGAATGGCACTTTATTGAGGGACATTTGTCTTCATTTGGAGCAGTCTACATCTCATCCCACAGGCATGCCCTGAGGTTTGAGTCTCCCTGACCCCTACCCAGACTGTCCCTGCACTGCACTGTCCCCACGCTGCATTGAAGGGGAAGCTGCCTCTTAAAGTCCCTCAGAGCCAGGGACACAGATGTCAGCGAAGAATAACAGGAAATTCCCTGTGGCATCCAGAAGGCTCCCAGGACCCTCCCCTAGGAAAGGAGACCCTGGGCAGGGGCAGGCACCTCACAAACTCAGCCCTCAAAACCTGAATCCTCCTGGGCCAATGAGTCTGGAAATTCAAAACTTTAGGCAACATAATAATCATAGATTTCGATAATGAAAAAATATGTGCCTATGGTTTTCAGGATGCAAACTAAAGAACTGAATCTTCTGGAAATCCCTGTGGCTGGTCAGGAGGGCCCACACTCTGTCTTCTCATGGGAAGAGACTCTGGTGGGAAGGACTCTGCAAAGGCGCTGTAGTATCTGAAAATATCAATGCACAAGATTTAGGTGAGTTTTTGTTGTCGCTGTTGTTTGTCGGGGAAAAGTCTGTATTTAAAACAGCCTACATGCTGCCACTAATCTCCAGAGTTGTAAGTCAATCATTTCACCTCTCTGTGCGTCATTTTCCAAATATTAACAAAACAAAACAAAAACAGCAGCCAGACTGCCTGATCATCAAAGGTGACCGGAGGACCAGAAGCAGAGAGGCCCGATGCTGACTACATGCCCACCTTTCTGACCCAGATTTCTAATACGGTGGCCTGGGGGGCAGCCTGGCAGGCTGCAGTTAGCTACCTGGTGCTGGGCATGACCCTTCTTGGGCCAGGTTTAAGGCTCTGCGGAGGCGGGAGGCACGAGACACGCGGTGCGCCTCGCTCCAGCACTTGGCAAAGGCGCCCGCGCAGGAGGAGGACGGCTGGCACCCAGGGGTGGGGGCAGCAGGGGACTGGATGCCCCCCATCTGGAGGCGGGGTGGACGGGTCGTCGCGCTAAAACCCAGGACCTAAGGGAACCGGCCGCCGCGCTCACCGGCCCCGCTCCCAAGATTCATTTCCATCCGGAGCGCTGGCGCTCCCGCCACCCTTATCTCGCCGCCCCGGCTCTGCAGGCGCGGGCGCCCCAGGTGCCCCTCCCCCTCCCTCCCCTCCCCCGCCCGTCGCCGCCGCCGCCGCCGCCGCCCGCGCCTTTGTCTGGCCCGGCGGCGCGCTTGGAGCCAGTAGGGCGGGTAATTGGCGGCCGGAGGAGGCGAACGGGCCGGCCGGGCCTCCGCTAATGAGCGGGAGGAGCCGCGGGGAGGCTGCGGCGCGGCCGGGACGCTGAGCCGGGAGGGGGCTTTGGTGGCCGCGCGGTGCTGGGGATTACGGCCCTGCGGTTCTCGGCTGCCCCCCTCCCCGGCTGTGGCGGTGACCGGTGCCCCAAGGGACATCCCTTCCTCCTAGCCGGTCTCTGGCGCACTCCAATTACCCTGCGGCCGTGCCAAGGCCTCCGGCTGCCCCCGGGCCGCAACCCATGTCCCCGGAGAAGCCCGGGGGACTGAAGGCTCCGGCGGGAGGGAAGGGGTCCCTGGGGGCTTGGCTGCGCTGCGGCGGACCTGGGGAGCCCAGGCGCCCCTTCCCTCCGGGCACGGCCATTGGGGGAGGGGGCGCCTCGGGGTCAGATACCCGGGGGCTCTCTAAGGAAAGCCCACAGGCAGCAGCGAAACCTGCTCCGGCGGCGGCGGAGATGGTGATAAAATCCTCCCGGTTTCTAAATTAATTACACTGAACCCGCAGCGCTCTTCGTCCCGGCTAGGGCGGGCTGGGAGTAGTCGGAAGGAAAGGGCGCGGTGGCCCCCAGCGCTGGGGGCGGGACGCTCCAGCTGCTGACTCTGAGAAAACCCTCTCCCAGACCGTGTGCAGGGAGTGACCGAGCCCCTCCGAGCTTTAAGGAGGAGAGAGGCGGGGAGAGGGGGCAGAAGGAAGCTTTTTTCCAGCCTGTCGTCCCCCTGGGGGGAAGCTTGGCCGCCTGCCACCACTGGCTGAGGCCGGAGGTCTCCTGCTCCGCTCCGGGAGCGGTCCTGTGGTCCAGTCCCCATCTGTCAGGAAACCTGCAGCCAACTGGCCCTGTGGCCCTTGTTCAACTTCCACTGGTCTCCATTAAGCCCGGGTCCTCTGTGCTCCTGCCTGCGCACTCCGGCTTCTTGAGGTCACTGAGGCTTGGTGTTGACAGTATTTTTCATGGCTGCCCCTTCGGGCTGGTTTCTCACACTTGGAGGCCTAGGCCCTGCCTGTGGAAAGAAAGGCTCAGCCTGAGCGACTTGGGAGTCCACAAAGGAGTGCCTAGCCGGTCTTAGCACAGCCTTAGAGAACCACAACCAGCTCAGGACACATGGCTTAAAGGGACTGCCAACCCCTCAAGGGGACAGAGGACGTTTGTTTTTGAAGACTTCACACCTGGAACCCTTGACTTTACTTCCCAATCTCCCCCAACAGTGGCCGCCTAGGAGCAGCCCACTTGCAGAGCACACCGCCCCCCTTACTCACTTTTCTATTGAAGTCTGTCTTTGTCAGGGCCAAAAGGTGTGATTCCTCACCCATCATAACAATCACAGTGGTCACAACCACACTCCTAGAGCAAAAGACAGGTAACAAGAAAAACGAATAATAAACTTATTTAATCAGAGTTTTCCTTGACACCAGAGCCTTCACAAATGAAGACTCGCAGACACAGTGCTTAGGTTCAGTGAAGAATGGACAGCGTGTAGAAGGGGGTCAGACAAAAGGTATCAGGCTGAGGGGGGAACCTGGCAAGGCCTGCTCGTGAGGGTTCTTCTTGGCCTCTCTGGGTAGCATTTCTTCCTCCTGAATACAAGACAAGACCCTTCTGGAATAAGAATCTTCAAAGGAGAAGGGAGAGAGTGATCTTTCTAGGTTTTATGCCTTGCTTTGGGGGATAGGAATTCTAGTTTCTGTGACCCATCTTGTGGGGGATGAGGGATTCTGGTTTTGGGGTCTTACTTCAGGGGAGAAAGTGGGACAGGAGCCAGGAGGGCCAGAGAAGGTCAAGAGAGACCTTGCTTCACATGCCTTCCCATCTGTTTTAGTTCAAAGTTTTTAGCACAAGAAACACTGTACTTTGGGGTGCTGTGCCCTGAGACCCAACAACTTAGATACAGTGCAGTGCACACATCTTAATGTTTTACGTATAAATTAATTTTCCACATGAATATACTTTCATTATCACCACCCAGGTCAAGATATGGAACATTGCCAAAAGCCCAGAAGGTTCCCTCACAGCCCTTTTCTGTCAACACGCCCCAGCTATCCTGATCTCCACCACTGTAGATTAGTTTTACCTGTTTTTGTAAATGGGCTCATGCAGCAGGTGCTCCTTGGTGTGTGGCTTCCTCCACTCATTCTCCATGAGCTCCATCCCTTCTATTGCAGGAAACCATAGCCCATCCTTTTTAATTACCAAATCGTATTCCATTATATGAATATACCACAATTTACTTATCCATTTGACTCTTGATGAACATTTGGATTGTCTCCAGCTTGGAGTTATTATGAATAAAGCATTTGGGAACATTGTCCTATACGTGTTTTGGTGGATACAAAGGTCCAATTTTGCTGAGTATACAGTACTCTCAGGAGTAGAATTTCTGAGTCATAAGGTAGGTATATGTTTAACTTTATTGCCAAATAGTTCTCCAAAGGAGTTGTAACTGGTTAGTTTTTAAAGCTGCCATCAGGGTATAAGTGTTACTCAGAGAAATAGGTGGCACCCACAGCATAGTAATGGCCACAGACATATATTGAGCACTTAGAATGTGCTACATACTGGTGTAAGAGATTTCCATATAATTAACATTTACTTCCACACATTTATAGACATTTTCAGTGCCTGGTTTCATCTTAGAATGAGCATGATGTCTGCCCTAATTGGGACCCAAATAAAATAGTCTGAATTTATGGAAAGAATCATCTCCATTCTACAGATGAGGAGAAAAAGAGCTGTTGACTTACTAAAGACTCCAGGTCTAGTGGGTGGCCAGGGCAAGTCTGAAACTAAATCTCTGGGCTCCTGGCATTGCTGACATTTTTATGAATAGAAGCTTGACTCCACTTGAAGGCTCCTTCAATTTCCTCCCTCCTGTACCCCTGGTTGGCACCCTCAGCAATCCAATCCTGGCCTTTAATCTTTTGAGGCCCTTGTCTATCTTTTTTCCAGTATCTCTTCTTATATACAAGCCACCCTAAGACTTAGTGACTTAAAACAATTCTTACTGTTTCGTGAGTCCTACGAATTGAGTGGATTGAGCCAGATGGCTCTTGCTTGGGGTCTCTGGAGCAACTACAGCTGCAGTCATCTGTAGACTGCCCTAGGCTGAGCATCCAAGGTGGCGCATGTGGTTGGTGCTGGCCTGACCAGCAACTCATCAGGACTGTCAGGTGGAGCACGTCCATGTGGCTTGAGCTTCTCATACCACAGCGGCTGGGTGCTGAGATGCTGGAAGAGGAAGCCACCCAGCCCATTAAGGGCTACACCAGGAATAGGGCTATATCTACTTCCACTGTATTCTATAGATCAAAGGAGCCACTTGCCATATTCATAAGCGTGGAGACATAGACTTGATGGATGAGTGGCAGGTCACACTGCAGAAGACCATGTGGGTGGTCTTTTAGAATTGTAGAATCTTTGTGAAATATACACCTTCCTTACCTACTTAGCTTGTTCCCAGCAAGGCCAAAAACATTCCTTTACTGCTTTGGTTCTTGAAGACAGAAGGTTCCCAGGACTCCTTCCATTTCAGGTCAAAACGACCACACAGAGTCAACTCAACATCAGTCCCTTGGGATGCCCCAACTGTGCCTGCCATGCCCTATCCTTTGAGCCAGCTCACCACTCCTCTCTGGGTCCCTGTGCATATGCACAAGCTCTTCACCGAGCTTCACCCCCAAAGTGATCCAATGTGAACCTTGACATCCTGGCCACCAGCCCCAGCTGGCACCTGCCCAGGCCTTCATCTCCTGACAATCATGTGTCAGACAAGCACAGAACCCTCTCGGACCCCCCACCAAACTGGGATTCTCTTACAGCCCTCTAAGGGCATGGGGGTGGAGATTGGGCTCTACTCTTGGCAAAACTTGAAAAAGCACAGACTCTAGTTGGAAGACCTGGGTTTGAATCCCTGCTCTGCTGCTAACTGGCTGTGTGGTCTTGGGCAAGAAGTCAGACCTGTCTGTGACTCGGTATCCACATCTGCAGAATGGACATAACTACTAGGCCTACCTCCTAGGGCTGCTGTGAGGATTGGAAGCAGTAATACTTACACGGACACACACACACACACACACACACACACACACACATACACACACACACTGGTGCAGTAAAAGGAAAAGAGCAGACACTTACAGAATCACATCTTCTTGTCCCAGACTCCAAAGCTACTTTTTGAAAGTAAGCTTTTTGCACATGATCAGTTTTTATATTTGATGAGTTTTCACAAAGTAAACCACATCAGCACCCAGCCTGAGAGACAGAACATTACCAGCACCCCCAGAAAGTCCCTGCTCCTTACAGTCCCTACCTGCTCCCAAGACTCTCTGACTTCTAACAACCTAATTACTATCTGACCACATTTGTGGCACCCAACTGGCCCTGCACAATTGGCAAACTAGATAGTCATCTATCTGATGTGATCTGAAAGAAAGGAATCAGAAAACCCAGCTCCCATTTTGCCTAAATTTCCTCCGTTAGGGAGCCATTCTTCTGTGGTAAGCGTTGCTCCCCACCTGCAGTTCTCTTTTAAAATGCAAGTCCAGGGCAGGGAATGGACCTCAGTGGCACCGCACCTACCTGGTAAGAGCAAGGTCCTGAGTTCAGTCCCCGGTACTAGTACTGGAAAAGAATGCAAATGCACCTGTTTGGGGTAACAGAAATTCCCGAGTCCCAAGGGGGCCATATTGGGTCCCTGGACAATGGAACCTTGTTAGCCAGCCAAAGAAATTTGGAAAGGGGGCAACCACGGAAGGAGGCAGCTTCCAGGCCTCACCTAGTTCACCGTTTTGCCCAAAGCCAGTTCAGGTGTTTTTTTCTTTTGGTGCTTAAGCCACATTTAAGCCACTTGGTGCTCCGCCACCAGCAACCAGAGCAATGCCATCAAATCATCCAGCACAGAAGAGAAGCAGGTGATAATAAATACATGTACTGTGGGTGACCTGGGTTGTGGCTGCACTGCTCCCTCAACACACCTTGTCTAAATGGGGCACTTGAGTGTGCTGCCGCTATGACGTCATCAGTTGCCAGGCTTTTGACAAATGAGTCCAGCCCGCAGCTGGAGCCTTTGATAAGCCATTTGCAGGTGTCTGGGAGACATCCACGCTGGTCTCGGGAATGCATCCTAGCCCCATCTCAAATTCACATCTTTTCATGTTTTTTTTTTTTAAAAGCATGCCGTGCATCTGTGAAGATTCATGGCTTAAAATATTTTTCCTTTTCTCTGACATTTCCCCTTTTCTTCTTATTTTATTTTTCTAAGGGAAAAGAAAATATTCACTCCAAGGTTCATTTAGTTTCTGGGTAATAACTGTCAGATATTAACAGATAGCCCCATACATCCAGCATAAAATAATAGAATTTGTTGAGTGCATTAGACATCCAATAACGGGCATGGCGGACAGCGTGTGGAGCTGAAGGGAGGCTTCTCTTGGTAAAAGGGAACACATGCTATGAAAACCAAGACAGAGAAGAACATTTGTCAGAATGCCTTCTTGTGTCTTCTGACATTTGCACATGTAAGTGCCCTACCCACTTTCCCAGGCATCTCCTCCTTATCCTGCAGACTCAGATGGATTTGTCCCTTCCAGGAAGCATGCCTTCCCTCCCTCTCCTCCAGCCTCTCACTGTCATGCCCTGTCCGCATGGCTTCCCAAGTTTGCTTGTGCAATATCCTGCCAAATCCAGGCTCCTTGAGCTGAGCACCGTATGAGACCCAAGGAAGCAGATGCCAGTGGTGGCCACCTGTGGCCCCACGCCTTGCCACTTTGGTGCCCCTCTCTCCAGTTCCAACAGGCAGCACCTGTACCTCCACCTGACTGCTTATTCTTCCATCCGGAGCTCACTTTGCTGTTGCTATCACTGGCTGCAAGTGCTAAGGAGTTAAAGCTTTTCCTCAGGGCCCTCTAATGATGCCTGCAGGAGTTGGGGGTCACCCTGCCCAGCCCTGGATGGGAAAGATGAGGCTTATATTCAACACTGAATTCAAAATTCCTCAGTGGCATTAAAGTCCATTTGCCCTTAGTAGTAAACCATAGTCATGAGTCACTTAATAATAGGAACATGGGGCTGGGGATTTAGCTCAGTGGTTCCAGCGTCTGCCTCGCAAGTGCAAGAGCCCGAGTTCTATCCCCAGTACCAAAATCATAATAATAATAATAATAATAATAGGAACATGTTCTCATAAATGTGTTATCCAATCTCATCATTGTGTGAATATAAGAGAATGTACTTACTCAAACTAAGGTGACTATGACATCACTAAGTGATATAATCTTATGGGGCCACCATCATATATACAACCCATTGTTGATCAAAACATTGTGTTCTACTGAATTTACTTGCATTCAAAGTAATGTCTAAGGTTAGCTTCTGGAGAAACCAAACTGAGACAGAGCCACATAATAGATGCTCAATAAACTATTTTTAATAAATTAATAAATAAATGGAATTTTTGTAGCATAAATACCCAGAGGAGCCCTTTTTTATTTTGAGGCAGTGCAAAGGGTCTGTATTATCCCTTTTAAGTGAGCACGTTTTAAGTTGAATTGAAAACCTACTTGAAAAGTCCTGCTTCACTTTGTACAAAGCAAGCAGGCCAAGTGCCACAGAACTGGGAAGATTGCATGCTGTATAATGAGGTTTGTGGTTGTACCTGTCTTAATCTGTTTTCTGCTGCTATCACAAAACACCAGAGACCAGGAAATGTATAAAGCATAGATATTTAGTTGGCTCACTGTTCTGGAGGCTGGAAGTCCAAGAGCAAGGTGCTAACATCTGCTTGGCTTCCAGTAAGAGCTCTCTTTCTGCATCATGACACAAGGACAAAAGGACAGGAGTAAAAGAGAGCTGAGGAAGCTGAACTCACTTCCAGTACTAGGGATGGAACCCAGGAGGTTGTGCATGCTAGGCAAGTGCTTTGTCACTGAGCTGCATCCCAACCCTCCAACTTCCTGTTATAACAACCTGCTCCCATGAGAACCAACCCACCCCTGTGAGAACTAGCTCACTCCGTCGAGAACAAGAGTAATCCATTCATGAAGGTGGAGTCTTCATGACCTAAATACCTCCTATTAGGCCGGACCTCCCAACATTGCTGCACTGGGAATTAAGGTTCCAGCATATGAGCCTCTGGGGGATAAATTCAAACCATAGATTGACTTGAATATTGGAGCACAGGGGAACCTTGTCAATGTGATTTTGATTTGGGGCTCCTAACTACACTGGCTCCTTCTTTTCCCTCACCTGTGATCAATTAGATGGCAGCTTCAACTGGTCTTGGGGTTCTGTTTAAGGACAAATCTGGCAGCCTGTGTGTGCTGTCCTCCCTTCAGGGAAACGTCCTCCTTACTGTTTCTCAGTCCCTTTAAGCTAACCCAAAGGTCTGGGAAATAAGGAAACTGGTGAAGGCGTTGTCAATAGCGCACGGCCTGATTTTGCTAATTACGTTTTCCCCCAAGGAACATTTGTCCCTTAGACTCCAGCTTCGTTCTAAGAGACCATTTCCTGTCCAGATTGATGTTTTGGCCATTTATGTGGTTCAGAGGACTCTTGGGTTTTTTGGTTTGCTTTGCTTTTTGGTTTTGCTTTTGGTTTATGCAATGCTGGGGATTAAACCCAGGACCTTCATACTGAACTGTATCCCCAGCCCTTTTTATTTTTTATTTTGAGACAAGATCTCACTAAATTGCTAAATTGCCCAGACTGGACTTGAACTTGCAATCCTCCTACTTCAGCCTCCCAGAGTTCTGGGATTACAGGCATATTTCATTGCCCCTGGCTTCAGGGGACTCTTTCTGGAAGTACTTGAGCTTATGTGATACAAAGGTGACCACTGATACTCTTTCTACTTGAAAAATTCTTTGAAATTTTTAGATGTCCATATTTGTAATAAACAGATTTACTTGCCATTATCATCTCATTATGTTTCTTGATGGGATTTCAGAATTAAGATTTTTTTTTCTTTTTCACTCTTTCTTCTAAGCAAAAGAGTCTGGAATACCCACTTAGCCCACAGGTAGGATAAAGAACCTAACAAAAATAACTACTATTTGTTGAGTCTTATAATGAAGAGCTCCATGTATATATTTACTTATGTGTTTATTTTGCAGTACTGGGGATTGAATGCAGGGCCTTGCACAGAACTACATCCCCAGCCCTTTTATTTTTTATCTTGAGACAAGGTCTCCCCAAGTTGTCCAGGCTGGTCTCAAACTTGCAATCCTCCTGCCTTAGCCTCCCAAGTAACTGGGATTACTGGCGTACACCAATGGGCCAAGTGAGCTTCATGTATATTATTTCCTTTAACCCTCACACAACCTATGGGACATTATGATATGTCCATATGACTGATGAGAAAAGTGAAGTCCAGAAAGACTACAGAGCTGGCCCAGAGTTATTTGGTTAGTAAATGGCAGCCCAGGGCACGCACCATTGGCCCCCATTCCTAGGCACCACATCCAACATTTACTAAGCACCAGTTGTTGCTTGGGGTTGCAATGGAAATTTACCAGGCCTCTATTGTTTAGTCTTTGATTCAGAATGCTCTATTCAGTAGATTAGTCCTCTTTCAGGGTTCCCCAAAAGGAGACCATGAAATAAGCCACAGATTTGGCAGAGGATTCCAGAAAGAACCAGCAGGAGAGTGGGACAGTGAGGCAGGGCAGAGAAGGCAGCCACAAAACGGTGTGTTCCAAGAAAGTTACAGCGCTGGACAACTGCAGCTCCATCCTGCTGGGGACCTTGGGGTGCATCATAGAACAAACACCTTGACTTCCCTGTTCAGGGGGCAAGGAGGGTACAGTCTTTATCTACCAGCTTGCATGGTCCAGCTGAGGGCTGCCCCTAGCCTGCTGCCTGTGGGCAGGTGGGGTTTGGTGCCAGGGGAAGCCAAGAGATGGAGATGGTAGCAGCTGGAAGACAGGACCATGTGCATTGAAGGACCAGAGAGTAGGGGCTACGAGCAAGGTGCCGATTGTGCCTGCAGCAGTGTTCTCAACCTCACTATGAGGATGAAGAAACAAAAGCTTTATCATGCATGACAGATGTCTGATTACTCTACGTGGAGGCTTTACCAACCAGAAATCTCAGGATAATCCAGGCAGGCATATATGTACCAGTACCCTGAGATGATTGTAATTATTATTTACCACCAACATGTAACTATAATATACACAAATTAAGGACAGACAGCACTATTTCTACTTTTTTTTTGTATTAAATTCTTTTATTGGTACATTGTAGGTATACAACACGATTACATTTCTCATTGGGAATTGTACCTTTACATAATGCATCCTGGTTCTTATTTTTTCCCCATTCCTAGCCCTCCCTTCACGCCCTCCACCCTTCCCTATTTGCAAAGACTTTATTTCCATTTTTTCCATTTCTCATCATTTTTCCTTTCCCTTCTTTCCTTTCCCCAGCCCCTCCCACTACCCCTACCCCTTTGGACCTTTTCTTCCTATTTTACATTATCGATTATTCATTCTAATCATTGGTACATTTTAGGTATACAACATAATGACATTCATCATTGGAAATTTGCACCTTTACATAGTCTCTCTTGGTTCTTATTTTTCACCCTTGCCCAGCCCTCCCTTCAACCCCTCCAGTCCTCCCTATTTACAAAGATTTTGTTCCTATTTTTCCATTTTCTCATATTAATCCCATTCCCTTCTATCCTTTCCCCTAGGCCTCCCACTTCCTTCCCCTTTGCCCCTTTTCTTCCTATTTCACATTACCTATTATACATTTAGTCCTTATTTACACTTTCAGTTTCCCACACCAGAGAAACTATTCAGTATTTACACGTGTGTCCTATTTATTTCACTTAAGAGTATGGCCTCAATGTGCATCCACTTAGCTATAAATGTCTCTAATTTCTCATTTTTTATGGCTGAGTAGCACTCCATTTTATAAAAAAACCACATTTTCTTTATCCATTCTCCAGTTGATGGGCATTTGGGCTGTTTCCAAGTTTTAGCTATCACAGATTGTGCTGCTATGAACATGGGCGCACGTATATCACTGTGGTATGATTCTTTTAATTCTTTGGGGAAGATCCCCAGCAGTGGAATAGCGGGGTCAAATGGGATTTCCAGTCCTAGTTCTTTGAGGTATCTCCATACTGATTTCCACAGTGCTTGCACCAGTCTACACTCCCACCAGCAGTGGAGCAGGGTTCCTCTTTCCCCACAGCCCCACCAGCATTTGTTATTGGTTGATTTCATGATAGCAGCCATTCTTTCTGGAGTGAAGTGGAATCTCAGCGTTGTTTTCATTTGTATCTCTCGAATGACCAGTGATGTTGAACATTTTTTCATGTATTTATTTGCTATTTCTACTTCTTTGTCTGAGAAATGTCTGTTCATTTCAGATGCCCATTTTTGGATTGGGTCTTTAAATTTGGGAGGTCCGATCTTTTTAAGTTCTTTATAAATTCGAGATAGCAGAGCTTTGTCTGAGGAAGAGCAGGTGAAGATTTTTTCCCACATTGTGGGTTGTCTCTTCACACTGCTGGTGGTTTCTCTTGCTGTGCAGAAGCCTTTTAATAAGAAGACATCCCATTTGTTGATTGTTTGTGCTAGTTCACGGGCAACTGAGGTTTTGTTCATAAAATCTTTTCCTACACCGATGTCTTCAAGGGTTCTACCTAACCTCTGTTCCAACTGGTTCAGAGTTTCTATTTTAATATTTAGATCTTTAATCCATTTTGATTTTAGTTTAGTGCATGGTGAGAGATATAGGTCTAGTTTTAATCTTTGGCAAGTTGAAGCCCAATTTTTCCAGCACCATTTATTAAAGAGGCTATCTTTCCTCCAGTGAGGGTGTTTGGCTCCTTTCTCGAAGATGAGATGGCTGAGTGTGTCTGGCGTTATTTCTGCATCTTCTAATCTGTTCCACTGGTCCTCAAGTCTGTTTCTTTGCCAGTACCATGCTGTTTTTATCCCAGTAGCTTTGTAGTATAGTTGCACGTTGGGGATTGTGATATCCCCTGCCATGTCTCTGTTACCTAGAATTACTTTTGCTATTCTGGGTCTCTTCTTGTTCCAAATGAATTTTTGGATTGCTTTCTTGAGGTCTATGAAGTATGGTGCTGGAATCTCAATTGGAATTGCATTAAATCTATATAGCAGTTTTGGAAGTATGGCCATTTTCACTATATTAATCCTTCCTACCCAGGAGCAGGGGATGTCTGTCCATTTTCTGATATCATCTTCAATCTCTCTTTTCAGAGTGCCATAGTTTTCAGAGAAGAGATCTTTGATTTCTTTCATTAGGATAATTCCTAGGTATTTCAGTTTTTTGAATGCTATTGTGAAAGGAATTATTTGCCCTATTTCTCTCTCAGTGAGTCTGTCATTGGTGTAGAGGAAAGCTATTGATTTTTGTGTGCTGACCTTGTAACCAGCTACTTGACTGAATTTGGTAATTAAGTCTAGAAGACTTTTGGTGGAGCTCTTGGGGTCTTCTATATAGAATATCATGTCATCTGCAAATAATGACAATTTGACTTCTTCATTACCTACCTTTGTTCCTTTTATTTCTTTCTCTTGTCTAATTGCCATGGCTTATGTTTCCAGAACTATATTGAACAAGAGTGGTGATAGTGGACATCCTTGTCTTGTTCCTGATTTTAGTGTGAAGGATTTCAGTTTTTGACCATTTAGTATGATATTGGCTGTTGGTTTTTCATAGATGGCTTCTATCAGTTTGAGGTAGAGGCCATCTATTCCAATTTTTTGTAGGGTTTTTATCATAAATGCATGTTGGATTTTGTCAAATGCTTTTTCTGTGTCTATGGAGATAATTATATGGTTTTTGTCCTTGGCTCTATTGATATAGTGTATTACATTGATTGATTTGCATATATTGAACCATCCCTGCATCCCTGGGATGAATCCCACTTGATGAGGGTGTATGATCTTCTTGATGATCTTCTGCATTCTGTTTGCCAGGATCTTATTAAGGATTTTTGTATCTATGTTCATTAGTGAGATTGGCCTATAGTTCTCTTTTTCAGTTGGGTCTTTCTCTGCTTTGGGGATCAAGGTGATGCTTGCTTCCAGGAATGAATTTGGGAGTATTGTTTCCCTTTCAATTTCATTGAAGAGTTTAAACAGTACTGGCAGCAGTTCCTCTCCAAATGTCTTGTAGAATTCAGCAGTGAAGCCATCAGGGCCCGGGCTTTTCTTAGTTGATAAGTTTTTAATTACATTTTCAATTTCATTGGTTGATATTGGGTTGTTCAGAATTTTTAGGTCTTCTTCGTTCAACTTTGGTGATTCATATGTGTCTGGGAATCTGTCCATTTCTTCTGTGTTGTCCATCTTATTGGCGTATAGGTTCTGGAAGTAGGTATTGATGATCCTCTGGATTTCTGCTGGGTCTGTTGTCATTTCACCCTTTTCATTCCTAATTGCATGGATTTGGGCCTTTTCTTTCTTTTTTCTGACAAGGTTGGCTAAAGATTTGTCAATTTTGTTGATTCTTTCCAAGAACCAACTCTTGGCTTCATTGATTTTTTTGTATTGTTCTCTTAGTCTCCATTGCATTGATTTCTCCTCTGACCTTTATAATTTCCTCCCTTGTATGAGCTTTGGGGTTGTCCTGCTCTTCTTTTTCTAGAAGTTTGAAGTTCAGCATCAGGTTGTTTAGTTGGGCTCATTCCGTTTTCCTAATATGCGTATTCACTGCTATGAATTTCCCTTGTAAGACTGCTTTCATTGTGTCCCATAGATTCCGATATGTTGTACTGTCATTGTCATTTAATTGAAGGAACTGTCTGATTTCTTCTTTAATTTCCTCTGTGACCCATTGGTTATTCAGAAGTGTGTTGTTCAATTTCCATGTGTTTATGAAATTTTTTGAGTTTCTTTTGCTATGGATCTCCAATTTCATTGCACTATGGTCTGATAATATACAGGGGATAACTTCAATTCCTTTGCACTTACTTAAACATGTTCTGTGTGTGAGTATGGGGTCTATTTTGGAGAATGACCCATGTGCAGCTGAGAAGAATGTGTATTCTGATTTTGTGGGGTGGAAGACTCTGGAAACATCTGTTAAGTTCATTTGTTCAAGAGTTCGATTGAGTTCTAGTATTTCATTACTTAGTTTTAGTCTAGTTGATCTATCTCTTTGTGACAGTGGGGTGTTGAGGTCCCCCACTACAATTGTATTAGTGCTTATATGACTTTTCATGTCCGTTAGTATTTGTTTTATATAGTTGGGTGCACTAGTGTTTGGTGCATAGATATTTATGATTGTCATCTCTTCCTCTTGGATTCTTCCCTTTACAAGGATGTAGTGTCCTTCTTCTTCTCTCTTAATCAGTGTTGGTTTGAAATCTACTTGATCTGCCAAGAGGATAGCTACTCCTGCTTTTTTTCGGGTTCCCGTCTCATGGAGTGTTATTTTCCACCCTTTAACTTTCAGTCTATGAGTTTCCTTTTGAATTCAGTGTGTTTCTTGTATGCAGCGTATTGTTGGATTTTGCTTCTTGACCCATTCTGCCAGTCTGTTTCTTTTGATTGGTGAATTGAGACCATTAACGTTGATGGTTATAACTGAAATGTATTGAGTTGTCATTGCCATGACTTTTTCTTTTTGTTGTGTTCTCCCCCTTTCCATTTAATTTCTTGTCATGCCAGATGGGTTCATTCTGCTTTGCTTCCTGGGGTTGTGATCCTCAATGTCTGTTCCTAGGATATTGTGTAAAATTCTTTGGAGTGCTGGTTTGGTATTCATGAAGTTCCTAAGGTGCTCTTTGTCATGAAAGTATCTTATTTCTCCATCCATTTTGAAAGATAGTTTTGCAGGGTACATCAATCTGGGTTGGAGGCTGTTTTCCTTTAGGGCTTGCAATACTTCACTCCAAGCTCTTCTTGCCTTGAGGGTTTGCCTTGAGAAGTCTGCTGTGATTCTGATGGACTTTCCTTTGTATGTGATTAGTTTCTTTTCTCTAACTGCTTGGAGAACTTTGTTCTTCTGTTGGGTTTCTGGAATCTTAACAATTATATGCCTATGTGTAGATTTTTTTTATCAAGGCTATTTGGAGTCCTATATGCCTCACTTACCTGTATGTCAAGCTCTTTTCCCCTGCTTGGGAAGTTTCTGCCATTATTTCTGTGAAGAGATTTTTTATGTCATCTCCACTCTCTCCTGTTTCTTCATTGAGCCCAATCAGTCTTATATTATTCTTCTTTGCATCATCTAGCAGCTGCTGGATTGATTTCTCATGTTCCCTTATAATTTTGAAGCAATTTTTCTTTTCCTGGTCACTAATTGCAATCTTATCTTCTATATCTGAAATTCTGTCCTCACATTGGCTCATTCTGCTGTGTAGACTTTCAGTGGAGTTTTTCATGTCCTGGAAATCTGTTTGCATCTGTTTTATGGATTCCATTTGTTTCTTATGTTGGGATTCCATCATGTTCCTGAGCTCCTCTCTAGATTTATTAATCATGTCTTGCATAGGGGCACAATTTCTCCTGTTATCTGAGAAATTATTTCTGATTTCATTTTTTCCAGATCCCCTTTTGTTGGCAGTTCAGTGGGTCCAGGTGGTTGAGTATCAGAGTATTCCATCTCATTTCCATTTGGGGTTGCTGTAGGTGATCTGGAAGTCTGGTTTTTAGACTTATTTATGTGTTTTCTCATTTCAACTGGGCCAGGGGGCTGTTAGCTCCTTGATCTGGTGGTCTGGTGTCCTCTGTGTCTTTGTAGAGTGGAACCAGGTGGCTGCCTGTCTGCAGTGGGGTGACTTGGCTTCCTCCATGTGACCCAGGACCTCAGATGAAGAGCCAGAGGCAGACAGCTCTATGAGTAGAGAGATGGATACAGAGGAGGTCAACCGTGTTCAAAACGCCGTGAAGAGTCTGGCTACCTCCTTCATGATAATTCATCATCCAGAGTCAACCCTCGACCCAAGATTAGTCCATCTGGAACTGAGTGGCCCTAAGGGGGGCAAGGCCTCTCCCCTCAACAAGCCGGAACAAGCCTCTCTGCCATCTTCCTCGGCTTCCGAAAGTCTTCTGCTTCCCTCAGTTCCTGAGGCTGAGGCCAAAGTAGGCAACACGGTGCAACCTGCCCCTATGGCCAGCCATATGCCTGCCAAAATGCCAGAAGAGCCAGTAGGCCAAGGTCTCACTACCGATGTTCAGGCTGACCAGCAGTCTAGGAAGCCAGTACTATTTCTGCTTTTAAAATTTTCTCACATTAAACTAGAGCAAGGGGACTCCCCACTCCAGGATTACATTGTTGGGAGGCTACTGAGTCTCCTTGAGATCCCCCAAGAAATACAGAAAGAAAAGACAAATGTAACAGATGAAACAGTAATAACAAAATTGGAGAGATTCTCATTGTGCTTGTCTGTGTGCTATGATGTGACAAAGTCCTACATGAAAAAAAATTCCAGACTACCAGAGCAATGTTTTAAAAATCTTTTGATTACTTAAACAACAACAAAATGACCTGTGCTTAACGAGTTGTCTCCAGGTTTGAGAAAGAAAAAGACATGACATCAAACGACCTTCCATTGGAGAACTCCCTGCTCTCACACCGTGTCCAGTGGCCACAAACCCACCTTTGCCCAACCACAGGAAAGAGTAGTGGACTCAAAGGAGAGCCCTCCTTGGAACTGGTCTGATCCCCAAAGAAGTGGTACTCTCAGCATATTGTTCTGGGAAAACTCACTTATCCCAAGGGAGAAAAGCCAATTCAACTAAGAGAATGGCTCTTGAACCATAAAAGTTCTAGTCATTTCTTTTATGACTTGTAACTGCTACATTGCCAGGTGTGGCAGACAGAACATCAGGCCCCCAAAGATGTCCATGCCCTAATCCCTGGAACCTGGGAATATGTCACCCTACACAACAGAAGGGACTTTGAGGGTGTAATTAAGTTAAGGACTTTGAAATAGGGAGATCATCCTGGATCACTGGGGTGATCTCGGGGTAATCACAAAAAATCTTATAAGGAAAAGGGGAAAGCAGGAGAGGAGGCCACAGTAATGCCATGTTAGAAGGATTCTACCTGTTATTTTTGGCTTGGTAGGTGCGGGAAAGGAGTCACGAGCCAAGAAATCTGGGAAGCTTCTAGAAGGTCAAAAAGTCAGGGAGACAGAGTCTTCTGTGGAGCTTCCAGAAGGAAACACAGACAGCCAGTCCGCCTCTGATTTTGACCCAGTGAGACCCACTTTTACATCTAACCCCCAAAACTGTAAGATGAGTTTGTGTTGCTTTAAGCTACTACGTTTGTGGTGACTTGTTACCACACCAATACACCAGGGTACCCTGGGGGTCCCCAAGGAGGCAGGCTGCATAGTTCCTCCATGAATGCTGGGGGCAGGAGAATGGAGGAAGCTCACAGTTATCCCCTTGAGAGGTCTCAGGGAAAACTGCAGCAGGTTCCCAGTTCTTGGGCGACAGGCAACAGTGATCCACCAGAATTCCCAGGCCCTGTGTCCATTTGAGAGCTAAACAGCACAGGAATTGGCAAGCAATTGCCCTCACAGAAGTTTACTGAGTGAACCCAAAACTCTACCTCAGCTGCTTTTCACTATCTTCAGAGGACTTTCATTGCATCTAGAACCATAATCCAGTGGTTCTCAAACCTGTATGGGCCCCAGGATTACCTGGAGGCACTCACTAAAGAAGCCCAAGGTGACACTGTCTCTAAACTGAGGTGCTTCATCCCAGGCCTCCTAAACCAGAATCTCTGAGGGTGGGGTCTGGAAATCTGTTTTTGGCAAGCATCTCAAGGGGATTTGGGTACCTGTCTATGAACCAGGGCTTAGGAAACACTGTCCAAACTGCTCAGTTTCAGAGCTCATGGGCTGCTTCAACCAGCTGAGAGAGCTGGATTTCAAGACCCCGGGGAGACCTGCATTAATGAACAGGTTTTGCCATGAGAATGTAGATTTGCAACCTAAGTGGCTTTTACTTGGGCAATCTTTGGCTGAAGGCTGGTTCCAGAGCTGAAAGTCTACTACATCAGCAAAGCTGTCTGAGCGGAGTATCCAGGCTCCAGTTCTACCATTTTTCCCACATCCCTGGCCTCCACCCAGATGTTCTACTGCTCCAAGACCTCGGTTATCTTCTAGTCTCCAAAGTCACTTCTTTGATGTAAGACAAACTTGGGCAATATCCAACATGGCAGACCCCATTCGCTGGCTACTCAGCAGCTGCTCTGCCCTTTTTCTTCGCTACTGGCAGCTTGTTTGGAGGCTTCTGAAAGTAGGGAAGCAACTGGGTAGGAAAGAAGAGTCTCTCCCCCAACTTCAGATGGCCATTGCTCTAATCTAGCCATGGGAATCCCAATCCTCTTTGCCAATGATTGGGAAAGAAATACTCCCATGACCCAATTTTGAATAAGGAGTCATATTTGAATGTCTTCTCAGTATTTTGGAAGATAGTGTTTCTTCCTCCTGATAGAATAGAAAGCATTTCAGGAAGTTTTTGTTTGTTTCATTTTGTTCATTTGATTTGTTTTGTTTGCGGTGCTAGGGATAAAACCCAGGCCCTCATGTGTGATAGGCAAGCATTTCCTACTACTCAGCTACATCCCCAGTCCTTTTTCTTTATTTTATTTTGAGACAGGGTCTCTCTAAGTTGCCCAGGCTGGCCTTGAACTTGTGATCCTCTTGTCTCAGCCTCCTGAGTAGCTGGAATTATAAGTGTATACAACCATGCCTGGCTAGAAGATGTTTTTTTCTACCCACTCTCTTCTTGCCTGCTTGGGACACTGTTATGTGGGGACACAAAGATTCATGCTGTAACTGCCATCTTAGGACTGTAAGGTGATGTATTTAAGGGTTAACAGAACATGTTAAAGATTGCAAAAGGATGAATAATAGCCCTTGATAGAAATCACTGGACAACCCGTTCAATCTTGTAAGCACCTAACTTCAGACTTCTTAGCATTAGTGAGTAAATAAAAGTCTATATTGCTTAGGCCCCTGTCATGTGACCCACACACAGATGAATGGCTAAAGGAAATGTGGTATACATACACAATGGAATATTAGTTAGCCTTTAAAAGAAGGAAATCTGTCATTTGTGATGAATTAATGGATGGATGGATCCAGAAGACATTATGCTAAGTGAAATAAGCCAGGCACAGAAAGATAAATACAGCATGATCTCACTTATATATGAAATCTAATAAAGTTGAACTCATAGAAGTAGAGAGTAGAATGATGGCTACCAGAGACAAGGAAAGTGAGGCAGGAGGGAATGAAAAGTTTTCAATCAAAGGGTCCAAAAGTTTCAGACAGATAAGTGGAATAGGTTTTGAGATGCGTTGCACAGTGGAGTGACTATAGATAATAGTGTAGTGCATATTGAAAAGTAACTAAGAGCAAACTTCAGATGTGTCACCCAAAAAAATGAAAGGTAAGCAAAGTATTGGATCTATTAGCTTGATTTAATCATTCCACATTGTAATATATATCAAAACATCACATTGTACCCATAAATACAGACAACTGTGATTTGTCAGTCAGAATAATAGTAATAATAATTGTTTGAAAAACATGACCCTTCTTTCATTTTTTTTTAGCTCCCTTCCATTGAAAGGTTGGGCCTAAGTGTCCTCCCCTTGAATCTGGGTTCTGTAACTACTTGATCAGTGGAATATAGTGGGTGCCTGTTTCAGTTTCTGGACCCAAGCCCCAAGAAACAGGTGGTTGTTTCCTACCTGTCTCTTGGGACATTTGCCCTTAGAACACAGACTCTAGGCTGTGAGGAAATCTGAGCAACCTGAAGAGAGTGGAAAGGAACCAAGGTCTGGGGCCTTTGGTCTGGCTGAGCTCCCAGCCAGCAGGCAGCTCCAGCTTACCAGCCATTTGAGTGAACCTTCTTGAAAGTGGGTCCTCCAGCCCCAAGCTGAGCAGTTCTAGCTGGCATCACATGGAGAAGCAATAAGCCTTCCCCTCTGAGCTTTGCTCAAATTGCTGGTTCATGAAGCCACTGGGTTTGGGGGTATTTTGTTATACAACAACAGGTTACGGGAACATGCTGTTTCTTGCAAACTGAGCTATATGCAACTAGGTGCAGAGCCATTCTGTAGACCAGAGGTGTTACCTTGCTTCTGTAAAGGTCCAGGCAGTAGGTACTCTTGGCTTTGCAGAAATACGATCTCAATTGCAACTACTCAACTCTCCATTGCAGTATGTAGGCAGGCAGAGTCAGTAAGTAAAGGAATGGTTATGATAATATTCCAAAAAATTGTTATTTACTGAAAACAGGGAGTGGGCAGGATTTGACCATTGAGTCATAGCTTGCCAACCTCTCCTGTAGAGCAAGGCTACAAATTCTTCTTCCTCCCAAACCCAATTCTTTCTCTTAGTCCTTTCCTTCCTCCTCCTGTCCTCCTGAAAGAGACCACCAGGCCTATTTTTGCCATCCGTCGTGATGTTTCAACCAGCCTGTGACAAAGTGGAAAGACTCACCCCTCTCCTGTGCACTGAACCTGAGGCCTGACCAAAAAGCCTTCCAAAAGCCTGTGGCTCCTCCTAGGGTGCCCAGATGTCTAAACCATAAAGACTTCCCTAGGCAAATCGTTACCCCCACTTGACACTCTATTTAATGGAAAATCTTTCTCAGCAATAAGTATGTTAAAATAAGCTTTGCATTTTTTACATTAACTGAAATTTGATGCAAATTGATAATAAATTACCTTCCCCCTACTCATTCATTTGGGAATCACATAAACTAGTTTACAGTTATGTATTATTACATTTCACATTAATATAGCCATAGGAGGCTAGGCTTTGGAGAAATTTGCTTCCCAGCAAACCATCAGACATGGAGAAAGTAAAAGTGGGATTTGGTGGGGTAGCTGACTCCCCTAATGTGCTAGCCACTGAGAACCATAAGGAGTAAGGCATCAGTGCACCGCTTGAGGCTCAGCTAATTCATCAAATGATCACCGTTGGTCTTATTTATCTGACATAATTTTCCCACTTTAAGATCTTATAGTCTTCCTTTCTTCCTCCTTCCCTTCTTCCTTCCTTCCCTCTTGCCTTCCCTTCCTTCCACTAACTCTATATGAGTACTTTTGGGACCACTAGTACTACCTCTGGATGGCAAAAACTAAGTTAGAGGGCCAGGGATTTAGCTCAGTGGTTCCGCTGCCTACCTTGAAAGCACAAGGTTCTGAGTTCGATCCCCAGTACCAAAAAAAAACAAACCTAAGTTAGAGAATGCAAAAGATGCACCACTTGGTAGAAATTAAAAAATAAGACAAAAGTACAAAGTGACTGAAGGTAGTAAGGCAGAATTTCTATGTATATCATGTAGTTAGAAGAAAAGTTCAAGTCAGGTATGTGTGTATATACCTGTAATCCCAGCACCCAGGAGGATAACAAGTTCCAGAACAGCCTGGGTTACATAATAAGACCTTGATGCAAAGGATGGGGGGAGGAAAGAAAAGTTCAACGGAGACTTCTGTTTAAAGATGAAAGCAGAACACACGTTTAGCTCTGATTCTTTTTGAAACATCACTATACAAAATAAAGTGAATTTTTATGAAGACGAACCCACACAGGCAGAGAAAAGAGAGAGGTGGCAAAACATCAAAATTTTAGGACATAGATTACAAGTGAATGAAGAGTAACTGACTTCTCAGACTTGAAAGTTAACAGTAGCAGGCGGCAGGGTGAGAGAGACCTTAGAACCTCATCTACACCATAGAACTGCCCACAGGCCAGGCATGGTTGACAATGGGTGTATCTAGAAGTAAAGGGGCATGTGGGGCTGAACATAAAGAATTGGTTGAAAGTCTGTTTAATAGACCACTTCAGGTTCCCTATTACACTTTACACAGATAAACTACAATCCTTCCCGTGCGATGCATGGACCCTAGAAAGCATAACAATGAAGATCTCTGGATAGGGGTCTCCAGATAGAGGATAAGGTGTGGGCACCTTCTGAAAGACGAGTCAAAGACAGTGAACATTCTGAATGTCAGGAATACTTCTTCTCTTCCTCACCAGCTCCCAGCATGACAGGCAGGCCTACGCCCCGCCCCCACCTCAGGCAGGAAACTGGAGTGGATTCTAGTCAGCTCAAGAGAAAAGTCTGGAAATCTTGAGTCCACCCTCCCAAATGTAAGCCCATACACAAGGGTCACCAAGCACCTGCTGGAAGTCTCTAATTTGAAATTTAAAAAGACATGGCAGCGAGGAGTGTAAATGTAGGATGTAGCTCAATGGTAAAGATCTTGCCAAGCATGCATGAGGCTGTGGGTGCCATCCCACACATAGCAAAGAACAAGAGGGAGAGAGAAAGAGTCAAAAGGTAATCGGCAAAAAGGAATACATTGCAAGAGATAAATATTATGCAAGGAAAAGAAACTTGAGAAAAGAAAAATTTGTAAATACTGTAAGAGAAATAAGATGGTGACAATAGCTAAAATTTCAGTGTTTGCACCATACAGTTATTGTTCTAAGCCCTTTACATGAATTATTTCATTTAATCCTCTCAATAAGCCTATAAGGTAAATAGAATTATTATCTCCATTTTAGAGTTAAGAAAACCAAGGTCCAAAGAGATTAAAGAAGTTGTCTGTATTTGTGCAATTGCAGTAGTAGTTGGATTTAAACCCAAGCAATCTGGCTGCAGAGTGTATATTCTAACTACCGAACAATTTTCCATACCTGAAGCAAAGGTAGGATGGTATTTAAAAGGAATATTTGAGGGGAAAAACAAAAAAGTTCCTACAGAAAAAATTAAAAAGTCAATAGGATTTCTGGAAGATAAACATGAGGAAAGTTGGCAAAAAGTAGGGCCCCAAAAAAGCCAAATAGATGGAAATTTTGAGAGAAGTGAAAGGAAAATTAACAGATCAGTCCAGGAGGTCAATGATCTGAATAATAGCCTTTCCAGAAAAAAAAGGAGAGAAAATAAAAGGAGTGATAGCATCAAAGAAAAAAATTCAAGGAAATTTCTTAGAACTGAAAAATATGAACTTCCAGGTTGAAAGAGTCATTTAAGTCCTGATGGAAATAGATTTACATGAAGGCACACCATTGTGAAAGTTTAGAACTCAGGACAAAGAAAAGGCCCTAAGGGCTTTCAAAGAGAAAAAACATGAATTGTATCAAAAAGTTGAAGAATCAGAATTGTATTCATTCTCAAGAGCAACCAGAAGCTAAAAGATGATGAAAAAATACTGTTAATCAGTTTCCCATTGCTGTGACAAAATACCTGAGATAAATCAACCTAAAAGGAAGAAAGGTTTGGGGGTTTTTTGGCCACAGTTTCAGATGCTTCAGTCCATGGTTGATTAATTTCATTGGTTTTGGGCCTGTGGTGAGGCAGGACATTATGGTGGTATATATGTGGTGGGACAAAGCTGCTTGCCTCATGGCAGCCAGGAAGTAAAAGAGAGAGATAGAAGGGTCCAGGGTTCCAATATCCCCTCCGGGAATATGCTCCCAATGAAATGGAATATGCTCTCTTCAACTAGATCCTATCTTTTAAAGGTTCCACCACCTCCCAGTAGTGCCACAGGCTGGGAACCAACCCTTCACACATGGGCTTTGAGGGGACATTTAAGTCTAAACCATAGCAAGTATTTTCAAAATGGTATGACTAAATTATCTCAAGCTCAGTATCCTATATCTAGAAAAAAATAAAAATATAGATGATTCTTCCTCAACTGATGATGGGGTTACCTTCCAATAAACCCATCATAAGTTGAAAATATTGTAAGTCAAAAATCCATGTAATCCACCAGACCTACCATGCTTCGTGGCTTAGCAACATAGCACACTGTAGAGGATTGGTTATCTACTCTTATGACTGTGGGGCTGATCAGGAGCTGTGGATGCCTATCATCTTGAGAAAGTATTGTACTGCATATTGGTAGCCTGGGAGAAGACCCAAGTTTAAAAATTGAAGTATGGTTTCTACTCGATGCATATTGGTTTGCACCATCATAAAGTAGAAAACTCCTAAGTTGAACCACAGATAAGTCAAGGACTATCTGTGTAGTAATATGAGGAAGTATGTACAAAGCACTTGTTATCATGAAGATCCTTAAAAGTTTCAGTTCTGTACTACCTCCTGAGGAAGCTAACCAAGGACATGCTCCACCAAAACAAGGGAGTAATCCAAACAAGAGGAAGGCATCAGACCTAGGAAGCAGGAAATCCAATATAGAACAAAAAAGGGGAATCTCAGTAAATGGTAGAGATTGACGAGGACGCTTGTAGAGTAGAAGGAAGAAGGGAGTGCAGATTAGAATAAGCCAAAAGATCCTATAAGTGATGTCTGCAAGATGATGGAATTAATAGAATATCATATATCCTTGATTATATTAAGAGATTTAGATAGCAAGGGGAGATTTAGGAGTTGAATTAGCAATAGGTATACAGAAAAATATCTCAGTTATCTATAGCTGTCTAACCACTCAAAAATGTAATGATTTTTTTAAAACCACCACTTTATTTGTTCATAACTTTGTGGATCAACAACTTGGACTGGGTTTATCTGAATGGTTCTTACCTAAGTCACTTATATGGCTGCAGCATTCTGGTTGCTCAGCTGAGGCTGGATGGTCTAAGACAGCCTCACTCACATGTCTGGTGGTTGTTAGGCTGTTAGCTGGGAAGACTCAGTTTCCTCCATGTTAGCCTCATCAGCAGAATAGCTCAGAGTGAATCACATCATAGTCTCAAGCTGAATAAGGACCCCCCTCCAAATATGTCCACATCGTAATCCTCAGAACCTGTAATTATGACTTTATGTGGCAAAAAAGATTTTGCAGATGTGATTAAATTAAAGATCTTAAGATGGAGAGGTTGTCCTGGATTATCCAGGATAGGACTTGTGTTATCACAATTGTCCTCATAAGGAGGAGGCAAGGTCAGAGGAGAAGAGATGTGTTGATAGAAGCAGAGATTGGAGTGGTGCACTTTCAATACAGAGGGAGGGCTACAAGTCAAGGAACACAGAGAGCCACTAGAAATTGAGAAAGAGAGAAACTAGATTGTCCTCTCTAAGCCTCCGAAAGAAACCACTCCTGCTGACCTTTTGGCTTTAGCCCAATGAAACCAATTTCAGACTTCTGACTTCCAGAACTATAACAGAATGAAATTATGTTATTGTAGACCATTAAGTTGGTGGTCATTTGTTATAGCAGCAATAGGAAGTAAACTGGCCAAAGCCATTCACATGACTGAGCGCAGATTCAAGAAGTGGAGAGACCAACGGAGACGTTGTAGAGCAACAAAGTCAAACTGCAAAAGGGCACGCATCCAGGGGAGGGATTGCTGCAGTCATATTTGCTAATCAGCTACCACAAGGAGAAAGCAAGAAAAGACAATAATAGTGTACTACATGCCTCAGCTGTGAATGTTGTTGGCATAGTCATAACATAGTCAACCCCCAACCGTATCCCCAGGTTCTCCACCCACAGATTCAACCAACCAAAGCATTAACATATTGTGGAGAAAATTGCATCTATATTGAACATGTACAGACATTTCTCTTGTCATTTTTCCCTAAACAATATGGTATAAGGACTATTTACATAGCATTTACATTATATTAGTATTATAAGTAACCTGGAGATGATTTAAACTACTCTGGGAGGAGAAGTGTAGATTCTATGCAAATACTACTCCATTTCATGTAAGGGACTTGAACATCTGAAGATTTGGGTGTCTGGGGGTGGGTTGGAGGCTGGAACTAATGGCCCCCAGGGATACTAAGGAACGATTGCAATGCAAATGCTGAATATTGATCTAACCTAAATTATAACACAAGTATTTTGAGAGCAAGACAGGAAAGAATGCATATAGGTGAGTGTGGTGAGGGAGAATTAAGCACTCGTAATCCAGCACAGGAAGTCAGTAGGAATCAAAAGATAATGCCTAAAACAGAAGCATCCTGCAGAAGAAGTAAAAGTGTTTTATTTCCGGTTAGAGAGGTAGATACCTCAAGAGATAGACAAAGCAAATGAAAGGGAAAAGGGGCCAGGCTTGCCAGAGACTTCTGTGTATTCGTCAAAAGCCTGTAGAACTACTTCACTGTTTAAATTATATGCATGTTTCGTATGACAAAAATAGAAACTAGTATTTTGAAAGGAAGGTGAACTACCTCTCTTTTTGTTGTTGTTGTAATGATTTCCTTTCACTTAGAACTACCTCTCTTATATAACAATACAATCTCTCATTTATAACCCAAACCCAATGCTAAAAGCTATGGTTTTGCCTCACTAATAAACAAATGCAAATACATTTCAGAGGCCACATTTTATACAAATGCCTGTAGATAAACCTGAAAGGCCTCCCAAGCAAGTGAAGACTCCAAGCTCTGTGGCCTGTAGGCTGATGAAAGGCCACCCTAATGTTAACAGGCACTTGCCTGATAGTTACAAAGGTAATTTATACTCAGAACATTTCCACCCATGTGAGAGAATGACCCTCCATTTTACTACATGTTGTATTAATGTCAATCAATATATGTTTGAGGGCTTTATACATTATGGATAATAATGTTGGAGCTTTGCAAACCATTCCTCTTGGGGGAGCTACACAAAATTCTGCAGGAGAGAGCAAAGCAGTCAAGCTCTGCGTGGCCACTCTCTCCTTGGGTTCTGTAAAGTTTCGTCAGCTCAGCTCTGCAAACGAGACAGAGCAGGAGGACTCTCCACTGAAAACAGGAAATACCCTGGTGGGTGAGGTCATCTAAAACAGGAAAGTGGACATATCCAGGGAGGAGACTGCCTGGACAGGGCACTTGCTCCCAGACCACTGTGCTGTGCAGAGGGAAGATAGCCAAGTGGATGGGCTGGGGGACTTGGCTAAGTCACTCAGGTACTTTATGCATCTGTGCATACTGATCACCTACACTTGGAGTTGTGCGGATCAGACAATGTATAGAGATCCTCTCTGATGCGAGACTGGGTTACATACAGATAAACCTGCTGCAAGTTGAAAATATCATAAGTTGAAAATGCATTTAGTACACCTACTGCATATCTTAACTTAGCCACACAGCACACATCACTTGTTTCCCCTTGTGATCTCGGGGCTGAAGGGAGCTATAGTTGCTGTCACTGCCTAGCATTGCCAGAGAGAGTGGAACCACATATCACCAGCCCAGGAAAAGATCCAAAGTCAAGTGTCAAAGTACAGCTCCTTCTAAATGTGCATTGCTTTTGCGCCATGGTAAAGTTCAAAAATTATTAGTCAAACCATCATAAGTTGGGAACCATCTGCATACAGTACCATACATTCATTTTTGAACTTTCTATTTCCCCTAGTGATAAATTCTTAAACCCAATTCTTCCCCTTTCCCTGCATCCACACCCATTGTCATACAACGTGGTAGTCCATTCTACTTCCTCTAGCCTGCCTTTGAACTTGGTCACATGACTTGTTTCCGTGGGTAGACCGTAGCTAGAAGGAAGTGTATCTGTTCTGAATTTAGACTAAAGGCCTCCCTTGTTTCCGCTTGCCTTTTTGTACCTCTGCCACTGCCATCAGAAGAACATGTCCCCAGCTTTCCTGCTGAATCAAAAAGGATGAGAAATGTGTGCAGCCAATCTGGACCCAATCTGCAGCTTAGAGTCAAACCCAGGTGAGCCGATCTAGATTAAAAAAAGCCACTCCTCCAGCTCACATGTGCTAGAGAAATAAGTGCTTATGAGTGTGCCACTGGCATGCTGTGGTACTCTTTACACGGCAATAGCTGACTATTATACATGCCCAAGCCAAGGGACTGTAAGGACAAGACACTCAGGAGCTGAAAGGGGAGGAAGCCAGGAAGCCCGCTCATGGGCAGTGCACATCTGGAAAGTATCTAGAGTGACAGAACCTTAGGAGAAAGACATTCTGTATGCAGAGATACTCAGAATATTTTACCAGAATTCTTGGGCTAGGGAATTCTCACTCCATAAACAATCTTATGCATTTTTAAATATGGACGTTTTAGGATGTCTTTTTTGTCCTTAGCTTTTGTGGTGAGCTCCCCACTTTTGCCAAAGGGGAAAGAGAAAGATCTGTGCTCACAATAGGCCTGAAGAGAAAGAGAAATAAAATGCACCCAGGGTCCAGGCACAGTCGTGGAAATGAGCATAAAAACAATACTGAGAAAAAGACAGAAACTCAGAGATGAACTCGGGAACATAGATGGCTCTTTTGCTCTGGAGTTCTCTCTACTCTAGGGTCTTTTCTCACTCACTGGAATTCTCAGCACTGTGTTAAGTTTAAGCATGTTATTCTTGCATGCAACCAAAACTTACCAGGTTTAAATTGAAGGCATAATTCAAAGTTGTTTCACAAGACTTTGGACTTACTGAGGATGAGAATGTCTTACTCCTCTGTGCATCTCCTGTGTCTAGTACAGTGTCTGGCCCATGTTACATGGATGGATGGATGGATGGATGGATGATGAATGGATGGCTAAATGGTTGCATTGTCAGATGATAGAGGGATGGATAGTTGGATGTTCAGATGATGGATGGTTGAATAGTTGGATGAATGAATGGATGGATGGATGAATGGATAAATGCATGAAAAGGTGGGCAGATGAGTAAATGTGTGAATATTCACTTCTTAGGGTTTATGGGGTTGTAAAACTATACAGCATAGACACATTTTTGCTTGAAGATAATCTATTGAGCAAGGACTTCATCTAAAGTTCTTAAGTTATTTTATACACTTTAAATGCTCAAATATCTTTAACACCATTGCCATCATTTAATAATATTTAGAGCCTCCCCCACTCACTAATAACTAACAGAACTCATTTAAAAACAAGCTCTCTGACATCTAGGACCTTCCTGTGTAATGGAATGTTAATGTCATCTTTAAATTGCAACAGTATTCGTACCTTTGATTATATGTCATTTCTCAATCTCATTAACTTACATTTTTTGCAGCCTAAATGCTAAGGTGTCGATTGCTGCAGGCACGTTACGACTGAGAGCCAGGTGAGCCAGATGGCTTGGAAAACAGCTTCTCTGCCTCATGATGACAGAGCACATTGGAGCTCCAGCCAGCCTGCTTTCAGATTGGAACCACTGGTCACAAAGAAGACAGGGTGCAGTGAAAATTCACACACTGAGCACATCCACATGATGATGACTGCCTGCGACATCGCAGATCGTGGGCAGGGTATGTGTTCTCTAACACTAGTTGCCTCTGAATAGCTTTCTGGCACCACCTCTTACCTCTCTGATGCCCACGACTTCCCCCACTGCCACCTGGATCCTGCCCCCAGGCTCTGAACACTCTCACCTGCCTGATGTTGCTCATTTCCACTATCTGCCCTCCCTCCCCTCCATTCCTGCCTCTATCCTTAACCTCAGCGCCCTACCTACCCAAGGACAGGATCCTCCCAGACCCTGGACCTCCCATTGGCAAGAGCAAGAGCCAAAAGTGGAATTTGCTGGAGCTGCTGCTGATGGCTGCATTGCTAATGTGGCTGTGAAGAATACCTGCAAATGTTGAGCCACTTATTTCTGTTCATTGATTTCAATTTGCAGTGCAGTCATTTCCGGGGCTCCCATTGGCCCGAGCGCTCTGAGCCCTCTGCAAGGTGCAGCTGAGAGGCTCGAGGAGGAGTTCGTGGGCCAGGCCTGTCCTTCACCTCAGGGCACAACCCAGAGCACGGTGGCGGAGGCAGCAGCAATGTGCAGGCCAGTGCCGAGCAAGTGGGAAAACATTCTGAAGCCGCAGGCTTCTCCTGAATTAAATATTTACTCATTTCATGCCTCTCCCTCTGTCCACAGAGAATCCAGCTCAAACTAAATAACAAAGGAGGTCAGGCTTGTGATCCTCGCAAAAATACTTACCCTGCAATTATAGGAATATTGGGCCTTACAATTAATGCCAGGCCTGTGGAACTTGGAGAGGGTCCAAGGAACAGCAACAGAAATGATGAAGGGGCAGAAAGATAAAGCTGGTAGGAAAAGCGGGAGAGGTAGGGCTTGTTTTGAATGGAAAAGACCTTGGGGGTGGCCTAATTACAGTCTTCAGCACATTCCGAGGCTGGAAAATGGCACTGTGGGGTCTCCAGTCCCACTAAAGACATGCTTAACTTCTACCACCAGCTTTGGCCACCTCTTGTGTCAAAACAGTTTTGTGCTTCATTTTGTTTTGTATTGTTATGCATGGCTGGGGATGGAACCCAGGGCCTCATGCATGCTAGGCAAGTGCTCTACAACTGAGCTACACGCCCCCAGCCCTGTCGTGGTTGTGTGTGTGCACATGTGTGAGTGTGTGTGTTTGTGTGTGTGAGTGTGTGTGTGTGGTGACGAGAATTGAACCCAGGGACTTCTCACTGAGCTACATCCCCAGCCCTTTTTTATTTTTTATTTTGAGACAGGGTCTCATTAAATTGCTAAGTTGCCCAGGCTGGGCTTGAATTTGCAGTCCTCCTGCCTTTTGATCTCACTTATCTGCTAATAAAAACATATTGGAGTGTAGCATGGTGGCACACACTTATAATGCCAGTACTCTGGGAAGTTGAGGCAGGAGGATAGAAAATTTGAGCCAGCCTGGGCAACTTAGCAAGACTGTGTCTCAAAATAAAAAAGTCCAAGGATGTTGTAGCTCCAGGCAAAGATTGTAGGTTCAGCCCCCAGTACCATACCACACACACACACACACACACACCTTTCACCCCATAATTGTGTTTACTTATCTAATTTTAACTTACATAAATATATCATTGTGCTAATATTATAAATATCTTCATTGTGAAACATGCACAAAAATGGTGAAATAAACACAGCTTTTAATAGGTATACAAAAATATTCTCCCCGCATCTCAGTAGATCACCTTGCTGACACGCCCCTCCTTGGGGTTCACTGTCTGGACTGGAAATCCTCCCAGACACAAAGCTTTTGTGAGGGCAAGGATTTCATCACATCGTTCTTGTCCAGTGCTGCACCCCCAGAACCCAAGACAGCAATTGTTTTAGATTAGGCTCCCCAGAAGCAGAAATTGAACTGAAGTCTCCTGTGCAAGTGATAGATTAAAGACATGCTCCAGCTGATGTGGTGGTGCACACCTGTAACCCCAGCTACTCTGGAGGCCGAGGCAGGAGGATTATAAATTCAAGCCCAGCATGAGCAACTTAGTGAGAATCTGTCTCAAAATAAAATATTTTTTTAAAGGGGGCTGTATGTGTGGGGGAGTGTTGCTGGAGATGTAGCTCAGCAGTAGAGTGCCCCTGGGTTCAAGCCCCAGTATCAAAAAAAAAAAAGAAAGAAAAGAAAAGAAAGAAAGAAAGAAGAAAAAGGAAAACTCATGCTTCCCAGAGAGGTGAGAAAAAAGTGTCTAGGAGCAAGATATGGAAGGAGAAGGTACCAGGAAGATGTGACTTTGGGCAAAGTCCCTGCACAGGGGAGTTTTTGCATGATCCTGCAGAGAGCACAAAGTTACCCCTCAGCAAAGGTGCTGGGCTTTCAGATGCCTCCATGGCCAGTCTCTGGTTAGCTTGGCCTGGGAGGGGAGCAGTGTGGACTCTAGCAGGTCCTTCAGGCTCTCTGCACAAGCTGGGTGTCTGCTGTAGCTTGAGGGCAATGCTCCCCAAAACAGCCCTGCGCTTGCTAGAGAAAATGCACTGTGGGGGAAGGGAAGGTAGCAAAAATAAATAAATAAATAACCATGTATCCAAGGAGACAAGCGACACTGGCATTGTGTACTATGGTAACTAAATCATTGCACCGGCTCGATTCATGTTTGCTGACTAAACAACGGAACTGAGCAACACATCCCCCCCAAGTAAGTCTGTGCTCCCCATGAGGGGTCTGGAAGCCATCTTGCCATGAGAATGTTGGGGCAAGGGGGCCAGGTCCCCTGCCAGGCCCTGGATGGCAAGTGAAGCTCTAAGAGGAGGGAGCTCTTTAAAACCTGCATGGGGGCAGCCCTCAGGAGATAGAAGCCTTTGTAAAACCCGACAAAGATGAAGTGCTGGCCCAGAGGTGGAGATCTGTCAGGCTGGAATGGAGCCTGCAGTTTAAACAGGCGTTTCTCCAGGTTTGGCTAAGCAGCAGAGATCTGTCGCCCCTGGAAATTTGGGCCAAGGACCGCATGCCCCATTTGCCAGCTCATGCTGCAGCTCGGTGACCTTGGGGAGAGTTTGGTTTCTGTCTGCATGGACATTTCTGCATCTATTCAAAGGATGAGGGCTGTGCCTGCTTCCTGCCTGGTGCCTGCCTAAATAGGAGCCTTTGCAAAAGTCAGGAGCCCTTAGAAGGAAAATTACAAGACCTCAGATGCTGAACAACAGTGGAGTGACTCAGTAGAGTCTCAGGCTCCTGGCTGTGCTCTGAGGCCCCAGAGCTTGTCCCAGGACCATGTTCGCCAACCCTAACACCTGAGGTTCCCTGCTCTGAGGTTAAGACTCTGTCCTGGGTCCTATTTCGCCTCTATCTCCATTAACATTTCCCCATTCTTGCAGCATTCTTTACTGAAGACTTGTATTTCATGATCTGAAATCCTGTGAGGTTAAAAGTGGTGGATGTGGATTCTAAGGCCACCGGATTTCTGAGTCACCAGACAATGATCAAATTTATATCTTTCTGTGCCATCCGCCTTTTAGATGGTGTTTGTGTTTCATGTTAAATATAATTCCTTTTGGCTTCCCCAGCTGCCCGAGGCCTAGTTCTGCTCGGTCCAAGAGCAGCTCACCCGGGAGCTGCCTCTCCATGTGGCCTCTGGGGCCGATTCATTTTTCTCCCAACGCCTTAATGAGTGATGATTTCTCGAGACAATCAGATCGGCTGTGCGGGAGATTCAGCTCCTTCATTACGACAGCCGGATACATCACAGGCACCATTTTTCAAACCCATGTTTTTCATCACACAGATATGACTTGATTAAACCTTTGTGATATTACATTGGGATATTCGAAAATAGCCTTTAGTGACCATCATGTGCATCTTGTTTCTGATAAATCTATTACTGCTATGGGAGGCACTTTTACATACAGAGTTTAAAAGCAGAGATTCTGAAACCACCAGGCTGCCTGAGTTCACATGCCACCTCTGCCACTCACTGCTGTACAACTTCGGTCGTGTTGCTCAACCTCTCTGTGCCTCAGTTTCCCAACTGACAAACTAGAAACGTGTGATGTACTTCATGAGGTAGTGGCCAGAGCTAATATGTGTGCTATGGTTTATATCTAGATGGCTCCAAGGCCTCGTGCACTCATGGGTGGGGATTTGGGGAGGTAACTGGACCATGGGGGTGTGATACTCATCAATGAATTAGTCTATTGATGAGTTTGTAGCTAAATGTGATTTGGGAAGTGAAGCCTGGTGGGAGGAGGTAGGTCACTGGGGGCGTGGCCTGGAAGAGTCTATCTTCCTCCTCCTCCTTTGATCTCTCTCTGCTTCCCACCACCATGTCATGAGCTCTGTCATGCCCCTCTGCCACACTGCCCCATCTTGGAGCCAGGCAACTATGGACGGAAACCTCTACAAACTGTGAGCCAAAATAAACCTTTCTTCCTTTAAGTTGTAAATGTTGAGTTTTGTGTCTCAGCGTCAAGAAAGTGACTAAGACAATGTGTAAAGTGCTTGGTACACAGGAAGAGCTATATATAGTCTTCATTATTATTATAGTTACCATTATCATTATAGCTATCATTATTATTGCTGCTACTACTACTACTACTACTATCATTATTTGCTCATCACTATAATCCTGTCATGTAGAGCTGATTTCTTTCTAGATAAGGGAAATGGTGTTTGAAAAGGGTAATTTGCCCAAGAGGTAGGGACACCAATTTTATGTTCAGAATCTAATGTCCATGCTAGCTGCTGTTTGACATCTTTTTCCTCTCAAGGTTGGCCTTTATATAAAGGTCAATAAATACATTGCAGGGGAAGAAGTGGCAGAAAGATACGTTGACCATGCCTCAGACCCCACCCCCACTCCCTTCAACAAGCAAAAGGAACAACTGGGATGTGTACTCAGTCAATCAGTAGTCAGTGGCCAAGCCTGGATTAAGCATCTACTGTGTGCAGGCCCTTGGGAATCTGTCAGGCTATCTAGACAGCTGGACAGAAACCCAACTAAACCGTACACTGTAATTCATGCACGCTAGGAAAGACACCTGTATAGAGTGTTACAGGAAATTAGAGGTCTGGGAAAAATGGAGAAGCAGGGAATCTAGTTACTATTATTGGCTCCCCTGGCTCATGCCCTGAATCAGTCAGGTCTCTGCCCATACTATTGCATAACAAACAGCCCTCGGGTCTCAATGACTCACAGTAGCCAGTATTTCTTTTTCTCCAGCTGAATTTGGCTCAAGCTGCAGGTTGGTTTCACATATACTCCGCATACTTCTGTCTTCTAGGATGAGCAGCCACCAGCACATGCTCTTCTCATAGCAAGTAGCAGGCCAGAAAGTGGTCAGTGCAAACTACACAAGCATATTTAAAGTTTCTAGTCATGTTACTTCCACTGACTTGCTATTGGCCAAAACAAGTCCCACAACCAAGCAGCATTAATGACACAAGGAAGTACAATGTGCCTACTCGATTAGGAGGGCCTGCAAAGGCCATGGTCCTGTTACCCCAATGGAGGAAAGAATCAGAAGCTAAAATGCAATCAACTATGAGTGTCATAGGCAAGGCTAAAGAGAGAAGGCCAGTTTATCCAAGCACTAAGAGTTGCTCCAGGAAACAGGCTTTATTAGGTGAGAGACAGACGTGCAACTCAAATTCTCTTTCACTGAAGCCAAAGGAGAATGCATCTGCTACACAGCTGGGAAGTCTGGGGGCTTCCTGAATTCCAGTTAGACTGTTTCCAAAGGCTCAAATGCTGGTGTCAGGGGTCAGGAGCTTTCACTCCATCTTCCTGTCCTGATTTTCCATGCAGTTTGAAATTGGACTTGTTGGCCTGGGGATTTGGTGGTCTTTACAGCATTAGATGCCAAAGGGAAAGAATCTGTCCCAGCCTTCACCTAGCAAATCCTAGGGATGGGAGTCCTGGAGCAGCAGAGGATTGTTGCAGGCATCTTTGCAACCTACCACAATAGGTTTGGGGTGGGCCCAGGATTCGTGGTGGTCAACACACACCCCCAGGTGATAGGAGCCTGGGTGATGGGAACACACCAAAAATACAGTAGCTTCTTCCCCACTGCAATATTCTGCCTATCACACTGCTCTACTTACCTCCTCTCTGAGTCCCCCCTTCAAGGCAAAGCCCAGCCACACACCTCCTGCAGAAAGACCTCCTTATCCCTCTGCCCTCAGTCAACAACTGCAGCTCCTGCTTTAGGGGAGTCTGAAACTGATCCTATAGTGTCCTTTCTTACCTTCTGTCCACAAAGACCCTCTGGAATGGAGGCCTTCCCTCCTAGATTACCAGATTTTGGAGGGTAGAAAAGGACATCTTAGATGACACCCTCCCCACCCTGTGGCACTGGGGACAGGGCTAGACCTCATCAGCACCTAGCAATTGATAGATGTATACAGATGCTACTCTCTGTAGGACCCTGCAAACCATGTCCCTGTGGTTGGGGGGGTGCCATGGTTTGATGTGGTTTGTCTCCCAAGGGTTCATGTGTTGGAAGCTTGATCCCCTGTGTGGCGATGGTGGAAGGTATTGGGACCCTTAAGAGATGGGGCCTAGGGGAAGGTGTTTAGGTCACTGGGGACACCATCCTTTGAAGAGATTAATGTAGTTCTGGTGAAACCCTAGTTAGGTCCCAGGAGAGTGAGTCTGGCCCCTCCCTGCTCTCTGGCTTCCAGTCTTGCCATGTGACCTCTCCCTCTCACAAGCACTCCCACCCCAATGCCCTTCTGCCCTGAGGCC
The DNA here is from genome assembly GCF_053883595.1 of Heterocephalus glaber. Lineage (NCBI taxonomy): Eukaryota > Metazoa > Chordata > Mammalia > Rodentia > Bathyergidae > Heterocephalus > Heterocephalus glaber. The sequence goes on along the minus strand of NW_028258340.1, from coordinate 9,137,144 downwards.
TTCACCACAGGCTGAACAAGTAGGGCACTGTCTTAGTTACTTCCTCATTGATGAGACAAAATACCTAACACCCACAAATTAAAGGAGAAAAGGTTCATCTTGGCTCATAGTTTGTAGAGGTTTCATTCTGTAGTTGATTGGCTCCAAGGCAGGACAGCATGGCAGAGGAGAAACAGTCCATGGCATGGCAGGCCCAAGGCAGCAAGAAGCAACCCTGCCTTCTTTTCCATCCCTCTACGTTCCATTCAGACTATGAGCCTTTGGTTGGTGCCACCCGTACCCAGAGTGGGGCTTCCATTATCCACACTTAGAACTATGCTAACCCAATATAGTTATCACAGACCCTTAATCCCAGTAGCACACACCCTAGATCCAGCCGCTTCTGAAAAGTCCCACCTATGAGCACATGAGGCTTTGGTGGGACATTTAGATATAAGGCATAACAGGCACCAACCTTGGGCTTGCAGCTTCCAAAACTGTGAGCTAAGTAAAGTTCTTTTCTTTATGCATTTCTCAACCTCAGGTATTTTGCTATAGCAATAGAAAACTGACTGATACAGGTGGCTTTCTAGCTCTTTTCTGGAAAAAATTCCAAAGTTGGGAGAGCAAAGGGGAGAAGAGTTGAGCTATAAAACACTCCTAGGTCCAACATGAAAGAATAGAGCCCAATACAGCTTTAATTCAAAAGAAAAGAAAAGAGTACTGCCATTGCTGCAAACCACAGCCTCACGGATCTCTTGCCACCTCTCCACCCAGTAAAGCTGTCCAAGTTCAGCCCCTTGCTTGCCTTCTGCACCCTAGCTTCCTCCATGGAGCAATGAGAACAAACCCCAAATGCCCTCCCTACCTTACTCATTCAGTTCTTAAGTGACTGGAAAGAGCATCATATTTTGGCATTATCTGATGTAATGCATCTTAGTCACAATCATGAATTAGGCCAACCTAAGAGATATTCACTCTATATTGTTGGGCTCACAAAAGGAACTTGATTCAGGGACTCTATGGAGTCCTCTCTCTCCCTCCCACCCTCACAATTTCTAGAACATTTGGTTTTGAAGTGTAATCCCATGGTTTGGGAACAATACAAAGTTCGTATGCCATTCAGCAAACACCAGGGAAGCAGTCTATCCTTTTCCAGGCCTTCCGTCTTTGGGAAAGGATCATATCAAAAGCCTAAATCTGATTTATTTCCCTTAGTAGAGATGCCCAAGACATACTCAGGAGCCAGTGCTCCCCTGGAGTGTGGGCCACGCTCACCTCTGCTCCCATCCTTGGCTAGATTTGAAACGCATCCACATTAAACACAGGCCATGGCATTTTCCTTCCCATCAGAATTCCGCAGACTTGATATCTAGAGACAATTTGGCCCTTCTTCCTTTGCTAAGGGCTGGCTCTGCAACATGCCATTTAATGAGAGATCGCCCTGAGCGGGGGTGTGGCAGCAGGGTGTCACAGTGTGATGTGTGCTGGAGAGGCAAAGGCCAGGGGATCCCATCTTCACCTGCTCAGCAAATGGTTACTGACTGAAAACTAAGGCAACAGCCCAGGAAGAGCCGGGTGCCTGCCGAGGGGTTGGTCTGACCCCCCCACTCCCAGCAACTCCCCAGCCACTCAGGGAGCAAGTTCCTTCCCAAGGAACCACTGGAGAATAATACACAGGCCAGAAGTGGGAACACTTAGCTGGGAGCCAGAAGGAGCCTCAACCACTGTGTAGAGACCACACAATCCAGGCCATGCCAGCTATGAGCTAGAAAAGAAGCCTGGGGAGAGGTATGAAGATTGTGAGGCAGAGGGTATCCTAACAGGCTGGAAATCCATTCCTTTTTTCTCTCTCCGTCTGTCTGCTTTTGTGTCTCTACAGATGTTCCCTGGCTTTATCAGGGTTACATCCTGATACCCCCAGAAGTTGAAAATATCCTAAATGGACAGGACATTTGACACAGTGGCTCCGCGCACTGTAACAGCATGGGTGTTCCCCTGGGATTGCGGGACCCATGGGAGCCTGCAGTGGCTGCCACTGCCTGGCATCACCAGAGAGGATCTGCACATGTCGCACCAGCCCATGAGAAGTTCCAAAGTCAGCGCTTACAGTGTGGTTTCTACCAAATGTATGTCACCTTCGACCATTGGAAAGTTGAAAAACCCCAAGTCAGTCCATCACAATTTGGGCCATTTGTATTTCATTTGTCTTTTCCTGTGTTTCCCGCCTCCTCTCCTTCATTTCTTCTTCTCTTCCTTTCACCTCCTCCTTCTCTTTTTCTCTGTCTCAGTGCTTCCCTAACTATTGTCTCTCGCCCTTTCTTTTGTATTGTTTTTGCACTGCAGAACATTGAACCCAGGCCCTTCACACTAAGCTACATCCCAACCCTTCTTTTTATTTTTAAATTTTGAGACAGGGTTTTGCTATGCCCCCAGGCTAGGCTCAAATTTGGATTCCTCCTGCCTCAACCTCCCAGAGTGCTGGGATTACAAGCATGTGCCACCACACCGGGTGATTGTTTAGATTTTTCTTTCTACTCTTTTAGCATCTCCATCTTTTCATGCTTCAAACTCTCCCCCGCTCAAGAAAAACCTAAATAATAAAAGAAAATACACTTTTGGAGGGAAGGTCATTTGCAAAACTACTCTGCTTGACTTTTGTTGGTGGTGTATTTTGAAAAGAAGTGAACCAGACTTTAAAGGGAAAAAAAATAAACATTTAAATTAGAGATTGTTGTGAGTTGCCATCATGTGTGGCCTTCGTTAGAGATTGTGTATGTTCACATGTTCACCGCTATCACAATAGACAAGGAACTCAGAGCTTTTGTATTTTAAACTCTCAGGAAAAAATAATGGTGAAAAAGTCAGATCATATGGGCAAGTGTGACCATTAATCTTGATTACAAACTTGATTGTCTTAAGGGACACCTAGGAGATTAGCAGAGCAGTAAAGCACCCTTGTAGGTATACCTGGGTGGACCATGGGAGTGTGACCTTGGGGATTGTATCTGGTTCCTGGCCCTTCTCTGGGGTCTCTCTTCCTGTTCTCTCTGCCTCCTGGCTGCCATGAATTCAACAACTTTCCTCCACAACACCCTTCTGCCGTGATGTTTCTGCCTTGAAGTCAGCTGACCATGAACTGAAACTTCTGACACCATGAGCCAAATTAACCTCTCCTCCTTTAAGTTGTTGGTATCAGGTATTTTGTCCTATCAAGACAAAGTTGACCAACACGGCAAGCAATTCGTAGATAGGAAACCTGTAATGATTAACAAACGACAAATTGTCAACTCTTATAAGTCATCAGAGAATTACATATTGAAATGGCATCACTTCAAACTGAAGTCACTGATAACACTTTGGAAATTGAATAAAGCCAAGTGCTGCAGAAGATAGGAGAGATGGAAACTCTCATGCACTGCTGGTGAGACTGCAAGGTGACATAGCCATCCTGGAGGATTATGTGTTGGTACTTAGGAAGGAAGTCTATGCAAATCCTTGACCCAGAAAGCCCTCAGGTCTTGACCTCAGAGTTACATGTGATAGTGGTAGATCCACACAAGAGAATTCTGTGTAACAGTCAGAAGCAATAGACCAGATTTACAAACAGCAAGTAGACAGGTCTTTAAAACAGCATGATGAGTGAAAGAAGGAAGAAGATTTATAGCTTCGTATTAAATTACTATTCTTATAAATTAAAAACACATGTCTACCAAAAAAGCACCGTATATCTGTTAAAGGGTATGTATTAGACTGGGTGTTGGGTCTAGGGGAGGATGGTGAGGGAAGAAGGGAGCAGGTTTGGGGGATGTAAAAGAAAAATAAGAAAGCAAGAAAAACCAGAGGGGCCTTCTCCTGGATCAAGGACAATGGGACAGGGTCAGAGGTGCATGGCTAACTTGGCCCTCTACATCTGAAAGCAGAGGGGAGCTAGATCAGAAGAAGGGAAAGGGAAGGAGGGAGGAAGAGAGGGAGGGGGAAAAGGAGACCCACATGGTCATTCTTCTCAAGGAATCTAGAGCAGATATGATAGATTCTCATTTTAAGAGCAGAAAAATAGAGACACTGAGGCAGGAGGGTCAACCTCAGCCTGAGCAACTTAGTGACTTAACAAGACCGTGTCTCAAAAGAAAAATTTAAAAAGGACTGAGGATGTAGCTCAGTGCAACCACCCTGGGTTCAATCCTCAGTACTGCAAATAAAGAGGAGGGGGGATGAAGTTGAAAATCAAGCCTTTAAAAGACTGGCCCAAGGTCACATGACAAAGAGAGGCCTAGGCTCCTGTCTTCTCATTTCTGATTCAAGCTCTTCTTGTGGACTCTTTCTCTGAATGCAAAGAAGAAATGTGTTTTGAATGGCTCAAATTCAAGCATTGTGCCAGATATCTAAGATGATGATCAAAAGGATGCAGGGAGAAGGAAGGCCACCAAGTGGGCGTGGACAATGGATGAGGACTCTTCTCTGACTGGACCAGACAGCTGGGCAGTAGCTCAGAGGAACTAGGAAGCTGTGCTATGAAAGCAGGAAGGAGAGTCAAGGCTTGAACGTATGCCATATCCTCATGTATTGCCATATCCTCAAGGACTAGGTGGGACTTGTGGAGAAAGTCTCAACGGGCTTTCTCCATCATTCTTTGGCTGTCCTGGGCTGCTCCAGGAGTGTCCTTTCATGGTAACTCAGCTCTGTGTAAATTTGTATGCAGTTAGGACTTCTTCAATTGCAAAGGAGAGAAGCCCAACTCAAATGGACTGTAGAAAAAACCATGGGTGTGGTGGTTTGCTCATGTAATTTACCAACTCTGGAACATAGCCTACTTCAAGTACGGCTGGATCCAGACTCTCTCTCCCCCACCCCAGTCTGTCTCCTCCTCCTCCTCCCTGACCCCCTCTGTTTTCCTCAGTATCAGCTACATTCCAAGGCAGGATCTCCCCTCTCTCCCAGACAGTTGCTGGCTGGTCCAGGCTGATATTCTGCCCACTCAGGAACCAGAGAGCTCTCTTTTCCCATAGCCAGAACAAAAGTTGCAGAAAGGTCTGGCTTACAGCATATGCCTTGGACAGAACACTTCCTTGCAGCCTAGGGTATCCTGAGCACTGATTGATAGGCCTGGGCCGTATACCTGCCCTCCAAGTGTGTGTGTGTGTGTGTGTTTGTGTGTGTGTGTGTGTTGGGGATAGAGCAAGTGTTAAGATCAATACCAACTAGGAGTAGTAGTTGACTTCCCAGAAGGAAGTCAGATTGTTATATAAGCAGAGATCACAGATATCCACTATTATGTTGATGTATTTTTATATATGTATGTATTTGTATCCATATTTGCATATAACTTTTTATTATTAATATTTATTGATTGATTTATTTCTACTTAGTTAATATGGTCACATGGTCCAAAATTTAAAAGGTACAAAAGGGAGGACAATGAATAGTCTCCTTTCTGCCCTCATCCCAGCTGTCCATCCAGCCCCTTCTCCTGAGGCAGCCAATAGGATGGACAGTACAGAGTTCTCACCTTTCTTTGCAGAAGTGTCCTGTATATACACAAGCCAATCCATAACCCATTCTCTGCCCCTCCCACAGCCCCTTGGAACCCGTATGGATGCCTCTGTACTTGGAGTTTCTCCTCTGGGTTTGCATTTCAAGATGGGGTGTGAGGTCTGGGTTGGGCAGGGGTGCAGGAAGGCTGGCCTGGGGTGAGACAGCATCATGCACTACTGCTCATCTAACTTCCTGACAGCTGCTGACTGAGTCAGGAGCCTTCAGCCCCCAAGGGAGGAGCCACAAGGGAACCCCAACCAGCATGGTGGTCCTGGCAGCAGCAGTACCTCTAGCATATGATTTGACACCTATTTTCAGCAGAGTAGGAGGTGGCCAGGGACAGGGGACTGAATGAGCAAGGATCTGTTCTGGTTGGAGGAGCCGGCACAGGGATGAGCTCACCAGAGGTGGTCTCAGCCCAGGACAGCTGTGGGAGGGGCTAGGGATACACAGAGCCTCATGCAGCCCCAAGCCTGGACCTCTTGGGCAAACCAAACCTCAACCTACCACTTCCATCTGTGCCCTACCAAAGGGAGTAGCAAAGAGGGGCCTTCATAATCTGGGGAAACTCCTTGCAACGTATGTAAGAGAGCGGTTTGGTTCCACTGCTGGTCACATACTGTTTGCCTAGGTGCTTTTCAAATATGAACCTGTTGACCCTCACAACCACCCCACGAGGTAGGAAGAGGCATGGCTCCCCTTTGAAAGGTGCCAACACTGCACTGGAGCAAGCATGAGTTAGGAAAAATACAGACCCAGGTCAGCCTCCCTCTGCGCAACACCCAGCCCCCTCCTCTGCCCCTACTTGGCAAGCTTCCAGGAGGACCATTTAAAAAAAAAAAACCTGAACATGGCCAATCATAGGTCACAGTCATGGCAGGGTGGCTCGAACCACACCCAACATTTATTCACCTGTTGATGCTGAAACCCAGCAGAGGGTTTCCCATGCACCCGGAACACTCTGCAAGCAGATGGAGGGGCCAGGAGCCCTCCTCTTCCTCCTTCTGCTCGAGGTGGGAGCTGTGCTTCTCATGGCCAATGCCCAGAACAGCGAGGGCTAAGTATTGTCCTAATTCTCTGCCCTGGAGTGATGAACTCTACCTCCCTCCAGTCTGTGTGGGAGGAACGTCATCCAGTTCTCCTTGGAACTCACAGCACACAGTGACTCCTTTCTCCTTTTGTGGTCAGGAAATGAGTTTTGCTCTGCTTTTCACTTGGGGGCTTATTATGCAATTGCTTAAAATATGCAACGGGATGCAGATATTTATATGAGGATGTTGAAATGATGGCTTTTTAATGGAAGCAATCTAATTATGCTATATCTGCGCTCCTTTCTTTTTTTAAGAATTATTCTTACAGTGTTTTAAAAAAAAGAGGAGAGGGGTGTGTGTGTGTGTGTGTGTGTGTGTGTGTGTGTGTGTGTGTGTCTGGGTTGTGTTTTTGTTTTTATTTAGGGTATGTGGTTTTATTTAATCTCCCAGTCTGTTTAAATGGATTGAAAAAAAAATCCAAAAAGTATATGGCTGCGATTTAACAAGATAATTAGCAGCTGCACTTTATAACAAAATCTAAGGCAATTATCACTTCAGGAGGACCCGGAGGAATCCCAGCTGCCAACATCCTGCTTCGCTGCCAGAGGGAATGACATCATAACTGCTCCAGACAAAAGGGAGGTGGTTTCTGGTCACCGTGATGTCACTTGCTTCAGCAGACAGTCCCAGACAGCTGGGAGACAGGTGGCTGCTTCCTAGGATGGAAGACAGGTACTAAAGGACGCCAGGGCACTGCAGGCCCCAGTGCAGTCCCCCCAGGGCAAACTCCCAGTGGGCCACCAAGATACAGCATGTACTCATGCTCCTCCCCAAGACTTCAAAATAGGTTCTAGAGAAATTAAATTGTTCCTCCTCTCTTCTCTCTAGCCTCATTTCTAAAAAAAATTTTTTTTTTGGTACCAAAGATCGAACTCGGGACCTTGCGCTTGCAAGGTAGGCGGCAGAACCACTGAGCTAAATCCCCAGCCCTCATTTCTAAATCTTTATCCCAACTATTCAAAGTCAGTGACTTACTGGATCCTGCTCATGGTCAAGTTTACAACAACATAGCCAAAATGTGTCCCCTCGAAGATGAGAACTGCTAAATTGCATCAGATAGCAACTCAAAGCAAGCTTAAGAACCAGATTTGTATTTCCACTGCAGGGTTCCTTTTTTTTTTCACCCTATGGCCAACTATTTATCAATCTAGGCTCCTGAGTGCTTTTTCAATCAAAAACAGAGCACTCTAGCACAAAATTGTCAAATTCTAGGTAGCAAACTGGAATTTGTCATTGATTGAACTTTATGTGTAAAATTGAGCCAGCAAATGTTTAAGGGCATTGCGGGATAGCCCTCCAGTGAATGCACGGTCAGTCTTTTGATGGTTCCAAAAGATAGAGAAAAGTGATCTGATTTCCTTGTAAATCCCACTAGTTACAGACCAGCAAGCTGACTCTACTTACAGGCAGCCAAATGTGCCCCCCACCCCTGCCACACCCCTTCCTGAAACTATAAAGCAATAGGCCAGGCTTCCTACGTCACACTGCCAGATGACATTCTTGGTGCTTGGGTGGGAATCTGTCCTCTGTCACTTGACAGATAAACCACAGAAACTGTGTTTGTTCATGCACACTGGCTTCCCCCTCAAGCCATTCCTCTTGGGCCCACATTACAAACCTGAGGAGAAAAAAACATGGTACTGCATCTTTCATTCCTTCTCCCAGCCTCAGCCAGTAGGCTTCTGGGCCTCATAGAAAACGAAATGAGACTTGAACAGCCCCAGGAAAGCCACCGACTCCTGGGGCTCACTCAAACACTGAGCCTCACTCCTGAAGTAAGAAAGACAAGGCATCCTGGAGCTCAGCCTCCCTCTGGAACCCGGCAGAGTGCTGCCACGGGGGCTCAGTGCGCAGCCCACACACAGCAGATCCTTTGGCCCCTTGTCATTCTCAGCCTTCTAGAAAACTTCCTGCTTCCTTTATGGAAAACAGGTGTCCATGTCCTCCTGCATTGGGCTGGACGCCAGGCAGGAGCTTGGGCTAGAGGGCTGTTCCCATTATCTGTTGCTGCTTTTCAACTGCCCTCACCTTAGTGGTATGAGCACCAAACATCGCAGTATGCTGTAGGCTCTGTGGGTCAGGAACCCAGACAGGACACATGCACCACTGTGTCGGGGCCTCTGCTGGGAAGACCAGAATGGCTGAGGGTGACTTGATGGTTGAAGGCTGGAACCATCTGGGGTTCTTTTGCTCACGGGACTGGTGCTTGGGCTAAAATGACTCAAAGGCTCGCACTGTTAACCGCTGCACCTACTTGTGCCTGCATGTAACCTCCGCCTGGGGTCTGGGCTCTCTCACAGTGTGGCAGCCAGGCATCTTCCATGGCAGCTTGGAGCTCCAAGGATGAGTGCTCAGCAAACAAAACAGAAATTGCATGCCCTTTGTTCTCCTCAGTCCTGGGGATTGAACCCGGGACCTTCACACTGAGCTATATCCCCAGTCCTTTTTATTTCAAACTTGTGATCCTCCTGCCTTGCCCTCCCAGCATGTCGGGATTACAGGCATGTGCCATTATGCCCTGCTTCCGTATCCTTTACGATCTAGTCTTGGAAGTCACATAGCACCTGTTTGCAGTAGTATTTTGGTTGAAGCAGTCACAAGCCCACCCAGATTCAAGGGAAGGGGCCTTAGAACTATCTCTCGATGGAAAAAGTATCAAGCATTTGCTGCCACGGTTCAAAGCCCCCACAGGCTGACTCTCACTTTCAGCCAAGCTAAGCGTTGAAGCCTTTCCATCAGTAACAGGGATGTGAGGGCAGCACTGGGGATGTCAAGAACATGGGAGGGCCTGGAGCAAATTTCAGTTCACCTTTTCTTTCAGTTTCTAATTCTGCTCCCTCGTTTCCGAAAGTCTATACAGGTTTGGAAGTGGAATGCAGGCTGCCACAAGCCCCTTGCTCCATCCCAGCCAGGGCTTCCATCTGGAAGTGAAGCAGTTAGAGCTGTGGAGGATTTGAGATTACGGCCAGGGTTCCTGGCACGAGAGGCTTCTGGCATGTTTGTTTCCGCTCCAGTTCCCAAATGTATCTAACAGCCTGCCCAGGCCTCTAAACCTGCACCCAGCACTAGTCGGGCCCTTTCAGGTGATAGTAGAGGACAGGTCCGAAGTGATGGCTGGAAGGGAGCTTCCAACCTAGGGGAATCCACCCTCCAGGCCCCACACACATTCCCCCACCCATCCCATCCTTTTTTTTTTTTGGTACCCGGGATCAAACTCGGGTCCTTGTGCTTGCGAGGCAGGTGGTGGAACCACTGAGCTAAATCCCCGGCCCCACCCCATCCTTTTTACAAAGGGTGAGGGAACCAAGACTCAGAGGGCCCACTGTTTGTCCAGGGTCACCAATGTGTCAGTGGCTGAGCTGAAACTGTGTGTCGCCCTGCCTTCTGCCCTAGGGTACTTTCTGTCACTGGCTGGGGGCCAGGGGTTCCACTCAGGGGACTCAACACTAATTGCCAACATTTGGCCAGCTCAGCCAGCCACCCTGGGCCTCTGGGCAGCTCTGGACCTGCCAGGAGGGTCCTGCCTACCTGCAGCAACCCGCAGAGGCCTCCTGGGCAGCTAGGGCCACACTGCCACAGCCTGCGGTCTCCTGGGCTAATGGCAGTGGCTACAAGGAGAGTGAAGCCGCAGTAATTACGGCATCAAGGAATCACAAATGCATCTGCAAAGATGACACTGGAAGCATTAGACCTGGCACGGCTGCCTCCTGAGAGGTGGCTGGGGGGAGGCTGAGGCCAGGGCCAGGGCCAGAGACAGGCGCGACTGTCTCACCCTACCGCCTCTGCTCCCAGCCTGGCTGTGATGACAATGGCAGGGATTCACAAGACCCCCTCAGAAAGCACGTCAGCCCAGCCGCCAGGCTCGTGTGTGTCAGAGAAGATAACAGATGTCTTTCACGGCGAAGTAATTGCTTGAAACACAACTGGACAACCCCCCCCCCAGAAGGTTGCACTGGGGGCAGGGAGCCTAGCTTTGGGGATGGGGTAACCTGATGGCAGCCCCCTTCCCGATTCTCATGATCCCTGGACTCCCTAATGAGCTGGTGCAGCCCGCAGCTCTGGGGAAGGTAATTATTACGCCATTGGGTGCTGCTTCCCTCTCCTGTGAGATTAGTTGGGATGATAGTAATGGGGCAGGGCTTCCTGGGTGGAACTTGTCCCTGGTGGAATTCCTCAGAGGCTGGAGGATGTTGGGGGGAGAAACTGGCAAAGGACAAGGTCTCGGTCAGTTAGCATCTTCCAAAGCCTGAGAAATGGGTCCGAAATGCCAGGCTGCCTTTGGCCAGAGCTGGCACCAGTAGATGTCACTGTAAGAAAGGAGGGCCCCCCCCCCCAGGCTGTCTGTGGACTGCACTGGTAAAAATAGAGCTCGCCTGTATTCCCATTGCCAAGTCGCCAAGCCTGGTGATTTATAAGGCTGGGAGCAGACATGTGTGTAAATGTTTTTGCGTGTGAGATGTGTAGCCAACCGCAGGCTGGCTTTTTCAAACTTACAAGGAGAGCGAGGGAGGGAGGGAACGAGGGAGGGAGGGAGGGAGGGAGGGAGGGAGAAGGCAGCCAGGGTGGGAAGCACATGGGCCACTTTTATGTAACACTCCTCTGATACACGCCGCAGTGGGGATTGATGCTCTCTTTGAAGTAAATTGCATCCTGGTGCACCATAGCATGAAAGTTAAGATTTACCATGGCTGGGACCTCTGAGACCCTGCTGGAAGCTAGAATAATTAGCACAGCATTTGGCTGCCTCTCCTCCTGCTCTGCGGGCGGTGACAGGAATGGCACTAATAGATCTTCCAGGCCTGGGACCCATGTGTTTGTCATGAGGTCCATGGTGGCGGTGGGGAAAGAGGACCCTGGTCAACTGAAGGAGGGGAGGCAGGAGTTGGGGGCAGGAAAGGAACTGACCTCACTGGCAAGCACAATGGGACCTGCTCCTCTCGGGGCTCATTGACAAACCAGCTCGCCCTTCCCAAGTCCTCAGGTGCTCTGCTGTCAAGAGAGGGCTTGGGAGGGGCTGGGCATTATCACCCTCGGAACCCAGAGAGTTCATCTCCCAAACAGGTTCCAGGGCCAGACTCCAGGCACCTCACAGGTGGGCGTCTTGGGGGTGTCTGCCCAGTGTTGCCCGCCCCTAGATCATATCAGCCCAGTACTCAGTGCCTTTCAGGAGGCGGAGCCTGGGGCCCAAGCCCTCCTGACTGCCCTCCTCCCTGCCTCCTCCTGCATTGTTTCCCAGGGGCCGTCCATTTTCATGCTCGAAAAGCTGAAAAGTCAATCGATCAACACACCCTGAGCCTCCAGGGAAGAGTCTCTATAGTCACGAGGTCACCCCAGTTGGGACGATAACCAGCTGCGTGGCCTTAGGCAAGTACTGGACCCACTCTGGGCCTCAGCTTCCACTTGTGTATAGGGATGGGTTTGGGTTTGGGCCTGATCATCTTGAGGGGTCTGCACTCACGTTCTGTGCATATTTGACTCCTTCAAATACACACTCCACCCCAGGACACCCTCATAGAAGAGGCGAGCATCGAAGTGTAGAAATCCTGTCCAGTTATGGAATGTGGGTAAGGTGACAGGGTGCCAGGATGCCAGAGGGGGCGTGGCTGCTGGCACTGCCCACTGCAGAGATTCTAAGTGCCTGCTCCACAAGGGCTTTCCTAGGTTGCCATGAGGCCAGGCATCAGTTACCTCTTCCCCGAAGCACAGCAGCTTTCCAGACTGTGCCTGGTGATTTTATAAAACCACACTGGGCAGCAGCTTCCAAACCTTCACTGGACACACAACATCTGTAAGATTGCTAATAAAAGTGTCCCTGTTTCACATTTAAGAAAACGAAGACTCTGGCCCAAGGAAGTCAAAGGAGTGCGAAAGAAATACAACTTGCGGGTTGATGGGGGAAGTCTCAAGGCCTTGGTGTTCTCACTCGGGGGGAAAAATGGGCCTTAAGTCAACCTGAGTGAGATCTTGTGAGAACTAAACGAATGACACCCACAAGGAGGGTGGGCAGGGCAGCCTCCACACAGGCCAGGAGGGAGCAGTTCGCAAGGTCAAGGTCTGCCTGTCAGATCCAAGCCACGGCTGGGAGATGCATTTGCCTCCCAGGCCTTGCATGGTGTCTGGCACATGTTGGGCCCAGTAAATATTTTCTGAACAGCGGTTACATTGGTGCCCCCACAGTGACCTCAATGATGAAGAGATAAAGCTACAAGGGCCAGGGAAGGCTCCCAAAGGGCATCAGGCACCAGTAGGATAGAGCGAGATTAGGCAAGGGGAAAGAACCAAGTTCTGCAAGCTCATCGCAGGGTCTGGAGGGCTGCAGGAGTTGGGATAAGACTCTGGACAGGTTCTGAAGGATGGATTTCCAAATTGTATTCAGCCGTCTTTCCAGTCAGCTCTCCAGGCCTGGCAATATGGGGAAAGTCCAGTCAATGAAGTAGAACTAGCAGCAGACAAATGTCAAATGACATTCTGAACAAACTGTCTTCCTGCTCCTCTCCTTTCCTCCACCACTCGCTAAATTCCTACCTGCCACCTGGTTGTGAAAGAGAGACATGAAGTGGGGACTCCCTCCAGGGTCAGTCCTGGGCCCAGAAAGATGGGGGACTTCAGGGTCACCTTGCCAAATCTCTCTACTCTCTACTCTCTGGCCTCGGGTATCTTCCTGAGCTAAAAGTGACTGCATACCTCCACCCTTTAGTGCACCATAGAACCTGCCTTCTGGCGGCCCAAGGTAGGGCACTGGTGAGATAACCACTCCCACTTGAGGCATCTCCAGCTGTCCTCACCATCAAGGTCTCACCTGGGACAGGTGACATAGACTTACCAAGCAGACAGGCCAGAAGAACAGCTCAGGGTCTTGGTTTCTCCTCAAAAGGATGGGTGGATGGGTGGATGGGTGGAAAAGTGAGTGAAGGGGTGGGTGGATGCGTGGCTGAGTGAACGGATGAGGGATGGGTGGATGGCAATGGATAAGTGGATGGATGGATGGATGGATGGATGGATGGATGGATGGATGGATAGTGAGGAATGCATGGCTGGATGAAAGACACTCCTTTTTCTCTCTCCTTGAGACACAACAGCCAGGTTTGTTGGCTATAGGGTATTGTCATGTTTAGTCAACTGCCATTCCACATTCACGACATCCTGGAAAGAGGGAGAGCTTGGAGACAGACAGACCCAGTTCTGAAAAGCACTAGCTTTGTGACCTTCGACAACCTACAAACCCTCATGGAACCTGATTCACCAGGTGTAAAATGAGGGTGGTAGTTGTTACCTCTTTTTCAGGAGTGTTCTGAGGAAAGAAAACCTTCTCAAGAAATGACTGGCAGGCGGCAGCTGTTTGGTTGTGAAGAAATGAGTTAGAAGTGAGAGAAAATAGCCTGGGCTTTGGGGTCTAAACAGACCTGGACTGGAACCTGCCTAATCCCTCCCAGTGTGCCCTTGGGCCGAGGTGCTAAATTCAGACTCTCAGTCTCCTCCTCATCTATCAAAAGGACTGCTAAATACATACCTTTCGGGGTTGCCATGAGGAGCAGCCACTCTGTGTGAAGCTCCTAGCACAACAGATGGTAGCCATTATTATCTCTCATGAAAGGAGGTGGGGAAACTGAGGCACAAAATAACTTGCTCAAACAATGCAAGAGTAATAAGATCTAGGCTCCCTCCAGTGTGTCCCAAAAGCCATGAGGTGGCACCGTTAGTGACATTAACCAAGCTTACCCCTCCCCTACAGCCTCCCTGTTAATTAGAATTTGGTTTGACCTTTGACTTGCAGCAGCTCACAGAGTGGCCAGGAGCTGTGAGCTAATTTTGCCCAATCTCCTGACTTCCCAGTCCAGTGCTCTCTCTGACTGCACAAGGTAGAGGTAGAGAACAGCAGAGCCATCCTACCATGGCTTCTAATCTTAGTGGCACCTGCTGGAGCTGTAGGAGCACTTGGCTGTGTCATCATGAGAATGACAAACAGCACCTACCTCAAAGGGTTGTTGCAACAGTGAGACAATGCCTGGCACATACAAGGTCCCCAATCAATGTTAGCTACTATTATTATTTGCTCTTTGCCACACAGAGCTTTGATCTCTCAAAGATCCATTAATTGTTTAGCCCCTTCTTCAAGGGATTAAAAAAACACAGCAAATGAAATCATAGTTGAAATATTTCTACTGCCAGGACAAATCATTAAGCAGGGAGAATACCTGGCAGATACCACTGGCCTGCTCAGAATGAAGGAGGTACATTAATATAGCCACCTCCCTTCTAATGCTGGGAAAGCAGAGATGGAGGGACACTCCGAAGGAAGGGCATGCTGGCCCCACTGGGGTGACCTAAACGAGCCCAGAGATGGCAAAGGGATCTCTATGAGCCTCCACTTTCTTCTTCCAGAGGCAGCCCACCCTCAGCTGATTGAAGGACAGGAATTTCAGCTAAACATGAGGTTGTTGAAGAAAAGGGTTCCACCACATCAAATTCAAGAATGCACAGTACTAATCCCAGCTACTTAGGTAGCTCAGGCAGGATGATCTCAAGTTCACGTCAGGCCAGGATAACCTATGGGAGGGGGCAAGCTGGCTCCAGATTCTCCTTCCCCCCAGCAGCTGCTGGGCCTTCCAGCAAGGGCTGCCCAGACACAACGCCTTGGCCCCTGGCCACCTTCAGGAGCCAAGCACAAGTCTCCATGGCTTCCTGCCCTGTGCCAGCGCACTGCTTGGCAGCAGAGGTGACCAGCCAGCAGAAGGCACAGCATTCTGCCTGGGCTTGGTCACAGCGGGTGTCTTGCTGGTCCCCAAGGGGAAGCTGGGAGTCGATTTCCAGGCTCAGGACTGGGGTGACTCGATGAGCAACATGTCCTCCTTCTGCAGGTGGGCAGCAAAGGGTGAGGTGTGGGACCTGCTCGATCATGTCATTGTGACCTTCAGGAAGTGGAGTGAGCAAACACACCCCACTCACCCTGAGCTCCCAATTCTAAAGTCAATCGGGGACCTCTGGTTGAGTCACAGGGATATGTGGCAGACAGTTGCCTAATAGCACACTGTGTCCGGGGTGAGGAAGCTAGAAGGAAGCTGGGGGAGTCCTTGAGAGAGGAACAAATCTCAGAAAGGAGGCCTGGGGGCTCATAGCTTATTTGAAAGTTATGCTGGGGTACTGATCTGAGCTCCCCAGGGGAGTCATCAAGGCCACCAAGTTAGGGTCCCTGATAGCTCTTCCATCCCAGCATCCAACCTTTCCCAGCCACAAAGCCCACTGTCCAGCCCTTCTATGCTTGGCAGTTCACAAATATTTGGGCCACACTGTGCCTCCAGGCCTTTGCACATGCTGTTTCCTGATGGAACAACCACCACCCCCATCCATATGCACACCTGTCTTCAGCCTAATCTACCTGGCAGGCTCCTATCCATCCTTCAAAATCCAGTTTCTCTCCCTCTATAAGGCCTTTATTTGACTCCCTCTAGAGACAGTTCTCACCACCACAGTATCTCACACACACATGCACATGCACGCGCGCGCGCGCACACACACACACACATATCATGCTTGTGGCAACTGTTATATTTATTGGCAGAATCTGTTTGGAAATCCATTATCCATTACTGGACTGTGAACTCTTTGATTTGAAATCTAACTTTCGGCATGCATAGACACTTGCATGATTGTATATATTTTTGTCCCAGTGGCTTACAAAAATTACTTGATATCAGATTAGGAACAATGACAGTGGTGTTGATCAATACCCCGGTGTGTGTCCAAACCCAATGGGTGTTTTGCACAGCAAGTCCGAAGCACAAGTACCATTATTCCATCTCTTGAAGGAGGAAACCAAAGCTTGGCACATGTAGGTGTCCTGCCCGAGGTCACAGGACAAGTAAAGCTTAGCCAGGGGAGGGCCAGCGTTCTCTGAGATTCCAGAACCCAGCATTTTCACCACTTCCTTGCCACACTGTAGAGCTGCACAGTAAGGTCGTGCCCCTTTCTGTCCCCAGTAATCACCAAGAGATGTACCACCCACGCTTGTAAGGTGAAGGTGAGACAATGTGACCACAAGTCTGCAGTGACCTCCAATGGGTGGTCCTTGCCACTCAAAGTGTGGTCCTTGGGCCAGCAGCATGAACTTCACCTGGGAACCCGGACAGATCTCAGGTTCTTTTGAGACTTCCTGAACCATAATTTGCATTTTAACAAGATCCCAGGGGACTCATGTGCACTTTTGTTATGTTTTGTCCCCACCGAAACTCATCTTGAGCAAAAGAAGCCAGCCCAACAGCAGAGCAACTACGTCTGCTATCTATGCAAGGTCCGCTATGCTCCATAAAAGGCAGAGACATCTGCCTTGTGGGCAGCAGTGACAGGGAGAGGGCATAAGGCAGACTTCCTCTGGGACTGCTGATGTCCTGGGTGCTCTTACAAGCCGAGTGCTTTCAGCCTGTAAAAATGTATCAAGCTGTACACTTAGAATATGTCCACATCTCTGAATGTAGGTTATACTTCAATAAAAAGGGTTTTTTGGTTGTTTTTGTTGTTGTTGTTGTTTTGGTACCAGGGATCGAACTCGGGACCTTGCGCTTGCGAGGCAGGCAGTGGAACCACTGAGCTAAATCCCTGGCCCCAATAAAAAGGTTTTATTTAAAAAAAAAAAAAAAGGTAATGTTGCTTAATGGCCCAAATTCTATGAATATGCAATAAACTTGCAGCATAAGAATTTTGTCCTGCAATTTGCCGCTGACTCTGAGTTCAAGAGCTGTTGGGGTAACAAAGCACTCCAGGGTGAGCATTTGACGGGAAGCATTAGCTGCCCCCCAGAAGCCTCAACTACCCGATGGGTTTTCTCTGGCTTCAAATTAAAAAGCTGCCTACGAAGATGCAGATGCAGAGGAAAGGAGAAAACTGCCACAACCCTCATCTTACAACATTATTAACTGTGGGAGCTGAGCGCTGTGGGTAGTGGGACTGCCTACACCTGCTGGCCGGACACAAGGTTCCTGCTCCGAGGGAGGAGGCCTCGGTTTCTTTACCTTTACACTGCCACACACACACACACACACACACACACACACACAGCCTTGCCCACAAAGGTGCAAGCACCTCTGTTGCTTAAGAAATGGTTTCCTGTGGGCCATGGCACTTTGGCGCTGGAAAGAGAAATCATATCTCACCTTAACTTTCCCCCCTGCTGTGTGCCCAGCCCTATAAGGGACTTTGCATACCTCACACATCAGCTCCACACCACCACCCCATTTGTGAAGGCCCCTGCTAGTCCCACTTTACAGATGAGGCTTGGAAGAGATAAGACACTAGCTCGCCCAAGGTCCCACTGAGACCCATAATCCCAGAGCTGGGCTCACATCCAGGCAGTGCTTCTGTCCTGGAGCCTGAATTGTTCTCAGACTCCGCGTCATCTAAGCCCCCAACCCACGCAACCTTTGGGACACACTTATAGTAAAACATATTCCCTTGGTGATCCAAACCCAGCTTCAACTGGGTGGTCTGTATTTTATCAGGCATCCCCACTGCTGAGCCCGGTGGAAACAAAGTCCAGTTGGCCCTTCTTATCTGCAGAGTCAGCCGCCATAGATTGAAAATACTTGAAAAGAAGATTTGCACTGGTCTTGAACATGAACTTTTTTCTTGTCATTATTCCCTAAACAATGTAGTGTAACAACTACATTTACATAGCATTGACCTTGTATTGGGTAGTATAGGTCATCTGAGATGGTTTAAATTATAAGGGAAGATCCATATAGGTTGAATGCAAATACTATGCCATTTTATATGAGGGTCCAACACCCAAAACCCAGCAGACACTGAGGGACCACTGTAACACAGGAAGTAACATTGGGAATTACGAAGGACAGGGACTGCGTGTCATATTTCTTACACCTTACTAAGTCAGGCTTGCCATGCTGAGGCCCCCAAATGTTACCGGCTCAGCCCAGCCCTAGGCTGTAGGGGCACGGACTCTTCCTCAGAGGAGACCCAGGGGCTCCTGACTTCACTGCAGTGACAGCCTTGCCACCACTTCCTCCTCCACCTGGCACTCTGGTCCCAGTAAGCAGGTGTGCCAATCCTTGTTTGCCAAGCTTAGAGGCTTCAAATAATGACAGTCATTGATTTTGCTCATGAATCTGCGCTGCTGGTAGCTGCAGGCAGGAGAGATTGGTCTCTGTACCCGTAGTGTCATTTGGAGCAGTTCAACTGGGGACCGAAGGACTGGCCTCCCAGCTGGCAAGTAGGGGCTGGTAGCAGCTGTGAGCCCTGCAAAAACTGAGGATCGGGGCTTGGTTCCTGGCCCTGGAGCCTCTGCATGTGACCTGGGCTTCCTCACAGGATGGCAGCTGCCCCCAAGTGTGAGCAGCCCAGGAAAAAGCCTGTTGGAGACCAAGTTGCCTCTTACAGCCCAATCTCAGGACTCACTTGGCAACACTTCTGCCATACTCTCTTAGTCACAAAGACCCACCCAGGTTTAAGGGGAGAAAGGCATCGATTTTCTCTCTCAATAGAGGAATATCGATGTTCTGGAAAGAGACTGTGGGACTGAAAATATCATTGTGGTCACGTGGAGCCTGACATTCAGGACCATATTCATACCTTCTAATCAAGGCCAAAGTAAGAACTTTGGAGACCCTAAAAACACGGCACTGAAAATACTATAGCACAACCTTCTCACATGTTGATTTGGAGCTCAAGAAATTACTTGGCAGCCAGGCATTATGGCACACACCTATAATCAATCCTAGCACTCTGGGCTGAAGCAAGAGGATCACAAGTTCAACCCCAGCCTTGGCAATTTAGCAACTTATCAAGACTCTTATCAAAAGGGCTAGAGATGTAGCTCAGTGTGAAAGCCCTGGGTTCAATGCTCAATACTGAAAAAAAGGAAGAAATTATTTGTTAAATCAAATCTAAAAAAAAAATCTGAGGCAGCTAGCTATGAAACAATGCATTCTATATGGTACCATTCATATTAAAACATATTCACATGGGCAGGGGATTTAGCTCAGTGGTGCCGCCACCTGCCTCACAAGCGCGAGGTCCTGAGTTCGATCACTGGTACCAAAAAAAAAAAAAATGCACATATTCACAAAAATTCTGTGTGTGTAGGTGCATTTTTTAAAATCTTAGAAAAGAAGTATACAAAAAATTAAGTGGCTATTCCTAGAAGAGACTTGTACTGGAGGCCAGTGGGAATAACAACAGGGACTCCTTCACGTAGCTTGACTAATCTATAGCGGAAATGTATTCGCATTAGTTGGATAATTAAAAATAGGAATAAAAAATACAAAAGAGAGAGAAGGAAGAAGAAATGATACAAAGGTTTCCAATTGGTATTATAATAAAAGGCAGAATCCATGCTTTGGATTTTACCAACATGGTCTATGGGTGCCCAACTTTCCTTCTGTCTGAGATAACTCACACCCTCTGCCCTCTGGCTGCCCACCTAGCACCCCAGCTAGATCTTCCGTTGTTCAATTGACTCCGGTTTCGGCATGACGAATGGCACTGGACAGTGGGCTGTGGGCAGAAGCAATGGTGCTGGTTGTGCTGGTTCCGAACTTGGCTTTGACAGGCATTGTTTGCAGGTACCCTCTGAAGTTGACCTTCAACCACAAAATAAGCTTGTCCCAGGTAGCTGCTTCTCCTTCAGTCTTGGCCCCAGAATGAGAGAAATGTGGCACTGTCCTGAGCCCAATTCAAAGCCAGGCACCCAGGCTTGGCCTCAAGGAGTGCAGCTAAGGCTTTGATATCAGGGACCATACCTATTTTCCTCATCAGTATATGCCCACTGGCAGTGAAACCCAGGGCATAGTGCTCTGTTGAATAGATGAAGATGACTGTTTCCAATTGTGCTACAAGGATCAGGAGGGCTTCTTTTCCAGTGAGGTAACCAAGGGCTGTAATGAAGGAAGAGGCACTTACTTTGAACCCTGGGGTATGGATAGAATTTAATACAAGACACATAGCCATGGGAAACACCAATGATTCTAGGGGACAGAGAGGGATGGAACACTGGAGTTTCATCAGGGCACTGATACTGAGACCAGGGGACCTTCCCTGTCTGGCTGTGAGAACTCCAACTTTATCCCCCAGCCAGTTGGGAGCCATGGATGGGTTTTGAGAGAAGACAGGAAGTAATAATGGGTCCGAAGAAGACTCTTTTTTTTTTTTTTTTGGTACCGGGGATCGAACTCGGGTCCTTGTGCTTGCGAAGCAGGTGGGGGAACCACTGAGCTAAATCCCCGGCCCACGAAGAAGACTCTTCTGGGAGACACCAGTGGCAAGGAGGCCAGCCAGCTAGGTGTGGTGAACAGGGCATGGCAGGGGGTGGGGGAGCCAATCAAGGCCAGGGGCAGCACAGAGAAGCCCTCCCACCAAAGGAGGTCAGGGAAGATCTACTGGCACTGGTGAGCGGATGCGGTGGGGTAACATCTCTTGTTCTGCCTTTGACAACTGGGAGCAAATGGCCTGACTACTAAGCAATGCAGGAAGACAGAAGAATGGGCCAGTGTGATAGAGAAGAAAGTAAGTGACATCTTATCCGTACCAAGTTTGATGTGAGCACAAGTCTTCCTGGAAAGGAATACATGACTGTCCCATCACTCCTGGCTCTTGGGTTCTTCCTGGGGACAGCTTACTCATTGGCACTTCCATATTGCCATGCCCAGAGAGCTCTGGTGGCCGAAGAAAGCCCTCAAGCAAGGCGATGCCCGCCATGGCTGTTGGAAGTGGATAGTGATAAACAGAAACGGCATGTTTTTGTTCCTGTATGAGCTAAGAATGCCCCCCAGATGCTTAAAAGTATCGTCCTGTTCCATTTACCCAAGAACCATTTAAAAGATGGGGAAACAGAGGCTGGGAGTGGAACTCAGTAGAGCATATGTTCAGCATGTGTGAGGGCCTCTGTTCCTTTCCCCAGCACCAAAAAATAAAAATAAGATAAAGGTGAAGAAACAGAGCCTTGGAACCAAATGTAGCAGGTCACTGAGACCCACTTGGCTAGAGAGACCAGCCAAGAAGACGTATGATGATGGTGTCTGCAGGGCCTTGGTGGGACTGAGAAACTCTCAGAAATGCAGGCACACAGAGAGAACTCGGGGAAGAGCCACAGCGACAGCAGCCATATTGATAGTGACAACCCTACTGTTAAAGTAGGAGGACTAAGTGATGGTAACTCAAAGATCCTGAAGGAAATGAAGCATTTAAACAGCACTGATGTCTCCAGAGATGGGAAATCTACCCAAGAGCACCTGTTCCTGAGGACAAAAAGCACGTCTCCCCCCAGTTCACTCTGGGGGTTCACCTGGGTCTTCCGCTGCTTTGTGTCAACCTTCAAGGTTGATCTCATTCCTAGGAAGACAAGAAAAAGAATGAAAGGGGGCTGGGGATTTAGCGTAAGGACCCAAGTTCGATCCCCGGTACCAAAAAAAAAAGAAAAAGAATGAAGGGCCAAGGATTGCAAACGAACACTGGGCTTTCCCGGCCACATCAAGTACAAACATAAAGGAAATTAATGCACTGATGTCACAAGAAGTCAAAGCATCGGTTTTGAAGAACTGTAACTAATGGCTGGGAAAATGTAGACCAAAAAAAATGGAAAGCTCAGTTAATGCTAAACAAATTATTAATCATTAACGAGGATTGGAAAACAGGCCTGCGCAGGCTGATGAAAGGGCACAGCAGAGAGGAGGCCACAGAAAGGGCAGGCTCTAGGCTGTCTTCAAGTATGTGAAAGGTCACCCCTGTTTTCCACGTCATCCTGCCATCAAGACTGAGGCATTGTGGGTGGGGAGGGGATGGTAAAAAGGGAAGAGCCATTATATCGGGGTTATAGGGGGAGTTTTTGCAAAGCACAGGTGACCAAGCTACTCTAGCCATAGCAAATCCTTCCAGATGTCTGTTCCATGCTCACACTGATGTCTGACATCTGTTGTCCTATGGTCTTATCAAAACGGCCATTTCATGCCTCGAGCATTGGCCTCACAATCCCCTCCTCTTTCTGTCGGTTTCCATGGAAAACAAAGCTCTGTCAGGGAGTTCTGTGCCCCACCCCCCCCACCCCCAGTGTTCTGACAGCACCTAGGCGACACCATTAAGACCCTGAGAATGAGACCTGGATGGCTTCGCCCCTCCTTGGCCCCACACACAATCACACTCCTGGTCCCAAATGAATGAATGATGCGGGCACGCCCCCATCCCAGCTGGGACAACCATTCTGAGTCATTCTCTCCAAGCCATGATGATGACTGAGGGGATCATGGACTCTCCCTAGGTGGAAACAGGAGAAGACAAAATACTCACTCAGGGACAACAGGAAATTGGGCCAACGGCCGCTAGGGGAAAATGTTAGTCCACTCAGCTGCAGGATGCAGCCGCACTGAGCTGGACTCAGGCTACACTGTCACAGGGCTTCCCCAGTGGCCAAGCCTCCCATGGGGACCCTGGCTGTCATAGCTACTATATGGCTTCCATGGCTGTCGTGGCTGTCTCGGAAGAGCTGCCTCAGAAGATCCCCAGCAGACTGCCCTTGTCCTGGGCTCTGGGTGATTTATG
This sequence comes from Heterocephalus glaber, assembly GCF_053883595.1. Lineage (NCBI taxonomy): Eukaryota > Metazoa > Chordata > Mammalia > Rodentia > Bathyergidae > Heterocephalus > Heterocephalus glaber. The sequence goes on along the minus strand of NW_028258340.1, from coordinate 9,114,000 downwards.
GCCACATCCACACACACACATTCACTCATCCTGTCTACAGACTGAATCTGGGCTAAGGCCCATAAAATAGGCAACAGCTATTGGCAAATTCATTAATTAGGATTCTGTTTGTACTTTTATTGTGAAGGAAAATCATCTGTGAGCTTAAAGTCAGACCCAGTGCCTGATGAGAACTGTTATTCTAAGGAGGTACCGACTGACACTCCAACCAGCATCCTCTCTTCCCATCCCCGGCATCAGGGCCCACTCGCTCCCTGCCACGGAAAGCCTCTGTCCCCTGCTTTGACCAGGGCCTGGTGGCTAATTCAGTGAACTGTCTTCCTCATGGGCCTCCCCACACCCCTTCTTTTTTTCCCACATTAACTTTATTGGTACATGTTAGGTATACAATACAGTTACATTCGTCATTGGGATCTTGTACCATTACATGAGTATCCTGGTTCTTATTTTTTCCCCTTCCCCTGCCCTCCCTTCACCCCCTCCACCCTTCCCTATTTGCAAAGACTTTGTTTCCACTTTTTTCCTTTTCTCATATTTTTTCTTTTCTCTTCTTTCCTTTCCCCTACCCCTCCCACTTCCCCTGCTCCTTTAGACCTTTACTTCCTATTACACAATGTCAATTATACATTTTTTAAATTACAATATCAAGACCTAGGAGACATTACCACAGATTTTACAGAATTTAAAAGGATATAGAAAGCATATTTCAAAAATCTGTTTTGAAATAAATTTGACAACTTCTAAGAAGTACCTTGGAAGACAAATTAATGAAACTAACTCTGGAGGAAACATAAAATTTGAATAGCACCTAGTAAAGAAAGTATATTCCTAGCTTGAAAACCTACCTATATGATAACAGCAGGCTTGTATACATTTTAACTGATAAATTATATCAAACAATTAAAGCAGGAAAAAGAAGGAACGCTTCTCCCCTCATTTTAGGAACTCAACATTGTGCTAATCCTAAACCTGGATAAAGATAATAGAAGAAAAATGTATGAACATAGATAGGAATTTGTTTAACAAAACAAACTATTAGAAGTCAGATCTGGCAGGATGTAGAAAGTGGTTTTGTTATAGGGATGGCAGCGTTGGTTCAGCACTGGAAGATCCACCCCACACCCCTTCTTCCCGCCCAGCCCTACCTGGCTTTTCTTCATGGAAAGGGCCTTGAATGTACCAAAGGGGACTAGACCTCTCCCAACTCCCATGAGGGAAGTTTCCTGAATGAAAGCCAGTCAGAGCAACTCTACTTCCTGTCCCAGTGCTGTGCCTATGACCAAAGAGGTGTCGGAAGAAGTCAGCTACGGCTCTTTGAAAAGAACTTGAGGAAAGAGCATTCTCTCATCAAGCCTTCAGACTTTTGTGCTAGAACACAACACCTAGTGCTCTGGAAACCCTTCTGTAAGGGAGGGGCTCTTTCCCATCAACCACCCTGCTATCGCTGGTGAAAACCACGCCCACTTCCCCCACCCAAGTTAGGAAGCTTTGAGTCAATACACACACACTCATACCCAGTCACCCTGTTTATAGGTGGGCCCCCCAAAAATTCATGCTACTTTTTTTTGGTGGTACTGGGAATTGAACCCAGGGCCTTCACACTCAGCTACATCCCCAGTCCCTTATTTTTGAGACAGGGTCTCACTATGTAGCCCAGGCTGGCCTCAAATTCGAGGAGATCCTCCTGCCTCAGCCTCCCAAGTGCTGGAATTACAGGCCTACACCACACCCTGCTCATATGTTAACTTCTTAATCCTTAGTACTTTACACTGTGACCTTATTTGGAAATAAGGACCACTGCAGATATAAGTGACTGAGGTTATATGTGAGGTGGGCCTCTAATCTGGTATGACAGGTATTCTTATATAAAGGGGAAAGGTGAGCACAGACATGCACCTAAGGGGTTGGAGTCATTTGTTCACAAGCCAAGGAACTACCAGAAGCTAGGTCAGAAGCCTGGGACAGATCTCTGCCCAACACCTTCAGAGGAGACGTGGCCCTGCTGACACCTTGATCTTGGACTTCTGGCTTCCAGGACCTTGAGACATTTACATTCCTGTGATTTAAGCCACCCAGACTGGTGCTCTGTGACAGTGGCCCCAGAAAACTAATTGGGTCCCTTATGCAAATAATGGGGCAGCTGTACAGCATGTGGGGTTAGGGACCCTTCACCTCCTGAGGGTCACAAGGCCAAGCCATACCTTTCAGGTAGGAATCTGATCTTCCCCACAGGATGAAGTGCCCCCAACTATGAAGATACCACGCTAGCTAGGCGGTCCAGCTGGGCAGCCATCAGGGGCATCAGTCGATTAGAGGGTCCAAAATACTACTGCAATAAATAGAAATACCCCTGCCAGTTGACGTAAGTTTCCACACGCTCCTACCAAAGTAAACAGTGGCCATAAATGGAAATTTTAAAAAGGCCCCTGGCTGGCACTGACCCTTCCCTTTGGGTATTTTTGTAGCACACACATACAGCTGCTATCAGCTGCAACTTGTTTGTTTTTGCAGTACTGGGGATTGAACCCAGGGCCCTTACCCTGAGCTACATCAACAGCCTTTTTTTATTCTTTTATTTTGAGACAGTGTTTTGCTAAGTCACTAAATTGCCCAGGCTGGACTCAAACTTTTGATCCTCCTGCCTCAGCCTCCTAGAATGCAGGGATTACAGGCTTGCATGACCAAGCCCAGTTAAATGTTTTAATTAATAAACTTGCCAAAATCTGTTCATTGTAACCTTTCTCGCCTTTTTCCATGCTAAGAGAATTAGCGATTTTAGCTTGGCATAAGGCTACCCAAATTAAAGACTACAGTTCCTGATCTCACATGGATAGGAGTGACCACGTGTAGAAGTTCTGGCCAGTGAGATAGCAGAAGTATCATATGACTGCTCTGGGAGCCTTCCTCACAAAATAGTAGTGGATACCTTCTGCTACTGCTTCTTGATTTTTTTTTTCCTGCTTTCTGCTGGCCACAGCACAGATACGTGACTGGTGTCCAGGGTCACCTCATGGTCAAAGATGTCAGAGCAGTGAGATAAAGGAACGTGGGTTCCTACAGGATCCATGGAGCAAAACTTCCATGTCTGATCACTGCCCCTCACACTGCTGTCCCTCACACACTGGCCTTGCTTTTGGTCTCTGCTTCCATGGCAGCCACATGCTATTCTGATAGAAATCTGTTTTTCCTCTTAGGAAGCGGCACCAAATTCTCATCCTGCACAGTACAGTACTACTAGATCTTGCTTTGGCTTTGATCTAAACAAGCCTGGCTCACTCTCCCCACTCCACTCCCACCCCCCGAGATCAAGGATTGGGAAGCACAGGGTCCCAAGTTGCAAGTCCTACTCTAACAGAAAGGAAGTTCTGAGGGTTGGAAATACGGCTGGGGATCCTTTGACACCATCTCCCATCCAGAGATGGAGTAGAACTGCCTTGTCCTTGAATGTAGGCTGCCTTAGTGACTGGCTTCTAACAAACAGAATATGGGAGCAATGATGCTGAGAGACAGAAAATACATAATGGCTTCCACCTGGCCCTCTCTCTCTCTCTCTCTCTCTCTCTCTCTCTCTCTCTCTCTCTCTCTCTCTCTCTCTCTCTCTCTCTCTCTGTCTCTATTGGGACAGCCACTCTTAGTACTCAGCCACCAGGTTGTGAGAAAGCCAAGCAGCAGCCACCTGTGGGCATTCTGATGGACAAGTCTGGCTAACTTCTCAGCCAACAGCCAGGACCAATACCAGACGTCCTAGAGAGCAGGCCTTCAGAGTCCAGCCCAGCTTCCAGCCACCCCAGCTGATGCCAAATGGAACACAGGAGACCTGTCCCCCGGACTTGTCCAAATTGTATATTCGTGAGCAAAAGTAACATTGTCATCATTTCAAGTCACTGCGTTTCAGAATGGTTGCTGCAGAGAGAGATCATTGCAACAGCTGCCTACCCTCCCCACATCCTGCATAGCAGCATATGTAGGTCCTCAGCTGCCACAGAGGCTTCTAGAAAGTACCAACCTCATTTTGGTAGGTTTCTGAGGTGAAGGCAGGGGTCTGGGCCACACCTAAGCTGAAAGGCTAATGGGGACACAGGTTGGTGGCATCAAGTGTCCAAAGGGAGAGAGGTCAGGGCAGAGGGACCAGAGGGAAAAGGCTCATTTCTCACTCCCTCCAGCAGGCAGTCCCAAGCAGAGCATATGTGTGCTGTGTGCGCACACGCATGCACAAAGATGGCCCTCAGGCCAGAGTCCCAACCCACAGGTCCACATGCAGCACAACTCGCTCCCCATCTTGCCACCTAAAGATTCTGCAGTGACCGATTCATGCGTGAAGGTCGGCAGCATTACCTAGTTGGACCCTGACATTTCCAGGAGGATTTCTCAAAATGAAGCCTGAGGCCCAGCAGCATTAAGAGAGGGATGAGACGCTTCCCAAGAGACCTAACTTGTGGGAGAATCTCTGAGGGTCTCCAATGAGAACCAAAAGTCTCTTCCTGCTGGAACTCAACTGTGGGCTCTAAAATTTGGGTGCTGAAGCCCAAACCCCCAGTGTGTCTTTCTTTGGAGTTAGGGTCTTTGAGGAGGAGATTAAGGTCATGAGGGTGGACGTCTCATCCAGTAGGATGGGTGTCCTTTTAATAAGAGGCACCAAACAGTTCACCTCCCCTCTGGATGTGCCCAGGAAAGGCCACAGGAAGACACAGAGAGGAGTGGCTGTCTGCAAACCCAGGAAAGGGCCCTTGCCAGGAAGTAATCCTGCTGGCACCTCGATTTTAGACTTGCAGCCTCCAGAACTCTGAGAAATAAATGTCTGTCATTTAAGTCCCCCCAGTTTGTGGGTTACAGCAACTGGAGCTGACTAAGACACTTCCTGAAAGAAACTTGGGGGAGAGGGGGCTAGAAGAGCCCAGGCACGGTGGCTTCACTATCAGTGACACAGGAAAACACTTTGTCCCGTGGCCTCCCTGGTGCCACCTTTGCTGCGAAAGTCCTGTCCTCACACCTCACCCATGGTACAAGCATTGTCCCTTGAAGCCCTGGGGTCCCAGAGGGTCACCACTCCTTCTCTGGATGTGTGTTTACCTGCCAGGCAGCAGGGCCCAGGCACCTGGGAGGAGCCTCTGGCCAGGCCAAGGGGACGAAGCAGCTGAAAAGCAGGGGCAGACTTGCCCCACACCTGTGCTCTGAGGCCACCCTGGCAGCCCACATACCTCCATTCCTGCACTAGGCTGGCATGCTGGCGGTGGCTGCCCAGCAGCTGCCAACATCTGTAACCTTCTCTCTGGTTCTCCTCTCCACTCACAAATCCTTAACAGGAAAGAAAGGAGAGATGGAAGGAAAGGAAGGAGAAGGAAAGGAGGGAGGAAAGGAGGGAAGGAGGAAGGAAGGAAGGAAGGAAGGACGGACTTCGGGCTTACCCCAGCTCATCAGGCCTTCTGATGGTTTTCTCTCTCTCTCCACCTTAAGACTGCCATCTAGAAAGCCCCTAGCTACCCCACTGCCATCTGCCCTATCTGAGCACAAGCCCAGCAGAGCTGCACAGAAGCCGACAGAGACAGCTGGCAGAAATCCAGCTCTTCCGGGTTAGGACCCCAGCTTGCACAGCAACCCTGAGAGGGCCTTCATCTTGCATTCATTCAGCAAACTCTCCATCAGTATTCATTCCACAACACTGGGCCAGGCCCTGTTCATAGGCACCACACTGAGCAAGGTACAAGGGGTCCCTGCTTTCTTCTTCTGGGCGAGACAGCCAGCAAGCAAACAAATAAGCAAGAGGCAGATGGCTGTGAGTGCCATGCCAAGAACCAAGACAAGGTGCTGTGGCTGAGCAATTCAGGAGCTCCTTCAGGTGACTGATAAGCTGAGATCTGAGGACTCAGAGAAGCCAAGCATGTGATTATTGGCCAGAAGAACACTCCAGACAGATAGTACAAAGGCCCTGTAACACCAGTGAACTTGGTGTATTCTAGAAAGAGCAGGAAGGTGAGTGTCTCTGGAGTTTCCCAGGACAGTAATAAGACTGCCAGCCACCAGATCACCTGGGGCTGAACACATCAAGGAATTGGGATTTCAACTGAGGTCAGGATGAGAGGGGAGCCTAATCAGATGTCTCTGCCCATAAGATACCTGTTAATTGCAAAGGGAGAAATCATAACAGTGAAGAGAGCTGAAGACACGGCCTTAACCAGGTGGTCAAAGTTAACATCAGCCAGGGCCAGGGATTTAGCTCAGTGGTTTTGCCGTCTGCTGCACAAGCGCAAGGACCCGAGTTCGATCCCCAGTATCAAAAAAAAAAAAAGTTAACATCAGCCATAATGAGACAAAGGGACATATGTACTTCCTGATATCATGCATGGAGCTCACTCCTGGGTTAGCAGTGTTTCTGCCCACCATGCAGAACCTGAAGGTAGTCACCAGAAACATCAAAGTCAAACTATGGGACCATCTACAAAATAACCAGCAGGAAGAGGCAGAGCTGGAGGATGTAGCTCAGTGGTGAAGCACTTGCCTAGCATGCACAGGTCCTGGGTTCCATCCCCAGCACCTCAAAACAAACAAACAAAAAAGAATGTTGACATAGGAGGAATCTGAATAAAAAGGATACAGGAACTCTTGGTACTATTCTTGCAACTTTTCCAATCCAAAATTATTTCAAAGCCAAAACTTTATGAATCAAAACAGTAAAGTCCCCTCTGGCCTCTGGGTATGGTGTAATATTAGGGGAAGGAGAAGCAGAGCTACGGACAACCTAGGATGCCCTGGTAGGAAGGACAAGAGCCTCTGCTTTCAGACGACAGAGAAATCAGGACCCAATAGGCTCTCCATCTCTAGAAAAGCCATTTGGGCCCCTGCACTTCAGCAGACAGGGGGCTTGGACACTGCCCACCAAGGGCTCCTGCAAAATTCCTTTACAGCCATGCTGAAAGCAATCAAATGATGACTCCAGAGAAGCCAGAGCAATGTGGCTGGCTCTCTACTCCCAGAGGCTGATCAGGGACAGGGGCTGGCTGGAGCCCCTGCTGCCATCTGGCCTGCATCTCCAAGTGTCCCCCACCACTACCACCCTTTTGCCAGCCTCAGTCCCCCAGGAAATAAGTCTCTCTGGGCCCCAGCAGACCTCTGCCAGGAAAGAGCCTTTTGACCCTGGCAGGGGCAGCCAGGCTTGGTTCAGAAAGCATTAAGCAGCAGGCTGGGGGTGGGGGCCGGGGGCTGCCCTTCCTCACCCTGGTGCGGGACACGTGGCGCAGGCAGCAAGGCTGTCTAAACAAGCAGGGACTGAGCCGCACACCAGGCGCCACACTCATTAAACAGGGGGCCAGCCACAGGAATAATCTGACAGGCCGCCTCCAGATGCCTGGGGGCTGCAGGTGGACTGGGCGCCTCCGGGCGTTCACACGTCTCGGCGAGGCCGGGTGGTCTGAGGAGAGGATCAGGAGCAACATGCAGGGCGCTGCCGGCCACGGAAGAGCCTGTCTCCCGCCTTCCTCTGCTGTGCACAGAAACCAGCGGCACTGAGGGAAGGACAGAGGGACAGAGGGAGGTTTACACAGCCTGCAAGACCTCCCTGGGAAGAGACTCTGCCGGAACTTCTTCCCCAGCTCAGCGGTTCCCCATTGGACACCCTCAGCCTGCTTCGCTGGATTAGGAGCAGCAGGAAAAGGAGGTCAAAATGCAGGCGTGCTGATAGATGGCCATCAGCAGGCCCCCAGGAGGGCCTGATCCTTTATCCTTTCCAGCTCTTTCCTGGAGATGCCCGCTGAGGCACGGTGACTCAGATGCACCAGAATTCTGAATAGCCAGGGCAGCAGGTCTGGGTAGGGATGTTGGCCTGGCATCTGGCCAGCTGGGAGACTGGGAGGCTGGGAGGCTGGAGGTTTGCAGGCTCATAAAATGAAATTGCTTGTTCCTCTGCCAGAAGAGAATGCACCAGGTTGGGTGGGGAGAGAAGAAAGGCGCTGCTCGTGCCCAGGCTTTCGAGCCCAAGATCATGTTCTCCCGCAGGTCCGAGGCTGGCGAACATCTGTGGCAGCTGCGGAGGGACCCACTTCGGAGGGACCCAAGTGGCCTCTGACCCACTTGCAGGTGACCCAGGCGCAGGTGAGGAAACTGGGGCCCCAGAGTTGGAATGGTTGGCCCGAGGCCCCCCGCTAATAGCTGACCCCCACTCCTCTGTGGCACGGCAGCCTCTGGGAAACTTGGGAGTGTAAATTAAGGACAGTTCCCACCGTTCAAGTTAGCATGGCCCCTCAAGTTGGGGGCTCACGAATTTTCCCCAGGCTAGGGCAAGCCTTCAACGTTTCCAGTTTCTTAGAATCTCTCTCGCCTCTTGACTTGAAATGGCCCAGCATCAAGCAGTGTTTCTCAAACTAGCCTCAGGTATAGGACAAGTCGTGTTTGTGTGTGTGTGTGTGTGTGTGTGTGTGTGTGTGTGTGTGTGGTGGGTGTTAATTAATTTCAATCCATCACAGATATTTTGGTAAAGTACAACAAAAATGATTTGCTAAAAAAAAAAAATGAAATAAAAAAGAAACTGTAATCCCAGCACTCTAGGAGGCTGAGGCAGAAGGATCGAAACTTACACTCAGCCTGGGCAACTTGTGACTTAGTGAGATCTTTTGTCAAAATATATAAATTTTAAAAGGGCTGGTGATGTAGCTCAGTGCACAGGCCCTAGGTTCAATCCCCAGTACTAAAAAAAAAAAAAAAAAAAAAGGAAAAGGAAAAGCACAGCATATAAAATGGGAGCCCAAACTTTTATCATTAGATTTAACAAACGTACACCTACTCTGTCAGCTTGCTATAAAAGTTTCCAAAGACTTGCTCCTAATTTCTGTACCTGGCTCACCAAGGACAGGTGCCAGACTATTTGTGGACCCGCATAAGCCTCTGCAATGAGTAGCAGTGGTATAGTAAAAAGTCAGGGTCAAAGCGTGTGGGTTCTAAGGGCTGGGAATGTAGCTCAGTATAGAGCACTTACCTAGCAGGCAGTGTCCTTGGGTTAGATCCCCAGTATGGGGGCAGGGGGATCGCGCAGGTCCTAATGCTGCTTTGTGATTAGCTGGCTGAGTGGCTTCCCTCTCTGAGCCACACTGCCTTTACTTAGCATGAAAGATCTTCAAGCCACTCACACTACAGTTAGTTGTGCAAAGGAAGGTGTCAGTACTTTCCCTTGACTCTAGCTGATCCCTTCTTTCCCAAGCAGAACAGGGCGGGGTAGGGTGATAGCATTTTAGTTGTGCATGGTAGACTAAGCACAGAGCTCTTGTTTAAGTGGTCCCTTTTGGCAAGTGCCTGGGCCTTCTCAGATCTCTACTCCACAGCCCATCTCTTCCACATGCCGCTGCTGTTTGGGCATAAAGGGGAGAATAATAGAACTTATGCCCTCACTTCTCAAACTTTAAAGTGCACACAAGTTGGGGTGGGAGCTAGTTAAAGTCCAGGTGCTGATTCAGTGGGTCTGGGATGTGGATGAGGTCCCCAAGATTCTGCATTCTCACCAAGCTCCCAAGGGATGCCCAGGCTGCTGGCTCTCAGACCACATTTTGAACTACAAGGGCTTATGGGGGCTTATGTAGGAAGAGGAAACGGGTCTCTCAGTGCTCTTGCCACTCCCTCCAGCACTACCACAGGACCATCTGGAAGCTTGCAGGTCTCTGTGGTAGGGTGAATGGCCTTGGCTGCCCCCAGACTGACGATGGCTGAGGTGTGGGCCTTCCTCTCTGACTGAAGTCTGCAGCTAGAGAACTCTTGGCCCAGCTCTGGTGCCTGTGTCTGAGCCCTGTAGCTCTAGCCGGTTGTGCCTCCTTTCAGCTCTTATTGGTGCCTTGGAACCTTTGAAGGGGCTATGATGCCACACCTGGACCCCAGCCTGTCAGGGTGGCTACTTACCACCATTCTCACAGGAGCACGAGGGAACTGCTAGGCCCTATGGCCAGCCCCAAGGAACCAAGGGCAGCTCCGCTCACCACACTGTGCCACGCACTGAGTTTCCTGACTATGGACCCCACTACATATGTGGGCACGGTCTCTAAACTGGGTCCTCCCAGACCTCCCAGTACAACCAGGGCCCAACACACCGCCACCACAAGCGTGCTCCCCTCCCTTTGGGAATGGACTTCCCTCAGGCCAGATTAGAGTAGGAGGTCAGAACTCTTTCAGATTGCTTCCCCCAGCTTCAGCTTCTTCACCCCACAGTCCTCAAAAACCCTGCAGGAAGAGCCACTCCCATTCCTCTTCCTGTCTGTCTTGATCCACTGAGTAGGAACTAAAGGAATGTAGGAAACCCTTTTCTGTCCGGACAGTGCCTGGCTTACACTCTATTTCCTCCCTGCGGATTCAAACACAATCTAATGCAACCAAAGCTAAGCCACGACTTCCTTGGTGAGCACTGACTAGCTGCTCTTCTCTGCTGCCCTGAAGTCCATTAGGAATCTGTATAAAAATACTGCCCCAAGCCAGACATGGTGCTGCACACCTGTAATCCTAGCACTCAGGGATACTGAAGCTGGGGGAGAGCAAGTTCAAGCCCAGCCTAGGTAATTTAATGACTTAGCAAGACCCTGTCTCAAAGTAAAACATTTTTTTAAAAAGAGCTGGAGATGTAGCTCAATGTGAAGGCCCTGGGTTTAATGCCCAGTACCACAAAAAAGAAAGGAGGAGAGGAGAGGAGGCGTAGGAGAGGGGAGGGGAGAAGAGAGCCCCAAATGATCCCTGCTGCATGTGAAATGAAGCAGTCTCTCTGGCCCTAGGGATCCACCCTCTTGGCAACTTGGACACAGAGCACACTTCCTAGGAAGGCCAGAAGCTGAGGTCTCAGATGACTCTGTCATTCCACAGATAATTAAGGAGCAGCTAAGGGGTATCAGGCACCACTAGGGGACGAAGGGGCCAGGGAGCTGCCTCAGTGACATCACCAGCAGCCCTTGTGAGGGGTGCTCTGCTGAACACCTGCAGTGGCCTTTGAGGAAGGACTTACTGCTGAGCTCCCAACTCTTGACCTCTTCAGGGTTTTTGTGGGCTGCTGAGCTACCTGGCCTGGAGCATGCTTCAGGAGCAGCCCCTCCAACAACTGATGGCTGCAGGGGCATCACAGGTGCTGGCGGGGCTGCTGCATGGGACAAAGCTAGCAGATTATAGAGCTGAGGCTGTTGACTGCTGCCTTAGCAACATGGTTGATCTCCCCATGCTGTGGAACCCCCAGCCTGGGTGTTCTGCACTAAGTTGGGGAGAAGAGACTGTGAGCCACTGCAGCTGTTTGGGTCTCAGCTTCCTCACCTTTGAGGAGTCTTTCCCATTTCCAGTATGCAAATGGCTGGTCACTCACTGAGGAATAGAATCAGAGACAAAATAAGCTGTCCACGGGGCCCACGGTCGCAGGGTGCACTCACAATCCTACCACAGTCTACTCTGCCACTTACAAAGGGGCTCCACACCCACTCAGAGGACCCAAGGTTCTCTCAGGAGGGAAGTCCCTCTGAGGGAGCTCTGAGAGCCGACTCTGCTCAGGAAGGAAGCAAAGCCCCTTCTCTAAGGGGCTCTCGAAGTGTCTTTTTCTCCAGGTTTGGCTGGAAAGGGTCACAGCCAGCCGGGACTCGGAGGATGACCCAGGAACCACCTGAGGAAACTGCCTTTTTGAGCAAACCCAGGAAGCAGGGCAGGCCCACTCCCAGACAGCAAAGGGCCATGGCCCACCCTCCCCAGCCTGGGCTTGAGCCAGTGCACCCACTGTGGCTGGGAGGGAGTTGTGGGCCCAGGCAGACCCCAGTTCTCCAGTCAGCTGTGAGTTTGTTGTCACAGCTGCTCCTCCAGCTCGGCTGTTCCAGTGAGCAAAGGAATCTGTTTGCCTGAGAAAAAGAATGTAGCAGAGGCGGGAGGCAGCCCCAGGCAGCCCAGGCAGCAGCTACAGAACTCCCCTAAGCCAGCCAGTTACCCAGAGTCATCACCCAAAGGCCTGGATGCCAATGTCACGGGCTCAGAGACACCCTCCTAGCCTCCACCCACACCCTCCCAAGGGCTCTACTCCTCTGTGGCCCAGGGCTTTGCCCTGAGTCCCTGGGGCAGGTGCCAGGCTGGCAGGCTGGGCACACAGGACAGAGGCCCACCCTTCCCAGTCTGAGGTATTTTATTTACTTCTCCCTTTTACAGACAGCCCTCCCTGCTCCACCACACACACAGTTTGAAGAGGAAATCAGTCAGCTGTGTGTGAGGAAAGAGTACACAGGACAGAAAGCAAACAAGTCCACAGTCAGGCTGAGTGCCACAGGAGATGAAGAAAGCAGAGGGGTGTTGGAAGACACCCCAGCCCCGAAGCCACCCCAGGGCCAGCCCAGCCAAAGGAGGCAGAGCTGGGCCCAGGAAGGGTGAAGGCCATCTACCAAACAAGAGGTCCAGCCAAGTCCTCCAGGCCTGGCATCCATGTTCTGGAGCATTCTGAGCAGCCCAGCAGTAAGCCCCAGCAGGGCCAGTCCAAAGGTTACCTTTATCTGGGTGGTTATGACCATGAGGACATCTGGGATCTCAGGAGAAAGGCTCTCCAGGTACCCTTGGTACCCATGCCTGCCCGTACGCCCTTCAGCAGCCCTCTACAGTGACCAAGAAGTTGCTTTGTGGGCTAGGACAAGGGTGAAAGGTAGACATAACTTCTGGCACATTCTCTGGATTACGTTGAGCTTCCATCCAAATTTGGTTTGGAAAATTCCCCACTGCTATTGCAATCTGGCTTGTATTAAATCCCTCAGATGTGAGGGAGTAGAATATATAATCACTGCCCCTCCCCCTGAGCTGCTTCTGCTCAGATTAGTAATTCAGCTTCACCGAGGACCTCCCCTGGGTCAGCCTGTTCATATTCAACCCCTGTGAAAGGCCCTAAGAGGCTGAAGGACTTAATCAAGTTCATACTCCAAGAGTGACCAGGGAAGGCATCTCAGGCTGGGCCTGCCCAGAAGCAGCCCCATAAATAAGGATTTGGGGCCAAGTGATCCACTGGAGAGGGGGCCAGTGAGGCAGGGAAGGAAAGCAACCAGTAAAGGGGGTGTTACTAAGCAAGTCACCAGAGTGAGATGCTGGGGATCAACCCCATTGGGTTTCTCTGAGAGATCCCTTAAAAGACACTTCAGCATTATCTCACTTGGGGAGTGGGGAAGCTGAGGTATGTCTCCGAAAGTCCCATCCATCACGGCCCCCACACCCTCTGGTGGAGCTCTCATGTCCTCAGAAGGTTCTGGATGAGTGGGTGCCCCGGGCTGTCCTTTATGTGGCACCTGAGACTGGAATCTTCAAGGCCTTCCAGCTAGGTGAGGATGAGATCCGTCTGTCACTAGTCATGGTGACAGGGGAGGGGACACAAACAGCCTTCCCCCACACACACACTCACACATGTTCACATGCACAGGCACACACGTGCACGCACACACGGGGACTCAGCAGCTTGTGCCCTTTGAATGACGTTGGGCTTCTATGTTGGCCTCCAAGTGGGGATTCCCTTGAGGCCTGTGACCTGCACCAAGTGGGTAGGTGGGACTCTCAGAAGGCTCCACACCTTGGGGTGAAGATCCAGATCCAATTCCCAAATTTACCACTGTGCGACCCTGGTCAGGAGGCAGGTTGCTGAATGCCCCGGTGCCTATAAAATGAAGATATTCATCCTCTAAGGCTTATTCTAAAAGTTAGAAGTGACAGGGTGGCCTCTCTACCACAGTGCCTGGTCTAGAGTAGAGGTAGTTGGCCCTAATTTTTTATTAATGTAAAGTTCACATAACATGAAATTCACTTTTTTCAGCATACTAAAATGTACAATTCAGTGACATTAAGTACATTTATATTGTTGTGCAGCCATCACCACCATTAAATTCCAGAACATTTTACCACCCAAAGAGGAGCCCTGGACCCATTAGGCAGCCACTCCCTATTGTTCTCTCCCCCAAGACCCTGGCAACCACTAATTGACTTTCTGTTTCTATAGATTTGCCCATTCTGAACAAGTCACATAAATGGACGCATATAGTATTTGACCTTTTGTGACTGACTTCCTTTCACTTAGCACAATGTCTTCAAGATTCATCCACATTGTAGTGCGTATTTTCTGTGGTTGGATAATATTCCATTGTGTGGATCTGCCACATTTGTTTATCCACTGATGGACATTTGGGTTCTTTGCATGCTTGGGCTATTATGCCTAGTGCTGCTGTGAACATTTGTATAAAGTTTCTGTGTGGATGTACGTTTTCAACTCCCTTAGGTATATACCTAAGAGTGGAATTAATGGATCACATCATGATTCAATGCTAACTCTTTGAGGAACTGCCAAACTCTTTTCCGTAGTAGCTACACCATTTTATGCTTTATCACGATGCAGGAGGGTTCTAATTTCTTCATGTCCTTACCAACATTTGTCATTTTCCCTTTCTTCCTTTCTTTGTTTCTCTTTCTTTTTGTGTGTGCTTGTTTAGTAGTCATCCTATGGGGTATGAAGCGATATCTCATTGTGGTTTTGATTTGCATCTCCTTAATGACTAATGATGTTGAGCATCTTTTTGTTTCTTTATTGGTCTATATTTTTTAAGAATGTTGGTCGTTCCAGCAAAAATTACCCTGGGACTAGACAAATACACAGGAGTGCAGACTGAGGCTAATGGGAAAGGGGACTCCAAATGCTCCAGGCCTCTGCCCCCTTAGTTCAGATGTCACAGCCCCTAGTTGGTTTCAGGGACTTGGGGCATGGGGCCAGCTCAGTAATTAGGAGCAGCTCCTAGACCAAAAGGAGAAGCCTATCATATCAGCTGGTCTACCTACTGTTTTCCCTTTTTTTTTTTTTTTTGAGACAGAGTCTCACTCTGTAGTTCAAGCTGGCTTTGAACTCTCTATGTAGCCCAGGCTGGCCTTAATCTCGCGGCTATCCTCCTGCCTCAGCCGCCTGAGTTTTCTATCTACTGTTTTCCTTCTTTGGGATAAATTTCCAGGATTAAGATCAGCAGGATAAAGAGAACAGACATAACTGTCAGCACACACTTTTTTTTTTTTTTTTTTGGTAGCGGGGATCGAAAACTTGGGACGTTTCACTTTCGAGGCAGGTGGTGGAACCACTGAGCTAAATCCCCGGCCCAAACACACTTTTAAACCACCCATAGAGTGGTTTTAATATGAATTCACAAGTATTGGGTGTCATACTATTTTTAAAACTTTTAGTGACTACACGAAATTGTTTATATTTTTATTTTATGTTTGCATAATATAAATATGAAACTTCTTTTTTGATGTGATGTTTTCCTTTTGGGGAGTTATCTTTGTATTTTGCTCATTTATTAATATTTTCTTATCAGTCCAGGTGATCTCTTTCATAAAATAACTATACCAACCATATTTTTGTCCTCAGTCTGGTCTCTTACATTAGTTGGAATGTGGTTTGGATGTTTTTCTTTCCTTTGTGTTAGGCATTTTTTATTATCTGTACAGTTAACCTTTATTTTCTATTTTCTGATTCCCTCTATCACATCAAAACTTTTTAAAAGTCCTTCCCCAGAGGCAGAACATGGATTTAAGATGCAATTCTTCAGAGGAAAACCTCCCGCTCCTAAGAAATCACAGCATCTCTCTGATGAATAGTGTAACACTGGCTTCTTCCTGGCCCCAAGGCCTGCCTGGGAAGACAGGGCAGAGGGAGGTCATTTACTATCACTGTAAAGAACATGGGCTCTGGAGCCAGGCTCCTGTGTTTAAATCCCAGCTCAGTCACATGAGCAAGTTGCTTCATTCTCTGTGCCTCAACTTCCCTATCTGTAAAATAGGAATGCTACTAGTAGCCTCTTGATATCTTGTGGAGATTAAATGGCACCCTAGATATATCTGTGTGCCTAAATTAAACTCCTGCGGTGGAGAGGGAGGATGAGGTGGGCACTTCCTGTCCTGCCCCAAAAGGCCTCAGACAGGTCCGTGCCTGGTCAGGCTCCTGTGCCAGCTGTTCCTTCTGCCTTCTACTTGCCTGATCTGAGGTTGTCAGACCACCTGGCCAACTAAACTGGACAAGTAAGTTTATCCCAGCTGCCTTCACCTGCCAGCAGCTCCTCACTGTGGTCCTTGTCTTTACACGAGAGGTGGATAGGGGGACAGCTGGAGACGGAAACAACCCTGCCTGTTTTGTTACTTGCCCTCCACTGCCCTCGCTGCCACCTTATAATTCCCTATCACCCCACCACCACCAGGCAGTTGAAACCCAGGAATTTTAGTCGACCTAGAATTAGAAATTTTGTTAACACTGGGGGCAGTATTCAGATGGCTGTGGGAGAGCCGAGTCCCTAGAAAGCCAACTAGCGAGGTTGGAGAGGGTGGCATGCCTCAGCCAC
Organism: Heterocephalus glaber; assembly: GCF_053883595.1. NCBI lineage: Eukaryota > Metazoa > Chordata > Mammalia > Rodentia > Bathyergidae > Heterocephalus > Heterocephalus glaber. Next base: position 9,097,675 of record NW_028258340.1, on the reverse strand, counting down.
ACAAGCCCTGGAGAGACAAAAGGGCCAAGGGCTGAGCCTTCAGGCTATGGAAAACAGAAAACAATGATTCCCCTCAAGCAGGGTGAATGAAGTTCAAGTCCCTCCTGTCAAAATGCAATCTCCCCTTCTTTCCTAACTGTCCCCCACCACTCACAAACATCCTGCAACTGCATTGCAGTGGTATTGACTACGAGAACATTAATCGCTAGCCTGGCAGTGGGCTTTGCCCTCTCTGCCTACATCCACAGCTCCAAGCAATTGGCCAGGCATTTTCAAGGCCAGGGCAGCAGGTGGTATTACTCCAATGTTACAGAAAAAGCAGCTGAGGCCCAAGGAGGTAAGTGTCTAGGTAGAGGTGGGGTCTCAGGAGTTCTTGGTCTTAGCCTAAAGCGGTACTTGTCCATCTCTGGGGCATCAGCATCCCCCAAGGGCTTGTTAAACTCTGAGTGGTGGCTGCACAAGACCTGGCAGGTTCTGATTCCTGGGCTTTTCCAACAGGGTCCAGGTGACAGCTGGGGTCCACATCTAGCCTAAAATTTCTGGCCCTGCATAGTACCTCCTCACTGTGTTAATGAAGAAATGCTTCCAGCCGCCCAGGATGGACAGATCTGGGTCTTTTCCAAATAATCTGTTAATAGCAGCATATCCAAAACATAAGGCAGGAGCCGCAGCCTCCAGATGCTGGGTATTTCGCACATACGGGAAGGAGCCCGGGTAGCAGAGACTGGGGTATCCCGAGTACGGGGCTTGAGCACATGGGGTTAATTCTGAATCCCTTCCAAGAAGTCCACACAACTGGGAAGGAGGAAAGTGGAATGATTGCTTATATACAGAACCATCAAGGTCCTGACTGTGTTAAAATCCAATCATTACTTCCAGGTAGTAATGTGTTATAGGCTACGTCTCCTGCTTATGCTCAGTAATGCATGAGTCTGGGAGCGGTGGCCAGAGAAATGGCGAACCGTCGTATATTGAGCGAGTGATAATGGAATCCAGGAGGCGGAAATTACAAGTCGAAAAGTAAAATCGATGCCCTGACTGTGAAATGACTGACTGCCTGGTGAGGACCTGTGCAGAAGTATGTCCCCCTTGCTCGGTGCTGGCCTCAAAAATGCTCCCCAGTTCTGAAGTTCCTTGAGGGCAGGGAGCATATTTTAATCATGGGTAATCATATCATGTCTAGGCTGAAATGGGCCTTGGGGAGCAGCCATCCTGGGAATGGCAAATGGGTTTCGTTTTGGTGCTAGCTACAATTGGTTAGCAATGGCTGCCTGCAGCGCTAGGCTGAGAAGTATTCTGTGTGTCTCTGGGCTCCAGCCACGACCAATTAGCCATGCTTACCACCAGCAGGGGGTGGCAGGGAGGTGGCACTTCGCTCCAATTAGCCAACCCTGATGTGGTCCCACTTGCTCAACCGAGAGGTGAGGTGAGAACTGCCCCGCTGCCCTGTCTGTGTCGCCAGCCACACCCCGGTGCATCCCTCTCCCCTAACAGCCATCCTCCACAAGGGTCCAAGAACTAGGATGGGGGGGGGGGGGATTGACACCTTCAGCGTTGCTAACCTCTAACCGAAATCAAGCACTTTGTTTCATTTCAAACCCTTGCCGTCACCGCATCAATACCACCTGTGACCGTCACCAGTGGAAACCACAACTGCTATCTCTAAAGATTGCTTACACCCCTCACTAGGACAAAAAGATAGTAGTTATTAGATCTGCCACTAAATCTTGTTATTTAATGCATTGATAACGAAGCACATATATTACTGCTGCACAAAGTTGTTTTTTAATATTTGTATAACCGCATTTTGGTATAATTGGTTTCCTCTTACTGCTATTTTATGCACGTAAATATGTTAATCTGAGAAGGGGTCCACAGGCCTCACCAGATGCCAAGGGGTTGCATGGCCCACAAATGGTTAAAAGCCCCTGCCAAGTTTTGCTGCTGGCAAGTCCTGGGATCTGGGACCCTGCCTGCCCTTGGCTTCAGGCAGAGAAGCTGGCGTGGGCAGCATGGGTGGCCTTTGCTACCTTATATTCTTTGCTGTGATTCGGCAGCAGCTGGCAGCTGAGACAGTGAAAATTGGCTGCTCTCCACTCTGGGGAGACAGCTGACTTCGGAGGCTCCCTGGACTCAGATGCCCAGACGTTGACAGCTCTGGTCCTGTGCCAGGCCTCCCCTGTTTGGCCTTCTAAAGCGATGGTCAGGCTGGGTCACAGACACAGCAGCAGCAGCAGCATCATGCTGCTTGGCTCCATCCTCCTTTCTGGGATGGTGACCCTGTCGTTCCACCAGAGAGCTTACTGCTGCAGCCCATGGCTGCCTTCAGCTCTGGGGCCAGGGGGCACAGATAACCTGGAGATGTCAATGAGGTAGCTCAGGTCACATCACTGTGGGCTCTGCCTTCCTGTTTTCATTTCATTTTCAAGATGCGCAGACCCTCTTCCATTAGGCCCACAGATGCTGGTTTGCAAGCTATATGCCCTGGAAAGCATCTCAAAAAATGATCTGCTTCACACAACCGCCCCCCCCCCCACCCCAGCACCTTCCCTTTGCAAACTGAGAAACCAGCCAAGAGAGGGAACATGCCCTTCCCACATGGCACAGGCCCGGGAGTGGAACCCAAGGCTCCGAACCACCAGGCCAGGCCTTCCCCCAGCATTGCACAGCCTCATAAATAATGCAAGATTTGGACATGGTAACCATCTGTCTCTGGGTGAGGACCAGTACAAATAAAACTCAAGTCTCCCCTGTTCAAAATCACCTTTTGATGAAGTAAGGGAATAAGGCTACCACAGCTGCCCATTTCCGGGGGCCTCTGTTCACACTGGATTCTTATAACTGGCACAGCAGAGCAAAATGCTTGTTTGTTGTATTTTTCGAAGATTCCTTGGGAAATCCTGGAAGTGGTGTAGGGGTAAAAGTGGAGCCTCCTGTGTTCCATAGGCCTCACCAACTATGTCTCAGAGATGATTCACGGACAGAAGCTGCTCTGTTGCCCAAGGCATCTCCCCCACTGCCGGCCTGCATGAGAGACAAGGTTCTGCTGATAGCCTGGATGGGCAAAGAGCTAGAAAGAACACTTGCCAAATCTCCACAGCTTCGTGGAATTCACAGAAGGCTTATTTCTTGCTCATTTCCCTTCCCAGTCAGGCACTCCAGGGTTAGCCTTCCATGGCGTGCCTCAGGGACCCAGGCCTCAGGCTACTCCCATCTTGTGGAAATGGCACTACCAACTTCAGTATGGAGTCTTCAAGGTCAAAGCAGAACAGGAAGAAAAAATGGCAGAACCAGCATGGAAGATTTTTATGGCTGAGGCACATTATTTCCACCCACTTTCCGTAGGCCAGAACTCAGTCACAGAAGGCTGGGAAATGTAGTCTATCTGGAAACTCAAAAGGTGTGGAAATGGCTGTAGTGGGGACAGTGTCCCTTCCCCAAATATCAATGTCATACTATTGTCTTTTTTTTTGGTACCGGGGATCGAACTCAGGTCCTTGCGCTTACAAGGCAGGCGGCAGGACCACTGAGCTAAAGCCTGTTGTCTAAATAAGAGTTCTTTTGGTTGCGTGCAACAAACAAACTTGTATAGGGTGGGAAAATGTTGGGCAGAGATGACCGAAAGGTTGTTGGGTACCTCACAGAAGCCAGAGGAACACTGACCAAGCAGATTGAGGCAGGAAGGACAGGAAAGGGGAATGGAAACCATCAGTCTGCATTCCGGGAAACCTGAATTAAGAGGCCGCCCCCAGGTTGTGACTATTTTGCTTGGCTTCATTCATTCATTCAACAAATATTATTGAACACTTCTAGATGCCAAGTGTGGCTTCACAGCTGTGACCCTAATGGACCAAGTCCCAGCCCTCGTGAAACTGCCGGTACATTCACATCTCTCCATGCAAACCATTTTCTCTCCTCTTTGTGTTCATGTTTCCCAAGACTGCCGTGCTCTTCATACAGAATATAATGGTGCTGAAAAGACCAGCCTTCCTCTTGTAGAACTATGGAGTGGCCATGGGCCTCCCAACCACCATTTCTGCCCCTTCCCCAGTTACTGCCTCCATCTTGTACCTACTAGATGCCCAGACAACTGGGTTATATAGTCACTTACACAGGAGGGGCTTCCTGCCTGGCGGTCAGATCAAGGGTCTTAATTTGGGTTTCCCAGAATGCAGAGCGGGAGACAAGGTTTAGGCATCCGTGGTTGACTTGAGAGAGGAAGCCAGGAAGTACCAATATGGAAATGAAGAAGTGAGATGGAAAGAGGCGAAGACAGCAGGGCAAGTGAGCATACAGGTTATCATTGTGGGCACAGGGGGCACAGTCCCACAGGGTTCTTCAGAGAGACTGTGTGCGGGATACTTCTAAATCAGCCCACCCACAGGCGACGAAGCCTGGGACTTCTCTGCCAACTTGGGGTGTCATCACCCTATCTGGCCTTACCTGCGCCATCACTGTTCTCTTGTCCATGGCTGCCTACCATAGGCTGATTGGGGCTGGCATTTGTGATCTCTAATTTTCAAGGCTGAAAGAATAAAAAAAAACTTTGGGGTGTGCTGGGAATGGAACCCAGGGCCTCAGGGATGCTAAGCTAGTGCTCCACACTGAGCTACACACTCAGCCCTCTATCAACTCTTTGATGGTCATTGGTTCAGGTAGGCTAACTCTTCTACAGGCAGCCAATCACAGAAGACCCTGGAGCAGAGACTTGGGAACTTGTGAGTGGAGGAACTGACAGTCTCTGAGATGCCAGAGATCCAAGCCTCCTGGGAGGCCCAGGACGCTTCCTCTCCTCAGGAATCACCAATGCAATTCATTGTGCCCTTCCCCCAGCTCCACAGGCCTTCCGATTCATGGTATCTGAGGAAAGCATGCAATGGCATCTATTGCATGCCCTCTAGGTGAGTGGTGCCCATCAAAGATCGTGATTCAAGAAAAACTTCCAAGGTAGCCATGGTGGTGCACTCAGGAGGCTGATGCAGGAGAATCTCAAGTTCAAAGCCAGACTGGGCAACTTAGCAAGTTTGAGGCCAGTCTGAGTTATACAGCAAGACCCAGTCTCAAAAATAAGAGAGAGAGAGAGAGAGAGAGAGAGAGAGAGAGAGAGAGAGAAAAGAGAGATGGCCATGGCCCACAAGACTGTCCTGCCCTGGCCATGCCTACAGTCAGACCCCGAGTCTACCTCCCTCCCCACTTGGAACTGGCCTTTCCTTCCACCTCACTGCTGCCCCTGTCCCCATCTGCCCCCCCCCCGCCTGCTTGGGTCTCTTCTCAAAAGCTCTTCCCCAACCGTTGTGTCTTAAGAAGCTCCCCTCACATCCTCCTAGCCCCATCATTCAATTACTAGAGTGGAAGCATTCTGAGGACAGGGACCTTTGCTGCCTTTGTCACCACTCAAATCCCCCTGCCCAAAATTAACCCTGGAATATGTAATATATAGTAGGTGCTCAGGAAATATTGGTGAGAATGAACAGATGTGAGCACCTCCACCAGCTTCATGAGTTCGTTTCAGGAGTAGTCACTTCCTCATACAAAGCAGAGGAGGGGCTGGGGATGTAGCTCAGCGATGTCCTGCCTGCCTGCCAAGTGGAAGGTCCTGAGTTCGATCCCCAGTATCAGGGAAAAAACAAACAAAGCAGAGGAAATGGGACATGGTGGAAGTTGGGAGGGCTTCTTCCAAGGCAGCAGGCTCAGATACAGATACATATGATTCCAAATTAGAATGAATCCATTCTAACCCCAGCTCAGCTCCTGCAAAATGAGGATACTTAGCTGCAAGCAAGGTTGCCAGAATGAAGGGAGCTAATTAAATTCCCATTTAGACAACGCAGTTCTCAAACATGATAAGTGCTCCTTTCAGGTATTCCTTCCTGTTACCAGAGTGCATGTCACCAGCAGGCTGGTGGTCTTCTTATGTGGCCATCACCAAGGCCCCACTTGGAAACGCTATGAAAAGGGAAGAAAATCTGCACAGTCAACCCCACCTCCATCTGCAACCTTGCTCCCTGGTGCTTGTGCTTAGGAACACGGACCCCTTAACTTGGAATCTGGGCCGAGACAGCCCAACGCCCTCTTGCTTCTATTTGCCCTTTTTCTGGGACCCATCACCTCTCTCCCAGATGGGATGTCTAAGAGAGATGTGGCAACGTCTCACAGGGGCAAGATTGTGAGATTTCAGTTGCTTCTTGTGTTTCAACCTCCTTTCCGATCTGGAAGGGGGAAAGAAAGCCAACCCAACCCACGTGGACAACTCAGAAAACAAACCGAGATAAGAGCTTATTGACAGCCCCAGCTAGCACGGCCCTCATTCACACTGCTTCAAAGACAAACACTTTCCGTTTGTCGATTTGTTTTAGGCCTTGCCGAATCTGCAACTCTGTGGCCTTGACTCTAAAAATAAATCTCCTGCAATAATGACGAGGCTGTTGCAAAGAGGAAGGCGTGCAGAGAGGGAAAGACAGAGGGAGGCGAAGCAAGAGCAGGCAGAAGGGAAACTGAATACCCAAACAGGAAGAAGGGATGTGGGGAAATAGCCCAGGCTGCTTCCTCCCCACCAACAGCCTGTCCTTTGCAAAATGCCTAGCAAGCAGAGCTGTGCCCCCAGGGCCTGTGGTTCTTCCGAGCTGGACCTTGAAGGGGGAAACAGTCCTAGCTAGTCATTTTGCCCTCTGGCAGCCTGCTGCTTGCTAACTGTGGTGGCCTGGACCAGCAGCTTCACCTGAGAGCTTGTTAGAAATGCACATTGTCCAGCCAGCCACCCCAGACCTTGAGGATGAGAATCTGCATTTTAACAAGATGCCAGTGTGACTCACTAATGTACATTAGGGTTTGAGAAGCTGGGCACGGTCCCTAGTGTTTCACTTAATGCAACACAACAGAGTCCAACAGCTCTTAAATCGCCTCCCTTCAGACCAACAGAGAAGTGAGCCCTACCCCCACTGAGGGGCTTGCGCCAGGAGAACTTCCTCTGTTTTTGTTTTTTTGGCAGTACTAAGGATTGAACCCAGGACCTTCCCATAGATCCACAGCCCCAGCCCTTCTATTTTTTATTTTTAGACAGAGTCTCACTAAGTTACTAAATTGCCAAGCCTGGTCTTGAATTTGGGATCCTCCTGCCTCAGCCTCTCAGAGTGCTGGACTTACAGGAGTGCATCAAGTCTTCAGTGAGAGCTTTCTTTTGAATAGAGGAAACTAATGGCATCTAGCTAGGGGCCTTGGTGACTACAGTGCATCTGTTAGAATGTTGCAGTCTCCTCACCCCTGGGATCACTGAGCCCCTCTTTGACCTGTTGCATGGTCACCCCAACTTTCACATGACTGCAACATGGCAAGTTAGAACTTCTTACTCCAAGAACTTCTTATCCTCTGGGTTTTGTCTTTTGAGTCCCTTCCTTCCTACTCTCTTTGCTTTGTTTCTCCTTCCTGGGCTGCTGGGCTGAAATGTTCTCCTGTCTCCTCAGCTTTATGAAACTCTATTTCATGTCCTCAGTTTTGAGGTTTTGATACATGCTGACACCTCCCCTTTCACTGTCCCCTCCACTTGCATCTTCCTGACATATTTCAACCTCTCCCTCCTGTTCTCATCAGTTCTCCAAAGAGACCATCCTTCCCTCCTTTCTGCCTCGGTGGTCATAAACTTGGTTATTTAGTGTGGATTCTGGTTCCCTCACTCGAGCACAGGCCGGGCAGGTGAACAGTCAGGCCATTGTTTAGATGCTGAGCAGATGACAAATAGTTATGGTTGCTCTTCGCTGGAATTCTAAATAGTGGCTGTCACTCTTCATTGACTATAAAATGTACAAATGTGAATGATAAGAAAGAACATAACAGTGGCCCATCTTATCAAATTTATTTTAGTTGTGCTTTAAAATCAATTTAATTTGTAAATTATTCATGGCATGTAGCAACTATTACAGCCTTGCACTACCAAAACCTCTGCTTTAAAGATTGTACTAACTTTTTAAAGACATTTTGTGGATACTTTTCTTCATTTTCTATCACAAAAGTAATCCGTATGTATTTTAGGAAATATGGATGCTATAGATAAGCAAAAATAATTATTTCATTATTATCATCTTTAATCCTATGACCAAGAAATAATCACTGTTAATAGTTTAGTGTATATCTCTTTAGTCCTTCTTCATTCTACACACACACACACACACACACACACACACACACACACACTCACGCATGCACATAGATATCTCTCTTTCCTTCTTAGGGCCATTATATGTGCGCTAGCTTGTCCCAAGACAGCCACCATCTATTCCTTCCCCCATGTACCTTAGGCCCCCAAACCCCAATGTATTCTGGGGCCCTCACATATCAGCTCTCCAGAACTGATTGATACGCATCTCTTTCCGACTCTGTGTTCAGTGACATCATGTTGATTCTTGAGATCAGCCATGGCAGAAAATCTTCTGTATCAGGGTTCTGCTGTTAATTTGTTTTTCTTCCCCAATAGCCAGTAGTTAACCATTTACCAGCAGAATTCTTGCTGTGGATGTGGATGCCCCAGGCCAGAAGCTTCCTGAGTGTACAACCTGGCTATTCACAAAGGGCCACTGATCAGAATGGCCTTGGGGTTGGTTTAATGGTCTGCTGCCTCCATCTTGACATTATTTAATTTTTTTTCCTCCAGTACTGTACTAGGTACAGAAACTGAGGCACTCTACCAGCAAGTTACATCCAAGCCTTTTCATTTTTTTATTTTGAGATAGGGTCTCATTAAGTTGCCCAGGTTGGCCTTGAACTTGCAGTCCTCCTGCCTCAGCCTCCTGAGTAGCTCAGATTCCAGGCATGTAACACGATGCCCAGCTTCATGTAGAAATTCTTAACAATGTTATGTGTGAAACCATGTTTTCTAAGTGAAGTGTGATAAGCCAACAGAGCATGCACCTGTTGACCTGTACTGCGGCTTCATTAGAGGAAGGTTTTCACAATGCCCCCAGGCACAGATTTCTGGTGAACCCACAATGTGCGGGAGCTCAGTGAGACTTGAAGCAGCTACAAGGTAAGCATGTCACATGTCACATGCACACAGAAAGAAGGCAGCGGACAGCCCTGAGAGGCCATGCTTTCCTTTTGAAACAGTGGTTGCTTCACATGCAAGAAAGAAGGCAAAGGTGTTTGAAGAAACACAAATGACTGAGAACTCATGTTCTTTTCATTTTCTTTTGCACTGCTGAGGATGAAACCCAAGGCCTCACAGATGCTAGGCAAGAGCTCTACCACTAAGCTCTATCTGCAGCCCCTCATTCTTCCTCGTGTTACTTCTATACATTCACTCACACCAAAAATGGAAACAAAGAGAAAGGAGAAAAACAGTGCCACTCAAAGCTTCCTTTCCTCCCAGTCCTTCCTTACTCAGCAGAACACTGTACAATGTGAACATACCAAGAAGTCAAACAAGCCAGCTGAGTTCACTCTGTGCAGCATTTCCACTGTTCTGGGAGAGAACAAAATGCATATGCATGTCGGCGCAATGAAACACAAATTGTGTAATTCTGGTGATTCTGCTTACTAGTTAAATGCTCTTATATTTGCATTTAAAGCTGACATCGCACAATATATAGATGAATGGTACATTCGTGTTAATAATTTAAATTTTTAATTTTTCTTTACTTAGAAACACATTAAATAGCAAATAAACACCATAACTCAAGAGAGAGCACATGGGAGAAAGCAAAAAGCCTTATGTTTTAATGTCTGATATGGTTTAGTGTCCCCTCCAAAATTCATGTTGAAATTTAATCTCCAATGCATTGGAAGGTAGAGCCCTTGGGAGGTGGAGCCTCTAATGTATCGGAAAGTGGGTCCTTTGGGAGATACTCTCATGAATGGGTACCCTCATAAATTCCACTGACTGCTTTAACCAGTGGAATTTCAGGGAATAGAGCTTTGTTGGTTGTGCAGTTCCCCTTTAAGAAGAGTGGAGGTTTCTGCTTCCTGCCTCTCAGAGCCTTTATCCACCCTAAAGACAGTCCAGGCTACTCTACTGGAGTAGCACAGGGACAGCAGACATGTGAAGGAAGAAGCTACCCGGACGGCCAGCCAGCTTGAGCCTTCACAAACTCCAGCCCCAGCTGCCTGCCTTCTAACTGCAATCACCCCAGGCAAAAACCAGCAGGCTGAGCTCTGCTGACTCCCCAAAGCCTGCAAGACAATAAGAAACTGTTGTTAAATGCACTAAGTTTTGGGATTGTTTGTTTAGCAGCACAGCTAACTGCAACAGTGTTCCAGTTTTATAATCTGTTTTTAGGTTGCAAAGAGAAAATGCTAGACTTATTTCTTCCAGGAACCAGAATACTAAGTAGTTGTAATCTTTACTATGAACTATTAAGAGCAGATCTCAAAGTTTAATGTGCCTAAGATTTACCGGGGGTGGGAACAGAGGAAATACATTAAAAATGTAGCTTCTCTCACTCGAACCTCCCAGATTGGAGGTCAGTAAATCTGGGTGTGTCCAAGCAGTCTGTACCTTCATAAGCCTGCACATGATTCCAAGACAGGCTCTGGTCAGTGGTGATGAAACTTTGGCACTCGTGCCACAGAAGGCTGTTTGTATCATTGAAAGCTCTAAAAGGTTTGTCATCATGGTTCTGGTGGATCACAGTTGGTAAAACACTGCTTCAGAGGGGATTTCTCCACAGTGGCAAAGGGGTGTTGATTAAGTGTCAAAAGAGTCCCATCCAGACCTTGATGATAGCCTGAGGAGGTGAACTGGGATAAGGATAAGCCTGCTCATCACAGAACTTTCCTTGTCATACATTTTGAGAGACAACAGAGAAAGCAAAATACAATGGTCCCTAGGTCAAAATACCTGACACCCATAATTTAAAGAGGAGAGGCTTATTGGGCTCACAGTTTCAGAGGTTTCAGTTCATGATTGGGTCAAAATACCTGACACCCATAACTTAAAGAGGAGAGGTTTATTTGGCTCACAGTTTCAGAGGTTCCAGTTCATGACTGGATGGCTCCGAGGCCAAAATGGCAAGGTGGAAGGGCATGGCAGAGGAAAGCTGCTCAACTCATGGCAGCCAGGAAGCAGAGGGGGGAGGGAGGAGCAGCGGAGGGAGATGCACCTCCTCCAGCCAAGCCCCACCTCCCAACAGCACACTCAGCTATGAACTCATTGATGGATCAATCCACAATGAGCACAACTCCCCATGATCCAGTCACCTTCCAAAAGCCCCATCTCTGGCACATGAGACTTCAGGGAGACAGTTTAGATCCAACATATAACAAGTCTATTGTTCCTCCATGTTAAACAGAACTTTCAGGAAAGATATCCAACTCTTACTGATTCAAAGTCAGCTTACTCACAGGACCACATGTGGGAGTTGAGGAAACTCAATCATCTTCTATATGCATCAGGCTCTTCCTCTCTGTCATCATTCCCAAAAGAGACACGGGTGGCCCCAAAATGCCACTTGATTTCATTTCTTTAGAGGGAACCAAAAACTACAAGGATATTTTCAGTAGCCATATCAAAAGAAAAATGACATCGCTACAATTCAAAATTCAGTCAGATAATGGCTTAGGCATCTTGCATTCCTGGCTCCTAGCATGGGGCCCACCTCATAATGGCTGACCAGTAATGATTTGCCAAGTGGATAACTCCTAGTTATCAATAAAAAGCAATGGTTTCAATGTCATTCAGACATCAGTGGATATAATTAGCATTTGGTGGACCTCATCTGATCCTTGTGGGAAATGTCCTAGAAGAGAGAGACAATGTGAGCATCTTGGTGAAATTTATTGACTCAAAGCCTCCTGGAAATGTCTGAATCCCTAGGAAGGAGTTTAGATCTGACAGCTCTTAGGAAGAGATTTTAATGGAACTGGTTTTGATGAGTGCCCCCCACAACAGAAGATAAGTTTGAAGAGTACACCATGGTCCTTGGGGCAAGGCTATAGAGAATGGGTGTGACCACAGAGCCAGGGCCACAGAGCAGATGAACATCTGGGTGACACACAGACAGAAGAACTTAGGACCTTCTAAGGTGGTGATGGTGAACTTTTAGAGCTTTTAATGATAAAAAAACAGCCTACTGTGGCACATATACCATAGGTTCACCACCACTGTTCTAGGGGATGGGAATGAATTCTGCTCAATTTCATCTTCTTTATCTGTAGAGTAGTGAAAGTGGCACATATTGGCCAAGGTTTTCATGAGAATTCAAGAAGTTAACACACACAAAGCATCTCACATAGTGCCTGGTGCATAATAGCTCCTCTATATTTCCTATTCCCTTCCTCCAAACTCCCACTACCTTGGATGATTGTCTCGTGGTTTAGCTTTCCCTGAAGATATGGTAGTGTTTGTTACTAGAGAAACTGGGTATGAGTGGTGCATCAGTCGCTTCTGTTGCGAAACAAAGCACCTCAAACCTAGTAGAATAAAGTAATACTCATTAATACCTGCTTTTGCAAGATCAGCTCATCTCAGTTGGGCTTGACTAGGCAGCTATGGGCTCTATCCTGAATGGGATTAGTACTCTTATTTTTAAAAAGACCCCAAGGAGCACTCTTGCCCCTTCCAACGTATGAGGACACTGTGAGATGACAGCCATCTACAAACCAGGAAATAGGCCCTCACCAGGCATGAATCTCCCAGCACCTTGATCTTGGACTTCTCCATCTCCTGAACTCTGAGCAATAAATTTCTGTTGTTTATAAGCTGTCTAGTGTACGGTAGCTTATTATAGCAGACCAAGTGGAATAAGACAGACACCACACACAGGAGTTGAGACAGATAAACCACCTGTCTTCCATCTGCACCAGATCCTTCCTTTCAGTCATCATTCCCAAAAGAGACCTGAGTGGCCCACAATACCCCTCAATTTCAGTTCTTCATAGAAAAATGTTGCTCATGGGAATGACAGAGGTACAAAAGGGCCCAGGCGCAACCACAGTTCAAGCTGGAAGGACAAAAGAAGATGGTAAAGCAGAGCCCAGAAGCCAGGCCACCCGCCAAAGGCTGAGACCACAGAGGAGACACAGCCACCATAGAGATGCCAGCAGACACACAGGTTGGGAATGAGATGCTCTGGGTTTTTTCCTTTGTCCTGCCCTGTGTCCATCAGCATCTGCCAGTGCCAAACATACCTGGAAGCCAGAGAACAAGGGGGTCTGGGAAATGTAGTTCCCTGTGAGACTGTGCAGGGAGGGAAAGGCAGCATGAATCTGGGAGCAAACAGATAAATGGAACTGCATTTATTCAGCCAAGCACTTTAGCACTCACTGTCAGCACCCCAACTGCATCCTCTCGGCACTAACTGATCCCACACTGAAAGCATCTTACTAGAGATTTCTGAGTTTGGCCTGAGAAATTATCCTTGTCACAGAAGTCCATGTTCCTGGGAATCACCCTCAACCGACAATGGACAGTTAATGATTACACACCCGTGCTTCCTCATCCCTTGAGCCTGCTCTTCATTTTCCCCGCCAGGTCCTCAGCTGGACTGGACCCCGGTTGCCCACAGTGCTATCTGCTCATTGCTGTCATCAGCTGGAGTGTCTCTGGGGACTCGCTTCTGGTATCTGGAACAAAGAACTGAGCAGGACAGAGGAATAACAAGAGTAAGATGTATTACAAGCGAAAATACACTCCTCAAGGTGGGAGTGGGCCAGTGAAGAGAGCTTATACTCCACATGGGCAAGTATTGTACTGGGTCACTTAAGGTCCTAGGGTTATGGGACAATCCACAGTTGGGGACTGACAGGAGTCATGACCTAACTGGATGCCTGACTCAGCCCACTCTTCTGGAGGGGGAGTTTTTGACCATACAAGGTTTTTCGAAGAACTGTCATGGCGTCCAAAGTCCGTGGTGGGGGTGGGGGTGTCAAAGCTGAAATGCACATGAGGTTGGACAAAGACCAGAGCTGTGTACTTTGGGTTTTGTGCATGTCTAGGAGGTCTTGGGGAGGATGGCCTTTATTTGTTGGATTCCTGATGATTTGACGTAGCCATCTTTGCTTGTTTGGTTTCTCAATTCTTGCCCCACAGCTTTCTGTGGTCTACTTGTCCTTGCTCTACCTCCTACTTCATTACCATATTCTGATTGACTTTCCCCATCCTGTCCCAAATAAACTCCTTGCACAGGAACCCTTGTCTAGGACCTGCCCCTAGGAGAAGCCAATCTAAGTCAAAGAGCCTACACACCTCTCGGCCAGCATCTGGGCCTTCTCACCTGCATGCTTTGTGGCAGCCCAGGACAAAATGACAAGCACCAGGCCCTGTGGAGATGAGCCCAGGCCTGGGCCTCCCTGTATTCATCTCTAGGAATGGCAAGCCTCCCACCCTACCTACTTGGCTCCTGCTACCCACCACAGAATAGCTTCCTTTCTATTCCTTCTGTGGGCAAGAGGAAGAGCAGAGACAGAGAGGCTGGGAGCCCCTACAGTAGGAGTCAGGGATTGACTTGGGCCTAGAAGTTTCTTCCACAATCTCTACCCATTCCCACTGACAACCCCTTGTGTGTCCCCAGCCTCCCACAAGAAGCCAACCCTCCTCAGAAGGGAAGGAGTTAAGTGCAGTGTTACCAAGGAACTGCCACACTAGCCACCAAAGTGACTGTTCGTTATTTGAACACTTTCTTCTATTTGACTGAATACAGGAAAAATGTCACAAATAGAATATTCATCATCGCCCTCGTGCGCCTTTTCTTCCCCGCTTATCTCCCTACTGTCATGTACCAGTGCCGGCTTCAGGTTCATTTGGTATGTTGAGTGCGTGCCCAGGGAGAGGATGCTGCTCAAAGGCTTGCCCACACCCTCTGCAACTCGACAGCCCCTCCTCCCCACCGGTGACACCCCACCAGACAGACGCCACTCACTCTGACCCCTCGAGGGTAGGACACCGTCTGCCTAAGTGGAGGGGCCTTCTATTCCACTCGAAGGGAACATAAAGGACCCGACGAGCCTTCTCAGCCATTTAGTGATTCTCGGCATGTCACTTTTACAGACACCTCAGCTTCCAGAGCTTTATCCTCAGGTGCTTCTTAGAAGACGCAGGATGGCATCCCCACCCCACTTCAAACACCGTCTGTTTCGAGATCCTCAGAGGGGCTAACGCCGCCTGCCAATTTCTCAGCTAGAATCATCAGCGCACAGGATCTCTCACTGCCTCTTTTCCATCAGTGCCGGAGACTCCCCAGCCCGCTCCTCCTCCAGCCAGGCCCCACCCTGAACAGTGCCGTGTCAGGCTGCGGAGAACACGTTCCAAGGACTGGGAAATCAAAGTACTTATTGCCCTGACAATTAGATATTATGTTCAACTGCAGTAACACGAGCCTGGAAACTGGTGGCTTACATAAGACAGGGGTTTATTTTTCTCTCCTGTAATATCAGTCCAGAGGTGGGCCTCCCTTCCCTTCGGTGACACCACCGAAGGCCCCGCCTGGGTCTCCTCCGCCCTTAGGGAGTGACCATCAGCACAGCCGCTGGAACTCGAGCCACTGTATCAGAGTGTTAAGCACAATAAAAATGACAGACAGAAGGGTCCTCCCAAGCTGAACTAGCCTCTCCTGTAAGGGATATTCCCAGAAATCCCACCCAAGAACTCCAAACACCTCTTCTTAGCTAGCGTCTATCATACCATCCCCAGCTACAAGGAAATCCAGGAAATCTAAACTTGTAGCTGAGCACATTGCCATGATGTATAAAGTGGGGTTCTGTTGCTGTTATGGGCTGAAGTGTACCCCGTTCCAATTCATATGCTGAAGTCCCAACCCTTACAACTTTAGAATGTGACCGCATTTGGAAACAGGGTCTTTAAGGAGGTGATTAAGTTCAAATGAGGTTGTTAGGTTGGCCCTAATCCAATGTGGCAGGTGACCTTGTGAGATCGGGACACAGGCTCACACAGAGGAAAGATGACATGAGGACACAGGCAGAGGATGGCCATTGCTGACCAACACTGACACCTTGATCTCAGACGTCCAGCCTCCAGCACCGTAAGACAGCAAAAGTCTGTTGTTCTAGCCACTCGGTCTTCGGTGTTTAGTCATGGCACCCCGAGCAGACCAAACGCTGTGTAAAGAATGAGAGAATGCGCAATTTCCAGCAGCCGGCCCATCTGGCAAGACCATGCCTTTATTACCTGGGCTTTCAACGATATTTTTCAGTACGTTAGCAATTTTACCAAGATCCTTTCTAAGATCCTGTTTACTCAATGGTGTCCAGAAGGAATCACCACTCCACGCTTCCTGACCAGCTCTCCGCTGCCTCTATTTCTTTCTTGTTTCCGTGTGATTCTTTGCCCTACAACTGTTTGTGTAAAACTTGTGGCCTCTCTGGAATGATTGGAGAAGTACTGAAATAGCCCTCCCTCCCTTCCGCTGGCCATAAATAGCCTGAACGCCTAAAGTTGATGCTTCATTCCTTTGGTTAACCTATTATTGCTGTGACAGGGTGGATGATCTAGATTAGGTGAGCCCGAGCAGGTTTGGACTGGAGGAGAGCACAGGGTAGGCCCAGGAGGACAGCTGGGGAGAGGGTGCCAAAGACCCTGGGGCCAGCCCAAGAGCACAGAAGGCCTTGGGGGGGAGCTGCTAGCAGCAGAAGCGTCCCTCAAATGCTGCAGGTCCATCCTGCTTTGCTAAAAGGGCACATGGGAGGGTGCTGTGCTCAAAATCAAAAAATGTCCCTGGGAAGACCCCTTACCTCTGCCCCATCCCATCGTCTGACAAAATTACATTTCGATGTCATTGTCCTACACATCACCCATCCTGCCTCCTCTTGCCTGCTGCTATGGTTGGAATGTGTCCCCCAACTCTCATGTAACAGAAACCTTATCCCCAAAGTCCAGATTAATTGCATATGGAGGTGGGACCTTTGAGAAGTTTTGGGGATTAAATGGGGTCATGAGGGTGGGACCCTTTGTGGCTTTATAAGGACAGGGAAAGCAACCTGAGCTAGCAAGCTTGCTCTGTCTCACCCTGTGATGCCCTGTGCCACTGTGGGCCACTGCAGACAATCCTCACCAGCAAGAGGGCTCTCGGCATATGTGGCTCTTTGACCTTGAACTTCCCAGCCTCTAGAACTGTGAGAAATAAATGTCTTTTCTTTATAAATTCCCTAGTCTGCAGTATTCAGTTATAGCAACTTATAAAGGATCTGACAACCTGCCCTCCAAGCTTCTCTACAGGACACCACCAGATAGTTGGGTGGGGCTCTTCTGCCTCCCCTGAGTACTGTGACACTTGTTCCCTCCCATGAGATGCCATAATCATATTTGTCTCTGTCATCCCAGAGTCCCAGAGCTTTCTCTTTCTTCAATTTGTTAGCTTTTTGCTTTGGTGGAAAACACTTCTAAAAAGTCTTTGGAAATTATTATTTTGCGGTACTGAGGCTGGAACCCAGGGCTTTACACATGCTAGGCAAGCGCTCTACCACTGAACTCCACCCGCAGCCCCACAGATTAATATTAACTAGCTAGTGTGCCCTTGTTTTACTAAACTCACCCTTTGAAATTCTACTCCATGGTGCTTGGGGCCTCAGCAGTCCTCCTGTTAGGTCCTGCCAATAGGAGTTACAAGGAGAAGATGGTTAGATGGGAAGAAGGGAGGAACTTCCGGCTTCTGGCTCCAACCAGGTGCTGTTGCTGGTTTCTCTTTTCCTGATTGGACCCTGCCTGATAACAGTTGAGTGTAGAAATCCAATCTCAAAATAATCTTTCTGAGAAGTTTAAAGACAGTGCTCCATTGTCTTGTAGCTGTCCAGCTGAGCTCTTTAATACCAGCTTACTACTTTTTATCCTTGGAGTACAGAAATTTCAATGTCTAATGCTGGATCTTTTATAATTCTTGTTTGGTATTTGGTCGGCTCTTTAAACCTAGAGATTGAAGTTTTCTCCAGCTCAGGGAAATAATTTGTTCTATTATTACCTTATTTTCCCTCCTACAGGATATCTGTTCTTGGCTTCTGAAAATTCCTATTAGATAGAGGGTTGAATTTCAGGTCCTGCCCTATGTTTGTTAATTTTGCCCTTACATCTTTTTTTAAAATCTCCTTACTGTTCTGTACTTTTTGAGAGAATCTCTCTGCCCTCTCATTAAGTCAGGCTTGAGCCACAGTTAGTTGGCAGCTGAGTCCCTCCAATGATCTTACTACATGAGCAATTGGACCTTTGTAAATTCCAAAAACTCTAACATATTCTTTTGACAGCAGTCAGCTTTCTATTTATGGATGGTACTTTTACTTCATTTAAATATCTCTCCATATCCTGGGAGAATTCTGTGGGGATTATTCTTTTGTTTGTTTAGTTTGGGGCCTGTCTTTCATGATGTTAGTTTTCCTCAGATACATTTGAGGACTCTTTGCTCTCCGTTCCTGTGATAGATGGAGGTCCAGGCTGATCCATAGCTCGGGCTGGTGTGTATTTTCTAAATTCCAGGGGGAAATGCCTGCTCTTGTGACAGCAAAAGCAAGTTCCGGTTATGAAAGTCCAAACTCTCATGGCTGTTGGGTGAGGAGAGGCTTGGATCAAACCACCATTCCTTCCAGATGTCTGGGTAGTATCTTAGTCTAGTGAAGTCTATTGGGACTGCTATAATAAAGTACCATAAACTGGGTGTGGTGGCACATGCTGTAATCCCAGCTGCTCAAGAGGCTGAGGCAGAAAGACGGCCACTTCGAGCCCAGCCTGGGCAGTTTAGTGAGACTTGGACTCAAAATAAAAAATAAAAAAGGCCTGGGATGTAGCTCAGCGGTAGAGAACCCTGAGTTCAGTCCCTAGCACTGTCAAAAACAAAACAAAAGGGCCAGGGATTTAGCTCAGTGGTTTCATCACCTGCTGCACAAGCGCAAGGACCCGAGTTCAATCCCTGGTACAAAAAAAAAAAAAAAAAAAGAATGCCCTATTGTCTCTTCACCGGGGATTTAGCTCAGTGGTTCCAGCACCTGCCTTGCAAGCACAAGGTCCTGAGTTTGATCCCCGGTACCAAATAAAAACAAAAAAAACCAAAAAAACACACAGACTGAGCAGTACTTTGCGGAAATTTATTTCCCACATTTTGGGTGCTGGAAGTCCAAGATCAGGGTGCCAACAGGGTTGGGTCCTGAAGAGGGCTCTCTTCTAAGTTGCAGACTTCTTGTATCCTCACTTGGTTTTTTGGTTTTTTGTTTTGTTTTTGTTTTTGTTTTTGTTTTTGGTACTGGGGATCAAACTCGGGACCTTGCGCTTTCCAGGCAGGTGGGGGGAACCACTGAGCTGAATCCCCGACCCTTGTATCCTCACTTGGAAGAGAGAGGGAGCAAGCTCTCTTGGGCTTCTTATACAGTCCATTCATGGGCACCTCAGCCTCATGACTTCATCCAGTTCTAATTACAGTACCACTCAGAGATTCCACCTCCTAATACCACTGCATTGTAGGGTAAGGTTTCAACATACAGTTTGGGTGGGGCGGTGGGGGGCGCACAAGCATTCAAGTTCACGACAAGTAGCTTGTCTTCCAAGGGTAAAGACTCCCTTCCCTAATGGCCACTGCCTCCAGCCACAGTCTGTGGGAGGAGCCTGGGTCAGAGGCCTCACACTGAAGCATTAGTTTTGTGGCTTCAGTCTGGAGATAAGCAGCAGCAACCAGCTCCCTGAGGGCTAGCATGGGGCCAGCACCCTTAAGCCACATTTCACCAACAGCCCCACAGTCCTTTCTCTCTCCTCCAGCCCTTCTTGCCTATGGTCTTAGAGTTCTTCTAGAGTTTTCCAGAAAGCTCACTTTCTTGTTGTTGTTTTGGTTTGTTTCCTTTTCTTTTGGTTTGGTTGAGTTTGGTTTGGATTTATTTTTTTGAGACAAAGTCTCACTATGTAGTTCAGGCTGGCCTTAAAGTCACTATGTAGCCCAGGCTGGCCTGGAACTCGAGGCAGTTCTCCTGTCTCAGCCTCCTGAGTCCTGGGACGACACGTGATGGCTGGCGCGCCACCACACCCAACCAGAAAACTTACCTTTGGTAGGGAGCGCTCCCTTTTGCCTGTGTGGAATATTGGAATCTTCAGAGCTTCTCTGAGGATCCTATTTCCATCAAATTTCTGGTCAACAGATAACACCGCTCCCAGCCTGCCAGGCTTTTGGTTTCATGGAAAATGTCATGTATATACAAAAGTAGATAAAATATTATAGTAGCTGTTGTAATAAGTTAAAAACACCAGTCACACATTGGCATAGGAAAGGACTTTATGAACAAATCCTCAGTAGCAAGGGAACTTGCACAAAGAATCAACAACTGGAGTCTCATCTTATTAAAAAGCTTCTGCACTACAAGAGAAACCACCAACAGAGCTAAGAAACAACCTACAATGTGAGAAAAAAAATTTTCCTCAGACAAAGGTCTACTATCTAGAATATATAAAGAACTCAAAAAAATCAGACCTTTCAAATATAAAGACTGAATTTAAAACTGGGCATCTGAAATAAACAGACATTTCTCAGACAAAGAAGTAAAAGCAGCAAATAAATATATGAAAAAATGTTCAACATCACTGGTCATTCGAGAGATCCAGATGAAAACAACACTGAGACTCCACCTCACCCCAGAAAGAATGGCTGCTATCAAGAAATCAACCAATAACAAATGCTGGCAGGGCTGTGCGGAGAAAGGAACCCTTCTCCATTGTTGGTAGGAGTGTAGACTGGTGTGACCACTGTGGAAATCAGTATGGAGATACCTCAAAAAACTAGGATTGGAAGTCCCACTTGACCTAGCTATTTGTCTACTGGGTATCTTCCCAAAAGAATTAAAAGAATCATACCACAGTGATATATGTGCACTCATGTTATAGCAGCACAGTTTGTAATAGCTAAAACTTGGAAACAGCCCAATTGCCCATCAACTGGAGACTGGATAAAGAAGGTGTGGTTTGTTTTATAAAATGGAGTACTACTCAGCCAAAAAGAATGAGAAACTAGAGACATTTATAGCTAAGTGGATGCACGTAGAGGCCATACTCTTAAGTGAAATAAATAAGACATACATGTGTAAATACCGAATAGTTTCTCTGGTGTGAAAAACTAAAAGTGTAAATAAGAATTAAAATGTATAATTGATATTGTGAAATAGGAAGAAAATGTTTAAAAGAATGGGGAAGTGGGAGGGGAAGCGGAAAGGAAAGAAGGGAAAAAGAAAAAATATGAAAAAAAGGAAAAACACGAAAACAAAGTCTTTGTAAATAGGGAAGGGTGGAGGGGGTGAAAGGAGGGCAGGGGAAGGGGGAAAAAATAAGAACCAAGATACATCATGGAAAGGTACAAGATCCCAATGATGAATGTAACTGTGTTGTATCCCTACAATGTACCAATTTAATAAATGGAAAAAGAAACACCAGGCACAAAAAGGCAAATCCTGTACAATTCCACATATCTGCCATACCCAGAGTACTCAAATTCATAGAGACAGAGGTAGACAGATTGCCAGGGGCTGAGGGGACGGAGAAATTGGAGTTGTTGTTTAATGGGTATAGTTTCAGTTTTGCAAGATGAAAAAGTTCTGGAGACTGGGTGTACAAAAATATGAATACTAGCTGGGGATTTAGCTCAGTGGTTCCACCACCTGCCTTGAAAGTGCAAGGTCCCGAGTTCAATCCCCAGTACCAAAAAAAAAAAAGAAAAAGAAAATGTGAATACTTAACACTACTGAATTTTACAATTAAAATGGGTAAATGCTAAATTTTATGTTATGTGTATTTTACTACAATTAAAGATTAAAATGGACTCATCAACCAGTTCTAACAAACATCAGTTGGTTCATTTGTAGTCTTACTTACTCTCCCTCTCATGCATCCCCACATACATACATGTGCTTATGACTTTTTCTTTTTTCCATCACTTTGGTGGAGTTTGAAGGAAGAAGACAAATGATAAACCAGCCATCTTGAAACTCGGGCTTTTTCTTCATAAATGCTTGAGCAGCTTATTGAAGCTGGGTAATGGATACATGAGCATTTGTTACACTATCCTCTCTGCTTGTGAATACATTTGAAAAATTCCTTAATTAAGAGTTTTGAAAAGTAAAAATCAATGTTTGAGGAATGAACACTACTGAATGAAGTATTTTCTCCAAGACCTCTCTAGCTCAGTGGTTCTCAAAAAGCAGGGACCTGAGACTGGGGGAAGAGCGCATTCTTCCCCCTATGTGAGAGAAGCCCTGGGAATCACGATGTGTCCTGAGACAGTTTCCGGAGGGGAGTGCTTTGTCCCTGGTAATGGTGTGGAAACAGGGACGAAGGAAGGAGCCCTCCACTCCAACCTCCAGCAACTGCTATAAACTCCACCCACACCACTCTCCTTGCCAGATAGCAAGTCATCTGGACTCAACAGAACTCCAATGGTGACTAGGCATTTCCAGATTCCTTCTCGTCCCTTATTGGCCCCACAGCTTTAAGAGTGATCTTACATTGAGAGTTTGTTTGTTTGTGATGGGGATCTCGAATCTAGGGCCCCATTAAGCCCATGCCCTAACCATTGAACTACAACTCAGGCTCACTGCTGGAAATTGGAACCCTGACTGAGTATTTGATTGTATTAAAGAGTTAATTATCATTACCAAATTTTTTGCAGTGCTGAGGATTGAACTCAAGGCCTTGCTAATGCTAAGCAAACCCTCTACCGCTGAGCCACATCCTTAGTCCTATTATTATTTTTTTAAATTATATATCACCTAAATGCAATTGTGGTTCTGTCCTCTTTTAGAGATACATACTAAAACAATTGAGTGAAATGATATGGCGTGTAAAATTCCCTTCAAAATAACAAAGGAAGATGAGTACAAAGACATGTACTAGAATACTCATAGTAGCAATTTAGAATGGCCCCAGACTGGCACCACTCAAATGCCAAGTGAAAAGAAATTGGCTAAACTATGGCATGTCCATTTGGCAGACTACTACTCAGCAATAAAAAAGAATGAGCTACTGGATGAAGAGCACCACCATGACACTGATCATAAGAAGGTACACTGAGAACAGAGGTTAGGTAGAACCCTTGAAGACATCAGTGTAGGAAAAGATTTTATGAACAAAACCTCAGTTGCCCGTGAACTAGCACAAACTATCAACAAATGGGATGTCTTCTTATTAAAAAGCTTCTGCACAGCAAGAGAAACCACCAGCAGTGTGAAGAGACAACCCACAATGTGGGGAAAAATCTTCACCTGCTCTTCCTCAGACAAAGGTCTACTATCTCGAATCTATAAAGAACTTAAAAGGATCAGACCTCCCAAATTTAAAGCCCCAATCCAAAAAGGGCATCTGAAATGAACAGACATTTCTCAGACAAAGAAGTAAAAATAGCAAATAAATACATGAAAAAATGTTCAACATCACTGATCATTCGAGAGATGCAAATGAAAACAACGCTGAGATTCCACTTCACTCCAGAAAGAATGGCTGCTATCATGAAATCAACCAATAATAAATGCTGGCGGGGCTGTGGGGAAAGAGGAACCCTGCTCCACTGCTGGTGGGAGTGTAGACTGGTGCAAGCACTGTGGAAATCAGTATGGAGATACCTCAAAGAACTAGGACTGGAAGTCCCATTTGACCCCACTATTCCACTGCTGGGGATCTTCCCCAAAGAATTAAAAGAATCATACCACAGTGATATATGTGCGCCCATGTTCATAGCAGCGCAGTTTGTAATAGCTAAAACTTGGAAACAGCCCAAATGCCCACCAACTGGAGAATGGATAAAGAAAATGTGGTTTTTTTATAAAATGGAGTACTACTCAGCCATAAAAAATGAGAAATTAGAGACATTTATAGCTAAGTGGATGCACATTGAGGCAATACTCTTAAGTGAAATAAATAGGACACAGATGTGTAAATACCGAATAGTTTCTCTGGTGTGGGAAACTGAAAGTGTAAATAAGGACTAAATGGATAATAGGTAATGTGAAATAGGAAGAAAAGGGGCAAAGGGGAAGGAAGTGGGAGGCCTAGGGGAAAGGATAGAAGGGAATGGGATTAATATGAGACAATGGAAAAATAGGAACAAAATCTTTGTAAATAGGGAGGACTGGAGGGGTTGAAGGGAGGGCTGGGCAAGGGTGAAAAATAAGAACCAAGAGAGACTATGTAAAGGTGCAAATTTCCAATGATGAATGTCATTATATTGTATACCTAAAATGTAGAAATGATTAGAACGAATAATCGATAATGCAAAATAGGAAGAAAAGGTCCAAAGGGGTAGGGGTAGTGGGAGGGGCTGGGGAACGGAAAGAAGGGAAAGGAAAAATGATGAGAAATGGAAATAAAGTCTTTGTAAATAGGGAAGGGTGGAGGGTGTGAAGGGAGGGCTAGGAATGGGGACAAAATAAGAACCAAGATGCATCATGTAAAGGTACAATTCCCAGTGAGAAATGTAATTGTGTTGTATACCTACAATGTACCAATAAAAGAATTTAATACAAAAAAAAAAAAAGAAAGTACACTGCAAATTCCAGCCTGCACTGTGCCACTTATACAAAGATCACAAACAAGCAAAATCCATCTGTGACTTGAGAAGTCAGCATAGTGTCACGCTGCGGGGAGGTAGGGGAATGAAAACTAGAATAGGGCCAGAAGGAAGATTGTGGAGGGCTGGACAGGTTTCTTGTCCTGGGTGCACTTTTGCAGGTGTGCCCAATGCATGCAAATGTGCTGTGTCTACTTATGTCGGGAGCAATGCTACATAATTTTAGGGAAAAATCATTTGATTAGGCCTAGTTCTCCTACCTACAGGCCAGCTATAGCAGTTCGAGACATAATTCCATTTTGGCCCCCGGTCACAACTGAGACCTCAATGATCCGGTGACGCTGTGATGCTCCAGGACAAGATTACACCAGCTGAAGACATCCTGGGAGAAACAAAATCTTCATCTACTCGGTTCCTCATTGTTCTTGGATTGTTGCACCTTGTTTATCCCGATGTACTTAATTCTCTGTCCTGAGTCATTTGTTACATTTGTTTCTCCTGTGGTACTGAATAAAAGGTGAGGTAAGCCGGAGGCGGGGCCGAGGGGGGGGCGCCGCAGGGGGCGGGGGTGTTTCGTCTTTGCTGCCCAGAGCAGCACTGATCAGACCCAAAGCTCAGCTTCTTCTCAAAGTCTCATTTTTCTACCTTTCCTGTATAATAAGTTAATTCACCTTGAGCTGCCATTGCTCACAGGAGACTAGGACTTACTGCAGAGGTTCTAGTAACGTCCCCTTTCCCTGTTCCCTACAATAATATATGCATTTTTATATGTTGTATTAGTCACCTTCCCATCACTGGGACCAAATAGCTAACATAGCTTTAAAAAGAAAGGGCTTGATTTGGCTCACAGTTTCAGGGAACTCAGATCATAGTCATCATAGCAGAAGGGCACGGTGGAGCCAAGCTGCTCACCTCATGGCAGCCAGGAAGCAGAGCACCAGAGTGCCAGGGAGAGACAAACCCTCCTAACTGCAGTGGATTCACCCACTGAGGAGCATAACAGCCTATGATTTAATCACTTCTCCAGGAGTCCCCTCATCCAATCCAGTTGACAGCTAAGATTAACTGGTACAAAAGTATATTATATGGGGTTTTTTGTTTTTGTTTTTGTTTTGGGCACTGAGGATTGAACTCAGGACCTTGCACTTGCAAGGCAAGTGGCAGAACCACTGAGTTAAATCCCCGCCCCTTATTTTATGGTATTTTGATTTTTTAATTTTAAAATGAAAATCACACAGGAGGGGAATATGGATAGGCGAGATTGGCCACGGGTTCATTATCGAGTTGGGTGAGGGGTACATGGATGCTCATTGTAGTTTTTAATCTACTTTTGAGTATACTCAAAATTCTCTGCAATAAAGTAGCTTTTTTAGAGTGACCTTATTTGTAAAATGCATATTTCCTCCCATGAGTATGGAGGAAGGTTTGCGGTTATTATTTTTAATTAGAAGAAGAGGGTATCCAAATGCATAGTCCTGAAGTTCTTTTTATACTCATAGGGAGATTTCCTAGCCAGAGACCTCAATATTTTTCTCAAGTCCCTCCTCAGCTGCCTTCCACAGCCTCAGCACACAAATGTGTATATTCAGGGAGAATAATTTTCACAAGAAGAAAGCTGTCCAGAGCTTCCATTAGCCACTATGCATTTTTATTGATTTATATCTGCCTTGTCCCAAAGATGTATTTAAAGTTTAGAAAGATGCATGCAATAGAACATTATAAAATAAATTATAAGTAAACAAGAACAAATGAGGTAAAGGAAAAACAAGTCTAAGAAAGTAAGATGGAGCCAAAAGTGAAGTGACTACACAACATACCTACCTCAAAACCCTCTGCATTTGCAGAAGACAGAACACAAGTTTAAATCTGAGTTCCCCTGAACCTGAGTGCCCCAGCAGCCCAGGTGAAAAAGGCAGACCAGTCATACTGTGGTTTACAGAATTGGTGATATAAAACCAAAGCATAGTAAGGAGACTAGCGGCTATTGTTAACATAGAGATCAGGGGGCAAGTTTCTACTATAGATTGTCATAAATATCATGAACAACCTCCTTACATCACACACAGCATATTATCATATAGCAATGGAAACAGTGACGCTGTTCAGGGGAGGCCATTCTGGGGGTACCAAAAGGGGATTCACAGTAGGGTGGCTCCATTGAAGGGGAGACTTTGGAGTATCTCAAGCAAAGATTTATTGCGTGGAAGCCCCACACCTGGACTCAGGGGCCCAGGAATCCTTGGCCCTTTGGGCGACAATGTGTGTTTTTTCTCCAGGGAGTGGGTCAAAACTTTTATTAGCATCTCAAAAGTGTCAGCAAATCCAAAAAAAGTAAAGACCTACCCACCTACCTTTCCCATGGAGGAAAGGAGATGACACATGTTTCCCAACTTTCAAAAGCAGCTTCCCACAGGATTCAGGCACGTGACTTTGCAGGGTCGTCAACCAGGGGTGAAAATGTAAGATTAACACTGAATGTCATCTGTGGTAGGACTCGGACCCTCCTTCAAGAATGAGCTCAATCAGAACTAGTGTCCTGCTAGAAGGACTCTCCCAGGGGCAGGAGAACCTGGAGATACCGTCACGGTTCTGAGCCATCAAGCGGCGCTACAATAATGTCTACCCAAAGAATTCTTTTCTAATTTAGGACGGTGATGACTCAACACCCACCTAAATCATTTTTTCTTGAAATCATTAGTCATCAGTCTTTGATTGTGCGACTTCCTAATGAATCCTTCAGGCTCTGCTATGTTCTAAGGTGACCCAGGTGATTAGTTGCTGGAGTTGTAAGCCAAGAACCAGGTGCAATCTGAGGAATCCCTACAACAAACAAAGGCTTTGGACCCAGAACAATTAAACTGTAGTCCTTTCTGCCAATAATGGGATAAAAGCTGTTTATGAAAGTCATTCCTGAGTGTCATTACTGATAATAACAACAGCTAGCTAGCATGCATTAAGCATTTATTACATGCCAGGGTACTGTATTTTTATATGGGATTCTTGCAACAGCACTTCACTTCAGGATTAGCCCATCCTTCCCGTCTTATACATGGGCTGTATATGACAACAACAGCATAAGCACATAAAATACACTTGAACACCTTGAATCCTACAGCACTTGAGTGAGGAAGACATTTTTTTCACTCCTTTTCAGATGAGGAAATGGAGATTCAGAGAGGTGAATTAACTTGCCCCAGGACTCAAAGCAAGTGGGGACCCAAGGTGGGAGTGGCAGAGAAGGCCACTTGACACCAGCTAGTACACCCTACTACCCAGCCCTGAACGGGTAAGTGAAAAGTGGCTGAGGACAGAGACCCAATTTGTCTGCTTTTAATCCTCCCCAATGACCCTGAAAAGCAGGTTGACATTGGCCCCATTTTACAGATGAAGAAACTACTTATAGAGAAACTTCCATACCATAAAATCTCTGCAGAGTTAGTTTGAGCTCAGGGCTGACACTTTCTGTTAGGCAACACTACATGGGGGAGAGGGAATCAGAGCCGAGCTAGGCAGGAATTTTAGTTCAGAGATCAATAACAACCCAATATCATTCATACATCCATCGGTCAACTCATTCACTTACACATTCAGGTATTATTGAGCACCTATGATGTGTAACAGTGTGAAAAGACTCATACCAGTGGTCTTTGCCCTCAACAAATTTATAATCTATCAAGGATAATGATTTTTTGTATTCCAAAAGGAAAATTCTATCAAGGGGGATGATAGAAGCAGAGTCCAGAAGCAGGAGAATGGCTGTTCATGGCACGGAACAGATTTTGCTTTGGGTATTTTAACAGAAAAGGATTTAACACTAGGAATTGGATGTTGTTATGGTTTATATCTAGATGTCCCCCAAAGCTTCATGCGTTCACAGGTGGGGCTTTGGGGAAGGAATTGGATCATGGGGTTGTGATACTCATTAGAGGATTGTCCTCTGATGGGTTTATAGCTAATTGTGATTTGGGAGGTGAAGCCTGGTGGGAGGAGGTGGGTCACTGGGGGCGTGGCCTGGAAGGGTGTACCTCCCTCCTCCTTCCTTGACTACTACAATGCCATGAGCTGTTTCTCCTCGACCATGCCCCTTTGTCATGCTGCCACCAGCCAACTATGATCTGAAACCTGACAAACTGTGAGTCAAAATAAACTTTTCCTACTTTATTTTGCAGGTGTTGGGTATTTTGTCCCAGCACCAAGAAAAGTAACTGAGACCAATGATAATAGCATGATTAGAAGGGCTGTGAAGATACTTATGCTGGCCCTCCAAAAGTGACTCCAAGACTGATCCTCCAGGGGAGCTACCCCCTCAGCCACAATCAGAAAGCAGGGATCAGGAGGTGCTGCTGGGACTAATGAGTTCAAGAACATAGCCAGAATTGTGATCTAAGGCCAAAATGCGGTGACACCTAGTTCAGGAAACTGAAATGAGGAGCCTCGCTGCTGCCGAAGATGCTCGTCCCCCATGAAACCAGACCCTGGATATCACACCGGCTACCACACAAAGCCTCGTTTCTCTACAGCCTTGCTTGTGTATAGAAGGAAGGCCAGGCCCAGATTCAGGAATACGACCCCTCACCTCCATCTTCCAAATCCTGAGCAGACTACACCTATCTGTCTACTATTTTGCAGTTCTGGACCCAGTTACAAGGGAGTCTGGGAAAGGGGGCTTTTCAACTTCCTGGCTCCAATTCCACAGGAAGGCACATGGAGGGTGGGAGCGAAGCACCAAGAAACAATGGTGAGCTGTTAAAGCCACCCCACCACTCAGAGAAGAAAAGGGGAAAGAAAAAGAAAGCCCTGATTTGTAGCAGATGCCAAGTCCCATGGTGTCAGTAATCTCAGAGTGACATATACATGAGATGTCATTGAACTCAGACTTGGGAAGAAATATGTTCAGTTGGCTCTCACAAGTTGGGACAAACCAGCCCATTGCTGCTAACAAACAGATCATATCTACTTCGTGGCAGAGGGGGTGGGGACAGGGAACAGGGGACAGGGAGTGGAAGGAGGGAGAGAGGCAGGATACCTTGTTTGCTACTGGACCAGGCCCCGCCCATTTCAACTGACCCTCCAGAGAGTATCCCAATCACTGAAAGCGTGAGTTTCGCAAAGAAGAAAGCATTTATTCATGAAGCACTAATCTGGTAAAGATGGGGAACAGGGGCCGGGGATTTGGCTCAGTGGTTTCGCTGCCTTCTGCGCAAGCGCAAGGACCCGAGTTCGATCCCTGGTACCAAAAAAAAAAAAAAAAGATGGGGAACAAGCCTGAGCAACTTCCCTAGAGACAGAGTTCAGGGGCATTTATGGGATAAAGAAGCAGGGTGGTCTAGATCCTAGGAAGGCGATTGGAAGTAAGGAGTGACGAAATCTGTGGTCTGCGCATGCGTAATCAAACTGGAGGCTCTTCGTAGGACACATGGTCAGAACCAGAGTGTCAGAGGATCTGTGGGTTGAGCTTGGGCTCTCTGATGTCAAAAAGTCTTCGACTGGACATTGTGTATGCCCAGGTGAAGGGGTCGGTGAGGTCAACAGGTTTAAGCCAATCAAGGCTATCTCCAAATTCCTGAAAAACAACTTAAACAATAGTTACCATAGTGACCGTCCATCAGAGGTGTTATCTATAGCAAAGCTAGTCGGGGTCTAGTTTTTGTTTACCTGACTTATAAAATCAGAGACAAAAGCAAGTCATTTGGAACTCGAGGCTCAAGAAGCTCAAGGGTTTGTTCAGGGTTTCCCTCAGTTGTGTAGCCTTGTCCAGCATTCGCCTGGTGACAGCTTCCTTCTTCCCTACTTGTGCAGTCTACCGGCTTATTTCTGGGTGCTGAGAATGAGCTGTGGTGACCACACCTCAGATGAGGACGGAAGGCAGCCAGTGAAGAGAGAGCTGTCGAAGATGGGAGGCCAGGCCGCCACCGCACTTCCCGGGCCCTGAAGATTAAGCTTCACCCTTCTGCATTTTCCTTCCAAATGTTCAGGAGAGGGAAGTAGAGGACACCGAGGGACAGAGCCAACAAGGAGACAGAAACTGTGGCCAGAGGGGAGACTCTTCTTTTCCAGCAGAAAGGGCTCTTCGTTTTGTTTCGTTTTGTTTTGTATTTAGTTGGAGAAAAATCCTGAAGTTCAGCCACTGTGAATTACTGATCCGAACCGAAGAAGGTACACTTCAAAAGAGGCCCCCGTCACAAAGGAGCATAAAAGGCCCTGGGAAAGAGAAAAATACATAAAATTATTTTTAAAAGATCATAATTTAGCTGAGAGTAGTGGTGCATGCCTATAATCCCAGCGCTCTGGGAGGCTGAGTCAGGAAGATTGGTGCCAGTTTGAAGCCAGCCTGAACTACATAGTGAGATGCTGTGTCGGAAAAAAAAAAAAAAGATTGCCATTTAATTTGGTTCTATGAATATAAGAAGAGGAGGTAGCTTTACACTTTAACTAAAGACAAACAAAAGCAAATACTTGGTGGCTGGTGGCCAGAGTTTGGCAAAACCAGAAGGGACATTGCTGAGGCCTCCCGGCACAGCCCGTCCTGGGAAATAGGGCCTAACCTCCTGTGAAGTTCTAATTGGCTTAGGCCAACAGTAGTGGGGAACCCGAGGGGGGCGTATATAAAAAGTTACAGGACAGTCCATCTACCTCAAGTGTCTTACAGAGCGCACCTCTTGAATTTTAACGACCAGAGTTACGACTGGGCAATTAACCCCGTGTGCAGTCGCCCTCCACCCAAGACAGCAAGAGACAAAAGACAGAGATGGTAACGCCTCCCTGGGGTCAGCAAGTCAGGCCAACACCACCCCGCCCCTACCCCACCCCCCACCCCCTACCCCTCTGGCAGAAGTAATGGCTTTCCTTTTCACACCAGGGTCTCCAAAAAAGGAAGAGCACATGTGAAGGCGCTAGTGTGTAACTTAGTGATTTATACATGCATATAAAAAATTCATCCTGTTGCCAGACCTGGTGGCACACACCTGTAATCTGAGCTACTTGGGAGACTGAGGCAGGAGGATTGTAAATTCAAGACCAGCCTAGGCAACCTAGTGAAATCCTGTCACAAAATAAAAACTAAAAAAGCCTGGGGGGGGGGGGCTCCATATGAAAGCTCTGAGTTTCAATTCTCAGTGCCTTTTTTTTTAAAAGCCACCTCATCTTGTTTAATTCAAATGCCTGCAATTTTTTTTTTTTTTTTTTTTTTTTTTTGCGGTACCAGGGATCAAACTCAGGACCTTGCTCTTCTGAGGCAGGCGCAGTGCCACTGAGCCAAATCCCCGGCCCTGCACTGCAATTTTAAATGTTTACAAGACATTTAAAAATCCATTAAAAAATCCAAGAGACCCGAAGTGAGTTTTAAGCTGCTAAGAGTGTTGGCTACTTAACCAATAATAATTAGCTATTTGATTCAAAAAATCACTTTTGTATCCAGGCCAGCAGAACAGTGAGTGGGGTGGGGCCTGTTTCCAAGGAAATCCTTCTCTCAGAGGCAGAATGCAAGTGCCGAGGGGGGGCGATGGGACATCCTGGAAATAGGTAGCATGTTGCTATCTGGCCCCTACCCTCTCTTGACCACAGCAAAAAAGGGGGTGGGGACAGCCTACAGCTGAGACAGTCCCTCACTGCAGAGAGCAGCTCTTGCTTTGCACAATCAGGGTGCGGAGGGTGTGAGGATAACGAGGGTGGAATTGAAGACTTCCTCATTTCCAACATGGTGGCTTCCGATCCTCAAGCTGCCAGGAAAGCAGTCATAGAGACAGAAGGGACAGGCTCATGTAGAATCCAAAGGTCTAGAGAAAAAGCAGATTGACTAAGTTAAGCCATGATCCCCCAAGCCCCTCATCATGTGCCATAAGGTAGGGGCTCTCCAGCCCTTTGTCAAGGGCTTGCCTGAACCTGTCCCTCCAAGTTACATACTACCATAGACTGCTATGTGGGATTTAGTTACATAATTTATGTGATTGTTTTAATAGAAAGTTCACTCTTTATAGGAAAATCAATAATGGCTACATCGTGTAGTACTTTCATGAAGGCGTGAGTGGAATCTATTCCCTTGGACCCCTGACTCCCATGATGGGTGTGTGACTAGCGGGGCTGGTGCTCTGAGTTGGAGGACAGGTCCTGAGGAGGAATAGGCAACCCCTGGAGGAGCGAGTCTTGAGTCTTGCAAGACTATGACTTTTGTGCATAAGCCCTATGAGCATGCATGGTCACACAGGGACCCATGCTCAGGAAGGGCCTGTGCTGGTGATGAATGCCTTGTGAGGTATACGGCAGGCACTCTTTATCTTCGGGTTCAACCAACTGCTGATGGAAAATATGAGCCAAAACATAGCATCTGAAGGCTGGGCCTCAGTGCCTGACTGTAATTCCAGCATTCAGTGCGCTGAAGCTGGAGGATTACAAGATCAAGGCCAGCCTGAGCTACATAGTGAGACTCTCTCAAAACAAGCAAACAAAAAATATTAGATCTGTACTGAACATGTACAGGCCTTTTCCTTATCATTATTCCCTAAACAATATAGTGTAAAGACTATTTACACAGCATTTACATTGCATTAGTATTATAAGTCCTTTGGAGATGATTTAAATTATACAGGAGGATATGCACAGGTTATACGTAAATTCTATTCTATTTTATGTAGAGGTCTTTAGCCTCTGGGATTCTGGTATCCTGGTTGGGGTGGGGAGTCTAGAACCACTCTCCTGTGGATACCAAGAGAGATTATAACTTTATCCTGTTCGTGTGTGTGTGTGTGTGTGTGTGTGTGCGCGTGCGCGTGAGCACAGGCGTGTGTGGTATAGGTGACTAAACCCAGGGGCACTCTACCACTAAGCTACATCCTCAACCATTTTTTATATTTTATTTTGAGTCAGGGTCGCACTAAGTTGCCCAGACTGGTCTCCAACTCACAATTCTCCTGCCTCAGCCTACTGTGTAGCTAGGATTACAAGCATGCACCCCAGGACCTGGCTAATTTTGTCTTTTGTAAGTGAAGTCCAGTGAGACAATAAATGATTCACTGGGGCTTGGAGCCTTGGCTCCCACAGTCTCACTGCTGGCCCCCTACCTCAGCCTTTTTGGGACAAGCCCCTGATAGCCTGCTCTTCCCCATCATGCTGCGTCCCATCCAGTCTCCTTCTCCCCTCCCCCAAGACCCAACCAGCAACCGCAGCTGCCCTCTCCCCAGAGGGAGGATCTGGTTGGGAGTAGCACTTCCAGGACAGCATTCGGTGGGCCACTTGGCCATGCGTGTGCCCTCTGGACCCCGGCCTAGACTGCAGTCTCTTCTGGGGCATCCTTGGAGGGGTGAGGTTCCTGATAAGGAGGAAGCAGAGAAGGTCTGGTGGGAGAAAGGGGAAAGGTGGCAGTGAGTGGCCTGCCAGCCAGTGCAGATGTGAGTCAGGGCACAGGCACCCTCGTGGGGTCCGCACTTGCCCCAGGAGGGCCACCTATTCAAGGGAGCATGACAGTGAACAGTAAATACAAAATGCTATGATGGTGACTCACAGCTGTGATTCCAGCTCCCTGGGAGGCTGAGGCAGGAGGACTGCAAATTTGAGCCCAGCCTAGGCAATTTAGAGACTTAGGGAGATCCTGTCTTAAAAATAAAAAAAAGCTTAGGGCTGGGGATTTAGCTCAGTGGTGCCACCACCTGCCTTGCAAGCACAAGGTCCTGAGTTCGATCCCCAGTACCAAAAAAAGAAAAAACAAAACAAAAACAACAACAACAACAAGAAAATCAATATGAATGGTTAAGAGAGAAAAAGAAGAAAGGAAAGTTTTCTGTTTCAATATCTTTAACAGCACTTGTTTCCCCTGCTTTTAGAACAAGGGGCCTTGAATTGTCATTTAGTACTGACTCCCCCAAATTACATAGCTGGCCTTGTCACCTTGTTTTACCCTGTTTTGTGCCTAAAGACTACTACAAACTCTAGATCACCTCTCGTCATTTGTCTCACTTGCCCTTTGCCTATTTGCAGTGCGCCTCGCTCAGCCTAAGCCCTGACCTTCTGCCCTGCAGAGCCAGGGCAGCAGGGCACTGCGCAGTGCAGAGCTGGGAATGGGCAAAGGGGCGGGGCTCCAGAGGCCCTCCGGCCTGGCATAGAGCTAGGAGCACAAAAGCACTTTCTACCATGCTGAGCATTTTCCATCCTGGGGGTGCATTGGAATCAACCCAGGAGCTTTAAAATCCCATGTACCCCGGGGCTGTGGTGTGAATGTCTGGGCCCAAAGTTTCGTGTGCCGGAAATGTAGTTTCCAAATTCATATGTCAATGGTATTCGGAGGTGAGGCTTTGGGGAGGTAAGGATTAGATGAGGTCATGGTGGCACCAGTGCCAGGAGGAGGAGGAGGAGAGGAGGAAGAAAGGGAGAAGGGAAGCATCCGCCATCACTGCCAGGTGTGGTAGTCCCTGCCTATACTCCCCAGCAGTCAGAAGGCTGAGGTAGGAGGATCACTGGAGCCCAGGAGTCAGCTGGGCAGCATAGCAAGACCTCACCTCAACAGCAACAACAAAAAGGAAGGCACACCAGCACTTGCTGTATCAGTCACTTTTCCGTTGCTGGGACAAAGTACTTGACACACATAGAGCTTAAAGGAGAAAAGGTTCATTTTGGCAAATGTTTTCAGAGATTTCAGTCCATGGTTGCCTGGCTCCAGGGCAGAAACAATATGACAGAAGCTTAGAGGAAAGCTTTGTAACCTACTGTAGCCAGGAAGCAGAGCAGGAAGAGTCAGGGGGCAGGGGAGAGAGAGCTCCTCAAAGGCTCGCCTCCAGCACCCCAGGTCCTCCAAGCAGACCCACTTTATTGGCACACTCAGCTATGAATGGATGAATCTGATAATGGGTCCAGCACCCCAAGATCCAGTCACCTTCTAAAAGCCACGCCTCTGACACATGAGGTTTTGGGGGAACATTTTAGATCTGAATCATTACACTCTCTCTATCTCACCACGTGAGACATGCAACAAGAAGACCCTCACCAGATGCTGAGCGGATGCCTGCTCCGTGCTCTGGAATTTCCCACCCTCCAGAAGTGTGAGCTCATTAAACTTCTCTGCTTTATAAATTACCCAGTTTCCGTATTTTGTCAATAGTAACAGAAAGCAGGCTGAGACCAGGCTACATCCCAGAGCAATTGCATCAGCATCTCTGGGGACAGACCAGGCAGCAGGGTAGCCTTGGTGCCACTGCTGCTGCTGCTGCTACTGCTACTGATGTTTTTAACCTGAAGGTGACTTCAAAGCATGGGCAAGGTGGGAGCCAAGGTGGATCAGTGGTTGCGCCATATTAGTGGCAACAGAACCCCCAGGGGGCTTGGGTAGGGCACCCACTTCCTGGACCCTCCCCAGAGTTTCTGATTCTGAGGCATAGGTTGGGGCCCAGGAATGTGCATTTCTAACAAGCTCTCAAGTGATCCTGATGTTGCTGGTCCAAGGACCACACTTTGAGAATCACAGTTCTGAAAAATCCTGCCTGACACCAACAACCCTAACTAAGAAGGTCCTGGACATAAGGCTTTTGTTTGCTTCTTTAAGGGCCCCAGAGTTGGGGCTTACCGAATATCTCCCCTATAGGAAGAAGCTATCAGGTAAGAGGGAGAGGCAGGAGCCTGGTAGCAAGAGACAAGTGAGCTGTGATGCACACCATCTGCTTAATTAAAAATGCATGGAGACAGAGGCTGGGTTGGTTAGCCCTGGGTGGTCATCTTAAGGGACTTACTTCCCAGCAGGGCTGTCCCACAAGGAAGCAGGGACAAAGGAGCTGGTCTGTCCCTCTCTCCGGGGACCTCTGGCAGGTTTGGCTTGGTCAAGCCACTCCAAAGACATCGCAGCATCCCATGCCTTGCTGGTCAGCTCCTTTGCTGGGTTCATTCCTTTGTTCATCTTTCTTCTCATTTACCTCTCATCTGCTTGTGCAGGAAGCCACGATTGGCAAACAAGATCCATTTATTAATAATAATCTTAATTTTGTAAAATATGCTTTGGAATTGCAATTCCTGCTGCCTTGGAAGGCAGTGGTGGGGAAACCCTTTTTCACAGAGCAGCTATCCCATCTGTGACATTTTCTAAGCCTCAGTCCATATAGAGGTCTCTTTCAGAATGGAATTGGAACTAAACATTCTGCCCCAGGGATCCCAGTCTTAGCAACACCCAAGAGAAAGGAGTTCATATGCTAGTGGCAACTTGATTCATGAGGGCTCAAAATTGGAAACAAACCAAATTTTCACAAACAGGACAATAGATATGTAAATTGCAGTTATTACCTAGCAATGAAAAAGAAAGAACCACTGATATGTGCAGAAACATAGATGGGCCTGACGGGTCTTATATTGAGTGAAAAAAACCAGGCCAAACGAGTGCCTACCTTCAGATTCAATTTCTGTGAAGGTCCAGACTAGGCCAAAGTAATCAATGTTAATAGAATTTAGGATAATGGTTAAGGAGGTGAAGGTAATAGAAGGGGCAAGAGAGAACATTCTGGAATGCTGGGAATGTCCTCTATCTTGTTCTAGGAAGTGACTGCATGAATCTAGATATTGTTTAAAAATGTATTGGACTGTACACTTAAGGCACGTGGACTTTATGATACGTAAGTTACACTTTGATTTTTAAAAAATGTTTTAATATAACTGAAAACATCATTTCATCCCTCTGGTCTCAAACAGTAATATCTTGGAACTAAAATGTGGAAAAGTTTGGCAAATTAGAGAAAATTTGTTTTTTCTTTTTCGAATTAGCTAAGATAAAGAAATGGTCCTTGCCAACCAGCGCCTCAACACCCTGGTGTGTGATGGTCCCCAGTGGTGACCTTGTGAACTTGTACCCTCGGCCAAGCCCTGGGGCACACACACTGTGCATACCTTCTCATCCTCCCAATAGCCCCGAAAGTGGCTACTTCTATTTGATGGACAAGGAACCTGAGGTTCCCAGAAACTGAGGGACAGCCAAAAAGGGAAGCCAACTATTGTCACTCGGGCTGAGCTCTAACCATCCATGCATCTGAGCCTGCCGCAGAAGACATTCGGTGTATTTATGGAGACTAGTCCTTATGAAGGGATCATAATCTTTTTTGGGCCATGGATGCCTCATAAACTAGTAAATCCCATAGATTCCCCTTCTCAGGATAAGGTATTAAATGCATACCATAAAATACTATGGCGGGTTGAGCACGTGGCTCAATGTGTGCCTAGCATGCATGAGGCACTGGGTTCCATCCCCAGGACCAAAAGACAAAGATAAAACCATGGGATTGCAAACCGATCAGTTATATTGCAAAAGGCATCACAGCATTTAGTGTTCTAGTCATTCATGTTTATTTAATGCATTGGCTAGTGAAGTAAAATAACTGCCACTAATTTCCAAACAGTAATGAGTGTAAATAGTGCTGGAGATCACCACAATAACTGTGATGTGCTATGACAATATTTATGATTTCTGTTGGTGACTGTTATGGTTTAAAATGATCTGTCCCCCGCAGACTTGTGCTCAAATTTAACCCCATTTTGAAGTATTAAGAGGATGGAAACAATCCAACAATGGCATTTAGAGGTAGGGCTCTTGGAAAATGATTATAATTAGATAAGGTCATTAGGGTGGAGCCACCATGATTGAATCCTGTTTTCTTCATTAAGAAGTCCACCTCAGGTATCTCATGATAGTAATGAAAAAAATGGACTAATACAGTAACAAAGTCACAACTCCTGCCAATATCACTGTGGTTTGTTTCCTACATCCATTAAAGGAAACGCTCGGTTTCAGTTAGAGGTTAGCAAAAATAAAGATGTCATTTTTGTTTTCCCATCCAAGTTCATGGGCCTCCTGACGTCTTATCAGTTCAATAATTCTGCCTTCCAGGAAGCAGCCGGAGGTCATGGAGGGGAGGGACAGCTGGGCTGGGTTTCAGGTTTGGCTCTAGCATGAGCTCACTGGGTGGCCTTCCAAGGCTCACATCCTCTCTCTGGCTCTGGCCCCTTCCTCTGTAGAAGGAGCTCCCAGTTAGGCACTCTTCATAGGCCTTGGCTGGGCACTCAGCCCCAGAAGTTCCTCAGCTGGCCCCCAGGGCTGTCTGCAGCCAATGGATGAATGTTTAAGGGAGCTCATTGTGTGCTAGAAGCATGGAAGCCCCAGAGGGAAACTTGGGCCTTCCCAAAATGCAATAGGGCCTCCCCCTCCAAACCTGGGGAGAGCAAAACCCCAGAACGAATGATTTCCTTCCCAGCCAACTCCCTGAGGAGCTTGGAGTACCTCTGGAGAACTCTGATCTCGGCCTGACTGGCAATCTAAGTGCTTCTCTCCTCCCCCGGGAGACTTGGGAGGAACTGGAATGTCTCCCTTCATTCTTAAACTGTGGCCTTTGCATTTCAAAATTATTTGTCTCATTGATTCTGTACCCAACCAAACAGGGTTAAGTGAGAGGAGGGAGTATATATTCCAGGTTGGAGTCAAAGCTGTAAACACCGAGGAAGATAAATAACAATGCAAGGGTCAGATAATGGGCCCAGGAATGAGTGATTAATTACCAAACACCCAGCTCCCAAAACAAGTCCAGCAACAAGAGGGAGAGATCAGTGGAGCCAGGCTCTGCGTTCAGAAGGCTTTTGTGCAGACAAAAGGGTCAGTGATGAGCCTTGAAAGCTAGCAAGACCTAGAAGGGACAAGGGAGGTACCCGATGGCAAAGGTCAGTAGGTCAGGTTCTGGAGGCCTGAGACTTGTGGAGCTTTTTATAGCTCGCCAGGTCTAGCTCTGATGCTCAGGGATCCAGATTTAATTTGCCTGAGGTGGGGCCAAGCAGGGAAAATTTTTAACAGCTCCCAGGAAAGGGCTGGAGGTGTAGCTATGTGGTAGAGTGGCTGCCTAGCACGAGAGAGGCCCTGGGATCCATCCCCGGTACCACAGAAAAAGTTCCCCTGGGATGCTAAAGATCAGCCACCACTGCAAACTACAGTGGCAGAAGGGTACCATGAAGTCCCTGCAGCCCCTGCTGGGAAAACAACTTTCCTCTTGCCCGCTGCAGGTCAGGGGAGGGGCAATTTCTGGGCAAGATGGCCCTGAAAAGTAAAAGCCTGCAGGGGAGCTCTGAGGTCAAAAGAGGTTAGGGTGATGAAAGGTGACAGTTTTGTGGACTCTCTGAGGTAAGACTGCCAGGGCCGCCTTTGCAGGTGCTGGCCACTGTAAACGCCGGCTGCTGTGTAGATGTCTTTTCCACTTCCACTCAACAGAAATATATATGCGGGCCAGAGGGTCAGGCAGAGGGGCTTTGGTGGATGCAAAGGTTCCACAGAGCCCAGCTTGCCTGTCACAGTGCCTAAGCCTCCACAGCACCATGTGGCTGAGGCATGGTTGTACTCTCCTGGGCTGACCCACTGGCCAAGGTTGCCTGGTTATTTCTGGCAAAGAGCTAAGTCCCCAGGAGCCCAGCACTGAGTTCTCCACAAAGGGTGTGGCGGGCTCCTGATACTTGGGCTCATGGAACTCCCTAGGTCTCTGAGGGAGCCAAGGCCATAGGTAGCAACAGAGTGGGATTTGGGGCCAAGGTCTGTGAGAGAATAGCTCCTTTCCTGCTCCCGCCCCACGTTAGTACCAATCCTTGATTCCAGCATTTGTCCTAGACCCTGTACATTTACATTATCAACAAACATCGAGAACCCATTATGTGCTGGGCACAGACCTAGGTGATGAAAGATAGCAGAAAACAAAACTGATTTCAAACAAATGTTTGCATTCATGGAGACTGGCATGTTAGTGGGAGAGAATGACCAGAACCAGATAACCAAATCAACTGTACAGCATGTCATATGGTAGTGAGCGCCAAGGGTACAAGAAAGCAGGGAGGGGATGTCAGGAAGCACACAATGGGAGAAACATGGCCATCTGCTAAAGATCTTAAGGGAGAGAGTAACCAGTTCACTAAGGGAAGACCATAGGAGGCAGAGGAAGGGCATGTGCAAAGGCCCTGAGGCAGGAGCAGGAAGAAAGGGGGGAGAAGATGAGGTCTCACAGGTGACAGGAGCTGGGCAGGACAGACCTTAGAGGACACTGC
Organism: Heterocephalus glaber; assembly: GCF_053883595.1. Lineage (NCBI taxonomy): Eukaryota > Metazoa > Chordata > Mammalia > Rodentia > Bathyergidae > Heterocephalus > Heterocephalus glaber. Next base: position 9,057,191 of record NW_028258340.1, on the reverse strand, counting down.
TGCAGAATGATAACATAGCCATTGGTGCTGCACTCACTCTGGCTGAGCTGGGAAACTTTAGGAGGTTTGAGCTGAGAAGCAACACAACCTGACAGAGGCATACTGACTCTTCACTGAAACTGGACTTCAGGGAGCAGGGGTGAGGCTGAGAGGCCAGAGGGGAGTCATTAGCAGAGAGAGAGCCAGGGCTCAGCCCAGCCTGGTGGCAGCCAGCCATAAAAACAGTCTGCAGGTGTCTTGACCCTGAGGCCAGCAGAGTTTACTCACCAAGCAGATGTCAAGTGTGAGAGGCAGAGGACAGAGGCTGACTGGCATCCCGGGGGCTCAGGCCTTTGCATGGGGAGCAGCTGGCAACTGAGATGGGGGAGAGGGACTGCGGATGGAAAAGGAGATGGCAGGTGACATCTGAAGGAGCCCATCTCGATCCCGCATGGGGACACAAGCAACCCACCTCAATATATCCTCTGCAGTCTCCACCCTCTCCCTACGTCGGCGTCCAGGCTCGCCGACAATCTAGCAATCCTGGAGACCGTTGTCACATGAAATCAGGCAACATGGCAAAACCCACTTCAAGTAAAAGCACCAAAAACAGACACCACAGTTTCCAGTGGGGAAGAAATGACATGGGACTTGATCTCGAAAATGACCTTTGAATGTAAATTAAGTTATTTTTTTCTCTCACTTCTACATGTAATCTAAAATAATTGAACTCAGAGAAATAGTAGAATGGTAATTACCAGGAGTCATAGGAGAGAAGAAAAGTGGAGGTGTTAGTCAAAGGGTACAAAGTTTCCAATACATAGGATGGATACGTTTTGCAGATCTGATGTACAACACAGTGACTACAGTTAATAATAATGCACTGTATACTTGAAAGTTGCTAAGAGAGTAGATATCAAATGTTCTCAGCAAATATGTGTGTGTGAGACAGCTATATTCATTAATTTGATTGTAGGAGTCATTTCATAATGTATATGTATATTAAATATATACAAGTTTTTCAATAGCTCAATAAAGCCGGAACAATACGTTATCTAATTTTTAACAATAAATGCAACTGTGCACTTACTAGCAGTAACAAAGTGCTAGCGAGAAAAAAAAAAGTGCTAGCAAGTTTGTTCAGGAGTTCAAAGCTTTTCTTTTCCCCCAACCAAATCACCTAGTGACACCGCAGCCTCTAATTCACCCTTGTCTTTCACACACCATCATAAGGACAGTCATTTTGGCCCAAAGGTTCAAGGCTTTCATCAGCTATCCCTAAGCATCTCTCTTAATTCTTTGTCCTTCAAAGTGATCCACTCCTGGGAACTCCCAGGATGCTTCCTGCTTGTGGATCAGCTGTTGAGCTGAGAACTGCTCTAACTCACTCAAGACCCTGTGGGCTGGGGATTTGACTCAGTAAAGTGCCAGTGTAGCATGCACAGGACCCTGGACTCTATCCCCAGCACACACATAAACAGGCACAAAAAGATCCCAATCCATGACTGCTTCGGAGCTGGAAGCCATACCCCAGCATCATTCTCGTTGACTTCAGGGAATCCAGCTGATCCTACCATTGTGTCAAGCTGTGATTCTGGAGTTTTGAGAGCAGGACACATGCAGCTGATAAGGAGGGAGGGCATAGCCAGAGATGGTAGTGAATGCCTATAACCCCAGCACTCAGGAGGCTGAGGCAGGAGGATTGCTGCAAGTTGGAGGCCAGCCTGGGCTACATAGTGAATGCAAGGCCAGCCTGGAATACATAGTGAGATCTGGTCTCAAAAACAAAACAACAACAAATGAAAAAAAAGGAAAGAGGGGCCAGGAATTTAGCTCAGTGGTTCCGTTGCCTGCTTCAAAAGCGCAAGGTCCCAAGTTCGATCCCCGGTACCAAAAAAAAAAAAAAAAAGGAAAGAAAGTTCAAGTCCAGCCTGGGCAATTTAGCAGCTTAGTGAGACCCTGTCTCAAAAAACAAAAAAGGGCTGGGAATGTAACTCAGTGCAAAGGCCCTGGGTTCAATCTGAAATACTGAAAGAAAGAAAAAAAAAAAGGAGGGAGAGCTTTGGAGGGGGGCATAAATGTCATGCAGTCAGTTCATTACCAACTATTTCTGTAATATGATGACTAACCACATAACTACAGTGCCCCAGAGAACAAATGTTTACCGGATAAGGAGTCCTGTACAGCAATAGCCACGGGCATTCTAAAATACTCAACTCTATGGCCCTGTCCCAGCTCTACTGGGCCTCCCCAGGGGTTATCAGCTAAGCCAGAAAAAGAGCACAGGAGTTCCGCATTTGGCAAAGTCTTTCTTCATGGCAAGCTGTGCTTTCTCCTTTGTCGAGCTGTGTTTTTCTTTGCAGGCGGACTCCAGAGGCTCTGTATTACCGGTGCAGAGTTCTGCACCCACAAAGCCACATTTATGTAATCATTCCAAATCTCACAACTCCTGAAAACTTTGAGGAATGTTATTAGGCCCTGTAGGCCAGGAAGGCCGTTTCCAGGGCAACGGTAACTCCACACTGAAAAGGCGAGGCATTTCCCTCCCACTGTTCCTCTTGGAGTTCAGCCCACTGCAGAGAAACCCCACGTCCCCAGCCTAAGGGACACTTCCTATAATCCTTACCAGCCAGCCCAGCATCCACAGGAGGACACACTGCCAGCCCCTGAGCACTGGGGGGCCACGCCTCCTGCCTCAAATATCCCCTCTCATGTCCTGCCATGGATCCACCCAGGCCTGTCCATCAGGGATCTCTGATCTGCACTTCGAAAAGCCAAGGAGCCACGAGAGGTGTGACAGGCGCCTGTGTTGCGTTTGTTTTTCCACGAGGTAGCTTGAGGCCAGCTGGCTGGCTTTTGTTCTGCATGAGGTGGAAATGAAAACTGTCTCTAAGGGAGTGAATTCTCTTTCCAGGTGCTCGAGTGAGTGACTGCAGGCCCAGAGAGCTCGTGTCCTTCTTACCTGAACGACACACGTGTCCCCAAGCCAATCGGGACACTTCGAAATGAGGCAGAAAGCCAGTGGAGGAGCAGCTTGGAACTGCTGCCCGTGTAGGTCTTTCTTCCCTGTGTGTTGGCTTCCTTGTTGCCTAATCCGCCCAGCTCTGGCATGGCCACTGAAGGGAAGCCACCTTCAGCAGGGGTGTCAGACCCCCTTGGGAGACTCGAGACATTTTGTCCAGGCACAGGGCTAACATGTTTCTGAGACCAAGGCAGGTCATGGCCACTAGGTCTCTTACCTGTGGCCCCTTCTCTGGGCCCCCCTCCACCCTTACTCCCTCCCGTGGACACAAAATTTCACCTTAAATTCCCTGGCCAGTTCCTTAAGCGATGGTTAGAAAAAAACAGTGTTTTCTCCCAATGACATTGACCTTCCCTGATTCATATAGATCAGACCTTTGGATTCCCCCAAGCTATGGAAGGACAAATGACTAACAGGAAGCCCTTAGGATTGTGAGATTTACCCTTGAGAATGAGAGAGCTCAGTGGAGAGGGAACGTGGACTTGTTTAACAAAATAAGGGGCAAGGACACTGCTCGGTGCCACTGCTCAAGTTCAATGACAAGTCAGAAAAGAGAGCTAACAGAGTGGGCAGATTGGGGTGGGGGTGGGACTTTGAGGGAAGGCTGAGGCTGCGGTTGATTCTGAGGCCTGGAAGAGGCAAACAGAGAGAACAATGCACAGAAAACAGGTTTGCTGCTTTCATTCAGAGGCTTTTCTAAGGCAGATTCGAGCCACTCAAAATCTCGAGGTCAGCTACTGTAGGGTACCTGCTATGGCCAGGAGCCATGTGGGGAGCTCCTGGGAATCTGAAGCTGGACCAGCAGGACAAAGGACCAGAGCAAAGTGACCTGTGGGCTTCATTTGGGCTCCCTGGGACCAGGGTCTGAGTGTGTGCATCTGGGAGAGGGCAGATGTGGGAAGTCAGCTAATGTGCAGGTGACCGCTATGGGCCACTGGGGCGACACAGATCGCTCACCCCAGAGTGTCCCATCTGCAGGGTGGGGGAGCTGGGGTGTTTATCCACCTGCTCCCATCAGTCATTGATTGAAGTCTGCTCCTGGGGAGCGGTAATCTCTCAGCACTGCCTGCCTGCCTCGGGTGGACAGAGAGGACTCAGGTGGTCAGAGACAGCCCCCAGGCCCAAGGACCCAGGTGCTGGCAGCTGTGTGCACAGAAACAAACACAAGGGGATGTGGGTGAGGCGGTGACAGCATCCACTACAATCCAGTGGTTGTCAGAGGGCAAAGAGGACATGAATGTGCGGCCTAATAAAAGACATCAGGATGGTGTCCTGGGAAGATTCACGGGCCTCAAAAGGGCTGGGGCGGGGTGGGGCTGTATCGCGCGTTGCAAGCCGAGGGACCATGTGAACAAAGGCGAGCCAAGGTCGTGTCTGAGACAGGACGAAAGGTCTGGATCGGCTGAAGGACGGTGGCTAGGAAGATCAGAGAGGGGGTGTGGGCCACATGGAGAGCTCAAATGCCAGGCAACAGCTTTATTCTTCATTCCATAAGCTATGGGAAGCTAGTGCGGGTGTTTGAACAGGGATGGCACGGAGTAGTCTTGTGGGAACATTGATGTGGCCAAAATCAAGGGGACAACTCGGAGACAGGGTGACCAGGTGAAAAATGCCCCAGTGCACATTTGTTCGCTACAGTGGAGATTAGATGAAGGGGGCTCCCCGTAGCTCTGGCCCCAAGAGAAAGGTCCCTGAAAAGAACCACATGGGAGCTGCTAAAAGGGGGAACAGCCCCTCAGCCGCCTGGCCTGATTGTTCCCTCTGGCAAAGATGTGGGCCTACTCATTTCTCTCCTATTTTCTTTCCTCCAAAACCGCTTTTGGCCTCTGGTTTCCAAAAGCTTTGCTCAGTGAGTTTAAACAGCATCTCACAGCATGGCCGAGCAATAACAAATGGTGCCTGGTGGCTCGCCTGCTGGTGGCTTAAAAAACAATTGATGACTTTTAATCAGCTGAATGAGCATGGGACAAATGACAGCATGGCCTGAATGCGGCCCAGAGTCATGGGCTGACATCAGTGGGGAGGAGGGAGGTGCCCTTCTGGCGAGCTTGGGAACAAACACAAGCAGTTCCTGACCGCTCAGCTGCAAGTTCCAGGAGGCAGCCCTGCCCACACCCTAAAACTGCTGCCTTCCTTCCTATCTTTTTGGGGCTTCCAGAGAGCTGGCAGCAAAAGCAGAAGGGAAACTGTCTGGGAATGACACAGACCCATGCCTCCTGTCAGGACATCTGTAGGCCACGGGCTGGGGCATCGGAAAGCCAGGGCTCAGGGTCCCCAGCTGCCACTTGGTCACTGTGAGCAAGGTGGTTCCCCTCCTGACCTCAGTTTCCCCCTCCAGAAAAATGAAGGTCAGAAAGCCCAGCTTGCTTCCTCTGTTAGGCAGCCCACCTGCGAGAGAGCTTCAGGATGGGGTTGCAGCCCTAGAGGACTTGGGTTAGGAGTCTATATTCTGCGCCTACAACCCTTCTCCCTTTCCTGCCACCAAATGGGTCCTCACCAAGCATTTCTGATTAAGGACTGCCAATTCAAGCCAAATGGCAGGAATGGAAAAAAAGATACCTACTGAGTGCTTACTCCATGCTAAGCCTCAGACTAAGCATTTATGTGTGCATTATCAAATTATCCCCATTTTATTGTACAGAGGCAGGCTCTAAAAGGTTAAGGACTTCACTCATCATCTAGGACTAGTGAGGGGTACCTGATTTCAAACCTTGCTCTTTCCCACATCCAGGTGAAACCAGCCCACAGCAGCAGCCTAAGAAAGTAAGAGGCAGGGGGTGATGCAGCTCACTGCGGTCGCGTATCAGTTACATTCAGAAGTGCGGGGTGGGGGGGGATTAAGAACTAAGATGTGCTGCACACATGTACCAACTCCCCACAATGAACATAATCATTATGTACTGCAAACACGTACTAAGAAAAATTTTTTTAAAAAAGAAATGCCGGAAATCTGACAAGGCGGCCGGAAGTAATGCTTACAGGCCAGGCCTCAGTCCAAATCATAAGAATGCAAGACTTTGTGCCCTGAATCCTCCCTGACCTCCAAATGAATACCCTGCTCCTCTTGTTTTGCACAAGAAAGATGTGTTTGCAGGCTGTTTCTCTCCCGGAGAGGAGCTGTGCCTCCCTCCTTCCCACCCTGGCTTCTGTCAGGTGGCCAGGGAGATGGCTCCCGCATTGGAGAGCAGTGTGCAGGCTTCTGAGGGGAGCTCTCAGGAATAACATCTGTGAGGAAGGCAGGCAGCAGGAAGGGCAAAGGTTTCAACTGACCCCACAGAATGTTCTGGAACAGGATGGCCCTTCAGAGATGTCCCAAATTGAGATGAGGAAGTGAGACCTTGTATCCCCCCCCCCAACAGACCAGACACCGAAGATGAGTTTCCTACCAAAAAGTGGGGGCTGGGGGGTTACCTTGAGCAAGGCAGCTAGCTCAGCCCGTCAGCTGTGGGCCATTCCAAGTAGGCAGCAGTGCATGCCACCCTGAAGGGAAGGGGGTCCTAGGTGCACTGCACCTACCACCTTGTCCAACTGAACTTCCTCCCACTCATCCTTCAGTTGCAACTCAAGTCTGACCCATCCTTCCGGCACACCTAGCCGTTCCCTGAGCACTTCAGGCTCTTCTCTACTATTTCCACCTGCAGCGATGGCCCTGCTTTGGAAATGTCAGCGAACTCCTTCCCCTGCATGTCTAGACAGTGAGGAGCCTGGCACACGGCAGTCTCTCCCTAAGTGCTGAGTACATGGATGAGAGGCATGGGAGGCCCATGGGAACGCTCCAGCTTCCACAATTTCCTCTCTATCAGTGCCTCAGTCTACATGGCTTATGCCGATGACATGCAGACACGAGGAAAGCTTGCTTCTACAGCCAACCTGGCAACCTCTCTTGGGCTCAGGCCAAGAAAGTCCTGTCTTTGTTCCCTTCCCTGTCCGGCGTTCTGCTGCAAGTCCATTTCCTAGCTAAGAAGGCCAAGTGCATTTAGAGACCTCTGTGCCAGGGAAAGCCCAATGCCATTGCCAAGCACACTACATTGCTGTTCTTCTGAAGGAAATTACTATTGATCCCACGGCTCTCCTCCCCATGCTGTTTGCCGGGGACAGCCAAGGATTCCCGTGCCAGCTGGGCTCCCACACGGCTCGACTGTTCCTGCACCAGATGGCCAGACCAACACCCTCTGGCTGCTGCAGGCTCCCTGGGAGACGAGGCTCTGACGTCTATCAGCCTGGCTTTTTATTCACCAGGATGAGGACACCGGGGTCAGGGATTACAGGGCCAATCACATTACTAAAAATCTCTGCACAACAAAAAGATTTCCAAATCCCAGCGGTTATCAGCGTAACCAACAAGGCAGAGAAACTTGTTCCATGCCCTTAACTTCACTGCTCTTTTGACTAGCATCAGCTGAATGTGTCCTTGGCCTGAGGGATGGAATGGAAACTAGGCCAAGCCCTACCCTAAAGCAAGTTACCCTCTACTGGGGTATGTGGGTGGGGTAACTATCATTTATTGATCAAATCAGTACACCTTGGAGATCACAAAATGAGTGCTATTCAGAGGTAAGCCACAGCAGCGAGCCTGAATGGGAACTTGTTCTGGGCAAGCCAGGATGTCTGGTCACCCCCAATAAAATGACCAAAGTGGGGCAGTTGGGACGTGGGGGCATGGTACTGATAGGTGGTGCCACAAGGTGGCGCAATTGAAATACCAGCTTTTCTTTGTTTTTGTTTTTTTTCTACCTTGATGAAAACTGATTTTTCTTTCCATTACCACCAAGCCAATCGAACCCTTCCATGATGCGCGGCAGCCAAAGAGTAGTGGTTTGTGAGAACCAATCATTACATTTTCAGGAAGTTTGCAAGCTGGTTGTGAAACGGAACCATTCATTTAAAAATTAAATCAAATTAAAATGATTAAAAATTTAAATGAGATAAATCATATCAAAAACAAAGGTAGGAGATACTCCAGGCTTACACCTTCCTAATCACTGTGCTATAGCCTACCATTATCTCTGCTCCTGAGGTTCTCTAGTCCGAGCTGTCTATGTGCTGCAAAGCCTCGTCAGCGGGGAGCTGAGCTTGAGACTGGCTCTGGTGGGAATATTTACATCATGGAAATCAGCAGATGCCACAAATCAGGGCCTGGGGGGAGGGGGCAGGGAGTTAAGCATTTACCAGCCAGTCACTGGAACCGTCATTCACGTCTTGTAATTTATGTGGTTGACTTTAGGCACTTTGGGCAAGTCTATAGCATTCCCCAAAGTTGCAGTTCCCTCCTCCACCTCAAAAAATTCAGAGAGTTGGGGGGGGCAGGGTTTATGCCCTCCCATAATCTCATCTGGATACTCAGAAAGGGGGAGCCCATGCAGATAAGCCAGTTAATGCTAAATACCGTGGCAGGGGTGAGTCAGGGAGTGTGGGACAAGCCCTAGATGGGGGAGGGGGGAGGCTTACCCCAAGTGATTGATGCCTCCAATTGACATGTTCAAATTGACCAAAGGGTAACTCAAGATATCTTGTCTGTGATTGGTGGGGTGATTTAGGAACTGCGCTTGGGCACCACTCCTGCTGTCTGTGTGAGTCAGGAGGAGCCCAGCAGGAAGGGATGGCACACTCAAGCTAATTGAAAAGAATCTAGTAAAAGGACTATTTACAGAGGTGTGGGCAGGATTAGGGAAGTACACTGGCGTTAGCAAAAGTGGGAAGCTGCTATCACACTGGAGCAAGGGGCTGGATCTGAAAGCAGAACCTGGAGAGAGCTTTAGGTAAGGGCTGTTGTATTCCCAGGAACAAACCACTGCCAAACTGGAGCTGAGCTGAGGAAATAAATACCCTAACCTCTGACTCCTTCCTACCAGACTGATGGCCCACCTGTGCCTCCTATTGGCCAAACCCAACCAAAACCCAATGGTCAAGGCAGCCCACATGATCCAGTCCATAGGATTAAGGATCAGCCTCCTGGGCACAGGAGATAGACAGGGTGGGAGGAAGGGAACAGATCTGCCCATCTAATATGGTGCTGCCCTCACTAGTCTGCAAGCCCCAAGAGGACATGCCTGGGACCGTCACTTTTGCACAAGGCCTGGCCTGGCCTGGCAGTGCTATACCGAAGGGCCGCCCACAACCATCCACTAGACTACCCAAGGATGTACACATGGAAGCCCTCAGCTGCACATATGCCCATAGTTAAACCTATACACAGATGTCGATTTTACCTTGATGCTAATACAGTTCAAAGTTCATTCAGGACCTTGGCTGGCACAGTCCCCTTCCATGGCCCTGGAAGGGCCCTTGAAGTCGTAATTTGTACCTCTGAACTATTTTTCTTAAAGAAGACTCCAAACCCCATGGAAGCTTTAGGTCAAACCTGGATCTGACAGTGTGGGTATGACAAAGGACTCAGCTGGTTCTCTGGATTCTCTTCTGCCCACACCCCATAAATCAGCGTGGGGTCCAGGATAACTATAGGCTACGGGACAGGGACTATACCTCCCCCAGAGAGGTTTTCACGCCCTTCGGGTTAGCTCTGAGAAACAATCCCCAGCTCCTCCCTCTCACCACCTTCCCCAAAAGTTAACAGCTAGCAGGGTAGGTGAGGCTTTCAGCGGCCAAACACTTGGAAAAAGATTGGTGCTCCCTCCCTCCAGAAGATTCACAGAGCACATTAGCATAGTAAAGGCTGCAGATAAAGAAAACTTTTGGCTTTGTTTACTGTGGGAGTTGCCCATACTTCCTGGAGGTTAAACTGAAGGCAAAAGGATGAGTGGGAGCCAGATAAGAGCGCTTTAGGCTTCGAGGAATGGTCCAAGAAAAGGGCCCCCCAGCCCACCCAGCCCTTTAGACCTGGGGGAAGCTGCTTGCAGCTGGCAGGGCAAGTCTGAGAAGGTGGAGCCGGGAAGGAGGGGCTGCAGGAAAGCGACTAGCAGGCCTTTCATCCCTAGGGCGACACAGCCCAGAGCTGGCTGGCCCCGGACCCAAGGCAGCACTCCCAGCTCTGGGAGGCCTGGCTCACTGCTCCCGTGTGTCCTGGCATCTAGAGTCGCTGTCTGGGGGTGGACAGGAGGGGACACACTTTGCACATGGAACAGATCCTCAGTTTCTCCTCCCCAGTCTCCGACTGTCCCCACCCTAGAGCTGGAAGAACCACAGTGCAGGGCTGGGGGTGCTGGCAGCAGATAACCCTACTGGCCCCTCAGAGAGATGAAGGCTTCAGCCTGGTGTCCCAGGAGCTGGGAAGGATCTGCAAATCTTCCTGATACCTATGGCCAAAGATGCTGTCCCCAACACCTCTGCCCAAGGACCTACAGCCTGGAGCCCACCAAGGAAAGCTTGGCTCTGGTAGGGCTGGGGTAGAGGACAAAAGATAATGAGCTTACAGGGGTGCCGCTGGCTGTTTCGGAAGCCCTGTAGCCCAGGCCACCACTGAGTGCTGGCCTCATCCCGTGAGCCTTCTGAACTGCCGGGGAGAAGTGAGACTTCACAGATGTCTCGCTTCCAAAAGGCTGGGGGATGGACAGGGCATCAGACCTCACCGACACCCCTCCCCGGCTCCTCCCCCTACTGGGGGCCAGTCCTTTCTCCCCAGTGGTTAATATCTGTGATTGCTATCTCCCAGGCCAGAGCGAGCCAACAAGGCTTCGCTTCCCAGACTCAAATAACCGCCCTCCTGATGTCAAAGATGACACATTCTCCCAGCTAATGACCTCTGCCCCTACCTTAAAAAAAAAACAAAAAACAGCCATCCACTTCATCTGTCTTGGGGCTGATGACTGCCCCTCCTCCAGGAGGTGGGGGGGCTCTAACAGTGCCTTTGTTTTCCGATGACGCTTGTTCTGTGCAGGTCCCCTCATTTGGATCCGATTTCGTGTAACACTGGACAGCAGGAGCCCTGGGCCAAATTGGGCCTTACTACACCCAGGAGCAACTTGAAGGATAAAAAAGCCAGTGTGTGGCACCTGGCCCGCTAGTCCCAGAGGGGCACCAGAGAGGCTCTAGAGCCTGGAACCCTCTGGAAAGGGGCAAAGGACTGGCTGAGAGCTCCTAGCCCCACCCTTTGCTCTCGCAAGGATCCTAACAAAAATAGAGGAGGGTGTGCGAGGGTCAGTTTCTGCAACAGCTCGGTTCCTCTAGGTAGTAGACACCAAGATGGAACTATTGGGAGAAATCCCTGTAAAGAATAAAGAGGGACAGGGCATGCTGCCACACGCCTGCAATGCCAACTACTTGGGAGGCTGAGGCAGGAGGATGGCAAGCTCAAGGCCAGCCTGGGCCATGTAGTGAGACCTTGTCTCAAAATTCAAAATAAAAAATAAAAAAGGCTAGGGAAGTAACTCAAGGGTAAAGCTCCCCTGGGTTCCCTCTCTGGTGCCACAGAAACAAAGAATGAACAGGTAGCAGGAAGCGGAAATGGGGGACACCTTCAGACCTGGATAAAGGTCTCCTGTGGAAGGAGAGTGGAAGGAAGTCTTCCACTCAGAGCTCTCAGGAGCTCTGAGGAAGTCTTAGCCAGGATGATGGGGGCCCAGAGCAAAGATGGCACATCAGACAGGTCCTGAGTCGAGCAGGAGTGGCCCCCGCTTCAGTCCCCTCCACTGTGTCAGGTCACGGGTGTCCTCAGTGGATCCCAAAGGTGAGCCCAGAGGCTGTCAGGTAATGACACTTCTGCCAGAATATTCTCCACTGAAGGGAGGTCTGGGGAATGCCTTCCTATGGGGTCACAGTCCTGGAGGGGCATTAGGGAGGGGCATCAGTGCCAATCCTGATCAAGAGACCACAGCCAAGTTTCTCCGGCTCAGTTAGTTTCTTATTGTGTGAATGAAGAGAATGAACTACTACCTCCTCTGTCCCCATCTCTATGGGGATGCTGGCTATTTTACAATAATAACCTTTGAGCTCCTTGAGGACAAAGATACCAAATGAGAAAGGATCCGGGAGACTGAGCTGGGAAAGACCTGGAGTCCTTTTCTAAACTGCAAGCAGAGAAGGGATGGAGGAGACGACTGAGACCACTGGGCTTCTCGGTTACCGATTCCATTGCTGGACAAAGATGTAGCAGGCACCCACTCTGCGCACACGACCACTACGTGCCCAAGGGAGGCCAGGCACAGCCCTGCTGCCTGCCCCCTCACTCACCCACCCAAGCTTCCTGACTCTCAAAAGGGAGGAGGGACAACATCCCAGATCAATCCCTCTTGGTCCTGAGGTAGAGAGAAATGAGGAGGTTCAAGACAGAGGCTCCCCAAGAATGTAGAGTAGGATCCCAGTGGCACCATACATACTTCCCCTGCAACAACCCACAAATACATGTGCATGCATGCACACGCACACAGCCATTTTGGGCATCATTAATAATTTATCTTTGTAGAAGCCAGTACCGTTTACAAATATTAAAGCATTATCTCATTGTTTTAATCACAACAGCCGCTTTGGGATAGCGGCATCTCCCTGTTAATGAAGCTGGGCTCTGCGATCAGACCTGATCAGACCTGCACAAAGTCAATTCACTGGGAGGTGGTTCTTAACCTCTGGGACCACCACAGGGCCCTTTAAAAATCCTCCCTTTGGGAAAATGCACACCTACTCAGCACTGCACCACACTTTCCTTTGCAAGGTTCCACCACCGCGGGGGGGGGGGGTAAAGTTTTGGCCTGATGGGGCTGAGGTGGACCTGAGGCATGAAATCCAAAGAATCTGTTGGTCACAGTGGCAGGACAAGGAAATCTCCCAGACCAAGATGGGCACAGAAAGGGTTAAAGGGTGTGGGTTTTGCTTTTCACCTCTGAGGACTGTTCCGGGTCATTAAGAACACACAAGGCCCAGGGAGCATTCCACTTCCATTTGCTGGGCCTGCCTCCAGCGCCCAGCTCTGCTTCCCCACCAGATAAGTCCTGGCCTGAAGACAACCCTGCTGCCCAGGGAGGCAGATGGGAAAGCAACCGCCTCAGATAAGGCAGCTGCACCCAGTGAGTGCCAGAGTCACACGGGGGCCTTTCTGTGGCCACGACGCCGCCATCGCCCAGAGAAGTCACGCTTCTTGCCGGCTAAGGGAGGGGAAGCTCTTCTGAGAAGCCCCCTAACGTGTTGCTGTTTTGGGCAGAGCCCGAGGGAGACACAGGTCCCTCCGGGGCACAGCACGGAGTCTGTCCAGAGAAAGTGGGGCTGCCTCTAGGTGGTGGAGAGGTCTCCGCGTTTCCGGGATGGGACCCGGCGATGCCTGAGCCGCCTCCTGCAATGCCCGCGTGTAATTTGCACACACCCTGCTACCCGGGACTTCGGGCACCCCGCCCTCATGCACCACCCAGGTGGTACCTGTGCCCGCACAGGTGAGGAAAAGGGCCTGGGGAAAACATCATTACTGATAAGTAACAGCTCCTTTCAGGTTTAATGACACGTTGCATCCATCCTCAAGCTCTCAAAAAAAAAAAAAAGAAGAAGAAAAGAAAAAAGCCCTCTCGAGGGACGGCGCCTCACGCCTGTAAATAGGAACGACAGGCCGGGGCGCGCGGGGGAGGCGCACGGAGCGGCGCGGGTGTGTAAATTAACTGGGGGCAGCAGAGTAAATACATTACACACGGTATTTATTATGCGTCCGGACCTCGGAGGGGTTCTCGGCTCCCAGACGTAGCAAATCTTGTCCGGAGCGCCGCAGGCCGCGCCGCCGAGGCCGACCGTGGGGGAGCGAGGGCGGGGGGCTTCTCCCCGGGGACACCCCCCCCCCCGCAGGGCTGGAGCGGGGAAGGGCTCGGGCGAGGGGGGACGTGGCCCCGGGCGCCACGCGGGCGAGGGGCCGGGCGGGGAGGCGGCGGGGTGGGAGCGGGCGGCGCGCCCGGCCCCTTAGCATTCCGCCGGCGCGCCCGCCACCGCCGCGTGCGCCCCCGCGCCCCGCTGTAATTACCCCGATTACCAAATGAATCTCGCGCTTTTGTGCTCGCAGGGCGGTGGGTGCGGGGAGGCAGTTCTAATAGTTGTCATTAGGGCCGGGGGAGGCGGGGCGCCGGGGGCTGGGGGTGGGGAGGCCGGCAGTTCCCTGGCTGGCTCGCTGGCTCGCTCGCAGGCGGTCCCGGGCGGCGCGCAGGCCGCTGCTGGCTGCTGAGTAATGATTTTTTTTCTAATTGGAGTCGAACAGCGGCCCTAATGGATGGAGCCGCTCTCCGCGCGCTCTCTGCGCCCACCCCTCGATCAATACAGCTTGCTAAGACCGCGGGGCCGAGCTCCCCGGCCCTTTGTGGCCGGAGATCCTTCGGGGACCCAACCTCCGCCGCCCCCACCACCGCGCCCCCTACGCTACCTCAACCCGCCCTCCCCGGCACCGCCCCTTCCCCCATCCCGCCCTCGCCGGACAAACCATCTCTGCGCCCCTTCTGGGATACCTGAGCCTGCCCCTACTCCGGACACCCTTTTGCCCTTCCCCAAACAGCACCCCCACGCACCCCACCTTCCCGGGCCCTTCGCCTCCTCCTGTCCTCATGCTATGCCCAACAGCCTGGTCCGCTGGGCTTTCAGCCAGGGCGGAATAGCAGGGAGATGTAGGGGGGAGGACGGACCCTGGATTGCCTCCCTCGGTAAGCGCCCAGACCCGCAGGAGAGCTGGACACAGGCGATTGCCCCAAGGGTTGGCACCGCTAGTTGGGGACGGGTTCTCTGAGTCCAATTAAATCTCCACGTTCTTTCCTTCCTGGGCCCGCTCCAGCTCAGCCGCTCCAACTTGGAGCCTTCAGCTTTCTGGAGGGCCGGGTCTCTTAGAAGCGAAATGTTTCCCTCTGAATCTGCACAGGCTGGCCGGGGCCTTGGAGGTTGAAGGATCGCCCGTTGCCCCTGTTTTGCTGGTCCTTGTCCCTGGCCCGCTGCTACCTAGCTGGTGACCTTGGGCAAGGACTCTGCCCAAGAGATGGGCCGTTTCTCTTACACTCTGAAGTTTATGTAGCCTCACAAGCTAGGTGCCTAGGGTACATTAAATGGAATGGCCAAACTTTCCCCTGTACCCCACTGAGAAAACCGTTGCTCCTGGGTGGCCCCAGCTGCTCCACTTGCCTCCTTCCTTCATTTGCTCACTTTCTGTTGCTGAATTCATTGGCTCATAGCATTTAGCATCATCTGACATAAACAGTTACTTGCTTAGCTGTTTAGTCAGTCTTCCCCCACTACCACCTGATCTCCTAAGCATAGGAATTTTGTCTACCTTACATCCCGGGACACACTAGGTGCTCAATAAATGTTACACTACTAAGTTGAAGGAATTTGAACTTAGTCCAAGTCTTCTTCTCCTCCTCCTCCTCCTCCTCCTCCTCCTCCTTCTCCTCTCCCTCCCCCCTCCTCCCTGAGTTCTGTGGCACCTTGTGTTTTCCAAAAATGGCCACAGCAATATTTCTGCTACCGCATGCTCTTCCAGAAACTTGCCACTACCCACCCCCTCCAAGAGCCAGGATCTGTTTTCCTCCCATTTGAACCTGGGTGGGCTCCACTTTTAGGCCAAGGGCATGTATTTCCAGGGACTTAAATGTGGCCATTTCCGGCTAGCACAGGACTCTTCTCTGGGTGATCTTTCCACTGGTGCTCCCAGCAGCATGGCTGAGATTTTCTCAGAGCTGTGCAGCCATCTGCTCTCCCTACCTACCTCTCTTCCCTTTCTCTCTTCTTTCACAGGGATCAGACCCACATTCAGGTCTACAGGCTCTCCTCTTCCTGGTCCCTCCCGCTTCATCTTCTGTAGGCCTTGCTTCCATAAATCCTTCGCACATGCACTTGCATCTTGGTATTTGTTTCGTGAAGGACCCAGCTGACTCGGGGCAGAGTGACTGACAGAAGGGAAAACCCTTAGTGAGCCCCATGTTGAGGGCTCCCATGCACAGTCCCAGATGTAGATGGCATCAGTATCTTTACGTGGATAGGGGGTCAGAGAGAACAAATGACTTGCACGAGGTCACACAGCTCCGGATTGATGAAACCCCAAATCAGGCCTGGGTGTGTCTGACTCTAAAACTTGGCCTCTCTGTCCCTATGCTGATGACTTATTACGGGCTTCTTGGGTTGAAAATGTCCTAGAGACAGTGACCAAGTAGAAGAGGGGGACAGGACCAAATGATCTCAAGAGTCCTGCTGGCCTGACTTTTTCTGTCTCTGTAGCTTTTGGGAACGAACACACCTGGTACCGGCATCTACCTGTGCCAGGGAACCTGCCGACCACACTGAGGTCAAGCAAGCAGTGGAGTAGGAGTAAAGAGGTTGGGCTTCCGGCCGGCAACTGTGGAGTCTGATTCCCGGACGATCTGGTGCCCCAGATGTTTGATGCTCCTCTCTGCTACGGCTTTACTTCCTATCCAAGGAATGCCTATCCCAAAAACCCAAGGGAAAAAGTGACTCTCCTCTGGCTTTAAGGTGACCTGTGCTCTCGCTGCAAGAGGCTGAAAGATAATGTTTGTAACCAGGAGGCTGGAATACCTGAGGACCACTGCCAGGCTGACTCTGGGAGGCCCGGAGTGGGCGACCTGAGAGGGAGAAAAGGGCTGCCCAAAGCCTGCTAGAGCCTGCACATGGCTATGCACATGTTCATGACAAAGGTGCAGCCCCAGCCCTCTTGGGGAGAAGGTGTAATCATTGGCAGCAGCCCTTTCCTCTGCCTGCTGTGGGACCAACCAGTGGTGTGCTGGTAAATGTTTAACAACTGACTCTCCAGAGGGAAAATCCGAATTTCTAGCACTTGCTGGTTTCCATAGAGTAAATCCTCCTACCACAGCTAATTCCAGGCTACAGATTTGTGGTCCCTGAACGTGGAGGTACGAGGAGTTCAGTTCTTGTGAGCTGTCATGAGCTGGAGCACATACCACTCACTAGGGGGGCAGGTGGGGCTCCCAGGTGATGCGGGACAGCTGCCCACGGATGGCCAGAGACTCCTGTGTGCAGAGGGTCAGGCTAGGGAGCAGAGGAATCAAAGGGAAAGGGTGGGAGTTAGGGGCTTTGACTGGCTGGGGTGAGAGCCTGGGAGCGTCATGCTACAGTGGATGCAAGATCACAGAGCACAGGCTGGCCCAGCATCTGCTCCTGCATTTGCTCTGTCTCTTTCTGGTGACACTGTAGAACTCAGACCTTATATCTGACAAATGCTCACCACATTTCTGATCAAGAAGCTTGTGTGCTTAAATCCAGGGCTTTGTCCAGGAGATGGTAGGGATGGCCATGCCCAGGGAACCTGATTGTCAACAGTGGGCCACAGGCTTGGCTATCCTAGGCCAGGAGCAGAGTGAGAGGCTGCAGGGTCACACCAGGAAGAGTAGAATTGCTCCAGGAAGACAAGGTCCCTAGTGAGTTGGGATGAGAGGTTCAGGACCCCACAGTGGTTACCATGGCTCCTTGAGACAAAGGCCACTCCCCAGCCAGCCACCTACCTTCAGATAACCTCCCCGGACCTCTCGAAACCTCCACCGCTGCCCAGCTGACCCAAGAGCTTTTCTTTTTTCTCCCTTTCCTTTCTACAAAAAGGGGAGGGCAAGCCTGCTGAAACCTGCCGCTCTCCAGGAACTGCTGAGAATTAGACTGAAGGACGCCAGCAACAAGGCAGAGGCGGAGTAGGCTCCTGAAACCCCGAGTGGGCCCCTCCGATAGCCACTCGGTGGCTGCTCTTTATGCCCACTGCTCATTAGGCTTTCCAGGCCAAGAAATTGCCAAGGATGAGACAGGATGCACCTCCCTGGCAACTCTGCCAAGCCTGCTCCCCTCAGAGGCCCTTCCTGCGGTGTAAGCCAGCGAGCGAGCGGGTGAGTGAGGGGGTGGGTTGCGCTGAGCCACAGCCGTGCCTGACAAGTGACACTTTGACGAGAGATGCGGTGACGAGTCCCTGGGGAGGCTGTGGAGTCTGGTTCCTGCAGACAGTGTCTCCCCTGAGGCAGTCTCCGTGCTTGAGTGCTGAATGCGTGTGTGTGTGCGCGCAAGCGCGCGCGCACACACACACACACACGCGTGCACGCACACACATCTTGCTTCTCCAAGGAAGATTCTCTGAGCTCCACCCCAAGCTTGACAGAGGATCCCCAGAAACACTTCTGGACCCCACAGACATGAAGGACAGTCATGGTGAGCTAGTCGCTGACCACCGAGGTCAGAAGGTCCCTCAGGGGTTGCCCTGTCCTCCCCATCTTGACCCAAGTCTGTCTCAGCCAGAGTCTCAGAGCTGTCCCACAGGGCAAGCATGGGAACACAGGGCTCACTGACCCACTGTACCTCACTGAGCCAGACCCACAGGCCATACCTGGGCCATCAGCCCCATGCTGGGCCCTGGGCCATACAGAAATTAATAAACCGGGGTCCCTCTTTTTAGGAAGCTTACAACCTGGGCACTACAGAAGAGGGTAAGGGTCATAGGTTCCCAAGAAGCCAAGGTCACATGAAAAGCCTTCTGGAGGAAGTGGCGGGTGAAGTAAAACGTGCCCAGCCTGACAAAAGCCACAGCAGTGGAACAGGAAGGAGGGATGGTTCTGCAGCAAGGGCTTGTGGTCAGGTGTCTAGAGTTTCCTTGGGGAGAAGGGGAGGGAATAAATGTGGAAAGGGACAAAAACTCGAAGAAGCACCTGGCAGGACTGTGTGGTCGGTCCCCTTCCGGAAGCCAACAGGCAGCCTCCATCTTTTTCTCCATACCTTGAGGTGAGCGCACCTAGGTTGCACATAGTTCCCTTCTGAGGTGGCTGGGAATGTGTAAGTTCTTCCTAGATTGGGCCCAATGGCACTGCCCGCTTGCTGGTCTCTCTGGGCCTGCATGGACTAGGAGGCTTCTTCTTGGTCCATCAATAGCCCTTCACCTATTTGAAATGTGTTTTGCTATCCACCTTGGTCTAAGACCCACACCTGAAATGTAATGGCTTAACACAGCAATTGCTTTTCCCCCACAATTCCATGTGTCACATTAGCAAAGCGGATGGGGTCTTCTGATCCCCATAGCAGCTGGAGCTCAGGTCACTGCAGTCAACTGGGAGTTTGACAGGGCCTGGGACATCCCAGATGGCCTCACTAACATCTCTGGCAGCTGTTGTTAGTGACTGACTTTGACACTGCTGTTCTTGCCTGCTCTGCCTCTCTCTCTCCAATAGGATAGTTGGGCTTCCTACCTGGTGGCTCTATTATGGCACAGACTCAGAAGTGACCTGGCAAGGCTTCCACTCCATTCTGATGGCCAAACCAAGTCACAAGGCCAGCCTGAATTCAAGGGGAGGGGAAATAGACTCTTGCCCGGCACCCCAGTACTGGGAATAGAACCCAGGGTACTATACCACTGAACTATATCCCCAGCTCTTTTTAATTTTTTTAAAATTTTGAGACAAGGTCCCACTAAGTTGCCCAGGCTGACTTCAAACTTGTGATCCTCCTGCCTCAGCCTCCCAAGTAGCTGGAATCACAGGTACGTACCACCATGCCTGGCTGACTCTTGCTTCTTTTTAATGGGAGGAGCCATGGCACATGGAGTCCTGGGAGGCATTGCTGGCAGTAGTTTTGCAAGTGGTGCCAGAAGCGGTCACAACACCTGTATCTGAACCTCCCCAGGCTTCATAGTCACATCCATCCAAAGGCTCCTGGCAGGCTGAGAGTCTGTCTTTCTCCTGAGTCATCTTCCCCTCTGAACCCACTCTGGGTCAGGGACACTCTTAGGGCTGTCGTAAAGCCCCCTTCTGCTGGAGTCGGGAACCACTATGTGCACAGCAGGGAAGAGTAAGGGCTTTCACACGAGCTTGGGGAGGTGGGCCCAGGCCAGAGCAGGCTTTGCCCTTTAAGGCAGCCCGAAACTGATGAGGGCCAGAGGAGCGGTGAGGGAGAGGGGCCTCCTGATCCAGGATATTCAGAGCACCCACAGCCTGAAAAGTCCTTAGGAAAGAGCTTCCTGGTTGTAAAAACTCCATAAAACCTGTCACGCAGCAAAACCAAGTGTTTTTTTTTTTAAAAAACCCTAAAGACTCTCTGTGTCCCAGCAAGCACTCCTGGTTAGGGAACTTGTAGTGCTTAGTTGGCAATTAATCACTTGCGCTCTGTGACGTGCCTAGGATTGCCCCAGGTTGTTATTTAACTCTGGCCACGTCAATGCTGCCAGGCACTGGGTAGAGCCTCGAAGACAGATGGCAAACCGGCCCAGACTACCTTCTTCCTGTCTTCGGGGCGACAGCCCCCACTCCTCTCTGATAATTTTAATTTTCTTCTTTATAGTCGTCTGTATTTTGAAACTTTTTTTCTGTAGTGGGTATATATTATTCTTTCATAACAAGGAAAAATGTTATAAGCAAACATAGATGTTCATTGCAGTATTATTTGCATTAACAAAAACCTGAGAACAGCTTCATTGTGCAACAACAAGAACACTGCTGAATAAATTATGATGGATCCATGGGATGCAAAATCCCAAAGCCATTTAGAGTGAGGCCCTGTAAGAGTTTTAAGGCTCAAGGTAGAACATTAGGTGAGAAAATAAAGTGGATTCAAAAATCTTAAAGGGTTTAATCTAAATGGTGATATGTAGAAATACAATTATAAGAGCTACCATTTACTGAGCGCTAATTATGTGACAACATTTATAGGAATCATCTCATTTAATTCCTGTAGTATCCCTCAAAGCCCAACACCTTTCATATCCCCATTTTAAAGATGAGAAAGTGAAGGCATAGAGAGGTTACATACCTTGCCTAAAATGACAGCTAACATTACAGGGCACAGATTTGAACATGGAGAGCCACATTCCTATCCTACTCTATTAATTGCTACACTACGTACACTTTTATTACAGGCTGGAAAGAGATGCATCCAAATGTTAACAGCAGTGATCTCTTGCGAGGGATTATACACAGTTTCTGTTGTCTTTGTTACAGTTTTCTGTCTCTTTCAGATTTTGCACAATACAGGCTGATTTACTTTGATCACTAAGAAGATATAATAAAAACAAATGGGATGCCTGACTGGCAAACCTTCATCCACTGGTGTTAAGGTTCCAAGACTTCCCTTTGATCCTCAGACTGGCCTGGTCCTGGCTCCCGCCTCCCCTCCTCTTGGCTTTCCTCTCTAGGAGCAGACCGAGAAGTCCCTGCTCTCTCGCTTGCTTGTTCTTGGCAACTCTCATCAGTATTTGACCAGACCTCGTAAGTCCAAAGTAACTGCCGGGAGGTAGCCGCTTCCCCCATGCGGAGCCGTCCGCCCTCCCTCGGTCCTGACCATGCACCACCCCGGTTTCACTGCCCCAGCATCTGGCACACACGTGTGTCTTATCCTCAACTAAATCATCCACTGCTCTCAGCACAAACCATGACTTACACACATCCTTCCGGCACCCACAGCACCCACTGTTTGGACATAGGCAACAGCCTCTGAGAACATTTGGCTGCCCGATGCACGGAAGCTCAGAATCAGCAGGGGAAGCACATGCCAGGCCCAGACGTCCTACCTGGATGAGGAGGAAGGGAGGCAGTACAGTGGGCTTCAGACGCAGGCCATCAGACAAGCTACGCCAGGCTTGTCCTCACCTGGGCCTGGCCCCCTCGTGCCATGCTGAAGGCACCCACTGAGCATGCTAACATCCACTATCTGGTCAGTGTGTTCCACAGTTCACTGAGGTCCCTTCCGCCTGCCTGACCAGGCCAGCAAACAGCAGTGGGGATGTGAACTCAGCAGTCTGACTCCAGAACCTTCAAGATGGGCTGCCTTGGTGAACCACCCCTCTTGCTCTCTCCTGACTCCCTGTGAACCTCACCAACCAGCAGGGTCTGGGCTCTAGGCAAAGAGGAGCAGTCACCACTTGTGGCCACTTGGTAGCCATGTCTCATCTCAACCCCTGGCTGGTAAAGATTCAAGAGCACCTGTCCCCACCACCACCCCCAGGATCGACCACCTGCAAGCTCCATTCTCTTCAAGCTCAAATTTGAAACTTTAGACAATGAATAAGATGACAGCTTTTTCCCAATCTCTTGCCAGAGCCATGGGTCCCTCTGTTACAACAGGCCCTCGGCCTTTAGCTGCTACAGGTGGCTAGCAGGTATTTCAGAACAAGGTCCCAAGAACTGGAAGCACAGAACCCTGAGCTTAAACTGGAAGGGGAGTGTCCTCTCTACTCCATTGTCTCTGACATGTCCTTACATACACACATGTATGCCCATGTACAAAGATGTCATGTTAATTGTTAATTTAGGCCTTAACATCTTGAAGGGTAGGACGAGAGAATTGTTAATACTGCCTATTACTACAGTATTAAAAAGGGGGCAGGCCGGGGATTTAGCTCAGTGGTTTCACCTCCTACTGCGCAAGCGCAAGGACCTGAGTTCGATCCCTGGTACCAAAAAAAAGGGGGGGGGCTCGTACCCATGCCCTCACGTACACTAGGTACACACTCTACCACCGAGCAATACTCCCAGCCCAAATGCAGTTTTGACTTACAACAGTTTCAAGTTATGATGGGTTTACCAGGAGGTAACCCCACTGTAAGTTGAGGAGCATCTGTACTTCTAAAAGGTTAAAATGATCCCAGCACTCAGAAGGCTGAGGCAAAAAGATCACAAGTTCATCACCAGCCGGGTCTAACAATGAGTTCAGGGCCAGCCTGGACTATACAGCGAGACTCTGTCTCAAAAGATAAATTTTTTTTTTGTAAAAAGGTAAAAGTCAGGCCAGTGATTTAGCTCAGTGGTTTCGCTGCCTGCCTCACAAGCACAAGGACCCGAGTTCGATCCCCGGTACCAAAAAAAAAAAAAAAAACACAGTAAAAGTGGGGCCTGGGGATATAGTTCAGTGGCAGAACACTTGCTAACATGTGTAAAGCCCTGAGTTTGATCCTAGCACCTCCAAAAAAAATCAAAAAAAGCTAAAATGGTAATTTTTATGTTATGTATGTTTTAGCACAGTGAAAAAACAACTCAGTAGTCTAAAACAGTAATCATTTACCATCCCAGGATTTTGCAAGTGTGCGATTTGGGCGGGGGGAATAATCTCTAAGAGCCAGGGCTGGGGAGTTCTAGGGGACTCATCTGGACTCATTCATGTGACTGCAGTCAGCTGGCAGGTCGCCGGGGGGACTGATTGGTCTAGGATGGCCTCATGTATATCTGCCAGGTGGTACTGTTGGCAGCTGGGTGGCAGTGGTGACAGGGCCACATAGCTCCACCTGCCTCAACCAGGCACATTTCTTTCTTGGTAGTTGTAAGAGTTTCAAGAACATATCGTGTGCTATGGTTAGAACATGTCCTCCAAAATTTCATGTGTTGGAATCCTAATCCCCAAAGTCATATGTTAAAGGTTTCTGGAGGTGTTGCCTTTGGTAGATAATTAAGATTAGATGAGATCGTGAGGGTGGGGCCCCTATCATGGCATTAGTGGTTTTTTAAGAGGCAGAAAGACCTGAAATAGCTTGTTTGCTCTGTCTTGCCATATGATGGCTCTGCCATGTCATGATGCCTGAACCATGCTTTTAGGCTATCCAGCCTCCAGAACCACAAGCTTCTGCTCTTTACAAATTATCTGGTCATGGGTATTTTGTTATAGCAATAGAAAATAGCCTAAGACAGCATGAAGGGCAAGTCCCAGTGCACAAAGACTTAAAAATCCTCTACTGATCATGTTTGGTAGTGAGCCATTGGCCAAAGCAAGTCACCTAGCCAAACTGGAGTCAGTGCAAGAGGAAACTACTCCCAGAAGTACAAAGAAGTGTGAGCATATTGAGGGCCATTACTGCCACATGGCTTGGCCATGAATTATTGTTGCATCTCTAAAGTGCGTGTGTGACCCTACAGGTGCATTCATTTTCGGAACAGAAAAGAAAGTGGGTTGCTTAAACCAGCAGCTACTTGAGCCACTGAAGGCACAAGATGCCCCTAGGTAAACAGGCAGTTTTCAAAATGCAAGACCAGGAGGGAACATTCCAGCATGATGTCTTCCTTTAAAGACTCAGAACGGAGCCCACATTTCCAGCCCTTGGGAATTTCTGCGAAGTCTAGGGAAGTGAGCAAGGTGCTCCCAGCCTTTCCCAGCCTGGTTTGTGGAAGCACTAGCTTCTCCAAGCCCATCCACTCCTTACAGGCAAATGCTGATTTCCAGGTTCAGCCCTATCGACATTGATGTGTTGAAAAGCAAGATTTGAAGGAGGCATGGGTGGTACAAAAGATGACTCCTTCCACGGTGTGCTAGATTTCCTTTCTGCCCTGCCCAGGAAAGACCAGCTGGACAATGGCAGATTGTTCCTTTTCAGAGGTGACCCCATCTTTCTTCTGGGAGGAAGGGGTGGAAGTTGTGCAGGACAACTTCCCATTACTGGACAAGTCAGAAGTGGAGGGCCAGCCTCTGCAGCCAGCCAGATGTCACGGAGAGCAGCCACACTCACGCAAGAGTCTGCAGTCTGGGTCAGCCCCCACCACCACTCCCTGTGTCGTCTTGAGTACTACCTCTCCATTTCCTTCCTGGAGGGCCTCCTTGGGCTCTTCTGCCCTCCCTCTTGCATGTGACCATCCAGAGCACACAGAAGCCACCAAACCACACTTGGAACAGCCACCACTTGTATTTCAGAGGCACTCTTTCCCTCCCAAGCCACAAGAGAAGATGTCCAGGAGCTACAGTACCAGGCTACCAGGGCACTGAGGCTGCTCTCCGACCCATGTCCAGGCAGCAAATCTAACAGCTCTGCCTTCATCTGATGGGTCTGATCATGACAGCAGATCCCCAGTGCCCTGGGCCGGATGCAAGAGAGCCTCCCTCTGCTCTCCTAGAAGCCACCCAAAGTCTCTGCTTACCACTGTCTAGGGATGTCCCAACTATCCCTCAGGACCTTACTTGCACTGGCTGTGGCAGGCAGCCAGACAGGAAGAAGGCGTTGCCTTGGAGTTGGGGTAGAGGATCAGAGGCCATCTTTACAGTGGCTCCCTACAGGTTCCAGAAAGCAGGTCACACCCAGTGGCAGGAGAGTGCTACTAGAAAACCTTTGATTGACCTCTTCCCCAGACCCACCTAGCCCTTCAAATGGCACTGGGACAAGCAGCATTCTTAATGACTTCATGGGGTGGCGGCATCCTCCAGGATGGCACATCCTTTGGAGAACAATAACTGTTTCTCTCAGCTTTAGTCCCTGAGGCAGACCCCTCAGACCATTGCCACCCCAATGCCATGTCCCCTTGGGTTTGCAAGTTTTACCATTCACCTTGCTCAGGGGTTCTCAGCTGACCTGAAGCACACACCTGACCAAGCAGATATCAGAACCCAAGCGCATTTTGCATGCTGGCCCCAGGAGCTGCCTCTACCTGGTTCAGCTGGTTTATTTCAAGTTCATGGCTCTCCCCTCCCCCAGCTCCATCAAGCTCAGTTACTTATTCCAGGAGGTAACAAAATGTCTCTGCCTCCAGATTTCTACTTAGACAGGGCTAGAGACTAGTAATGACCTAGAAATCTGCATGTGGCCTGGCACTGGGGGACACCTGAGGACCCCCTCACTCGGGTTCTGCCACAGAGGCTTTCCAAGGCTGAGGGCCACCTGCTATCCCCGGTGGGCCCCCTTTGTGGCTAGGGGAATATGACCTTTAATAAATTGGGGGAGGGGCACCTGGGCCCAGGGCTTGGAGGTGGGGCGGGAGAGGATGCTACAAAATCCAACCTGGCTTGGAAGCTCCAAATGGGAGCCTGCCCTTGTGGCTCCTTTTCCCAGGTTCAGAAACCTGGACGAATAGCTCCCAGGGCCAAAGCCCAGATCCCCAGATGGGGGGGTCGCTTCTGGGAGGGGGAGCAGTGCCACCACCACACCGCCACAGCCCCCTGTGTATAAAACTCCCTTTGTATGCAGGTCGCCGGCTGCTCCCCATGCCAGGTGCAGCTGCCAGGATTCTCAATGCGGTTTGAACACAATTTGCCAGTGTTGGTTCAGCCCCGCTGGCTTCCAGTTGGGGGCCATATGCTGCCTTTAATCTGCCTGCTCCATTCTCACCCATGTCAATAGCCATGGGCGGGTGGAGGCTCAAATAGCTTAGAGCTGAGGCTGGGCTGGGGCCCTCACCACTGCCAGGCGATCGGGCTCTCCATGCCACCAAGGACCACCAGCGGGTCCTCAGAGGAGGCTGTGGCCCTGGATGGCGGGGGGCAGGAGGGGCTGGCGGCTGACAGTAGCCTGTGTGTGGTGGCGGCACATGGGAGCTTCTTGGTCAGGCCATCCCCATGGCCACCACTGGCCTTCCCCTGGGCACAGATCCCTGCCAAGGAAGTCAGCTGGGGGGGTGCCAGCGCTCGGTCCAGACTTCACATTTCCCTCATTCTTTCTTTAATTGGATTTTTGGTCCTGCTGGGCAAAATAAGCTTTCCACTGGCAGAGCACTCCTGCCTCTTCTGATCGCACGGTGGTGCCCGGTGGCTCGGGGTGGCTCTAGGCAGAGTGTCTCCTTCCTCCCCTGCCAAAGCATTTATTCCTTCTCTCCAGGGACAGAAGATGCATGCCCGCATGCGCGTGCGCGCGCGCGCACACACACACACACACACACACACACACACACACACCCTGCTTGCCAGTCCAGGCAAAACCTGGGCTCCCTCTGAAACCTGATTTGGAGGGCTTCTTCAAAAACAGCCACTCTCCCTTACCAGGTGACAATCCCACTTGCAATGGCCTCGAATCTGAGGTCGGAAACTGGGGCCACTCAAGCACCCTCTTGCGCTGGGCTGCCTTCTCCCCCCAAGCCCAGGAAGGCCCTGCTGGGTCACTCAGCCACCAAGAGAGCCAGAAAACCACATTCTGCCCCTCCTGAACAACCATACAAGCCAGCTGAGGCTTTCGTGGGTGTTGGGGGAGGAGGTTTGCAGGGGGGGTGCTGAGGGAAAGGCAGCAGCAAGCAAGGTGGAGTCTGACTGAGAATGTCACTCACAGGAGTGACATTTCACTAGCAACACTCCACATGAGCTATTTGGATACTCTCAAATCTTGGACTGGGCTTCAGGGAAGAAAGCGGGTCCGGGGGAGGAAGAGAGAGGGAAGAAAATGCGAGGAGAGGCAGAGAAGAGGAGGAGAGGAAAGGGGAGGAAGAGGCAGGGGGAAAGTAGAAGGGAGGAACTGGCAAGAGGTGAGAGAACGAGAAAGAGGAAGGAGGGAAGAGAAGAGGGTCAGAGAAAGAGGGTAGAAGAAAGGAAGGGAGGAGGAGAGGCAGAAGGGAAAAGGGGAGAAAGGAGAGGAAGATGGGGAAAGAAGAAAGAAGAAGAGCAGGACAAGGAAGAGGAAAAGGAGGGAGAGAAAGAAGAGGGGAAGAGGGAGATCAGAAGAGCCCGCCCATACGTTTCTGGGCGGTGTTTGCCCTGTGGGTAGGCAGAGCTGAGCACTAGGCTCCCCGGGCTTAGACAGGCACTAAGGAAACACTGCTATGGGAATCCTCAATCCCAGAGCCTCCCAGAGCTGTCACTGGCCTGGGGAGCCCAGCAGGTCCCTCTGCTTCTCTGTTCCTGGGGTCCCAAGGCCCCACATCCCCACCCCAACCCTCAGCACCTTTCCACCCCATCATGAGTCCAGCACCAGAGACTCCGGGACCACCCGGAGAAGCCTATTAAAATACACCAGCTCAGCCCCAACAGCAGGCCGGAAAGCTGCTGATGGTCAAATACATCACAATATTTCAGAGTCCTTGTTAACAAGCACCCATTAAAATTTGACAACGAGGTAGTAGCGCAAAAAGCACTCGTTTTGAAAAAAAAACAAAAAAAACAAACTTGAGCGCTTTCTGCTGCTTCAGCAAGACCAGGCTGGTTTACCTGTCCCCTGCATTTAAGGCTGGGAGCACAAGGCCTTGGCATCTGGATGCCGCCTGGTTAATGGATCGCTGGGTGTTTACTTTCCAGGCTACATCTGAACCAGGCTTGTTAATGAGGCTATGGTTGTAAGCTCACTGTCAGTCAGCCTGCCTTTTTTTAATCAAAAGATAAAACATTCAGTTATCAAGGATTAATGACTCTTACAGCACCCATATGAGGCTCATATTTATCTTTTAAAAGAAAATGGAAGGAAGAAAAATGATCAGATTTTGTTTCAGTAAGCAGTTTAAATCTGCCCTGGTAAGTTGAATTCATTCATTCATTAATTCAGTCATGTGTCTGAGAGAAGCCAGCAGGAGCCCCTTCCATCATAAGAACTTCTGACTGTGAAATAAACCCCGAGTAACCAGATTAACTATGAAGTATGTCTCCGTCAGGTTTTAGGCATTAGCTCAAGTGTAGTTTCTGTGCGTTCCAGCTTACTGTAGCAAGGTGCCGAGACAAGGAATCCAGACAACACTGCAACAGGAAAAATCTCTGATTCTCCTCTCCAGCTTCAAAATAGAGCTCGTGCACACAATGACATTATTGTGTGGTGTTGATTTAACGAAGAATATCAATATTTTAAATAGATTCCCATATGATTCATCCAGTTTTGCATAGCACAGAATATATAAATATCTCTCCACCCCTGAGCACACAGAGGCTTATATACACGCAGGGGCACGCACACGAGCGTGCACCCACACACACACAGCCCTTCCAATCACATATGCATGCTGAAAGAATGAGCACCAAAATACTTCAGATCATTCATGGGCTTTGTTTATAGCAGAGAGTGAGATCTCTCTTGTAACAACCCTAGATGGGTCCACATGCGCTCAGACACACACGCACACAAGTGGCCTTGCTCTTACCTGAATTGGGCCCAGCTCTTTTCAAAGTTGACTATCTTCATACTGGCCTCTTTTTATTTTCTCTCCTCTTTCTGAGTGTCTTTATGCTCTGGAGGATGAGAGCCAGTACTACTACATGAGGACACTCGAAATCATAACCAGAAATGTCTCCTTCCCACATCAGCAACAAAGGCCCACACTTAGATGACAATGCCTGCCATCTTGGAAATTAAATGATGTTTCTAGCACTGCCACATATCATTCTGCAGCTCCAAGGAAAGGCCCGTACTCATTCTGGTGGGGGCAGAGGGTCATTCACAAGTGCCTACTACCCTGTAACACTCAGATATTAGCATCTCTGCAAGCCCCCTGGGGAGTGGGGAGAACAGGAGGCAAAGGAACTGCCTGAGGAGGTTATCGCCAGTGAAGTTCTCTTAGGAAGGGAGTCACCTGGAGGCTGGGCCACCTGCTGTTGTCCTGACCTCTGGATTAGGAAGGGGGGTGGGTATGGAGAAGGAGTCCTGGCAAAAGGTTCTAGAGGCCCCATCCTCCCTAATAAAGCTGGGAAGTTGGAGAAAAGCTCCTGGTGAGTCTCATGGGGAGGGAATTGGGGATTCGGGCGAGGGGCCATTCCTCCTGCATGTGCTAGCCATTTCTTCTAGGGAACAGAACCCCCCAGACAGTGAAGGGCTTTGCCCCGTGGTAGCTGTGAATTACAAAATGAAGGGTCATCCCTTTACAGGGAAGAAAGCTGGCAGACATCACCTTCCCTGGTGAAGACATGAGCAAGCTGACATCCGGTGTCTCCTAAGATGCGCTAACAGGGACACAGAGTCACTTCTGTGGTATTCTTATCCAACAAGCATAACAGAAACCAAATCCCAAGGGAAAATCAGACATGAGTTGAGGGACATATTGCAAAAATAATCAACTTGTATGCTTTTAAAATTCGAAGCAGCCAGTCACCAGGCCCCACGCCTAAAGTCCCAGCTACTGTGAAGGCTGAGGCAAGAGGATTGCCGGAGCCCAAGAGTATGAGGGCACCCTAGCCAACATAAGGGGATTCTGCCACCCTGCCCAAAAAGCCTTACACTGGGGGTATCTCTTAATGGTAGAATGCCAGACCAAAATGTGCAAAGCCCTGGGTTCCCTCCCCAGTACTAAAAATAAAAATAAATAAATAAATAAATAACCAGAAAGGCCATTTGTTAGCTGGGGGTGTAGATTCATGGTAGAATGTTTGTCTAGCATGTGTTAAGGCCCTGAGGCTGATACCTAGCACTACAAAAGAACAAAAAAAAAAAACTCAACTCAAAACTGAGTAACTTTTCCAGATAAAAGCCCACTAGAGGTATAGAACCTACCAATAAAATGCAACATATGATCCTGAATTGGATGTTGGGCCAGAAAAGAAAAAACGGTCTTTTTCTTCTTTTGCTATAAAAGGACATAGTGGGGCAGTTAAAGAAATGTGAATGTCTGTAGATTAGGTAAGAGTATTAGAGCAATGCTAATTTCCTGATCTTGATCATCACACTGGGCTATGTAAGAGAATAGCTTTGTTAAGAGATCTGTATCAGAGGTAAAGGGTCACCAGGTCTGCAACTTACTCTCAAGTATTCCGTACATACATATACATACATAGACAAAAAGATAAGAATAAAGGAAATTGGTAAAATGTCAACCTCTGAAGAATCTGGGTGAGGAGAATATCAGAATCATACTACTTTGCAACTTTTCTGGGAGTCAGAAATTATTTTTTTTAAGCTGGAGACTAATAAGTATACAAAGCACTGTAGGTTTCTCTTCAGAGCAGCAAGGAATGAGAGAGCTGGGGGTAAGCTGCAACCAGACACGAAGGGCCTGAGGATCCCCAAGGGTCAGCAGGTGAGGTGGCCACAGCCCAGAGGCGAGGAGATGGGACAGGCCCCAGTACTGGTGCTGATTTCAGCCAAAAGTTGCTCTGCAATTTTCTGCAGTATACACAGGCTGGACAGTTCTTTATCCACACTGCAGGGCAGCAGGCTCCACAGGTCTGGCCAGGGCACTAAGAGAAGGTTTGTGCTTCCATTTACTGGCCCCACTTGGGTAAGAAGGCTTGAGCAGCTCCCTGCATTTATCCGAATGCTTTGCAAGCTTCATTATTGAAGCCACAGCGCATCCCCCAAATAAACAAGTGCGTCTTTGCAGCCTGCAGCCTGGGAGCACTATTAAACCCGCAGAGGCAAAAGGCCCGGGCCTGCACTGCTGCGTGCAATTTCCAGCCAGCTCGCTATTCTTTTGTCACCGCCTTTTTATTGGTTTTCTCAAAGTGGTTACAATGCTGTTATTGTAAAACCCTCACACCAGAAGAGAGAGGAGGGGGGGCAGGCGGTAGGGACAGGGAATGGAGCAATTTCTGCAGGGAGAGCCTGCAGACCCAGGTGTGGGGGCCCCAACTAGTAAGGCGTAGGGGGTGGGGACCACTCGACCAGTTAGTCAGTCCCCTAGGAGCCAAGGCAGCCCTTGATTTCCCCAAGGGTGAATGGCCTTGGTATTTCCTGCCCTTCAAGGCCCCTCCCTCTGCAGCCCCACCAGCTTCTGGAGGCAAAGCCCAGACCTGGGCAGCACCGTGTGAGCAACCCCGCCTTTTAGGGGCTGAGACTTCCCCAGCGTCCCCATTCCTCCCCTGCAGGAAGGACTTTTTCTCATCCCACGGGGTGCTGCGTATTGGGGTATATAATTTACATTGCAATAAAAGGTGCACATTTCAAGGGTGGTCTCTACGACTTTTTCACAAGGCCCACTCAAGAAATAGAGCAACTGGGCCAGGGATTTAGCTCAGTGGTTCCAGTGCCTGCCTTGAAAGTGCAAGGTCCCGAGTTCAATCCCCGGTACCAAAAACAAAAAAAAAGAAAAGAAAAGAAATAGAGCAACTGCTGTTCAATACAGCACTGCAAACTTGGAACTGCTCTGTCTCTATCACGAGTGGCTAGTGGGCACTTGAAATATGGCTAGTGCAACTGAGGAAGCGAATTTTTAATTATACTTCGTCGTTTTAATTTAAACAGCCACATGTGCTTAAAGACTGCTATATTAGTACATATAGAGAACATTTCCATCTTTCCAGAAAGTTCTCTTGTGCTCCTTCCAGCTGGCATGCCTTAAGAGGCAAATGCTTTTCGGACTTCTATCACTATAGACCAGGGTTCCCTGCCTCAGCACTGGTGACCTTTGGGGTGGGATAATTCTTCATTATGGGGCTATCCTATGTGCTGTAGGATGCTCAGCACCATCCCCAGCCTCAACCGACCGGGTACCAGAAGGACACACACAGCCCAGTTGTGAAAACCAAAAATGTCTCCAGGTATTGCTAAAGGTCCCCCAGTGGGGATGGGTGTGGGGGTTCTCCCAGGATGGAGATCCCCTGCCCCCAGTTAGTTTGGCCTGCTCATAAACTTCATATTAGTGGAATCATACAATGCGTACGTTGTCTAGTATCTTTTGCCCAACATAAGGTCTGTGATTCTTCCAGGTTGTTGTGTGCATCCAGAGCTGAGTATTATTCCTTTGCATGGAAGTATGAATGTGTGTGTGTCTTGGTTTTTCTGCTGATGAGCATCTGAGTTGTTTCCAGTTTGGGGCTGTTGTGCATAAAGCAGCTAGGAACAGTCACACACAGATCTTTGTGTGGACACAGGCTTCATTTTCCTGGGTAAACATCCAAGAGCAGAGCTGCTGAGTCACTCATTGCTAAGCATGTGTGGAACTGTATCTGTAACTCTTCCCCAGGACGGCTGTACCACTTTCCATTCCCACAGCAACGTGAGCTGGGGAGTTGCCTCGGCTGGCCTCTGACTTGCAGCCCTCCTGCCTCAGCCTCTCCTCCATACCCTTGCCTGCCTCTTTTTGATTTCACCCATTCCAGTGGATGAGAAGACCACCTAATAAAAGCCATGAAAGAGTAAAAACTGGAAGGGGACCCCTCACTTTCCTGAGCTCTGAGTCCATCGAGTTGAGTGTCCTTTGGCATCCCCCACTCCAAGGGGGAGGTGATGAGGAAGAGGTTGCTTCCCTTCAATGAAATTTCCTCTCCACAGCTTACAGGAGGGGAGGCCACGGGGTTACAAGAGGAGGAGACAAGGACAGGGAGATTGTTTACATCACAAATGAGAAGAGTAAAAAAGATGTATTCCTTCTTCTTCCTTTTTATTTTCTTTTTGTGTTATTGGACATCAAACTTCATGCTCTGTCATGAAGCTACATCCCCAGGCCTTTTTATTTTGAGACAGTATCTCAGTAAGTTGCTTAAGCTGGCCTTGAACTTTCCATCTTGCTGCCTCAGCCTCCTGGGTAGCTGGTACTACAGCATGCACCATCATCCCCGGCTAGCAAAATTGTGTTCTATAGGAGACACTTGACCCTTTCCCCTCCTGCATCCTTATCCCATTTCCAACACACACACACACACACACACACACACACACACACACACACGCACACACACACGCACACCTCCTTATGACAGACATAGGACAGCAATTCTTCACAAGGGACAGGGTGGTATTGAAGAAGGGAAGAGGGGAAAGAGGTTATTCAGCTGCCACTTGGGGAGTTCAAAGTGGTTTGGCTAAGGACTTGCCCATTTTGGGGAGGCATGTCCTGTGCAAGTTGTAAATTAGACACGAGAGGATGGGAAAGCCGTCAAAGAAATAAATCCCAACCCCCACCTCTGTGGAGCTTCTGGTCTAATTTTCGATGGGAAATAAATAATGCAACTCCGAAGTTGGAGATAATATAATGCCACCAGGACCTGGACACAGAGAGCTGCCTGCATCAAGACTGACAGAGTGTGACAGGTTAATCCAGAGGGTTTTACCAGGGGAAGACAGGAATCTGAAGGAGAGAAGCGTCTAGAATTAAGCACATGGCAGAGGAAGTGCCCCACCGTCCTAATAAGAGTAAGTGTCTTAACACCTTCTTTTGCTCGGTGCCTTGTTAACTACGCGTTCCCCAAACTTTTTTACCTTGGGGAAATATTATCCCCACCCTCAAAATTAATCTATTTCTAGAATCATAAGGAAACTATAAGTAATGAAGCAAGCTACCTCTGCTGCCACAATAAGTGTGCATCTCTTGTGTTTTGTTTTACTCTTTGTGGTGCTGAGAATGGAACCCAGGGCCCTGTGCATGTTAGGCAAGCACTCCATGCCTGAGCTACACCCCCAGCCCAGGGACATCCTTCAGAGCACCCACCAGTGGTAGGGCTCAGAGTGGCATCTGCTTGAGAAGAGATGTCAGCCAACCAGGGACTCGTAACAGGAGGAACATGAAGCTAAAGAGGAGTCAACTCTGAATAGTAAGCCAAACACTCCAGGTCCGTGCTCCAGGTTCTTCATCTGCCTCCACGCTGTTTATTAGAACCTGAGTCCGTGAAACGCAGGGGCTTCATCTATCTTGTTTACAGCTGTATCCCCAGCTGGCGATGGGCCCGCACATGGCTCACTAAATATCTGTGGAACACACGGACTGCAAAAGCTTCATTGAATGCTCTGGGCTTGGTTTAGCTGAGCTACTCAATTCATCGGGAAGGCCCAACCAGGGTGTGACAAAGAAACACAAAGCACTTGTGTGGCCAGCAGGACAGTTTCAGGGTGACAGACTGAGGGAGGAGCCCAAGTGGAAGGGGCCTTCTCTGAAGGTTCCAGTGCCAGCCACATTCTCAACCCCTCTGTGTGGACCCTACTTCCATTGCCAGCTTCTAGGGGAGATGGGCCCTGTTTTAAGGTATGTCCTAACATGGCCTCACACCCTCATCCGGGGCCCCAAACCTTCCAGGGGAGGGCAAAAACAGGCTTCCAGAACAGGAAAGCTCCTGGCAGATGAATGAAGCTGGACCCCTGAACTTCCCTGCTGAAAGTCCCTGCTACCTGCAGTTTACAGCCGGGTACTGTGGGCCACCCCCCAGGAAATTGCCCTTTGTGACTGGACCTCTTAAGGCTGGGGTCCTTTGTCTTTGCTTCACCTGAGCAGAGTTGAGATGGGCAGAGGGTGTTTAAATTCACTTCGCTAAAGAACGAAGGAGGACCAGGCAGCTGGGCAGCATGAAAATCTCATAGGTATCCTGAGCCTTGAGCCAGGGGTGAGGCATGCCAGGACACACAGAGATAACCCTGCCATCCGGAGTCAGAGCACGGAGCCCAGTGCCACCTGGGCCTGAGCATTGCTTCAGTCCCCCCATCCCTGCCAGAAGCAAGTCAATGCCATCTTCCTCCAAGAGCCAGATGCCCTCTCTCCCAGGGCTGGCTGGAAGTCATCTTCCTGTCCTTCTGCCTCGGGGATGGCACCTCCCTGCTCCCCCAGCCTCTCCCCCAGAATGTGAGGGTGCAGCCAGTCTGGATGACGTGCAGGACAGCAGCGGTTGACAGCCAGCAAATAATAGAGCTCTCTGGGCCCGTGTTATCTAATCTACCTACCTCTGGAGCTTCCCTTGGTAACTCATCAGGAAGCACCCCTCCCCCCACACCATCTGGAAGTGGTTTTGAAAAACCTACTCATTATTGTTAAAAAACAACCCGAAGGTTTTCACAGGACACAGTTACCACGGCAGCGCCTCAACAAAGGTAAGTTCCCGGAAGGCAGGGATCTTCACCTTGTCCACTGCTGTATAAGCATCACTGGGCACATAGTAGGAGCTTTTGCTACATGACTGCTGAATGAGTGCAGGATTACTAAACTCACAGTAAGGGTGTTCCTGTAACTCCTGCATTTTAAAAATCACACTAACATCTAGCAGCTTACCAATCATTTTCTTATGCTGGAGGTCTCATGGGGCAGGAGTTTGGATGGGTGGAGCAGCCATGCCTCCCCTACTCCACCAGGTCTGGACTCCCCATCCCAAAGACAGGCTGGAATCAGCTAGATGCTTTCACTCTTGTATGTCTGGCCCCTGGGCTTCAGGGACTCCAAGAAATTGGGCCCAGCTAGGACTGTGATCAGAGCACCTACAGGTGGCCTCTTTGAGTGGTCAGAGTTCTCAGGCGACAGTGCCAGGGCCTCACGGCAGAAGCTGCACAATGCTTGGGGTCATGTTTTATTTTTATTTATTTACAGTATTGGGAGTGGAACCCTGGGCCTTGCACATGCTAGGCAAGCATTCTGCCACTGAGCTCCATCCCCAGCCATGGGGTCATGTTTTAAAGGTAAAAGGGTAGAAAGCCTTAAGGACTGTATATTCATTCCTTCAACAGAATCTACGTTGTCCATTACTGCATGCTAAGCTCCGGGTTGAGTAACCTGTGGGGATTTAGCAGTGAACAAAAGACATTGTCCCTGCCCTCGTGCAGCCTGTATTCCACTAGAGAAGACAGATATTAAACAAAGAGGACTCGAATGCATGCCAGCCTTGGGTGCCTAGTGAGGCAAGGCTTGAGAAAGAGCAGAGAGGCCTAATTTAGACTGGAAGTATCTGTTTCCCCGCACAAAATCTGATGGTGGAGGGCTGTTTGCTTTGAGCGTAGGCTGGCTTCAAACTCAGTCTTACTATATAGACCAACTGGGTTCCGACTTGCAGTCCTCCAGACTCAGCCTCTCAAGTGCTGTGATTGCAGGTGTTCAATACCATGCCCAGTTTGAAGCAAGGCTTCGAGTGCAAGCTGATTCTTGCTGTGAGCAGAGTCCTAGAAGCATGGGTAGGACAATGAGAACCTAAGAGAAAGCCAAGAAGGAAGTCACAGGGTATTCAATAAGTAAGCTACTGCTGGAGGCAAATGAGAAGCTGGAGCATTTACCCACAGAATTCTCATCCTAGTCCTAGTTGGGGACAGTCGGGTGGGCTGTCCTGCCTGTGGACCCCACCCACTCTGGCCACTGAGGGAGCCTCAGGCAAAGAGTCTCAAGTGCTGGCCGAAGGAGCCCAGGGGGTGTAAGAGCCACAAGGAGCCTGCCCCAGGGGTCAGGGAGCACATGATCTTCTCAAAGGAGGTCAAGAGTGGAGAACATAGGCTGTGTAGATGGGTCTACATATTTTTCTGTGCTATATATGGATTTTCACCACACCCCACCCCAGTGCCAGCACTCGACACAGCACCTTAGATAAAGGAAAGCGTGTTTGGTTCTGTGCTTGCCTCCAACAGCTTCCCACCAACTGTCCGCATCAACTGTCCCCACTGATTACCTCGCCTTTGTAACTACTGGAAAACAGGCAATGTTTGCCCACAGGCAGGCAGGCAATGCGGGCTGTCTGTGCCCAGGAAGGAGCTGTCCCGGTGTGGCAGGTGCTCCCCGCATCTCCAGCCTCAGCAGAGCTTAGGAGGCAAAGGCTGACCCGGGGTTCCTATCTCAGGTCAGTCCTGCAGGCGGCCTCCTCAGCTCCCCAGCAGGGGTGCCCTTGCAGGGAAAGCTGATAAGCAGCACCCTCGTGGAGGGGCGGTCACCTGAGCTGCAGATCGTACACTTGACACGTGCACACTTCAGTGTCAAGGATGGCTGATGGCTGTCCAGTCCTGACAACCTGAGATTCCAAGAGAACCCCAGCCAAAGCTTTGCAACGCTAGATGCCACTGGGGTCTCCGGCATAGTACACAGGTAGGGGAGGCTGTATAAACATAAATCAGCTGAACAACTGCAGGAAAAATAAGAGCAGCTGAAAGACAAAGTATTGTTACGAGGACAGTGTAACACTCTTTTATTTCCAAATAACTGAACAGAATTCTTGTAAGATTTTCAGTGTTGGTCTTAATGATCCTCTTAAAGCATCCTTCTCAATTCCACTGTTATTGAATGGCGAGTATATGCCATGCCTGAGTTAGAGAAATTTTTTAGTTAACTATTAATAAGGACAGCCTCTGTAGTGACATGCTTGGCAGGGGTGGGGAACTGAATCAGGAATGCACCCCCGCAACACATACACACACACACACACACACACACACACACACACACACTTCAGCTGTCCCCTGCTGTGGCTGCTCACCTGAGGTGTGAATTTGCCTCCAACCTCTGGAGCTTCTCCCAGGGAGCAGCAGCAGCAGCAGGAGGAGGAGGAGGAGCAGCAGCAGCAGCAGTGGCCCATCCCTGGGTCTGGTCTGGGTCACTGACACCAAAAGAGCATGGGGGAGGGGAGAATGGGGAGGGAGAAGAAAATGAAAGGGAGAGAAGGAGAAAGGGCTGGAAAAGAGGGGATGGGAAAAAAGGAGGATGAGGGGGAGGAGGAGGAGAAGAAAGAGGAGGAAATGGGAGGGGAGAAAACTACTGGGATGGAAAAGCCAGGAAGTCAAATTCCTCACCCAGTGATAAACAGAATCCCAGCCCTGCAAGAAGAGAGCAATGGTAAAATCATTCAGACTCTGGATTCCTGACAGTAGAAAATAACCTTATCTTTGCTAGTGAATGGAAACTTCAGGAAGTCGACAACGTGGTTGACTGGGGACCCTTGTCCCTTGTCTCTGCTATAGGACACCCAGAACTGGGGGACGGAGAAAGGGGGCTGAAGGCTTGTTCAACAATGTATCTGGCAGGCCGAGTTGCTGGAAGTCCAGAGACGCTGAGAAAGAAGCCAGAAGAATGCATGGATGGACAACAGGCGGGTGACCCAGGACAGGGAGGGGCCTAGAGCTGGAGCCAGGACCCAAGGATCCCTGGCAGTGAGGTGACCTGAACAGAGGCCCTGCAAGTCCTGTGCAAGGGGTGGAAGGAAGGAAGAAGGCTGCTGAGCTGCAGGGAACAAAAACACCCCCCACCAGGACGTAGCTCATTGGTGGAAAGTTTGCCTAATGTGAGGCCAGGAGTTCCATCCCCGCACAGAAAATAAATAAATGAAAGAAAGAAAGAGAGAGAGAGAGAGAGAGAGAGAGAGAGAGAGAGAGAGAGAGAGAGAGAGGAAGGACCCCAAAGCCAGCATGGATTGTGAAGTGTTTTCAGAAACACCGCTTGTGTGGGGGGGGCAAAAGGCTTACAGGTGCTGGGTCCTGGCACCCCCGCCCTGCCTATGCTGCATCTGTACCCCCAGAGGCTGGGCCTAGCCCCCCCATCTCCCCCCCACACCCCGCCCCGAGCTCCCAGGCTTCCTCATTCTCCTTCTTCACCCGATTGGCCCAACCGTGAGAAGGGAGGGCCTGGGAACACCTCTGCTCCTGGCACCAAGTGCCTTCCAGGACCCCAGTCCAATCCCTACAAGGGAACCCACCTGCCCCCACTAGCGGGAGGGAGGGACAGAGGAGCAAGTTGGGCCCCTCTTCCAGCTCCCCCCCACCAAGGGACTGACCATGCTTTCCCTTCACCCTCAGGGGCCCAGTGGCTCTACACCACTGCAGATCTTCTTGGATCTTCTTCGCTGTGAGGGATGGTGAGGGAGAAGGAGGCTCAGCTGTCTTGCCCACAGTCAGGACAGACTCCCTGCAGGCGCAGCTTTCCCTCCAGAGCCCCACCCACTCAGCCAGGGCCAGGCTGAGGCTGCTGCCTTCTTAGGAACTGAATGCTTGTGACCTCCCCAAGTTCCCACAGTGTTAGGAAATGAAGCTGTAGTAGGTGATGAGGTCATGGGGTTGCAGCCCTCCCGAGTGTGATTCGTACCCTTACAAGAGAGACTGCAGAGAGCTCTGGCCTTCTTTATGCCATGTGAGGGCACCGGGAGAAGTTGGCAGTCTGCAGCCCAGCAGTGAGCCCTCCCCAGAACCAGACTCTACAGCTGCCCTGATCTCACACACAGCCTCCAGAACCGTGAGAAGCACACTTCTGTGGTTCATAAGCCGTCCACTCCATGGTTCTGCGTTGTAGCAGCCCAGGCTGACAAAGACACTTCAGCAGAGGGACTTTGGTTGCCATGGGCTCACTCCCCTTCCTGGTCCCCCTTCCTCCAGCTTCCCAAGGCATGTCCTGGGAGGGCTTCCACCGTAAATCATTCCTCTGTGACTCTCAGGTCTGCTTCTGGGGAGACAGAAGGCCCAGGCCGGTTACTACAGAAGATACCTCCGGGAACCCGCCTCCCTAGCCTACCACACAATGCACACAGGAAGAAGCGGAAGCTCAGAGGCCAGAAGGGACTTACCCAGGCCGGTGAGGCCGGTGAGTGGGACAGCCTGGGTTAGATGGAGGTATTGTCAGCTGCAAAGCCAGCATCTGGTCCTGGATGCCCCGCTGAAAAGAAATGGGGCCCCCAGAAACCCTGCCGCTTCTGAGAGGAGCTGAC
This sequence comes from Heterocephalus glaber, assembly GCF_053883595.1. Taxonomy (NCBI): domain Eukaryota; kingdom Metazoa; phylum Chordata; class Mammalia; order Rodentia; family Bathyergidae; genus Heterocephalus; species Heterocephalus glaber. Next base: position 9,017,416 of record NW_028258340.1, on the reverse strand, counting down.
ATCTCCTGGGTCCCATTGCCGGGGGCGATCTGGGGCCAGCAGGGCACTTAGAGCATGACTAAAGAGAAAACGACAGCTCCTCTTGCCGGAGGCCTCCCTTTGGGAACTCATTCCTCAGCGTTTCCAGGATTCCCTGGAGTCAGTTCCCCAAAGTCCTGCTGGATGTGTCAAGCCACACCCCCTGCAGTTAGGGGCCCACTGATTAATCAAATCTCCCCATCTCTGCGGGATTTTGAAAGACAACCCCCAAAGGCAGGACTTACTAGGAGGACTTCAGAAACTGCCAAAAGCACCCCATGAAAAAATGTTCAGGGTTCCATGGGGAGACGACCAAGGTGGCTGATGAGTCACGGATGGCCAGCTGTCACCAACAACTGCTATATATAGAAGGGGCAAGCCGGAGGGGTGCAAGGGGGAGGAGCACCCATCTCAGAGGTGAGGAGGCCCTAGCTGGGGGCCAGGCCTACAGCATCTCAAAATGCACCCTCAGCACACCCAAAACGGAATGTGGGTCAGCAATTGGCCAGCACAGAGCGCTGCAGGATCTGGAAGCAGCAGCCAGAGGGCTGGATGTGGGCTCTGCCAGTGCGTTAGTGATGATTACCTCTAATGATGGTAATGGGAGAATAATGACTCGGACAATTCTCTGAGCCACCTCCACGTGCTTCCCTCATCCGTGCACAAAGAAGATGGACTCATCTCGCTGCTGTGTAGGGAAGTTGGGATTCGGGATCCCAGGCTTGGTTAGGCTAGATCTGCGCTGGCCAGGGCAGCACCCCGGCCACACGAAGCTACTGAGCACTTGCAAGGCAGCTGAGACCTGCTCTAAGTGTGAAGTACAAACCAGATTTCAGAGTCGCGGTTCCAAGAAAAAATGTCAAATGTCTAATGAATAATTCTTCCTCAGTTACATGTCAAAACGGTAATATTTGGGATAAACACCATTTAATAAAACATATTATTCAAAGTAATTTCACCAGTTTCTTTTGAACATGGCTCCTGGAACACTGAAGATTACATCCGGGGCTCACATCTGTGGCTTGAGTTCTATTTCTATTGGACAGTGCCGGGTTACAGGCTAGAGGCCAGCACCTCCAGGAAATCCTGGCCATGCCTTCTGACAAACACAGCCTGCTTCCTGGTTAAGGGCTGAGAGAGGCCCAGGCTGTTTTCCAGACAATCCTGGTGGCCAGCTGCAGCCCCATGTACTGGTCACCAAAGACCCAGGTAATACACAGAAGCCCCTCAGAGTCTGGAACCCCCAAGATTGCCCCTTGCATCTCCTTAAAATGCCCAGCTGGGCCAGGGAAGGATGGTGAATCCTCCCTGGACCTGTCTCCTCCCTTCCCCACTTAACCCACAAGAGAGATCCATGCTCTGTGATGAGGAAAAGAGATAGGAAAAGAAAATTAGGCCACTTCCCAAATGAAACAGCCCCTACCCGCCCTCCCTCACCTTCACAACTGCAGAATAGAAGAGAGAGGAAATGAGAAACAGAATGAGGTGCAGATGAGACAGACCATTCACACTCAGAGGGAGAAACCCTATCTCAGAGACAGACACGCAAATGTCATACACACTGCCCACAGAGATAGGTGGGGGTGGTGGCACTGGTGTTCGAGCGTGGGCGTGTGTGTGTGCGTGTGCAAGTCTGTTGAGCAAGAGGACAGCGGAGAAAGGTTCCAGAATGAGGTGGACAGAACAGGACAGGGAAGAGATGCGCTCAGGAGGAGAAAACAAACAGGTTCGGGGAGCTGACAGCCTCCCTTTTGTGGCGAGGGCTGCCCTTTCTTTCTGTGTCAGTTTAAATTATTCACGTCAGGACAATGGAAAGAATATAGCAAAATAAAAAATGCATCGGGCCCAGGCGGGCCCTGGATTCCTGTGTGGTAGAAACAGAGTGCAGAGAGGGGGCAGACGGGGAGCCTGGAACTTTGGGCTTCAGGTGGCTGCACTGGGGTGCTTTTCTTTTGTCTTTTCTTTTTTTTCAAGTACTGGGGATTGAACCCAAGACTTTCATTAGGAGTACATCCCCAGCCCTTCTTTATTTTGTATTTTGAGACAAGGTCTTGCTAAGTTGCCCAGACTAGGCTCAAACTTGCAGTCCTCCTGCCTCAGCCTCTCAGAGTGCTGGAATTACAGTCATGTGTCACCATGGCTGTCTGGTGGGGTGCCTTTTCAATTGCTCTGTCCCTCCATGACTCCTGAGTGTTGGAGGAGCCACAGACCAATTGCCTCGGGACATTTAGGGGGCTGTGTGAGCCAATCAGAGCCTGGTGATCATCCGCAGACTACAACCCCTTGCACCAGGTAGGGGGCTGCCTTGCTGTCACCGGTCTCTACCTGTCACCTGAGCTGACCCTCTTGCTCAAAAGTACAGGGTGCCCCAGGTGACTACCACTTAATTCAATCAAAGTGGTCACATTTGCCATTAAGCACAATGGGGTGAAGGGGCCGCCCCATCCAGGGCTCCCACCCTTCTGGATGATATTACATCTACGAGGAACTTGGGGACCCATGCCCACCTCAGTCACCCCATCTGACAGGGGCTCTCCCAAGGGGATGCAGGACAAACATCCTAGCCTGTTTGGGCTGTCACAACAAAACACCACAGGCTGAGGGACTTCGACCACAGATGTTTGTTTCCTTACGATTCTGAATGCTGGTCCAAGATCAAGGTTTGGTTCCTGCTGAGATCTCTGTCCTTGGCTTGCAAAGGGCCACCTTCTCCCTGTGTCCTCATGTGGTCCCTCCTCTGCGCACACCTCTGGTATGTCTCTGTGTCCACATTTCCTCCACTTATAAGGACAAGAGTTTTTGAATTAAGTCTATCTGATGGCTTCATTTTAACCTAATCACCTCCTGACACTATATCAGGACACAAGGTGTGGCTGATAGCTGCTGCCTTCCCTGGAAGCAGGGATTTTGTGTCCCCAGCTCCCAGCTCAGCGTCTGGCTGACCAGGGAAACTATGACAGGGACCAAACAGAGGCTACTAGGCAAGGCTTTGGGTCCTTACTTATTTAGCATCTTGTCACCAACCAAAGTGACTGCAGGATGGATTTGGGCTTCACTCACAGACAGATGAGGGTTTTTCCAAGATTTAAAAATAAAAGAGAAAGAAGTAACGCTGTGACAGATCACATTTTCCAAGATGGCTGCAGGATCTCCCACACCACATGCCTTTCTTACTATCTGATGTCACTCTTCCTATCGAGTGTTGGGGTCTGTGGTCCCTTTCCTTGAGTAAGGACAGATTTGTGACCATGGTAAAAGTGTCCTGTGTGACTTCCTTTACTCTCGGAAGCCTGTCATTATGCTGTAGAAAAGCCCAACCTACACAGAGGAGCCCCACAGAGATGTTCAGCTGAGGTCCCAGCCAGCAGCAGCATCCGTGGCCAGATGTGTGAGTAAGGAAGGACACCTTTAACAGGACTTCAGCCCCAGACATTGTCTGATGGCAAGTGCATGAGACCAAGGGAGAGAGACAGACAGACAGAGACGGAGACAGACAGAACCATCTAGCTGAAGGCAGTGATCCCTAGAACAATGAGAGGTATAAGAAGGGACTTTTTTTAAAGTTACTTTTGGAGTGATTCATTATGCAGCAGTAGATAACCAGAACACAGGCCAAAACACGACCGCACACCCACGGGTACACAAAACCCCACTTCTCAAGACCTGCTTCGAGCTCCTGGCAGCAGGCCTGGGTGCTGGGTGCTCACCCTATAGGTTCTGGGGCCAGGCTGCCAGGATTAACACCCCTCTCCCATCACCTCTCTGCTGCCCAACCTTGGCCAAGTATAAGAACACCTCTGCTTCCGTCTCCCTGGCTCTCGACTGGAAACCACAGCACAGGCCTCTGCAGGGGACGCAGGGGATGCTGGGAGGATTCTCACCGAGCCCACATCAAGCGCACAGAGCTGTGCCAAGCAGGCAGTGGCAACCTGGTAACTGTTTGCTGGGATGATATTACTCAACATCTCCCTTTCCGCTTCCTAACAGGTGGGCTGAGAAACATACCATTTCTGGCAGCCACGTTGCTGACCGGCTTTTTCCATCACACTGAAGTCACCAGCCCAGCCCTGCGCTTATTTGTTTTGTAAAAATGTCAGCACCTGGGCCCCAAGTTCCTTCCCCCAGCTCCTGTGGGAAGCCAGCTCTCCACCCCCTGCACTGCTTGAGTACTGTCCCGTCACTGTCATCTCATGCCTTTGCCTTGCAAACCACAATAAGCAGAAGACAAAACACCAGCTCAGGGCTGACCTCTATACCTGTTTTGTAAAGTCCCTTGGCCTGGCCCAGAGGTGTGAGATACAGGATGAGCGGGCAGCCAGCAGGGACAGACAGCTGGGCTCGCAAGACCCTCCTGCCCAGCCTGTTGTGGGTCCAGCCCTCGGAGCACCCTGGCTTCTCCTACACTCGTAGGGTATCAGGGACCCACTTTCCAGAGACGACTGATTCCCACATCCTGCAGCAGGTGAGGATGGTGGCAGCTCTGGCAAGTCCTCTCACTGCCCTGGGTCTCCTCACAATGCCAGCAGAGCCAGAGGTCATGTCCCCTCTGAAGGGGTGCAGAAGCACAGGGCGGAAACAGCGAAGTCAGCAGCAGGGACTCTTTCTGCACAGCCCAGGCCTGCCTGGCCTCTCGAGGGTCCCCTCTGCCTTTTTCTCCGGGGCAGTCTCTTGCTTTTGTTCTGTCCTAAATCCTGTCTTACGCCCCTCAACTCTCTGGCTGTCTCGTCTCGCCCCCAATGAACCACCAGCCTATTTCCCTCATCTGCCTGCTTCTCCCTGCTCTCTGCTTGTCTCCAGTTACACTTCCCTACCCAGCAACAGGGCCCTCCCTATCCACTGACCCTCCCTCCTCCTGCCTCCCTCCTCCTCCAGTGGCCTCAGCCTGACCTCCAGGAGGTCCACGGGCATCTGCTCCTCCAACATCCTCAGCCTCCTCAGGCTGCAGGTTGCCATCTCCGCCCCAATCCCTTGGGTCACCTTGAAAAACGATCCTCAGTCTTTAATGAACCAATTGGTTCTTTAGAAAGGACACCTGCAAGTTACTGCGCAGCTCCTAGCCATGTGTGTCAATGGGAGCACTACTGGTATTTGGGCCGGGACAAATCCCTGTTGTATGGGACAGTTCCCCCCTCCCCCACCACTATAAAATGTTAAGTATCCTTGTCCTCCTGCCTGTTAAAGCCAGTAGCACCCCTAAGTCACTGTGGCAGCCCAATATGCACCCCCACTTCCAAATCACCCCCCAGGGAATTTGAAAGGTCCCTGAATAAGGAAGCAGTATCCATCTCAGGATACAATTGATTCTTTTACTTTTTACAGCACTTGGCAAGCAGCATCTCCCTGCAAGACCAATGATGAGTGCTTGATCCATGCAGTCTCCTTCATGTAGTTAACTCTGAGTCCATGCCACAGCGCAGGCCCTGGCTTCTCCCACTGTGAGCAGGGACTCTGGCCCCTCCATCTATGCCTCTTCATTAATGGTTAGGTGTGGGTTGTCCCTGAAAGATAATCCTCAGCAAGGCATTTACTGAGAAATCATTCATCTAATTCCATACCCCTCTCCCTTCCATCGCCAGCATCACTTTAAAAAAAAATAAAAATAAAAGAGCAAGCCTTGTTGAAAGGATTCCATTGGAACTGTTTGCTCATCAAGGTCCATTGAGTCAGAATTCCCAGGTTAACCCTGAGCGCTCGGCTCCCCAGCCTCTCATGTGATGTTGGTGTTTCTACCTGGAAAAGGGAGAGGAAATCTGGTCTTTTCAAGAAAGAGGGAATAAAATAATCCACCCTCTCCAGCATTTCTCCTTTTCAACACCCCATGAGCACATGAGTATCTTCCACCAGTTATTTCATCTGTGTTTACCAGCCCACATCTGGATTTGCCCACACCTGGACTGGCCAGCAGGGAAGAACAAGCTCTCTGACAGGGCCATAACTTTGCACACACCTGCAGATGACTTTGCACGCAGGCGGGTGTCTGTAGGTCTGGCTATAGCAGATCCAGATCTCTTGGGCCATTTTCCTTTCTGGAACAACAGTTCTCAAAACCAGAAGCTTCCTGCTGGTGTCGTAAAATCACCATCTCCCAGTAACAGTCCAGGTCGGAAGGTTTAGGGATGTTTAGTCTTCTGGGGTCCACTAGTGTGGATCTGATGAAACCTGTGACTTCTCTTTGCAAAACAAAAGGCACAGGATGTGCGCACACATGCACGCCTGCGCCCCCAGAATTTTGCAGATAATCACACAGCCTCCTAAAGCTCATCCACAGGCTGAGGATTAAGGACCCACCCCTGGCTTACCCCAGGGGGAAAACTAATGGAAAAGCAGCTCTGGTGGCAGCACACACAGAGAGGATTCAGTTGCAGTGGGAAAGGAATCCAACTCTCAGATCTTCTTGAAATGAGCCCAGAGCCTCGTAAAGATGATGGCCAGCGTAGATAGCTCACTGGTTTGAAAATACAGCAAGAGATAATGAGCGAGCGCTTCTGGAGACCACTGTCGCTCTTGAACATGCCAAATTTATGTGGACTGCTAAGGAGAGAGGCCATAAAGCAAAATGACCTTGAAAAACTCAAAACCCATTGCCCCAAAGTGAAACAATTCGAGCCGATAGCAGTTCCTGTAGATAATGACACTGCTTTGCCTGTCGTTTGCACGATGCTTTACACAGCTCGAATGGCTTTCGCCACAACAGCCATCAGTCTCCCAACCACTATGTGACAGCAGGGCCAGCACGACTGTCCCCACATAGAGGTTGCAGCTAAAGAGGAGGGCTCAGGGCCAGGGATTTAGCTCAGTTGTTCCACCGGCTGCTTCGAAAGCCAAGGACCCGAGTTCAATCTCTGGTACCAAAAAAAAAAGAGGAGGGCTCAAAGAGTCAAAGTGATGCCGAAAGGACACGGTGGTGCTAGTGGTAGGGCTAGAAGGAGAACTGGCGGGGTGGGGGGGTGTCAGCTGATACCAAGTTCAACAGTCATGGGAATTATGAGGGGTTGATACACTGCCATGGGGCAGTCAACTGACAGTTCATGGAAGAGCTGCACTCTGCTTTTGTAACCCAGTTGCCTCATGAAAGGGATATCTCTAAATGCCCTTTTCAGAAATTGGTGGCTAGGAGCCTCAGCTTTAAATTTGTGATACTACCTCCACATATTTTCCTTTCTCTTTCGCTGTCAGACTGGAGTCAGAAGATGTTGAAGTTACAAGGGACAACACACACACACACACACACACACACACACACACACACAAAAGGAAGAAAAGACTGGGGAAGTTGTATAAAGGAGACTTTATACACTGTCCTGATGCACTTAAGAAGGTAACGGAGCCAGGTGTGGTGGTGCCCGGATGTAATCCTAGCACTCTGGAAGGCTGAGGCAGGAGAATCACAAGTTCAAGACCAGCCCAAGCAATTTAGTGACTTAACAAGACACTGTCACTGTCTCAAACTAAAAAATGAAAAAGGGCTTGGGAATGCAGCTCAGTGTAAATGCCCCTGGGGTTCAATCCCCATACTGTGGGCGGGGGGGGGGGGGGCAGAGTTAAAGTAATGAAGTCTGTGAGCCATGACTGCGGGGGGTGGGGGCAGGAAACACTGACACCAGCAGGACTCAGCCCCCCTCTTATTTCATGTTTAGTCCCTGTCCGACACAAGTCACCATCCTACCAGACTCCTTGCCATCTACCACCCAACCCTACACCCCTACCACACTGCTTAGGGTTATTGTTGTGGCCGAATCCCATTTCCGGCACCAATTCCTGTAGAGGCCAGGTTATCCTGAGGAGGAGGGGAAGGGTCACCTTTGGAGTTACAGCAGCTGGGAGGAAGCACCAGAGGCCTGCTGAGACAGATGCTGGAAGTGGCCTGTATCTTGACCTAGGTGACCAGGGGCTGGACACACGTAAAAAGGCATCAGGTTTCTTTTTTGTTTCCCTCTGTGTGTGTGCTAAATCTTCATTGTCTTTGACCTGAGCATTAACAGTAAGAATAGGTTTCCTGTGCAGCTGCTCAGGGCAGAAAGGCAGCGTTGGGAAGGGGCCTTAGGAGGGGTAGGAGGGAGGACCTCAGCTTGGCCTCATCGGGCCCAACCCGTGCCTTCTCCATCTTGTGCAGACAGCAGGGAAAACGGGGTCTTGGGCTCAGCACACTGGTGGCCATGCAGGCTCTTCCATGGAAATGCTTTGAAAAGCCTTTGTTCCCCAGAGTTGATCAAGGGAAATGAGCTGGTAATGAACAGCAGAAATAACAATAATTAATAATGGGCAGAATAAAAATGGATTTCAAATCCTGCCGCTAATTTGCCAGGAGACTTGTTCCTGAGGCAGGCAGCTCTCCCCATTCGCTCTCTCCCCTCTTCAAACTGCAGGGCAAACAAGGAAGTGGCGGGAGGAGGCCGGCAGCTCCAGTGGGGGAGGGTAGGGGAAGCGAGGGGACGGGACTGAAGGGGCTCTTTGCAAATGCGCTGAGCGGCCGTGGGGAGGGGGAGTGGGGCCGAGGCTCAGCTGGTTCCCGGGCTGCATGGCTCGGCACCTGCTAGGAAAGGTAGGGACCCCCCAATCTCAAAGACGCCTCTCAGAGGCCCGCAGCCTCCCCCAGTCGGTGATGGCTCCCGAAGAGCAGCACCCCCTACTTTTGCACCCTTGGTACCCATCCCCCACCACCGGTGCTGCCCCTCCTCCCGGGAGCCAAGACCACACAACAATGGAAGGAAACCCTTGTCACAGAAGGAAGATTCTAACTGGAGCCCTAAACGCTCCAGAAAGATTATCTTTCCGGTTCCCATTGCAAAGAGAACAACTAACAATCGCTCAGGCCCCTGACCCCTCGCTGCCCTTTTCCTTCCCTGCCCTGCCCCGCCCAAGCGCCTGATTCCTAGACGGGTATCAGACCACGAAAAAATGAATGCTGAGATCCTTCCAGCTGCTCCTGGGATGGGCAAAAACCAGCCTGTGCCTCATCCAGTGGTCTTTAGTATATGTGCTGCCAAAGCGAGCACTCCAGTGGTCTTTATTTGTTTGTTTGGTTGGGTTTTTTTGGTACCAGGGATTGAACTCGGGTCCTTGCGCTTGCAAGGCAAGCGACGGAACCACTGAGCTAAATCCCCGGCCCTACAGTGGTCTTTAATATGAGAGGTCAGCATGAGCCAGCTCTGAGATCCTGGGGGAGAGGAGCGGGGTTTGTATATGAGGGGCAAGTCTAAGACCTGCCCATAACCCTGGCCTTCGGCTCACCTTGTCTGTGGCCAGTGAGAAAAATGCTTCCCTTTCCCTGTGTGTCCCCGGTTCCTTCCCTGTATGTTCCCTGCTTCTCGGGGCTCTTCCTCTCCCCCTGTCTCAAAGGTCCAGGCTCCAAACTCGGTTTGCCAACTCCTCTGCCCTCCCCGGCCCCATACCCCGCCTTGTTGCCCCATCAGCCATGGGGGAAGCCAAAGCCCACACATACATCTTTGTCTTTGACCCTGAGTCTGTTGGAGGCACGATGCTTTGACCCCAAGGCTGGTGAACAAGCACTGGGCAGCTCAATTCCCACCACTAAAGTGGCTGCCTACACCAGCAAATGGATCACTTTCCTTTCAACTTCAGCAGAGGGGTGGATTCTTCTTGCTAAAGGCTAAATACTGACTGAGTTGCAAGTTTTAGTAAATGAGGCCATTGTGGGGCTATTTCTGAGGGAAAGCGGGGCCAGCAGTGCCAGTACCAGCCCTGTCCACTTCCCACAAGAATTGGGCACCATTATTTTTACATTAGGGAAAATTCCTTCTCCTGTTTCAAGAAAAACAGCTGAATCTGGCCATATCTTCCACAAAAGTAGACACTGTGGGGAGAGGGCAAGGGCTTAACTCTTACCAAGAAAGCAGAGTGAGTGACCACAGGAACTTTAGGGTAAAAGTGACCTTACAGTGCCTTAGAGGGCTTTGCTGGTGGACCCTTGCTGTGAGGGTATCAGCGTGGGACATGGTGGGGGCATCCCCTGCAAGAGAGGGCAGCCTAGGGCGGAAATGAATTGTCTCACCTGTCCAGAGGCCGGAAGTCAGAGACCAGGGTGTCGGCAAGGCTGGCTCCTTCTGAGGCCTCTCCTCTGCCTGCACTTGGCCACCTTCACGCTGTGTCCTCCCGTGGTTTCCCTCTGTGTGTCTGTGTCCTAACCTCCTCTTCTTAGAGGACCCCGGTCACAGTGGGTAGGACCTGCCCTGGTGACCTCATGATCATAAAATCCCCTCTTTCAGGGCCAAGTCTCCAAACTCAGTCCCATTCTGAGGTCCTGGGGGTTAAAACTTCCACACAGGAATCAGGGACAGGATCGAGCCCATCACACCAGTACAAGGTTTCTCTTGCTTCAGCAACTACAACCTATTCAAACTACAATCAATGTGGTTCCAGGGCCTGGAGAAGCCACAGGCTCACGGATCACACATCAAAGGGTTGCTGTCTGCCTTACAACCTGGCTCCTTCCTAAATTAACCCCAGGCCTTGGCACTGAGCTATATCCCCAGCCCTTTTTTTTTATTTTGAGACAGATCTCTCTAAGTCACCAAGTTGCCCAGGCTGGGCTCAAACTTTTGATCCTCGTGCCTCGGCCTCCCAGAGTGCTGGGATTACAGGTGTGCAATACCATACTCAGCCCCTGAGGAAGTTCTTGATGTTCACATCCTGCCTCTTCCAAGAAGCCCTCCTGACTGATGAATTCACAGTTTTTCCTTTGCTAAATTCCACAAGGAAAGATCTTTATCGGCAAGCTGTCTGGGTCCTTCCTGAGCTTAAATCTGCTTTCTGAGTGAGATCTTGGAGGCCCCACAGCCCGCGCCCCACCCACACCCTGCCTGATGGGGTTAGGGGTCACATATGACCAAATTGGCCCAGTCAGAGAGAATATCAGGACTCCCCGTGGGGATCCTGGGCAGTCTCTCTCCTAAGCTGGGTTTGGTAATGGGAGAATGCAAAGTCTGTAATCCCAGCACTCAGGGAGGCTGAGGCAGGAGGACTGTAGCAAGTACAAGGCCAGCCTGGGCGACATAGTGAGTTTGAAGCCAGCCTGAACTACATAGCAAGACCCTGTCTCAAAATAATAATAATAATAAATTAATTAATTAATTAAGTAAGTAGAAAAACTACAACTGAATTGTGGGGCAGGGGGTAGAGGTCACTAGAAATTCCAGGGATTTGGGTGGGGCTGGAGGATGAGGGCAGAGGAAACCAAGCAGATGATGGGTGCCCGTGGCATCCTGAAATTCTAGATGAAGCCATACCTGAAGTTGGTTACATGTGGACCGTTCAGTGAACAGAAACCAATAAGTCTCCACCTTGGCTAACATTGATTTGGGTTCATAGTAGAAAAATCCATGGATGATTAAAATGAATAATCGATAATTTGAAATAGGAAAAAAGGTCCAAAGAGGTAGGGGTGAAGGGAGGGGAAGGGGAAAGGAAAAATTATGAGAAAGGAAAAAATGGAAACAAAGTCTTTGTAAATAGGGAAGGGAGGAGGGGGTGAAGGGAGGACAGGGAATGGGGAAAAAACAAGAATCAAGATGCATCATGTACAGGTACAAGCACCCAATGATAAATGTAAATGTATTGTATACCTAAAATGTACCAATAAAAGAATTTAAGAATAATAAAAAAAAAATCCATGGATACAGAGTCATTCAGATCTTTTTTGTTTGTTTTTGGTACCGGGGATTGAACTCAGGACCTTGCGCTTGCAAGGCAGGCAGCAGAACCACTGAGCTAAATCCCCGACCCCAGCCTTTTTGTTTTTGAAACAGGGTCTCACTAAGTTGCCCAAGCAGGGCTTAACCCTGTGATCCTCCTGCCTCAGTCTCCCAGAGTGCTGAGGTTACAGGTGTGCATCACGGCTGGCTCACCTTCCCCTTATTTTTCTTCTTCCCTTCCCCCACCCATCTGTCTCTCCCTTCCCACCCCCATGCATATTCTTGCACACATACAGAGAGAGAGAGAAAGAGAGAGAGAGAGAGAGAGAGAGAGAGAGAGAGAGAGAGAGAGAGAGAGAGAGAGAGAGAGAGAGAGAAACCAGGAATTCTCTAATGCCGTAGACAGAATGAAGAGAAACCTAGTTGAGCCATGGATCCTGGGCAGGGATGGTGGCTGTGGTGGCAGGGCCCCATCCTCCCCTCCCTGCCTTAATGGGAGCTATGTTTTGTGGGGGTTTTTTGGTACCAGGGATCGAACTTGGGTCCTCGCGCTTGCGCAGCAGGCAGGGAGACCACTGAGCTAAATCCCCAGCCCACCCCTCCCTGCCTTTACACCTCTGCAGAGATGCCCATGTCCCTCCCCCTGCTCTGGTCAACTCCTACCTCCTTAGGACACGTGGCTTGCCTGTAGGTGATCCAGCAAGCCCCCTTGGGGAAGGTGCCCTTGCCTGGGCCCCCAGAAACCAGTGGTCACCTGGGTAGGGGTGCTCAGGCCTGCCCCTGAGTGACAAGCAGTTGCAGAGATGGCGGGTTCCTTGCAGAACCTTGAGGGTCCACCTTCGGGCACAGTTCTGTGGCTCCTTAGGCTTAGATGTGAAGGGGAGGATGTTCCAGGGTTGCTATAGGGAGGGTGAGCGCCCTCCTGGCAGCCCACAGAGCAACACAGGTGGGCGTTGGGATTCCTTGGGCTAGTTCCCTCCAAATGGAGTTTTTCGAATGTTTAGGCCATGTCCTTCCCTGGATACTGTGTGCTTGGATGAGCCCCTCTCCCGAGTCTGCAGCACCAGAGGGGTCAGCAGAAAGGAAGGTACACATGTGCCGCCCTCATCCTTGATGCAGGTAGTATGAGTTGAGTCGGAGTCCATGGCAACCACCCGGAAGCAGCAAAGGCTGGGCTGCTTCCCTGCCAGAAGCACCAAAGGCAAGGCTAGGAGGAAGTTGGGGTGCCAGAGGCAAATAATCCAGCAGGTTCTTTAACCCCTCTGTCTCTGTGTCCTCTACGCAAAATGGAGGCCGTAACAGGGCACGAAACACAGTAACCCATGCAAAGTGCTGGACACATCGGAAGGGTTCCATAAATGTCAGTCTACCCAAAATGAAAAAGGTTTTCAAGGTTCCAGGAAGACTTCTGCAAATCTATCACACACTGCTCTTCAGAGCCCAGGACTTCCAACTACAAGCACCAGGGGCTTGAAAGACAGAACATGCTCTGGAGCTCCAAGCTGGATTTTGTAGTTGCTTTGGACTCGGGATGTTGATTCTATTATGAAATATATAGAATGGCAAGGGGTGGGGAGCAGTTTTCCTGCCACAATAAAAGAGAGTAAAGGGAGCTGGGGATTTAGCTCAGTGGTTTCGCTGCCTGGTGTGCAAGCACAAGGACCCGAGTTCAATCCCTGGTTACAAAAAACAACAACAACAACAAAAAAAACACAACAAATAAAAGAGAGTAAAGGCCCTGCCTGTTTGAGGGGTTGTTTGGCTTCATGGTGACTGGGGCCCTGGGAAGGCCTGAGGGCCTTAGGGTACCACATCACATCATTTTCTGTTACTATAACAGAATGCCTGAGGCTGGGTATGTGTAAAGAAAAGAGGTTTATTTGCCTCATGATTCTGGTGGCTGGAAAATCCAAACAGCATGGTGCTGACATTTGTGGAAGACCCGTCACAACACAGCAGACCAGCAGAAAGAGAACCACTGCATGCAGAAGGGCACATGTGCCAGGGAAGAAGCAAGAGAGGGTGCAGGACAACCTCTCTTTTATAGCAAGCAACCTGCTCTCCCAGAAATTAACTTGGGCCCTTCCAACATGGTACCTAGTGATCTTACCATCTCTTAAAAGACCTCAAGACCACTACACTGGGGATCAATTTTCTAGTACATGAAAGTTTGGGAACACACTCTCTAAACCATAGCTCGGGGAAGCCTGAGAGGTTTCCGGCAGGGAGAGTGGAGGGGACAGAGTCTCACTCCACAGCAGCAGGCAGGAGAGACCCATGTGCCCTGCAGGGACAGCCCACAGATAGCATGCAGCTGCGGAGGTAAGATGGCCAAGGCCAAGCGAGAGACCTCAACAGTGGTCGCAAAGGTGGCCCAGGACCTGTGCACCCCAGTGCAGTGGAGAGAGCCGCTGAGAGCACCACGCCTCCATGGCATCCAGAAGGGCCAGCCATAGAGCCCATGGGGGCCACACATTCAGGGCCTGTAGGGTGGAGACCTGGCCCTGCAGGGGTATTGGGGGTCCATGTTCAAGCCCAAGCCACCAAGCCCAGCAGATGGGGCCCAGAAGCAGAGGGCAGCATGTGGACACATGTCCCTTGCTCAGTGCCAGGGCAATGTAGGAACTCTCCCTTCCGAGGCCCACTCCTGCGGCAGCAGCTCGTGCCCAAGAAGAATGAATAAGAGAATCCTATGAGGGACAGCACTGCTACAAGTGCCCATGATTTCAAACAGTAGTGACGGTTACCTTGACCCAGGACGTTATGTTGTCCACCAGCAGCAGACACGGGAGCTCAAGAGGTCAGTGCACGCAAGCGCGAGGACCTGAGTTCGATCCCCAGTACCAAAAAAAAAAAAAAAAAAAAGAGGTCAGTGCAGACCACAGTTTGGGAGAAATAAAACACACCTGAGTGTCAAGAGAGCGGAATTCAAACCCACTACATCAAGCTTGGCTCCCGGCTTGGGAATAACAGGAGGGGACACGGGCAGAGTGGAGTTTACCCATCAATAACCCCATTGACAAGCTGCCACTTACTCTGGAGCCGGGCAGGAGGTGCATAGGGGAGGGGCGGGTGGGGAGGAAGGGAGGTCAGGAGTGTGTCCAAAGGAAGACAAAGTGTGTGACTCTCCTTTTTGGATCCTACTGCCTCTCTCAACAACTCTTAATTACCAGCAATCAGCTCTTAATTACCTACAACTAGAAAGAAAGAGAGGGGAAAACACAGATAAATGAAATACACAGATAATCCCCAAACCCCAGTTTGGTCGATAACATCATCCAGGCTTCCCCAAGTAACCTCTTGCCAGGACTCTTGCTCTCCTGACAAGTTGCAGAGCAGACCGATACCCACTTCCCCCTCTTCTTTTGCCCCTGACCTTGCCCGCCCTCCGTGGGTGCACAGGGAAAGACAGGTGGGCCCTCCATAATTCCCACCTGGATATGCTTTCTTCCTGTCCCTGGGATGCGGCTGCTGGGGTCCTGGCCAGATGCTAGGCTCCCAGCCTCTTGGAGCTGGACAGTTTTCAGTCTGCCCAACACATAGGAGGACTGAATGTGAATTCAAGCCACGTTAGAGGACGGAAGGGAGGACAGCAGGTTTCAGGACAAGGGTACCCGGGATCATGACTGACTGGGGGCTACTGTGGGCCACCACACCTCCTGCAGCCAAGGCCACTTTGTCAGCACCTCAGGCACAGTGGCTGCCCAGAGGTGGGGGACACAACCAAGGCAGGTTCAAACCCGGAGCGAGAGCAGGACTGGAGGAGGAAAGATGGTGCCCGCAGCACACAGGCTGCCAGTTTCTTCCCTCTTCCGCAGTCAGGGATTCCTCAGCGCTCTTCCTCTTGAGTGGACAGGCAGGGCACACATCACAGGAAAGCTGTCCCTTGCACTTCAAAACAATGTCTTGGGGCCAGGCGTGGTGCGGGCAGCCTGTAGACCCAGCATCCTGGGAGGCTGAGGCAAGAGGATTGCAAGTTTGAGCCCAGCATGGGCAACTTAGCAACGTAGTGAAACCACATTTCAAAATTTTAAAAAGGGCTGGGGACGCAGTTCAGTGCAAAGGCCCTGAGTTTAATCCCGGGGACTGCCAAAAAGAAAAGTCTCAGGGTCATCACTTAGGGGAAAATGGGCACAGCAAATGGCCCAGTACCAACTACAAAGAAAACAACAAGGTGCAGATAACAAGGCTCAGGGGAGTTCCATGAAATCAACAACACCCCCCCCACACACACCCAACCCCCCACCCCACCCTGTGCTTGCTAAGGCAGCTGTGTGAGTGGGGGGGGGGGGAGTGTCCTTTAGCAGTCAGAGGAACAGTGGCATTTGAG
The DNA here is from genome assembly GCF_053883595.1 of Heterocephalus glaber. Lineage (NCBI taxonomy): Eukaryota > Metazoa > Chordata > Mammalia > Rodentia > Bathyergidae > Heterocephalus > Heterocephalus glaber. The sequence goes on along the minus strand of NW_028258340.1, from coordinate 9,001,417 downwards.
CACAAACCCAAACGCTGCTCTCCTTTTCCTGACTTTCCTTGCTTCCTCCCGTCCGGTTAACACGGGGCGGACAAGCCAGTTGTCATTCCCTCTTGTCTCATTAATAAACCTGCAGGAGCAAGCGTGCCTGGTGATTGCTGGCAACCTGGAAGCAGCACGACCACGCAGACATGCAAATGTGGCTCAGAAAGGCCCCTCTCCCCTCCCCCTCCCCTTGCCTGTCCTCCTCTCCTCTCCAGTGCCCCTCCCTGTCCATCCTCCTCCCCGATTTGTGTTTCTTGGCACAGGTACAGGCCCTGGAGAGGAGGGCCCAGGGCTGGAGGCGCTGGCTAGGGGGCCTCTGGTCCAGGACAGAAAGGAAGCTATGGGCCGTGGGAGGAAGGGGGGCCATGGCCTCTCCACCCCCCAGCCTTGACCCAGTCACAGCCCCTTTCACACGCTAAACGGGCACTAATGTGACCAGTGCTAACTCGATTTCGTCACAGGGAGACAGGAATCATTTTTCTCCACTCCTTTCCTTTGGCTGTGTCCATGTCCTGCGATGGAGACTATTGGTTCTGCCTCATGAGGTTAGAGTTTCAGGCATTTGGGGCTCTTCTTACTCATTTGGTGACTACTTGAGAAGGGAGAGGTCAGGAAGGAGAGAAGGAGAACCAGCTCCCCAGGCTCCAGAGACAAAGCAGCTTCCTACAGCCCAAAGGCACTGTTTCTGGGAGGTTTTTGTGTACCTCTCCTGTCACCTGGTGACCCAGGGTGCCAGAAGGCTGCATGGCCCTGCAGGCAAGATGTGCGGGACAGCCTTTGTCACCAAACTGATAGTGAGACGGCAAGAGGCAGGAAGTTTCAGAAAGGGAAAAGAGTGACAAGGACAACGTCAGATCCCCTCCCCCCGCCCGCTGAGGAGGCCGACACCGACATGGACAGCGTTCTCTGCTGAACAGAAATTGCCTGCCTTTCTCAAGGCCAGCATTCCAAAACTGGTTTCTGATTTGGGGTGCTGGGGTGCTGGGGACCAAACACAAGGGCTTGTGCCTGCTACACAGGGGCTCTCCCAGTGAGCCACAACCCCAGCCCCGTTTTCTGATCTTGTGAATCAGCTCAGGGTGGAGGCAGCTGCCTTTGCAGCGTGCAGACTTGGGCTTTTCTGCTGGCTCCTGCAGCGGCCTACATTTTGCTCACTGAAATTCTCATGCAGCTAGGGAGAAAGGGTTTCATTGGATTTTCTGACCCCAAAACATAACCATCCTGGAATTGCTTGCAAAGGCCGGCAGTCTTCCTGCAACGACGGGCTGACTCGGAGGCCCCGTTGCTGGGCTTAGCTCCGTGTTCCGAATTCTCAGCCAGTTTCCTTGCTGATAATAGGAACTGGCTAAATTTGGGCTCCCTTTATTCCCGTTTGCAGTCCCCAGAGGGGGAGGGCCCATGGGGAGTGCTGTCTGACTGCCTGGAATCTGTCGAGGATGGTTCCCCTTGAGGTTCGTTCCTTCATGCCAGGCTTGTGCAGAGCTGTTGCCAGTGATGCCACAAACCTCTACAAGCGCACAGAGAGAACAAGTACAGTGCTGTCCCTGGTGCCACGGAGCCCAAGGAAACTGGTGCAATGCATTTTAAAGAACTGAGCTTAACTCATGGTCTCTCTCAAGGCAACCAAGGTTAGATTAAGCTTCTTTCTGGCAGAAAAGCAAAAAACAAAAAAACCTCACAGTGTCACCAGAGGAGGTTGACTAACATTAAACAGGACTAACACTGACTATGAATTTCTGAGTGCCTGCTGTGAACAGGAACAGGGCAAGGTGCTTTTCATGCACCACCCCAGGTAATCCTCACAAAAAGTGAGGCAGATGCTCCCATCATCATCTGACATTCCAGAAATGTGGAAAACCCTCCTGTGAGCTTTCTTTTTTTTAATTGCAAATGTTCCCTTCCCTGGGCCTATGTGTTTTTTTAAAACTCATAGGATCCTAAATAAACTGCAAACCAGCACTGTCTTTAGAAAACAACACAAGAAGCTGGGCATGGTGGCACACTCACACCTGTAATCCTAACACTCTGGGAGGTTGAGGCAGGAGGATTATGAGTTGGAGGCTAGCCTGAGCAAGTTAGTGACTTAGCAAGATTCTGTCTCAAAATAAAAAACAGGCTGGGGATGTAGCTCAGAGGGAAGGCTCTGAGTTTAAGCCCCAGTACAAAAGAAGAGAGACAGAGAGAGAAAATAGTGCAGGACGAAGCCCACCTTCCTGGGTGAACTAGCTTGGCAAAGAATAGGCTTGCAAACGCTCTTCGAAACTGCATCCACCTCCTCACCATTCAAGGATGGATGGATCATTCGATTGATCTATCTATTCCTAATTGAAAACTCCTCTCTGACACTAATACACACATGCAAATTGGTTAATATTGTCTGTATAGGGCCGGGGATTTAACTCAGTGGTTTCACCGCCTGCTGCGCAAGCCCAAGGACCGGAGTTCAATCCTCGGTACCAAAAAAATAAAATAAAACAAAATAGTATTGTCTGTATTCATCAGCTTTGTATCATTTTAAAAAATACCTGAGATAATCAACTTAGAAAAGGTTTATTTTGGCTAATGATTTTGGAGGTTGCAGTCCATAGTCAGGCCTGGGTAGGCAGCACATCATAGCAGGAGAGCATGATGGAGCAGTCATTACTCTCATGGCCAGGAAATGAAAAGAGAGAGAGGAAGAGAGTGGAGTTCCACCATACCCTTCAAAGTCACATCTCAGTGACCCACAGATCTCCCATCAGGCCCCCCTCTTAAATGTTCTGCTATTGTAGATAGGTAAGTTAATTAAATATCTTGTAGGCAGTTAGACAGGGACTCCCTTAAGGTGCCAACCCTCAAGGCCCCAGTCCTCAAGGTGCCAGCCCTCCAGGAGCCAACAGAGCAAGGAGCCAACATGGAGAACAATTGAGGCACATTCACTGGTTAGCATTAAAAAAAGAGGAGACACTACTTCCCCTGGGGATAGATAGCAGTGATTGATATTCTAAATGGGAAATTCCTTGTATGTGACTTGTCTTCCCATTTGATCCCCATTTAATCAATGTGACCTGGGTGACTGTACTTGTCATCTTATTGGTTGGTCATGGTTTTGCCCCACCTCATGCCCACCTTGTAAATTTCCATTGGGTCTTATAGTTTTGTCCCACTTTGTACCCGCTTCACCACATGGCTTTGCTGTATAAAACATCTTTGAAAAGTGGGGTGGGCGGGCAACCCACTTTCCGGTCCCCCTTCTGTCTCTCTCAGACAGAAGCTTTCTTTCTCCCAATAAATTTTTCCTACTTTCAACCTCCGTTGTTCCTAGAATTCATTTTTCGATTTTAGAAAGCATGCGTTTTGGATACCTAGCAGGTTTGGTAGTTACATCTCTTCCCCCTATACCACTGTTACCTCCTGACAGCACCAGGCTAGGACTAAGCCTTGATACATGGACTTTGGAGGACATTCCCAATCCCAACTGTAGTATCTTTCTTCTAGATTGCAAAATATAATCACCATGCTAACTGTCCCAAATATTTCCTGATGCTCATCATCCTCCAAGTTTTCTGAAAATAGGGAGGAAGTTGATGCTGACACTTAAGGAACATGTGCTCACTGTCCACTGCGGAGGGCAGGATGCCCAAGCCACAACAGTGTGCCCCTACTGAGCCTATGAGAGCCTTCAGGAGAAAACTCGCCAACAGGACAGGGCCATAGAGTTCCCTCACTCTTACTGGTACATCTAAAGATGCCCCCTCACCACGGATGCCTTGCAAAGCCACCAACTTATTCCGATGATGCAGGCAGGGCTCAACCCTCATGGACTCCACTTTAGAACCACGCCAGAGGCAGCTGAGAGGCCACATGAAAATAGGTATTGCAATGCATTCAGCTTCGTCTCAGGTTTGCCCCACCCCTCAAATATTATTTCCTGGAGTACAGGTAATCTTTTGGGAAGGTGATCCCCAAAAATGCAATGGAGAACATAAGTAAAGGGGAAAAGATAAGAAGTGTGAGTTAATGAACAGATGGCTGCTGTAGGCAGTGGAGGCCAATCTTGCCTGGACTCCTTTGGGAGACCGTGTACAGCATAGCTCAGGATGGTCTCACTGAGTCATGATGACACCTACCACACTGTTGAGAGTTGGTTCTGACCATGTCCATTCCCCAGCCCTCTCAGTGGCATCAGCGACTTCTTGATCCCTCCCCAGGCCAAATGCCTTTTTTTATTTTCTATGGTACCCAGGGCCTTGGCATTGAGCTACATCTGCAGCCATTCTTTATTCTTTATTTTGAGACAGGGTCTCACTAAACCACTAAGTTGCCTGGGGTGGTCTGGAATTTGAGATCCTCCTGCCTCAGTCACCCAGAGTGTTGGGATTATAGATTTGCACAACCACACCCAGCTCAGTCAGACAACACCTTCTGGCAAAGACATACAGGAGGCTGTCTTCAAGGGATCACAGGGCATGTGGGCACTGGCAGTGCCTGCTATGAATCTAAGTGACTTTTGAGCCATTAGCAAAGTCTCAAATTCACCCTTGGAAGTTAAAGATTGCTATATACAGAGATCTTTGGACAAATAATAGTAGCTGAAATAAAGTGAGTGCTTACTGTGGGCCAGCTGCTGTTCTAAGCACTTTGTATGTGCTAAAACATTTAGTTCTCACATATCTGGAAGATAAGGAAATGGGTATGCTACAAACAGCAAGGCCATTCCACAAACATACGGAGCAGGGAATGCATCACTGGAATAAACAAACAGCCATCCAGGTGATAGTTTGAAGGAGATAAGGTAGATGGTTATATATATAAATATATGTATATGCAAATGCATTTGGATGTGTTTATTAAAAGGAAAAATCATCTTATTGCTTATATATGAACCGAATAATCAGTTGAATTTTGACCTTTTTTCTTTGGTACTAGGGATCAAACTCGGGACCTTGAGCTTGCAAGGCAGGCACGGTGCCACTGAGCTAAATCCCCAGCCCTGATTTTGGCCATTCTAAAGGCCCTTGGAGTTTAGAAACAGGAAGAGAAGTGCTGGAAATGCCAAGGGAGGCTTTATGGAAGATGGGCCCAGAGGTGTAGTTGAAAGGTATGGAAACAGCATGAAAGTCCTAGAAGCAGGGAGAAGTAGGGCACAGAGGGGACCAGCCCATGTGGTGTCCTAATGTCAATAGCACCATTTACTGAGTCTTTCCAGTCCTCTACTTTCCTGCTGGGTGATAAAATTCTATTTTCTGGCCCTCCTTTTGAAGTCAAGTGTGGCCATGTGACTTGCTTGATTTGGTCAAGGAAGTGTTAGGGGAATTACTTGTGGTCCCAGCTTAGTGGGAGCTTTAAGTGTCAGGGCATGAGTCACCATGTCCTCTATCCCATTGGAGGAGATAGGTCACAAGCACATGTTAAGATGGACTGTCCATCCACTCGTCTCTGAGGGACATGAAAAGAGCTTCCTTTTGCTGATTCATGTGAGCATCCAGCAGGAGTGAGACATAACCCTCTGTCACTGTGTTGTAAGCTTCAAGTGGGGGACTTGTTGCTGGGTCAGCACAGCCCAGCCCACCCTGATCCAGACACCAGGCTGAAGCCACTGGAACAAACAACCCCAAGATCTCAGGGGCTTAACAAACAAATCTCGGGCGAAGGACAAAAAGTGTTCTGCTCCATAGAGTCACTCGGGACTCAGACTGAAGCAGGCTGCCGCATATGGAACATTTCTGCTGCTCTTCCCAGCCACAGTCGAGGGAAGCTGGAAAGCCCTACAGGCCTTGGCACTGCTTCCAGGGAAAAGCAGCGCATGTCACTTCCACCGCATCTGTTTCATTGGCCAGAACTACTCACGTGGCTCTGCCTCATTGTAAAGAAACTAGGAGGGACCTCCCCTGTGCCCAGGAAGCAGCGGAGTGGCTGTTGGTGAACACTGGCAACACTTACCACACCTGGCTTCGGAATACAGCAGGCAGGGGAACACAGGCCGCCTAAGAGCAGAACATGATCCTGGGGTACCAGGGAGCCACCATCAGTACATGGGCAGCTCAGGGACGGAAGGGAGGCTGAGGTAAAGTGTCAGGGACTAGCAGTTGAAGGTGGAGGAAAGGTGGGGCCTATGAGCCCCAGGGAGGAGCTGTATTGAGAGCTGTTGTATGGTAGGAAGCTAGGCCTGCCGTGGTGAGGCAGTGGCCCACTGATAGCAGAGGAAGAGAGAGGAGGAGTGGATCCCGTGGCCTTGAAGGAAAGAGGAAGTATGGTGTATTGGGAAACAGACTTTGACAGATGGGACTCAAATCCCACCTCCCACACCTGCCAGCTTTTTGTTCACAATATGCAAAACGCATAATCTCACTAAGCCCCTAAATTCTTGTCTGGAAAATGGGAATGAGAATATTATTTACCTTGTACAGCTGTTTTGGGGCTGGACAGCTAGAGATGATGTTTGTAAGCTCCAGTGGAAGTGGCGATGGTGGTGGTGGAGGCAGTAAACTGTAGTAGCGGGGACAGGAAGGAGTGGGGGGGCCTGGTACAGTGAGCCCTAAACCGACTGAAGTTGAAGCTTTGAGGAATAAAATACCCAGAATTGAGAGGGTTTCGATACATAAAATGTAGAAGTAGAGGTCAGAAGATAGAAAGTAAACTATGAAATCCAGGGTCCCAGGAACCGAAGGGAAAAAGAGTCTCAGTAAGAAAGTTGAAGCTGGGCACGGAGGCGCAAGCCTATAATCCCAGCATTTGGGAAGGAGGATTGAGGATTGAGGCAGGAGGATTGCCATGAGTTTGAGGCCAGCCTGGGCTACATAGTGAGACCCTGACTCAAAGAAAAGAAAGAAAAAGTTGAAGCTGCCAGGTGTGGTAGCACATGCCTGTAATCCAGGCACTCAGGAGCCTGAGGCAGGAAGATTGCCACTACTAGTTCAAGGCCAGCCTGGGCTACATAGTGAGTTCAAGGCCTAGGCTAGCCCGAACTACATAGCAAAACCCTGAGTCAAAAAAAAAAAAAAAAAGAAGAAGAAGAAGAAGAAAGTTGAAGTTCAGGAAAAATATGAACAACAGCCATTGGATTTATTAAAAAGAAAGGGACTATGACCTGGTGGAGGAGTAAGTCAGTGGCAAAGGATTAAGAGGAACAGCGGGTAACTGAGACATGGGACCAGCTGTATAGACCTCCCTTGTAGGGAGTTTGGCAGCACTGGGAAAGAAGATCAAAGAACCTGTATCAGTAAGAAATGCCTTTAGCTGCAAGTAACAGGATATATTTTTAAAAATCAAAGGGCCGGGGATTTAGCTCAGTGGTTCCGCCACTTGCCTTGCAAGCGCAAGGACCGGAGTTCGATCACCGGTACCAAAAAAAAAAAAAAAAAATAATCAAAGATGCAGGAAAAAAAGAGAGAAAGAGAGGAGAAATCTTTGTTAAAATGCTTTGCATTTAGAGTTGAAAGCCTCAGCCATAGAGAAGCAAAAAGTCAATAGAAAAAATTAAAAATAAGACTCTATAGCTTCTTTCCTTCTTTCTTTCTTTCTTTCTTTCTTTCTTTCTTTCTTTCTCTCTCCCTTCCTTCCTTCCTTCCTTCCTTTCTTTGTGGTTCTGGGGAACTGAATCCAGTCCTTTCACACTGAACAACATCCCCAGCCCTTTTTGAAAAATTTTCATTTTGAGACATAGTCTCACTAAGCCACTAAGTTGCCCAGGCTGGACTTGAACTTGTAATCCTCCTGCCTCAGCCTCCTAGAATGCTTTCTTTCTTTACCTAACAGATTTGTTCAGACCATTCACATTCAAGAACCCCAATATCTGAGTGGAGTTGAATTATTTTTCATATTCTTTGCTAGCTGTACATGCACATCTCTCCCAGTGGCTGTGCAGCAGAAAGGCTAATTTCCTAGCTGGGCATGGTCATGTGATTAAGTTCCACCCAACGGGACAAAGGTAGAAGCACGGTGTGTCTGATTCCGAGAGTCTTTCTCATCACTGGTCTAGACCTTTTGTGTTTCTCTGCAGGGCTAGGGATGGAATCTAGGGCCTTGAGCATGCTAGACAAGTGCTCTACCACTGACACATGCCCCCAGCCCGAGGCTAGACCTTTTTTTTTTGTACCGGGGATCGAACTCGAGTCCTTGTGCTTTCAAGGCAGGCAGCAGAAGCACTGAGCTAAATCCCCGGCCCAAGAGTCTTTCTCAAATGACACCCAGGCTTGGCTGGGGTGTGTGTCGGTGATGGAGCACTTGCCTAGCATGTACTATGCCCTGGGTTCCATCTCCAAAACAGCCAAAACAAAAAAAAAAATTAGAAAGCCCTCCAGTCTTTGTGTGGTACTCATGGTCATCACAAAGCATAGAGACAGGAAGTCAAGTGGTAGTTGCTAGGGCTTGGGAACAGGGGACAGGGGAATGAGGAGTTAGTGTTTAATGGGTACAGAGTTTCAGCTTTATAAGATGAAAAGAGCTCTGGAAGTGGGTCGTGGCTACACACCATTATGAATGTGTTTAATACTATGGAACTGAATGTTTTAAAATGGTTAAAATGCTGGGTGTGGTGGTGCACCCCTGTGATCCCAGCACTTGAGAGGCTGAGGCAGGAGGATTGCCGCAAGTTTGAGGCCAGGCTGGGCCACATAGTGAGTTCAAGGCCAGCCTGAACTACATAGCAAGATCCTGTCTCATTCATAAACAAATAAATAAGGTTAAGATGGTAAATTTTATGTTGCATGTATTTTACCACAATAAAAACTACTGGGATTGGGGGTCCCTGAGGATGTTGCTCAGTGGTAGAGCACTAGCCTAGCATGTGCAAAGCCCTGGGTTCCACCCCCACCCCCACCAAAAATTTTAAAAATAAAAAAGGAAGAGGAAGAAAGATGGCTGGCGTGTGCCTTGTCACCCCTCTCTTTTTAGTCCCTTCTCTATCCTGCTGTCTTAAACATGGTCTCATGGCTGCTGCACTGGGCCTTAGGGTTAAACGCTCTGTCCTTGGCAAGACAGAGCATGAGCTCGGAGGATCCTGCCCCTCCCCCAAGGATGTCATGGAGCAGAGCAGTCGTGCCAGCTCAGGTCTGCAGCCAAAGCTTGTCTTCCCAGACTCAGTCCTCAGGGAGGGGACAACTGGCCTACCCACCGGCTGGTCTCTGAGACCAGCCTCCGTCTGCGGGTAGCAGAGACATGACAGGGACTGGGGCACCGCTTTGGGGGGAGAGTGAGCTCCATCAGCTCAGCCTCTTCCAGCCGGAGAAACCTTAGAAGGAAGGTGCCTGCCTGCCCGGGAGACACCGGCCTCACGGTGGCTGGCTGGCAGGAGGACAGCTCTGATCTCAGGTGTGCATAACTAACAAATGGTGACTTCATGTTGGCTAGGCGAGGCGAGCCAATTGGAGTGCTTTCAAGGACAACGTATGGCCTGGTACCCGGAGGTGAAAATCAGAATCAAGTAGCACTGCCTCGCTATTTCTAGAAGCAAACGAAGGGCTTTCCGAGGCTGGCTCCATCCCTCTTCTGACAGCCCCCATGGCCACCCTCTGAGAGCTCCCACATCACTTCTTACCTACTGCCTGGCTCCAGCATCTCCTTTTGGGTAGGTGTTCTATCCCCTCACCCTTCGTGTGACCTCACTGTGAAGTCCAGAGGAGCAGGGACCCTTCCTTCTTGACCTCTGAGACTCATCACCCAGCACTCCGCCTGGCACACAGCCAAGCCTGAGAGCCTGAGAAAGGTTTCTGGGTAATCACCACTACATCTCATTTGGGGGTCTTTGCTCATGAGTAAGAGGAAAAGAATCCAAAAAAGTAATTTCTGGGGGCCAGGGATTTAGCGCAGTGGTTCTGCTGCCTGCTTCACAAGCCCAAGGTCCAAAAAAAAAAAAAAAAAAAAAGTAATTTCTCTCAGCCATAAAGAACAAGAAACTAGAGACATTTATAGCTAAATGGATGCATACTGAGGCCATCCTCTTAAGTGAAATAAATAGGACACACATGTGTAAATATTGAATAGTTTCTCTAGGGTGAGAAACTGAAAGTGTCAATAAGGGTTAAAATGATTAAAATGAATAATTGATAATTTGAAATAGGAAGAAAAGGGGTAGGGGTGATGGGAGAGGAAGGGGAAAGGAAAGAAGGGAAAGGAAAAATTATGAGAAAAGAAAAACAAATGGAAATGAAGTCTATGTAAATAGGGAAGGGAGGAGAGGGGTGAAGGGCACACAGGTAATGGGGAAAAAATAAGAACCAAGATACATCATGTACAGGTACAAACACCAAATGATAAATGTAAACGTATTGTATACCTAAAATGTACCAATAAAAGAACTTAAGAATAAGAAAAAAAAGTAATTTCTGCCAATCCCCCAATGGCATGCTTCCGCCCGCCCTCGTTGGCAAAAGGTAGTGATGTAAGTTTTCCAGCGATAAGCCAAAATTTCTCCTGTCAGTTTATAACCACTCCATCTGCTCTTAGCGCCAGTGTGACAGCCCAGCTGCTCCATGCCACTACAACCTGGGTTGACATTCAGACCTCAGAGGCTGTTCTGAACAGTCAGGGCCTCCTCACCAGCTCGTTCCCACTCAGCAGAGCCGTGACTCCGGCAGGTTGTCCCCTCCCTGCCAAGCCCCAGTGCCCAGTGACCATGCCTTCCAGCAGATGTGCAAGTCCCATGACAGCCACAGATTGGGGCTGGGCATAGCGAGCTGTTTCCACTAAGAGGGGAGGTAAAGTCACTTGCCAGGGACATTGGGGATCAGATTCCCAGAGAAGGGACAGGAGGCCAAAAGCATGGTCTGGGAAGCCACCAGGAGCCAGGATGAGGGCTGAGCTGAATTGAGCTGGAGCCAGACCTGAGTAGATGCCTGGAAGAGACCAAACCCAAGGACAGGTGTGAGTTCAAAGCCAGCCAGGCAAGAGGTAAGCTCTTCGATCCCCCAGGGTCCTTCCCCCAACCCTGGGAACACCAGAGAAACGAGGGGGAAGCCCCAGGAGAGCCTGAAGGCCACCTTCAAGTGGGGTCCTGAGGCACGGTGGGTGGCTGGAAGCAGAAATGAAGGAACAGGGAAGCTTTTGAAATTTGGCTCTTGCAGCCCCCATCATCTGCCTAAAGCCTTGAGACTGTCATTTTCTGCCCCTTCATGGCAGAACTGGTGGCAAGAGACGAAGACGTTTCAGGGCCATGCACAGCCAGGCAACACAAGCCCTGCTGGGTGAGGGGCTGATAAACAGAGTTGCTAGGCAGAGCAGCAGACCGGGGCATACCCTCCCTTCCCTCCCTCCTGGCCCCGGCTCTGATGGCCAGAGTATGACAAGGCTGTCCCCTCCTGAGCTACAGAGGTCTGAAGAGTGTAAGGAAATTCTCCAGCCACGCAAGTCGCCAGCTGAGCTGCACACGTGCTGGAGTGACTGAGGCTTGTTCAGTGGTCCAGGGACTCTCCGTAAATTCCCTGGGACTGACATCTCCTGTGGCCTGGCTTCAGGTCCCTCACTCCCAATGCACAGGGTCAGATGGGTGGCTGCTAGCCTTGTGCCATCACACGTGACCTCCCAGAGCCAAACAATGAGGTCCTTGAGGGCTTATCCCAAAAGAAAGACCACAAACTGGGCTGGGAATTTAGCTCAGTGGTGCTGCACCTGCCTCACAAGCACAAGGTCATGAGTTCTATCTCCAGTACCAAAAGAAAAAAAGGAAGAAAGAAAGAGAGGCCACAAACTAGGTATCAGAAGCAGCCGAAGCAGGTGGTAATGACTGGAAAGCAAGGACCCAGCACTGGAAATGAGCATGAGAAACATGCTTAAGGAGAAAATGGAAGACACTAGCAACAAGGAGCAAGAACACTAGCCAGGTATTGTTGTAGGTAATCTCAGAACTCTAGGATGCTGAGGCAGGAGGATACTGAGTTCGAGCCCAGCCTGGGCAACTTAGCAACTTAGTGAGACCCTGTCTCAAAAAAGGGCTGGGGATGCAGTTCAGTGCAAAGGCCCAGGGGAAGTGAGGAGAGAGGAGAGGAGAGGAGAGGAGAGGAGAGGAGAGGAGAGGAGAGGAGAGGAGAAGGGAGAACAAGGGAGGTGAGGAGAACACAGATCATAGGAAAATACAAGCAGAAATACCAGGGTGGGGATTGGGATGGCAGGAAAGAAGAGGAATAAAGAGCACAAGAACAACAGCAAAGGCACAATTGGGGAACAAATTGGTCACCCTGGAGGACAGATGAAGGGATGGGCCTAGGGCGCTGCAGGAAAGAATGGAGAGGAAGGCTCACGTGGGGCTGGATGGAAGCACAGCTCCTCACTGACTCACCCTGCCCGAGCCTGAAGCACTCATTTCCATCTGCCTGTGACAAGTGCCCTCTTCCTGTGCTGTCACCTCTGAGCTCATTGGCCTTCTGCTCTCGGCGCAAATGTTCCTGGGTCTGGAAACCTTCCCTGACCTCTCTCTGTCTTCATCGACATCAGGCCTGCTGCCCTCTCCAGTGTCCCCCTACCACTCTGGAAAGAACTTTTTGCGTGTCATTAGCCTCTCTCCTGTAAGCGGCCCCTCTCCGTAGCCACAGGGCTTCAGGGGCCTCACTATCTTAGTGATGTGTGATCCTACCCCTTCACTGAAGTTGATTAGTCCACAGCTGGGCATGTGACCAAACAGGGCCAATGAGACCCTTCCCCAGAACTTTTGAACCCAACTTGGAGAAAGACGAGTGACTCTAACTGGGTACTGAAGTTGTGAAGTATAATGCCCGGGAGCACCACTCATTATATTCTCTGTCCCCTGCAGAGAATTAGTCTGCAAGAGAGGGGAGAGAGATAGTAAGGAGCAGAGAGGAAACAGGGAGAGAAGACGCTCGTGAGTTCCTAGTGTCCTGAGCCCAGCCACATTGCTGGCTTAAGCTCCATGAGGTGCCCTTTATCAAGGATGGGAAAACTTCAATGCCATTTTCCTTTAGGCCGGTTCACACTAGAGAGAATCACTAATAAGCAAACGCCAGACTTTATCGGAAGTCCTGTTTAGTTGGCCATCTTCACCGCTAGACTGGGGAACAATGCTTGGCATGTGGTGAGCCCTCAGCATGCCTGTGAGGAATGGTGGAGGTGGTGGTAGTAGGTGTGATGTCTGTTCAGTGCTGTACAGGCATGGATAGGCCATTTAATCTCTCCAGAGGCTTCCAGAATCATCTGTAGCTCCAAGCCAGTAGCGCCTGTGTTTCCCCTTGTGCCCTGGGAGTGGGAAGAGGGGAAAAATGGGCACTGGCTCTGGGACTCAGTTAAGTGCAGTACTATAGGAGCCTGGAGAAAGAGTCAGACAGTTCTCCTGCCACTTCTAAGCAGCTCTGGGCCTAGCACCATGCAACCCACTGAGACCCCTGCCACAGGCACAGGAGTGAGCCTGCTCTTAGTCAGGGGCCTTTTCATTTCCAGAGTTTGGTGATGGGGATTTATGTCATGGAAATTCAACCCACGTGGCTCCAGACATTTCCAGGGTCCTATTCCAGTAGGCCAGCACACTGACATTTGCAGAGCGGAGGCATACATCCCAGCTCGAATCAACTCACAAATGTGTCTGCAGAATGCCTGTGGCATCCTTTAGAAATGTCAGCCCTTGGTCATGAGCCGTTCTGTCACTGCTTCTCAAGGACAGCATAACTTTTTCCTTTGGAGAGTGGGCGTTTCCCAAATTCCACCCACAAATTTCAAAGCAGCTTGGGTCACATGGGTTAAATTGGGCATAATTACTTGGCCCTACATTTCAAGCTTTTTGGAAGAGCAGAGGGATGGAACCCGGAGCTGATGCATGCTAGGCAAGTACTGTACACCCCCAGGTTCCTCCTAAAAGATCTACAGAAGTTTCTGGAAGCTACAGAAACCTGTTACTCTCTCTCGTGTCATTTATTTTCCTCTCCTTTTTTATTTTATTATGGCATATGTGCAGATATTTTATGTTAATTCTTTGAATGTGTATTATTATATTGGTATGGGACTTTTTTATTTATACAATGACAAGTACCTCCCTCTGCCTCTATTCCTTATCTACTGCTCTCCCCTGCCCCCGCACATCTACTGCCAGCAGTTTCTTCCTTCTCTTTCTAGTGTTATTTTATGCAAATACAAATGTACATATTCTTATTTCTCCCCTGCTCTTTTGTATAAAAGGTAGCATTCTACATATACCCTGTCCTGTGCTTCACTTAACAATCTCCTTTCAGGATTTTCCCAATCACACACAGAGAAATTCTTCATCAGTTTTTTCAACTGCAGATCACTCTAGAGTGTAGATGCGGTGGTTTATTCAGCCTATCCCCTCTTGGTGGCTGTTTCAGTTGTTTCTGTCACCCACAGTGATGCAGTCCGCAACCATGTACAAGTGTCATTTCACACATGCGCAGGATTTTATTTATTTATTTATTTATTTTTTTACATGTGCGGGATTGATCCCAGAGATGGTCTCAAGTCTGTACTGCACCCTTGCCCTTTGACCCTGACTTGGCTGCTTCCTTCAGTAAAGAAGCCAAGAGCGCTCATTTCCTTGCCCTTTCTCTATGTAACTTGCTTAGCAGAGATGCAAGTAGAAGATCAAAAATCCACTTGAAGCTCCCATTCCCTCTTTTGTTTGCTTGCAAATGCCACCCAGCACACCCAGGCCAGCCTGAGAACAAGCTAGCCTGCTGGAGGATGCGAGCAAGGATCAGACTGAGCCACATGGCCTAGCAAAGGCTGACCTGCACATGCCCATCCCCAACCATTCTAACCACAGACACATGAGTGACCTTAGCACAGACTAACCTAGTCTAACGCCAGCAGCGCCACTCAACCAGCCAACAAATAATAAATGATAAATAGTTGTGCTTTAGGGCACCAAAATTTGGGTTGATTCTGTAGCAATAGGTAACTGATACAAGATACAGTATGTATGCAAGTAGGGTAAATTCCCAGAAAAGGAATTGCTGGATCAGAGAGTATGCACATTTGAACTTTTGTTGTTGTTGTTGTTGTTGTTTTGGTACCAGGGATCGAACGCGGGACCTTGTGCTTGCAAGGCAGGCGCTGGAACCACTGAGCTAAATCCCCAGCCCCCACATTTGAAATTTTTATAGACATTGCCAATTTCTGTGCACAAAGGTTGGACTAGCTTATACTCTTTTTTTTTTGTACCGGGGATTGAACTTAGGACCTTGCACTTGCAAGGCAGGTGCAGTGCCACTGAGCTAACTCCTTGGCCCCGGACTAGCTTCTAAAGGCAATGTATAAGAGCACCTGTTTGTAGATAGCCTAACCATCACAATGTGTTACCAATTTTTCAGATTTTTGCCAATCTGTGAAGTGGAAAATATCTCAGTAGGGTTTGGAGATATTTTTGTTTGTTTGTTTTTTGTGGCACCAGGGATCAAACTCAGGATCTTGTGCTTGCGAGGCAGGCACAGCACCACTGAGCTAAATCCCTGGCCTCAGTAGAGTTTTAATTTGCAATTTTTTTTTTATTATGAATGAGAGTAAGCAGCACTCTAAGCAAACGTTTAAAGCTATTTGTAGCTCCTTTTCAGCAAACTGTGTGTCCATATCTTTTGCACATTTTTCCCACTGAATCACTGGCAATTTTCTTATTGATTCCTAGGGACTCTTCATGTATTGGTGAGATTAGCCTTTTTTTGTGTGATCACCTTTCCCTGAAATCATTCACTCCCAGATGACAAGCCTGTTGGCAAGCACAGAAAGTAGAGCTTGGGTAGAAACTAACTTTCCCTCAAACAACCAGCAACTCTATAAATTCATACACAACATAAGGAGATTTCAATCAACAGACCTCATATAAGACAATGATTCCATGAGATTCAAATGGAGTTGAAAAATTTCTATGGCCTAGTGACATAGTGACATAGGTGACAGAGTGACAGCACACCATCACAGCGCAGTGCATTATTTACATGTTTGTGATGCTGATGTAAACAAGCCACTGTGCTGCCAGTCCCATAAGACTGTAGCAAGTACAATTATGTATAGTAAATAATACTTGATAATGACAATAAATGACTGGTTTCTGGTTTATGTATTTAGTAGACTATACTTTCTATCTTTATTTTAGAGTGCACTTCTACTTATTAAAGAAAGTTTACTGTAAAACAGTGTGCTGTGTTAAGTCCACAGCAATCTCACACATCTGATGTCTACTGCTTTGTTTGCTGGCGTCAAGAGGCCACATTGAGTGCCCAACCTCTACCATCTAGAGTTGTGTAAGTGTACTCAATGATGGGCACACAGTGGGGTAATCACCTAATGACATGTTTCTCGGAACTTGTTCCCATCGTTAAGTGACACATGACTATATCGATCACTTTTCTGGATTAAACCTCCCGGCATATTCAAAAAAAAAAAAAAACCCTTCACATAGAATATCCTGAAGATGATTTTTGTCAAACCCCACATACATCTATCTACCCATGGTCCCTGCTGAAGGGGTAGGCTCGGGAATCATAGAACCCTAACAACCCAGCCTCAGCAAGGCCCAGGGCGCTATGCCTGATTGCCTGATTGGGGAGGGCGGGGTAGCAGCTGCAGCAGAACCGGTCTCTAACCTGGACTGGACCAATAAGAATGTCTTCTGAGATTCTGAATTCAGGGTCATAAAAATCAGACAAAGACAGTCCCTGGAGTTGTCAGACCATTTAGAACCATGTGCAATCAAACAAGCCAAGGGAGGGCCAGTGAATAGAGACCCAAGAGTCACTTGGGAGCCACAGAAAGGAGCAACCAAGGGGCACACATGCAGCCCTGAGCTATACTGCCTGCTCTCCAGGCCTCAGCTCCTATCCTCCTGTCCCCATCCCCCACCCCCCACCCCCATAGTCCCCAACAGTTTTCTGTAGTTGGGTTTTATAAGGGACTTTTGTATTCTGTCCCTGAGCCTCCTGTTTCCTGGAGCTAATTTAAGTAGCGTTTCAATTCTCAGTATGGAGGGTGTCCTGAAACAACTGAAAAAGATAATAACTCATTTCATCTTGTCTGCTATATTTCTGCTTTCAAGAGTTTGTGGTTGAACTGGGGATGTAGCTCAGTGGTAGAGTACTTGCTGCGCATGCACAAGGCCCTAGGTCTGATCTCCACTACTGTGAAGAAAAAAAAAGCATTTGTGGTTGCCATCACCCCTCAGTTTTTTTGTTTGCTTTGGCTTTCTAGTTTGGGTTTGGGGGTATAGGACATCCTACCTAGGGGTGCTCTCCCATTGAGCTACAGCCCTAATCCCTTTTATTTTTTTTAATTTTCAGACAGTCTTGCTAAATCACTAAATTGCCCAGGTTGGGTTCAAACTTGCGATCCTCCTACCTCAGCTTCCCAGAGTGCTGGGATTATAGGTGTGCACCACCACACCCAGCTCATCCTTCATTTTATAGCTAAAGAAAGTGAGATGGGAGAAGAGGGGCTTGGCCAAGGTCACCCTGACCACAGAGCTTGGCTGCCAGCTAGAGGTGTGTGTTGCCAGATGGGCTTCCCCCCACCCCACCTTTCTGTCCGCAGGCCTACGTATTATATAAGCATGTGCTGAATCACAGACTGAGGCTCCAGGTGCTCCCCTATGCCTGGCAGGAGGTAATCAATCCAGGCTACTATAGCCAATGAGGCCGGCCATGGAGCCGGCCTGCCTCCAAATGACCTCTCTGGCTGCCACCAGTGCCCCCCCTCCCACAGATGCCTCCCGGTTACTCATGCCTAGGTGTGTAACACCTTTCTTTGAAGGAGGGCCCATGCACTAAAGAAAAATGTGAGCATTTGTCCCCCAAAGAGACATGCCCGGTCTGCAGGGCCACTCATGTGGCCCCTACAGAGGGTCTAGTCATTTCTTCAGGGATGCATGGAGCCATGCCTGCCATGGGGGAGGGGGTGGTGTCACTCCTCCCACTTCCTTATCAACCCCCACATTGCCCACTGGACATGGGGAAAGGAGCATGCTGAACCAAGCAGATCCTCCCAATGTCCCCAGCAATCAGCAGAGGGGCCTGGAGTTTCCCTCCAAAGTAGAATCCAGATGTTCAAGTGGGGTGGCCCAGGCTTGGAGAGGTACAGGGAGGCCATAGTGTTATGGGGTAGTTCCTTTAGAAATGGCTCATCAATCAAAAGTATTCCAGGTCCTTCTCGCCCCAAACAAAGAATTGGACAAGACAAGCCACAAACTGTGACAAACACTTATTTGAAAAGTGTGAGGTGAATGAGTATGGGAGAAACTAGCTCTGCAGAGCAAATTTGGGCCAAACAAAGAGAAAAAGAGAGTAAAAGCAAAAATAAAAGTACATGCCACATCTGAGAAATGTGGCGCAGGATATCATGAGAACTCATGCACAATCGAAGCTTTCTGTGATGGTGGCTCTTCTTTTATGATCTCCACATCTCCTAGGAGCTCTGGAGAAGTTCTACATCTGGGGTCCTGGCGTTGCCCTGGGATCTTGCAATTGAAAAATCCTGCTCATTTTCCCAGCCTGCTTTGCCACACCCTATCTCCTTTGTCAATAGGGCTGCTGAGACAACTTCTTTTTTTTTTTTTTTTTTGGCACGGGGGATTGAACTCCGGACCTCGCGCTTGTGAAGCAGGTGCTGGAACCACTGAGCTAAAAGCCCGGCCTGAGACAACTTCTTATATGTAGGTCTCCTCGCTGGAGAGAAACTCTCAGAGGTACCCTGTAGGGATAAATGGGTCCCCTTGAAGGAATCCACTTTGACACTTCTGTCCACAGCCACATCGAACAAAAGATGAGTTCCCCCAATCCATCCTAACCACCCACTATCTGCAAGACATCCTGCAGAACCCTGATGGGTTCTAGAGGCTTCCTTGTACACTGTCTGCAGGGGGAGGGGCTGGAGCCTTCAGGAAGGGGAGCAGGAACTGAACCTCCTGCCCAGCAGGACAGAAACTGCATGTCCTCCCCTCCCCTTTCCTGGGCCTCCCTCCCTGCCCCTTCCTGACAACTCACTTTTTATCTCTCTCCAGTTACAGTTTTAGCCATTTAGGGTGCTGCTGTTTTAGTTTTAAAATTTGTTAGGCTCAATTTATGCCACTTAGTAAAACCTCTGTTCCAAATGAAGCCAAATTAGAGCTAAAACACTGCAAGCAATAAAATGCGGGCATTTCATTTGGGCTGGGTTAGCTTTTTGATTGTTTCTATAAATGAAGTCGAGAGGCGAATTTGGGAGCCTGTATCGTCGGGTGAGGGGAGCAGTGCCCTTGTGTGCCCTTGGAGGTCTAGCAGCTGGCTCAAGCCAGCCTTGTCCCTAGCCACTCTAGTCTGGAAGAGCAGGTTCATGGGCAGCTGGGCAATCAGCGAGCCTTTAAATCAGGTTACTGTATCCCCTAGCAATGCCCTCATGGCTCCCTCAGCTGATGGTAGGAGCCACAGGGGCGCCCGACAGCAGCCTGGCCAACGCTTCCTGGCAGGGCCTGCTTCAGCTGGTAGCAGCCACCCGCTGCCACTGTACAGTATGCCATAGATGTTGAACTGAACTGGCTGTAGCAGAGGATGCAGTCTGACATGCAATGCTTGAAAATACGCGCTGACCGTCAAGGTCAAGGCAGGGCCAGGAAGAGGAGGAAGAGGAGGAGGAGATCCTGAGCTACTAGTTAGGCATCTAGTATTAGGGGAAGTGGCTGCCAAGCAGATCAGAGAAGTTCCTTGCTAATGAGTCAAGGATCCGAGCCACGAGCAGGGCCTCCCAGGGGTCCTCAGGAGGTGACCTCTGGGGTTCCCAGGATGCCCTGTCTGTGCCAGGAGAAGAGAGCAGAGAATACTATGAGCACTGAGAGCCCGAGAGGGGAGACTAAGGCAGCAGCAGTGGCCACAGTGAGGAGACAATGACTAAAGGCCGGTATGTAGCTTGCCAAGTGATTTGGCTTCTCCCCACGCCAACAATAAAGGCCCAGTGTCTGGCAGGAGACAGCGATTCTGTGTGCAGAGGGACACCTTACGACAGACCCTGGCAGAGAGCCATAATCATCAGGATCAAGAAAAGAGAATAGACATAACGTATAATAGGGGGGCACGAGGGTCCTTTAGAGGTTTGGGGACCAGACTTAGGCTTCTTTGAGGTGGAGATGGAACAGGGTGGTCTGAGGAGAAAGGGCAGGATGAGATAGAGTAGAATAAAATTCCTGTGGAGGGCCAGGATTAGGGACAGGGGTTGCACTAATGAAAGAGTCTATTATGTTTGGAATAATCTCTCAAAGCAAGTGGAAATAAAGTACAATCAGTGGTGGAAACTTCTGAAACAATTTAAGGGAGACTGGACAAAAACCCCCAGAGACTATAATCAAATGGCAACTGGAGTCCTACTGGTTCCTGGAATGGAATCCCTGACCCAAAGACTTAAGTTACCCTCTGTCACAGGCTGGGGTCTCTGGAAGCAGACACTGAGGTGGAGTCTGGGGAATAAAGGGAATTTGTGAGGACTCAACCCCTGTGAAAAGAAGGACAGGAAAAGCAAGACTGGGCAGAGCAGAGAGTCAAGCTTAGAGGCAGGCCCTACAGAATATCTGGTAACTTGGAAGAGAAAGTTCTGGAACGTCAAAAACTGTCCAGTACAGCACCCTGCCTTGAGCCAAAATGGAAATAGCCTCCAGCACAGCTCAGCCACCGGATATGGGCCACCCCAGGAGAGTGTGGCCTTGGACAAAGTACTCTGAAGGCCTGACAGCTGGAGGCTGTCTGTGGAAGGCAAGGCCCACAGCTGGGCAGCCAGGCCTTCCTCATAAGGGAATACTGGCCAGGATTTCTCTGTGTTGGCCACATCCTCCCCCTCCCTGAATTTCTAGGCTTCTAGCACATTTGGGCCAATAAATCTCTTTCTTTTCCTATGAGCCTGCTTGCCCCTCACTGTTCCTCCAGGGCTGATGTGTCTGGAACCCAGTCTGACCCTAGCCCAGCACAGTGTTTTTGATTTGCAAAATTACCCAGGCCAGTGGATGAGAACTCTGCTCTGATTTCTCTATTGTGCTTCCCTCCTACACTCTGGCACTGCAGCCCAGTAACCACCAGAGGCACAGCTTGCGACTGTAGGGGGCCTAATGCTTACGGCTTGTTTGGGGGCTGGCACTGGTTCTGCAGAGCTGGTCATTAAGCTTTATTGTGTCGCCCACCAGGGTACTGGCCAGCCCAAGAGCCTAGGACAAGCCCAGCCACAGCTAAATAGGACAAACCAATCAAGACCACAAAATGTCCACTGGTTGGCCCATCTGCTGTGGCCAGCGTGGTCCCTGCTGCCCTCCAGCTTAGTCTCCCTTCCTCCTAAGCCTTGCCAGTGACCAGCTATCACTTGTATCCTGGCCAGGTAGCTTCACTTCCAAAGAAGAATCTAGATTTCCAGTTCCACTTTCGTGCCTGGTTGGCATACTGGGCACATTCTCCAGATATCCACCAACTTCCCAGTTTGCCAAGGCTGCTTTCAGTGAGGCTCCACTTCTCCCTCTAGACCAATATGAAGGGTCACAAAGAGGGACAGAACAGGTCTGGGGCCATGTGGGGGCTGAGCTAAACATTCTGGGCAAGCCCAGTCCTCATCTTCCTTCTGATATCTGTCTTTCTCAGCCCTCAAAAGCCAGCCAGAATGGCTACTTCCTCTGGCACAGGCTGTGGCACAAAATGACCGGGGACACTAGAAGCAGCTTCCACTTACTGGTGGTGGAAAGGAACACCTAGAGTGTTTCTCTAGTGAAAACTGGGGGAGAAGTCAGGGGTGTGGCACAAACAAGTGAGTGTGCACATAAAAGGAAGCAGCCAACGCCAACTCCCCAGGATGGGGGTTTGATTGCAGCTGGCCAGCTCACACTGGCTGGGACTGGGGTCAGCAAGAAGCTGTGGTCTTCCGGGGGCAGCATCCTAAAGGAGGCCTCCTAAAGGCCTACTTAACCCCCATTACATCCGTTCCCTAATATACTTTTCACCTTGGGCAAATAGTGCAAATTTGAATTTTTACTCACTGATCAAATATTTACCCTGTGAGCTGCCAGTCTGGCTGTGCTTGACTCCTACAGTTCTCTATGTTTGTATTAGATGAATTAGCATTATTTTGTTGGCCAGCTGGATGAGGATTAGAAGGTGAGAGAAAACCAGAGTTAGCAGCCCAAGAGTCCCCATGGAGGGGTTCAGTTTAGTCTTGTGTCTTAGCATAGGTGACAGGTTGCCCAAACAACTCATCAGATATTTTCAAACATTTTGGGGAAGGTATGGAAGATAATTGCAACTTTTCATACTGTTCATCTGCACAGTATACACCTTCAGAAACTGTCATCTGGGAAAGTGGGTTCAAGGTTCATATCACTTTGTTTCACTGTATAACTTGAGCACATTAGGGCACCCCTCTGAGCCTCAGTTTTCTTACCAGCATACTAAGAATAATATCATTGTGCTCACTTCAGCAGCACATATACTAAGAATAATATCATCACTTTCATCAGAAGGTTGTTGCAAGGGTCAAAAGAAATATTAAATGTGGCAACAACTGTAAAATGTAAGGCACTAAATGAGAAGATGTCTAAGTCTAAAAGTGGGCCATTTTAAAACATAGCCACAAATTCTTTGATACTCCTCCCACCAAAAATTGGAGTCCTTGAATCAGAGTGAACTCATGACTGGTTCAATCCATATGGTATGGCCAGCATGAGACCATGTGACTGCAGAGGCTGGCTTACAAAAGGCTATGTAGCCCCAACCTGTGTCTCTTGAGACAGTTGCTAGAGGGCAAGCTCCAGGTGACAGTTCATCCCACCAAGGCATCAAACACATGAGTGAAGCCATTTTAGATCCTCCAGACCTGGCCCACTTGCTACTAGGGATACCAGGGAAGCAAGAGAACCGCCCAGCTGAGCCCTGCCCAAATTCCTGATGCACAGATCTTTTCACACAATTGAATGGGTATTGTTTAGGCCACTAAGTTTGGGTTTGTTAGGCAGCAATAAAAACTGCACCCCAAACTACTTATTTTGGTACTCTATTTAATGTGTCCAATTTTTTTGAGTTTAAAAATACATTTAATTTTTTTAAAATCTACTCATTTGAGGGCTGGGGATTTAGCTCAGTGGTTCCACTGCCTGCCTCGAAAGCAAAAGGTCCCAAGTTCAATCCCCAGTACAAAAAAAAAAAAAAAAAAAAAATCTACTCATTTGATTAAGTTCCTGTACCTGCCAAGAGAGCAAACCTCCTTTCTGCCTTATTTTGTTTCCTCATTCCTACTGGACTCTAAGAGACAGGGCAATTTCTCAAGATTCAACTCTGCAGTAACAGAACCACAACACCCTCAAGGGCTTGTGGAGCAGTGAAGACTTGAACCCAGGAGTTCTGCTGCCCAGTCCCCTTCCACTGCCACATGACAGAGCTGCCAGGTCCCCCAGGGAAGAGGCTGTCCTCATGAATTCTGACCCTATGTAAAAGGATTTAGTAGGAAACACCTAATTATCCAAGCAGTAAAGTAGAGGGATGCCACAGAAAACCACAAACAGCTCAGTCATTCACAATGAATTTCTTCTTGACTTTGGAATGCTAGGGGTTTGTCCTGGAAGCAGATTGTCCTTCCCAATTATGTTTGGGCTTCTACAAAAATAAAAATAAAAAGTGGCCTTCTCAGAATCTACACTGACCAGAAGGTGCTTGGTGTGGCCTAGAGAGGCATGATAAGCGTGCTGGTGGTGGCCTGCCAGGGATCTTCAAAATCCAGAAAGTGAGCAACCCGCACCTGGAAAACAGGTTGCTGGCTGCCGGAGCTTTCCAAGTCTGGATCCCGTTTACACTTGCCGAAGCACAGCCTTCTAATTCCAGCCGCTCATGAAAAGGCACGTAGGTCCTCCGTGACGTCAAATCACTCTTTCAACTGAGCATAATTTCTTTCAATGATGGGCTTGGAGGGGTTTCAGCGACGGAGGGGTTTTTTTTTTTCTTTTTAATGAATCATAAACATGCAGATCAGATTTAGGTGTTATGACTGTGGTGCGCAGAGCGTCACTGTTAATTCTTGCTAAGCGCTGACAACAGGATCAACCCCCAAACAGCACAGGCAAATACACCGTTCCGGCCCCGGGGGCTTAGAGACTGCATAATTACAGACAAGGCTCAGTAGTGATTATCATCCCCGGAACATTTCAGCCCAGGGGCGGCACCCCCAATCCAGAACCTCCCCCCTGGTGTGCCTGCCCGCTCTGGTTCCCTCACCCAGGGAGGACTTGGCCGCATCTCTACAGCAGAAGGCAGGGAAGGGGCTCCAAAAGCTGGCAAGGCCGAGCGTCCGCTGCCCTGCCCCAAAGGTTGCAGCCCACAGCTGGGGCGCTTCCTCCCAGCTGCTGAGCTGGAAGGCAGGGGCGGAGGGCTGTGCAGAATACATGCCAGATTTTGCTAAATGCCGAACAGCTGAACAAGTCCCCAGGGCTGAGGATCACTCAGTGTCTCTCGTCAAAGGCTGGGGAGTGAGGGCTGGAAGTCAGAATGCTGGGCAGGGTGCCCGGTCACTGTGTATGCCCCAGGATTGCCCAGGGGGGGCCGAAGGAGCACCGCTCGGCTGTTTCCGAGGCAATCAATAAGGGCTTCATAAAACCGAGGCTGGGTTTCTCCACCACCTTTCCAACCAAAGATTGAAAGGAAACCAAACTCCTGGGGTCTGTTGAACTCTGCTGGGCTCATTTGCCCCTTCTCGGTCAGCCTGTGAATACTTAATGAGCCTCAGCCACATGCATCTTTCTCTGAATCAAGCGAAGAAGGGTACTAAGGCTAGAAAACAGGCAGTCTCAGACCCGGAGGGTGGAAGGTGACTTCAGATCTTTCAGCAGTGTTGTCTGGGGGAGGAATGCCTGTGTCCACCCTTATTACCCATCATTCCCGAGTGCTTCCTCTAGCTCCCTACTTCACACACACTCGGTCCTCCCACAGACCCAAGAGGTGGACATTACCACTGCGCACCTGACAGATGAGGAAACAGGCTCAGCTTCAGCATGCCACTCTGTCCTGTCTGACTCTGAAGTCAGCTTCTTTACACTGGTCATCCTCACCCTGGGCTGCATATGCAAATCTCTAGGGAGCTTTCAGAAAATCCCCATGCCCAGACCATATGCCAGGCCACAGAAGCCAGAATTTCTTTTTCTCTCTTTTTTTTTTTTTTGGTACGGGGGATCAAACTCAGGTCCTTGCACTTGCGCAGCAGGTAGAGAAACCACTGAGCTAAATCCCCAGCCCCTGAAGCCAGAATTTCTGAGGCAGACACGGAGGCATCAGTACATTTTATTTATTGTGGGGTTTTTTTGTCTTTTTTTTTTTTTTTGTACTGGAGATTGAACTCTGGACCTTGTACTTTCGAGGCAGGTGCAGCGCCACTGAGCTAAATCCCTGACCCTCGTTTGTTTGTTTTTTGAGACAAGGTCTTGCTATGTAGTTCAGGCTAGCCTTGAACTCACTATGTAGCCCAGGCTGGCCTCGAATTCGCAGCAATCTTCCTGCCTCAGCCTCCTGAGTCCTGGGATTACAGGCATGCTGGATGCATCAATACATTTTGAAACCCTTGAGGTAGTTCCACCATGAGGCCAAGGTTGAGTGACTGCAGTAATCTTCCTTTGTTGTTATTTCTCTCCTTCCGTCTTTCCCCTTTCTTCTAACAAATACACATTGAGGACCTGTTAAATACCAGGCCCATAAATGTTCAATGAATGTGCTTCCTTCCCTGTTCTGCAGTGGTTCTTGGGGGTGTCAGAGGTGAGAAAAGAGTGTGCCTTAGAGATAGTCATTCAGAGTGACAAGGAATGACTCTGACAGGTGTGGGCACCCGAGAGGAGCCAGGGTGAAGGCAGAAATAGGGGTGCAATCGAGGGAGTTGAAGGTTCCCTGATAAGCAATCTTTCAGTTTTGCTTAGAGACTCTGGAGAGGGTGGAATTTGGTGGGGACTGCTCCAGGCGGGGACATTTTATTAGTAAAGTGGCTGTCATCTCTCCAAGGAGAGAAAGATACACACCAGCCAAGACCTGAGCTTAGCCCCAGGCCTACAGTGCCACCAGAATCCAAGGAGAAGTTCTGGAGCGACCTTACTGCACCCATCAAGCTGCTAGGATGGACTCAGCCAGGCCAAAGGAGTGCTGGTTTCCATGGTCAGAGAGAGTGGGAGATCCCTGCTCTCAATTCTAGAACCTTCTCTCTCTCCTGGAGGCCAGGGGACAGCAATGAAATCAGTTGCTTTCCAGCTCAAGGATGTTCTAGTGTGCACTCTTCTTGCATATTTCATTGAAAAGAATACCAGGCTCCCTATCTTGAAAGAGATAGAGTGATTTTCCTGGGCAACCAGCAGAAATATTTCCTCTTTAAAATATAACAGTAGGGAGCCAAGCATGGTAGTACACATCTGTCATCCCAGTACTGTATTCTGGGAGGCTAAGGCAGAAGGGTCACAAGTTTGAGCCCAGCCTGGGCAATTTAACAACTTAGCAAAACCTTGTCTCAAACTGAAAAATAAAGAAAGGAATAGGGATGTAGCTCAAAGCAAAGGCCCTGGGTTCAATCCCCAGTACTGAAAAGAAATAAAACAAAATAAAATAAAACCACAAGAGGGAAAACACTAACCCTTAACTTAACCAGGGAAGAATGGGTTCTTTTGGGTTTTGTTTTGTTTTTGCAGTGCTGGATATGGAACCCAGGGCCTTACACATGGTAGGCAAGCACTCCACCACTGAGCTGCACTCCAGCCCAGAATGGGTTCTTTTAAAGAAATGAACTGGGGGCCGGGGATTTAGCTCAGTGTTTCCGCCAGCTGCCTTGCAAGTGCAAGGTCCCGAGTTCGATCCCTGGTACCAAAAAAAAAAAAAAAGAAAAGAAAATGAATTGGCAGAATAAAGCAGCTCACCCCCCTGTAAGCAAAACTTAAAAACAAAAGTGCACCTATTTTTAAACAAACCCAACCTGAACCACATTCCATAGTAGCCTGTCTCATAGATGGTGCTGGCACCATTGATGTTATCTTACTTACCCACTCACTTGGAGCAAGGACAACTTCGTCTCGCTCAAAGCCGAGGAGGCCTTGCGTGTTCTGTTGCCCCTTCACCAGATGGCTGAGCCCTGTGATCCTCTCAGAGCTCTAGTTTCTTCCTGTCCCTTCTTCTGCTTTGATGCTGACAGTAACCACTTCCTGCTGCTCTTGGTATCTATCCCTGGGCTCTTATTCTATGTCCAACCTTCAACTCCTTAACTTTCCCTCTGACTTGCTCCATTCTTGATCCTAGTCACAAAGTTAAAACAAAACAAAAATGAAAGGAGAAATTGGAGGAATTAGAGAATCATCTGGTATGTTTGAAGAGTGTGTGAAATAAGAATAAACAGGTTCTGAGGAAAAAGAATCTGAGCCTTGCTATGATGAAGATCATGAACTTCACGACAGCACATTCCTAAAACATTTTAGCTCTTCTGGATTCTTCCAGACTCTTGAGGTTGCTGAGTCAAGTAATTTCTGGAGAAGCAAGACGTCATAGTTCATCATTTTTTGTCTGCTTTCTTCTGCTGATGGCATCGATTTTGTACTATTCTGGAAAACATTCTATGATGGATCAGGGGTTCAATGACAACTTTGATCTCTTTCCTCATCTCAATTTGCCCACCGACATCCCTTAGGAGTTCAAGTTGGAAAAAGTGACCAGGACCAGTATGAAATGGGGCTTACTCCTCTTTTTTCCCCTCTTCTCCTTTATTTTCCTCTTCCACAAGTATGACCCTCACCTCATTCCCACGGCCCCTCATCTGCCTGGTGCACCAATTTAAAACCAAAGCAGGGCATAGGGGTAGTCTGTACCAAGACAGCAGCCTTGCAAATCAGATTTGTTTGGGTTACAGAGGGCAGGCCAGCTCTCAGGCAACAGCCACCAGGAAACAGGCAGGAGCTGACTCGGAACCAGAATTTGGTCAGGACATCTAATACAAATCAGGGTCTGCCAGCCTAGTTTAAAATTTGAGTCATCGAACTCCAAAAATCCATGCATAAATCGATGCCAACATACCCACTGGCAATAGGGTGTATTCCCTCCCCTAGGTAAGAAAATCCAGGGCCATGCTGGGAAACTGAGTCAGTGATCAGTGTGTTGCCTGTGTGTCCCAGGAAGGAAAAGGCACAGCCAGCACCTCACCCTGGGTGGCACTGGATACAATCCTGCTCATGTCACCAAAGACCTCCCAGATTCCTGCCCCACTCCTGACTTTCACACAATCTATCAAACCTCCCCAAAATGACAGGCTAAACCAGAGGCTTCCTCCATGTCCCAAGACTGCACCTCCAATGTCCTGTGTAGACGGCCCACCCATAGGTGAGAGAAAAAGAAGATGGTTTGAGGGCCCGGGGATTTAGCTCTGTGGTTTCGCCACCTGCTGCCCAAGCACAAGGACCCAAGTTCGATCCCCGGTACCAAAACAAAAGAAGATGGTTTGGGAGATCGAGCAGGGTGGACTCGTTGGCAGAGGGGTTCTTATTTGCCCAAGCTCTGTGGCTGTTCTGACTCCAAGTGCCACTTGTAAAATAAGTCCCTCTGGCCTCCCCCACCAGCTTCCAAGTACCTGAAGGCGAATTGTAAAGTTGATTGAAGGTGCTGGGGAGCACAGTGCCCTGCCCCAGGCTCTCTCCCCCCAGGGGAGCCCTCCTTGACCTCGTGGGAGCCACCCGAAGACAGCGTGGCAGAGCAGCTTGCCTCCAGTGGCAGGCTCCTCAGCGACCCCGGGGCAGCCCGTGGGAGCCGTTCTGGCTAACACAGGCTCTTTGGGAGGAAGCGGCGAGAGAAAGGCGTGAGTGGTGGGGGTAGAGGACCTTTCTGAGAGCTTATTAAAAATCTTTTGTGTGCCAAAGAATAAGTCCAGTCTTGTCCATCTTGCTCCCCCAGCACTTAACTTTTTC
Source organism: Heterocephalus glaber (assembly GCF_053883595.1). Lineage (NCBI taxonomy): Eukaryota > Metazoa > Chordata > Mammalia > Rodentia > Bathyergidae > Heterocephalus > Heterocephalus glaber. Next base: position 8,972,577 of record NW_028258340.1, on the reverse strand, counting down.
AGGCCTGATGAGCTTAAATGCTTCAGTTAGTCCATGAAACCCAAGACCCTCCTTGGCCTTCGTGTCTGAGTTTCCTTTATTTGGCCATCATAATTAGACAGTGTCCCAACCCCGTGGCCCGAAGTGCCTGTTCTGGCTCTCCACATCCCTGTCGTGTCTCAGAAGACTCACGGGCTGTACCAGGCTGGAAGAACAGTCTGGAAGGAAAGCCCGTTGTCAAACAAATCATCGGTTCTGGAAACACAAAGCCGCAGGGACCGTCAGGGTGCTGCTGACACTCTGGCCGGCAGCATCAGAGAGCCGCGTCTCCTGTGTGGTGCTGAAGCCCCAAGTTTGGAGACAGAAAGCTGGCTAGGAGCCAGCAGCGGCAGCGTGGACACCTTATCTAAACAAAGGGAGAGGGCACCGAGCACCGGCCGAGGGGGTGGTGGACATCGCGTGGGTGGTTTCATGTTGCAATTTTTTTTTTCCTTTTGTGGCTGTTGTTTTCTTTTTTCTTTCTTTCTCTTCTTTTCTTCTTCTTCTTTTTTTAATCTATTCAGTTTTGTAGTATTCAACAGCCCAGCCCTTGGCAAAACCTGGCAGCCATACCCACCCGGCCGTTTCCAATCCAAATGGCCCCTGTCAACTTTTACAACCCTGCGCTAAAACTCCAGGCACGTCTCTTATTGCCAGCGCCGGGTTATTTATTTGCCCGGCCTGTCTGGCCTCTCATTTTTCACGTGTGTGTTACCCCTGCACTTGCTTCAACTTCCCTCTGGCCCTTAAAATGCCAGTAAACGCCCAGTCCAATTTAGAGCTGGGAGGTGTTGAGCAGTTCATCTTTTCAGGCTCCTGAGCTACTTAATGGCATTTTTGTCTCCGTTCAGCTTTAGACCTGAAGGAAGAGGAAGACTTCCGCATTGTGAAAATTGCTCTCTTTCCCTGGAAACCATTGTTACTAATAATAGCCTCACCAGGGGCACCAGCAACAGGCCAGAGAGGTAGGGTACCCACATGACTCACAGGGGACACAGCTGACCCAGGTCAGCAGGTGAGGGCCACAGCCTCAGCCACTGACTATCCTGGAACCCCACTCCTGTTCTGGAACTGGGCCTTTCATTCTTTTGTAAGCCTTTGCACAAACAGTGTGTGTGCATGAGCACACATGTATGTGTGTTTCTGTGGGGTGTGTGTGTGTGTGTGTGTTTCTATGTGTGGCTTTGAACTCATTCCCCCAAAAGGGAGCCTTCACAGTGGCGCCTGACCCGGTACAATGCAGAATATATGACTTCTTTCAGAGCGTGGCCAGCAGATCTGCACGTGAAACCCAGATCAAACACGGCCCGCAGAAACAATGGCAGGAGGCATAGCCAGAGTGAATCGATTCCTTGATCCTGCTCTACCAAAAAATTAAAGCGGAGCACTCCTGGGGTTTTTAACCCAGATAAGACTTCAGCCACGGCAGTGTTTCCCATGTCCCTGTGTCGCTTGTGCTAGCTGCCTTTTTCTGTGGGTGAAACGGGGAATATAGAGGAAGCAGCATCAGGCTCTGCTGATCCATCTGGCTTTTTAAAAAAATTATATGGCTCCATCCATTTCCCTCACACACGTTTGTACGCACCAACACACACACATGTGCGCATGCATTCGCAGGCTTGTTTTACCTTTTACCCAGAACCAAACAGGACAGACTATCATTTCTCCCAAGCAGGACAAGAAGAGAGCAGAAAGGGTCCTTTTAGGCTGATGGGCTGATAGCAGCTCTTAAAATGAAAAAATTTTAAAGCAAAGGAAGTTCAGCCTGAGACTCCTCTGTCCTTCCATCCCCAAGGGACGGCAGAGCCCCTTCCGCTCTCAAAGCTCTGTTTAAACATGTAGGTGGTCCTGCTCAACTTGGCTAGGTTTTATGTCAGCATTGACCCCAGCCTGACCCCAACCCTGAGGGTCCCAGATAGTCCTGCTGGCTGAGCCCTGGAGAGTGAAGCTGGCCTCGAGGAAGGCCACCCGCGCCAGCCTACTGATGGACCACTAAGGAGACCCTGCCCAGCTGGCCAGCTGCAGCTGGCGTCCTCTCCTGACCTCTGCTCTAATTCCAAGGATACCCTTTATTTAGACACCGCAGTCTAGCCTGATCCTCAAGTCCCAGATTCACTGGCTGGACATCAGCCAGGGATGGCCACAGGCTAGTTCCAGAAAGCTCCCCAAAAAAGGTCACAGAGGCCTCAGGACACAGCAGGCTCGGGCAGGCTCTGGTGGAGCCAGACCTGAGAGCACAGGGTTGACTTTTCATGGCCTGAATTCCAATTCCAGCTTCTTCCCTGGCACTGACCTTGGGCCAGGGTGCAACCTCGCTGATCCTGGTGCCTGCATCCACAGGAATAGCCGTGCGAAGACAGAGCAGAGAGAGACTTGCAGGTGCCGGCTTTGAAGTCTACAGGGATGTGAGTCTGAGCCAGGGAAGGCCCGCAGCCACCAGCAGCTGGAAGAAGCAAGAATTGAAGTTTTGCCCTAGATTCTCCAGAGGAAATATGGTCCTCTGGACACCTTGACTTTGGCCCAGTGAATGTGATTTCCAACATCTGGCCTTCAGAACTTTAAGAGAATATGTTCCTACTATATCCAGCCACTGAGCTGGTGGTCATTTGGCATGGCAGCCATGGCTGACTAATCCAGACTGCAGCAAGGACCACTAGGACACTGGTGGGATAGCACCAGGCATTGAGATCCAGTTGTTTTTTATTTACTTTTTGTACTGGTAATTGAACCCAGGGCTTTTTTTGCACTGAGCTACATCCTCAGCCCTTTTTATTTTGAGACAGGGTCTCTCTAGTTGCCAAGTTGCCCAGGACGAGCTCGAACTTTCTATCCTCCTACCTCAGCCTCCCAGAGAGCTGGGATTATGGGAGGGGGCCACCTAACCCCGCTTGGTTTATTTTACCTTAATGCGGCCTCACAACAAGCTAGTAAAGCAATGGGCAAGGACAGCCTCATCTGTGTTTCACTGATTAGGAAGCAGGAGCTCCAAGAAATGCAGTGTCTTGTTCAAGGTCCTATGCTATTTGGTGGCAGATCTGGAACTAGAACAGAGGTCAGCCAGGTGCTGAAGGAAGCCCTCTCTTGCCCCCTTCCTGGCCCTAGGGCTTTGCCTTTGGACAAACGTTGCATCACAGGCTGCATTGGAGGTGGATGTCCCACCCAGAGGAGAAGAAATCCAGGGACATTGTATCTTCTCTCGGTGGCTCACCTCCAATTTCTGTCAGGTCTCTCTGGGTCTCAGACTCCTCTGTGGTGACATGAAAATAAGAACAGGGCCATCTCTTCTTAAGGAGGTGTGGGACTAGAGGGCAAGCTTATGTACAGACGCCCACAGGAAGGGCTACTGCACCCTGCTCTCCCTTCTTGAGGCAGGTGGCCCTTGGAAGTCTGGAGCAGGCAGGCCTCGGGGAAACTTACCAGGGGCACCCACAGGGAGCCGCCAGGGAACCCCCACTCAGCCTCTCATCCTGTGGGGGAGCAGGAACTCTTGACCTTGCCCACAGAGCCTGGGACAGCCGGGGACCCTGAGGCCTGCACTGCCAGTTTCAGTTGCCTGCCCACACAACACACTGTTCGCCCTACTTCCCCTTCCTTCCTCTTCCCACTGGCTCTTCCCTTGCCTTCCAGCCCTCTCACTTTCTTCCTCTCTCAGGCTCTTGGCTACCATTTACACTCCAGAGTCCCCCACAGGACCCAACTGAGGGCTGACTTCCCAAAACTCCACCCTTGCTTAATCTCTTCCACTTTGTCCCGGGCTCTCTCACTCCCGAGCACGTGCACTCCATAGATGGAAGCCAAGACGGTCCCCAGCTCAGGCTCTGCTTCCAGAACATTCTCATCCAAGACAGCACATTAGGCTCTAGGGAAGTGAAACCAGCAAAGACGTGCCCCTGCCCTCCGAGAGCTTCTGATGTGCTAGGGCAAGCAGCCTGGTGGGGAATACAGGGCACCATGCAGTGTTCTAGGTGCCGCGATGGAAGTCTGCCCAGCTCATCAGGGAGCACAGGGCAGCAGGTGATCTGTTGTGTGTGGAGGGATAGTCAAGGAAGGCTTCATGGAGGAAGTGGCCCAGGAAGCTACTAGCTGTTGTGTATGGCTGGAACATGGAGTGACCAGGGTGGGAGGAACAAGGTGAGGCTGAAAAATCACAAGGCTCCATCACAGCAGGGTTGGAGGGCTCAGCTAAGGGGCTCAAGCTTTCTCCTATGGGCAATAGGGAGCCATGGAAGACTTTAGAGAGATCCAGATTTGACTTTGGGGTGGTTGTTTTGGCTGTTGTTGTTGTTGTTGTTGTTTTTGAGATGGAGTCTTGTTGTGTAGTTCAGGCTGGCCTCGAATTTGTGGGAGTCTTCCTGCCTCTGCCTTCTGAATGCTGGGATCACAGGTATGCACCATTCCTGGCTTGGGTTTGACTATTTCAACCTAGAAGTTCTAGAAATCTCCAGGAAGACAAGAAGAGCTGTGGGCCATGGACAAGAAAGCAGAGCAAGAGCCGATAATTTGAATCCTCCCAAAAGCAGCCACCAGGAGACAGGTTAAGCAAGCAGTAGGCAGAGGGCCTCCTTGGTGCTAGGTGAGCTACACTCCTGGTCCTAATCCGGAGCTGTTCCCACTTGGACCATCCTGTAGCCAGACCCTGAGGGTCCTGAAGGTGCCCAGGACTGGCAGACAGGGCAAGAGGACCAACCAGGGCAGCACTGGACAGGGAAGGGTGGAGTTAGGTGGCACAGGACCCTTTATTCCCATGTGTGATGCATGCACTCGGGGCCCCTCCACTCCGGGCCTGGGCTCAGCTAAGCTCTGTGTTCCCCCCTTCCCCTTGTGGCCACACGTGGGGCCAGCTAGGGGGTGCCCTGTTCCCTCACAGTGGCCTGGGAGGCCCAGGCAGAGCTCAAACAACTCTTCAAGGGAGGCCAGACTTGTGACCACCTGAAATTTTCCTCACAACCTCTTGGCTAAATGTTTCTGTAAGTCTGATGACAAGCTCTGAGGGGACAAGCTGGGCAAATGGGCCAAGGTCTGAGGGAGGTAGAGGGCACAGCGGGAAGAGGCTTTGTCATCCAGATATGACCCAATCCTGAGAGCCTTTCTCCAGGGGCTGGGCTGCTCCTTCCAGGCACCATGTGCAGGGTTGCAGGACCAGGACAGGAAAAGGCACCAGGACCAAGAGTCCCAGGAGGACAAGGTGATGTTTGCTGGGGTTCTGGGAACAGGCAGAGGCCACAGGGTGCAGGACAGACTCAGGCCGCCTATGGGGTTGGGCAAGAAGCACTGGCTCCCAAGGAGGAGGAGTGGGAGTCAGGCGAACAGCAGCCCTGCCCTGGGTGCCCACTCACTCTCCTTTCTGCCTGACTCCCTCTTCCTGGCTTTCCAAGACCTGGTAGCAGAAGGAAACGGTCTTTATTTTCTCCTTTGGTGAAGCTGGGGATGGAACCCAGGGCCTCTCGAATACCAGGCAAGCACTATACCATTGAGCTACACCCGCAGATCCACAAACCCAACTTTAATTCATTTCCTTGTCAATCCACAAACACAGAGAACTGGAGGGTGAGGGCAGGGCCAAAGAGAGGGTCTCTCTGATGCAGCTACAAGTTTTTCTCACTCCTATCCTTTAGGGGTTCAGTCTAATGAGGGGGACAGATATAGTCACTGCCACCTGCCATACAATCAGATCTGACATAGGAACAAGGTAGAAACGTTTTTGAGGGAAAATCGTCCCAGCAGCTAGCACTGGACACCTACCTCCCTGCAGTGCTGTACTGAGTGCTTTATATGCATTAACTCATCTGGTCTCTGCACAGCTCAAGGCAGGGGTGGAGGACGGAGGAACAGAGACATGGAGTAACTTGCCCAGGTCACACAGGTAGAATGGAGAGTTGTACCAAGTGATCCAGCGAGTCTGTGTCCTTCAGCACCACACCAGACAGAAGGAACAACAACATCTAGGCATCTCCAGCATGCCACCCTGTCATGTCACCCCAGACTCCTGAGCCATGGCACAGGGGAACTGATTGCCACCACCTGCCTCAGGGGTGGGCAAGGACCAAGGGACCTGGATCAACTGACATCCAGTTGGAGAATCTGAATCTGAGGTCGAGGGCCAGGGCAGGCAGACCCCTGGGAGTGGAGGTGCCCCCACACTCTCCTCCCCCTACTGAGGAGCCCCAGAGCCTGCCTAGAGCTAACTCCCCACTCCCTGTACCAAGATTTGCAGATGGTTCCCCCAGCCAATCAGGGGCCTTCCCTGGCTGGCATCCACCAGCCTCAGGCACAGTTAGGGAAAATAATATGGAAGCCAGAGCTGGGTCCCATGCTGCTGTGGGTGCACGAGATCTGGCTTCCTCTCCAGTCTGGGCTACTCCCCACCTCTGTGACCTTGCAGCGCTGTAACTGCAATTCTGAGAGCTCTGCACTTCTGTGACTTTGAACTGGCATTTCCCTTACTAAGCACCCTTTCTCAACCCATTCTACCTGATGGAAATACCTACTTCCAGCCTTATCAAGACACTTTGGCAAAGCCCCTTCTCAGCTCATGCACATGTGTGCACAGAAACATGTGCACGCGCACAGATTAGTTTACCTTCTTTTCCTTAGTCCCATTTTGTGGCATGTATAAGCTTTAATTGAAGAAGAGTAGCCCATTTCTTTTACCTGTCTGTTCTCCAATTCCAGTTACCTATCGCTGACTAAGACTTAATGGGTTCCGTTTGGTTTGGTTTTGAGACAGAGTCTCACTATGTAGCCCAGGCTGGCCTTGAATTCACTATGTAGCCCAGACTGGCCTCGAACTCACGCCAGTCTTCCTGCCTCAGCCTCCAGAGTGCTGAGATTGCAGGCATGCCACACCACACCTGGCTCTACCATGTTTAATGGTTTAAAACAACGCTATTTATTTTGCTCACCAGTCTGCAATTTTAGCAGGACATGGTGGGATCCAGCTCGGTTTTGTGCCACCCAGGGGTAGCTGGAGCAGCTAGAAGCTAGGGCTGTGGTCAGGGACAGAGTGTTGGCTGGGAGGGGCTGACAGGCCTCACCAAACACAGGCTCACATGGATGTGACCCAGGGCACAGGACCACCTGGCAGATGAGCAGGGCAGATGAACAGGAATTTCCCCACAAGGGATCCAGCAGCTCATTGGAGGTCTTAGAAATGGCTGTTCCTTTTTGGGCCACACTCTGATCCGTACCTCAGGGACCCCAGGAAAGGCAACAAGGCCTGCCTGGGGGGAGGCGGATCTAGATCCCAAAGTGCAGAGCTTGGCAGGCAAGAGGGCGCCTGCTCTCTTAGCCCTGGCCAGGAAGGGAGCAGAACCCATCTTGCTCGGCCACGATCTCCCTGGGGAGGGGAGAGCAACTCTCCCATCTTTCCCCCCACCCTGGAAGCATATCCCACAACATCATCCCACTCCCGACACACCATTTCTGTAGTCACCAAATAATCCAATTAATTCAAATGGCCTCTAAGGGTCTGGGGATTTAGCTCAGTGGCGCTATGCCAACCTCGAAAGCACGAGGTCCTGAGTTTGATCCATAGTACCACAAAAAAAAAAAAATGACCTCGAAATCTAGCGGCTTGAAACAACCACCATTTGGTTTTCTTTCTTGAGGCTGGGGTCAGGATTTGGGGCAGGGTCCAAGGGTCCACGTGACTGGGGTCCAGTAACTGTGCTGGTCTGGAGGGGCCAAGATGGCTCCTCTCCTGCCTTTGGCAGGGCCAGGCTGGAAGGCAGACCCAGCCTGGCCTCTGTCCCTTTCCATGTGGCATTGTGACGTCTCCTCGGGCTCTCTAGGACAGCATGATCCAACTTCTGACATGATGATTTGTGGTTCCAAGAAACCAAAGCAGGAGGTGCTGGGCTTTGAAAAGGCTAAGCTGACACACACAGGGTCACAGCCCCAACTAAGGGAAGGGGTCACAGACCCCAACTCTCAGTAGGGGGTACATCCAAGATCTGGGATCCTCTTTAATCTGCCAGAGCCAAGCACCCTCAGATCCAGGTCTGTCTGCCCCCAGACAGTTCTGTGCCTAGGGGCAATCCCATCACTCACTCCACACCAAGTTTGTTACAGGCCCAGTTGTGTCCGACAAAATCCATATGTGAAAAAATTCCATATGTGAAGTCCTCACCCTCAGCACCTCCGAATGTGACTATAATTAGAACTGACGTCTTTAAAGGGGGCGATTAAGTTAAAATGAGGCTGTAAGGGGGGATCCTAATCTAATTTGACCCGTGTTCTTATCAGAAGAGGAAATTTGGAGCCAGGCTTGGTTCTACACGCCTATAGTCCCAGAATTCTGGGAAGCTGAGGCAGGAAGATGAAAAGTTCGAGCCCACCCTGAGCAACTTAGTGACTTAGGGAAACCCTGTCTCAAGATAAGAAAGGCTGGGGATGCAGCTCAGTGCAAAGGCCCTGGGTCCTATCCCCAGGACATAAGGGGAAAAAAAGAGATTTGGACATCCAGAGAGACATCAGATATGTGCATGCCGAGGAAAGACCATGTGAGGACACAGCTAAGAGGTGACCACAAGGAGAGAGGTCTCAGAAGCGGCCAACTCTGCTGGCACCTTGATCTTGGACTTCCAGCCTGCAGCTTGGCTTACCCTGCCCATGTCCCCTACCCCTGCCCCAGTCAGTCCCCACCCAGTGTGCCCACTGCCACCCACTAGGGCAGGGTCACCCGCTTCAGGTTTTCTGCATCTAAGGAAACAAAGCAGAGACACCAAGAAGAAGGTGGCAGCCCTCCTGGGAACTCTGCCTCTTAGGAACAAACTGCAGTCCCCAAGTCATCAGCCTAGGTGCTTTCACCAGAAGCCTCTCTATCCACCTGCGCACAGCAGCCTGGGCTCCCAAGAAAGGGGAAGAGGAGGAGACTTCAGGGACAGCGCTGCCCAGGGTTGCCATCTCTTCTCATGGCTGGTGGGGTGGGGGCAGGAGATGAAGTTTGTGCCCCCGATTTCCAGCCGCACGAGGAACAGAGTGGAGGACGGCAGCTGTGACGCTGACAAGCAGAGGCCTGGGGTCCCCAGCTCTGACTGGGAACTTGGCCGGCTGAAGGCCTCAACGGAGGACACTTTATCTCCGCTTCGCTGCATAAGGTCAAACAGGGCTCAGAGAGGTGAGATGATCAATTCAAGGTCACACAGCTGGTAAGAGGCAGAGCCCAGACTCACAGCCAGGCTTGTCTGCACTTTTTGTGCCCTCAGATTGTACTCCGCACTAGTGTGTGTGTGCACACGTGCACTCACACATGAGTTTAGAGTCACAGAAATAGACTTCAGCACAATACAACTAAAGACTCACATGACCCATTAGTGTTCTAAAAATTCATCACCAGTTCCTGGCATCAGGGAATTTCTCACTGACCTCAGTTCACGGCCATGTTCACAGCCTCTGGTCCCCCTCTGCTCCCTGCCCCTTTTTCTCCGAGTTTACAGACTACCCACTGGAAAAGTCTTCTATTTTATTAGGCAGAGCCTCACCCACCCAGACGGGGAAAAGGCCCCGTGGGGCTCCTTTGAAATCATCTCACATCTACCAGACCTAGGCGCTCTGGCCCCTGTGTACCCCACCCCTCTCCTGCTTTCTCACTCTCAAGTTTGAGGCTCTTTGAGCTGGAAAAGGTATGGTGTCAGCTACAGCAAAGGTGTCACTTTGCAAATTACCACAGTCCGGATTGGTGACATGGTTTGTCCAACACCAAGGAGCGTGTTTCTGGGGATTTGGGGCTAGGCCCTAGGGCAAGAGATGCTTAGCCCCGTTCACTTTACTACCTCGTGCATGCATCAGTGGAACTGGCTTTAGCTGTGGCCTCAATAGGAAGCCTGAATGCATTCTCTATTTCTAGGTAAGGAACTGTTCCGAAACTTAATGCTTAAGACAGCACACATTTCCCCTTTCACAGTTTCTGAGGGTCAGGGATGTGGGAGCAGCTGAGCTGGGTAGCTCTGGCTCTGGGCTTGTCACGTGGCTGCAGTCAAGCTGCTGTTGGGGGCTGTGGTCTCAGAGGCTTGACTGAGGCTCAGGATCCACTGCACAGCTCACTCATGTGGCTGTTGGCAGGAGGCCCCAGTTCCTTCCTGCATGGGCCTGTTCAGCCCTGGGGTGCGGCTCGGTGGTAGAGTGCTTGCCTCACATGCACCAGGTTCGGGCTTCCATCCCTAGCATTGCAAAAAAAAGAAGTAAAAAATAAAGAAGTCTCCAAGTTGCAGTAGCTTTTCCTCATCCCCAGATGAAAAGCAGCAGGTGCTTCTGCATGCCCTGGCAGGCAGGGATAAGGCATCTGGTTGCAATGGAAGTCAGGCTGGGTAGAGCCCTCCTGCACCCTCCCCCCAGCCATGAGACAAGAAGATGGCCTAGCAGGGGTCCTGCAGGCCTCAGAAACCCTCTTCCTCCCCAAGGAGCAGGCACCTCTTGAAGGACCTCAGTTGAAACTAAAAAGGACCAAGTACCAAATGAGAAGGGCCTTTGCCTCAGACTGCAGTGGCAGAATGATATTTGCATACCTGGGTATCTTAGAACTCTCCCCCTTCCTGGATTATGCCTCCCTTTTGCAGCTTCCTTGCATAAGGTCAAACTGAGGCTCTGAGAAGAGAGCTGATAGAGTCAAGGTTGCACAGCTGGTAAGAGGCAGAGCCCAGATTCAAAGTCATGCCTGCCCCTGTAATTTCTGTGCCCTCAGATTAGCTGCACCCTGTCTCCTTCCTCCACACCAGGAATCCTTGTCCCTCACCACTCTTCAGACTCTGTTCAACTAAAACTACAGCCCCTGCAGGTTCATGGAGGACCTACCAGGCGCCAGGCACAGGATCACTTACCTAGAGTTCTTTGATTGCAAATCACAGAAACCAGTTGTAAGTAATTTGGGCAAAAAGGAATTGACTAGAAGATGATTGGAGATTGGCAGAATAGATCAGAAGTCTGCAGAAGAAAGCTTGAGCTTGGCAGGGGCCAGGGCAGACCCAGGGACAAACAATAAGCACTTGGCATTCTGGTGTCCCTGTCCTTTGGCTCAAGACTCAAATGCCAAGCAGGATTAGAAAACAGCCACTTTGGACAACAATCTCACAGTTTTCTCAAAGTTGAACATGCAACTAATTTTCAGCCCAAGAATCCCACTCCTGGGATATTCATCCAGGAGAAATAAGAGCATATGTCCATAAAAATATTAGCACAGAATGTTCATAGGAACTGTATTCATAACAGCGGCAAGCTGGAGTTCACTCAAAAGTCGATCCACTGGGAATGGAGAGCAAATCGTGGTCCAGCCTTACAATGGAATAGTATTCAGCAGCATCAAGGAATGAGCTGCCTGGGCTCAAAACAGCACGAATGAATCTCACAGCTATGTCAAAAGAAAGAAGCTAAGCACAAGAGAGCACATGCTGTACAAACCAGCTATAGAAAATTCGAGAAGAGACGGAACTAACCCATTGTGACAAAAAAATCAGAGCAGGAGCTGCCTGCAGTGACCAGAGAAGACTCTCTGGGAAGGGGACAAGGGGACTTTTGGGGAGGATACAAATGTTCTAGATCATGACTGTGGGGCTAATTACAAGGATGCACACACTTGCCAAAACTCATCAAACTGCACACCTCCTGCACATTTCAATGTATGGAAATTATGTTTTAATTAAAAATTAAATTAAAAAGAATCACAGGCAGGGCTTGTGCCAGAAGCTGAAGACACAGCAGAGAATAGGGCAGGCAGAGCCCTGTCCAGGGGGAGCTGCCATCTGGCCCCAGAGCTAATAAATGACAGAGCTGGGGACGAATTGAGATTATCCTGCCTCCCAAGTCAGCTTCAGCTTTGCTCAGCGTTGCCCCGGAGCATGATGGGAGCTCCAGGGAGGTGACCGGGATCTGCACCAGAGGCCACGGGCCCTTCCTGCGAGGGTTCACAGCTGCCTGGTGCAATCTGACAGCACAGTGAGGAGCCAGGCTGGGGGTCTGTGGTTCCTGCCCCACAAAGGGCTGCCTGACGCCCTCCCCTCTCCTCCCCTCCCCTGCCTTCCCCTCCTTTCCTCTCCTCAAGACTGCTGGCCCACAGGACCTCACTCAAAAAGGAAGCTTTATTTCTTGATTTCTCAGCAGAGGAAATATAAAATACACAGGACCGGAAATGAGAATATCATTGGGAAAACACCAAACTAGTAAAGGATTTTCTTGCACATTCTGGCCATTTAAGAGGTAGGAGGAGTCAGGAAGACCCACAGAGATGGAGGAGGTGAAAAAGACAAGGTGCTGGCTTCTAAGAGTTGTGCTTTGCCAGTCACCATCTGCTGTCCCCATGGGCTGAGGTCATCAGAGTGTCACCAGGCAGTGATCAGTTAGTTAATGATTGCTCAGGCTTTCACTGCTCTTGTCCTTAAGCCCCTAGAGGCTGAAGGGCCAGGAGAGCCCACCACAGTAGAAACTGTCACCTACAAAAACAGAAGGACCCTGGCCCCTTTGTCCTAAATTTGTCCTGAATATATAGTGGGGACACCAGAGAATGTTCTCGAGACTACCGACTGCAATTCCTTCCACCTTGTAGCATTTACCAGCTTAGCCCCTTGAACCAGCCCTACCTTTATATGGTCAACATTATTGTCCTATAACAGATGGGAAAACTGGTCTTTGAGACACAAGCACATAGTGGCAGAGTCGGGGCAAAGGCCAAGATCTTTCAAGTTCTTACATGGAGTTTTTTTTGTCCATATTCCCTGTAGTTATGGGGACCTGGTCGAGCCCCAGACCTTCGTAGGTGAGTGAGGTTGATCAAGGTTTGTGGCCAGCAGCCTCTGAGTCCTGGTGAGCCCTGTGGCCTGGTACCTATGCCTTCGTGGGGTCTCTTCCCTGTAAGCCTGAGCTGGACTCAGGAACTCGCTTTAAGTAATGAAGTCAAGCGGAAGTGATAGAATGGCCCTTCGGAAGTTTGCTCGCGAAAGGACCATGGCTTCTTCCTTTGGCTTCTCTGGCTCATGCACACTCCTTCTCTTGGGTCTCCAGAGGACCTGTCATGAGGACACCGGTGGCTAATTGAGAGACCCCAGTGGTGAGGAATCAAGACCTGACAATGACATGAACTAGCTTGAAAGTGGGTCTTTGCAGCCTTCTGCCACAGCCACGGAGTAAGCCATCTTGGAAGCAGATCCTCCAGCCCCGGTCCAGCCCTCACATGACTGTGACATTGTGACTACAACCTCGTGAGAGACCCTGAGCTGAAGCCCCTCAACTAAACCACTCTGGATTCCTGACCCTCAGAAACTGCAAGATCATTATTTTAAGCTGCTAACTTTGGGGATCACTTGTTATACCACAAGAGACAACTATAAAGCTCATAACTGGTACTCTAACACTATGGCCCTAATAACGAGTACTCTTCTTGCCCCGAAGTCTCCTCAGGCCAGAACATGTGACAGACTTTGACATTCCTGCCCCTCCCCCCACCCGCTTCCCCCTTTGATATTTTTGCACTATATATAACTTGGTTTCCTTTTCCCGTGCTTTTCTCTTCCCTTTTCCCTGAAAAGCACGCTCAAGTTGGCCCTTGAACACAGAGAACATTCGAGATTGCCCTTGCATCCACAGGGGAAAAAGTGAACTTGGGATTTCCTGCAACGTCCCAGTCACTTGGTGGCCTAGAACGTATTCCCGGTGCCTTTTGCATGACGGCCTTTGTTTTCAGCACACCCTAAATTGCTTTTGTGCCAAATGCTGAATGTGACCAGAAATGACACAAGATGAATAATGTGGCATATAATTATCACCACATTTCAGATGAGGGCAATATGCATTTTTCTCAGAGCCGAAGGGATGCAATTTTATTTTGCAAAACAAAATGCTCCATTTGGGGGTCACTTTTCGAGCAGCCCTTCATTCTGAAGCAATTTCACATGAATAAAACCATTTGTATTCCAGTGCTGCATAATGCACATTATCCACTCCTACTCCTGGTGGATATTTCTCCGCCTGATTCCAGCTCTTCTCCAGGAACCAGCCCCAAATCAGAACATGAGAGGCCGAAGGTAGTGATGCTTTTTGGCTTATTCCACATCTCAGAATTTTTCCTTTTCTGCGAAGTGAGGATGAGCTGGTTTCTCTCCACACTGCTCTTAGACTCAGCCATGAAGAGTAGGTCTTTAGCATCCAAAATAAGACCATACGGACTTTAGGGTGGCATTGACCTTTTGTCCCTGGGCTTTAATGTCTTCATTTTCTCCTCCCCACACTCCTCCCTCTCCCTCCACCCCCAAAAAAGACTGAGCCAAAGATTTGGGACTGGGTGGCTTATTCGGGAAGAATTAGTCTGCTTAGGCTGCCTTAATAAAATAACTGAGGCTGGGAGCTTCAGCAACAGAAATCTCTTTTATCACAGTTCTGAAGGTTGGAAGTGCAAGATCAAGGTATCAGGAGGGTTGTATTCCTCTCAGGCCTCTTTCCTTGGCTTGCACGAGGCCACCTTCTCACTGTGTCCTCACAGGATTGTCCCTCCATGCACACACTCTTGTCGTTTCTTTTGGGGTTCAAGTCTCCTTTTCCTGTAAGGATCCCAGTTGGATTAGATTAGGGCCACCATAGCAACCTCATTTGAACATAATCACCTCTTTAAAGGGCCCTGTCTCTGAATACAGTGACATTCTGAGGCTCTGGGGGTTAGGACTTCAAATATGAATTTCTGAGGTACCTCATCTTCCCGTCCCATAGCAGTGTGATGAGGGCTGTGGGTGTGAGGTGAGCAGAGTTTCATTGCGGTAATAGGACACGGGGAGGGGGGCGCAGTGAAGGACACACTACAGAGCTGTCCCAGCGAGGGATGAGGAAGCTGAACCACTAATGCATTCCAAGGGGCTCCTGCCTGTAATCCCAGCGCTCTGGGAGGCTGAGCCAGGAGGATCACAAGTTCAAGCCTGGCCTGAGAAACTTAGCGACTTAGCGAGAAACTGTCTCAAAAAACTAAAAAAGGCTGGGGGTGTAGCTCAGGGCAAAGACCCTGGGTTCAATCTCCAGTACTACACAAACACAATAAGAGCCACACGATCTCAGAACTGCCTGGTATGCACCGAGCTCCTTGCTTTACAGACAGCCCACCAGGTCTATCAAGCTTGCTGATCATGCCTGAAATTGACAAAGTAGAGGAGAACTAGACCGTAAGCCCAGGACTCCCAGGCCAGTGCTGGCCCCACTCCAGCTGGCTGCTTCCTCATGTGATGATTTTCCTCATTGAGCAGGGGTAGCCTCCGACTTGATGGTCCAGTCCCTTTGCTGGTTAGCAAACTCTCAGCTCTCATGCAAATAAACAACACAGAAACTCTCAGAAAGGTCGGTGCTCATTCCCTTCCTGACACATGTGGTTTCCACACCGGAAGCGGCCAGCCCACAGGCCTAGGAGCCCACTGGGAAGGAGAAGCAGCCTCCAGCTGCAGAAAGTACACAAGCCAACCCTCAGCCCCAAATGGGACTTCTTCGAGGGGCAGGATCTTATCAGATAGGCGCCAAATTCCTCTAGGTCCCTGCAAAGCTCTCCATCTTCCAGGCTGTCCCTAGAAGTCTGTGCCACCAACAGCAATAAACAAGACACTTTTATAGATTTCCTAATTTATGTTGCTCATTTATTCCTCACAAGGACCTTGTGAGGTCAACATGAATGGCCCCATTTTATGGATGTGCAAAATGCTCCTCCTTGCTCAGTGAGAGTCACCTAGGACCAGAACATCTGAGAAATTAAGCACTTCATCTTCACATTGGAATGCTCACCTGGTTGAGGTAGAGTGTCCCCTGAGCTGCTTGCAAGGGCTGGCTGGAAAGTGACACTTCTTGTTTTCAACTCTACAGGGTGCCAAGGGTTGCCGGAACCATCGCTGCAGTTAGAGCTTTGGTATCTCTCATTGGGCCATGAGGTTTCTAGAATGTTCCAAGTGCAACAGCCCAAGCAATACCTCACACAGAACTGCTGCTGGTTACAAGCAACAGCTGAGAAAGGAGAAGGCCGCAAGCACCCATCTGTACCCTGAGGAAAAGGAAGAGGGGAGTGGTCACTCTGTGGTCCACATCAGGAGCATTTTAAGACAACTGAGGGAGGAAACAATTGAATTCCAGGACCAATGAACTCTGAGCTTTTGGAGTCTGTTCACTCTCAGACCCAGGTAGGATGAACAAGGGGCCAACCAACACTTTTTTTTTTTTGTACCGGGGATCAAACTCAGGTCCTTGCGCTTGCGCAGCAGGCAGCAAAACCACTGAGCTAAATCCCCGGCCCCAACCAACACTTTTGGGATGCAGATGTTGCTTGGAAGTCAGAGGCCAATGGAACATCTGTCTCACTGCTACTCCATTTACCCATCTACCCATCCATTCATCCACCCATCCATCTCTCCATCCAGTCACTCATCTAACAAATATTTTTCTTTTTTTTTTATGTACCAGGGATTGAACTCAGGACCTTGAGCTTGCCAGGCAGGCACGGCGCCACTGAGCTAAATCCCCCGCCTTCATCTAACAAATATTTAATAAGTGCCTACTTTGTGCCAGGCGCTATTCTAGGCACCAAGACACAATGCAAAAAAAAGACAAACTAAATATTTTCTCCAACAGTGACTTACATTCCAAGAGATGGAATAGACAATAAATAAGATCAATAAGAGAGATGTATAATCTAAGGTGGCAAATACTAAGGAGGAAAATTAAGCACATAAGGCTGGAAAGAGGGCTGCAGAGAGGGAGTTAGTTCTCAATAGAAGGTGAGAGAAGGTGTCACCCATCAGCACATGAGGAGAGGCTGGGAGGCAGCCCTGAGCATGACTGAAAGGGATGCTTCCCAAGCAGAGGGAAGGAAGTGCAAAGGGCCTGAGAGCAGATATGTCTGAGAAGTAGAGGGATGACGAGGCTACTTAACTAGAGCAGGTTAAAGGAGTTAGAAGTGATGGGCAATGAAGTCAGAAAGGTGACAGGGGCCATTCCGTAGGCCACAGGGAAGACTCGAAGCTACCCTGAGAAAGACGGAAAGCCATCAGAGCAACCTGATGTGACAGGTTTTAAAAGGCTGGCTTGGCAGCTTTGCCAAGACTGGAATGAAGAAGCAGCAGAGGGGAAGCAGGAGGGCAGTGGGGTGGGGGCTGCAGCAATCCAGGTTCAAGTGAGCAGTGGAGGCTGAGCCAGGTGGGAGCAAAGGCAGGGTCGTGGGAGGGGCTGAGGTCCTGGATGGATCCTGTTGGCAGATCACACATGATCGTGCCAGAGAAGAGTCAAGGATGACTCTGGGCCTTGGGGCCATACGGTGGGAGCTGGGGCTGGAGGGGGCGGCAGCGGGAGGAGGTGTGGGCTGTGGGTTTGGGAACAGAGTTTCTCATGTCTGTTAGACATGGAAGGGGAGAGGCTAAGGAGCCAGTGAGACAAGAGCTTCTGAAGAGGAGAAGCTCAGGATGGAGCTGGGGATCCCACTGGGGATCATCAGCACACAGAGGCATTTGGATGGGGCAAGAAAAGGAAGGGGCTGAATGAACAGAAGGGACGGAGGACACAAAGGAGGCCTGCTGCGAGCCACACTCAAGTAGGTGGCCATGGGACTTCTTACCCTTACCGAGGATGAGTAGACAATCGAGCACAGACTGAGCCAGACAAAGAACAGGGCAAGGAGGGATGCCCCACCACCACCACATGTGTGCGCGCACACACACACGCGCATAAAGAAAACCCCTTTCAATGTCACCGTTGGCTGGCTTGGAGCGAGGCCCGAGAACTTGGACAGACTATTCCAGGCTGATGCAGGCTGTAAGTGCCAGTTATACATGTCTCGGATCGACTAAAACACAGCCACAGTGAACCAATTGGTGACTAACAACTTATAGACATCGGGAGGAGACACCAGAGTTGTCTCCTGCCAGTAAGGTAGGAGCAAGTCAGGAGGGGCCCGACAGAAGAGAACATTATTCCAGGAAGAGAGAAAGCCGAGGCGTGCGTGAGGGGCAGCACCTTGGGGCCTGCTGGGCACCCAGGTCGATTGGCCATGCTGAGCCTGATTTTGAGACAGAGGCTGAGGAGAATTGAGCCTGGAGAGGTGGCAGAGAGAGGGGGTGACAAACCACACAAGAAATTTGGCCTTCATCTCTAGGCACTGGAAACCTCACAGGGGATTTCAAGGAGGGAATAACAGAGTCCAATGTGCAGGCGTTCTGTGGAGAGCAGGCTTGAAAAGGCTCGGGGTGGGAGGGGGTGCTCCGACTGTATCAGGGTCTTCTCCCCCACCCCTACCTCCACCCCGGGGATTCTACTGAGTCAGAAATTTGTGGCCTTCCCTGCAGAGCCACTGTGGAGCCCTGGGAGAGACTTCATAAAAGGACTCCACGGGGGCAGAAGGGATAGGGGTCTCATCCGTCAGCCCTTCCCACAGCCGCTGACAGCAGACCCCTCGGGAATGCTGGTGACAAGGCATCCCCAGGCCAGGCAGGAGGCCAAGCAGGGAGGCAGGGGGGTGTCCAGATTCTCAATGCCGCCCCAGAAAACAATGGCTCCTAGAGCCCAGTGCATTAGTTCTCAGCAGGGGGCTGAGGCCTGATTCCAGATGGAAACTTTGGTCCCCCAAAGGCAGCTGGAAGGGGAAGGTCTAGAGCCCTGGCTGCCCCCTTCACCCCTTCTACTTCCTGCCCCTGGGTGCTTTGCAGATGGATGGTAAGTTCACACATAATATAGTGAAGCCTGCTGAGTAAGAGAAGGCAAACCAGGTAAACTGAGGCCCAGTCAGCCCAGCTGAATCTAATGTTCAGAATTTAAACCTAGACCCTGGGCCTTGGGAGGACCACCCGCTCCCACCAAGCACAGCCCCATTCAGGGGCCCTCATTCATTTCAAACCATTACTCTTTGCTTTCTGCAGAGTCCTCACCTCGGTTCTGCATTAGCTCAGTGCCGCTGTTAGCCCCATCTACACCGCTGGCCTTGGAGATTAAAGAACTTCCCCCAAATCCCCCAGCAAATCAGAGCGGCACAGGGGCAGCCGAGGTTCCCAAGCAGAGAGCAGAGAGCAAATCCCTCTCCCGGGTCTCTCAAGGCCTCAGAAAGCCAGTGCGGGCCAGTGCAAGGCTTCATTAAAACAGCTTGGTGGCCTTTGTTGGCTGCAAACCCATTAAACAGCCGAAATAATACATTCATACATAAAAATAAGGGAAGGGGAAGGAGCAAGGTCCCACAGGATGTGTGTCTGGGAGAAATCGTTTCCATAAAAATCCAAACACAAACGAAGTTCACGAGGAGGTTTTGGCTCCCATCACTTTTTGGCTTCTGGAAATTCTAGCCAGGAAAAGATTCCCTTTGTGGCCCATTTGGAAGTACACTGACTCGGACTCACAGAGACTGGGAGGGGAGAAGGGGTCCCTCGTCCTTGCAGTCTAGGGATTGTTCTAGAAACTCCCAACACTTGTTCAAGGAAGTCAGGTGGACTTCCAGTGGCAGTTCAAAGGGTTAGGAGGCTGAGGAGAACGCAAAGCACGAGGTGACGCCACCCGGAAGCCAGGTTACTAGGCTGGGTGTCCACAGCAGCAGCGGCCATGGAGACACTCGCATGGCTTTGGAACAGGGAAGACTGGGATTTAAATAACTCCGGCAGCAGGATCCCTGCTCCTTCCCATGGGAAACTGTTTCACAGGCCAAGGAATGCCACCACAGGGACCCTCTACTCTCCCTGAGACCCGTGCCAAGGACACTCGTCTTGCAGAAGGGTTAGGAGCTGCTGGGTTCTTTTTTTAATAAGCTGACAAATCAGTATTTTTATTCTCTGACATTTTTAAACTCTCTCTCTCTCTTTCTCTCTCTGTCTCTGTCTCTCTCTGTCATACACACACACACACACACACACACACAACAGAAGAACTCAGCTAGTTTCTTAAATTAGAGATCTGTTGTGTAATTAGTCCATTTTATCTTCTGCGAGTTGTTGCTGTTTTCCCTCTGTGGTTTCCAGAAATGTCATTGGCTAGGCTTAAAAGTAGGGTTTTTTTCCTTCCAGAGAAAAATTCTATAAATATTTTCTCCCTTTTAGCATGTTTTAAATTCGAACGACATATTGTAAAGATAGCAAGAGTTATGAAAGTCTCTTTTGGCCGCCAATGAAATGCAGTGGGAAAACAGATTCAAGGGGGAACTTCTGCCCACAGAGAGAGCCACTGGGCCCTCCCCTGGTGGGGGGGGGGGGTCCAGGAGCCTGGGGACCCCAGATGTCACTGTTCACTTGCACTTGGACTTGAGAGCTGGAGAAAGGGAGGAAGTCCACTCTCCAAGTGGTCAGGCAGCCTCCACTTGGAGACATAATGCCCTGGCTGATGGTCAGAATTCTACCCTTATGGATTCATATCTTTGGATGGATGGGGTTTAAGGGATGGATTTCACATAGGTATGACTTAATGGTGTTGCATGTTAAGATCCAGCAAACGTATACCACATATAAATGAAAACTGTATGTAAAGGCCTGGAAGTGTGGCTCAGTATAGAATGTGTACTTAGTATGCACAAGGCCCTGGGTTCCATCCTCCAGCACGCACACCCACAAAATCATATAAAGGAATATGTGTAGAATTTCAAAAGACCAGAAAGTACCTGAATGAATATCCATTGCTAGGAGGCTTGTTAAACAAGGTCAGGTATAACTTCACGATAGACTAATATGCCATCAATTTAAAAAATGCAGTAGAGGGCGGGGGATTTAGCTCAGTGGTTCCGCCGCCTGCCCTGCAAGCACAAGGACCCGAGTTTGATCCCGGTACCAAAAAAAAAAACTGCACTAGAGCTATAGGTGTTGGTCCAAACAGGTCTATGAAATGACAGCATTAAGTAAAGAAACAGAAAGTAGGAAAAGGAAAGTAGGGAAAATTATGGTATGTTTGTGGCATGCCATCATTTGTCTTTTGTGGTTGTTGTTACTGCCTGAAACAGGGTCTCACTATGTAACCCAGCCTGGCCTTAAACTCACACTCCTCCTGCCTCAGCCTCCTGAGTACTGGAATTTTAGGTGTGTGCCACTGCATCTAGCCATTTGGGTATATATGCATGATCCTACAGTAGAAGCTGGCAGGGCCAGGGATTTAGCTCAGTGGCATTGCTCCTGCCTTACAAGCGCAAGGTCCTGAGTTCAATCCCCGGTACCAAAAAAAAAAGAAGAAGAAGAAGCTGGCAGCAGCAGGGGTAGCCTTCAAGAAGGAAAATAAGAAGTGACTTGGCATGCATATATATATTTTTTTTTCCCCTGTCATATTATTTGCTTATAGTGTGTTATCATTTAGGGTTTTAAAAAGAACACATTTATATATTATTATATACATAATCCTCATATATGCCTCAGCCATCTGGGGAAGCGTTATACGAAGCTGGGGACATCTCTTTTTGCAGTGTTTGCCCTTGAAGTCATCCAGCACTTTAAAGTCTTCTTCCTGGAGAGGGGAGGCCAACTTTGTGTAGGGGGCCGGCTAAGCAGGTGGTAGGATGCACATTATGCTTGTTCTCTATGGCTTTGGGTGCACATGATGACATCGGTAATGCTCCTGGCCCTGTGTTCCCAACAGCCCCCAAGTGTCCCCCACTCTGGGCCCAAGATGCCCCACCCCCACTGCCACTGCTTCAAGTCAGTGACCTGGACCAGGGACCTGTTTCTGTCAAGGACAAGCTTTACTCCCCTGTGCAGCCCAAGACCCCACATGGTGCTGTCCTCTAAAATACAGCCAGACCTCAGTACTCGATTTCTTTGGAACTCATCCAATTGGGTACTCGCTGCATCTTGACACTCAGATCTTGTCCTCATGCTTGTTTGTTTGGTACTCAGTGCACAAGCCAGAACTTGCCAGTGTCAGTTGCCATGTGACCTGCTACCCTTTCCAGCCAAAACCATTTGTTTAGTACTCATCATTCTGGGTACTCCTCTCATCTGCCAGGACCAGTTAACAAGGGATACCAAGGTACCACTGTAGGTACCAGAGTCAGCTACATCTGAGCATAGCTGTGGGGCCTCTGAGCCTCAGTTTCCTCATCTGTAAAGTGGGAATTAGCATCTTCATCATCATGTGGTACAAGGATAAAGTTAGATAACTAATATTCCTGGGACATGGTGAGTGCAAAGTGATAATAAGATATCACTTTTAATAGAAGATAGTATCTCAGAGCCAGGCCTGGTGGTGCACACCTGTAATCCCAGCACTCTGGGAAGCTGAAGCAGGAAGATTACAAGTTCAAGCCCAGCCAGGGCAACTTAGCAATTTAGTGAGACCCTGTCTCAAAACAAAAAAATTTTAAAAGGCCTGGGTTAAAGTTCAGTGGGAAGGCCCTGGGTTCAGTCCCCAGTACCACCACCAAAAAAAAGTATCTCTGTGAATGTTTGTTTACTCCATGAGCCTGAGATGGGTTAATATGCAAATGCTTCCACAACTATACTGTTGCCAGGCAGGGATGAGTTTATCAGACAGCCTCTTGTTGGGGTCCCGCTGGCTGCCTGAGAACACAGAGCGCCCTCTGAAAGAGGAGAAGCAAGGAGGGGTGGGGGCAGGGCACCCATGAGCGACCACTGTGGTGACATCACTGAGAACTTGGCTTGGCAGGCACCTGGCTCAGCTCGTCTGAGTGTTATCTGACTGAAAGTTCACAACAGCCCCGGAAGAAGCTTCTCACTGTCCCCAATTCACAGACCAGGAGACCAGGGGCAGGGAAGCAGAATAACCCACAGAGGCCCCACCATGGAGCCAGCATCTGCACCTCATTAAACCTGATCCCCAAACTCGTGCTGTCAACCAGCCTCGCCGGCTGCTGCCACAGGACCCACTGGTGGCCATCTGCACACCACTCGCAACCCTGCTTATGCCACTTGTCTTGGGCTGTCACACTCAACGTGTCACTTATCTGATTGCCAGGGAAATCTTCGTGCCGGAAGGGCCTGCACACTTCTCAGTCACCAGTGAAAAGCAATCTCTGTCGCATCCATTCTGGGCCTGTGTGGTTGGTGGTGCTCAGGCCCTGGGAACCAGAAGGCCACGGCCTCTTCTTTGGCCCACCCCTTCCCATGTGGTGCCCTGGAGGCTGCCAACAGGGGGAATAGGCTGGAGTGAGAATGCCCAGCAACCCGTCCACCTTCCTGTGCCCCAGTGCCATCTTGCCCAGGCCCGTCCCACCCCATGTGAAGCCTGGCCACAGAGAGCAGCAGGGGAATGGGACAGGGGACCTCCAGTCGGTGGTACCTGCCTTGGCCCCACACAGCCAACCTTGCTGGGATCCAGAAGAGTGTTCACTCCCCAGAAGGGCCCACACGGCCACCAGGGAGCAGCCTTCCTGGGTGGCCCGGCCCCCGTCGGTGCTGCCAGGCCTCCTTCACCCTCCCAGGAGCTGGTGGCAGCACAGGCAGCCGCCTCCAGTGACCCTGCCCAGGGAGCCCGCTGGGAAGGCTCGGCTGCAGCAATGGCCAGAGCTGGCAGAGGGAAGTAAGGGCATTGGAATTCCAGACACTATTTCCCTCCGGGCGGTTTCGTGTTTCTCTCACGCCATGGTCTTGCTGTCTTGGGCTGTCCCTGTTCAGTGCGTGACTACACACAGGTCGGGCCGGGGTGGCCCCATGGCCAAGGGAGCCATCTGCCTGGTCACTCTCAGCCCAACAAATGGCCAAACAAAGATGAGCTTCTAACTGACCCGGACAGCTGAAAGAAACCAAGGCTAAAGTCCATGGTGGGAAGCCAGACTTTTTTTTTTTTTTGCTTAAATTCTTTTATTGGTACATTTTAGGTCTACAATACGTTTACATTTCTCATTGGGTACATGTACCTGTACATGATGGATCTTGGTTCTTATTTTTTCCCCATTCCCTGCCCTCCCTTCACCCCCTCCACCCCTCCCTATTTACAAAGACTTTGTTTCCATTTTTTCCTTTTCTTGTATTTTTTCCTTTCCCTTCTTTCCTTTCCCCTTCCCCTCCCACTACCCCTACCCCTTTGGACCTTTTCTTCCTATTTCACAATATCAATTATTCATTTTAATCATTTTAATCCTTATTTACACTTTCAGTTTCTCACACCAGAGAAACTATTGGGTATTTACACACGTGTGTCCTATTTATTTCACTTAAGAGTATGGCTTCAATGTGCATCCACTTAGCCGTAAATGTCTCTAGTTTCTCATTCTTTGTGGCTGAGTAGCACTCCATTTTATAAACAAACCACATCTTCTTTATCCAGTTGAAAGCCAGACTTTGACTCCCATTAGTTTATAGGTCAATTCTTTCTCTTTCTCTTTTCCTTTCTTTCCCTTTCTCTCTCTCTCTCTTTCTCTCTCTCTCTCCCTCTCCCTCCCTCCCTCCCTCCCTCCCTCCCTCCCTCTCATCAGGAACAGCACTGGAAGCCAACAGGCCAGATGGAGTCAGTCCATTCAGAAAGAAAAGCCTATCAGTCCTCAGGACAAATGTACAGATTGTCTACCAGCAAAAGATCCTGAGGCCATAGTAGACCCAAAGTGCACAGTTTACTGTTTAGAGAGGGCTCCAGGTTCACTCCAGAGGGCTCCTGAGGGCCCTACTCCCTGTCCTCCCTGTCCTCTTGGTGCCTCCTCTTAGCCCACTCAATCCTTAAGCCCTGGGGTGCCAGGGCTCCTTGAAGCTTAAGATAAAGTGAGATCCTGTCAGGTATGGTACTTAACAGCAGAGTTTCCGGACTGGTACAAGCTCAAGTTTGAATTCCAGTTCTGCTACCTACCAGCTGTGGTCTTCGGAGAAGACTTCACTTTGCTCACCTGCAGAATGAAGTTAAGGATAGACCTTATGGCAAGGTGGTGGGTTGAAGCCCAAAGAATGTACATGAAATGTTCATGGTTTAGCCCTGTGCCAAACACATAGAAGTCACTTAAAAAATGTTGCCACCTCTGGCTCCCTAGGGTCATAGGCCAGGATAACCTAGGGTGTCTTGCATAAGCTCAAAGCAGCCACCGTGATTTCAACTCACTAGCTGAGTTTCTGAAGGCCCTCAGTAGGGCTAGGGCCATAGCTCAGAGGTACGGTGTTTGCCTAGCATTCTGCAATGCCCTGGATTCCATCCCCAGTACTGAAAAAAACATCATCTCTTTATCCAAAAAGCCCACTTGCATTCCACATCATGGCCACGAATCTTCCCTTAGGGATCTTCCCTGAGCCCCCAGCAGGAAGATCATTGACTGACTAGCAGAGTGCAGGCGCAAGCAGGCAGAGGCCACAGCTCCAGTGCACGCAGGCAGGCAATGCTCCGAGGGCCTCGCTCAGACACATCTTGAGGGGAAACCACAAGACTGAGCCGTTGTGCTTATTGGCGCCATAAATCACCAACTGTTCCCACCCTGCTGTACCTCCTGTCCCCCCCTTCCACCCAAGCTGTCCCCGAGGCCCCCTGCTGCCACCCACCCTGCATGACTTCCCTTCCCCACCTCAGGGGCCAGAGCCAATCCCTCACTTACAACCAAGATGGGATCCACGGAGTTTATTTGTTCTTTTTCAAAAATCTGAACTGCCTTTGCTCCTGAACAATGTGGAGCATGCAGCTGGGGAAGAGAGGAGGGGCTGCAGGCCAGGGGTGGCCTGGGGTGAAGATGTGGGCTTGGGGGACAGAGGGCAGGCCTGGCAAGCCCAGATGCTCCAGGCAGGCCAAGTAGGGCACAATACTCTCCTGAACTCTGGCTCCTGGCTGCCCCTCCTCAGGGCTGAGATGACTCTCTGCCTTCTGGATCCAAAACAATGTCTCTGACACACAGTCCACAGCCGCATTTTAAAAATGGCCTCAGCCGGGTGTGGTGGCGCACGCCTGTAGCCCCAGCACTCTGAGAGGCTGAGGCAGAGGATCGAAAGTTCCAGCCCACCCTGGGCAACTTAGCTACTTATCTGACCCTGTCTCAAAAAAAAAAAAAAAAAAAGCCTAGTGTGAAGGCCCTACGTTCAACCTTCAGAACCGCAAAAATTAAAATTAAGAAATAAAAACTGAAAATGGTCTCAATACAAGATAGCCTAACAGAAGATAGACCCAGTGCCTGTGGGCACCAGGGTAGAATCTCCTATCACATGGCCCAGTGAGCCCCCAGCTGGCTTGCCAGTGTCACCTCTGGGATCCCCTCCAAGGACACCACCCCTGGGGGCCTTCCTGATTAGCTCTCCCTCAGCAAAGCCTTCTTTTACTCCGGGGTGTGCATGACCTGGGCCAAGCAGACTCTCCCATGTCCTGGGAAACACCCCAGAGCAGAGAAAAAGTTTCCACAAGGGGAAAAATAAGGAAGAGGGAAAGGATGGAAACCGGGACTGTCAGGCACGGAAAGTTCCGGATCTGGAACAGAAGGTCCTAGGAGATGCGTTGTGTGATTTAAGGGAATTATTAAGTCTCTCAATGACTCAGTGTCCTCGTCTGTAAAATGAAAGGCTAGGAGTATAGCTCAGAGGCAGACTGCAAAACTAAATAAAATAATTAACTTGGGTCATAAAAGTATACATCTCCATGTATCGTTGTGGAGATTATACATAACAAGATCCTAGAGCACTGCCCGGCATGTATGCTAACAGAATCAAGAAGTGTAACAATTAGAATCTTTCTCTATATTGCCTAGGCATTTTACAGAGGTACGGTTGTTTTTAAAATTTTTTTAATGTCTTATTTTTTTGTTTTTTTGAGGCGGAGTCTCGCTATATAGTTCAGACTGGCCTTGTATTCACTATGTAGTCCAAGCAAGCCTTGAACTATCCTCCTGCTTTTACATCCTGAGTGCTGAGATTGCAGACATGCACCACCACACCCGGCTTAAATGTCCTGTTTTAATTCAAAAAGTAAAATGTGCTTATGAAAAATTAAACAATTAAAGGCAGGCTGGTGTACACACCCACAAACCCAGTCCTGGCATGAGTGGGGGTTGCTGAGGGAGGAAGATCGTGAGTTCAAGACCCATCTGGGCTACATAGCGAAATCCTGTTTAACAACAGCAACAATAAAAACAATTCCCAGAAAAAAAGGTGAATTCCCTCCTTCGTCCTTAGAGGAAGCCCAGCCCCACATTATAGCAGAGCTCAAGACCTTCCTGCATTTATAAATACATGAAGGAATTGTTGTGGATACACAAACTCACCCTATACATATGGATTTGCAATTGGCTTTTTTCACTTCATTTCTTGGAGAACATTCTATGTCAGTCCATATTGTTCTTTTTAACCACCATGTACTATTTCATGGCATAGTTGTAATGTACGTATTTAACCATCCCCTTCTGTTGGACACATAGGTTGTTTTCAATTGTTTGCCATAAAACTCGAAGAGCTGTGAAAATCCCTGGCTACATATATCTGTCTGCTCACATAGGTTTAAAGGAACAAGGTCTAATAGTAGAAATTCTAGGCTAAAGGCTTTGAGCACACGTGCCTAGAAACAGCCTGCTTCTTCTCCCCTCTCCAGTGTCTCTTTCACTTCTGCTGACATGGTGGGTGGAAAGGTGGCCGTCTCCCCAGATGCTGGTTATATGTGCTGGGGATGTCCTCCTACCACCCCCATTATCCCATAGTCCACTCTGAAGTTTCAGCTCAGGTTTGGGGGGGGGGGTTGTAATATTTTGATTTTTTTATCCACCTGGTATTTATTTTTATGTAGGGTATAAGATTGGGCCCTAATTTCATGCTACCATTGCTTACAAATAATTTTTAGGAAGCTTTTTTTTTTTTTTTGGTATGGAGGATTGAACTCGGGTCCTTGCGCTTGCGAGGCTGGCGGCGGAACCACTGAGCTACATCCCCAGCCCTAAGAAGCTGTTTTAAAAGAAACAACTGAAGCCGGGGATGTAGCTCAATGGGGCTGTGCCTGCCTGGCAAGCGCAAGGTTCTGAGTTCGATCTTCAGTACAGAAAGAAAGAAAGAAGGGTTCTACACATATACACACACATTCACACAACAGCTGTGTGCGTGAAGCAGACAGCTCCATCAGCACATGGACAGCAAAGTGCAAGGCATCCCTCAGTGGGACACCCAAGCCAAGAGGCCCATGGTCCCCTCATCAAGCGCTGCGCCCATGAGGTTCCTGCAGGCTGGGGTAGGTCCCCCCCAAAGCAAGTGTCAGCTGGGAAAGGGGGGCTCTGGCCATGTTTTGGGCCAGACTCCCACCTTTTGCCCTGCAGGTGGAGTTCCAGCCATCAGGACCATAACTCTGGTCACTCACTCTGTCCCCAGACAGCTGCCAGGCAGGAGAGCCCCACAACTAGACCTAGGCTTGGCAAGGGGACCTGCTCCCAGGCCTGCCATTCCAGGACACAGCCTGAGGGGGTAGGTAGACTCAGACTCCAGGAATGCCGTCAGCTCCTGCCAAATGCTGCTACAAGCACACAGATCCCTATCACAGAGGCTTTACACAATTACACAGAAGTGAGTGACTTCCTTCCGGCCTGAGTCAGGATGGAGAAGGCATTCTAATAAGGCCAGGCCTGGCTGAGGCTGGAGAGAAGCTGCTACCCAACTCAAGGAACTGCTTACCTTCTAGACCCTCCAACCTCTGTCTGGGCCACCCAAGACCTGGGCAAAGGTCCCAAACAAAAGTCCACGCCACACAAGGGCCTGAGCACAGCCCAGAGCCCAGGCAGGAAGGCCTGACACCTGCCATCAATGGGGCCCCCATGTGCCCTCACCTCATCTTTAAGGTGCCTCCTGACTGATGGGCATGTGCATGAAGTTAGAGAAGAGCTGGCTGTGGCAGCACATGCCTGTAGTCCCAGCACTCTGGAAGACTGAGGCAGGAGGATCCCAAGTTTGAGCCCAAACTGGGCAATGCAGTGACCTAGCAAGACTCAGCCTCAAAATAAAAAAATTTTTTAAAGTTGGGACATAGCTCCGTGGGAAGGTCCTGGGTTTGATTCCTAGTATGGCAAAAAAAAAAAAAAAAAAAAAAAGAAAGAAAGAAAAGAAAAAGAAAAAAGAGCAGGGCAGCCTATCACTGCCTTGGGAGGTCCAAGAGAGTTCTAGAGTTTCCAAGTGGGAGAAGTAAGAAGCAAAAGCCCATAGGCGCAAAGGTCTTGTGTATCAGGGAGAAGACAACATGCATGAGGATGGGACAAGAGCAAGGACAGGGCAGATAGCCCTGGGTGTGAGTTGGCATCACCAACCCCTGATAAAGAATCCCGCACAGGGACAGAATTGCCTCTCTCGCCACAAACTCCTCCGCTGACCCTCCCCTGAGACACGCCCAGCAGGGCGCTCCCTGCATGGCCATCCATAGCCAAAACTGGCCTGGAGACCCTGAAGAGTCTGAAGGTCTCTCGTGTGTGTGCCAGTCCCCACCTCTGCTCCCTGGTGCCCAGAGCTTGTGCAGCTTCCGTGATGGGGGTGAGCGAGAAAACCAACTAAAGTACCTGTAATTAAAGGCTGTGGACAGCAAGATGATGGCAGAAACTATGAAAGAATACAAGTTGGGTCTCCTTTATCTGCGATGGATTTGGGATTTTTTTCAGATTTTAGAATATTTGCATATATATAATTAGATACCTTGAGGATGGGTCCCAAATATAAACACAAAATTCATTTATGGTTCAGATACACCTTATCCACATAGTCTGATGGTAATTTCCTTAGTCTGATGGTAATTTTATATGATATTTTTAGGGTCCCTGCATTTTTGGTTGTTGCTATGGTTTGGTTTGGTTTTTTTGGTACCAGGGATCGAACTCGGGACCTTGTGCTTTTGAGGCAGGTGCTGGAACCACTGAGCTAAATCCCTTGTTTTGGCCCTTGTTTTTGTTTTTTGTGGTAGTGGAGATTGAATCCAGAGTCTTCACACTGAGTTGCTTCCCCAGCCCATTTTTTATTTTTTATTTTCTTTTTTTTTGGTACCGGGGATCAAACTCAGGACCTTGTGCTTACAAGGCAGGCACCAGAACCACTGAGGTAAATCTCCAGCCCTATTTTTTATTTTCTGACAAGGTCTTGCTAAATTGCTGAGTTGTACAGGCTGTGCCCATAGACAACACTGGCAGAAAGAAGCTAGATAGTACTGCACAACTCCTGATGTGGTAGTGCTTGCCTGTAGCCCCAGCTATTCAGGAGGCTGAGGCAGGAGGGTCACTTGAGCCCAGGTGTGCAAGCCCAGACTGGGCAACACAGGGAGATCCTGTCTCAAAACAACAACAACGCTGGCAATATATATGATAATGGACATCTGAATAAGAGTTGCCCCTGTGGGTGGGGGCACTGACTGGAAAGGGCACAAAGTAAGGAACCTTCTGGAGCATGGACAAGTTCTCTATCTTTATCTGGATAGTGGCAACAGAGGCCTAGGCATATGCAAAAATTTCTCCAGCTGTACGCTTACCACACTGGGAACTACTGTATCTACTTCATACCTCAAAGAAAAAGGAGAAATAAAAAAAGGAAAGAAAGGGAGTGTTGGAACCCAAAATGAACCTTTTTTCTTTTCTGTTTTGATCAGTCCTGGACAGGGGCTGCACCCACTCTGCCCAGCTCTGCCAGGCCTGTCTCGAGATCCTTCTACGGCTAGCTGTCCTCCACTCCATGGAAATGCAGTTAGGGGAAGACCATGTCTGTGGCCCAGATGCCACTGCAGAAGTGAGCAGAAGGAACAACAGGGATCTGCAGGCCGTGGAGAGCCGAGGAGACCCACCGGGCAGAGCCGGGCCATGCAAACATCCCCAGCCGCAGCAGCCTCTCTGCTGGAGCCAGGACAAAAGTCTGGGTGGTGAGAAGAGCCTCTCAGGGAGAGCAGGCGGAAACCACACCGCCGCCCCTTCTCCAGCCACTCGGCTGAGGGCAGCAACACAGGACGTGTTTAAACATAAATAAACGGGAGCAGGGAAAGGAAAGTGTGATAACAAAGGCAGAGGGAAAGGCAAACAAGACCAAGGCTGGAAACTGGAGCGGAGCGGGTCTCTCGCTGCAGCCTGAAGCACTCCTGGCTTCCGGCTCACGGCAGATGCTTGTGGCGCATGCGACCATGGGAGGAGGCCGGCTCTGGGCATAGTGCCCACCTGAGGCCACCTCAAACTTCCTCATGCTCCAACGCCACTTGTCCCACAAACTTCCACTTCCACGGGGCTGCTGCAATTGCTGGGTCTCAGCCCCCTGCCATTTCTGCACAGCTCATCTTGACCCCACCAGCCCAGTCTCCGTGCCGTCCTCACGAGTCCAACGCGGGGAATGTTTACCTCACAAAACTGCTGGGCCGCCCGCTGCCTTGTCAGCCTTTCCAATGATGCCAGATCTCTCCACTCTAGAAAACCAAATTCTATCTTGGATGTCTGTCCTACAAGGACCCATCCTCCACACAGCCTGAAACAAAGGTTTGGATACAGGTGGTTTGTTTGGGAGGTGACCTAGGAGTCACAAGCAAGACAGTGGGCAAGGAGATAAGGTGGATGTAGAGCACACCACTAGCTTGTGGTGGAGCTCAGTATGTATCCACCCACCTCTAGCACTCACTGGCAGAGGGTCGCTCCTCAGATATGAATCCCCTAACGTTGAAGATCTGCCTACCCACCCTTCTTGTACCACGCTCAGGCCAAGCCTGGTTCTGAAGTCAGAGGATTTCTCAGGCAGACAGATGCAGGAAGTCACTGGCCTGTAAGGGAACAGTCTGCCACGGCCTCCAGCATGGGCCAGCAGGGCTCCATCAGCACCTGCTCTGTTTTGTCACCATACAGAGAAGCTATGCTCTACTGGTCCAAGATGCTAAAAGCAGTTTCCAAGTTTGTCCACTGAATTGCAAGTAACACAAACCCAACTCAAATCAGCTGAGACAAAAAAAAGAGAGAGAGAGAGAGAAGGGAAGAAAGAATAAGGAATTTACTGATTCTAGTAACTGAAACGTCCAGGAAGAAGAATAGCTTCAGGCATAGCTGAATCCAGGGGATTACAAGGCTCCAAAACCTTCCTCCCTGGATTGGCTCAATTTGACTCTGCAAACAGGCAGGCCTGCTGACCAGGTACCACCAGATTCCCAACCTCCCACCCTAGCAACCCCCACAGAAAGAGCTCCTACACACACACACACACACACACACACACACACACACACACTCTTGGCTCAAGCAGAGATTCCCTGAGGAAGATATTCATTGGTCTAGCTAGAATCACATACACCTCCCTTAACCAATCACTGTGGGCAGGAGAAGAGGACACTCTGATTGACCAGGCCAGAAAGGGCATGCTCCATCCCTGTTTCCACAGGAGGGTGGGGTTCCATGATTGAGAGCCTCTCTGGCTACAGAGAAATGGGTGAAGAAAAAGGCCTCACAGGGTAGGGAATTGCCAAAAACCATGCAGTTACTCAGATACAAAGGCAGAACATTGACCTCACTGCTTTTTTCCCAAGCAGAGGCAGCCTATTATCAACTAAGGAACACAAGCATGCCACCCCAGCACCCAAGCTTCAAATTTAGCTAGGTACCCTGAGCCTAGGTGTCCTCTCTGTGTAACAAGACGGTACCTTTCTAGCAGGGGTGATAGAAGCAATGGGAAATAATTGGCACCACACACCCGCAGTGCCCAGGGTGCTCATGGAGGACTGCCCTCTTCACCACCATCCGCGTTTTCTCCGGCTTCCAACAGCTTCATGGTGGCGGGGCGGGGGCAATCTGCAATGTCTTGGAACCTTTCAAATAGCACTTTAAAAAGCAAGAAGATTATCTATTGCTGTGTAATAATTTACCTGGAATTTTTGCCACTTAAAACAACACATGTTTATCATCTTGCAGTTTTTCTGTGGTTAACTCTTTGGCAGCAGAGGGGCTTCTGAGCCAGAATCTCTCATGAGGGTGCCATCAAAGTGTCACCCATGCTGCTGCTGTCTGAAGGCTCCCCCGGGGCTGCAGGATGCACTTCTGAGAGGGTTCCCTCAGGCGGCTGTGGGCAGGAGGCTGCAGTCTTCACCACGCGGGGCCTGCCACAAGCCACGTCACCGCATGGAACTGGCTTTCCTCCTGAAGGGACAGCATCAAGGAACACAGGAACATACCTTTCAAAGAACCGCAGCATCTCATCCAGGGTGTTTTCCACCAGCTGCTTCCTCTTCTCACATCTCTCTGTCCAGGTGTGCTTCTCAATCCCTGTGTCCCCTGGCATGGGTCACAGGATTGGGGGAAACAAGTTTCTGAAGGAGAACCTGGCTTGCCTCAGAAGTGGCCACACAAGGCCAGGGATGGTGGCACATACTTGTAACCTCTAGGAGGCTGCGGCAGGAGGATTGCAAGTTTGAGCCCAGCCTGGGCAACTTAGAGACTTAGTGAGGTCCTGTCTCGAAATAAAAGTTAAAGAAGGGCTGGGAATGCAACTCAGGATGAAGGCCCTGGGTTCAATCCACAGTATCACCGCTCTCCCAAAAAAGTGATCACATAGAAGAAATGAGAAGAGCAGTGTGGCCGCAGAACATGGGTGAGCCCAGGTCCGGGAGCACTAGGTGCTGTCACTGCAGGACCTCAGCTGTCTAATAACCCAGGGCAGGTTGTGACAGCACTTTCTCCACTGCACATATGGGTGTCCCCTGCTCTCAGCCACCTTGGCTACACTCCCCCAGAACAAAGGCAGTTAAACCACTAGTGGCTTCAGTGGGGCCCGCCACGGCTGGGTTCAGACTGAACAGTTTCCATGCCAGGACAGCCCCCACAGGCATGTCAACTCATGGTCCCAAGGAGCCCCGAGGGCAGGCACCTGGCAGAACACCAGACCAGGTGGCCCACACCGTTCTCTCAGTGCCCTTCTGGAAAGGAAGCGCTTCCAGTCCACGTGGTCAACTCCACTTCACCCACGGCATGTGCCCACCTGAGTGAAGAGAGGCGCAAGCCAGGGACAGTCGTTCCCACGTCTCCTGCACTGGAACCCAAAGAACCAGACAGCCATTCCTGGGGCCAGGTGCTCTGGGGCATCTCCTTGTCCTAACCTTCCAAATACCCACTCAGGAGCTGGCATTGGCCCCGTTGTCCAGAGCAAGAGAATGAGGCTCAGAGACAAGTAACTCGCCTCTAATCACATGGGAAGTAGCCAAGCCAGGCGTTCAACCGCAGCCGTGTCTCTTGCACTAACGACTTCTATATTCTAAATATTTGCAGGATGTTACTTAGGGCAGGACATCTTAAACTGTGTCATCCAAGGGCCCTAACAGGTTCCTGGAGGTCTCAAGTCCAGAGCTCAAAGCAGCACCTCAGCAGGCTGGACATTTCTCTGGCCTCCCAGGCTTGGTATTGACATTCATACTCATGTGCATTCCATTCCATCAGCGGGGCCCGTGTTTGTTTTAATATAAAAGCAACAACAACAAAAAGCAACAGTGAGCCAGGCATGGTGGCTCACATGAGTAATCCTGGCACTCTGGGAGGCTGAGGCAGGAGGATCCCAAATTCAAGCCCAACCTAGGCAACTTAGCAAGATCCTGTCTCAAAATAATAAAAAATGGGGTGGAGATGCAACTCAGTGAAAAGGTCCTGGGTTTACTTCCCAGGACTGGGGGGAAGAAAAGCAACATCGACAATCACTTAAAGTCAAATACAATTAAGCCCAGTGTGGTGGCGCACACCTGTTATTCCAGCACTTTGTTGGGAGGCTGAGCCAGGAGGATCGCCATGACTTTGAGGTCAGCCTGACTACATAGCAAGACCTTGTCTCAAAAAAAAAAAAGGTCAAATACAATCGATGCTGCAGGAAGTACCACCATAGTGGTTTTGAGTACCCTGACCCTGGGTAGAAACTTCAGAGAATGGGGCCCTGGTCCTAACCACAAAGAGCATCTCCAGTGGGTGAGTGGCTGTACCTCCTGTCCCCATGGCCTTCGTCTTGCTCATTCCTGGCACACTTTATTCTCTTTTGTCATCATGCCCAATCCCAGAAGTTCTAACCTGAGCAGGAAGGGGGGAGCAGGATTGGAAAGGGAGAGACCACCTCTCCCTCCTTGCTGCTTCACTCACCCGCCTCCTCTTCCTATCCTCCACCCCCACGCCACGTGAGCCCAGAACAGAACTTCGCACAGTCTGCCACTGAGTGGTTGCAGCTGCCACAGGCTCCCGAGAAGAAAGGGTTAAAAGCATCTTTCATCTCTCAGCAGTGCTTTATATAGTCCTCGTGTGACTCTGAATGGTTCTGACTTTATATATAGCGTGCTCTGTGCAGGGAGAAGACACCATAGTTAGGGAACAAAGGCAGCCCCGTGCTAACGACCTGTGCTCATTCGTAAGGATCGCATCTCCAAGGGGCAGGCTTTGGGTGACATTTGCCGTGTTGAGGGCACATGTGGAGAATTCCACCATAAACAGCAGAGATGCAAACACAAGGAGGTAAGAACACACTCACATAAACTGAGGCTGCTCCTCCTGTTTATTGTTCCTGGAGAAGAGAGAAATTGCACGTTTCCCGTTGGATGTTTTCACATGTAACCAAACCTTAAAATGTCAACTTCTGCAAGGTGTTTGACCTAAAAGTAGTATAATTTCTGTGTCACTTGCAAAGCTGTTTAAAATGACAGGCTTAAGCCTGATTTTTCACACATATATCTAGGATGACAAGCCGAAGTTGCATTACTGAGGGGCAGGCAGAAACATCTAGACCTCCATTTTTACTAACACTTACTTCTGTGGTTTCTCATAGGTGAAACCTGCTTGGATTTTTTTTTTTTTTTCCTCGTGGTCTCCTCTTTGTCTCTTGATGATTAAGGGAAACGAAAAAAGAAAGCAAAGACCAGGGGTTGGTTAGGAAGCCCGCAGTATCGTCCTGGGATCCACCCACCTTTGCATGGGAGATCTGTACCAGCCCCTGCTCACTTTGGGGCGTTGTCTTTCCAGCCATGCTGACCTGGAGGGAAGGAGGATGTCACGCGCACCCCGGCAGGCAGCCAGGCAGGCCGCCAGAAGCTCGTGGTTTGTTTAGACAGCACAGGTCACTCCTGTCCACACCCCAAGCTGACGCGGCTTTATAAACACAGAGCGCGGAATGCAGTCTGTGAAGTTCTCGGGTCAGAGATCAGCACTGCAGAAGGGCGGGCCGCTATGCACACGGCCAGGTGTCAGCCCCTGGCAGCCACATTTGTCCAGCCACAAGGAGGGACTCCACCCAAAGCAGTATGCCAGGCAGGGGCCGGCTGGGCCCCTCTTAGCCACCCCCACAAAGCCTGGGGAGTGCCAGACCAGAAGGCAGGAGACGAGTTTGACTTTTACCACTGCCAGTGACTGACCTTGTGACACGCAGCTGGTCACGTAACTTTTCCGAACTGTCATGTTCCATATCCAGGGCTGAGATAGCTCCCAAAATCTAAGCATCCTGGTGAGTCCTTAACTCAAATTCACATTTATTAAATGTGCACAGGGATGAATGAATGAATGGCCTGAAACAGGGGGCTTGACCCCATGCTACCTCTGCCTGGCACCCAGCTGCACCCTGGAATCGCTTCTAACCCTCTGCCCCTCCCTAGGGCCTCTCAGCCCAGAGAAGGTAAAGCATTTTTCATGTGTTTCCTGCAAACGAGAATCCAGCCACATCTCAACTGCTGCGGGCGCACAACCCAGAGCATTTACCTAAGAAGGTGCTTGTCACCGGCTCACAACTCTGTCATTCATGCCACCACCCTCGGCTTCCTGTGCCAGAGCCCCAGGGAGCCCCGGGCCCACAAGTTACAGCGAAACTGAAGTGAAGAAACAAAAGGGCCGCCCTCTCCCTCCTCGAACTTCACTGGTGGGTTTGTTTCAAAGCCTGTGGGTGTATTTCAATGAGAACAACATGAAAACATGGGCGGATTCTTTTCTCTCTAAAAGAAAAAATGTGGAACAATAAACCAAAGTAATAACACGGCAGAATGTGGACATCTGCTCCCCGCCCTGAACGACTCCCCACTTCGCTTCTCCCCAGGCCCTGTCACATCCCCCTACACAAGACATGGATTGCCAAAGTCAAAATTAATTCACCTACATTGACTGAGCATTGCAGCCTGCTGATGTGTTGCTGGCGACTGAACTTGTTCATTCATTAAACTCAAATTCAGTGCGTCCTTCCTAGGTGCCGGGCACTGTGAAGGCTTCTTTTGAACGAGTCTTTTAGGAATCCTGCCGTCTAATGGGGGTACTGAGACAGCCCATTAATAACTGTGATACAGGAAGAAACAAGGCAAGGCATAAAGGCAGGAAGTGCTGGGAAAGGAAAAAAAAAAAATAAAAGCAGTTGGCTAGATGTGATAGTCAGGAAGGCTTCGTGAAGGTGGTGGCCGTTCACCTGGGTACTGAGGTCTGGATGAGCCTGCACAGTATGGGTGAAAGGAAAGGCTTTCTGCGTAGAGGACACTGAGGAATTAAGGGGACAGAGGTAAGCAAAGGCCAGAAGCAGAGGTCCCAGCATGAGGGAGTAGGGGCAACAACAGATAAGCCTGGCAAAGGAGACAGGAATAGGCCCCAGACGGTGGAGAAAAACAGACCGAGGAGTGTGGAGATGATTCGGTGGGTAGAAGGGAACTGCAGAAGGTTCGTTCACCAGGGAGTGTCGACTGGTCATTTGTCTCCTCAGACATCCACCCCCTACCCTTCTTTGGTGGGGGTGGGTACAGCCGGGAGCTACATTTCCCAGGTGCCTTTGCAAGTAGCCTCTCTCAAGGTTGGCCGATGGGAGATGTTGGTGGGAGACCAATAGACAAGCAGAGGGAGAAACCAGAGCATTTGCCTTGGGACGCATCTCCAGCATCAGTTGCTTCTCCTGCAACTTCTCTGTGCCTCCAGTCCTGTTAGTTGACTCCAGCTCCTATAACACTCCATTTGCCATTTGTCCTCCCAGCCCTAAGGGTAATGGCTACCATTGGTAACCTCTGACCAGCCTCAATGTACCTTATATGGCTTTTCAGCAACTCCAGCATCTGGGAAGCCAGTTTCTAGAATTAAATTCCCTATGCTTAAATTCCTTAAGTGGTTTTTGTTTTCTTGGCTAGACCTTCACTAACGCAGGGTAATTGGGTCCAATTTTGTTTCAGAAGTTTCACACTGGCTGCAGAGCAGAGGAAGGCCTGAAGCAGGAGATGGCATGGAAACAGACAAGGGAAGGTCACAGAGCCCCAGGTGAGGTGGTCCAGCAGGACTGCACCGGGGGTCAGGATGGGGCATCAGAGGGGATACCGGAAATCAACAGTGGAGGGAATAGCAGGGAACAAACTGCACGGGACAGAAGCTGATAAGCTGGACTTTTCTCAGTTCTTTTCCTCCCTTCTTATTGCTTTTCTCCTTCTTTAATCCTTGCACTCAGCTGTCGGGCTTTTCCTTATTGATTTTGGATTAT
The DNA here is from genome assembly GCF_053883595.1 of Heterocephalus glaber. Classification (NCBI taxonomy): domain Eukaryota; kingdom Metazoa; phylum Chordata; class Mammalia; order Rodentia; family Bathyergidae; genus Heterocephalus; species Heterocephalus glaber. Next base: position 8,934,343 of record NW_028258340.1, on the reverse strand, counting down.
GGATATTGGAGGCGGAAGCTCTAAAGGGAGAGAGTACTGGGAGGCAGGGCAGGAGGCAGAGGACAGCTTGGGGGCAGTGGGAAGGGCTGAGCCCTGGGCACCAGCCAGAGGGAAAATGGGGAGGGAACATGGGTTCGGGGAGAAGAGTCGGGAGGGGGGCAGCCAAGGAGACGAGGTGAAGAGAGCAGGGCTGTTGGGGTCTCCAGGAAGCAGGGTTAGGAGCTCAAAGAAGGGACGGGTCATACTGTCGGGGACACAGTGTGGGGACAGTGACCACAGAGAGATCTTAGATGAGAAGTGTGGCAGAAAGGAAAGGCAGGGGAAGACTTGCTCAGGGACAAAGTAGATTTGAGCCTGTGGAAAGAGGCCCAACGAAAAGCAAGGCCCAAAATGACGAGGATTCATTCATTCATTCATTTATTTATCCCCTCCACAGTGTTTACCCAGTAGCTCTGTGTACCACCAAGGACTGTTTTGAGCTCTGGGGGTGTAGCAGTGAGTGAGAAATGAAAAGTTCCTGTCCATGTAGAGCTTCCAGTGGAATAAAAAAAGATAGACAACATAGAGAAGCATCAAAGATGTGGTACTCCAGGTGATGGTAATGGCTACTGAGGGGGATTTGAAGGAAACAAGAATGCAATGGGGCTGTGACTTAAACAGGATAGTTATGAGTTGGGTACAGTGGCACACATGCCATGCTTGTAATTCCAGGTATACAGCAGGCTGAAGCAGGAGGATCCCTTGAGCTCAGGAGTTCAGGGTCAATCTGGGAAACATAGCAAGATCCCTTTCTCCAAAAAAAGATGTTTTTAAATAAATAAATAAGGGGCCTGGAATTTAGCTCAGTGGTTCTGCTGCCTGCCTCACAAGCACAAGGTCCCGAATTCGAATCCTGATACCAAAAATAAATAAATAGAGTGGTAGGGGAAGTGACTTAGGAAGGGAAGTGAGTCATCTGAGGCCTGGGAGCTCCAGTGGGGAGCTACCTTCCTGTGGGAACCACTGCCCCAGAGGCCCAACTGGGGCATGAATATCAGGAGAGCTGTGCCTTCCCTGACAGCAGGTAGGTGGTGACAGGGCAGAGGACAACCTCAGGCCATGGCCATGTCTGAGGCTAGAGTGTGCAAAGGCACTGAGATTTGTGAGTATATGGGCAGAGTTCCCACACCCATGACAGGGCCCTGAGTCTCCCACCCACAATTCCATGATATCAAGTATTTATAAGACTACTAAAGACCTCCCCTTTCTCTCCAAGCCTGGAGCACAGACTTTACCTTCCACCCTCTGCTGTCTTCTTGAGGAGGTAGGAACTATGAGCGCACTGAACTCCTCTGCTCCCGGAAGCCCTTACACTGAGGCCTGCCCCACACTCCCCTGGGGGTCTCCAGGTCTCCCACTGGCTATCCAAGAGGCAGCCTGCAATGGGGCCAATCACCCAGACCCTGGCCCTGCCCCTGGAGCCATCCGTCCTCCAACACCCACCCACCCACCAGTGATTATGGACCTCAACATTCCCGTTACACCCCTCACTTCTGAGATGGCCGCCACTGGGAAGGCCCTGGGTATGGCTTCTACAAACCTCCAAACATTAATGGAACCCAGAGAGCTATGGCCATTCACTTCATGGTGCCTTGGATGGCCATGTTTCACCACAGAGCCTCAGACTAACCTCTTCCCCCATCTTTCAGAGCATCTACAAAACTATATATGGCTGTGCTCAAGTATACAAACCTCCTGGATCTCTCCAGTAGTAGCTTCTCACAGTCTGAGACAACCATTTCCCCTCAGAACTCTGAAGACAGTAACAGTCGGGGAGAGGTCAATAGCCCTAACTGGCAGCCATGTTGGAACTAGCAGCCATGTTAGAACTGGTGGCCCTTTTGAAAAGGGTCCATTCCAAAAAAGACATTGAGATCTCATCACTGAGGACACAGAGCTCTTTGCAGAAATCCTGTTGCCACTCCGTCCTCACAACCCTAAACTTTCAATCTCAGGGAGCCTGGGTAATTCAGCTGGGTGCAAAAGGTGCTGCCTTTAGCTTTAGTTCTTTCCTAAATCCTCCAAAACAATAAAGTTTAGTCTCCCTGCTTGCCTTATGAAAGTCGACACTTTTGTACTCTACATAAAGTCGAATGTTAAAAATAATAGCTTTTGTGTTGGAGTATACGCTTTCAATATTCATTTTCCACGCTTCAGGATAAAATATACAACCATTAAGTCACTACAATAAGTTGAAAAACAAGATTACGGCTTTCACATCTTGTGTGAGTTGCTAATAATCTTGCTGTTATCCTAACATTATGGTCAAAGATATTGCTTTTAAAGTTATTGGGATGTAATGTGCCTGACATGATAGTTTTTTGAAAACCTACAGCAAAGGAAGATGGAGAAAGGGGAGGTATGATTTTATTGGGGGGGGTTACATTTTTCACTTAGAGGATTTCAGGCATATGCAAAAATCCAGAGAACCGTATAAAAAATGCTGTGTCCCTGACACCAGCTTTAGGAACCAGCAACCCCCACCCCCTCTAAGTGAGGCTTTGCAGCAAGCCCCAGGCACCCCAATACTTACTTAGATTAATAATGTTGAGGCTTATTGTGGACAGAAAAGACCTTTTACTTTTCTTTTTTTCTTTCAGAGTAGCCACATTTTTTTTGTTGTTTTGGTTTTTTTGTTTTGTTTTGTTTTTAGCCACATTTTTTTTAAGCAAAACATTTATTGGTACATTTTAGATATACATAATGGTAAGAGTCATCATAGGGAATTTATATGTGTACATGATATATCTTGCTGCTTCTTTTTTTCCCCATTCCCTCCCCTTCCCTTCGAATCCTCCTCCCCTCCTTATTCATAAAAGTTTTGTTCCCATTTTTTCCTTCTATTCTCTCCTTTTTTTCTTGTCCTTTCGGAAAGACCTTTTTCTGTGGCTTTCTCCCTCTAGGAAACTGGGAGATGAACTCCACCAGGGCCAGTCCCCAGGAGGCTGGGACCTGGTTTCCAGAAGAGGCTGCCTGGCTGCCGGAAGACAAGGTGAGTCTGCAACCTAATGAGCGCCCGCTCTAGAGGGGCTCAGCAGAGGCCACGCAAGGCCTCACTCCCACCACCCGCCCTCAGTCCCTGTCGCCCACGGGGAAGACACTCCATCTGCAGGAAATGACCTTTTGGAAAAAGCTCATATGAGCCCGTCATTTCAGTTCAGCTTGAAATTATTCATGGGGCTTTCTGTGGCTCCCAGGAGCAAGACCAGATTGGTGTTTCATGCTCCAGTTCTGAGAGTCTGCTCCCCACAGGACCCCTGCGTCTCCACTTGGGCCCTCAATGCTTCCCCGCCCCTAACACACATCCAACAGAAAGTTCTGGCCTCAGCTGGGTCCTCTGTCCAGGTCCCGGCCTCTGCATCTGGTGTACACAAATCCCCTCCCATTGTCTGGTCCATTACCTGCTGGTCCTTCCAAGCTCAGCTCCTGGAGCCTTCCCCAAGAAGCCTCTGCCCAGCTCCCATGAAAGAGCCGGGTCAGAGCATCCGGCATTGCTTAGCCCCAAATCCTTTTTATTTTTCCAATGAATATTTACTGAGCACCTACTCTGTCCCAGATACTAGTCTAACCACCAGTAATACAACAGTGTACAGAGAAAACCCAAAGGAGTATGTGCCCCCTCAGAACTTCTGCGCTGGGGCAGAAGGAAATCTAAGGTGGAGTGAAATAATTAACTTCATGTTCTAACAAGTGCTACAACGAAGATAAAATGAACAACACAGTAAAATGGAGGGAGCAGCTACTGGTTTAGACGGTGTGGCCAGGAAAGACCGCCTATAGGAGAATAACATTTAACTTGTATAGCGGTTTTTTTTAAATGGCCACAAACTTTTTAAATGAAGTTGAAGCCCTGATCACACCATACCAGAAGCTAATTTTCAGTTACTGTAATTTACTAGTCAGCTGTTATGTCCTTTATTGTTTAGCCAGGGTGAGCTAGATGTTTCTATTACAAGTAGTTGAAACCATGCTAATTGGGACAGAAGGCTGAGAAGGCAAAGGCCTCAAGAAGGTATGCAAAATGCCACAAAACATATGTAAGATGGGAAGAAATGAGAAGTCTTGGGTAGAGGCAGATAGGAAGGAGACTATGTGGGTTTGTTCTAAGGCCAGAGGGAGAGAAAGGCAGTTGGTTGAATTAACTAGTGGCTCGCCCCTCTCCCTCCCTCTGTGGGTAGAGTCTGCACCCTAGCTGGGCTGTGGTGCCAGACCACATGGTCTGGTTTGGCCAATGATGCATCAACGGACTGCCCTGTAAGCAAAGGCCTGAACTATGCTGGCATGGCTGACTTAGCCTCTGGTGTTTCTGCCACCACCATGAGAAGTTAGCCTGGATAGCCCAATGGTCCAGCAAAGATGACTACACAGGGAGCAGCGCTGGGTCCAGCCCTCAGCTCGAAGCTGGACCTCACCAGCCAGCAGATGTGTGCTGGTGAATACATGGTGGTGTCCTGTCACCCAGGAGGATTACAGCAAGAGCTGGCTAGCATACAGGCAAGAGGAAGGCTCATAAGAGGGAAAGAGCAGGGTATGGTGGCACATGCCTGTAATCCCAGCACTATGGCAAGCCGAGGCCAAAAGATAGCAAGTTCAAGGCCAGCATGAGCAACTTAGCGAGACTCTGCCTCAAAATAGTCTTAAAAAGGGTTGGGGATGGGGGGACCGGGATTTAGCTCAGTGGCACCACTCCTGCCCGGAAAGTACAAGGTCCTAAGTTCGATCCCTGGTACCGGAAAAGGGGCGGGGCTGGGGATGTAGCTCAGGGGTAGAGCACTTGCCTAATATGAACAAGGCCCTGGGTTCCATCCCCAGCACTACAAAAAAAGAGAGCAGGGGAGGGGAGGGAAGGGGCACTAGGGGTTAGGACTCCAACCTTTGTATTTTAGAGGGACACAATTCAAAGAGGAGGTTTGTGATCATGACAAGAATGCCAATTATAGTAATGAGGAAAATTCTCTCTGCTACTCACAAGTCTCATGCCAAACATCTCTGTCCCTGCAGACACTGGTTTCCACCACTGGGCTGATGTGACAAGTTCTCTGTGCCCCAGAAGTGGGCAGTATAGAAAGGATCTGGCATCAGGCAGTCCTGCACTTAAACCCTAACTCTCCAACTAACTAGCTGCCTGACCTTGTTTATGTGAACCTTCTGAGCTTCAGTTTGCTCATCTGTGAACTAAAGATACCAATATTATCCTGTTGGAATAAAATCATGTGTGTCAAGTGTCTTGAAAACTGGTCCCAGATCTATGAGCAGTCGCCGCTGCTTTCCTAGAACTTGAGTGAATACAATCAAGTGTCATCTTAAAATTTTACTGAAAGTGGAGACATGAGACTGAAGATATCTCTTTTAAAAGAACCAAAGCATCAAGAATTGGTAAGCTGTGTGGGCTGGACTACTGCTGAAGAACTGTATTCATGTAGTGATGATCACCAGATAGTGAAGTGGAACTTGTTAACCAGTGAAACAAGTCAAATAGTAAAGCTGGGCCAGGGATTTAGCTCAGTGGTTTTGCCGCCTGCTGCGCAAGCAGCAGAGATCGATCCCCGGTACCAAAAAAAAAAAAAAAATAGTAAAGCTACGTGATGATATTTACCCAATAGATCTTCACTGGTTTCCAAAAAGTTTAGGCATAAAGAAACAGACTCAAGCAGAAAGCTTTGTTCTCACAAGTTCGGATGGTAAATTTCACCTAATTTCTAAGTTAGGAAGAGTGGAAAAAAGTGTAGAAGCTCACTGTGGAGCAGTACTTGCAGGAAGATGGAAGTATGAAGGAACAACATTAGTTACAGTTGGAGAAGATGGACAAATAAAAATTTGGTCAAAGACTGGGATGCTTAGATCAACTTTAGCTCAGCAAGGACCTGAGCATGTTTAAATGTTGACCTGCGCATACATGAGCTGATTTGCAGAGACAAAATCATTTGTAGATTATTCTTCAGAATCATATGATAAAGTTACAATATGAAGCATCAACAACTGACATCCAAGAATTTGTAGGTTTCATTTTTAAAATGTTTACTCTTAGAATAATGTTAAAAATCACATTCCTTTAGCTGTGCATTAAACAAATGTTAACAAAAGTAAAAAAAAAAAAAATGTGTGTCATCTAGACACACAAATGCTAGATTATTAGCATTTGGCCAGTTACAGAAAATCCAACAAACCATGACTTAAACAGGTTAGGGAACTGTTTGCTTCTCACAAAAAGAAATGAAGAGAATTGCTTTCTAGGACTAGTATAGCAGCTCAACAATACCCTTTTCTCTCTCTCCCTTCCCTAGTATCTTCAACATGTTGCTTTCATCCTCCTAAACGCAAAATAGCCGGGGCCCCTCCAGGCATCAAGTCTGCATTCCAGACAGGAAGATGCAAGGAGGATAAAGGGCTAAAATGGCATGTCAGTTGAGATAACTCTTTGTCAAAAACTTTCTCAAAAACCCTGCCCTCGGGCTGGGGCTGTAACTGAGCAGTACGGCACTTGCCTAGCTTGTGTGAAGATCTTGGTACTGCCAAAAAAATTAATAAATTAAAAAAAAACAAAACTGCCCTGCAGCTTCTTCCTCTTACATCCAGTTGGCCAGATCTGGATCACATGGGCACCCTCAACTACAAGGGAGTCTGGGAGGTCACACGCTTGTGCTTTTGCAGCCTGACTGTAATAGAAAACGGGAGAAGGTAGTGCGTAGAGCCAGTCCACAGTGACTGCCCAGTCAGACAGGTTAAAATGCAAGCACTGTACTAATACATACAGGGGTTCATAGCATTCTGCCCTGGAGCTACACCTCCAGCCTAGAAGTTTACTTTGTGGAAGAAAACATTTGTGGCAAAGCTAGGACCTCTGGGGTCCCCAGCCCTCTGAGTCACTGTGAGGGCTCCAGCCCCAGAGGGATTTCCCTGCCCCAGTGAGACTGCAGTTGGAGAGCCCAGTGTGCACACCTCCACCTGTCCTTCAAATCTCAGTCACCTGCAGAGATTGTGGATGCCACAAGGGACATTGCGCAACTCCGTCCCGGAGCTCAGGGATGGCATCCAAACTCTGCAACTGCTGGCCGAGAGCCAGGGACATTCAAAGGTGCTGAGCTGTGCCAAAAGGGTCCCGGGCCACAGAGAAGCAGCTGGCATCTGTGAACACCCTTCCAGACCTCCTCTGGGGCTGACCCGACACCCCAGATCACAGAAAGGGACAACCCCCAACCAGAGGCATCCCAACAGCCCCACTTTTTTTCCTGCCGTAAGGCTTGAACCCAGGGTCTTCACACTGAGCTACATCCCTAGCCCTTTTCTTTTATTTTTTATTTTGAAACAGAATCTTGGAAAGTAACTAAGTTGCCCAGGCCGGGCTCAACCTTTTGATCCTCCTGCCTCAGTCTCCCAGAGTGCTGGGATTATAGGCATGTGCCACCACGGCCGGCTCAGTCCCACTTTTTTTTATAAGATTCAAAGTGTTCTCTTGCTTGTTGTACTTCCACTACCCAGAAAAACAATACACAATGGATCTGGGGATGTGGCTCAGTCGCAGGGCACTTGACCAAGATGGGCAAGCCATGGGTTCCATCCCCAGTGCGGGGAGGGGGATACATCAGGATATTAAGCAAGTAGGAATTCTAGATGGCTTAGTCATGACGCATTTTAATCACCACAGCACCTCTATGGACACGGAAAACAGCTGTATTTCTACATGCAAGACATAATATTTATTCAGCCTCCCATATGGACAGACTGCCTGGCCCAGATATGGGTTTAAAGACCCCTTAGTGGAACCGGACAGCCTGGGCATTGCAAGAGTCCCAGGAGGGGCAGGACTGACAGAGAAGCCTTGTGAGAAAGACTTACTCCAGGAGGAAAGGCAGTCGGGGTCACGATGGAGAAATGGCCTCCAAAAGCCCCCTCGGGAGAGGTATGAGATGACACTTAATATGTCGATAAAGGTCAGAGACCAAATAATGAGTCTGTGGCATGCTCCATTTTGTGCCACTTGATAAATGAACATTCCCCCTTCTGGAAACGTTCTGCCCCCAGCCCATGTCTTACACTTTTCCCGATGGGCAGGGTGGCCTGGAGAAAGACAGCTCTTCAGAACTGTGGGCTTTGAGGCAGTGACTTTGGGAAAGCTGGCTTATCAGCCACTGCCACCTGCACCATGTGCCCTGGCAGATAGGGTTGCCTTTGGTACCCTCCTGTCTAGATTGGGACGTTTGCTGGGCCTACGCCTGCAGGGTCTCTCCATCCTGCCTCAGGGCCTTTGTACCACTCTCCCCTTCCCCATGGTGCTCAGCCAGTTAACCCCTTCTGGTCCCCCAATCCCAATTCAGATGGGGCTCCTGCTGGACAGACTTCTCAGACACCTCAGACTGACATCTCAGCCTAAGTCAGGGCCTTGAAACCCTCTCAGATCCCAGTGTGAAGGCCCCAGGGGGTGATGGCATGGCGACTGTCTCCCTCAGGCTGCCAGCTCTGGGAGCCAAGGGCAGCCCTCTTTGCTTCATTCCTATGGCCCAGTGCCAATCAACACCTCCTACCTGGTAGGTGTTCCGGCGAGGGGATAAAGGTACAAATTAAAAAGTGCGATTCTGTTTCCCTAACTTTAAAAAGTAATATGTTCTTTTAGAAAATATTTTTTTAAAGTTAAATCAACTATATTCCCGGAGATAAACACTGATAAAATGTGTTTTCTTTCAGTCTTTCCCTGTAAACTTTGTTTTATAAAATAGATTCCATTGACTATACAGGACACAGCATTATAGAATAATTATTTCTCAAAAATGTGACTGCACCAGTTCCCTCTATTCTTTCTGTCACTTTTTTTTTTTTCTGATTTAACAACAGCATGTGGCCACTGTAGAAAATTTGGAAAATTACAAAAAATAAAAAATAAAAAATAAACCCTATAAAAAGAAATGTAAATTACTTATAATTGCCTGCGAAGGATTTTCTAAGAGTAACATAACCCTGTGTTTCCTTTCAGTATTTTTTCTATGCATAAATTTTGCTCCATTTATATTTGATAAAATCACAATAAATTTCCGGTCCATCCCCACCCAGAAAGGGAAAAAGGTGTTTCTGGGGGAGGCTTCGCCTGGGACTCCAGTTCTCCAAGCTGCTTAATTTAAAGGTTGTCCCCTGGGGGCCACTCCGGGCCTCCAGGGGGCGGCTGGCTCAGCCCCACCACCACCCGCCCCTAGCCACGAGTCTTTTGTTCACCCCCGGCCTCCCGTGAAGCCATCAGGGCCTGGCTGGCTTTTGTAACCCGATCACCTTCAACCCGACCATCCCTGCAGGTTTCTTAACAAGGCCAAATTTATGTGTCCCGCCGGGAAGCCGGGCTACGGCCTCCCCCTTACCGGAGCCCACCCACCACCGCCCCCAAAGCCACAGGGCAGTTACGAGGGGATCGGGTGGGCTTTGATAAAACCGATCCAGCCCAAAAGCAGGTCGGAAACCCCACCTCTCTCCGTTGTGGGTTCTCAAGCGAGGCATAAACAGGAAACCTTTCCACCGCGCCTAGAGGGAAGGCAGGAGGGGCTGCTGATGGATTCAAATTGGAAAAGCAAAACAGTGTTGGGTGGGTGTGCGGCTGCCTCAGTCCCCAGGCTGTCACACTGCAGGAGTTCTGGCTGGCATTTGCACTCAGACCTGACCAGCGAAATAAAGGCAGTTAGACTTCGGAGCTCAGCTGGAAGGCAGAGGGCCTGTGGGGCTTGGCTCCTCCCTGGGCAGTGGAGAGTTGGGGAGGGTCCAGTTAGGTTGGCAATGAGGGTAACCCCAACCCTCAAAGCCCTGACTGCATCTTCTGTGGTGGAACCTGGCCCCCGGCCTAGAGCTGAGGGCCAGGTGGCACCATGCCCAGGCCAAGGAAGCCTGTCCCAAAGTCATGCCCCCAAAAACGCCTTCCTGGAGTGACAACACAGGAGAAATGAATTTCCCAGTCCAGTTGGACAGTTCCTCGAACTCCTGCAGCTCAGGAAACAATGCTTCCAGAAGCATTGCTTCACCCCCAACTATGGCACAACACATGACTAGCAGGCTGGGGTGAAGAAGATGTGCATCACGGGAAGAAATGGAAAGGAACCCTTTGGAAAGAGCCTGTTCCACAGGGGACTGGAGGTTCCACAGGGGACTGGAGTCTCCATGCTCTACAGCAGCTGGGCAAGTTGCATTAGTGTGATCTGCACCCGCTATCAGCTCCTTCCTGAAGCCACACAGAGTGCACAATCGGAGGCGCTGAGCTTCGTCCCAACAGCCTTGGCCAGTGTTTCCTGCCTGCCTGTTGTGTTGTGAGATCCAGCGATCCAGCTGGAGGAACAAAGACATTTCTTGCTCAGGTGACTTTAGGAAACACTGCATGGTAACTGCCTTGATGGCCTCAATTCTTTACCCCTCCCAAATCCATCCCTCTGCGTGGAATTTCCATGTGCCTTCCTGTTGTGGGTGGGTGGGTGACTTGCTCTGGTCCCTTGACACCATCACGTGATTTGGCCAATAGGATGGTAGCAGAGGCTGGAGAGGAACTGAGACTGTGGGGCTGGCTCTCTTGAGCCACCCAGGGGACTCCTGGAGGGTGAGGAACAGAGGGCATAGGGCAGGCCTGCCTTTGTCATCCCAGCAGGACCAGCTCAGATAGCCCTCCCACCACAGAGCCACCAGGCAACAAGTATGTATTGTTGGAGGCTCTTGAGGGTTGGTGTATAGCATTGTTGAAGCAAAAGACAACCAAGACAATACTGTATGCTAAAAAATAAGTAAGTTAAATAAATAATTTTTAAAAGAATATTTAATTTTTAAAAAATACACTACATGCTGTAACTTTCAAGAAGGGGCACAGTGCACGTTTGCATATGAAAGCCTCTGAGAAGTCTTGTAGGAAAGATTTAAGTTTGCTGAGCCTAGCATTTCCCAAACTCATTTGCTCATGGAACCCTTTTTCCCTAGCAACACCTCAAGAAAACATTAATGGAGTCCCAACTCTCATTTTCTAAATGAAGAAACCAGACCTAGGAAGAGGACTCTTGGGCTGGGGATTTAGCTCAGTGGCGCCGTGCCTGCCTCGAAAGTGCAAGGTCCTCAGTTCGATCCCCAATACCAAAAGAAAAAAAAGAGGACTCTTTCCCGGTTTTCTGGGCCACAATTTCTTCCCCTCCGTGACATTGCCATTTGCTCTAGGCAACGTTACCGGACCAAGGTCTGAACCACACACTTTTGCATTTGACTTTTTGCCATCTATTGTTTTCTAACTCAATGAGAACATTTTATCAAGTACCTACTATGTGCAAGGAACTGTACTGGGCACCAGGAACACAAAGAAAAGACACAGTCCTGACCATCCAGCAGTTTACAGTCTAGTGCAGATAAAGGCAAAAAAAAAGATGGTGACAGCCAATGTGAAAAGAACCCTAAGGCAGGAAGCATCAGGTGCTATGAGCACAAAGAATGGGGAGGTGACATATCAGGGAAAACTGCATGGAAGAGGTGACACCTGTACTGAATCTTGAAGTACAAGTACAGGTTTCCTTCAGGTGAGACAGGCTGGATGAGAGAGAGGGGTGGAGGCATGGAGGAGGAGTGAGGGAGGCTGTGGAAGTGAAAGCTTTAATGTGCAGGGTTGCTAGGGCAGGGGTCATTGCAGCAAACAGAACCCTCTTCAACTAGCTGAAATAGAAAAAGATTCCTTGTTGGGTATTAAGAGGCTAACAGGATTATTTGGAGAGTTGAAGAGGCCCACTCAGTGCTGAGCTTCCAGAAAAGTTTCCCAAAGCCACACCACAGAACAGATCTGCCACCACCAGGGAGCCAAAACACAACTAGAAGCTTCCACTGCCAACTTGAGAACCATGTAGCATCGGCCATGCTCCACAGCAGAAAAATGCTTTCTCCTCTTCCTTTAGCAGAGATCCAAACTCAAGAACATCTGATTGGCTGAACCTTTTCACACCTGGAACCCTAGCTGCAAAGGAGTCTGGGAAAAGTGCTATCACATTGTCTAAATGAGGGTGAATGTCAAGTCACCAATCTTTCTCAAAGGTGGACTCTAAGGAAAACAAGGGCAGCATGAATTTAGGGCTCATCTTTGTGAAAATGTTCTCAGCTCTTAGGGCTTCTTTATTCTGTCTCCCTCATGGCAGCACCCCCCACACACACTTCTGGGCATGCCAGAGGCACTCATTAAAGACCTCCAGAATGCCCATACTTATTAGCCCGCCTCCTCACTACTTGATCTCTAGGGTGGGCATGTATCAGGATGAATAAAAAATCTTTTTTTTTTTTTTTTGGTCTTGCCTAGAATAAATTGCTACTTTCTTGAACACACAAAAGGGTGTATTATTATGAAGGTGTTCTGTATTATTACTGAGAACAATTATTCAGAAGCCAGAAGCCTAGAGCTGACTACGTTATAGTCTCAGAGGAGAAATTCCAGAAACCATTACTCATTAACTTTTTTGCTTGCGAAAATAACCTTTTCTTTCCTCCCCATGGCTTTCCACACCCTGAGGAAGGCCCGGGTCCTCTGTGCTGCATGGGCTGCAGCATGGGTGAGCGGCTGGCTGGGAAGGCAGCAATGTCCGCTCAGCTTCATACCCAGCAGCTGCTCCCTGGATGGGGCGAGGCGGAGCACTCTGTAGAGCAGGCTCCAGGAGGAAGCTTAGGCTTGGGAATACTGTGGAAGTATGTTTCCTGAGCAGTCCCACCAGCATGGCTAATAACTGAATCCCCATCTGCCCAGGCCTCCCTGATCACGGTGGCTCAGGTGACATGATGCCTCCCTCAGTATCCAACCAAACGACTCACGCTCTGCCCTGGTATCAGGAAGGCAGTGCCCCCAGAATCAGACATCTGTCCAAAGCTCACAGGAGGCGCAGGAGGCCTAATTAATTAATGTCTGCGGAGCACCTGTATGGCCTCAAACGAGAGGTGTGAGGCGACCACAAGCCCAATTAATTACCACTATTGATGGAGCCTTCCACCCCCACCTCCTCTTTCTTCGCAGGCAGCACAGTCAGGCAGGAACCAAACAAGGGGGCACCTGGGTGGGAAGAAGAGCCAGCCAGGCACAGAGGCCTTGGCCACAGCCTCAGGCCCCTGGGCCACTGGAAGATTTCCGTGTAAGACCAATTTCCCAAGAAGAAATGACTGTTCCTCAAGGAATGAGTTTCTTCTCCACAGAGCAAGGTACTACCACCAAGGGGAGACACCTAAAATTCTGGCCCCTGCCTTAAAGCAGAACGGATCTCTCTGTGCCTCTGTGTGCACCCAGTACTACGCTTTGAACCCAGGGAATACTGAGCTACATCTCCTCCTCCTCCTCCTCCTCCTCACTGAGCTACATCTCCTCCTCCCCCTCCCCCTCCCCTTCCTCCTCCTCCTCCTCTTCACCTAGACACAGGGTCTCAATAAATTGCCCAGGCTGGACTGGAACTTTCAATCTTCTAGCCTCATCCTCCAGCGTAGCTGGGATTAGAGGCCTGGGACACCACACCAGGCTCCTCCTCTGCTCTTTACCGTCCACCCCCTGGAGAGAGGAGAGGAAAAGGGGGAAATGTCCATACATAGAACAGGGTTTTATTAACGCCAAGTGAACACACAATCACTCATAAATGGAGCGTGGAAAATGGGGGGCTACTTCACATTTGAGTCCTTGTGTGTTTTATTGTGCAAGAGATCATGGAGTGTTTAATTTTCCAGCTCCAACCACAGGCTTCAGCCAGCCCAGCTCTCTGGACCTAAGGTCAAGGTTGCCTCAGTCTTCTTTTGTCCATATCCACCAATGCTAAGCCGGCCTGTAGGCTAGAGCTGGTGACACCCTGGTGCATGCAGGGAAACCAGGGGTGGCCAGGCAAGGTGAGGGTCATAAAGATCAGAGTGTGTGTGGCCCCAGCCTGTGCAGCCAAAGGCTGCATGGCCAGGGGCTGTGTGGCCCAGGCTCGCATGGGCACGGTGTGTGTGGCACATGCTTTGCCACCCACCTCTCCAATTGAGGCCTCCTGACCCAGAACAGGGAGACGCTGATGCAGCAAACAAAGCTACCAGGCCATGGGAACGGGAGCCACCACAGGAGTAGTGCTGGGACTCCCAGCGATGCTTCCCCAGAGACCTGTGGTGGGAGGCAGCTCCTCCCTAGCCCCATGGTCCGTTCCACCTCATGCATCCACCTCCTGCTTTTCCCTACACCCTGTTGCTTTCCGGTAGACCAGGAGGAAAATGGGCTCCGAGTGGTGTGCTACCTGGGCCCAGTCCTCCGTCTTGCTTCTCTGGGTGACAACACAGGCTTGTTTTCCTTACCTTTCCTGACCTCAGTGATCAGAGGCTCTGGCCACTCTGCACGGGGAGGGAAGGGCCAGAAGCCTACCAGGCTTGCAGGCTGGGGAGAGCTGTGCTCGGCACCACTGCAAAAGGAACTGGCAGCCTTCATTATTAATATCCAGTGTTAATATTTAATGTCAGAAAACTGCAGCTCCCTGTTCCACACTGTCATCAGACCTACCCTGGTCACACAGACCCAGTCTCTCCCAACACAGTGCCCCCAACCCCAAGCTCCCTGGCAAGATCAGCACAGCAGTTCCGGTTTCCTTGAAATATTAGAAGCAAAATGAATTCTCAAAAAAGAAAATTCAAATTGAATAAGACTAGGAAACTCTTTTAGTGCTTTTGAAATGAACCCTATTCTCTCTTTTCTGTTTGGTTTTGTTTTTGTTTTTTTTGTACCGGGGATCAAACTCGGGACTTTTTGCTTTCGAGACAGGAGGCACCACTGAGCTAAATCCCCAGCCCTTTGTTTTGTTTCTTGAGACAAGGTCTTTCTGTGTAGTTCAGGCTGGCTTTGAACTCACTGTGTAGCCCAGGCTGGCCTGAACTCATGGCCATCCTCCTGCCTCAGCCTCCTGAGTGCTGGGATTATAGGTGTGAGCCACCACGCCCAACTGACCCCTATTCTTTAAACATCTCTAGTGCTTTGTGTTCAAGTGCCAGAACATTTTAGAAATGGGCCAAGGCATCAGTGCAACTTTTAATACAGAAAGAGTCCAACATTCAAGATGCTGAGGCAGGAGGATTACGAATTCAAGCCCATCCTGGACTACAAAGTGATACCTTATCTCAAAATAAATAAGTAAGTGTATGAAGAGTTTTGTTCTAAGTATTTTGCATGTGAGTATTTTGATATTCCAGTCAGGTTTCTTAATCAGAGCAGTATAGTATGGATCCCAAAGATCTGATGGACATTCCAAGATGAATTCCAGATACTATATTGAAAGAACAGGAATATCTACCACTTAAGCAATCAGCTCATTCTATTTTTTTTTTTTTTTTTTTGTACGGGGCATTGAACTCGGGTCCTTGAGCTTGCTAGGCAGGCGGCGAAACCACTGAGCTAAATCCCTGGCCCTCAGCTCATTCTTATCTATCAAAACCAACTGGTTTCTCAACCTCGGCCACTATTAGCATTTGGGGAGGGATGCTCTCCTTCATTACCCAGGATTGTCCCTGCTCACTAGCCCCAGAATGGTTCCCTGACACTGGGACCACTAAAGCCACAAGGACCCATTCCCAAATGTCACTGGGTGGTGGACAGTGCAGCCCTGGGGTGGGTACCCTGACTCAGGTGCCCTGGGCTGCCTCCGATGTGGATTTTTGGCCAGCACAAAAATATAAAAACAAACTCAGAAATTTCCACGACACATGGTGAAGCCAGCAGCTCCAGCCTCCTCGGCTGGGCTGGGGCATTTTCAGAGGCAGAGGCAACATGTGGGGAGCCCAAGTGGGCCCCGCCCCACCCCCACTCCTGGGCAGCAGCCTCCTCTCTTCTCTCTGAGAGCTGCCACCTCCAGCGCTGTGGGGAGTGGCTGTGGCTTGCAAAGCTTTCATCTTGAGGACTTCAAAGAACAGCCCAGGGCACAATTTTCCAGGATCCAGAAACCTGGATGACTCAGCTACGCTGGCACCAGCCTGTGGTCCCAGCATGCCTCGCGCCTAGCAGGCCTCACCTGGCCCCCAGCTCCAGGCAGGCAAACTTAAAAGAGCTGGCTCTCTGGACTGGTTGGAAGGCCAGTTAGAAGGATATAAATGGTGATGATTTAATGTCAAGGGAGTCTTCTCCCTATAAAGTTTTTATAGTACAGACAGTCCCCAAATTATGATGGATCCACTTCTAATTTTTCAACTCTTCCATGATGTGAAAGTGTACCCACACAACCATTCTGTTTTCCACTTTCAGTACAGTATTTAACAAATTACTGGAGATATTCAACACGTTATTATCAAATAGGTTTTGTGTCAGGTGGTCTTGCCCAGCTCTACGCTGATGAAAGTGTTCTGAGCACATTTAAGGCAGGCGAGGCTAAGCTAGGATGTGTGGCAGGCTGGGCATATTAAATGCATTTTCAATTTATAATAGATTTAGTGAGAGGTAACCTCATCGTAGTCGAGTAGCATCTGTATGCTATTGAAAATAATTTATGCAAAGTAAAATGAAGAAATCTTTTTGTTTTTGAAGCGATTTCACTATGTAGATGCAGAAACCTTGATTGTACAGCTTGATGAATTTTTTACACATGTATACCATCACATGCCTTATAGAGTTTTAAAGAGCACAAAAATTAAAAAACAATTGAGACAGTGTCGTTCAGGCTGACCTTGAGCTCGCCATGTAGCCCAGGCTGGCCTCCAACTATGTGTGATCCTCCGGCCTCAGCCTCCCGAGAGCTAGGATTACAGGTGTGCACCACCACATGTGGATGGGGATGGTGACACACACCTGTAATCCCAAGACTCTGGGAAGCTGAAGCAGAAGAATTGCTAGATCAATCCCAGCCTGGACAATTTAGCTACTTAGCAAGACCCTGTCTCAAAATAAAAAAGGGCTGGGGATGTAACTCAGTGCCAAGGTCCTGGGTTCAACCCCTACTACAGGAAAAAAACAAAAAACACCAAATGTTGGCACAGAGGTAGAGCAACTGGAATTCCCATACATTTCTGATAAGGGGGTAGAACAGTACTACCATGTTGGCAAATCATCTGTTTCTTTTCTATGAAGTTAAACTTACACCCTGTGACCTAGCCTCTCCACTCCTAAGTGTTTACCCAAGCGAAATGGAAACATACGATATGTACACAAATGTAGTACACATCCATAGCAGCTTCATTTGTAATAGCTAAACACTTGCTGGCGTGTTAGCACGGGCTTCTTCTCAGCAATAAAAGGGAGCAAATGACCAATGCGTACACCATGGCTGACTCTCAAAATCATTATGCCCGGTACAAAGAGCCAGAGAATCATATGACTCCATTTCTATAATACTCTCGAAAATGCAAACTCTTTCCTAGTGACAGAAAGCAAATCATGGTTGCTTGAGGATGGGGGACAGAAGGAGGGAGGCGGGAGGGATCCTAAGCAGGCGTGAGGAGACTCGGGGGCACAGTGGGTATGTTCACTCTTTGTATGGCCTTTTTTCCATACTAGAACTCAAATCCAGGTCTCCTTTGCCCTGAGCTACTGCATCCCTACCCCCCCACACACACACAAAGTTCTCACTAAATCACTAAATTACCCAGACCGGCCTGAACTTGCGATCCTCTTGCCTCAGCCTCCCAGAGTGCCGGCACTGCACCACCTTATATGTTGACTCTCCCACTGTGGAGATGGTTATGCATATGTGCATACTTCAAATATGTGCAGGTTACTGTATATCCAGTAACCTTCAGCAAGGCTGTTTTTCAAGAAGATATGAGTATTGCACTATGTAAAAAGTACACCTCAGTTTAAGTGCTAGAATTCTCCACTATCCCCCGCAAAACCCAAACACATATACCAAAATAGGTGTCCCCAGATTCCACATATCATCCCATCTCTGGGATCCAGCACAACGAACCCTACTCTAAGCCCAAAGCCGTGGTGCAAGCATGCCTGGCACATGGAGGCGATGCGAGAAGGACAGGTCTGCGGCTGGCCTGGCTCCTGCTTACATTGCCAGCTAAGGCCACATTAAAGCCGGGCAGTTGTTCCCAGGGTTAACGAAGGATAATGCGCCCATTTCAATCTTTTCTTCTCACTGCTTCCTCCTGTTCCCCTTCCTTCTCAGGTGACTGTTCCAGGCAGGAACTCCAAACCAGGAACCAAAACACTGTACTGTGACAACTTTATCTCTTAATTACAGTAAACATTTACATAATGCTCAAGCCCAGCCAGTGCAGAAAGATTTGTTAATGCAGAAGCATGCCCCTTAACCATCCCATTTTATTACACAAACCTCTGGGGACCTGCGCAGCCCAAGATTTGCAGAGATGATGGAGAAATTGGCTGAGATATTAAGCTCCTTTTCAGGTGCAATTAAAAGTGGGACCAAGAGCCCCTGCTCTCGAAGATATGTCTGTTTTTTGTTTTGCTTTTCATTTGGGATCTGTACTATAAGGATTCCAGGGGGCTGATCATCCATTGGCTTTCTAACATTTGCTGGAGACAGGATTTGGTGGAGTTTTTTTGGTTTTTTTTGGTACCGGGGATTGAACTCGGGTCCTTAGCTTGTGAGGCAGGCGGTGGAACCACTGAGCTAAATCCCTGGCCCAGGATTTAGTTTTTATTCTCATTGTCACCGCTGCATTTCTGAATTAACAACCTCGCAGGTTTTGCTGCGCAGTCTAATATTTTCCACGACCACCCAAGCACAAGGCCTTGGAAATAAACCCGAGCAGGGGAGACAGCCATGAACATTGTGATCGTTCTCCTTGCTTCCAGCCTTCGGTTCTTTGCCACAGGCCCTCTCTGGAGGCACCAGCTCTGATCACATCACCACGAGCAACACCCAGCCAGCCCGCAGAGAGGCAGTGCGGGCCAGGCTCCGGGAGAGCTGCCACCCCACTTTCACAAGCGCCCAGACCAGTGTACAAGGTCACTCCAGGAGGAAGAGGAAAGCCAGTCAGGCCTGGGCTTTCTCCCAGCCTCTCCCTGGCCGTGTGACTGGGGAAAAGAAGCCCCTCCTCTCTGTGCCTCAGTTGCCCGGTCTGTAAAGTAGTGCTGATGTACCTCAGTTATGTTGCTGCTGTCACCGTGGCAAGAATAGCTGCCGTACCTCTCAGAGCTGAAGCAGACAGGAAGGTCCCTTGTGTCACAGTCCTGACAATGACAGGACACTAGACCCCTTGTGTTCTTGAGAAAGCCCTGTGGCTTACAAGATGAGGCCAAAAGCAAATCAGTATGTGAAATCCATCTCTGGGGCCCTCACCCAGACTGCCACAAAAGGCTCCCGGCCAGAGGCTAGGGCAGAAGGGGCAGCTCTGAGCAGGCAGCAGGTGGGTAGGTGTGGCTTCTGGGGGACAGTGGCCTTGTGGAGGAGGGGGGAACCTGAGGGGGATAAGGACTGGGAACCTAGAGAGAAGTTCAAGATCCAAGCCAGGCATGGTGGTGTGTGTCTGCAATCCCAGCACTCAGGAGGCTGACACAGGAGGATCACCACGAGTCCAGGCCAGCCTGGACTACCGAGGGAGGTCTTGTCTCCAAAAAAAGAAGGAAGAAGAGGAGGAGGAGCTCAAGATCTAAAAGGGCAAGCGTAGCTCGCTAAGCAGCAAATCTCAAGGCCAACCCTGGGGAGAAGCAGGAGTCCAGGTGGGGCCTGACTCAGGGGCAGATGCATGCAGTTCTGTGAAGCAGCTCACTTGACAGATGCTGATGAAGTGCCTGGGCTGTTCAGGCCACCGCTCCAGTGTAGGGAACAGGGGAAGGGGACGTTACCAGAACCTCTGCAGTGAGTCCTGGTCTCCTGCAAGCCACGGCAGCACACGGCGAATTACAGGAAAGGTAGAAAAATGAGACTGAGAAGAAGCTGAGCTTTGGGTCTGATCAGTGCTGCTCAGGGCAGCAAAGACAAAAGCCCCCAGCTTACTGCACCTTTTATTCAGTACATCGGGAGAGACAAAGGTAACAAATGGCTTGCAGAGAGTTCAGTACATCCGCGTAAACAAGATGGTAAAGGTCCAAGAACAGTGAGGAACTGAGTGGATGTTTTGTTCCTCCCAGGGTGTTTTCAACTCCCAGGATGTTTCTTGTCCTGGAGAATCACAGCATCACCGGATCATTGAGGTCTCAGTTGTGACCGGAGGCCAAAATGCAATTATGTCTCGGAATTCCATAGCTGGGCTGTAGGCAGGAGAACTAGGCTAACCAAATGATTTTTCCCTGAAATTACATAGCATTGCTCCTGACATTCCAGCACTTCACCAGCATTAGCTCATTTAATCCTCATAGCCCTTTGAGATAGAGGCCCCCCAGATGGGCAACTGGGGCTCAGAGAGGGCCACTAACTTGTCCAAGATCACAGAGCTAGAAGGTGGCAGCATTGGAATCTGAATCCGGGGAGTGCGGCTCAAAGCTTAGACTTTTATTTTTTAATTTTATTTGATTTGTAGTACTGGGGATTGAACCTACACTGAGCTACACCCTCAGCCCTATTTTTATTTATTTTGAGACACGGTCCGCATAAGTTGCTCAGACTAGGCTCCAAGTTGCAGTCCTGCTTCAGCCTCTAGGAGTGACAAGCCCACACTCTACCATTTGAGATAATACGTGTCCCAGGAGTTTACAAAAGGTAGAGCCATGCATACTTAACTTAATGGGGGGCAACAGGCTTTGCAGATGGGCAAAGAACATGAACCACTGAGGTAAGCCAGGCAAGGTGCTGCATACTTGTAATCTCAACTACTAAGGAGCCTGAGGCAGGAGAATCCCAGGTTCTAGTCCAGCCTGGGCAACTTAGCGAGGCCCTATCTCAAAATAAAAAATAAAATTAAAAGGGCTGGGAATGTAGCTCAGTAGTAGAGCACCCCTGGGTTTGATCCCCAGTATCACACACACACACACACACACACACACACACACACACACACACACACACAAAGACTTAAGGCAGAATTGGGGAGCCACACTGTTGATTGGGAAAGCCAGGAAGAAAATAGCTAGGATGGAAAAGGGCTCCTGCCATTGGGTGAAAGATGATACAAGGTACTGGAAACCTTGACTCAAGCTGCCTTAAACCACTGGCTTTTTTTTTTTTTTTGGTAGTTGTTGTTGAGTCAGGCTCTTGAACTCACTATGTAGCCCAGCCTGGCCTTGAACTTGTGATGACCCTCCTGCCTCAGCCTCCCGAGTGCAGATTATAGGCATGCGCCACTGCACCCAGCTTAAAACCAGTGGCTTTAGAACTATTTGATTTTTGAGATACATCATGAAATACATTTCCATTTTGGCTCTGAACATGCAGGTCCTTGTCACTAGACAGAAGCTTCACAAAGTGCTACTGCATGTGACACACTTTGGTATCTTTGATTCTGCTCTTCCCAATTCTAGCACAATTTTCTCATTGGTGGCTGTGACCCACTTCGTTGATTTTATGGCCATTGGAAGGTTCTGCTGCGTAGTTGGAAGAACACCAACATAAGTACCAAGGAAGCGATGATGTCAGGGAGATGGGAGGGGTGAGATCTGGGGAGCAGCTCCACCATGTCCATGACCACCTAGCTGTGCCTCCTGTCAGCCTGCTCTGCTGGTCCCATGTTGACATCATGCCAAAACTGGCTCCTCCAGAGGTCATGAGGTGTTTGTGGCCACCCCAGGTGACAGCTAGGCAGACACAAGTCCAGAGGAAGAAAGGGCAACTGAGACTCTGAGCACCCTTCTCAGGAACAAGTTGCTATTTCCCAGAAGCCTCCCGTCATTGATCACACCTGAGCCATGGGTCAGTTGTCTTGTCTCTCTCTCTCTCTCTCTCTCTCTCTCTCTCTCTCTCTCTCTGTTTTTGTTTGTTTTTGGGTTTGAAGGGGAGGGCATAGTACTAGGAATCAAACCCAAGGGTTTTGCACTGAGCTACATCCCCATCGCTTTTTATTTTGAGACAGTCTCTTTAAACCACTAAATTGCCCAGGCTGGGCTCAGATTTAGATCCTCCTACCTCAGCCTTTCAGAGTACTGGGATTACAGGCATGTGCCACCACACCTGGCTCACAGATCCATTTGACCCAATCCCCAGCAGGAGAAATAGATCAACCACACAGGGCAGTGATAGTCATCAAGGACTCAGCCATATCAAGCCCTCCACAAGCCCACAAGGGCATGTCCCCAATGTAGATGCCAACAAACTCAACTCTTTAGGATTTTGGAGAGGTGACAAGGTTAAATGTGGCAACAGACAGGGATCCACAATGGCTGTCCAGTGAAAAGCATGCTGGGTATTGGTCAACCTGGAGAATGGGTGGGAGCCAGGAATGGGCAGATACCAACTTCCCCCAGGGCCATCCTGACTAGTACACAGAGGCTGACTCTTGGGGGCCAACTGGGGAGGGCTAAGGACTGCAGGCATTGGCACCTGGGAAAGACCTGCATGAGACACTCAGCTGGGGCAGGGGAGCCAGGTGTCAGTATGTGGCCAACTGAGGGCAGATGAGCCGTCCAGAAGGCCTGGGCTGGAAAAGTGGGGTGGTGTGAACCAAACTTCAAGCTGTCTTAGTCCCTCTGTGCTGCTGCAACAGCATACATAGACTGCGGGATTTATAAAGAACTCAAGTTTATTCCTCAGTCTGGAGGCTGGGAAGTCTAAGGTCAAGTCACTGGTATCTAATGAGGGCCTTCTTGCTCCATCATGTGTGCTCTGTCACACGGCAGAGGCAGAAGAACAAGAGAGGGACAAACCCTGGGCTTGCCCTTAAGTCTTGATTTCCACCCCTGCCCCACCTGCAAGGCCCTTTGCTTCTCCCCCTCCCCCACCCACTCTGTACAACCTTTCAGGTCCTCGGTCAAGGCTGCCTGGGCCTCCACCATCTGTGAGCTCCCAGGGCATTTCCTATCTGTCCTGGCTAAGAGTGTGGGCTTTGATCCGCACTCCCTGGATTCAAATTCCAACCCCGCCACTTCCTAGCCCTGTGACCATGGACAAGTTAGTGACCCTCTCTGAGCCCCAACTGACCATCTGGAGCCGCGGGTGACACCAGCATCTACCTCAAAGGGCTATGAGGATTAAATGAGCTAATACTGGTAAAGTGCTAGAGCACAGCCCAGGCGCTTCATCAGTGTGAAGTGAATTATATCACTGGCAAAATGGCAAAAGGGGAAAAAGAAAGCAAAACCACTCCTTCAATCCACTGGTGAAGATGCTGCCAAAAGACCTTCTGTTAGGCCCCACCCCCAGCACTGGTGCACTGTGGGTTAAATTTCAAAACAATTGTGGAGGGGACAAAAACATCAAACCAGGCCAGGCGTGGTGGTGCACGCCTATAATCCCAGCGCTCAGGAGGCTGAGGCAGGAGCCTCGCTGTGAGTTGAAGGCCAGCCTGGACTACATAGTGAGTTTAAAACCAGCCTGAACTACATAGTGAGACCCTCTCTCCAAAAGCCAAAAAATAAATAAATAAATAAAGAGAGAGAGAGAGAGAGAAAGTTCAGCGTGTTTCGGTTACCTATTGCTGGGCTGAGCCACCCCGATACCTGGTGGTTTAAAAGAAGCATGTATTGGCTCACAGTTCCATAATTTGGGCATCAGCTGGGGCAGCTCAATGGAACAAAAAGACCTGTTTCCTAAAGAGCCAGCAGGGTGGTTCTGGCTGCTTCCTGGTGGCTATGGAGGGACCTCCATCCTCCCCTTTCTGAGTCTCCCAGGTTGGTGCTTGGACCTCCACTGTCCAATGACTGGGTTCCAAGAGAGAAGAAATGGAAGCTGCAGGGTCTCTTAAGGCCAGGAGCCTCCAGTCGCCCTCTACTACTGGTCAGACCAGGCCCAGGCCCCACCCACACTCCTCCCTTGGAGAAGGACACCTTGTTAATTTCCTGGTGCTGTTGTAACAAATGGCCAGTGTCTGGGTAGCTTAAAACAATAGAAACGCATTCACCCATAGTTCTGGGCGCCAACAGTGTCAGCAGGGTAGGTTTTTTTATGGGGGCTCCGAGGGAAAACTGAGGGCTTTACTCCTGGCCTCTGGTAGTCGTGGGCAACCCTTGGCATTCCTTGGCACCTGCTGCATTACTCAGCCCTCTGCCACTGTGGTCATATGGCATCTTCACATGGCCTTCTCTCTGTGTGTCTTTGTGTCTCTGTGTCCAAATCACCTTTTTTTTTTTCTTCTTCAGCACTGGGGATTGAACCCACAACCTTTGCACTGAGCCACATCCCCACCTCTTTTTTGCTCTTTTTGTATTTTTGGAGTCAGGGTCTTGCTAAGTCACTAAATTGCCCAGACTTTAATCCTCCTGCCTCGGCCTCCCAGAGTGCTGGGAAGACAGGCACACACCACCACACCTGGCTCATATCTCCTCTTCTGATTGGGTTTAGGGGGCATGCTAATCCACTGTGGCCTGCTGTTATACCTGACTCTATCTGCAAAGACGCTGTTTCCAAACAAGATCACATGCACAGGTACCAAGGGTGGCAATCGTAGCTTATCTTTTTGAGGGGGAACACAATTCAATTGTTAACAGTGTCTTACCTCTTGGTAGGAGGAATGACACAGAATTCACAGCCATCATTAATCCAGCACCATCTGAGGCCAATCCCAGGAAGGGAAGAGAGCTGGGAAGGGAAAGAAGCCAATAAAGCTTATGTAATCAGCGCAGCTGTTACGGAGGACAACTGGGGCCCAGCAGGCAGGGGATCTCTGCAGGACAGTGCAGGACACACCTCTAAGTTTCCCCAGCCAGGGGTGAGCGGGTGGAGTGCGGACCTGCTGGGCCCCCTGGCCCCCCTGGTCATTGCTGGACTTGCAGCCAGCCTGCCCTGCAAGTGGACTGAGCCCCGGAAAGCCTCCCTTCACTATGTCCCGGTGTCTGCGGCAAGCAGGCTTCTGAGCACAGGGCCTGGCTAGCGAAGTGTCTGCTACCAAGGGCAGGTCGTGGCAAGCCACCAGGAGGAGCAGAGGTGCCCATGGCAAAATTCCAATCCCACAGGTTTGACCACTAGTAGAGGGCTAGGGCGGGGTGGGGGTGATCTGGGGAGATACAGACGAAGCCAGGGACCGCATAACCATTGGAATCACGAGCTGGAAACCCAGGGAGGGCAGAACGGGGGCAGAAGAGGGGCCCAGGGCTGAGCCTGGGAAGCAGAGGGGACGGTGAGGAGGGGCCCTGGCATGATCACGTACCCTCCTGAGGGGCTGGGGGCCTGCACAAGGCAGATCGAAGTAGCACTGGCCTTGGTGTTCACACAAGCACCCTTTTCTGCGCCATCCGGCAGCTTTCTGGACCCAGGCCAGGGGAGAGGTGATGGGGAAGCAGGCAAGGTGGGTTTTCCCTCCCTGCTCTTGACCTCCCTTCTCTCGATGCCCCACAAACCCACCCAGGCTCCCTTGGCCACAAAGCCGCCAGCAGAAAACACAGTCACGAATCTCTCATGAATGATTTTAAATGATTCCTGCTCTGTCTGTGGGGGGAAATCAAGTATTGAAAATCCAACAAAAGCGGAGCCAACTCGGGGCTGTTCTGACAGTGTGGCCCCTGGCACTGAAACCACAAAGGGTCCTGGGAGAGAACCAGGCTCCCCAGGCCAAGATGGGAACAAGCCTGAGGCCATACCCTCTGCAAATCAGGCCACCACGCCCCCAGCCCAGGGCCTCACTCGCACGGGTTCATTTAATCCTTCCAACCCGTCACTTGCAGCTCAGCAGTTCATTATGCAATGAATAATCACGAAGCACTTGCTATATGTCACTCGCTGTTCCAGGCGCTGGGAAACTGTAGCGAACAAAACAGATTTTTAAAAATCCCTGTAATCACGGAGCTTACATTTTTGTGGGGGAGTAAGGTAGCAAACAAATAAATAGGCAAAACCTGTAGTGTGTTTTAAGGTTGTGGGTGGGAAGGAGAAACAAGGAACAGAGGGAGATAGGAGATGTGGAAGCTGGGAGCTTAGGAGAAGGGAACAGAAGAATGACAGGGACTTGTTCACTGAGAAGTCCATACTTCAACGAAGACCTCAAGAAGGTGCAGGAGAGCAGAGTATGGGAGGCTAAGGCAGGAGGGTCCCAAGTTCAAGTCCATCCCAGAAACTTAGCAAGACCCTATCTCAAAATAAATTTTAAAAGGTTTGGCAATATAGCTGAGTGCCAAGGCCCCGAGTTCAATCGCCAGTACTACCACCACCAAAAAGAACCAGAAGAAGGGGGGGAAGAAGGTGGTACAGAAGGGATCCCTGAGGACAATAGAGAAAGAGCAGGCCAGGAAACAGCAAGCATTACAGCAGAGGAACAACCACTGTAAAGGTTCTGAGGGGAGAGTGTCCAGGCTGCTCCAAGAACCACAAAGGCCAGTGTGCTTGCCGTGGAGGAAGCGAGGTTAGCAGCCAGAGAAGAAAGGGGGGAAGCCACCACATCAGTCAGCACCTTCCACCCCGTGCTTTCTCTCAGATAACCTAGGAAGGTTCTGGAACCTTCTGTAATGAAAGGGACAGGATGCGACTTGGGTTTTCAGAGATCCCTCCTGCTGTTGTTCTCAAAATGGGCCCCAAAGAGAGAGGGCACAAGGAAGTCAACAGTGAAAAGACTGCACAGCCAGTACTGAGAACCGCTACCGTAGGTGCCGGGATTCTTTTAGTAGGAACTGTTTTCCCACTTCGTCACCAGCATTCTGAAAAGGCCACCTAATTCATCGTGCCCATTTCGAAGACACAGAGACAGACTCTGAAACATTAAGTGATTTACTTGAGTTGCCCAGTTGATGAGCATGTGTGTGTGCATGTGCATGTATGTGTGCGTGTGTAGTACTCCTGCACACTAGGCCAGAGCTCTGCCTTGGAGCTATGTCCTCAGCCTGTGAAGCCCTTGTCCAGGAAAGCTCTGGTGGTGTGGCTTTCCCATGGAGCTCAGGCAAGTTAAAATCCGAATCTCTCAAGTCGTCTCTCTTTCCACCGCTCCTTCCTTCAGGTAAAACACAAAAGCCCTGTTTTTCCCCAGATCTCTGATGCCCAATGCCTTCCGCTCTTTTCCTGGGAGGCAGAGTGGTCTAAGTCTGGACTGAGGAGGAACGGGAAGTCAAGGATGGGACAGTTGACGGAAACGCGAAAAGCCACCTTCCCCTTTGAGGCCCTACACAGCAGTCAGGCCTCCATGTCCCCAGCCCATGGGCTTTTGGGGCAGGGCCACTGTTGCTGAAGTCTTCAGGCACCCGGGAGCCACCCCTCCTCCCTGGCTTTTGTTTTCAATCGAAGCCAAGGCGTTGCAGGATTATAAGGGATCAGCCGTTCCCAGGGCCGCGCTGTACTCTGTTGCAGGTACACAGCCCCATATTTGTAATAATTATGGTTATGTATTTTGATGTGCTAGGAAAAACAGAGCAGGCACAGCTAAGCCATGACTTCATGAATATTATTGCTCAGGAGGAGGCAAAGTATTTAGGGTTTTTTCTTTAAGGAAAAAAATGGTTTTAACTAAAAAATATTGTGTTAATAATAACGTAGATGGTGCAAAGGCTGGGACATAGCTCAGTGGTGGAGTGCATCGTGTGTGAGGGCCTGAGTTACGTCCCCAGTGCCACCAAACCAAACCAAAGTAGGTGGTACAAAATAAAGCAAATACCCCAGAATAGGTAAAGAAGAATCTGTTGTAGGCTGTCTCAGGAGGAGGAGGAGCAGAAACGGAGGGGAGCACCCTCTCCCTGGTATCTAAAAGAAGTTTAAATATCCTTTTAATATAGTGAGAGAACAGGCACCACATAGAACTTTAGAAATTACAGACCATCAAAAGTGTTCAAATAGAAATTTCACACTCTCACCTCCCAAATACTCACCATTAACACCCGGCTTCGTAGCGTCTTCCTTTTCTACTGCTGTGTAACAGAGGACCAAACTTCACATGACACTTGTTCAGTCCCTCCCTGTTCTGGAGGTCAGCACGCAGGCAGACTTGACTGTCTGTACCGGGTCTCACAGGGCCAGTCAAGATGGCAGCCAGGCTGGGCGTTCATCAGGAGGGCCGGGGGAGAATCCACCTCCAAGCTCCTCCAGGTTCCTGCTAAACCTGGCCACTTTGTGGTGGTGGAATGCAGGCAGGTGCCTCAGAAAACAAAACTAAGCCAGGTGTGGTGGCGCACACCTGTAAGCCCAGCCCTCAGGAGTCTGAGGCAGGAGAATTGAAAGTTCAAGCCTAGCCTGGACAACTTAGCAGTTCAGTGAGGTGCTGTCTCAAAATAAAAAATACAGGCCCAGAGATTTAGCTCAGTGGTTCCGCCGCCTGCTTCTCAAGTTCGATCCCCGGTACCAAACAATAAATAAATAAATAAATAAATAAATAATACAAAAGGGCTGGGGATGTAGCTCAGTATAAGGCCCTGGTTCAGTCTGTAGTACTGAAAACACACACACACACGCATACAAAACTAAAATTAGAGCTACCATATAATCCAGCTATTCCACTCACTTCTGGTGTATAGGAAATAAAGTCAGAACACCAAAAAAATACCTGTTCACCCATGTTTATTTCAGCACTATTCACAACAGCTAAGCTACGAAATCAGCCTAGGTGCCTCTCAACAGACAGATGGATAAAGAAATGTGGTATATTTGTCTGGGAGATTTAGCTCAGTGGTGCCGCCACCTGCCTTGCAAGTGCAAGGTCCTGAGTTCAATTCTCAGTACCATAAAAAAAAAAAGAAAAAGAAAGAAATGTGATATATATACACACTGTGGAATATTACTCAGCCATAAAGAAGAATAAAAGTGTCAGGCACTATGGTGAACGCCTGTAATGTCAGCTACGCATGAGGCTGAGCCAGGAGGATCACCACTAGTTCAAGGCCAGCCTGGACTACACAGTGAGACCCAGTTCAAAAAAAATAAATAAATAAATAAATAATTAAAAATAAAAATAAAGGGCCAGGGATTTAGCTCAGTGGTTCGGGCACCTGCCTTGCAAGCGCAAGGTCCCGAGTTCGATCCCCAGTACCAAAAATAAATAAATAAATAAATAAATAAATAAATAAAATAGAAAGCTGGGGATGTAGCTCAGTAGTAGAGCACTTGCCTGTCACACACAGGGCCCTGGATTACATCCACAGTACCGTAAAAAGAAGGAGGAGGGCTGGGGATTTAGCTCAGTGGTTTCTCCACCTGCTACGCAAGCTCAAGGACCCAAGTTCGATCCCCGATACCAAAAAACAAAACAAAACAAAAAAAAGGAGGAGGAGGCAGAGGGGAAGAAGGGAGGAGGAGGAAGAAAAGAGGAGGAGGAAGAAAAGCAAAATCCTATCATTTTCAGCAAAATGGATGGAACTGTAGGACATTATGTTACGTGAAACAAGCCAGGCACAGAAAGATAAGTACTATGTGTTTTCTTATACATGGAAACTAAAAAAGTTGACCTGAAAGAATAGTGATTACTAAAGGTTAGAAAGAGGGGCCAGGGATTTAGCTCAGTGGCACCGTGCCTGCCTTGAAACCACAAGGTCCTGAGTTTGATCCCCAGTACTGGGAAAATAAAAATAAAGGTTAGAGGAGGAATGTAAAAAGTGGGGCTGGATTTAATCAGTGCACACTGTACAGTGTACGGAAACATCACACTGAACCCCACTAATATGAATAACTAATGTGTTCATTAAAATCTTTTTTTAAATTATGGGACTAGGGACAAAGTTCAAAGGTACAGCACTTGCATGCACATGGCCCTGGGTCTATCCCCAGCACCACAGAAAAGGAGAAAAAAAATTACTTTAAAAAATAAAAATAAAGGGTTCTCTCCAGTGACAAGATCAGGCCCACCAGGATAATCTTTCACCTGAAGGTTAACTGCGCCAATCCACGTAACCATCCCAGGAGGGAACTCTCTTAGTTACAGGTTCTGGGGATGCGGGTATGGAATCTGCAGGGTTCTGCATACCACAGTATTCTTCCAGATCCTTCTCCGTACGCGTACTTATAAGTGCATATGTGTTATAGATACAGGAAGAACCTGCTCTTTCCAGTCGCCTGTCTCCACTGGCCCCGTCCCACCTCCAGGAGAAAGATCCGAGGGTGAATGGAACCATGCCAGCTGTGGCCCCAGGAGCCATGGCAAAGGCCCTCAGCAGGGGCCCAGCAGATAAGTAAAACCCCTGGCTCCCTTGCTCTTGGGTCAACTCTTGGCTGACTGCCAGAGGCCCCCAGGCACACACTGAGCTCCAGCTGGCCATAGTGACACTCGCTGGGTCCCCTTCCCTTCCTGCTTACCCCCCCACCTCCCTCAGGCACTTCTTCCCAAATGACAGGACTTGCGGATATCTCCTGGGGTCCACCCCCTGCTCCCGGGACCCAAGCTAAGCCCAGAGGGTGCAGGGGATTGAATCAGCAAGAGATTGTTTCCATGTTTTATGTTTCTTTCACACAGGGCTGTATTCATGTATTATTAATGCAATTAAAATCCATTTTAAATAATAAATGTTTTAAAAGGAAAAACTATAGCTGGGGGACATAGAAATCACTGAAAGAGACCACATCCTGTGTCCTTCATTCCTTCTCTTGCCCTGAGACCCCACTGTCCCCCTGGCCCCCACATCTGCCTCCACATACACCCCCAGACACAGGAGCTGACATGTGGGAAGCAGGTCTTGTGCACGGATGCCCCCACATGCTATCTGTGTAACACACTTAGAGCACGCCGTGGGTCTCCCCTCCCTCCTAGGATCATTTAATAGGATCTCGAAGGCACAAAAAAGGTAGAAAGCCACAATAAGGAACAGGGAGTGTCAGCAGATGAGAGATTTCAACACATTTCTAGAAGACAGAGAGCAGAAGGAAAAGTGGTGACAGGTGACACGGAACAGAGAGCTGCAGCTGGAATCCCAGAAGGAAGACGCTCAGGCTGAGATTGCGGGGCTCCCCCAAAGCAGGAGCAGACAGTGTGGCTGGAAAGGAGACTTGGGGGCTCTGGCTGGGCCAAATGCTCACCCCACTGCCTTCCCCCCAGGGAGGGGACAGACAGGAGCAACAACTCAGTTTCTGATAGTTGACACTGGAGTTGGTACCTCACTTCCCAACAAAGGGGATCGCAGAAAAATTGATCCTCGAAGAAACAGATCATTTAATGAACAGGGGAGAAGGATTTTTCAAAAGAAACACTCTCTCCTCAGAGAGAGCTGAAGCTACTGTACCCATGAGATGGGAAGACAGGGCTAACAGTGAAAGAGAAAGGAAGAGCCTGTGGAATTTTAAATATTTGGGGACAGAGAGAATAAAATTGACTGAAGCCCTGGGCCGGGGATTTAGCTCAGTGGTTTCGCTGCCTGCTGCGCAAGCGCAAGGACCAGAGTTCAATCCCCGGTACCAAAAAAAAAAAATTGACTGAAGCCCTAAAAGAAAAACATCAAGAGAATCTTCCAGAACATGGGGCATAATGAGGGAGAAAAGATAAGAGACATAGAGGATCTTTCTGGGAGCCCCAATATGTGACTAATGATAGGATTTTTTGAAAGAAGAATGGAGAAGGCAGAGGGGACGAGCTATCCTGCCGGCCTCCCAAGCCATGTGGCTCATGACAATGTGGAATTGGTAGTGCAGGAGCCAAGAGGAGCCAATGGAAGAAGAGTGGGTCCACGCAGGGGACCCCAGTGGAAAATGGGCGGAGGTGACACTGGGGACTAGTGTGGTTGCATCAGAGGACCTTGAAAAGAGGGTCCCTAGGGGAAGGGCGCTCTGGTGGGCATGAGGTCGAAGCTGCTCACCTTGAGTCCTCTGAGATTCTCTTGCCAGAGCAAGATCCCTGGTTTGGGGCAAGGCCCAGGGTTTGGTGTGAAGGAGGGAGCTCGGGGCCTCTGCCCTCCCTGGTGGTCTCATGGGCACAAAATCAGATTCTCCCACAGGCCCTGCATCCAGAAGGCACCAAGTTCAGTGGAGGGCTCTGCAGGAGGCAACAGGGGTGGCAGTTCTAAAAGACTTCTCGACTGCATGCTTTTGGTCTGTTTGGTTCGTTTGCGAGAGGATCTTGCTATGTTGCCCAGGCTGGCCTTGAACTCAGAATCCTCCTACCTCAGCCTCCCAAACGGCTGGGGTTACCGGTATGTGCCACCTCACCCAGCACGACCATGTGCTTTTGATGTTGGAATGAGATGCAAAGGAATGAGTCCCTGTCACTGGAGGTATTTAAACAGAACCCACACAGATGTCTATCAGGAAAACTGTGCAAGGAATTGGAACTCTAGAATAGTCAAATTCAGAGAGACAGAAATTAGAATGGAACTTACCGGAGGCTGAGGGACAGAAGAATGAGGAGTTACAATTTAATGGGCAAAGAGTGTCTGTTAGGGATGGTGAAAAATATGGTGGAAACAGAGTGGTGATGGTTACACATTGTCATTGTACTTAATTTCACTAAATGGTACAATGAAAACAAGGTTAAAGCCAGGGAGAGTGGCACACACCAGTAATCCCAACACTCTGGAGGGAGAGGCAGAAGGATCACCATGAGCTCGAGGCCAACCTGGACTACACAGTACAGTGATGGTAAACCTTTTAGAGGCCAAGTGCCCAAACTACAACCCAAAACCCACTTGTGTACTGTAAAGTGCCACCACTAATTAAACCTGAATATCCAATGCTTGGATGCTGGGGTGACTTACCTTAAATGCTGACAGAGGGCTCTGCATGCCCACTATGGCATGTGTACCATAGGTTCACCACCACTGTTTTACAGTGAGACCCTACCTCAAAAAACCAAAAAAAAAGACTAAAATATATATATATATATATATTTTACCACAATTTGAGCAATTTAAAAAAAGGAATTGGACCCTTACACCTTGCTGGTGGGGATGTAAAATGGTGCAGCCGCTGTGGAGAAAGGTCTGACAACTTCTCAGTAAGTTAGATATAGAATCACCACATGACAGCAATTTGATTCTGAGGTATCTAACCAAGAGAACTGAAAACACACATCCACACAAAATTTGTATACAAATGTCCCCAGCAGTATTATTCACAATAGCCAAAAAGTGGAAACAAGCCAGGCATGATGGTGCATGCCTGCAATCCCAGCACTCAGGGAGGCCGAGGCAGGAAGATTGAAAGTTTGAACTCAGCCTAGGCAACTTGGACTCTTAGTGAGGCCCTATCTCAAAATTTTAAGAAAAAAATTTTAAAACAGCTGGGGATGCAGCTCAGTGCAAAGGCCCTGGGTTCAGTCCCCAGTACCACACACACACACGCACACACACACGCACACACACACACACATACACACGGTAGAAACAACCAAAATATCTAGCAGCAGATGAGTGGATAAAGCAAATGTGGTACATCTGTGCAATGGAATATTATTTGGCCATAAAAAAGAATGCAGTAGTGGCACATGCGACAACACAGATGAATGCTGGAAATATGCTGAGTAAAAGAAGCACTGTATGATGTCACTGGTGTGAAATGTCCAAAACAGGCGAGTCGATAGGAGCAGAAGGTATTGTGGGGCCCAGGACTGCAGGAGCAGGGCAGAGGCTGAGGGGTGACTGCTGACGGGTATCTTTTGAGGTGATACGGCGGTGATGGTGCACAGTTCCGCATGCACCAGGCTGTGAATTATATGTCAGTAAAGTGGGGGGGTGTTTTCTGTGGTGCTGGGGCTGGAGCCCAGGGCCTCGGCCATGCCAGGCAAGTGCTCTAGCACTGAGCTTCGCCCCAGCACAGCTCCCACACCAGATGGGCTCTGCCTCGATCTTTCGGCTCCAGGCCAAGGGCAGCTTTCTAGCTGCTCCCAGACTGCATCCCCCTCCGCGGAGCCTGCTGGTGGCTGAGCCCTAAGCTTCGGGCAGCACCAAGAGGACACCCCCTACGGCCCCCTGTCGGCCTGGCCCCATGGTGTGGTTTGTTTTTCTAGGGCATAAACATATTTTATGGAGAAATAAAATGCAGGATGATAAAGAGGGGGAGGGGAGCATTTCCATAAGCCCACATTTTATCCAAAGGGGCCGTGATTTGGCATCCCTGGCTCGAATATGAAATTATTACACAAGAATTGACTCTCGATGTCTCCGATGCTCCCCGGGATGATTGCTTCTATAACTTATGGAGACAGCTGAGCGTTTGTACTCAAGTGATCACATAAATTAATATCCATATGTGGAAAGGGTGTGCTGGGAGCCGGGCTGCTTGCAGAACGCGTCCCTGCGATGCTTCGCGCACCTGAGGGGGCCCTGCACGCAGCTCTCCTCGGGGGGCCAGCAGCGAGGCCTGGGGGACATCACCCCTGTAATCGAGGAAGAGCCCTCGAGGTCAGCAGAAGGAATGGAGGCAGCTGCTTTCTTTCCTTTCTTTTCTTTCTTTTCATTTTCTGCAGTGCTGGGTTTGGAACCCAGGGCCTCACGCATGCCAGGCAAGCACTCTGCCCCTAAGCCACATCCCCGGCCCTCTTTTAATTTTTAAGAATAAATAAACAAAAAAGCATGTGCCTTAAAATTTAATGTTTCCCTCCTCAGGCACGGATTTAGCCCAAAGCTCTAATTATACGTGTGGCCGTGAAGGCCTCCCAGTCTTCTCACTTGCCAAAAGCTTTTATTTTGCTAAGTGACAGGAGACAAAATGATCCCTTTCTCCTTAGGAGATTGCCAACACCGCGCCAGAGGCTCCGCAGGCTGGCGCAGCCCCAGCAGGAAGTACCGATGGCCTTTGTGTGCGCAGAGCAGGGGAGCAAAGTGGCAAAGTCCAGCCCTGTCCTTCCCCCACGTTGGTGAGGCCCAGGAGAGGCTGTGCAAGCCAGGCTCGGGGGCAGAGGGCACCGATCCCAAAATATGTGCTGAATGAAAACGCTCGAGAAAAGAATGGGACATGTCCCAAACTTCAACCTCCTGGTTCATTCATTTCCTCATTTATTCAGCATACATTTCTTGTATTCTCATTGAGTCACAAAAGCCCTAAAGAATCCTGCCTTTCACCAGGCCTGCTGGTGAACACCTGTAATCCCAGCACTCCAGGAGGCTGAGACAGGAAGACTGAGAGTTCCACCCCAGCCTGGGCAACTTAGTGACTTAGCGAGACCCTGTCTCAAAACAAAAAATCCAAAAAGACCAAGGGATGCGGCTCAGTGCAAAGGCCCTGGGGTCAGTCCCCAGTACTGTTAAAAATAAAAAAGATCCTGCCTCAAGATGCAGGGTGTCAGCCAGCAGAGCCCTCTCACAGTGGGCACAGTTAATCCCATTCTGTTCATTCTGGGGCTTTTCACACGAGGTAGATGGATGTATGACCTTCTCGGGTGATGGATGACCTGCGTGTGCTCAATGGGAAAGCACAGATATGGGTGGTCTCTGCAGATTTGGTCACTTCCTCCCATCCCTCCCCCACCCGGGCCACCTCTATCCAGGTGGCAGCCAATTAGCCTCATGCTAGACTCGACTACATTTAAAAACCAAGTGTTTGTTCCAGCACTCTGGGCGGCTGAGACAGGGGGATGTAAAGTCGGAGCCCATTAGCAACTTAACAAGACTTTGTCTCAAAAGAAAAACTAAAAAAAGGCTGAGGATGTAGCTCAGTGCTCCCTGGACTCAACCCCCAGCACCACAATAATAAAGAAAAAAATCACTGAGTGCACAGTAGGGAGGAGTTGGATATGATCCACTCTCCCCAGCTGGCAAGCACTGGGCTCCCGCAGCAGCCGCCCTCAGAAGCAGCCTAGGATGAATGCGCTGGGAAACACAAAGGAGAGAACAGAAGCACGTGTGGGCCCGTGGAGGGCACAGTGTCTTTTTGCGGGGCATCACAGAGACTCTGAGAGGTAGTGACACTCTGGGCTGCCTGGTTCCCGAGAGAAGTGGGGTCGAAGACGTGAGCTCACTCCAGCGCACAGAGGCTGCCCCCAATCTAGACAAGACTCTCAGCCTCTCTTCTCACTCTCAAAGGACCCAAACAGCAGCCACACGGGAGAGGAGACTCGGCGCTCCAGAAACTTAATTGTGATCTCTTTGCAAAGCCCATGCCTTCCCACGTTCCAACATTTCATAAGAAAATGGGAATGAAAAATCCTTCCCCACCAAGAACAAACAGTGCAATGAGGGATTGCTTGACAATATCCACAGCAATGTCCATAACCAGCACCCGGCTGAGGCTGCGCTTCGGCCAGGGACAGGTGGTTTCCAGAACACAGTGGACTCTTCCCGAGCGCTCTGCCTGCGAGTCATAAAGGGTTTCCCCTGTCCTCCAAGGGGGGGTAGGGCTTCAGGCCCTCGTGGCTGCATGCCCTGCAGTAGATGCAAGGTGGCCCAGCACACAGTTGCACCCCTCCTCAGGCAGGCCCCGCCGCGGGAGGAGGCTACTTCAGGCCGCCACTGAGGGGTTCGGCCATGTGACACTCTGTCCCTCGGAACACAAACAGGCACTGCTTAGCAACATTTCACTCAACAATGGACTATGTGCACAGTACACAGACAAGAAAGGGGCCCTGAAGCAGGGGTGGTGGTGAACGCCTGTGATCCTGGCCCTCCGGGAGGAGGCTGAGGCAGGAGGATCACAAGTTTGAACCCAGTCTGGGGAACTGAACAACTTAGTGAGACCCTATCACAAAATAAAAAATAAAAGAGGGCTGGGGTTGCTGCTCAGTATGTAGGCCCTGGGTTCAACCCCAGTAGTTGGGAGAGGGGGGATCAGAGCTGAAAAGCCCCATTGCCTAGTGACATGGTTGTAATGTTACAACTCAATACACCCTGAATGTGTTTGTGTAGTCAGACCTACGGCCCTGCCAGTCACACAGAAGGATAACACAGTGCAGAGGGAAGGGCAAGGGGGGAAACGGAGGGGGACAGTAAAAAGTCTGAGTATGTTATGTACATGTACAAAAGCGCCCAAATGGAACTCATTAATCTGTATAATTAATATGTACTAATAAAACCAGGAAAAAAGTGTAACACACTCAGTTCTGTACAGTATATGACAATGATAATAACCACATTACCGGTGTATACATTTATTATACTATACTTAGCTTTTGGGAGGGTGGACTGGGGAGGGACCCAGGGCCTCATACATGCTAAGCACCACTCTAGCACTAAGCTACATCCCCAGGCCTTTAGCTTTATTTATTTATTTATTTACTTATTTATCTTCAGTACCAGGGATTGAACCCAGAGCTTTCACAGAGCTATAGCCCCAGGCTATTCTTTTTTTTCTTTTTGAGATAGGGTCTTGCAAAAAATTGCCCAAACTGGGCTCAAGCTTGTGGTCCTCCTGCCTTAGCCTCCCAGCGTGCTGGGATTACAGGCATGCACCATCACAACCAGTACCTTGACTGTTATTTAAAGGATTCCTTATACTTTTTTTAAAAAAAAATTTTGCAAAGTCCACTGTCAAACTGTGCCATTAGGCCAGCAGCAGCCTCCTCATTCATCTCATGCTCACCACCTCCCTTGGCTGCATCCAGAGGCCACGATGCATGACCCGCTTGTGCCATCTGGGTCTTTTCGAACACACTGTGACACTCACCGACAGGACTGCTAACAACACAGCGCTCGGAGCGCGGTCCCGTCTGTTAAGCAGCATGCGACTGAACGGGTAAAAGTGATCCAGTGAGAGGTTTCCAATGTGCTGGCTGCGTCTGGCCTGGCCTCCTACGCGCCTGCCAGCCGCCACGACAAGAACACGGCCCCTGATAGCTGCCACTGCTTCAGGCTGAGACCCAGGAACGAGAGATGAGTGGAGCTAGTATAAATCCAACCCACAGCTCTGAGTGACCAAAGGGTGTTTGCGGGCAGCCACTGGGATCCGAGGATCATTTGTTGCACAGCTGGGTCCTACTGTGGAATAGCTACTACACACTCCAGCTATACACACAGCCCAGCTACGCTGACATGGAGAGCCTCCAGCAGCCTGTTTTAGCAGAAGCCTTGGCTTCCCATCAGTATGGTGTCCGACCTTCTTGTAAATGGACTCTTGAGTGAATCCACCAGGGCTCAAAGGCCATGTGCATTTCTTTGACCAGCAGCAGGTGATTCCACACACATATGCCTGCCTCAGTTTGGTGGTAGATTTGGTTTATTCTTTGTCTCCAACAATGAGTTATTTGCCAAGTACCTGCTGCATACCAGACACTGTGTGTCAAGTGCCTAGACCCCCATCATCAAGAGGGCTACAAATACACACTGGGAACAGATAACATTTTAAAATTCAAATGCAGCTGGAAGTGGTGACATGCTTATAATCCCAGCCCTCGGGGAGACTGAGGCAGGAGGATGGAAAGTTTGACTCCAGCCTGGATGGCTTAGCCAAATCCTGCTTCAAAATTAAAAAGAAAAATAAAGGGCTGGGAGCGTAGCTCAGTAGTAGAACAACCCTAAGTTCAATCCCCAGTTCCATAAAAAAGTTTAAAAATTTTTTAAAAAGTGAATGTTACAAAGGGTGCTGGAAATTCAAGAAGGTAAGAAAAACCACTTTGAGAACGGGAGGGCAGGAGCAGTGGGAAGCAAAGGAACACATTGAGATGACTCTGAAAGATAAAGTTAGTGACAGCTGCAGGCTGGGCACAGCATTCCAGGCAGCAAGCCCAAGTGTGGTCACAAGAAGAGGCAATGCGCGGAGTGGATGGGCCAAGGGGACAGCAAACAGAGCCAGCTCACAGACCCTTCCAGTGTCAAAAGACTGAGTCTGCTCTACAGGCAGGGAGAGCCAGAAGCAATGTTTAAGCACAACAAAGCAATCTGCCTATACGCTGCTTTGATCCAGGGGTAAAGTGTCAAATTAGCTCTTTCTTTCTTTCTTTCCTTCTTTTTTTGTCAGTACTGGGGACTGAACCCAGGGCCTTCACACTGAGCTACATCCCCAGCCCTTCTTTGCTTTTTATTTTGAGATGGGGTCTTGCTAAGTCACTAAGTTGCCCGGGCTGGGCTTGAACTTGTGATTCTCCTGCCTCAGGGTGCTGAATAGCTGGAATTACAAGCATGCAACACTGCACCCTGCAAGTATAAAATTTTGAAGGTGGAGCAGACCTGGAAGTCAGGGGGCTGGAAAGGAGTCTGAGAGGATAAGGCACAAGATCAAGTCAAAAGATGACAGAAAATTACACTTAAAAATTCAGAATATGGGGCCGGGGATTTAGCTCAGTGGTTCCGCTGCCTGCCTTGCAGGCACAAGGTCCTGAGTTCGATTCCTGGTACCAAAAACAATTCAGAATATGTTAGAGCTTTTAAAAATCTTCTAAAACATGTACTCACAAATATTCATTTTACAAATGAGGAAACAGAGGCCCAGAGAGGTGGAAGTCACATTCCTAGGACCACACAGCAAGTTAGAGCAGTGCTAGGAAAAAAAGCACAGGTAAACAGAAATCCCAACAAGTAGTGGTGGCTTGGAGGAATAAAGGGGTTTCTTTTTCTCAGGTAACAAGAAGTCTGGAATAACACACAAAATCCAGTGCTCATGTGCAAATGATCAAGGCCCCCATATCCTCGTATTTTCCTGCTCTATCATATGCAGCACAGGGTGTTTGTCCTCATGGTTTCAAGGGGGCTCCTGCACCTCCAAGCATAGCACCCACGTTTCAGGCAGGAAGGAAACAAAAGGATTCAAAGTCTTCTCCATTCAGTTTTGCTTTATTTGCCTGCTCACTTCTCATAGATCAGCCCTGAGTCACATGACTACCACCAGCTCTGAAGGAATCTGGCGACTGGAGAATCCTGCTCTCTAGCCCCCATGATAGAGAATAAGGAGGCAGATCTGGGGAGTGCTGGGAGTAGAATATACAGGATCTCATCATGGGAATGGATGGAAATCAAAGAAACGTTCTTGGAAACGGGGCAAGAAAACAAAACAGGAAACCAAAGGAGAGAAGTTCATCTTGGGAGGCCAGCTGAGCTTAGGAAAAGGTTTGGGAGCAAAGTGTGAAATCCTGGACAGGCCTCAGCAGAAAGAAAAGCAAACATTCACCCTTGGCAACAACTAGAAGAGGATGGCCCACGGGAGGGGCTCGCTCCTGCCTGGGTCCTTTGGAGAGATGCAAAGGGGCCAGGAAAAGAAAAGGAAAACCATGCCAAAGTTCCTTTGCCCACACACTGCTGTGAGAGGAGAGATCTGGGTTTCCATCCTGGTCCAGACCTCCTGGATTTAATTTCTCTAAACCTATCTGGGGGTAGAGACCTCCATCCCTGAGATGGCAGATAAATCATGACTGTCACCTGTAAGTGACAGAAAACCCAGTTCAAAGTGATATAAGAAAGCCAAGAATAGTGGCTCACACCTATAATCCCAGCAGTCTGGAGGCTGAGGCAAGAGGATTGCTTTGAGTTCTAGGCCACCCTGGGCTATAAAGTGAGTTTGAGGCCAGCCTGAACTGCTCAGTGAGACCCTGTCTCAAGGCAAAACAAAACCAAAGTGATGTAAAGAAAGGGAATTTATTGGTACATATAACTGAAACACCC
This sequence comes from Heterocephalus glaber, assembly GCF_053883595.1. Taxonomy (NCBI): domain Eukaryota; kingdom Metazoa; phylum Chordata; class Mammalia; order Rodentia; family Bathyergidae; genus Heterocephalus; species Heterocephalus glaber. The sequence continues at coordinate 8,893,998 of NW_028258340.1, read as the reverse complement.
AGGGACAGGGCTAGCTTCAGGTTCAACTGGATCCAGGAACTCAAACAATGAAGACTGTCCCTTGGCTCAGTTCTGTTGTTGTTGGTTCCATTCTTGGGCTGCCAATCAGCCAGATCTAACAGCCTATCTTTTGCCAACCCCAGTAGAAAGTGTGATTCTCTTTTCCACTAAAAACAGCAAGCTCCAGAATTTTTCTGAGACCTCAGGTCACACATCTACCTCTGAAGCAAACATTGTGGCCAGGGTTGGGTGAGAGAACAGGTTCGAGTGCTCCATTCATTCCACTTCTGCAGCCAGGAGGAGACGGAATGCTGGACAGGCAAAGCCTAAGCTGTTCATCACAGCAGCTTTAAGGAGCTGCAAAAAGAGCCATAAACATCCAAGCTGGCCGGCCAATCAAAAGCCGTCTTTTGCAAGCATCCAGTTACGTCCAGTCTTGGGGATTAGAACCCCGGCTACTTCCCGCCTCAAAGAAAATGCCAGAACGTCAGAGGTAAAGGCCCAGGACACCACAGTGTTCCTCAGCTCACCAAAGTGCAGAGAGGGGAGGAGGCCGCCTTAGCCTCAGCGTGCAGGGCTCCATCAGCCAGCCATGAACTGGAGTCAGCGGACCAGCACCACTGCAGCCAAGCATGCATTCACTTCCGGCAGCAGCCTTCCTGTGAGAGGTTTGTGAAGGACTAGACAGAATGCTGGAGAATGTCACCAGAAATGGGAACAGATTCTGGCCAGCCTACTATGAGAACTCAAGGCAGAACTTCCTTGAGGAAAGAAAATCCTCTTGAACTGCAGGACACCAAACTGCACCGAGGACTGGGGTGCCTGGAACCCCTCCAACCTGGATCAGTTAGGGACAGTGTGGCAAGGGACAAAGCATCTTTGCACGACAGGAGGATTTGGGCCAAGAAAGGTAGGTCCTGAAGGAACCCCTTTGGGGGCACCACAGAACAGCAGCCCTGGTGTCCTCTCAGCCTGCCGCCCTGACCTGCTGGACACTGAGCCTCTTCTTAGCCCAAGTTAAGCTCCCCAAGGAGGGGCCCCTGCTTTCACCAAAAGGGAAAACGCAGTCTCTCACCTGGCTTCTCTTTGATCTTTCCATCCTGGCTACCATCCAGGCCTGGCAGTACCGTTTCTCAGCAACTAGTGGCCACACTTTGGAAGTGGATCTGGGCACCCACGTCAAGGAGGCAAGTTTCCAGGGAGACGTGTGGCGGTGCTCCCCATTAAGGCTGCCTTCGCTCCCTGTCTTCTTTCTCCTTGGTTTTTGTTGTTGTTGTTGTTTTACAGAACTCAAATGGGAACACTGAAGGTCTCAGCCCCTAAGGAATTTGAAAGGATTATCATGATTACTTAAGCAGGGATTTTTCTGAAACTCTCAGCCAGTGGGAAGAGAATGAAACTTCTAAAAGTTATAACCCTGCAGCGACTGGCTGGCTAGATAAGCTGGGGCCTGAGCAAACAGACAAACCAGACTCTGGTTTCTCCCATTAACTCTTTCCCAGCCTCGAAAACACGCACTGGAGGCCTTTGAAAGCCTCCAGGGACCCTGGAACTCTACCATTTACCAGGACAAGCCTTCATTCCTCAAAGAAAAGTTCATGAACCCACCCTTTTCTTTATCTGCTTTCACTCTTCCCGGTCCTCCAAAATGATATAGCGATACAGCTCCATCCACCAAAGGATGGAGGCCATCTCCTTCTTCCAGGCAGGAAACAGCCCCCTAGGGAGCAAAGTCCCATTTTCCCAGGGGCCAGGGCTCCCAAGCAGTCCAGCTAGGACCACCCAGCTGGGCCTCCTCGTTTCCTTCTCAGCTGCTGCAGAACTAGCCAGAGACTGTCCAAAAAGAGGCACCTGGTCACACTAGCAGTGGAAACAGAGGGATGGCGTGGCCTGGTGGCCATTCTGCTCTGACCACTGAAGAGGGCATCCTACACCTCCCCTGGGTCTGAGGAGCACCCAAGAGGAAGCCTCAGGCCCATACAGTCACAGAGAAAGGGAACAGCAAGAGCCACATCTCTCCATCTCCAGGGATAGCAGCCAAGACACAAGTAGGGGGCTGCTGGCCTGTGCCGGCAGGCTGCATCCAGCAAGGAGCTCCTGTGTCAGGGAAAAACAGTGGGGAGCCTCTGCTTTCCATCTTCCCTAGAATTTGCAAAACAGGAGGGAACCCACAAAAACAAGCCTGGCCTGTCTGGGTCTGAGAGACCTCGGCTGTCTCATGGGATGGGTTTTATATCAATGAGGGCAGCCCCAACACCTGCGGCTTGGGCAAATGAAGGGAAAATGGATACAAAATAATAACTTAGAAAACCCTAGGTGCTTTTTATATTCTGGAAACAAACCCTATAATGCAGGAGGATGCCAGGACAGGAAGGAACTGAAAACCCCTGTGGGCCTTGCCAATCAGGAACCAGAAAGGGCAAGAGAGAGAGGCTTCATGTGGCCCTCCCACGGCTTCCTGGGAAGAGGCCTACTCTAAAACAGTTCTACGCCATTCTAGACCTTGCCCGGGGCCTCCTTCTTCCCCAAGGGAGCCTGGAAGGGCCTCAAGTGTCATCGCCTGGCACCCCCAGAGCCCACCCCACCCCCACACCATTTCCAGTCCTATGGGCAAGGGGAGGGTGTCAATGTCGTTCAAGTAATTTCTCTGCGAACACAAGATGGCAGCCTTAAATAAATGCAACCCTGCGCAGCTTTTAATCTTACACATCATTAAATTCCTAATTTACACATTATGTTTTCGTGGGCCAACCCATAACTCATTAGTGTTGAACTCACGAGGTATAAAGACCAACGCACGCTGGGCGCCCGGCGCCATCACCTGCCTGGGTTAACAGTGTCTGCCCAGGGGGCAGGGAGGAAGGCACGAGGGGAGCGCCGAGGGGAGCGCCGGGTGCAAGCCAGGCCGAGGGCCGAGCCCAGGAGAGTGCCGGGTGCCAGGTTCCGCGCTGCTGCCGGGGAAGAGCCAAGGCCAGCTCCCTCCTGCGCTCCCGGGGCCCACAGGCACACGCACACACATCCCGCACACTCACACACCCAGGTGGCTGCGCGGGGCTCCGAGGGGCACAGGCCTCCTTGGCAGACATCTTCCTGTGGGAGGATTTCAAATGAGCCGTGAAAGCCAGAAACTACACGGGTTACAAACTCCAGAATCCCCGACCGGTCCCAGCCCCTTCCCCATCTCCAGCCCGGCCCCCTCCGCTCTGCCTGGGGCCAGGGACCTACCCAAGGGCAAAGCGCACACGCCAAGGGCGCCAGGAGATGGGGGCACACGGACATCCCCGAGGTCCCGTCTGCCTCCGGACCCCGGGACTTGCGGCCCAGGGCCGCGAAGTGGAGTTACAGTGGACCAGGGCGACCCGAGGCGCGTAGATTTTTGGGACCCGCCCAGGCCGGGGAGCGGAGCAGAGGGTCCCAAAGTTCTCCGGGCACCCCAGGCTGGCCGCCGCGCCCCCACAACGCTACTCTCCAGAGAAGGGGGCGGCGGGGTCACAGCTGGGGGGCAGCTGACAGCACCGGAAGCGCACCCTAAAGGGGAGGGAGGCAGCGGTTGGAACTGGCCTGGGGGGTAAGGGAGGCGGTCAGCGCGAGGAAGGTCCCAGAGGGGAGCGGCGAGGACAGCTGTCCAGGCGGCGAGGGCCAGCCCCGGCCACTCCTGGCCTCGCCTCGCCTCGCCTCGCCTCGCGCTGCGCCCGCCAGGCCCTCGAGCCTTCGCAGCCCAAAGCAGCTCCCAGCCGCAGGCGGAGTGGGAAGGAGGAGGCTGGGCGAGCACCCCGCCCTCACCGCCCGCGGTCACAGGGGCAATTACACTCCTCGCTGCAGACGGTTACCAGCTCGCCTGCGCACCCGTCGCCGGGCTCCCCTCCCTCCTCCGCCCCGAACTGCTAGCTCCATCTTAGCGAGGGCGCGGGGAAGAGCGGCCGAGGCCAGCTGCCTCTGGAGACCTCCCGAGGCTCCGAGCTCTGCGCGCCGCCCCCTGATCGCCCGGATGCACCCGCCGCCCACTGCAGTGCGTCCCCCAAGCTCTACAGCCGGGGACGCGACTTTCGCAGTCACGAAAGGGCAGCGGACACTTCTCCATACGCTCCACGCCCCGGGCAGCTGCACCTTGCCCTGCAATCCTGCCCCTGGCCAGCACAACTACCCCCGCGGCCTCCAGGCCAGCAGTACCCATTTTCCAGGTCTGGCCTGCGTCCTCCTGTCGGACTTTCCTAGTTCCAACTCGACTCTTAGACCTCTTGCCTGAAACCTCCGAGGCTTTTCCCCTGCCAGGCCTTCCTCGGCACAAGTAAACAGTCCCCCTCCCTTCCCCTAGGTTTATGCTATTCTGGAAGGTGTCTTTGAAGCTGTGAATGAAAACCCAGACTTTGGATTAAGGGCTTCGTTTTCAGCTAGCTTCATGATTTGAGACGAGGTTCTTAACCCGTTTCTTTATCTGCAAAATGAGAGAAATGATGCCCATGTAAGTGTGGCTGCACGATTTGAAAAGATACATGCACGCATATGTGAAATGCTTGGCACAATATCCTGGTGGATAGCATTATTCTTACCATGTGGCCAGACCTGTAGCTACATTACACGTGAGATGGCTCATTTCAGACCAGGGGTAACCCCCCCACACACACACGAAGTTCTGGTACACCTCACAAGAGGACCGGAGCTCAAGCCATGGCTAGGCCTGGAGGGAGGACAGAGGGAGGCGAGGGGCAGCCAACCGAGCGAATTATTCAGCCTTCGGAGTTTGCCAATGAATAGGGCTCTGTCTACGGCTTCCGCCATTCCAAAGCCAGGTCTGCAATGCCTAAGGTTTAAACCTGGTGCAGGGTAAATTTAGCCTGAAGGCAGCGCCTCCTGAGGGGCGGGGATGTCTCCTCGGAGGAAGCAAAAGGAACAGGGTTGTTTTTTGGTTTTGTTTTGTTTTTTTAAAAAAGAGAGAGAGGAGCCGGGGATGTAGCTCAGTGGTTCCGGAGCCTGCCTTGAAAGCTCAAGGTCTCGAGTTTGATCCCCGGTACCAAAAAAAAAAGGGAGGGGGGGTGCCTCTGGGAAGAGAGATGGGAAGAGAAAACATTCAGGGCTGCTCGCGGATGATAAAAAGAAATCGGACGCAAAAGAAGCCTCCCCAGAAATTGGGCCACAGTGGGAGCAGTGCGAGACAGACTTCCCATCTGGGAAGGGCTGCCTACGGGTAATTGGGTTTGCTCGAGTTGCCTCTACAATTAATAAGTGATTTGACTTGGAGATTGGAAATAGTCATTGAAAGGAAGCCCCGGGCGTTGGGGTGTAAGGCCCGGGAGCCTCCCTCCCAAATCCAATGACCTAGGAGGAGGATGGTTTAAGGAACACGACCAAAGTGATAATATTGGCATCTAACCTTCTAGTGTTTGAGTAATTCGTTGCTTAGCTACTTTGGATAGACCATTATTTTGCAAACTGGAAACATTTGCAAGTGGTGATATTTTGTTCCTGCCTGACGCAGGGGCTGCAAACCTACCCCGGCTCTGCTGAACTCTTCGAAATATATATGCATAAATTGTTCCTAATGAGACCATCTGTTTTTTATGGCCCCTCTGGAAGCAGGAGGAACCCGAAGACTGCTCCGTCTTGCAGAAATCTGTGGCCAGGCAGGCCTGGGAAATAAATAGGGGAGATTAGAACAGTGTTCGTGATTTAACAACACAGACAGCGGGTTCGGTGTTGGAGATGTGTGCTTGGCTTCCCATGGGTGCAGGTCATTTAAGGTGACTCTTGAGCATGGACATTCCAGTCAGTAGGCCTCCTAAGAGGCCTAGGGGCTGTGCGGGGTTTCACGGCACAGGCAAACCTTGTTTCTCCACGTCTGGAACATTGCCAGAGCTCCAACACAACGAGCTTGCCGCTATTCTGGGGGCCCAGGACACGTACCCAGCTGCGGGTAGCCCCTAGCGTGGCCCACTAGCCAGGACCTCCCCGATAAGCAGGTAAAGGACGCCCCCCGACACACACCCGACATGGAGGTGAAAGGAACCAGCCTGAGCCTCAGATGCTGCCAACAGGCCTCACTCCACTCCCTTCCTGGGTCAGAGCCCATTGCTCACCCCAGCCTGTCCCTCAAACTGAGCTTTCTGCTCAGCGCCCGTCTGGCGGGCTCGCCGGCCAGGCCTGAGCCCGCTCCAAGGGTGGCAAAGCAAGCACTTTTTCACTTTTCACTTTTTGCTGTTAATTGGGGCAGTGCATACGACGCCGCGCCTACGCCTTTTCCGCGGGAGGGGGGTCAGGAGTGGGCAGTGGGGGCTGCTTAATAATAGAGGGGCCGCCCTGGGGAGCCTCAGATATCGGTAACCCCCATGATTAATTCATAACTCTCCACTGTGCCTGGCACCGTCTCGGGTCCTTAATCGGTTCTGAATGTCAGCGAGGCTTCCCCGACAGCCTGAGCGCTGCCTTTTGAATGTGTTGAAAGTCGCTGCGCGCACACCAGGAGACAAAGTTGCCATCTGCTCCGGGGACCACGGCAACTGGGCGCTGGGAGGGGCCTTCCTCCCGCGGCTCTGGCTGCCCCAAGCGGGCTTCTCTTCCCGGCCTGCCCCTAAACGAGCGCTGCCCCCCGAAACACGCCACCAACAACAACCGCCTGCCCGGGGACATGCTTGGTAGAAACTCCAGCTTGCTGCGAAATAGAGCGCTGCGTCGGGGCAGGCGGGAGCTCCGGGGTCACTCAGACCGTGGCCTATGCTAATGAGATTATGAACCTGGGTTGTTTGTATGCGCGGCCGTGGGAGAGGGGCAGATAAAGTGGAGGCGAGGAGGATTTGGAGGGGGAAGGGAGTAGCCCCGAGAGAACAAAGCTCCTGGCCGTGGGCCTCCAAAGAGGGGCAGAAGTGACCGCCACTGGCTCCTGCACAGGAGGAAGCGGGAATTGGGGTGGGGGGCACCGGCCTCTTAGAGAACCCAGAAGGGGCAAGCAGGCAGAGATTCAAACCATAGCTAAACGTCTGGCCTTCTGGCTATTTTGTACGGCTCTGGATCTAAGGAAAGTGGCGCGTGGCTGGGGCATCGCGCCCCCGGGAGAGGTACACAGGCTCTACTCAGCTCTCTAGAAGCCCTGCGCTCCCTGTTGTCCTCCAGGCTCCAATCTGTAGAGAGGGTGCGTGGGCCGGTCTCTCTACCCTGGTCAGGGAGTAGGACTGAGCCCCAGGAGGCGGTGGGGAGGGCGCCGTGCTTCGGGCCCACACGAACGCACTCTGGCCTCCATGTGTCGCCTCTAGCGGCAACATCTCGCCTGCAGACTGTAATTCTGCACTACCTCGAACGCTGGGGCTGCGGAATCGGAATCGTTTGAAGGAGTTGGAACTGCATCAGATGAGCACGCCGGGAGGTGAGATAGGAAATAGCTGAAACTTTGAGTTGTGCGCCGCCCCACCCTCCCCCCACGTAATTTACCCTCGCCCTTTCCAGCCTCCACCTCCCCCACTTTCTCGAGTCAAGGTTTGCAGCCAGTCCTGTCATATGGTTTTGTTTCTGTGCTGCTTTTTTTTTTTTTTTTTTTTTCAAACACTAGAATTGGAAACGTGGAGAATTAGCCCGGCTGGCGAAGCGCTAGATGCAGACTCAAACAATGGTTTCCAGCACTGAAGCTGAGGCGGCACCCTCCCACCCCAGCTCCAAAGCACAAGAGCCTCTCCATACAGCGGGTATACTCCTTTACTGCTCCCCTCCCCCAGGCCGGGAAGGGACCATCCTGAGGTTCAATTTCAGGAGACCTTTGCTACCGCACAAACCCCAGGTGGCCCAGGCTGAGGCTTTGAGAAGGTCACTGTGCCTGGGGTCTCTTGGGACTTAAAAATAAACAGCTTGCTATTTTTCCCTGGGAAGGTCCTGTCTCAAAAACTCCACCCCAAATATTAAGGTTTAAAAACCCAACCAGGCAGCAGGCCCTCTATCCTTTAGTAATTCTACCCTTTCGCGGCTGGATTTGCCGAAGCTGCTGGGAGGCCCCCTCCTCATCCGATGAGCCATCTCAGACAGCTCCTCTTGCAAATAACTTCCTTTAGAGATGGTCCTTACACTACAGCTCCAGCCTTGAGCCCCCCCCCGCCCCCCCCCCCACACACACTGTTCAGCGCTGGCAGCAGCCCCAGCTCCCCTCACCCCCGAAGTTTCCCTTGCTCTGAACGGCCTGTGCATCTCACTAGGTCACATGCACCATGCGGAAGCTCCCTCGCCTCCCACTTCCCGGAGCTGGTTTCCTTTTACAGGCTCCCTTCGAGCTGCTGGGGCTGAGGCAATGCCTACGGCTCCCTGTGCAGCTCTGGGTCTCCTTACAGCTCTGTGGGCTGTGAATCTGCCTTCTCTTCCCTGAAAAGGTCAAGCTGCCTCCTTCACTCCCTTGGCCTGCAGTTCTGTCCTGCAGAGCTCTTAGGCTGCAGCCTGAATATAGGGGGGCTGGGCATGCGTGCAAGGGACAGGTCAAACTCAAGCCAAGGGCAGCGACGAAGGGAATTCAGGAAAGGAAACACTGCCAACCCCCAGGGAGCAGTTCAGGATTTGCAACCAGACTCAAGGAGAGAAACCCAGGAAATTCTACTGTATCTGGGCTCCTGAATCTCGGGCCTTTCTCCTCCAGGGGCTACCCTAGAGGCAGGCCACTAGCGGCCGGGTAGGTGGTGTCCCCTGCAGTTCCTAGGACCTGTGAATCTCCCATACAGCTGCAGTTCACTCCAAACAGGAGTCAGAAGCAAGCTAACAGCTAAGGCTTGGAATCCAGCAGCCAATGGCTATCAAATCAGTTGCAGCACCCTCAAAGAGGGACCCTCGAAGGGGTCTTTCTGCCACCCCAACCCTAGAGACTCCTGGGCTCTGCAAGCATCAGGGGGAACGATGTGAAGGAAAATGAGAGGAAACGCCATTAAACTTGCTTCCTCTAAAAGGGTGCTACCCCCACCCCCATCTTCTCTGAACTGTACCTAAAAAGTCAAGAGAACTCGTTAACTTTTGTTTGGTTTAACACGGCCAGGCTCAAGTTAACCATAGCCCCCCCCCCAAGGTTTTGTAAAATATTTAATCTAGCTCAGGCAATTTCCTGCAGTCCCTAACCGGACCACCTCACTTAGCCATTGCCAAAGTCTTGCAGCAGCCTGGCTGACCTGTGAGCGCCACTGCAGGAGGCACTGCAAGCCCCTTCACCAAATCCAGAGATCTAGACCTAGAGAGCCCCGGAGGCCCAAACCCACGGGGTAGAAGCCCTGGAAGTGGAATTAAAGACGCTCTTCACACCAAACTGACAGTTCTCCCTGGGACCTTCTGCAACCCTCATCCTCTCTAAACTCTGTGAAATGGTTACCAAGACGTCTCATCTTCCTTATGCGTTTGGAAGAGTGGGCACTCTGGGAGGGCTAAGCACCCGTTTGTCCCCCAGCGCCCTCCACTTCCACCCATTCACTGTTTCTATGATCTAATCTTACTAGAGAACCCAGCAAGTGGGAATGGGATCCTTCCACTCTGCCGAAGTCTCAGCCCCTGCCTCAGCCCCTTTCAAACGTGAGGCTCACGGGAGAACTGCTCTGCCCAGTTTCCATTCCCGCCTCCAGAAGAACGAGCCGAAAACATGTGTACTGTAAATAAAGCCTGTCTAAATAAAGCAGTCGGGAAAAGGCTGCCGAGAAAACACTCTGCATCGCTGTGCTCAGAGCGTGAGTCAGCTTCCCAGCCCCCGGGGAACAATGGAGACCTTGCCAAAGGTCCCCTTCTGTCGACCTCTTACGGCCCCTCGAGGTCCGCTTAGGTGGCTGGGTGCAGGCACCCCGGACCTTTGGCCTCGAGGTTGGGGGGGGGGGCGCTCCCAGGGACCGAGGCTGGGGTCCAGACACAGGATTAGCGCCGCCCAGAATCCCTCTGCCCGCAGCTGCACTGGAGGGCTGGAGGGTTAAACAAACAGCAGGCAGGCGGGGGGCCGCGGGCAGAGAAGCGAGACTGGGCACACGCTCGCTCGAGCCTCCCCACTCTCGCCCACCCGATCGCCCGCCTCTCCTCAGCAGCCTCCCGAGTCTCAGCGGAAGTGAATGCAGCAGCTGCCACGGTCGCCCCACTCCTTTTACTGTTCCCACAGACCCGCACACGTATACACCCCACCCCACCCCAACACACACGTGTGTTGGAGACTCGTGGAGACCTGGCCTCCACTACTCTAGTGTGGGTACCAGAGCCGAGCGAAACGATGCCCCTCTGGTGGAGAGCACCGTGGTGGCCTCCGCGTTATCGCGACCTCTGGGCTTCCTTGGGCAACCGCACTCTGACACACTCCCCGGGATGGGGCTGTGGGGAGACCTGAGACTCTGAGCTGACTGAGGCGGTGGCCTCTTCTCCGGTGTGGGCCGGCGGTTTCCCCGCGCTCCAAGACCTTGAGGGTCAGGGATCCACCCGGCAGGCCCGTGGTTTCCGGAGCCACGCGGCCAGCCCTTCCTCCCAGCCTCTCCGACCAAGGCCGCCCAGCCTCGCGCCCGGCAGGCTGGTTCCCCTTCAGGGGAAGGGGTGCAGGGAGCGAAAGCACTGAGGGCCCCCCACACCCTGCGCGCACGTGCCCCACCAGGGCCAGGACTGGCACTCCAGCAAACTGAAATTGCCAAATCGTCGCTGAGCAGGGCTGGGGGTGAGGCTTTGGGAACCGGGTTGGAGCTGGAGAAGACGGGGAAAACAAGTGAAACGGGAGGGGCGGGGCGGGGTGCGGTGACGGCTCATAAATCACCCGGCCCCACCCTTGGGCTCAGCGCTGAGGCGCCCTGGCCGGGCGGGAGAGAGGAGGGTCACTCGGCCACTCCTGGCCGACCTCTGAGCTCTCCCAGAGCCAGCGCCCCACCCTGGGCTCAGGCCGCGCTCGGGCCGGCTCCCGGTCCAGATCGTAAACCGCCCGCCGGATTCGGCGGGAAGCCGCCCTTGGACGCTGCGCGCATCCGCCCAAGGGGAAGTTTATTTATAGCTTGTAAACGTAAAGGAAACCAGACCGCGCTAGCTCGCCGAGCCCGAGCTCCCCACCTGCCCACCAGGAGGGCGCAGCGGGGACGGGGACCGGGGGGGGGGGGCGGACTTTGTTCTGCTTCCCCTTCGGCTCCGCACCCAGGGAAGAACCCGGCCCCAAAAGGCTGGCAAGCCTTCAGTCCCTTTAGGTGTCTGTGAAGCGCCAGGAACGCCAGAGAGGGCGGAGGCCAGGGCCTGGGCACCGGCGTGGTTAGGGTGGAGGCAGCAAAATTGGCCCGCTTTCCACGCACTGCCGGGCAGGCCGGGCAGCGCGGCGCGGGACTCCGCAGCTCCAGCTCTGGGCCAGAGAAGTCCTGGAGTGGCAGGGAGCGGGGAGGGGCACTCGGGGAGCCTCTCCAGGGCAAGAGGGAGGCTTCCCGTCCCTCCCGCGCACGTGTCCTCGGCCGAGCAGGCCAGCGCTACGCGCCTGGGTCTTCGATCCGCGGGAGGCAGCGGCCGAGAGCGCGCCCTCTCCACTCCGACCCCTGCCGTCGCAGCCTCTCCCCGGGACCTCCAGGCTCCAGGGTGCGCTCGGGGCAGGTCCCTAGAGCCGGAGAAGCGGAGAAGTGCTGGAGAGGAGATTAGGGAGAGGGAGAGAAGACATTAAAAAGCCCAGCCCGGAATACACAAGCAGCCGAGCAGAGAAAGACGCCGGCGAGTCCCCCCTAACCTCGGGCCTGGGCGGCCCCTCCCAGACCTAGCGAAGCGCACCCACCCCCTGCCTCGGCCAGTGCGAATTCCTCTGTGTGCATGCGTGTGCGTGTGTGTGTGTGTGTGTGCGCGCGCGCGCGCGCCCGACCGCCGGGAGGGCAGTTGCGAAACGGGCTCTTGGCTGCAGCGCGGCATAATGGAGGTGGCTGGAACAATGCGCGCTTTGTGCGCGCGGGGAGTTGTTTTCCACCCGCTTCGCCCCCCTCGCTTGGGCCGTATGGCACTTTAATCCTCGCCACGGCTCGGCACAAACGCACTTGTGTCCTGAGGGTCACTGGGGGCCTTGCGGCTGGAGCTGCCCCCGCCCCTCCCCCGCGGACCCCACCGCCGGCTGGCCCATCTTCCTTCCTGCGCACTCCCCACCACCACCTCAGATCCCGGCGTGGGCCGGTGAGCCGGCTCGGAAGCTTCCGGGCCCGCCGGCCACTTTTATTTTCCGTGAAGACGCCCCTCCCCCCTTCGCGATCGCGCGCGCGCGCACCAGGGCCGACTGCAGTCCCCCCCCCCCCCCCGCCCCGGCCCGCCCGCCCCGCGCTCCGGACTCCTGCGAACAATAGTAAATGTCAACAGATTCCGCGCAGCGAGTGTCTGACTCGGCCGAGATAAGGGTGCATGGATGGCCCTGCGCTCTGCGACGCCGAGGGGGGAGCCCACCCTGACCCCAGCTGGAAAGAACCGGCTGCGACGAAACCCGTACGGGGGGGGGGCGGTGGAGGGCATGAACGGAGGGCACGGGTCCCAACCCCGCGGGGAGCCTCTCCGGGACACCAGGCCCCGCCCCGCCCCCACCCCGCTCAAACCGCTGCTAATGGGGGGCCGATCGGCCCGGTGAAAGCGGCAGGGCAGACGTGGCCCTTGGGCCTGCTTTCAGCCCACGTCTCCGATCCCCAGCGGACGCCAGCAAAATGCTGATCCCGGTAGAAAAAAAAAAACTCAAGCAGTTTTCGACCTACTGGGAGCGGCACCTGAAAGGCGCAAAGGATTCCAGTTCTTGTCTCCAGAAACTCATTAAAATATTTTTTAAGCGCGCACACACTAGCAAATCGTCGTCCTCTGTCGCCCGCAACCCACCACCCAACCGAGTTAAAATTCGCAAATTGATTCCCACGCGTTGGTATTAATGGGTTGTTCCTCTTAAATTGTTGCCAACTTTGCTAATGGATTATTATTTAAATGATTTCTTTTTTATAAAGTACGTGTTGTTTTATAGATGCGTGTTTACTTAAAGAAATCAACTGCATCTATTAACATATTAAAGAGAGAATAAAGCATCGAGGCCGGTGTAATGTACTGTTCAGCCTTACTTTGGGTGCTGCGAAGATAGGAAAATCTTATTTGTTTAATAATAAGTCACTCATGAATATGCAAATGACATCGATGCAGTACCTCACTTCTGTCGCTATTAATGAGTTGCAAATTAATGTGACAACAAAAGGAAAATCTATTTAGTGGAGGAACTCGGGTTCCTACCTGGGGAGATCACAAGCAGACCTAGAACTTGGGTCTCAGGGAAGGAGAGGACTGGGGACCAACGCCTCCTCACCCAGCCTTTCCTTCAAGCTACCACTATTGTTCAGTCTCCGGGACCTCCTTTGTCAGGAGCCCCTTAAAATTCCTGCCCCAGACCAGAGGAAGAAAGGCTGCCCCAGGGTAATTAGGGCCAAGTGTGATTAATGGAAATCAGCCCACATTGAAGGAAAGCAATTGGTGAAGCAGATTTGGGCGGAGGCTCCTCCTTCGCCCAATTGAAAGATTCCCCAAAAGCCTTTTTGGCCTCTTGCATTGGGTAAGGTTTGAGGCTTTGAGCAGGGAGCTGGGCCTCACAGGTCTGATCAGGGTATTAAGACAGCACCCTGTGCCCTTGCATTTTACTTCGTGACTTTGCCAATGGGGAGATGTAAGAGCAGATTGGCGCCTTTTCCTGCCTAACTACTTCCCAGAGGTTAGCGCTGAAGTCTGGTTGTCTTCCATGTGAGCTTTTCCACTCTTTCCTGGCCTACACATCAGAGCCTGCTTTTTTTTTCTTTTTCAGTTCTTTTATTGGTACATTTTAGGTATACAATTCGTTTACATTTATCATTGGGTGTTTGTACCTGTACATGATGTATCTTGGTTCTTTTCCCCATTACCTGTGCACCTTTCACCCCCTCTGCCCAGAGCCTGCTTTTATTTCAATGATGGATACTAAAAAAGTGTTTGTAATTCACTTAAGTTTGGAAGCACAACAGCCAAAAAATTACTGTTGAACTGCCCAAGGCCATGGACTCATACTTTAGGTGCCTGGGTAGTGTTTGGAGAAGCTGGACTAGAGCACCTTTGGGAGGTGCAGATCTCTATCTAACCTGGTTGACAGTTACATGTGTCAGAGTTCATCGAGCTGTACAGTAGGATGTGTGCCCCCTACTATGGCTAAGTCACACCTTGTTTTGGTTAACTGTTACTATGTAAAGCCATCCCCAAAGCCTAGTGGTGTAAAGCAACAATGATTTATTTTGCTGAAGAATCTGCAATCTGGGCAACGCCGGGCAGGGACGACTCACCTTTTTGGTATACTGTGACAGCTGGGGGGACTTGATTGGGACACCACTTTCAATATGCACCCACAGGGCTGGCAAGCTGGCGCTGGCTGTGGTTCTCCTCCATGTGGGCCTCTCCACAGGGTGGCTTGGGCTTCCTCACAGCATGGTGGCCAGGTGCCAAGAGTGAGCATACCAAGAGAAGAGATGGAAGCTGCCAGTTACTTAAAAGCTAGGCCTGGAAGCATGTGGGATGCAGGGTCTCCTCTTGGAAGCTTACGGATTCCCCGGAGCCTTTTCAGCTTCTTACCATGTACAGGATGTAAGGCCATAAACACCGAGCTAGGCCCTGTACATGAAGACAGCACCCTGTACACCGTATGGGGGTGTCACATCTGCCATCATCTATGGGGCAAGCCATCACAAAGCCCAGATTCAAGGGGGAGAGGACATAGACCCTTCCTGCCCACTCCTCAATGGGAAGTGCATCAGAAATTGGGGGTCTACTGTTTGGAAAGCTGCTACATATACATCTTAATCACTTGGACAAAATACCCAACACTGGCAACTCACAGAAGGAGAGGGTTATTTGATTCAGTTTCGAGGGGCTTCAGTCCATGGTAGGCCAGCTCCAAGGCAGAAATGTCATGGTGGAAGGTCCTGGTGGTGGACAGCTGCTTCAGTCATAGTGGCCAGGAAGCAGAGAGAGAAGGGCGGATCCAGGCACAAGGGTACACCCTTCCAGGTCACAGCCCCAGTGACCCGCGTCCTCTGACCAGGCCCAGCCACCTAAAGCACATTCAGCTATGAACTCATCAGTGGAGGAATCCACTGAGGAGTGAGGCATCCCCATGATCCAATCACCTTCCAAAAGCCCACCTCTGAACACAATGAGGCTTTTGGGGGACATTTGAAATGTAAAGTAGTGCAATACGTGATTTCAGAAGAAAATAGAATATGTGACTCCATCTCTTGCCTCATGTCTTGCCCCACCTTTTACAGTTTTATTTATTTATTTCACCCAACAGAGACCTGAACCCAGGCCCTAGCCACTGAGCTCTATCCCTAACCCCCACCTCCACTTTTTTTGAGACAGCATCTTGTTAAATAGACCAGAGATGGAGCTTGAATTTGTGATCCTCCTGCCTCAGCCTCCCAGAATGCTGGGATTTCAGGCCTGCACCACCATGCCCAGCACTTTCTTTTTTTTTCTTTCTTTTTTTTTTTTAGCTTTCAGTGCTGGGGATGGAACCCAGTGGTTCACAGGTTCACAGGATCTCTCGCTAGACAAGCTCTCCAAGGCTGGTCCCTCCCCCGCCCTTCGCCTCTCTCCTCTCCTTGCTCCTGGCCCTCAGTGGGAATTAGTTGCTATCCCAATAAGTCTGTGTGAGCGATTGTCCATAAAGAAGACCACCAACAGTTGGGTTTTGCTTTTGTTTACTGGCAGTGGGGACTTACTATTGCCGCCAAGGCTGGTCTCCAACTTGTGGGCTCAAGCAATCCTGCTTCAGCCTCCCAAGTAACTGGGACTCCTGATACACACTACTGCACCCAGCTTGGGTTTTAAATTACTATTAATTTATTAAAGTTACAGATTTTAAAATATGTCTAAACTTTCACAAGTCTTTCTTTTCCTTTTTCTTTTTCTTTTTCTTTTTTTTGGTACCGGGGATTGACCAATCTTTCTCTTTCTAATACTGGGAATGGAACTCCCTTGCATATGCTAGGTAGGCAAAGCACCCTGTCACTGAGCCACACCCCAGTCTGAGACTTTCAAACGTTCTAAACTTTAGTTTATTAACCTTGTTATTTTTATCTAAAAGTAGAGTAATCATTGGGGGGGAGGGGATGATGAAGGCTGGATCAAGCAGGCTAAATCCGCTTTTCTTTTCTTTTTTAGTTTTTTGAGACAAGGTCTTATCCCTATGTAGTTCAGGCCGGCCTTGAACTCACTATGTAGCCCAGGCTGGCCTCAAACTCACAGCAATCCTCCTGCCTCGGCCTCTCCCTGACTCAGCCTCTCAAGTGCTGGGATTACAGGTGTGCACCACCATGAGTGGCCAGACTAAATACTCTTCAACCATCGCGTTTACAAATTTAGTTCAGTTTTCCTAAATACTCTAGAATGTAACAAATACATGTGTCGACTTTGTTCTGTTTTCTTTTTAAGTATTCAAATGCCTGAATAGAAAAAACTTATGGCCTTCATAAAATCTTCCCAAGGGGGCCAGGGATTTAGCTCAGTGGCACCGCACTTGCCTTGCAAGTGCAAGGTCCTGAGTTTGATCCCCGTACCAAAAAAAAAAAAATCTTCCCAAGGACTTGAACCATGGGTGTCCAATCTTTTGGCTTGCCTAGGGCACATTGAGTGAATTACAACTGTCTTAGATTGTGTATAAAATATACATCATAGTTAAGGTGTATAAGTAACAAAACTTCATTTTAAAAATATTTTCACTTATTAAATTATTTTATGAAAGGCCAGATGTGGTGGCGCATGCCTGTAGTCCCAGCACTTGGGTGGCTGAGGCAGGAAGATTGCCATGAGTTCGAGGCCAGCCTGGGCTATATAGCTAGACCCTGTCTAAACAAAACTATTATAAGTAATTGCTGCATTACTTGCCAAGTCACACAAATGGCATAATGCATGGTACACGCGAGCTTCAATTCCATTGTTTGGTGGGAGAGAAGATGGAGTTGGAGTTGATATGCATGGAGCTCACCCCTACATGGCATTCCGTTATCACTTTGCAGTCCCCTCCCAGCGCCACACAATTGTATCATGAAAAATATTGCTAAAAATCACACAATCACGTTCAAAGCTTATGGTCTTGTGGGTCTGCATTACTAGCTGTTCAGGGCTGTGGGTTGGACACACATAACTCAGACATTTGTAAGTCAAATATATTAAATTTGTAAGTATACTGAATATACAGTTGTCTTAAACGTTGCAGCTCCACTAAGTTGAATTTTATTTTTATTTTTCATATTATTTATTTCTTTTTCCTGAGCCTTGGGAATGGAACCTAGGCCTGGTGCGTATCTACCACCAAGCCACACCCCAACCCTCAGTTTCAGTCAAATTTTAATTCCCTTGACCTTAAATTTGTGAGTCTGAAGTCTGTTACACAATTTTAAGCTGGAATCATAGAAGTAGTCTATCAAATTCTATAATACTCTCAAATTTTCATATATGCCAGAAATTAAAACACAGAGCTCCTGAATTTAACACCAAAATATCACTACAGTGTATTTGATTCATTGCATATTCTCCATATTCAATTCTCCACCTTCGCAAAGTTCAAAGGACACCCTCTGAAGTACATGTTTTGCCATGTCGAGGGAGTTGAGGTTATTGATGAAAGGAAAAATGTAAGACTTTGGAATAAGCAAAGAAGAGCACAGATATTTTTTTCAGTGGAGTGTTGCAGTGGGCTTTTCCCTGGGCTATTTCACAACTCGGTAAGCACACATAACCAGTAGCAATGGGAATACTTCTTTCTCTTAGTATCTAGAAGAGGGACAATCCCCATCCCCACCCCCAAAGCCAGTTTTGCATCCATTTGCAAATTCATTTCAATATTTCCGATCTATAAAGATGTCTGTTCCTAGATTCTCCTCTGAAACAGTTGCAATATCTGACCCACTTCATCATCATTCAGTGAATGAAAATGATGGTTGTTGGTTTTTATGTTCTGGTTTGGTTTTTTTTGCAGTGTGGGGGATTGAACTCAGGGCCTCACACAGGCCAGGCAAGCACTGCACCACTGAGCCTTTCCATTTTGTATTTGTATGAGAGTCCTGATTTTGCCTTCTTTTGAAAATTTGCCTTTAATTTTTTTTTTTTTTTTGTACCGGGGATCGAACTCGGGTCCTTGAGCTTGCGAGGCAGGTGAAGGAACCACTGGGCTAAATCCCTGGCCCAATTTGCCTTTAATTTTGGTCCAAAGTCCATCATTCTCTATAGATACACATATAATATTTGTGGTCAGCTGCAATTGGAAAACAGAATGCAAGATATGGGACCTACAGATCTCCAGGGAGAATCTGCATACACTCGGGCAGACCAAGAGAGCCTTTTTATCCTATTTATTCTTTTTTTTTGAGAGGTGTTGGAAATGGAGCCCAGGGCCTCCGGAATGTTAAGTACCACTCTACCACTGAGCTATTCTCCCTCCCCATCCCATCTTATTTATAATTGGTATGACAACTGAAGATCCAAGGCTGTACCCTTCAGGTGGCATTTTTTTCTCAACTTCAAGTCCCCAGTCCAAGGTAAATCCTTACCTGATTCATTCGAACCTCCGCTCTCAGGCGTGTCATCGGATAAGAGGAAGGGAAATATGTAGCTACCACCCATGTTGCTGCAACACTTGATTGGTTCAATTAACCTATTTACTGCCTGTGGTGGTTTTAAAATATGTCCACAAATTCTTTACTACTCCTCTCTTCAAGGGGTGGAGCCTAATTTTCCTCCCCTGGGTTGTGGGCTGTATTTAGTGGTTCGCTTCTAATGAATACAGCAAGACCAGTGACTGGATGTGACATCCAGCTCTAGGATATAAAAGGCATTGTGGCTTCCTCTTTGCTATCTAGGGGAAGCCAGCTGCCAAGTCATGGGGACACTCAGAGCCCCAGGGTATAAGCCATGTGCAAAAGAGCCAGGGCCTCCAACCAGCAGCTCTGCGAGGGAGCCATGTTGGCCAAGATGCTCGCACCCCAGTCCGGTCCTCAGATAACTGCAGCCCCCTTCCAACACCTTACCTGTACCTCAGGAGGGACCCCGGGCCAGAACCACCCAGCTAGGCTGCTCCCAAATCCCTGAGCCACAAGGACTCTGAGGTAATAAATATTTTGCTGTATCAAGCTACTGAATGGTGGGGCGATTTGCTTCGGAACAGTAAATAAATAATACACAAATCAATCTTGCTTTTAAACATGACTATAAGCAAAGCCATTCTAATAAGACTAAACACAGTTCCACTTTGCTTAGGGTGGTAGATGGACCTCTTTCACCCTCTAGGTCAGGACATCATGCCAAGTGTCATGGCCTACACCTTTACAGGTGTACATGCCTATAATCCCAACACTGAGGAGGCTGAGGCAGGAAGATTGCAAGTTGGAGGCCAGCCTGGGCTACCTAAAGAGACCCTGTCTCAAAAAGACATTCACCTATTTGTCCCACAGCCGTTTTTTTTTTGAGACAGGTTCTCACTAAATTGCCAAATCTCCCAGATTGGGCTCAAACTTGTGATCCTCCTGCCTCAGCCTCCCAGAGCTGGGATTATAGGCATGTACAACCATGCCTGGCTGAGAACCATTTTTCTAAAAGTCATAAGAAGTAACCTAAATCACATTGCTAGGAATGAGAGAAAAGAATGAACATATATAGCAAAACAAAGTTCCCGGCATAAAAGTGACGATAAACGAGCAGAAGCAGTAAAACAGTTTTAAATAGTTCCTTTGATCATTTTGCAGTTGAAAGTCAGATCTGTGTAAGAATTCATTAGCATTTTAACTTACAGAGAGGAACCATTCTTGAGGGTAGAGTCAAAACGAAACAAAACACATATTCATACCCTATAAGAAGCCACCAGAAGTATGAAGAGCAAAACTAAGATGATTAAGTTCAGGAGGAGTGAATCTCCTGTAGGTATGCCCCGAAGTGCTGCTTAGAGATGGAACGCCTTCCTTTCAGTCTGCACTGCTATGTTTCAACAACTGAAATGATAAAACATTTGGAGTGTGACCTAAATGACTCAAGTCGCTTCCTGTCCCTAGAGCTCTCCTTCACAGAAGGGGTAGGTAGAACATCCGTGGTCAGATTGCTCTGTCCCATGCCTTTCTGGGTGTGTAGACGGGCCAAGAGAAGAGGGTGTGTGTGTGTGTGTGTGTGTATGACATTCCTCCAAGAAGGATTTTTTGTGCTGCGTATGGAACCCAGGGCCTGGTGAAAGCTAGGCAAGTGCCACACCTCTAGTCCCAGGGAGAATTTAGCTAAGAATAAAAGGCCATGAGAGAAATACTTCTTTTCTAGCAATTTGTGAACGTTCAATATTCATTGGAACAGTATTTATTGAGCAGCTACTATAAAAACTAGAATGCAACGATACAAAAACATGTAAGACAACCCATTGTTTAGGATGCTCCAGCCATGGTGGTGCACATCCATAATTCCAGCACTCAGGAGCTGAGGCAGGAGAATATTGAGTTGGAGGCCGGCCTGGACTACATAGTGAGACCCTGTCTCAAAAAAAAAAAAAAACCAAAGAAATGAACAAAAATGTTCAGAATCTGGTGGAGCAAAGCAGGGACATACATTGTGGCGGTGTTTGATAGAATTGTAGCTGCATCACCAAAAGTCTTTGTAGGCTACTAGGTATCCAGGGAGCTGTGGTGTGTTCACACTGGGGAATACTATACAGCCGTGAGAATAAACATTACAACATTACAATACAGAGGGCTCTTGCCAACATGCTGGGGAGTGGGGAGTAGAAGAAGCCAGATATAAGAAGGTTCCTGTGAAGCCAGGAGCGGTGGCACACACCTGTAATCTCAGCTACTCAGGAGGCTGAAGCAGGAGGATCATAAGTTTGAGGCCAGCCTGGGCTATATTCATGAGACCTTGTCTCACACACACACAAAAAAAATAAAAATAAATTTAAAAAGAGAGAGAGAAAGAAAGAAAAGGGCACAAGCCGTATGAATCAACAGAAATGGAGTCTGAAATCAGCCCAAATGACCTATGCAGTTAGAAGTCAGGATAATAGCTATGGGAGGGGCATGGTGACAGGGAATGCTCTGTCCCTTCACCTGGTGCTGCCCACATGCTGTACAGCAAGTCTGCAGTCTCTGAGAAGCCATTGAGCTGTGCGCTTATAATATTTAGACTTCCCGTGCCCCTGCATCACATCAGTAAAATGCGTAAAACCCCACCAAAGTCCTCCCTTGGGTAGAGTGGGTGAACCCGGGAGAAGGAGCAGCCAGGGCAGGGAGTCTGATGCAGGCCTGGTCTTCCAGGTGTACCTTAGCCGTAGGATGGAGGCAATAGCTGTGCAGAGAAAGGGGACAGGCACAGCCAGACCAGAGGGGCTGAGGCTGGAGGATCGCAAGTTCAAGCCCAGCCTGGGCAACTTAGTGAGACCCTGTCTCAAAATAAATCAAGAAAAGGGGCTGGAGGTGTGGTTCAGTAGTGGTACACTGGCCTAGCCTGCTGGGGTCAGGACTGCGAAAGTAAAACCAACCACTCAGGAGGGGTTGGAAGCCACGGAGCCCTAGGGAATTGGAAGGGGACTGTGGCGACAAGTGGCACTGCAGGCTGAAGGACCTTGCCAAATGTGGTCCAGGCTGGGGCATGGGCCTGACCTGCTGGGCTATGGGGGGGCGCGAGGAGCAGAGAATCTAAGAGACGGAAGACAGGAAGACAAGCTACGGAAGAAGGACGAGAAACAATCTCAGAAAGCACAGAGGGGTATTTTTACAGCTTCCGGTTACACATATAAAAATACAGTCTGTTCAGCTTTCTGTAAAGACAGCTCTCATGAATTCTTAAGGACTGAAGCAGTCATCAAAGGGATGCCCCGATTTCTCTCTAAAATAGGGCTTCCTGGAAAAGAAAAAAAATATGAGAAAAGGAAAAAAAAGGAAACAAAGTCTTTGCAAATAGGGAAGGGTGGAGGGGGTGAAGGGAGGGCAGGGGAATGGGGAAAAAATAAGAACCAAGATACATCATATGCAGGTACAAGATCCCAATGATGAATGTAACTGTATTGTATACTAAAATGTACCAATAAACTAAATGGGAAATAAAATAAAATAAAATAAAATAGGGCTTCCTTACTTGGCCTTGGTAGATGGAATTCAAGGGACTTGGGAACTTGGATGGGAGACATTTTTCTTTTTCTTTTCATTAATCTTGGATTGCAATTTAGCTTGTCCTTCTGTCATGCATGTATGCAGCAATTACAATTGTATTAGCAACAGCACCTAAGACTTTAGCACCAACCAAAATCACAGATATTTCCATCTCCAATTACAATTGATGTGGATATCTCAATATATTGATTGTACTCATCATCAATTCAAAATTATGATATTTATTAGGCTTGCTGCTAGATATTATTATTTAATTCGTAATTAGTCATTAGCATTGTGGTTAGTAACAAATCACCTCCAAGTAATTTACTGCTAAAACAGCAACAGTTGTTTCTATTCTCTTTCCTTCCCCCCCCCCCCCCCTTTCTTTGGCACTGAAGATTGAACCCAGGGATGCTCTACCAACGAGTCACATCCCCGGCCCTTTTTACTTTTATTTATTATCATTTATTTATTAGGCAGCACTACAGATTGAACTCTGACCCTTCACACTGAGCTATATCTCCAGCCCCTTTTTATTTTTTTTTTAATTTATATTTATTTATTTATTTATTTATTTATTTATTTATTTTTGGTACCGGGGATTGAACTCGGGTCCTTGAGCTTGCTAGGCAAGCGGCGAAACCACTGAGGTAAATCCCCAGCCCTCCAGCCCCTTTTTAAATTTTGAGACAGGGTCTAAGTCACTAAATTGCCCAGATTGAGCTTAAACTTGTGATCTTCCTGCCTCAGCCTCCCAAGTAGCTGGGATTACAGCCATGTGCCATCAGGCCCAGTTTCCTTCACTCTTGAACCTGGAATTTGGACACAGTTGGAGAGATGTTTCAGCAGCTCAGATGGGATGATCCAAATGACTGGAGGCTTCTTGGACACCTTGTCCCCTGTCACCCTCAGCCATCTCCTAGCCTCTCTATGTTGTCCCTTTAATGCGCTCTCTGATATGGCTTATTTCTATGTGTGGGGGTTTTAATATCCTCATATCTGCATTTCAATGTACAGATTGACTATCCCTTATCTGAAATGCTGGGACTCGGAGTGTTTTGGATTTCTGACTTTTGGATTTGAGAGTATTTGCATATGCATGAGATTGGGGTGGAACCAAAGTCTGAAAACACGGAAGCCGTTTCTGTTTCATAGGTACCGTAGGTGCATAGCTTGAAGGTAATTTTACACCGTATTTTTAGTGCACCTGTATTTTGAGGAAGACCCATCACATGAGCTCAGGTGTGGAATTTTCTCCTTGCAGCTGAGTGTTGGCACTCAGAATTGTTGGATTTTTGTCAGGCAGGTGGCACAGGCCTGTAATCCCAGTACTATGGGAGGCTGAGGCAGGAGGATGGCAAGTTGGAGCCCATCTTGGGCAACTTAGTGACATAGTGAGACCCTGTCTCAAAATACAAAATAAAAAGGGTTGGGCTCAGCACGAAGGCCCTGGGTTCAATCTCCAGTACCGAAAAGGGATAAAAAAGATTTTAGAGCATTTTAGATTTCAAATTTTTGGGTTAGGGTTTCTCAACTTCTGATTCCCTTTGTAATCCTATTATTTTATTCTGTGCGTTTGAAAGCATAATTCTGAGAAGAGGCTCATAAAGAGGCTCTATCAGCTGGGAGAAGGATCCCATGCTGGAGAACCTCCACCCCCAAATGTCTGTCATTGCCACCTCCTCTTTCTGTCCATTCTCCGCCTCCTCAGGCCTGCGGCCACTCTATACAAGCAGCCTATTGGCCACTGCCCTGGGCTCTTCCATCATGAATCCTTCCTCCTAAGCTTCCCCTGTTTTGGGTGCAGATTTCTGCTTCCTTCCGTTCATTCAGTGATGACTGAGGGGAAATGACCCCGTGCTTGGCTTGGGGGAGGGTGGGGAGCTCAGTGGGTAAAGGAGGCCGAGGCAGGAGGACCACAAATTCCAGCCCAGTTTGGACAATTTAGTGACTTAGTAAAGACCTTCTCCCAAAATAAAAAAAATTAACAAAAGGGCTGGAGATGTAGCTCAGTGCCAAGGCCCTGGGTTCAATCCCCATTACCACCACCACCCCCCCACACACACTAAATAAATAAATAAATAAAGTAATAGCTCCACTTCTTTTTTTTTTTTTGTACCGGGGATCGACCTCGGGAACTTGGGCTTGCAAAGCAGGCGCTAGAACCACTGAGCTAAATCCCCGGCCCTAGCTCCACTTCTTGAAGAGAGCAGCAGTTAGAGTTTGTGGACTGCCACAGTCACCTACCCATATTGAAAAGCAAAATAGCTGTTTAGGTTGTAGCTGCCTTTTCCGCTATGGCAGCCCAAGAAGCTATTGTGTTCAGCCTGGCGCCTCAGTCCCTCTTGCTACAGCCTTGCTGCTGGAGCCGTCGGCAAACATGGAAGGCTCATTTGTGTCCGGGAGTAAGGATTGCATCTGGGCACACCTTTGTGCTTCCTCTTTTGTCTTCCTTCCTTCCTTCTCTTTCCTTTGTCTCTGGTAAGGGATTCTGTCAGGTGACCTGTCCATGCATGCCACACCAGCACTGACTGAAGTCTTCCCCAAACACCAATTTGTGGGGCTTTGACGGGGGGATGTTTTGTTTTGGATATGCTAGAGATTGAACCCAGTGCCTTTGCACTGAGCTATACTCCTTGTGTTTTCTGTCTTGCTAAGTCATTAAATTGCCCAGGCTGGGCTTGCACTTTTGATCTGCTTGCCTCAGCCTCCCAGAGTGCTGGGATTGCAGGCCTGCACCTCCAGGTCTGACTCCAAACACCACATTCTTATTCAAAACAAAGTAATTGAGAGTGTCCTCTAATGCACGAAATTTTGGGGGCCCTTAAGCAAAAGGCAGTTGTCACCAATAAAATGGACAAACATTATGGAATATTTACCAAATGGAGTACTACACAGTAATGAACAAATGACAACTATCCCTAACCAAATAGGTGAATTTCAATAATTGAATGTTAAGCCAAACAAGCCATACACAAAAGAATATATACACTATGTCTCCATTCATATAAAAAATTAAAAACTGGTCAAACCAGGGCCAGGGATTTAGCTCAGTGGTTCCGGTGCCTGCCTCGAAAATGCAAGGACCCGAGTTCGAGCCCCGGTACCAAAAAAAAAAAAGGCTGGGGATTTAGCTCAATGGTTTCGCCGCCTGCTGCGCAAGCGCAAGGACCCAAGTTGGATCCCCAGTACCAAAAAACAACAACAACAACAACAAAAAAAACTGGTCAAACCATCAATTGTGTTAGATGTCAGTGGCTCCCCTTGGTGGGGGGTACCTGGATGGGGGCACACCGGTCTTCTGTTCCTCTGGGAGCTGGTTACCTGAATTTATTCAGTTTATGCAAATTAATCAAGATAGACATTTGTGACGTGTGGGGCTTCGCTGTTTGTTTTTTGTTTTTTTGAGACAGAGTCTCGCTCTGTAGTCCAGGCTGGCCATTTACTCACTACGTAGTCCAGGCTGGCCTCGAATTCATGGCAATCCTCCTGCCTCGGCCTCCAGTGTTGGGATTATAGGTGTGTGCCACCACACCCAGCTGTTTGTTTCTTTTTCTTTTTTTTTCTTTTGGTACCTGGGATGGAACTCGGGACCTTGGGCTTGGGAGGCATTTGGAGGAACCACTGAGCTAAATCCCTCCTGTTTCTTTTTTGATACAAGGTTTCACCATGCAGCCTGGCCTGGCCTACTCATGCCCGGTGCCTCAGTCCCCTGACCCCTGGAATCACAGGTGTGCACCCTGGCTCATGTGGGTTACATTTAAAACCTCTGGCAGTGGAGCCCATTTGGAATTCCAGCTGCTTGGGAAGTTGAGCCAAAGGGATCACAAGTTCAGAGCCAACCTTGGCAACTTAGCAAGACTTCGTCTCAAAAATGTCCCCAAAAAGCGGGGGCTGTGGTGTAGCTCGTGGCACAGCATGTGTTTGGCATGCCCAAGGCCCTGGGTTCCATCCCCAGCACTGCAAAAAGTTAAAAAATAAATGAATAAAAAGCACAAGGGGCACAGCTTCCCTGACAAAGTGAACTTAGACTGAGCACTGAAGCAGGAAGAGGAAGCTGGGAGCACTTTCAGCAGAAGTCTTGGGGGGGCACAGGGGCCAGAGTGTGTGAAGAGAGTAGGCCTTAGGGCCCACTTCTCTGTAAAGACCACAGCCAGCTCTAGATAGGTCTTAGGGTTCCATTTATTTTGTTTTTTTCAGTAGTGTGGATTAAGCCCAGGACCTTCACACTGAGCTACGTCCCTGGCTCTTTTTATTTATTTACCTATTATTTTATTTCATTTTGAGATAAGAGCTCTCTATATTGCTAAACTGCCCAGGTTGAGCTCCAACTTGCAACCCTACTGCCTCAGCCTCCCAGAGAGCTGGGATTAAAGGTATGCACCCCTTGCCCAGCTCATATGTGTCTTTTTCCACTTTGCTCTCAAACCTAGTATCTTCTGGAATCTGTTCTTTGACAAGACAGTAAGCCCCAGGAAGTTGAGAACTATTTCAATTCCTGATATATTACTTTCCCATAGTAAACACTTCTGTTGTTGTTGTTTTGTTTGTTTGTTTGTTTTGGTGAGATAGGGTCTTGCTATGTAGTTCAGGCTGGCCTTGAACTCACTATATATATTAGATTGACCTTGAACTCACAGCAATCCTCCTGCCTCAGCCTCCCGAGTTCTGGGATTACAGGCATGAGCCACCATGCCCAGCTCTGTTAGTTCTTGAATAAATAGAATATCAGGGTCCAAGCAGGCTTGTGATTTGTATTATGAAACTGTTTCTGGCTCTCACATCCTGCCTTTGCTTGCCGACCCTAGCAACTCCTTGATCCCAGACTTCCAGACTTCTGGGCTCCAGAACCTGGAAAAGGTAACTGTGAGACAATAGCAAGGACCCGGATGTGCATGGCACTTTCTTAGAGGTCCCACCTTATACCCCACGATTCACAGGTACTTGTGAATTTGGCAGGGCACAGTGTTTGAGGTAGTAGTGTGACCTGGTCATACTTTTCTGTCTTTTAACTAAAAGAGATATAATGGACACCCTTCAATGCAAGAGAAGTAGTGCCTTTCTAAGCGGTTTTATTCTTTTTGGGGGGGATAGAGGGTACTGAAGAGTGAACCCAGGGGCGCTTTATCACTGAGCCCAGTCCTTTTTGAAGTTGGAATTTGGGATTTTGAGACAGGGTGATGCTAAGTCGCCCAGGTAGAATTTGGGATTCTCCTGCATCAGCCTCCGGAGTAGCTGAGATTATACATGTGTGCCGCAGTACTCCCGCTATTCTTATTTATTTAGTGCCAGGGGGTGGAGCCCAGGGACTTGCACATACTAACCTCTGGGCTGTTTAAAACCAAGCAATACCATCCAAGAAAATCCTTTTTCTTTCCTCTTCCCTAGTGGTACTGTGGCTAGGGAAGTGATTTATCTATTGGCTTCACAGATTAGTTGATTGAAATGATAAGAGGCCAGGAACAAGGAAAACCAGGAGGAGCAGTCTGTGGGCAGGAAGGGATGGCAGTGTGAGGAGAGCGGCCCCAAAGCGAAAGGGAACTTTCTAGGTGTAGGTGAGTTGGTGATTATGGCATAAGGTTGCTTTGAGTTGGTTTATGAGGTGTTTACTGACCTTGAACTGGGCTCCAGTGAGCCTCCTGCCTCAGCCCCCTCAGTAGCTGTGACAATGATGCTTCTAAGGTCAAAGGTTCTGCTGCCTTGGGGGAAGAGGGCTCAATTCTGTAATTCTGCTGGAACTCTTATTCCTAGAAAGATGCTGGATAGTTTAATTAACTAGCAAATAAATCAATAAAGAAAGCAGTATTTCTGCTTTAGGCTTCCTAGAGGGGCTGGTGGCTTCCTGTCATTTCTCTTTACCACCAGGAAAGAGGTCAAATTCTGCAGACTTCCCAGGGCCTTCCTGGAGAGGGGCTTGGTACTGGGGCTGAGGGAATCTAAAGCAATCTCTTGGCAGTTTAGTGACTGGCAACACAGATGCCTCCAGGTGGGTTGCCTGGGATACAAAGGGGTCAGTGTAGAGTGGCCCAGGCCTGAGGGACAGGGGCTGTCCCCCCTTCAACCTAGTAATTAAGGAACCCCGGTCTTTGTATGCAGAAGGCTGAGGAGGACCTTGGCCCTTAGGTTCTAGGATTCGGGGAGCCCAGGGCAGAAATGCAATATGGAAATGAGCAGAGGACCCCCCTTGCCTTTCTGGGTCTCTGGAAGCTTCCTTTGAAGCATGGGTTTTAGTGGTGGCTTTTTTTTTTTTTGGTAATGAGGACCCAGGGCTTTCACACTGAGCTGTACCCGCAACCCTTTGTATTTGTTATTTTGAGACAGGGTCTTGCTAAATCATTAAGTTGTCCAGATTGTGTTCTAACTTGTGACCCTCCTGCCTCAGCCTCCCAGAGTGTTGGGATTACAGGCATCTGCCACCACACTTGGCTTTCATTTCTTATTTTTAGAATTGCAGTGTTGGGGAGAGTTGCTGGAAAGACTAAAAGAAGTCAGTTTTGAGGGTGAGGAAAGTTTGGAAAGGCTCCCACCAAAAAGTTCTGGGAGGAGAGAGAAGACTGTGTGTGGTAAGGGGCTTGCAGCCACCCGGCCTTGTTTCGGGGCACAGAATGCTCTGGGTTTGGACTGAGGGGATTGAGTGTGGGGAGAAGGAGGGCAGGTCTGAGGAACCTTTCAGCTGAAAACAGAAGGAAGGGTGATGAAGAAGAGCAGACAAGCAAACTGGGAGGCTCAGGACAGGCTGGAAGGGAAGGGCATCTGCCTTCGGCCCCAGGGAGCAAAGAGGCTATCTTGTCACCCAAGTCACAGCCAGGGAGAGGCTAGGGTTAGAGGTGGAGGAGTGGGTGGAGGCCAGCTGGCCTGCGGAAAGTGGCTCTCTTCCAGAAAGTTCTGCCCAGAACAGGACAGAACATCACTCCCCACCCGCTCCTGCTCCTTCCCCAGTAAGGCCGCACCTGTACCCGCCGCCCTTCTGGGCATCTCCTCGGCCCGCCCTTGGGCACGCCTGTCCTTTTCAAGATGCTAAAGCCTGGCAGTGTGACTTTAGACTGGGGACATTGTGAGGGGAGCCGGTACAAACAGGCCCTTTGGAAGCGGACCAGCAGTCAGGAGAGCAGGGCTGCTCTGCAGAGCTGGTGGAGGAGGGACTCAGAAGAAGGAAGTTGGCTAGGGGAAGGCAGAAGCTTCTAGAAGAAGCCCTAGGTGAGCAGAGGAGCCACCAAGACCTAACCTGAGGCCCCCTTTTAGTCCAGAAAGAGGACTTCAGGGCCCTCGTGAGCTTTCAGGCCTAAGCACACGCCCTTGGCCTTCATCCAGGAATGGACTGTCTGATCTTCAGTCGGCCTCCTGGGCCTAGAAACTGACCCTGACGACTGTGATAGGGTCAGCGGTTGGGGAGTGTGACTATGGGACAGAATCCAGGACTCAGTGGACTGACTTGTTTTCTTTTTTTTGCAATATTAGAGATTGAACCCAGGCCTCTGCGCTGAGCTACAGCCCCAGCCCTTTTATTTTTGTGACAAGGTCTCACTAAGTCAATAAATTGCCCAGGTTGTGCTTGAACTTGCAATCTTCCTGCCTCAGTATTTTGAATAGGTGGGACAAGAGATGCGCCGTCACATGAGCTCTGGAGAACTGAAGACCGAGCTTATCCACATGTTGAAGGAGCCAGGTCAGCTGTCTTGAGAGCGCTGGGTTCCAGTGATTAATATATTCCAGGGTGATGGTTTAATATATTGCTCTCATCCCTGTATTTCATGTAAACTGACATTTAGAATGAACAACTAGATCAAATTTGGATTTAAGTTTCCTCTTTGGCAAGACTACGACATAGATATTTTGTTCCATCAGGAAACCGACTCTTGCTGGATGTGGTAGTGCACTCCCGGAATCCCAGCTGCTTGGGAGGCTGAGGCAGGAGAATCTCTCGAGTTCCAGGCCAACCTGGACTATATGATAAGATCTGTTCTTGAAACAACAAAAACAAAGCAAACAAAGGTCGTCTCTCTTTTCATGCTGTTGGTAGCCTTTGATAGCCACTGCCTTGCTCCTACTTCACCAAGTACTGTCAAAATGGTGACAGTTTATCACCTCTTAATGTATCAGCTAGGATATTTTTTTCTTTTTTGTTTTTGCTATTTTAGGAATGGAATCCAGGACCCCACACAGGTTAGGCCAGTGCTCTACCACTGAGCTATACCCCGGCCCTTTCCATTTTATCTTTTATCTTTTTTTGGCTTTCTGAGACAGGGTCTCACTATGTAACTCTCAGGCTGCCCTTGAACTTGCAGCAATCCCCACACCTCAGCCTCCCATGTGCTGGGCTTTATTTTTTATTTGAGACAAGATCTTGCTAAATTTCCCAGGTTGTCTCAAACTTTCTTTCTTTCTTTCTTTCTTTCTTTCTTTCTTTCTTTCTTTCTTTCTTTCTTTCTTTCCTTCCTTCCTTCTCTCTCTCTCTCTCTCTCTCTTTCTTTCTTTCTTTCTTTCTTTCTTTTCTTCTTTTTTTTTCAGTACCAGGGATAAAACTCAGGACCTTGTACTTGCAAGGCAGGCAAGGCACCACTGAGCTACATTTCCAGCCCTTGTCTCAAACTTTCAATCCTCCTGCCTCAGCCTCCTGAGTAGCAGGGATTATAGACATGTGCCACCTTGCCCAATTTCTTTCTCTTTTAGTGCCATCATGACTTGTGAAATTAAACATAAGCAATGTGTTTCAACCTCCAATTGCCCTTATTCTTATTGATGTTCAAATTATTCTGTGTTCTTTTCTTTTCTTTTTTTTTCCAGTACCGGGGATTGAACTCAGGACCTTGCATTTGCCAAGTGGGTGCAGCACCATTGAGCTACATTCCCAGCCCCAGGTGATAGATTTTTTTTCAGTACCGGAAATCGAACTCAAGACCTTGCACTTGCCACACAGGTGCAGCACTGCTGAGCTAAATCCCCAGCTGATGTTCAAATTATTCTATCTGTAGCCAGTAAAAGGTTCTTCAAGTTGGCTTCTGGGTTTTGACATCATTCCACGTCAAACTTTGAAAGTTTCTTTGCTTCCTAGTATAAATGTTTGGGGCTCAGTTTGTACTTTTCCTTGTGGTCACTAGGATTTCTAAAGGGGCTTTGGACACACAGGATAGACTACATTTCCCAGATTCCTTTGCTGTTCACTATAGGATCATAAGACTAAGGTCCACGGGATATAAGTGGGACTGGGGGGCTGGAGATTTAGCTCAGTGGCACCGTGCCTGCCTGGCAAGGGCAAGGTCCTGAGTTCGATCCCCAGTACCTGAAAACAAAACAATAAATGGAACTGGGTACAATAACTCCTGGGAAACATCTTAGAGGAGGTATCTGCACCTTTTTGGTCTCTTCCTCTTCCCTGCTATCTGGACTGTGGACTCAGTGGCCAGCGCCATAGTAGTTTTGTTGAACCATGAAGCCCAAACTCATGGTGTTTGAGAGAGAACAAAGACATCCAGGAGCCATCTCCCCTAATGGTAATGTCACCAGCCAACCCTCTTGCTTGCTTCTACACATTGCCAAGGGACAGGCTTCAGCTCTGTCTCACTGAAACCACCCTTCCCTCTTTAATGTTTCGTTGCTAATGTTATTGTTTTGATGGTGGTTGTTCGCTTTTTTTGTTTCTGGCATTCAAATCTAAAGCTGCACCAGGCAAAGTAGGGCATGGATGAAATCCATCTTAGTGCAGCAAAATACCATGTCAACCATTGAAAATAAGCATGAGAAGTGCACTTAGGGGAGTGGAAATGTGTTTCTTGTATATTATGTTTGAAAAGCTGGTTATAGAGCACTATGCCATATGAAGACAAAAGAGATATGTGTATGGAAAAGGAAAACTGAAACAATAGTCCCCCAAAACTTGCCATGGGCTGATAGTTCACTTGTGTTATAAACACTGAAATAAACTTTTTTGTTGTTTTTTTGCAATACTGGGGATTAAACCCAGGGCTTTCACACACACTCAGTCATTTGTTTATTTTTTATTTTAAGGCAAGCTCTTGCTAAATTGCTAAGTTACCCAGACAGGGCTCAAACTAGAGATCCTTCTGTCTCAGCCTCCCAGAGTGCTGAGATTACAGACATGAGCCACCATGCCTGGTTTAAATTTTTTTTTTAATTTATGTTCTACACTGGGTTCACTTATTTATTTCCCAGGAAATCAACTAAGACCTGAGGCTCAGGCACTCTAGACTCTTCAGGTCCTAGCCTCTCCCTGGGTGTAACTAACCCAGACCCAAGAAGTGAGCCATTCTGGAAACTGCTCTTCCCTGTGTCGGCTAAGGTGGCCCCTGCAAGGTGGTGGTCCCACCTCTGCCAGCTCAGAGATGGCTCTGTGTGGCCCACTCCATTTTATCCGTGTCACAAATGATGCTGGGAGATCGAATCAAAATCCAGAATATACAACACCGTGGGTGTTCCAGCCCTGACCCCTGGTTTCTACTGAAACCAGGTTTCTGCTTTCCCCTGAAAGACTGGTGTGTATGTGTGTGTGTGGGGGGGTGCGTGTGAAGGAGACCACAAAGCTTTTAAAACATACTTGCTGGGCTGGGGATTTAGCTCAGTGGTTCTGCTTCCTGCCGCCCAAGCGCAAGGTCCCAAATTTGATTCCTGGTGCCAAAAAAAAAATAAAATAAATAAAACATATCTGCTTACCTGCTCCTGGGCATGGTGGCACACACCTGTAATGGCAGCACTCTGGGAGGCTGAGGCAGGAGGATCGCTAGTTTGAGCACAGCCTGGAAAATTTAGTGAATTTGTGAGACCTAACTAAGGCGTAGGTTATGCTGAAGATGTAGCTCAATGTGAGGGCCCTGAGTTCACTCCTCAGGAAGGAAAGAAAGGAAGATAGGAAGGAAGGAAGGAGAAGAGAAGGGAGTGAAGCAGTAAGAAGGAAGGAGAGAAGGAAGAAAAGAAGAAAGACACATACAGAAAGAAAATACCTGCCTATTCTGTAACTCTTCCTCAAACAAGGGGATCTAATCCTGTCTTTTTGAACAGGGGCGGCTCTCAGAGACTGGCTTCTAACAACAGAATACGGTGAAAGTGACAGTGGCAAATAGGACAGAAAAGAGTCCTCTCTTTCCTCCTCTGGGATGCTGGCCCTGCAGGACGCTTCCACCCGCAGCCCTGGGAGCAAAGCGGGGCAGCAACCACCAGCCAGGGCCACCCTGTGCTGCCCTGGCTGACACCCAGTGGGGCACAGGTGACCTTAGCTGAGGGAGATTCACGAGCAAACGAAATGTTCTCACTTTGAGACACAAAGTTCCTTTTAAAAATCTTTATTGAGATATAATTCACATACCATAAAATTCAATCATTTCAATTGTACAATTAAATGGTTTTAGTATATTCACAGAGTTGTGCAACCATCACCACAATCTGAGAACATTTCTATCAGCCCCCATGGAAGCCCAGGGTCCCGTTCCCTCCACCCCCTCTGGTTCCAGAACCTCCTGCTGTTCTGTCCCCTGAATACACCTGCTCTGGACACCTCAGATGAATGGAGTCATGTAGCATGGAGCCTTCTGCACCTGGCTTCTTTCAGAAAGCATAATGCTCCCAAGGTTCATCCGCATTGGAACATGTGTCAATGCTCCATCCTTTTCATCACCAAGTAATACTCCATGCATGTTCACACCACATGGTTTGCATCTAACTTTTGGTTGTCGCAAGTAACACAGCCACAAGCCTCCCTGTCCAAGTTTCTTTGAGGATGTATGTCACTGCATCTCTTGCATGTATACCTGGCAGGAGAATTGTTGGGGAGTGTGATAACTCTGCATTCAACATTTTGAAGTCCTTCCCAGCTGTTTTCCAGAGTGGCTGCCTCGTTTTATGCTTCCCATCAGCAATGTGTGAGGGCTCCAATGTCTCCATATTCTCACCAACACTTGTTACTGCCTTTTCTTTAATGCAGTGTTAGGCACAGAACCAGGACCTCGTGCGCGCTAGGCAAGAACTCTATTGCTGAGGCACACTCCCAGCCCTATCCTTCTTTTCTTCTTCTTCCTCTTCGTTCTTCTCCTTCTTCTCCCTCTCCTTCTCCTTCTTCTCCTTCTCCTTCTTCTTCTGTACTAGGGATTGATTGAACCCAGATCCTTCACACTAAGTTACATCCCCAGCCCTTTTTTATTTTTTGTTTTGAAAGAGTCTCCTGCCCATTGCTTCTCGGCCTTTTGGCTAAGATCAAGTGAAGAGTCTCCTGCCTCAGCCTCCCAGACTGCTGGACTTACAGGTGTATCACCACACCTGGCTCCTGTGTTTTTTGGGTATGCAGTGGTATCTTATTTAGTGTTAATTGGAATTTCCCCGATAGCTAATGATGCTGAAAACATTTTCTTATCCAGATTGGTCATTTCTTTGGGGAAATATCTATTCAAATCATTCCTATTTTTAAACAAATTAGATAATTTAATTTTTTGTCATTGAGTTGTAAGCATTCTTTTTTTTTTTTTTTCCTTGTACCGGGGATCAATCTTGGGACCTTGTGCTTGCGAGGCAGGTGCTGGAACCACTGAGCTAAATCCCCGGCCCCGTAAGCATTTTTTATATATTTTGGATACAAGTCTCTTTTCAGACATATGCTTTTTTTGGAGACAGGGTCTCACTATGTAGTTAAAGCTGGTCTTACACTCACTTTGTAGCCCAGGCTGGCCTCGAACTCACAGTGATCCTCCTGCCTCAGCCTCCTGAGTGCTGGGATTACAGGCGTGTGCCACCACACTGGGCCAGATATATGATTTGTAAATATTGTCTCCCATTCTGTGGATTGTCTTTTCACTTTCTTGATGGTATCATTTGCAGCATAGGTTTTTAATTTTGAGAAAGTCCAAGACAGGCATGACGGTGCCTACCTGTAGTCCCAGCTGCTTAGGAGGCTGAGGTAGGGGGATTGCTGGAGCACATAAGTTTGAACCCAGGCTGGGCAACATGGGGACACCCCATCTTGAACAAACAAACAAAAAAACACAAATTACTTTTGAGGTAGTCCAGTTTATTTTTTTCTTTGGTTGTCTATGCTTTTGGTGCCATATCTTAATTAAAAAGAAGAAAGTGACTAACCCAATATTTGCTCTGATGTTTTCTTCTAAGAGTTTCATAGTTTTTGGTTTTAGTTCTTTTTTTTTTTTTCAATTTTAGTTCTCACGTTCAGGTCATCACTCCATTTGGAGTTAATTTTTGTACATGATGTGAGGAAGGGGCCAGATTTATCCTTTGTGTGTGGATCCAGTTGTTCCATCATCGTTTGTTTTTTGTTTTGTTTTGTTTTTCCATCATCATTTGTTGTTTTTCTTTCCCCATCATCATTTGTCAAATAGATTATTCTTTCTCCCATCGAATAGTATTGGCACTCTTGTCAAAAGTCAGTTAACCAGTAATTCCAGCACTCAGGAGGCTGAGGCAGGAGGATCACTGTGAGTTTGAGGCCAGGCTGGGCCACATAGTGAGTTCAAAGCCAGCCTGAACTACACAGTGTGACCCTGTCTCAGAAAACAATAAAAAAATCAGTTAACTATGCGAGAGTTTATTTCTGCAGTCTTTAATGTCTTCTATTCCATTGTCCTACATGTCTGTCCTTATGGAGTAAAAGCCAAGAAGTTGTGGGATAACTTTAATACAGCCATTGTAATTGGAGCAGCAGAGAGAGGAAGTAGATAAAGGGGATTACGTGACGAACAAGGAGGGAGAAATGTGACTGGAGGGAGATGCAGGAAAGTTTACGTTCCTTTCCAAGTCTTAAACCTGTTCATTGCTTAAATTTGTATACTCTCAAACTGCCCATCCTCACTGGGCATGGTGGTGCACCCCTGTAATTCCAGCACTTAGGAGGCTGAGGCAGGAGGATCGCCGTGAGTTCAAGGCCAGCCTAGACTACAAAGCGAGACTCTGTCTCACCCCCCCCCCATCAAAAGCAAAATAAAATAATAAAAAAAGTCTGGGAATGTAGCTCAGGACTCCTTGGGTTCAATCCCTAGCACAGAGAACAATGGAGGGAAGGAAGGAAGGAAGAAAGGAAGGAAGGAAAAGGAAGGGACATGCATGAAAAAACACCAGCTTCCAGAAGCAAATTGGGGGCTGGGGGAGCAGCTGAAGCCGAGTCTGTCTGCAGCCTGGTGAGCACACAGCCCTTGGAAGCAGAGCAGATCCAGCCCACTTGCTCTACCCTCACCCTCCTTCCTTAGACCATGCCTGAGAGGGGTGAGCAGCCCATGGGGAGGGACGCTTGAAAAAGCAGCAGGCAGCAGGTTTGAGGCCGGCAAAAAAGCTCCGCAGGGTGGGCGGAGGGGGCTTTGAGCCAAAGCAGCCGCACCTCCTCACGGTGGCCCTGCCACTGTCGCCAGCCTTCAGGCTTCCTGGCCACTCAGGGGAGACGTGACTGAGGACTCCACCTTCAACAATCCTTCCCTTGGTCTAGATCCTCTGGGGAGGATCAAGAAGCTGAGACCACCCAAATCCAAACCCTGAAGCTGAACCTGAGTAGGTGTGTAGGGGCAACCTCTTGGCCCTTCTGTTTTGGTCAGAATCTGAATAGCTGGTAGTAACTTGTTTTTTTGAGGCGCTGAGGCTGGAGCCCAGGCCTCAGCCTCAGTAGTGACACATTTCACTCTCCTCTCATCCTGCCCTGAGGAATCAGTTGGCAGAAGCGCTGAAAACAGCCTGAGGCTCCGGGGTCCAGCACTTTTCTAGCCTGCTCCAGGCTCTGGGTTCCACTCCCAGCACCCACTCCCAGCAAGGAGTCTGAGATGGAAATGATGATTTTTTTTCTGCTCTATTTATGACTTCGAAAAAAATTCTCAAGCCTATAGAAAAGTTGGGGCTAGGTGTGATGGAACACCCTGTAATCCCAGCACCTGGGAGGCTGAGGCAGCAGGATACGAGTGAGTTTGAGGTCCGCCTCTGAACTACATAGCAAGACCTTTTCTCTCAACAAAACAAAACAAAACAAAACAAAAAGCTCAAATCCTAGAGCAAAGTTGCAAGAACAGTTTAATATACCATTTGCCTAGCTCCCCCAATTATTAATATTTTGTCATGCTTTGTTAGCTGGGTGAATACTTTTGTTCTCGAACCATTTGGAGGTAAATTAGAGGGCCAGGGATTTAGCTCAGTGGCACTGTGCCTGCCTCACAAGCACAAGGTCGTTACTTCCATCCCTGGTACCAAAACAACAACAA
Source organism: Heterocephalus glaber (assembly GCF_053883595.1). Classification (NCBI taxonomy): domain Eukaryota; kingdom Metazoa; phylum Chordata; class Mammalia; order Rodentia; family Bathyergidae; genus Heterocephalus; species Heterocephalus glaber. The sequence goes on along the minus strand of NW_028258340.1, from coordinate 8,856,734 downwards.
CGAAACCAAACAAACAAACAAAAGGAAGTAAATTAGAGACATCATGATAATCCACTCCTAAACACCCTAGCATACATCTCAAGAGTGAGAACATTCTCCCACATAACCACAATGCCATTATCATGCCTAAGAAAATTAACATTTATTCAATAATGCCCTCTAATTTATAGTCTTTATTTCCATTTCCCCATTGACTATAGTGATAGAAACCACACCAGTGGTTGCTAAGGGTGTGGGAGGTGTTGAAAGCAAAGGGTCACAAGGGAACTTTTGGGGTGTAAGGAAACTTTTCAAATGGAAATGTGTGATTCTTCATTGGGATTGCTAGTTACATGTGTGTAAAACTGCCAAGACTGAGAACTGTATATTTAAACTGGTGCCTTTTATTATGTATACATTATACCTAAGTAAGACTGCCTTTAAAAATGTCCCCAAAAGCTGGCTATGATGGCACACGCCTGTAATGCCAATCCTCTGGGAGGCTGAGGCAGGAGGATGGCAAATTGAAGCCCAGTCTGGCCAATTTAGCAATTTAGTAATATCCTGTCCCAAAATTAAAAGTTTTAAAAGATGCTGGGGAGTCACCTCACTGGGAAGGCCCTGGCTTTAGTCCCTAGTACTGGAAAAATAAATGTCCCCGGTAGTCTCAAAGTGCTTTATAGCTATTTTCATCCAGACCCAGCACTCTATCAATGTTCATACATTACATTTGGTTGTCTTTTCTCCTCTCATCTGGGACATTTGCTCCTATTTATTTTATTTTTCATGATGTTGATTTTTAAGAACAACAAAAGCCCAACCAGTTATCTCACAGAATGTGCCACATTCTGGGTTTATCTGTTTCTTCATGATTGGATTTAGGTCACAAATTCTTTCTTTTATCTTTTTTGTGATAGTGGGAATCCAGCCCAGGTTCTTCCACAAGCCAGGCAAGTGCTCCACCACTCAGCTACATCTCAGTCCTTTATCTTTATTTTGGGATTTTGTGTGTGTGTGTGTGTGTGTGTGTGTGTGTGGTGCCAAGGATTGAACTCAGGACCTTGTGCATTCAAGGCAGGCTTGGTGCCACTGAGCTAAATTCCCCGCCCTCTTTTTTCTTTATTTTGAAACACAGGTTAAATTGTCCAGGCTGGGCTTCAACTCTGGATCCTCCTGTCACAGCCTCCCAAGTAGCTGGGGTTGCAAGTGTATATTGCACACCTGGCTTATCTGCCACCTCAGGAGGCTTCTGGAGCCTGTCTGGCCCTGTAGAGACCAGCTTGCCCTGCGAGTTCTTTGCTAGACTGGACTCTGCCGCCTTTTTTCTGGGAAGCTCTGCTCTTGTCAATGGAGAACAGTGTGCAGATGCCAGAATAAGTTGGCGCTAAATGTGCCCGAAGCCACCAGGCTGTCTGGTTTTCTCAGCCATTTTAAATGTTGCGTTGGCAATCGGTAGCCAATATCCTAAGGCTCCTTCTCTCTTCCCCACGTTCCACATTTGTATGTTCTCATCACGCTGTGTTCCCATTCCAAGTATATGTAGCATTTGGTCCCTTATGCTGTATATGAAAGACTGTCGGAATTATACCACAAATACTACAACAAGAGTGCTCAGTCCTCTGTCCTTTTAGGAAGACCCCTGGCGACCTCAAGAAGGCTCCCCCACCTCGCTTGAGTGGCTTGGCCCATCCCTTGCTTGTGAGAGTGGGAATAGATTTTTTTTGTTTGTTTTTACTGAAAGGGAGTTCTGCTCTCTGGGTGGGCAAGATTCCCAAACCTTCTGCTCTACCTCCTCCAGCCCCTTCTTCCTGTGCCCCAGGGGGTCTGGGGGTCCTCATATCCTGAGGCTTAGCTGTTAAAGGGTAAACATGGCAGCTTCAGAGCTAGTAGAAGCTGCTATCTGCCCATGTTGTCCAACCCAGCCATGTCTGTGAGCGAGCCCAGGTCCGTTGTGACTGTTACAGGGTGCCCCGTAGCAGGGGACTTGAAGTATATTGGGTTGAACGGGATTTTTCCCGTCCCGTCCCACGGAGCGCTGAGCAGGGGAGGTGATGAGGGGTGAGGGAGCCATGCTGCTGAATTCTGTTTGGCATTCCCCTCTTAAGTAAAATGAGGTGTCTGGGGGTGGGGCAGCCTCTGCTGTTGGTTATAAGATACACCCGGAGGAGCAGTTGTCCCATTCAGTTATTTGAGCAAACTACTGTAAATAACTTGTTTTGTCTTTGTCAAATAAAGTTGTTTTGTTTTTATTTTTGTTTTTGTTGTTGTTGTTGTTGTTTTTGGTACCAGGGATTGAACTCGGGTCCTTGCGCTTGTGCAGTAGGCGGTGAGACCACTGAGCTAAATCCCCGGCCATTTTGTTTTTATTTTGATTTTTTAAAAATTTATTTATTTATTTTTTTGGTACTGGGGATTGAACTCGGGTCCTTGAGCTTGTGAAGCAGGCGGCGGAACCACTGAGCTAAATCCCCGGCCCCGATTTTTTTATTTTTAAATTTGAAAAAAAAAAAAAGTGCTGAGCAAAGTTCACATGGTTTGTGCAGGTATATTTCACTAAGGACTCATGCTCAAGAGTACTAAATTCAAAACTTCCTTAGGCTAATTCTTTTCCCATACGGCAATGTTATTAACGTGGTACAAAGGCTCATTGGTGCCTGTTTATATTCAAATGCAGTGTTTGCCTTTCTTCTATTTTTATTTAATTTGCTTTTTAAAATATTTAAACATTCACATGGTTCAAAAGTAAAAAACTATATAAACAGGGACACAGGGAAGGAGGGCTGGGGGTGTGGCTCAGTGGCCCTTGTGTAACACGTCCAAGGCCCTAGGTTCCATCCCCAGCGTCGCAAAAACAAAACAAAATAACAGCAAAAATTATGAAGACAAAACAACACCCCCCCACACCTCTGGTTTGCAGGAACTTGCACATTTGTTTGTGAAGGAGGCTTTTTTTTTTTTGAGACAACCTCTCACTATGTTGCCAGGTTGGGCCCAAACTCCTGGGCTCAAGCCATTCTCCTGCTTCAGCCTCCAAAGTAGCTAAGACTATAGGTGCACATAACTGTGCCAGACTCTACTTTACTTTTGGTACCAGGAATCGAACTCTGGTCCTTGCGCTTGTGAGGCAAGTGGTGAAACCACTGAGCTAAATCCCCCGCCCCAGACTCTACACTTTTTTGTGGTGCTGGGGACAGAATTGGGGCCTTGAACATGCCAATCATTCTACCACCCAGCCAAATCTTAGCCTTCTTTTCAGTTTTTAAAATGCAGTTAATAGTCAGGGATTTAGTTCAGTGGTTCCAGCGCCTGCCTTGCAAGCGCAAGGTACCGAGTTTGATCCCTGGTACCAAAAAAAAAAAAAATGCAGTTAATACTTTTTTTTTTTTGAGATGTGGGCCTTGCTATGGAGTCCAGGCTGGACTTGAGCTCACTGTGTACCCCAGGCTGACCTCAAATTCCCAATCCTCCTGCCTCAGCCTCTTCAGTGCTGGGATTCCTGACGTACACCACCAGGCCAGGCTTTGGAATGAACCATGCTTGATGGCCGAGGCGGGAGGATTCCGAGTTCACTGCAGGTACCCTCGTCACTGTGCAAAGTGGCCCTGTTGATCCTGTGGGTGCCTCTCAAGTTGGCTGCTGAGTTTTCAGGCACAATCCCACTGGCTTATTTCGTATGCCACCTCCCTTTCTGAACTCCCCCACGCAAAGTGGAACCAGCCATTTCATAAAGGAACCTGTTCTCTTTAGAGGGGAAGGGTATTTAGAAACCACAGTCAGAGGTCTAGTGGTACTTATCAGTCCATTTCTAGGCTTTTCCAACAGAAACTTTTTTTTTTTTTTTGGTACCAGGGATTGAACTTGGGACCTTGCACTTGCGAGGTAGGCGATGGAACCACTGAGCTAAATAAATCCCCACCCCAGCAGAAACTTCTTTAGGATGAAATACCAGTTCATAGTGATCTCTACCCCCTTCTTTTGCGGTGTTGGGGACAATACTTGGGCCCCCTTGTGTGATAAAGTGCTCCACTACAGAGCCCTACCCCGGCTCTTGCAAGGATATTTCTGATTCAATCATAGAACTTTTTGTCTAATCTCACCAATCCTGTATTTTCACATCCTTTCTCCCATGATAAAAATCCTAGCTGTCGATACCAACATGATTTTCCTTTATCTCACAACAGGAGAAACTCAAGCTAAGGACAGTGCACTATCACCAAAGATAGGATTACTAAACACAACTTCAGAGGCTGAGGCTGGAGGATTCCAAGTTCAAGGCCAGCCCTGGCAACTTCGTGAGATCCTATTTATATAAATCAATAAATAAAAAGCCTGGGCATGTAGCTCAGTGGTCAAGCGTTCATCTAGCATGGGCAAGGTCCTGGGTTCAATCCTCAGCCCTGCAATAACAAGACCCCCCCCCCCAAAAACCCAAACAACAAAAAAACCCCAACCCAACAATTTAAAATGTTCCTACAGTTCTTTCTGTGCTTAGGGTACATCCACAAGACTAAATATTTGCCAGGTACAAGAGATTACCACATTTACTTATTTACAGGATTGGAGACAGAACCCAAGGCCTTCACACTGAGCTATATCCCTAGCCCTTTTTCAAAAATTTTTGAGACAATATCTCCCTATGTTGCCCAGGCTGAGCTCAAAACTTGTGAACCTCTCGCCTCAGCCTCCCAGAGTGCTGGAATTACAAGCCTGCGTCATCACACCCAGCTTATTTATTGTCTTAAAGTCACTGAAATAGTTCTTTTCTGTCTGGTTGTGATATCAACTGAATATATGTTTAGTTGTTTAATTTCGCTTTTTAATTTATAGGAATTGCTTCTGGTTTGCAATTCTGAAAACTCTCAAGTCAAAACTGTACCCTGAGCTGGGCGTGCCCAATGGCACAGGCCTATAATCCTAGCACTCTGGGAGGCTTGAGGCAGGAGGATGGCAAGTTTGAGCCTAGCCTGGGGAACTTTGAGTTGCTGTCTGAAAAACAAAAGGGGCTGGAGATATAGCTGAGTGTAAAGGCTTTGGATTCAATCTCCTGAATGCAGCAAACAAACGCAACTGTACTGTACAACTCTTCCCCTTCTTCCTCAGGGGTGACTTAAAAGAAAAAAACAAACCCTCCGTTAACTTCACCATTTAAAAAAGTAAAGTAGATAGGAGGTGTATGCTTTAACTCTGACTGTGTGTACTTCCCTTCACTTTGTTTTTTTCATTTAAGGATAATACGCTGAAGATTGCTCCAAAGCAATTTAGAGAATTATTCTCCAATTCTTTCTACAGTTGTATATTTATTGTTAATTCAACCAGTGCCCCACTAATGGAGATTGGGTGCTCTTGCTCTTTCGCTATTACAACTATTAGGCCAATTTTGACAAAACAGAAAAACGAGGCTGAGAGGATAAGCAATTTGCCCAACTTCCCACAGATGGGAAGCATATTAGATTTGATTTGGCTGGAACAGTAGAAAAACTAAAAAGAATAGTGGCTTTGACATAATAGTTTATTTTTCTGAAATGTAAAAGGTAGGCAGGGTGGGTACATGGGCTCTGCTCCACTGGGTCCTCGGGGACCCAGGCTCCTCCAAACTTCCTGTTGTGTAGGGCTTGAACTCCACACCTCCAGGCCCAAGGTGGCTGCTCTAGCTATACAGCTGTCACAACCATTCAAGCCAGAAGGAGATAGCACTGGGCAAAGGACTTGCCTTTGGCCCTCAGGCACATCTTCAGAAGTTGAATGAACCACTTCTGCTCTCTTCACACCCTCTCAAGCTCCTTTGCACCAGTTAAACTCCATATAGCTCCATCTATACCGACAGGGAGTTCCTTTACATCCCTACTGGGGCTCTCTCTACAGAAGGCACACTCTGTACCCCTGGGGGGCCCTCTTCTACAACCTTGGTGGGTCCTTCCAACTCTAACGGATGGATCTGCACACACCCAGTGTAATGCCATCTTCCACGATCACCTTGCCCGGGTGGTAGAGCCACACCCCAGCGAGCTGTCTCTGCTGTCTCCTCTGTGCATGCGCACTCACACCCCTGGTGAGTTTCACCTTGGACAGCCTCCCACCAGAATGACCTCACCTCCTGCATGATGGCATCACACTGGTGATGGGCCACACCCACAGCCCAATGGGTCTGGACTTGCGACCACCACTCCAGGGGATCCCCCCTGGGATTTCTTGGACATGGGCATTGAGCTTTTTGACTTTGCTTGGCCCTGGCCATCTAACACACCCCTCAGTTCTCCCATAGCCCGATTTCCAACTACTGGGAGAGGGTTCTGGCAGTACAGGTCCTGCCTTACAAGCTCTTCATCCATAGACATCTACATCATCTCTTTACTTCCCCCACATTCCTAAGCTGGGGTGGTGGGGGGGTCCCACCTGCCTTTTCGGCTTAATAACAGAATGAGCCAGGTGTGGGGCTACACACCTGTAACCCTAGCCCTCTAGGAGGCTGAGGCAGGAGGATCAAGTTCGAGCTCATCTTGGATAATTTAGTGACTTTGTGTGACCCTGTCTCCCCCCGCATCCCAAATTTAAAAGGGTCCTGGATTCAAATTCCTAGTACCAAAAGTAAAGAAGAGACTAGCCATTGTTCACCCAAGATAGAAACCTCAGGTGGGCTTGGGACCCTCTTTATTTCCTCCAGCCCAAATACACAGGGCCAAACACCCTTGAGCTTCTGCTTTCTTTTTTTGTATTTTGAGACAGGGTCTCGCTATGTAGCCCAGGCTGGCCTCGAACTTGTGGTGATCCTCCTGCCTCAGCCTCCCAGTGCTGGGATTACAGGCACGTGCCATGCCCAGATTTGCCATCTCTTTAATTGATTCCTAGTGAAGAGCCCCTTGTAGTAGCTCAGGTCCCCCCAGTCTGCTTGTGCTTTAATAACTTCTGCACAGATGTCCTGCTGGACTTGCTATCTGCCTTTTTCATTTCTCCACTCCTACTTCTTGTTTGGGGTGAGTTCCTAGAAAACTAAAGTTCAGCAAACTATTAGCAAAGGTTGACTGTGCAACAGGGGAGGGTGTGTTGGCACAGGATGATAAGAATTCTATTTGTGGAATGCTTGGTTTTAATGGTGGAAGTGCCTATTTTTTTAAATCAGAAAAACTAATAGATCAAAAACTGTAACAGTTGCCTTCTGACTTCAGCACACATTCCAAGTCATTTGGTGCCCAATTTCCAAAAAAAGGCTCTCTGCGTTATGTGACCAGACTGGGTCCCTCCTCATGTGCCCTGTGGTCTCTCCCCACCCTGCCCCAATCTGCCCTGGCTTAGTGCAGGATGGTAAAGCACCCAGGGCATTCTGAGCACAAATGGATATAACAGAGGACTTGGGTGCCAAGGTGGTCTTTCAAGGGCTGGAGGAAGAAGTCAGGAACAACTCTAGAGCTCCAGGGTTCAAGAACAATCTACCGAAGCTGTGATCCAAGAATTAGGAGGCTGCCACTGTGGCTACCACCGCCATGTTGCATCTCATCACCCACAAAACTGAAGGCCAGGTGCTGAAATGCTGGTGCTGTCACCAGCAGGCAGGGGTCTCTTACCTTCCCTTTATATTTCACAGTGGTGGGGATGGACCATGGGGCCTCGAGCATGCTAAACACGCACCCTAGCCTCTCATCAGCACCAGAGATGGTGGGAAGATGCTTCCACCTCCTGCTACCTTTCCAGCTGGACACACCCACATGAACCTAGCTGCAAGGGAGCCGAGCAGTCTTCAGCTTTTAGCCTCTGCAGTGAAGGCCAGATGTTAAAAGGATGTAGGACAGCAATCAAGTGCCAAGTGACAGCACCCAAAGCAGATACTTCTGGAAAAAGGAAGAGAGGTTGAAGCTCTTGGTGTTGACAAAGAGGCCAAGCCAGGTAAAAAGGTGACAGAACACAAGGAGGTCCAGAGGACAAGAAGTGACACTGCAAATAGGGGCTTTCAGGAAAAGCTCTGCTAACAATCAGGGCTGGCTATGTTAGTGCAGTAGGTCAAGGGCAAAGGCAATGAAAAGCTTGCCAGAGAGCACTGAAAGAGACTGGGAAGAGAAAGACTTCAGAGATGGACAGATGCATGTCCAAGAACTGGGCTGTTAGAATAGGGCCTGCAAATAATATCTGAAGTTAAATCAGTGACAACAATAATGCTTTGGGAACACATAGGACACAAGACACTTCAATTTTCTCCTTTCTTCAACAGGTTTATTGCCTTTTAAGAAAATTTTTGTAAAATATAAATACAAAGGCAGAGAATTTACTTACAAAGTTAAAACACAGATTTCAAACATAAACACACAATTCAGAAAATTTTAGTTTTATGTACATTTTCAAGCAACCTCAACATATTATGTTAGTTTTCAATATTTTACAGGATACGGAAAAAATAGCTCAGTCTTCTTTAAATAAGAGCATAAAATGTTTAAACATATAAACAATCCGGTTTGATGCGTGAAACTAATTTCACAGCTTTTAAATTAGGATATAAAAGTTTCATACAATTAGTTGTTGTGTGTGGATATGGTTTGAATTTATATTACACACCACTGGATTACATCCAGTAGCATCTACCTGGCCCAAGCAGGTACTCTGTAAACAAAACATAAAGTTACATCATCACCAAGTGCCTTCACCGAATTCGCTCCCCCAAACCAACCACACGCTTCTGACCACACATTACAGTTATGGCCTCTGTCACCAGAGCTTTGTATGAAATTGAGTCAAAGTGTGGAGCTCCTTTTCTTTTTTTCTCCTTAAAAATGAACAGAAAAGAAAGACATGTTCCAAGTAAAAACAAACATACATATCTCAAAGCATGTGTGAATTAAAAAGTAAAGAAACATTACAAGTTCGTAAAAACTGACTTAAAAGTTTAAAAAGAAATGAACAGGTTTCTAAGTCCTTCTGACTGGAGTAATTTCTCTTATATAAAGAAGAGATTTTTTCATATGTAATAGTGTCCTTTCTTTACAGAAATAGTCGTGTTATGACACATATGCACAAGGATTAACACTATAACACACTGTACAGTGGCTCCAGCGCTCACCAGTAGTCATCTGAGACCATGTCGCTGGGATGCAGCCACTCCACCGAGGAGCCAAGCAGTGTCTGCAGCTCATTGGTGAACTCCACCAGGTCCAACAGCTCCTTGCTTTCAGGGTTGAAGGCCTCCAGGTCTTTGGAGCAGGAGAACAAGAGGCTTGCAGAAACTTGCCGGTACAACTCTGCCTCTGCGATGGTGACAATTTCCACGTTGGGAAAATTGCAGCGGAATATTCGGGAGGACATTTTTAATTTTTTAAGCACGTCTGAGAGCAGTAGCCAGTTTCTCGGCCTACAAAACAGAAAGACGAGTGGTTGGAGTTCCCAGCAAAACAAAAAGCAGTCCCAGCTATTACTTAGCACTCCGGGACTAGTCCCTTGCAGCAAGGTGGGCCGGTTCCCTTCCGTCTGAACCCTACCCTGCCTCCTCTGACCACTGTCCCTGCCTAGGAGCCCTGGACCCGGCTGGCTTTGTTTGGTGAGTACATCTGAGGGGAGGACCATGTGACTGGTCCACTGGGGTGGAAAACCTGGGGAAAGTCCTGCTCACCCAGCTTCAGCCATGACTTGGTCTGTGCCTCAAGTCCACAACCCAACCCTGCACCTCTCCTCAGAGCCTCGCTGGCAGAGCACCATGAACACAAGGGCAACTTTCCTTTCCCAATTTCCACCACCTCCCATCAATCCTTTCCTTAGTGATGGAGGTGGGGGGTGGTGCAGTACAGGTGCGTGCTGGGGCACAGTACTAGGGATTAAACCCAGGGCCTCTCTCACATGCTAGGCAAGTGCTTTATATCCCCTGCACCTCCCCCTCCCACCTCAGCCTCTTGAGTTCTGGTATTACAACAAGCTTGTACCACTGCACCGTGTTTTAACAATTGGTCACCTTTTTTGTGGTGCTGGATAATAGAACCCAGGGCCTTCTGCATGTTGGATGAGTGCTCTACCACTGAGCTATATATATCCCAACCATTTTATTTTATTTTGAGGTAGGGTTTTGCCCAATTTTCTCCGTCTGGCTTTGAATCTGAGATCCTCCTGCCTGAGCATCCTGAGTAGCTGGGATTGCAGGTGTGAGCCACTGTGCCCAGCCTATAGTGAAACTTGAGGAAGGTGCAGCTGGGAGTGGTGGTGCAGGCCTGTGATCCCAGCACACAGGAGGCTGAGGCAAGAGGATCACTTCAAGTTTGAAGCCAGCCTGGGCCACACAGTGAGTTCAAGGACCCTGTCTCAAAACACCAAAAGAAAGAGAAGGAAGGTGCTATACTCCTTAGATACAATCAGTCATGTGTTATGATTTCTGTTATTATTTATAATAGTATACATGTTTGCAACTCATTAAACACCTTTGTTAAACACATAGCAAGCACAGGGCCTGGGCTACATAGTGAGTTTAAGGCCATACATAGTAAGACTGTTTCAAAAAAAAAAAAGATCCCAAACATCACATGTGGTGACTGTCCTATCCTCACACAAGAAGTGTTTGTGTGGAATTCAGTACACCTCACATGTCATGCCCGAGAAGGCCCCTTCCCAGTGTTCGGTGACTGAAGTATCCAACATGCCGAGTTCTGGGAAATGACAGCCACGGACTTCCATGGTGACGTAAGCCTCACCTGACCCTGCTGGGTACAGTAAAGCTCATGTGTATGGACCAGTTCTGAAGAAGATCTACTGCATTAGGTGGGTTTAGTGGGCATGTAAGAGTTCTCTCGCCTACCCCCATCGGCATCAAGGGGCTTTCTAAACCCTGCCACCCAAGGAACAGCTCCCTCCACTAGTTTTCAACCACACAACAGCCACACTCACCCTTGAGCGACGGACACTTGGATGTTATAACACGGCAAAAGGGGGCTTTCAGAAAACTCAAATTCGAACATATCGCTGTAGGAGTCATCGTCATCATCCTGGTCTTCTGGTCCCGGGGGATTTGCTAAAACCTCATATCCACTTTCATCATCTGGCTCTAATGTAGGGCAAACAAGAGAGAGGAATCAGTGAGCTACAGCAAGATTTCAGCTGTCAAAAAAAAAAAAAAAATGAAAGACTCTAAATAACAAGATTCTTTCCCAACTGAGTCCTGATTCTAGTGCCTACCACCCGCCTCCCTCATGCACAGCAGAAAACAATGTTCTAACCCGTTAGCTTCCCACTGAACTTAGAACAATGCTGCTCACCGCACACAGAGCTGCCATAGAACTCCCAAGAGCCACCGGAGTCATCGTCACTGCGACCCTGTAGGTCATTTAAATAATCTGCAGAGAATTGGGGGGGGAGAGGAAGCAAGATAAAACCTACTGTCGAGTACAAAAGGCTACCTGAGTAAGGGGACATCTTCCCTATTCAGGACTGGTTGGCGTGTCGGTTCCTGTCTTCCCCATCCTGTACATCACTGGTGCCATTCTCTGAAGCCCTGTCCTCTGCATTATCTGACCAAAACTGAACACGGCCCACCTGCCTTCCCGAGGGACAGGCCACCCTGGTCCACCAAAATGGAGCTGGACTAGCAAGCTAAGAACTTTTCAGCCTTCGTAGGCAGAAGTAAAGTAGCTTTCTATTATGCATCTCTTCTTTGATAAACTCAAGTTGCTACTCCCAGTAAGTGTCACTTAAGGTAAACAAGGGTGAGTCACAAAACATTAGAGGCATTCTTTGGCACTAAATGTCCAGTAAGGAATTTAACTGCAGGTGCCCGACACTCGTGAAAACCCTGTATTTCTGCTTTAGGGAGCTCATAATGCCTGGGGCTTAAAATATGGGTCATCCTATGACCAATTACCAAGCAATCTAAATAATTTCATATATAGGTGGTTTGAGTCATTTTACCAGACTCATAATGTAAAACTAAAGAGCCATTTTAAGTGAAAACTGCATTTGTAGAAAACACAAGCAGTTTTACAAAATCTATTAAAAATTAGAATGAAGAGTTCAATTTTAAAACTCTAGCCTTTTGATTTGTGCCCTGTCACATCCAACTCTAAGGAATCTAGTCATCATCTAACTCCTTTTGCAATGCTGGAACCCAAGCCCTCACACACGAGAGGCAAGCACTCTACCTCTGAGCCTCAGCCCCAGCCCCAGCCCAAACCCCAATCTAGCTTTTTGAGTAAGGTCATTCTTTGAACTTTGTCATACCTGTTAAAAACTTTTCCATAAGCTCGCTGTGTGTCATTTTCATGATGGTTCTACCTGAGTATGTAGCCAAAGTAGGATCAGCACCATAGGAAAGCAGCAAGCGGACAATTTCCAAGTGGTCGTTCTCTACAGCATCATGTAGAGGCCTGTAAAGAGGCAGAATGCATTCAGCTTGTGCAGGTCACCCTCACCTCCCACTCTTGTTCCGTCGTGACAGGCTAAAAGCAGGCACATGTCCCTCAGATGCTGACCCTCCTGGGTCCAGTGCGTGTGCAATGTCATTACCGTGGCAGACAGGGAAACCGGGGCACCGTGATTGGTCCAAGGTCAAGCAATGAGTTATGCTGTTATTTCAACATCTAACTCCTTACAGGGCCAGTGAAAAGACTTATTTCAGGTCTCATGCTCAAATGCAAGTCTATCTTAATGGTAGGCCTAAGGAGGAACTCAAGTATAAAATGAAAATGTTTTGCCAGGTGTGGTGGCGCATGCCTGTGATCCCAGCACTCAGGAGGCTGAGGCAGGAGGATCGCTGAGAGTTCAAGGCCAACCTGGGCTACACAGCGAGTTCAGGGCCAGCCTGAACTACAAAGGGAGACCCTGCCTCAAAAAACCAAAAAAAAAAAAAAAAAGAAAGAAAGAAAGAAAGAAAGAAAAGAAAAGAAAATGTTTTCAATGAACTTAAATGGTTTCAGAACATGTGAAGATAACTTACAGGGGCTTAAAAAAAAAAACCCATCATTATGGAAGCAACAACACAACATGCAACCATTATACCATGGCAGGTGGGGGCAGGGCAGGGGCTGCCTCTGTTTTCACCTAGGTATGGAGAGATGTGGTTAGCAGAGACTCCATGGAGCACCTGACACCAGAATGCACACTGCCAGGCTGGTGGGGTGAGGGTGCCTGAAGGTGTCCTGTTTGTAACATGTGACAGACCCCACAGGGTTTCTGACTGTCAGGAGAACCCTAGTGCCCCACCTCCACACCCCAGAAGATGCCTGTGCTGACTCAGACCTGGGTCTCTGACCAATAAACTAGGTCAAGGTCAGGGTGAGTGGGGGCCTGGGCCTAGGGTGTGGGTGGTGACAGCAGGGCCTGCAGAACCAGTAGGGGAGGAGCAGTTGGTCTTCTGTCCATCCTCCAGGGCCTTTCAGTCACATGCAGTTTAAATAGTGATTTCATAGATGGTGGTAAACAGTCCAGGGTCTTAAAAGGCAACACCCTGATCATTCATACAGCTCTTGACATTTTCAGAGGCTTTGGTCCACGGAAGACCTGCAGGATGGGCCAAGATTGGGAGTGCTATGTCTAAATCTGCCAGAGAGGTCTGTGACTCAATTCTAGAACTGAACCAACTCGATTACTCTATTCTTCCTGAGGTTTCCACATACCCAAGCCATGGCCTGGACCCCAACCGGGGCCAGCCTAAGAGCAAGGCACACCACTGACCTGGTTCCATCTTGGGCACTGCAGTTGACATCAGCGCCATACTCGAGGAGGTGTCGAACGATGTTGAGCCATCCCCTAGCACAAGCCTCGTGTAGGGCACAGTAACCTGCATTGTCACGATGATTGACATCACTAATCTTGTTCTCCAGGCAGTATAAGACCACTTCCTGTGGGGAGGGGACAGGGAAACGCCATTGGCTCAGCACTCAACAACCACATAAAAACAACTTCTTCAAAAGAGGCTGAAGACACATGCCCTGAGGCCTGAGAACCCTATGTAGCTTGTTGGATGCCTTGGTGAGGGGCAAATGAGTGTGAAGGACTCGGCAATGTGGACAGTGTCCCAGGTTCTGCAACCCGGTGACAGACTGAAACCTGTCTTTGCAGCCCCAGCTGCCTGGCCCTGGGCCACTTATGCTTCAGCTTCTCCAAGCCTCCATTTCTTTCTCTGGAGGAGTGTGGTGGTACCTGCATAGGACTGTGAAGAAGGTGAGAACAGAGAGGGCCACAAAAACTTGGCACAGGGAGGACAGATATCTTCAAGGTACAAGGCAGTCTCATTTGATCAGGGTGTCCCAAGGCAGTAGTAGATGACAGCCTGGATGGATGGAAGGATGACCCATGTGGAGGAAGAGACTGGATGTGCGGGAGAACACCCTTCAACTCAGGAGGTCAGCCAGGGATTCAAGTCTCTGGGAAAGACTAAGAGGCCGAGCCAGAGCAGTGAGACCTCTGTGAGCAGAGCTCCAGAGAAGGCACAGGTCTGTTATCCCAGCTACCTGCCAAGTTCGAGGCCAGGCTTAGCAATTTAGGGAACTCCTGTCTCAAAATAAAAAATACAATGAGCTGAGGATATAGCTTGGTGATAGAGCACTTGCCTAGCACGCAAGGCCCTAGGTTCAAACCTAGTACTTGCAAAAACAAGGGGGTGGGGGTGGGGTGAGGTGGAGAGGGAGAGAGAGGGGACAGGCTTTTCTGAGTATCGTCACCAAAAAATGACAAGGGCCTCCAATTCTCCCCCACCCCCTTTTCACCTGACTTTTCACCCCACTCGGGGCTGAATCAATATAATATTCTCATATTTACCTAAGTTAATGATGAGAATCTGACAGACCACATATGGTAAGCCTACACATTTCAGACACAAAATAAAGCAAGTCTCTCTTTCCCCCTTTGCAGAATGTGTTCTGTGTCAACAGTCTGCGTGAGAATCACTGTTATTAATCTTACTTCTTTGGTGTGTTAAAATATTAATAGTGAACCATCCCATGTAAGCAGAGCAGTAATTTATTCAATGTTTTATTACCTTGATTAAGAAAGTTTTCAAACACATAGAATAGTATCTGCCACCAGAAAACAGGTTGCACTGTTTTTCTACAAGTCAGACCCAGTAGAGAGCGGTCAGGCTCCAACAACAGGGGGTGGGATTTTGCAGAGCATACAAGTAACCGAACACAGGGTCCCCTGGGAAAGGGGGGGGGGTGCCCTGTGGGTCACAGTGGGCCTTCCTTTCCATTAACTCTCTGAGAACTCATCTGTGAGACCTACAACAGGCCTCATTCTGGCCACCCAGAGATGTGAGGTGGGTCTGAACAACCTGTACCCTTTCTGGGACAGATCAGAGAGAGGTACGAATCTGCCTGGGGCTGACTAGAATGTTCCACGTGCCCCCCCCCCCGCCATGAACCCTCGGCTGCACACTGGTAAACCTGCCCATCCATACCCTGTTGCTTCAGGTTACTGCAGCAGCTAGCTCCCTTCCAAAACAAGGGCAGCAAGAGAAAAGGCATGCCCACAAAAGCGTTTCTTCCTTCAGGTCCTAACCTGCCAGAAAGCCCACAATCCTCTGAGCTCCCAGGCCACCTGCCCGGAGCTCTGGTATCCAGGATACCGCATGAAGCCGCTGCTCTTTTAGCAGGCCCTCACTAGCCAGCCTAGAGTGGACGGCTGCAAGCTAATGAGTAGTGTGCCCCAGCCAGAGAGAGGCCCGGTCATGTGACTCTGGGATCAGCTCTGAGCGCCACCAACTGCTGTGCACAGATCAATTTACTCGGATCCTGGTGGCCTGCCTGGTGTCCTCTCGACTCAGGGTTTATTTGTTCTGACAATTACGGCCTTCACCTGGAAACCTTCATCGCTACTAGGGCTGATTTGAGAGAACATAGAAACGGAGGTGGAAGGGTAAGTCAACTCTTTTCCTGGAGGATGGCAGGAAAGGTGACAGCAGCCCGCCTACCCACTGGAAGCCATGGTCCATCCCAACTCAACACTGCCCACCCCCCAGGAGAGTGGTCCCTGTGTATCTCCCTGGTGGCTGGAGGAGGAAGGAGGGAAGGAAGGAAAATGGTAGTGTTCTCACGAAATGCTTGCTTGGGGAAGTGAGGTCCACAGCGGCTGGTTAACGCCAGGTTCAATTAGCCTGGGTGTTAGACCTGTCACTCAGGTCTGTCTTTGGTACCTGGTCCTCTGGGAAGACTCAAAGACCCAATCAAGGACCCCAGCTAGGGGGCGAGATCCAGCTGTGAGCAGTGTCCCCCAAACTGACTCTCTGTTGAGGTCACGTGGGGGCAGTGACATTCTCCTAGCTGGGGTGGGGTCGGCGACGCTTAAATATGGTGACCGCCATCACCAACAACATAGAATGTCGAAGATGACAAATACACCTACCCGACACATTTCTTGATTGATTTTCTATGCTAGAAACGGGATCGTTTGAAGGACAGCCCACCCATTCCCAAACAAAATCAAACTGTTTTTGTTGGACAATTCTGTTAAGTGGCTATAAGCCGAATGCCATTAACTGCAAAATGTAACCATAAAGGCCATAAACCCGACACTGTTAATTAATTAAATGCCTCATTAACTTTTTAAAAAACATGATTTATTCAATTCATAGAAAAATTTAACCATCACCACTAAACGCACAAGCATGTGGTTGCACGTTGGCACTTTCGCCTCGGAAACAGAAGCCTCCTTAGCAGGAGGGAAGGTTCAAGTGTACCAAGCCTTTCAGGCGGTCTATTTAAGACCGATCTGAAGAGAGGGGATGTTTCTACACCTCAAGAACCAGGTTAGCACACAAAAAAGCTCAAACAGCCTTTCGACTGCATGTGGTATCTTTACTGTAGCAGGAAACGAGGGCAAAGACTGACTTTAGAAAACTCGCCCAAAGCTGTGCATTCAAACGGCACCTGGCACCTGGCACCTTACCAGGGATAAGCGAAGTGTCCACTTTACAAGTTTGCAACTGCCACGTCTGAAAGGCTCATCATCCCAACATTTTGCATTCTGCTTGAAGAAATCCCAGAAAGATGGATTCCCAGTGAAAATTTTTATCTAGTAGTTAAAACACCAAACTTAGTGACTGGTGAAATTTACATACTGAAATTTACGTTTGAAGGGAAGAAAAGGGTTGTCCCTATGTAAAAAGTCGTGAGGCCAAGGGCCAGGGATTTAGCTTAGTGGTTTTGCTGCCTGCTGCGCAAGTGCAAGGACTGGAGTTCGATCCCCAGTACAAAAAAAAAAAAAAAAAAAAATTTCATGAGGCCATGACAGGCCTGACAGCCTAAAAAGTATGGATCATCTGCGCCTTGGTCCACGCCTCAGACCCACTGACTGTAGGAAAACTGTTCCAAAGAGGACCCATAAGGGTCTTCTAACGTTCCTGGTCACAAAGGGATGAGACTGGCAGACATGACACCAAGACCCAAGGCCAGGCCAGAAGCCCATCTCCCCACACCCCAAGGAGGGAGCCGCTTACTGGAAGCGCAAGTCCTCAGTCAGTAGCAGGGAGCCCTGGGTAGCTGCATCTCCCCTGTCCTCCCAGTGCTGCCCCTTGAAGGTTGTGGGAAGCCAATGGCTGAGTCAATTCACAGGTAAGCAAGCTAATTACCAAAGCCTTCCAGAGACTTCTCTCCAAGATATTCCAGAGAGCCCCCAAGAGACATGCTTCAAACCATGGCACATACCACCCGAAACACCTTGTTAGTGCTTTAAATAACTGTCCCAGAGATGAGAGCCAGCATCCAACCTTAGACCCACGTGGCCATGGTGGGTGGGTTCTGGCTCAAGGGGAGACTGGTGGCTGGGTATCCCCACCTGGATGGGCTCAAGGCCCAGTGGCAGCAGCAGGGTCAGGGTGTGGAAGCCAGTGTGCCTGCCACCTCATGTTCCTTCAGGGCTCCATGCTGAGCATGCTGAACTGCATTTCATTCTCACCATCCAGCCCCCAGAGGGCTGATGCCAGCATAAAGCATGCCTTAGTTCCGAGGGTTATTTCATCACAATTCCAAGCACCAAGTGTGCGGTGGGGTCACACGGGCAGAGGGTTTGAACTGGAAGAAGAGCCACTCTAATGGGCCCCAGTCCTGGGGGGAGCTGGGGAGGCTGGGCTTTGGAGAGTCTTTTTGGTGCATCATATATCCAAGTCATTTAACCCCCCCAGACTCAGTTTCTTCATCTGAAAGCAGGATGATACCAGTTACTACCACATACAGAAGGGTGAAATGAGTTACTCTGGATCATGTGGCTTAGAAAAGGTGCATTGCCCAGCATTCAGTGTGAGCTATGGGGACCATGCAAAGCTGGGGAGCTACCTTCCCCTCTCTCAGCAAGAGCACCCCAGTAGTCCCACCCCACCCCTCCACCTGCAATACCACAAACATGCCAAAATAGCGCTGGTTGCTTCTCTCTCCCTTGCTAATCAGAATCCAAGTGGACTCATTAAAATTCCCCCAGCTGCTGAGCCCTGGGTTAAGCCAGACTTTCTATCAGAGATAAGTGAGCGAGACTGGAGGAGGCCAGAACAGCCTACCTGCCCTGACATGAACTGAACACCACCAGAGAGGCCTTTCTTTTTGTACTGAGGCTGAACACTGAATGAGCCACCAGAGACAGCAGCCACAGCAGGGACAGGCTCTGCTCTCGGAGCCCCAACTAGCGCCCCCCCCCACCCCCCAGCCTCCAAGGGTGGCTGGCAGCTCTGGCAGCCTCAGAACTGCAAGTGCACAGCCCACAAGGACACTCACCTCGTAGCCGAGCCGGGCCGCTCGCTGCAGTAAGGTCTCACCAGCGTTCTTATTGACAATAAGTCTCCGGGCTTCGGGTGGCATGGGGCGGGACTGGGTAGCCTCTTGAGGGGAATTTGCCTGTGGCAGCTGCGTGGACTGGGAGGCTGGTACCAACTGCTGTAAGCGGTCGAAGGGCTTTGGCTCCTGCTTGGCCGGTGACAGATCGTAGTCCGAAATGGGCTCAGGCCGCTTTCGGAATCTCCGGACAGTTACCTGTCAGATCAGGCAGTACACCACAGTTGAGGCTGTCCCCTCTGACACCAGTCTCCTCTTTCCCTCCTTCCTAAGTGACACTTTGGGGGGGGGGCTGTCAAACAGTGAGGGGAAGGGGTCTCATTCTTACTAGTTTGAAACTTTCAAACATGCACCTCAAGAAAGGACAGGACTGGCACGTGGGGGGATCCAGGAAAAGGAGAGCTTTGGGTTTGGGAAGCAGCCCCATGGGGATGCAGGGTCAGGAGGTACCTTGCCGTCAGTGTTCTCCACATAGTAGTCCCCTGTCAGCGACAAGCTGCGCCTGGGCTCCTGAGGTAACAAGTGCTTGGTTTTGCACAGTCTCTTCCCGGATGGCTTCTCGCTGCTGTCAGTGTATTTCTGCGGCAAGGAGGCAGCCTGGCAGTCCTCTTCCTCGTCTGTGCACAGCACATCTGTCTTCTGGCTTTCTTTAATTTTCTGCTGTTTGGCAGGCTGCCTTGAGGCTGGCGTGCAGCTTGGCTGAGTCTGCTTTTTGCCGCTTGCATTGGTGGATGAAAGGCTCTTCATGGGCGGAGAGCCGGCGAACACAGGCAAGCCTAAATCCGGTGGGGGGGGGGCGCGGGAGGGGGAGACAGAGCAGGCGTTACACAGTTGTAGCCAGTGCAGGAAGAAAAGCCCATTGTTAGCCCTGATCACTGGAGCTGCTTCAGTTTTTAAAGATATACCAATTATGTTTTCAAAGCATTAATATTTTAATTATCCCACATTCAAACGGCAAATAGGTTAACCCACAAAATGCCAAGTGGTAAGTTTCTTGATTGAAAGAGCCAGTGCTGGAGGACCGAAGCCAGCTCCCCTGCTCTCCTGCCCCTACCTACTGGGACGGGGTGGACTAGGTGACCAGAGACAGTCTGGGCTGGAAGGAGGAAGGAAGTGGGGAGGGCACAGGCAAGGGAGTGTGCAAAGACAGCATGAGAACTATGCCTGCCACATCCTACTTCTGTGGCCCAGGTCTCCAGGAGCCCAGTGGGCAGCCAAGGGGCAGCCTCTGCGTACCTTGTTCATTGTCACTGGATTTGAAGGACTCTTCTGACCAGCCTCTGTTGCCTTTGGACTCTGCCTTTTTCCTGCTGGTGGCTTTCTCCTCAGTAGTGTTATTCCCCTGGGCTGTGACCTCAGGCTGAACTGCCTGGGCCACTTCCTTCCTGCTTTGGCGGCCAGGTTTGCTCTCTGCGGCTGACACCTGCTGCTCCCACCGTTCTCTAAGGTGCAGCAAGTGGCGTTGTTTTTTAGGATGGAGCCCTGTTAATTCAATGCACACCTTCAGGTTGGTCAGCTCACTATAATGTGGGTCTTCTAAGTGGTTAGAGGAACTGTTTGTCATTTCCCTCTCAGGCCAGTCATCTAATGGAGAAATAACTACAAATTAATCAAAAAGCCCCCTGGGGGTGGGGAGAACAAACTGTCTCACACAACACTAATGGGGTAGGGGAAGGAAGGGGTGCGGTCGCTGTCTCTGCTGGCGCAGGTCACCTGTTTGCCTTTGGCCATCTCTGGCCTCAGTGCCTACATCCGGCTCTGGGAGGAGGGAGGTGGGAGCAACTTCCCGAGGCTCTGGGGAGGGATCTGGGGTGGGGGTGTGTGGGAATGGCAAAGCTCTGCTGCTGTGCCCGCTGCTCCCTCCCAAGCCTGTCTACAGGGCAGCGCGCCTCACATCCACACCTCCTGTCTGTCCGCCAGGCCGCATGCACAGGCCTCCCGAGCAGGCAGCTGAAGCCAGCCAGGCTCACCTTTAGAGACCCGTCTTCGCTTGGCTTTCAGCAGAGGATCCTCTGGTAGCTCTTCCACAGTGGTCTCAGTGTGGCTGCTGTCACCTGAGACTTTGCGCTTCCTGTCCAGCCGGAGGGTGGGGCTGTACAGCATGTCTGCAGCCGCCTCCTGCTCGGCGGGCGGCTCGCTCGCAGGCTGCCGCTCCACGAAGTACTTCTCCACAGGAAGATCTTTCTCCTCTGGGGCTTCAAAGGGATCATGTTTGTTTCCAGCACTGTACTCGCCTACAGGGAGGGGAGACAAGAATACAGAATTGAAGGTCCAAGGTCACCACAAGAAGGCAGATTCTGGGAGCAAGTGGGACCACCACACCCAAAACAGACCCTTCTCAGGAGACAGGGGTCCTCTCACTTCAGAAGCACAGAGGCCTGGGAAGCAGTGCTGTCCAAGAAAAGGACACAACTGACAACATCGGCTAGCTCTGGAGAGTGAGGCCTATGCCATACTCCTGCCTTCTCTTTGCTTTGCAGTGGGGGTATGAGAGCGCCGAGAAAGGAGGGGTGGCACCATCTCTAACCACTGCTCTGAAAGCACTCTTTTTGACAGCACTGGGGATTGAACCCAGGGCTCACATACGTTACGCAAGCCCGCTACCACAGAGCTGCATCCTCAGTCCTCAAAAGCGCTCTTGCCTCTCTCAGCAGCGAGACCAACCCAGCCAGGGTGGATCACAAATCTCTCTGGGAATGTTTGCTGAGATCACTATTTGGAAATACAAGGAAAGGGTAAAGAGACCAAATATTCCCCTTCAAATGTCTTCTACAGAAGGGATGACACCAATGCTCACTTGGGTCAATGGGAGATGATGAAGAAAGAGGGACCAGAAGCAGTGCTGACAAAAGAAGGCCTAGATGCTCAATGGCAGGAGGAAGCTGGGAGAGGGGGTCTGTACAGCCAGGGCAAGGGCTCCCAACACATGCACTAGAACAGAAGCTTCGAAGGCTCAAGCTGATGCTTGAACAAGGAAATGCCCATCACTGAATCAAGGGGCTGCTCCCACTTCCTGTCCCAAGTTAGGGGGGCCCCCAAGGACATTCCGGTTATCCTGTCAGGCACACCTCCTTCTCACACACAAGCATCTAAGACAAAACTCCATCGCTTTTTATAGCCCCGTGTATCTTTCCTAGCCAGGCCAGCACTTGCAAAACTGCCCATTCCAGCCCCCTGGGCTGCTTCTGCTCCCCATACTTACTTGGCCTTCTATCAACCGGCTAGGGTACAGGGGATTTTCCCTGGAATCACCTTAGCCCAACGCCACCTCCTACTTTTGCTCAAGCCCAAGAAATAGCTCATTGACTGTGACTGCTCCACTACTGTATTTTCCAATATGAAATAAAATATATATGCTAACTACGTAATAAGGTTAAGATGTTCATCCTTGGCCCACTAAAATGACCCTGCACATCCCCAAGGGTGTGAGTCTGGTGTCTCGGTAGTACTGAGCTGAGCTGTAGAAGTTAGTTTCTAGATGAAATGATAAGCATGCGGTTGATCTCATCCCTCTCTTCCTTGGCCCATTTCAAATACCACTCCTACTTCCCAAGGGCCTGGCTGCGCCTCATCGGCTTCTCTGGGGGCATTCCCAGCATTCAGTGGCAGTCAGCTGCAGGGCGAGGCTCACCTTGGCTTCAGCTCGGCCGTGCTCTTGATGGCAAAAGGACCCACTCAACCTCCTCTTCAAGGGAGCCCCAAGGTGGTCCACATGGGACCACATCTCCTCTAGCAGAGGAACGGCAGCACCTCCCCCAACCACTGCTCCCCACGAGGGTGCACCGTATGGTCAGGGGAGAGGAGCCCAGGATGCAGCAGCCAGGCGCTCCAGGGAATAAGTAGCACTGCAGGTCTTTGTGAGTACACCTTACCCCAGGATGGCCACAGTGAGCCTCCCGTCACAGCAGAGCTCGACTACAAAGCTGGGTAGCAGCCAGAAGACAGGCAGGTTGCCCAGACCTCTGGTCGGAGCTTACAAGGCTGCAGACGGGATGATCACCATGCTTGGCTTGGCAGGGAAGATGAGAGGGCGGGTTGTGGGATCTCATGCTGCTCTGGGACCCTTGGGCTTTAAAGTGGGACTATTACAGCCAGCCGCTAGGGGTGGGGGTGTTCAACTCAGGCAGAACAGGGAAAAGGGAATGGCAAGATAAATGATGTATGGAGGATGCTATGACACTCAGACCAGCTGGAATTTAGCTCCAGGGTTTCTTTGTATTTTTCGGTGCTGGGTATTGAACCCAGGGCCTTTGCACTGAGCTACACGCTGGCCCTTTTGTATGTTTTATTTTGAGACAGAGTCACAGTAAGTTGCTAAATTGTCCAAGCTAGGCTCAAACATGCCATCCTCCTGCCTCAGCCTCCCAGAGTACTGGGATTACAGGCCTGCTCTGTCACTGCCACACCCAGCTGCATCTCCAGCATTTTAAACTTCTAGAAGTATACTCTCTTCCCTCTACCCTTTCACAGGGAAGATGGTTCAAACCAGGTGGCTTGAAAGGAGAGTTGACTAAAGTCACAGTGCCCTCCCCAGGGTTCCTAGGCAGCAGCCTAGCCAGTGTGGAGTCCCACCCAGAATGCACTGCACTGCCCTGCACCCCTACCAGTAATACTCTCTCAATCCAGAGCACTTTAGATTTCACTTCCTCAGCTTACACTCAAACCCAGGTCTCATGAAGCCACCTGCATTTGTAATAGTCTCATCCTTCTCAGAAGCATCTTTCTCTGGGAGGTTTTCCACCAGTTTTCAGCCTCTCTGCCAAATTCCTAATAGTAAATGAGTTTATATCTTACCTACCTGACCTTCTGCCAAAGCTGCCACTATCTTCTGCCTATAGAAACCACCTAGCCAACCTGAGATCACTTATTTCACTGGCTGGCATCAGTAGGTGGTGACCGAGGGGACCCATCTCCCTGCTCCTGACTGAACAGGGAACGCCCTGATGAGACGAGGGTATTTGTCTTGCTATCTGTGTGTCTTCCGGGGTTTCCCGTGTGGGGTAGGAAGGGCTCCAGTTCCCACCACTTCCTGCCCCCTCCCATTCACAGGGGTGCTGGTGGGTGAGGATAGGGAGCCTGCTCCTGTCCAGCCCACAGCCAGTCCCCTCCAGCCTCATTCTGATGGACTCCAGAGAGCAATGCCTGCTGTCTCCCATCCTGAACCACAATCAGGGACCCTCCACTGCTCAACCTGGGGTTCACTGAAATCCCACCTGTGCCCCCCTCCCCAAGGTGTAGCTGCTTTCTCCTCGGTTCTCAACGCTTCTCAAACTGAGTCCATCCTCCTTCCCCCACACCCAAGTCTCTCTGGGTACAATATCCAATTCTCTTCAGTGAAGACCACTCAAGCCCTTACACTAGAGTTACCTTCCATGAGCCAGTAATAATCCTGAAGAATACCCACCCTAACTGCCTGCACACTTGGACCTCCTCCAATGAGGCTAGTCCAGCTGTTACCCACAGGTTACCCTCCAGCGCAAAGGAAAGGGGTGGAGAGATAGGGTTCCTGACCAAGACGCTCCATCACTGCTGTTACACCGCCCGGGCCTTCTAAATTTGGAGCACACGTGCCTCTGGTCACACCATCTAGGTAGATGTGGATGTGGCTGTGTTGTTGGTGGTTTAACACTTGCTCTCTGCAACACGAACATCCCATAATTTATCATGGTTGTGCCATAGCACTACCTCTTAGAAGCATCACCATGGTAACATTTACAGGTCACTGTAGCAACAAAGCAACTTCATCACTATTGCAGCCACGCCCAGTGTGCCCTAAACAACATGGAAGTTTGAGACCACTGGAGGAGGGGTGCTGGGGATTGAACCCAAGACCTTGACATGCATAGTAGGCAAGTGCTCTGCCACTGAGTCACACCCTCAGCTCTTTCTATTTTTTAATTTGGAGACAAGGTCTAGCTAAGTTGCCCAGGCTTGTCTTGTGATCCTCTTGCCTCAGCTTCCACAGTGGCTGGGATCTGAGGTGCGTACCACACCATGCTAGTCTGACAGACTTTTGAGAACTGATTCCCAAGATGTCAGTTCCCTCTGTAGGTAGCACTACCATGTGCAGGAGAGGCTGACCTTGTTACTTAGGACCTCTGCAGATGAGGTCCTGGCATCTCTACTCCAAAGTGTGCTGGTGCCCTCCCAGGGGAGGGGTTTCCTAAGTAAGTCAGGAACCCGAGTCTGCAGCCCCTGGGCTCCACTCCAGCTCCTACTCAGGAATCACCAAGCAGGTTCTAGGTCTCTTCCTGGCCAGGTGGCTGGCAACGGACACAGATGGCTACACATGCTCAAGAAAGAAAAGGCCAATACCTCCTTGTCCCTCCCCACCTTCAAAATGCCACCGATGGATGGTTCCCACCAATGAACTTTCAAAGGTGCGGTGCCTCCTGGCTCATTTGCTCCCTTTCCACAGTGGACATTTTGACTCGACCACCCATACAAGAGAAATGAACACTCCAGCCACAGTACTCTCGACTGCATTCATGCTTTTTACACAAGTCCCTCCCAACAAGACGCACCTGTGTCTCCCCAGCCCCAGGAACTTCTGGGAGTGGAGAGCTACCTCAGAAAGGGAAGATACCCTTGCTGTGACCCTGCCCAGCTCAGCTGCCCTGTGCACACAGCTTGACTGTCCCCCACTGTGACACCTGTGAAAAGACCTGAAGAGAACAAGCAAAGCTGGGCCCTGATGGCCAAGATGACCCAGCGAATCTGAAGCTGAATGGATCCAACAATTGCTGTCCCCTAGGCGAGGTCGCAGTGGCAGCAGCAAAGATAACAACTCCTTTAGGGTATTCCTCTTAGTCAACCAGAACCCCGAGGCCCCAGAGGGTCCTTCAAAAACTGGACCCCCTCAACCCCCCCAGTCCCTACCCCTTCTCTGCCACGGAAGAGCACTAGAGCCCTGTTCCAGGGTGCTCCAGAAGCAGCCATTGTCTGAAGCTAGGAGGGCCAGGGAGAGGTGCAGGAGGCCTTCTGGGATCATCTAGGCCTCAGTGGGCCCTACTGCCCCCAAGCTACAACCAACTCCTCTCGGCTCAGCAGGATGGGAAGGGCACGAGCCTCTCTGGGAAGCAGTTGGCGGTGAGGGCACTCAGATGTGAATCTGAGGGCAGCAGATACCCCGGGTCTGGCCATGTTACTCAAGAAAGAGACAAAGGTCCAAAAACCTTGAAAGTGGCTACGTTCCCATCCCCCTACACACACCCACTCAGAGCAAAGGGTGTATGTGGGGTTTCCCATTTGTGGGCAGTTCCCCCCTTGTAGAAGAACCTTCCCTTCAATTCCACCTTGCCCACATCTCAGGTCTGAGAAACCTTCCCCA
Source organism: Heterocephalus glaber (assembly GCF_053883595.1). Taxonomy (NCBI): domain Eukaryota; kingdom Metazoa; phylum Chordata; class Mammalia; order Rodentia; family Bathyergidae; genus Heterocephalus; species Heterocephalus glaber. The sequence goes on along the minus strand of NW_028258340.1, from coordinate 8,830,715 downwards.
GAGCCAGTGTTATGGGGCAACTCCAAAGGTGAGTTAGGGTTAGGGTCTGCTTCAGCATCAGACAGGAGAAAGGCTTTGGCCATTCGACTGTGCAATGCCCCAAATCCATCCTGCATGGTGGCCTGTAAGGTCCATCAAGAGTCCCTGCTGCTCAAGTAAGTCACCATCTACTAGCAGTATAAACTATCTTCTTCGGGCCTAATAATAAACCAGTCCCAGTTTAGCTCAGGATGAGTGGGAGGTGGGGAGGAAGGGTGTGTTCTGGGCGGCCAGAGGCAGCCAGCCTGACCACACATCCTCTCAAAGACTCACCAGGCACCCAGCACTCCACTGGTGACACCAAGCCAATGCTAATAACCGACCTGTCCAGGGAGGGTTTGGCGCCCACTCTCCTCCACGTTCACTGACACCCCAGTTCACCTTCACCAGTGAAGTTTCTGAGGTCTAGAGCAGGCCACAGGCCGCAGGCCAAAGACACGCACACTGAGGAATGATGAGCAAGGCCTTCTCCCATTGCTGCCGCCAAACTCAACCCCAGTGGGGGACCTTCTGTGGGAACTGCAGTGTCCTGAGGATGGCACTTGCTTCCTTCCAGGACACAAGCCACCCTCCATCTGGTGGGCAGAGCCCTCTGATACATTCAACACCTTCTTGGATCTTGTTGCCAACTCCCAAGCATGGCAAATGAACCAGACCCAGTAAATGACTGCACTCATCTTGACAGTGCCTTCATCATCCTTCATCCCATGTCAATCATCAAACAAGTACTCTCCCCATTCCTATCCGACTGGCACTGTGGAGATGGCTGGGAAGGACTATCCTTCCCACATGTGGCCCGCTCGATACCTCTGCCACCAGTACTAGGGATGGGACTGGTGCCTCTTTACAAAAGGAGACGTGTCCAAGGAGAGAGCTCTTTCACAGATGCCCCATTCTGCCTGCCACAACATTCAAAAGGACTCAGCCCTACCCTTTACCCACACTGGCGAGAGCAGCCCATTTCTCTAAGTAGTTGCCAACGGACCCTAGGCCATCTTTCCCAAATCATTTCCTCTCGCCGCCTTGGGCACTGAGAACAAGGTGGTCCCAATCTCACTGGTGGGCAGGCACCACAGCTAGCTGCTGGGGTTACTTACATCTCTCACTGTCATTCTGGTCAGCAATGGCCTCCTCCAGGGCGACCGACTTTGGCTTTTTGTCCTGATTTCCTTTCAACCTTTCCCAGTCAGCTGGGTTGAATTTGCACACCTCGGAGTCTTTGGTTGCTGGGTGGCCACCTTCTCTCTCTTTCATCTCCAACTCTGAGAAGCGCATCATTGCACGCTAGAAAGAGAACGGAGATGGAAAAAAAAACACAACACCTTACCATAAAAGCTATTCCATGTGCCTTACACTAAAGGAAAGTATTTTTAAAGAAAAGTTTGCCCAAAACCAACCACAATTTATGAGATACAACTCAGATATTTTAAAGTTTAACAGATAAAATTTAAGAGTATCTACTATATGGAAGTAGCCACACATTCTTTATCCATAAAGTTGTATGTATATAGATATAGATGCGGTGTGTATGTATAGCCATACATACACTGGTGCATAAAGACAGACATTCTCTTTTGAAGGTAAATAAAACAAAACAAAAACACAATGCAAAGAAAACAAAAGAAAAACACAACAGAAGAGAAACAAAATGCACAATGAATAAAGACGACCATGGCCCACAAACTTCCCTTTGTATATTTGGAAATGAAATTTAACTCAAAAGGTTTATGTAAGATTCTAGTAATAAAAATTTGAAGAACTGACCTCACAGTAAGCAGCGGGTAGACATAAAATACTGTCCTCTTGTAATCCTTCCATCTATGTAATTAAAATGGGCACTCAATGGATCATTTAGATAACTTCATCCATTTTTATAAGCATAAACCAATTTTTTTCTTAACATTGCAAAACAATTTGGCTTTATTCATCTTTTAATTAAAAGTAAAATATCTTAAGGAAATTCCTATACAACATCTATCATAATTCACTAGCAAATTAAATACAAATGCTATCCCTTTAAGCGATCTTTTTCTTTCTTTTTGGTGAAAAAACTGCGATTCCCACAGACATACTGCTGCTACACATCTCCACCAAGTACCAAGTAAGACATTCTAAGCAGTGCTTCTCTATGTATTTGTTATCTTACAGGCAGAGAAATCAAAGCAATTGATAGGTAAATGTCATGCAGTCTTTGGACATCCTTCATAATAATTAAAACTTGTTATCAGCATTCCAGTGGAGTTCTCTTAGAATCTACAGAATAACTTAAAGTATCCAGACACACAAACCGCTTAAGAGCTACCACTCTCATCCCCTCACTGAGCACATTTCATACACTCAAGTTACCATAAATGTCATTAACCAAATCTGCCTGGTGCCCTGCCCGTGCCCCCTCCCACTCCCCTTGCATATTACAAAGCTGACCACCCAGAAGGGCCCTGAAGTTCTGGCCGGGGGCTCACCTGCAATGCCCGTTGCTCCCGGCTGAGCTGACTGGAATCTGCATACAGTTCCGTAGTGACACACTTGAATCGGTCACCCACGTAACCCGCTGAGTTTGCAATTCTCTTTGCCAGCTTAGACGGCTTCGGTTTCAGAACTTTGCCATCATTTGATTCAGCCTCATCGGCTCCATCTTTGGTATAGGTGGGGGAGATGTCCACACTCGGAGGGGCACCGCCCACACAAAATGGTTTGGGATCCTCTTGGGTTTTACCAAAAGTTCCAGCGGGGCCATCGCTCCCCATAGTTTGCTCCAGGAAAGGAGTTGCCACTGGCACCCCTAGGTTCTCTTTGTTGGCTCCTGCTGGGACACTGTCCTTGCTCGAGCAGAAGACTGGCTGGCCTGAAGGCTGTTTGAAAGGGTAAGCTTCGTGGAAGTCACTGATGCGCCCCAACTCCTCTCGGTGAGTGACGAAATCTCGGTGTTGCTGCAGCGTGGGGTCTGTTGGGGGCTTGGCAGACTCAGCGTTCTGGGCCACACCCTCAGTGGTGAAGCTGGATTTGGACACGCTAGCCTCAGTTTTATTATCTGATTCATCTCGGAGAAGGTCTACGTAGACAAGCTTGTCACTTTTGACAACAGTTTTCCCTTGATTCCAGCTGGGATTCGGCTTCAGGTTCTTGTCAGCAGGGACTTCTGGGTGTAACTTGGTGCTGCTAGCTTCCAGCATCTCAGAAAACCGATTGCGGAGGGTGGGGTCCTCGTAGCGGGCTCTCTCGTGGGACCGGGACCGCCTCTCTGGTTTCTCCTCTTTAGTGATCTCTATGGGCGTGTGTGGAATCAACATGGGATGCACCATGCCCAACCCCAGGGCGTCTTGGTAGGTCACAAACTCTGGCCGGCCCGTGGGCAGCCCATAGGGTAGGCCAGGCTTTGGGGCAAGGTGCCCAGGAAACAGACTGCCATTGGGTAACAACACTGGGTGAGGGTAGACAGGTCCTTTGCCATGTAAAGAGAGGGGACTTATGGCGATGCCCTCAGGCGCTGGGTAAGGGAGGTAACTCCTGGGGTAGGGAATTGGTGGGGACCTGAATGCCTCATTTGGAGACAGAAATATTGAGCTTGGTGGGAGGCCATTCTCATTTGCTTTGAAACTCTGCTCTGGGTTGCTGGCTTTGGTGCCCTTGCTGCTGGTACTGCCACTGTGCTTGGCAGGCGTGGTTGGGGGCTGCCCCACATGCTGAATGACGGATGGCGTGGTGTCCACGGAGCTCCTGCTGGTCTTGGTGCCATCTGTGTTGGCATTGGGGGCTGGCGAGGCAGAGGCGGGGCGGCCTGCACTTGACACTGACCCTGAAATGTTAGTGATCACAGCATCTGTGCCACCCATGCGGGGACATGAGGAACTCCGCTGCTGAGGTATGGCCCAGTCCAGCGCCTTGTTCTTCAGTGACATGCTTTTGCCATTGTTCTCTTCGTTGGGACTTGGCCCAGGCACCACCCAGGACGAGGGAGCAGTGCTAATGATTTCAGATCTATAGATAGCACAGCCATTTCCCGGAGGAGACAATGTTTCTTTCGGAATCTCACTTCCAGAGAGCACTAAGCTACTGCCAGCCCTGCCGTGAACCAGGACGGTGGGAGCCATCTTTGTCATGTGGTCAGCTTTGGAAGCATCTACATCCACCACTTTAGAAGACAAGTCTAGTGGCTTATCTGTGACATCTTTGGTAACAGTCTGCTTCTCCAACAGAGGCGGCGAACCCCCATCTTTTCTGTCTTGAACTGTTGCCTTCCGGGGATGCCCGGGCACTGGTGGGGCACTTTCTCCTGCTTCTGCACCTTTGGAATACTTGCCATTGGACAGCCTGGCCACCGGGAACTCGCTGCTGACCGTCATGTATGGCTTGGACAGCGTGACGGAGGGGGAAGTGGAGATCCGGGCATAGTGCTTGTGGAACTCTGAGTAGGTGTCTGCGGTGGGCTGGGTGGGAAGGTGCACGCGGGGCGAGGGCCGAGGAGAGGGGGGCAACAAGAGAGCTGTGTCCCCGGGTAGGCCACTGGAGACTGCCTTGGCGGAGGGCACTCTAGGCTGTTTACTGTTCTGGATGTGGGGGTAGGTGTGGGAGTCAACCGGGTTCCCAGGGCTGACGCCCATCTTCCATGGGAGGCTTTTGTCTGCGCAATGGACAAGAGGTGGGATGGCTGGGGAGGCTGAAGGCGTAGAGAGCCTCATGGGCGAAGCCAGGGAAGATGGGATGTGGGGACTGACGTAGTGAGGGGGCGGCAAGTAGAGGAAGCGTTCCCCGTTGGTGCAGACTGGAGAATACAGTGGCTGGGCCAAGCTGTAGGACTGCTGAGGTAGCAAGGCCTTGTACATGTTCAGTGAATACTTATTTGGCGAGTCAAGGAAAGGATAGATGGCTGGCGTAGCCCCTTCCATGTAAGGATTGACCCAGGGCAGCCGCAGGTAACTAGCACCATTGATGTTGAGAGGGCTCTGTTTGTCGCCGGCAGCCCTGTCCAAGCCCAGGGTTTCAGCTGTGGCCACAGCACTTTTTTGTATTCCAGGCGGTGTTTTGTATATAGCACTAAAGCCATTTGGGGGTTTTCCAGAGACAGCAGAAGCCTCCACTGTCTCAGGTGTAGTCGGTTTGAACTGCATCTCTGGGTTTCTTTCAGAAGAGAAGCCAAGGCCACCAAGAGTGCTCGTGGCAGCCTCCCGGCTTTTCTCTGAGCCCAGTCCACACAAGCTGGAATAGACGATGTTTCCCGGGACCCGGATCCCTTCCCGGATGAGGCCCGTGCGGTCCATGCTCAGTGATGCCAGGCCATCAATGCGATGGGCGGTACTTGAGTCCACCTTTGGAGAATGACAACACTTGTGTTACTTGGGACACTCGTCAAAGCAGCAGCAGAAGCCCCAGAAACAGCAGCCAACTAGGTCACATGCCACCTGCCTTAGCATCAGAGGACTGCCCCCTCCTGCTTTAGCCAAACCCCTCTGCAGCCTGCCTTCTTGCCCCTGCTCAATTGGTTATCTGGAAGCAAGTAAAATGTTGATCCCTTTGGATTGGAGGCCTGAACATTAATCCAGCCATCTATGAACTCTGGAAAATTTATCTTTTCAGCAAAAATTCTTTGCTACAACTGAGGAGACACCAATTGCAATATTCTCCACACCCCGTCATGGGCCACACAGGGTTCACACTAAGCCTCTGAGCCCTGTTAGGATTCATGGAGTAGGTAGGTGTTCACTTTGTTTGTCCTGGAGGATGTAGGAAGGCATCATTTAATAGGACAAGAAACAGTCTTCAGTGGGACAACCGGAATGCAGAACTTTAGCTGTCTCATTTCTAAATCAATAGAGGCCAGGGGTCAAACTGCATTTGCGTCTTTTGACTTCCTGTCCCTGGTGCCCGAAGAGACAGCCTGTGTTTCATGTTTTACTGGAATGGTAAACCCTAAGGGGCTATGTTTTTTTGTTTTTGGTACCAGGGATCGAACTCAGGGCCTTTCTCTTTCGAGGCAGGCAGCGGAACCACTAAGCTAAACCCCTGGCCCCCCAAGGGGCTATGTGGAGGCTGGAAGTGTACCCAGCTAGGAGCAGTGATGTGGCATGTAGCTCATCCAAGATAAGGCAGTACACATCCCAGCAGTCAGCTGGGGATGAGGATCCATTATGGGATGGAGCATATCAAAATGAACACACCAGAAGCGCCTGGGTGGGGCCCTGTCCTGTGCCAGAGGCTTTTGGCTCAGCTGTGTCTTGAGCCCCCTCCTGAGCCCCTTAATGGTATGCAAATTAACGCACAATTGATTACAGATCACTGATACTCTGGTATCACCTCCACAGAAGTCATTAATCTCTTACCACGTTGTGGTTCAAGGGATTCTCTTCCCTCAGTTCCAGTCTGGCTTTTGAAGCGTCACCATCATTTACAGGAATTTTCCTATTTAAAAGGACACACCAACTTCATGAGAACAACCCTTTCTCCTTTCGTAGATCTCCCCAAACCAGACCAGTTTCTACCAACCCTTTTTTTCTACATGTTCTTAATCCTATCCCCATGATCTATTTTGAAAGTTGCCCCAAAAATGTGACTCAACGCCCCCCAGAAAAACAAACAAGATAGACAGGACCTTTCATGTATGGGGGCATGAATCACAAATATAACCCTAAGGTGGGCAAACCTGAAATTAAGCACAACCATTTCTCCCACATGACCTTTTTCTTGAGAAAGGCCAAGGATGAGGGTCGGGGCTGGGAGGGTGGAGACTCACGCTGGCACCCTCCACCAGCTGTGTATGTAGCGCACGCTGGCCTTGAACTCATGGTGATTTTCCTGCCTCAGCCTCCCAAGTGCTGGGATTACAGGCATAAACCACCATACCAGGGCCCCAGAGCAAGCTTTTAAAAAACTTTTCCCAAAACAAAATTAGGGACAAGGTCCTATGAAACTGCTTTCCATGATGATAATGAAGTCACATTTGACTGCCTTTATTGAAATGATGGGGAGATACACACTAGCATCATACAAATGTCAGCTGCTCCGGGCTGAAGAGAAAGCCACACATCTTTGCCAGGCTGCTTAGGCTGCCCTGGGACTTGTTATCAGAAAGCATTGATAAAGAAAGTGCTTGGTGCCAACTTTCAAATCCCCAAGATAAAATCATTCACGAGCAGCAGAGGAAAAGTTTCATCATTACCCCAAAGAACAGCTTCAATCACCTACTGCTTAGCTGCCTCTACCCCATTCCATAATGACTGATTAGGCGGCATAACAAAGCTGCTGGGCAACTAGAGCCAGGGGGCAACGCACCCCCCGGGGGGGGGGGGACAGAGGGTAATCCGAAACCCGGGGCTCCGCTCCAGGCAAGGGTGGCCATCTCTCCTCCTTTATTACTGAGGAAACTATTTGTTTTAAAAGCACATGGAATGCCGATCCACCTGGGCCCACACTCCTGACATTTAGAGTTAAAGCAGCATATAGACTGGGATTAATTCTCCTTCATAAATATGAAATAATAAATTAAGGACGAAAGTGCACTGAAAGGCTGCTTTAGGGGCTAATCTTTTAAAGGGCGGCAATGCTTTTCGCTGAGACGCGTTGCCTGTTAAAACTGTAAATCAACGGCTGCCAGCTAGGCAGGAGATCTCTCCCCCCCAGCCCTTTTGGGTCTCCTCTGGCTGTGAAGAGGTGAAGAGGGATTCGGCATGGCTCCACTCAGAGCTCAGGGAAGGTGACCAACTCTCCCTCCCCAGGCCTGGTGCGGGGGGCCACATTCACCTGTCTTCACTTGTCCCACACATGCGGACCCTCTCGCTGTTCATCCAGCTGTGAACGTTCCCATACAGGGGGGTTGCTGAAAGCATGTCGTCTTCTTGGATGGCAGCTTTGCTTCAAGCGTCTAGTCTGTTTAAAAAAAGAAAAACAAAATCCCCAGAGGTTGAGTAAAGGAGAGACAAACATGGAATTAGAGAAGGCTTCTTTTGAGGCAGTTCATACAGGATGCAGGCTGTGCTTGATGGTCTACAGGTGTCCACAAGCTAAGGACCCACCTGACCCAAGCGGACACTGGAGGGGGGTGCAGCTTCCCTGGCAGGAGGAAGTGGGAGAGGGGAGCAGGGAAACATGTGGCCCCATCCCAGGCACCGTACACATCCTTGCACTAGCTGGTCCCCTTTCTCGGCCTACAAAAGCGTGTGGTGGTCAAGGGAAAAAAAATCATTCTTGCCACTTGCTACAATAGAAGGAAGCCTTTACTCGAGGAGGAACTACAGCACTAGCTCTAGGGCCCACTGGCCGGAGGTGGCACTGGCACACTGATGCTTCCTGGGGGCTGAAAGTGGAAGGAATGACAGTGAGGTGTTTGAAGATGGAGCTCCAGTTCGTTTCTAAGGGCTGAATTTCCAAAGCTGTTGTGTGTGCAACTTACAGATTGGGGGTGAAAGAGTCGGTGGGCAGCTGAGCTGCCCCACCCGAAAGCCCTAGATTAGATTAAGCACCTAACCCGGGTGGTTTTGCCTGGGTGGTTTTGCCTGAGAGCTGCAGAGGGAGGAGGCTGAGTAATTCAATGACGCTTGTTCGCTGGGGACAAGAAATCATTAGCAAGCGCACAAGTCTTTGCAGCCCAGGCTGATGGGCTCCGACCGTTGGCACATGGGGAGCTGGGAAAAGCCACCCATTTTCCACCTCCTAGGAAGGGGAGGCTGCCAAGGCAGAGGAGCCCACATCACCTCCCCCCTTACCTTCTCTGCCCACCACCCCCACCCACATCACATTCTAGTTTGCTGCATGAGTGAAGGGTCAGGACAAGCTGCATTTTATTAACAGGATTATCACGGCGCGTGATTTATCCTCGTGCAGGATTTTAATTGCTCTTTGGAGGTTGAGCCGTTTCTTTTGACTGCGCTTCAGCCCATATCCTGCTGTTAAATGCTGGGTTAATAAGTAGGGGAGCCTTTAATGCCTGGGACCGATGGCCCTAGGCAATTCCCTGCTCACAAACACATCTCAGTTTCCCTTGTCCAGGACCAGCCACGGCAGTTTTCCACTGGACCCAAACCTGAGTGTGAAATAATTGGTGTGCAGATCATCAGGGGAACTTTTCTTTCTCCTCCCTCACACACACACCCACACAGTTTCCGAAAGCCCAAATGTTCCCTAAGTCGACACATTTCCTTTGTTAGCAGGAGAAAATATGCAAATGCTTGCTTTTACACTTTAGCACACGGAGGAACAGACTGCCAGGTCGGTTGGTTGGAAGAACCAGGTCTGGGGACTCTTCTGCCACAGTGACTGGGGGTGGGGGTGGGGGAGCACCCCAGGATTGAATCCAAAAGACAGGCTACCCTTCCTTGTGTCTTTGTCCCGAACTAGGTCTTTTGTCCACCAGCATCCCCCACCAGCCCCCATCCATAGAACAATGTCTGTTAATCAAAATCCACACATACCGACACACCACGCATAGTTAGAGCTCGACAATAAAGCTGAGGAAGAGGCAGAAATCTGCAGAGGCATCAGGCAGGGTGGGCTCCAGGGAAGCTATTTCCCTAGGAAGCGTCTCTTTCTTCAGACAGACTGGGCCTTTCCAAGATGCTGGCCACAATCCCCCCAAAAGACGGACTCAGTGTCAGGGAAGGCTGGGGGGGGGGTGTCATGGGCTTTTTCCCATCATGCAGACATACAAAGCAAGTGGGGAAGGCCACACCATCAGTGCTAGGCAGACCACAAGGCACATTCCACGGTGTGTCCCCTTCCCAGCCACCGCCGCCCATTCTGCCAACAAAAGGAAGACATCCTGGGTGGCCTAATAGAAAAAGAAAGTGATGCAACATTCCTTGGTGCCAGTGTTGTCCTGGTCACCAGGCTGTGGTGGTGGAACTGCACCATGCCATCCCCTCAGCACACACTGATGAAATGCAGACATTCCATCGGAAGCAAAGGGGTTGTTCAATCAAGTTTCAAGGAAAGGATGAAGGGAGAAGCATATACCTAAGAAAAGTCAACCTTGTGGTGTCCTTTAAAACAAGCTGCCTCACCAGGTACCATGGCGCACACCTGTAATCCCAGTGCTTGGGAGGCTGAGGCAGGAGGATTGCTGCGAGGTTCGAGGCCAGCCTAAGCTACATAGAGAGACTCAAAAAACCAAATACAGCAAGTAAACGAGCTGGCTCCTCCACACCTCCCTGAGCAGCCAGGCTGGGGAAGGGGACTTAGGGCACCTTACTGAGGAACAGAATCATCAACAGCAGCAGCAGCAGCAGCCCACAGGGTGCCTGACCCCTTCCCCTAAAAGGCCAGTGGCCCCCTCCCTGGAAAGAGGTTTTCTTCAGAGAACGTAGCCTGGACTGGAGGCCAGGGCAAGGTAACCTGGAGGTGCCCGGGACCCCTGCGTGGTCGCTCTTCTCCAGGGCTCCATCCTTCAGGGTTTTCAATATTAAGGCCCCACAGATAAACGACAGTAGCCATCGGCACTAAGTATTCTCACATGCACAGGGTCAGACCGAGGGTTGAGATCAGGGTGCATTTCAGTGTCATCTCTGTGTAGTTTGGGAAGGAGGGGGCTGAGGATGAATGCAAAGCAAAGTGGGGCGCACTACCGGATCCCACTGCATACCCCCCCCCACACACAATCTCTAGCTGCCCCATGAACTTTTTGTGAACTGTTTAAAAGTGGAGGTCTGTTGAACAAACAGTGGCGCCACTGCCAACCATAATTTCATTGCAACAAGCTAAAAGACTTAACTCTTTGGGTGCCTGGCCAAAGAGGGAACAGAGGGGAAAGGGCCAATGAAAAGCAGCCCTGCCTAGCACTTCCCCAGGGTGACAAACAAGAGCAGCCAATGATCCGTCAGGAATACCCTTGGCAAAGCTTTGCCAGTCACTGAAGAAACATCACCATCACCTACTGCCACCCTGGGGTTCCCTGAGAAGCAAAATGAAGGGAACACTGAGGCACAAAGGGAGAGGTATGTCACACTCACCCCACCTCACTTCTAGAAGCTGCAGAAATGGCTAGGGCTTTTTTAAAAAAAACCTCTAAGGCAAAGTGCTTTCAAAACTGACTTTGCTGAATGGTGGAAAGGGCAAAAGGACGAAAGATCTGATTTCGATAAGATACTGCACCTCAAGGCCTTCACTGGCAATATGTAGGAGATGCATTTGCCTTTAGGGTTCAACTCCTGCGCCCCCCCTTCTTTCCCGTGTAGCCTATGCTGCTATAAGTGCCAAGATGTGTGAAGTCACTCATGAAAAGCACTTTACAGGCACCAACCTGCTCCCAGTGTGAGCTGCTAAGCTGTACCTTGGCCCTGGGTTTTAACTCCTTCTTCCAGGTAGTGGAGAGAAAGGGGCAAGAAGAGGGGATGGAGATGAAGAGGTCAGACCAGAAAGGGTGTCTTGGCTCCTGAAGAGAATACTTTGAATCAGTCACCGCCTGCCACAACACCCAGTTCTAGGGAGAGACCTGGCTTGCAAACCACAGGCACAGCACGGTCACAGCTCTTAGCGGTGGTGACTGAAAGCGTGGCAGAGCTTGGGTCACCTGGACAGACCTGAAGAGGTCATCTGCTCCACAGCCAAAGGTTATGGTTAGAGTACCTGTGTCCCTGGCCCTGACACTGGAGAGAAGGGCTTGATTGGCAGAAGTGGGCCAGATGGACCTTGGTTAGGAGCTGTCCCCCTACCTTGGCAATCCCTGAAAAGGAGCACTGTTGCCCTCTGTGAAAAGAGGTGAGGGGTACCACAGGCTCCAGGTAGCACCCATGGCTGTCATTTTGCTGGTTCTTGCCATCAGGACACCATTACGGATGGATGGAGGAAAAGAACAGGACACTTGTTTCTTTCTTTCAAGGCTAGATTTCCCCTGCAGACAGCAGAGAGCAGGTTGAAAGGAAGGAGCACGAGCAGAGGGCAAGGGGGCAAGCAGCGAGGGCCCCTCCTGGTCCTCCTCTTCACTCGCTTCTCCTGCACCAGGCCACTTTCCACTCTCAAGGGGTACCAACAATACAGGGGCATCACCATGGAATCAGCCTAACATCCAGAAATCAAACCATGGCCCCAGCTCTCCACACACAAACTGACGGTTTGGTTCTTTCTGAAGCTCTCTCACTAGGCACCCCCCCCACCCCCCGCATCGGGCAGTTATCCAGCCAGTAGCCAAAAGGGCTGGACAGGTTTGCAGTGGCCTCTGGCTCCGATGGCAGAACAGGCACCAGGGGCCACAGTGTGCTGGGTCCTCTTTGAGTGAGGGCATCTTGCTCCCTACATGTAGGTTCTCTGGTTCTCTGAGCAGGACATGCAGGAAGAATGTGGTTGCCACAGCCTCCCAGCTCCCACCCTCACTCACAGTGTGTCTCTGGGCAGGTGGCTGAACCTCTCCAACCTTGGTCCACTCTGTAAATATTTGGCACTGTGTTTTCCAGAGGATTTAGCTGCACTATGGACCCGAGTTTTGCCTGGCGATAGCTGGTACTGGCTACGTTTTGCCTCATTAGACAGCATCTGACTGCACGGAGCAGGCTGTGTGGCAAGCCCCAGAGTCGCAGTCGGGTCTCTGCACAGAACCACCCCATTCTGGGGGAGGCAGCCAACGATGGCCTTTAGCGGATTTTCATGGATTTCACCGAAGCCAAACCAAGCGCCAGCCCTTCCTGGGGCGGCTCCAAACCCAGTCTGAGTCACAGCAGCACGGCTCCTGGTGTCAAGGAAGGGAGGGGTGAAGAAGTTCCTATTTTAGGATGTTGGGGGGAGGGCTTTATGGGGGTGGGAGGTGAGAAGAAAAGGCTTTCTCAGATGTGCAGTGTGGGTGGGTTCTCCTGGCCTGCTTTGCTAGGGGTATGTATCTGGGGAGTAGGGGACCCCCAAGTCGCTACCAGGACCTGGGCCGAGGTCCTGTGGTGGAGGGAGGCTGCTGGTGCAGGCCCTCCCTGTACCCCGTGGGGCTGGGAGATGTGATCCAGCGTGGCCAGGTGCTGTATCTTGGCACCCTCCAAGCCAGAGCCACAGCTATAGCCTCTGGGGGCATCCTCATCCACACCCACAAGTGTTGCTTTACTGCATAAGATTGAGCCTGGGAGCAGAAGGGGACAAGGTGCCCAGCAGCCCTGGCCTTTCAAGCATACAGAATCTTCCCAGCCTCCTCCCAGAGCACCTGGTTCAGAGCAGAGTGAACTTGGCCCTCCGTGGCAGCGGCGAGGGAGAGGGGGAGGGGCGCCCCCTCTCCAAGCCTCTGAGGAGCGTGATCTGTCTGCAACAAAGGGATTTTCTCTCCCACCATACACATCTGTGCAGCTCAGGGCTCGACAGCCCCTCCTCTGCCAAGGTCCCAGAGTGGGAGGCCACCGGGGCACACACCCACACCCTCGAGACATGCCCCCAGCAGGCCTTCCAGGAACTCCAACAGCCACTCCAAGAGGCGCCAACCTCCCAACCCCAGACTCCAGTTAACCCCTCTGACCCTGCGGCCCAGCGCGTGCTTTGGTGGCCCCCCTTCGAGAGCTTCTACCAAACCTCCTGCGCCAACCACCGAATCTCTGATAAAAAGAAACTTTGGGTGAACCCAAGGAGAACAGGAAAGATGTGGCTAAGTCCATCCAAGAATCAGCACTGCAGATCCCTCCCGCCAGCATTCTGGACTCCCTTCTAGTCAGACTGGAGGGTTGCTTCTCTGGAGGCCTCCCCTAGAAAGATGGGAGCCAAGAGCAGCCAACTGTAAAGGGGATGGGTGCAGCCGAGGCTTCCAGGCAGGGAGGACATTAACTGGGACTGACCTGAGAGTGGGTGGCAGGGATCATGTACTTGGCCTCTCAGGGACCACGATGGGCACTTCCCCTTCTCCCGGGAAGGCCTGTCCTGGGGTTTCATTCCTTTCACTTCCCTGCACTGTTCTCTGCACACCAGGAGTCAGGACCCACCTGTGTATTCCAGAAGGTGGGAGGGGGTGAATTTGGAAATAGGTGTCCCTCAACGGGAGGCCACCCAGGAGTGGAAACCTAAGAAAGCCAGGAATTCCCCTTACTCTGGGCCTCCAAAACTCACACGCCCTGCTTTGGTCTAGTCTATACCACCTGGAGGCAGATCCTGAATAAATGCTCCACACCAAGCCTCCAAAGGCCACGTCAATGTCCTTCTGTCTCCATCAAGGCTTTCTGGAATAAAAGGGATTTAATTCCACCCCTCCCAACAGAAAGGAACAAGCTATACCATAAGGCTAATAACTGCTATCATTAGAATACACAGGAAGCACAAAGGAACTTTTATCACATAAAAGATGCATAAAACGCAGGGGTCCTGCGATCTGCACGCAGGTTCCTAGATGATTGTGCAGAGCCTGTGAGTCCCTGGAAGGTTGAGGATGAAGGACTGAGGAAGAGAGGGACACCCACTGACTTTACGAGGAACAATGAGTCCCATGTCTGCTACTCAGTCTTAGAACTCAGAGCACCCCAAAACAAATCCACGAAACAACTACACAGTAGATAGAGGCCCATGAATTTTTGTAGCTGTTCAGGGCTTAATTACTCCTCCTTGATCCATGGGACTAGACACCACATCGCCAAGGTTAAAATGCCCCGAACAGCGCCGAGCAGATGTGAGCGAGCTGGCAGACGCGCAAATGAGGCCTGCCTTGGAGCACGATAACAAGTGACTAATACATTGCATATCGTTGAAAGAAAATTATTTTTCTCTAATTTGCATTTGCTTGGGGGTAAAAAAAAAAAAAGCCAAGCAAGTCCCTCCTCACAAGCATGAGTCTAAATCCTGGAAATATAGCCCTGCTGCTTTAAGAGAGCTGGAAGGAGGGAAAGACTGCCAGTGTTTTGGCGTTGCAGGCTTGTTTATCTTTCCGCCTTCCCTCCAAGGCGAAACTCGTTTTGCAAGCAACATTCCTACAGAAAATGGCACACGTCATAAAAAGAGACCAATTTATAGAACTGGCACTGAAGTTCATGTATCACTCCAGAAGCATCTCCCAGCTCCCCAAAGGGAACCCAACTAGTTGGAGAAGTCCACACTAGAACTTGGAGGGTAGACCTGGGGATGAACTACATTTGTAGTATACTGTAGGCTGCATTCCCAAGGGCCACAGTCGCACAGGTCACACAGAACACAGATGGGCAGAATATAGAATTAAGTCAGCCCTAAATAATGGTCCAAGCCCCAGGGGTGGTGGGGTGGCCAAACCTTCTACCCTAGGACTCCTGGGGAAAGAGGACTGAAGGTTTACACCCAGTTTGCCCCAGGACAGCACAGGAAGGTGATGGCTGCCACCAAGTGCCCTCCTCCCCAACCCTGGGGGCCTGCCAGGAACTCAGAGAAGGCCTGAGGCAGTGGGCATCTAGTTAATGCCACAAAGTAGGTGGCGTTCCTGAAAGGCCTGAGGACTGTACCCTCGCTGCTGAAGGCAAAGGTGTGGTAGAAAAAGGGAAAGTTAAAGGACAAGAGTCACCAAAAGCCAACCTGTACCCCTTCCTCAGAAATACACCCTCATTTGGGTCCTGAACCCTACCCACTTGCATTCCCACATGGGAAACAGTGACCAGAACACAATGCCCGCCTCTCTCTAACTTGTGTGACTAAGAGGACCATTGCGGAGGAGAACAGCAGCCTTCAGAGCCTCTGCAACCTCCAGGAAGCCTTCAGTTACTAACACATTCTTTTCAATAAGCTTACTTAGGGAGGTGGAAGTTATTTTCCAAATCTTACA
This sequence comes from Heterocephalus glaber, assembly GCF_053883595.1. Lineage (NCBI taxonomy): Eukaryota > Metazoa > Chordata > Mammalia > Rodentia > Bathyergidae > Heterocephalus > Heterocephalus glaber. Next base: position 8,815,018 of record NW_028258340.1, on the reverse strand, counting down.
AACTCTGTCACAAGCAGCTGAGGACCCAGGTCCATGGTTCCTAGCCAAACCCCTCCAGAAAGTGACACTCACAAGCCTGTGGGTCTTCTCCAGCCACCTCTGCCTAACAAGTTCCCTAAGACAAACAACCCCACCCCTGCGAAGCCACAAAGGTGTGTGCCAGCGGGGATGGGCGTGCGGGGTGTCCAGGAGCGTGCGTGCTGTGCTACCTTTCTTTCTCTTATCTGAGGACAAGCTGGCCAGAAAGTGCTGGCCACCTCTGCAGCTCCTGCACGGGCCTGCGGGTCTGCATAGTGCGCGCTTTGTGTAAGTGCTGAGGAGGCGCAGCGCTGCTCGCGCGCCAACAGCTGTCACATTATTTGCACTCGCTGTAAACAGCCTTCACATTCCCCCCTTACCACATAGTTAAAGCCAGACTAACAATCCACAGTTAGAGATCAAACCAACAACAGCAGCATTGTGTCTGCCTTCGCCTTCGCACCAAGCCCAGCAGCTGGCAGGTTTCTCCGGAACAAGGGACCCCTGCTCCCTCCACCCCTTCAGGCTCCAGCCAAGGCCAGCCAAAGAAGCATGGGTTTGTCAGTGCTGTTTGTTAAAGCCAAAGAGCACCGCCATTTCGCAGATTTCTCCGTGGTCTATCGGCCCTCTCTCAGAGTTTGCACCTTTTGGTAGCCTGGGGAATCCTGATGGGAAGAGAGGTTGCTCAGATTCCCAGGACACTCAGCCAAGCCAGAGTTGGCCTGCCCTGGCCAGGCTGGGGTGGGGACTGGGAAGCCAGCGGCTCTGCACTTTGTACAGCCCCATCTAGGACAGCCTCTGGTCTTTTAGAAATTGCTCAACTCACTGAATACTTATTGGTCGCCCCACTGATCAAAATGTCTCCTTTATGATTTTTGGTTAAGTTGAACATTTCCATAATCGTCATTATTAGCGCAAATTACACGCCTAATCGGTCCTTAAATAGATTTTAATTAAATAATCATACAAGGCTCATTTTATGACTTAAGAAAGGCATTACTTTTCGTTATAAACTTTCACCAGGATATGGAATAACGATAACAGACAAATACTCTGAAAACTGCCAACAACCAATGGGCAGACTAGCCTGAAATGGAGCCTATAGTCCCTCCTGGGGCTGAAGGTGAGACCAGATACATTGTAGCGGCACAACTTTCCTCCTGGGATGGGAGACCGGATCTCTTCCTCCCCAGCGCTACTTTGTCTTCTCTTTGGCTAGGAGAAATAAACCCCCTTAACCATCTGGAGAGGTTTCTCCAGCTAGTTACTTCCAGAGGGTACACCACCCCCCCACCCCCCACCCCCCGTCCGCTGAGAGTAGTGGTGCAAAGCAGGCAGGCTGTGCTCGTTAAATGCTGTTAATAAAATAATAAATACAAAGGATGGAGGCTGCTGGGTCCATGGGTGTTTTGACTAGAAATGCCTTGGCACTTGTCAAGTGTTTACGGGAGGGCAGACAACTCTAGGATTTACATGGTTTGGACATTTCTGTACTTCATTTATTCTTTCCTAAATGACGTAGGGCTTGAGCTATTTCAAGTTTGCATTCGTACATAACTGTGAAATGCCTAGGAGTTTCTCCAATTAAACCAAGTTTTAAATCAGACCCAAAGCCTGAGCATACTCTCTAGCTTGCCTGACTCCACCCTCAGCCTCTCGGGATGGAGAAAACAAACAGACCCTCGAGAACAATCCTCCGGTCCTCGAGCTCCCCCCACCCCCAGGGCTCCCAGGGCAAAGGTTAAGGCGTCTTCAGATTCCAGGCCTGGCTGGGCTACATACTGGCAATCATCGCAGTTAGGCGCATCCTGTCCATACACTACCTCTAAAACAGTGAGCTAAAATGGGGGCAAAACTGCTGGTCTGGTAAAACCCACTGCTCACAAAACAATGTCAGCAAAGGCTGTAAGGCGTGCTTTAGAGGGACCAGGGATTCGTGCCTACTGAAGCTCTTTCAGCACAAAGGCTTTTAGGGGAAGAAGGGAAAAAGAGGGGGGAGGGGGAGAGAAAGGGAGGGAGGGCTCCTGTTTCAGAGCAGGCATCCCCTGAGAGTCAAGAACCAAGTGTAGCTTCAATCAAACGCTGACTTCCCCTTTGGGAGTCGAGTAGGAAACCTGATCACAGTAGCTTACTACCGGCCTGGATCCATACAGCTCTGGTTTTCTTCTCATGCTAGTAATTCTTTTAAATACATATCGATATAAAAGAAGCAATCCCTGGCAGACTTTATTGAAAACTATACTGAGTCCTCATAACATCCGGACTTAATCCCTATCAAACAAACCACAGCACCTCTGGCCTCTGCAGCAGTCCACCCCTTCTCACCTCTTCCAAGCAGGTCTCTCCCCTCCATCTGCTCCTGTCTCTATCCGTGAAATAATGACAGGAAGACTTACCAAAGAGCACCTATACCGGCTCTGGAATCAATTCTTAACCATATAATGATCCCACTTAGGGAAGAAAAAAAAGCACAAATCCCTTCATATGGAATCCTTTAAAAGGCAGAATGCAAAGAACTGTAACAAAGGGAAAGAGGAACCCACATAGAGGGACCCAGCGGAATAACCTTGAAGGGGACTTTTAACCTGCATCCTTGGTCCCTGGATACTGGCCTGGCTGGTCTCAGGGGGTCTTGGGGCAGCAGGGAAGAGAGCAGCAACCTACAGGAACATAACCAGTCATTCAAAGCAATTATTAATCCTTGGGGCCTACTATGTGCCAAGTACTCTTCTTTGATCCTAAAGGTGGATAATTATTCCCAGTCTTACAAATGAAGAAACTTACTGAGGCTCAGAGACCATAAATAACTTGCCCCCAAGGTCACACAGCTAGTAAAAATGGGCCACGGTCAAACTCAGTCCTGGAGTTGCGGAGAGGAGTCAACTACTGTTCTACTTATGCCATGTGAAATCCCTATTTTCATATACTGTCTCCTCAAAGGAGTTTGGAAGGGTTCTCAGGCCTTGCACACCCAAGCACAGACTTAAAAGACAAGCACCTAACGCCTATGGGCTCAGCCCAGAGTGAGCCCTAAGAGCCCAGTTTCTCTTACACCCAGTCATCTCTGGGTCCACTCAAAGTGTTTCACAATTTCCCCCTACATCCTACAAATCTCCCTACACTGAATTGGCCTGATGTGAGGCCAAGTCTCAACAGGACACTGGTTTCTTTCCCTTCCTCTGATAGCCCAAAACAGACAGGGTAGGTGGATAGGCCAATCTCGGGTCTCGGGAAAAGTGCTGACTATTGGTACTAGGAACTGAGCTTGCCACCCTAGTTTTGCCACATAAAGCAATAAATCAAATTATCTAGACAGAGCAAAAGCCTTTTGGAAGGAGCTCCTACACCTATGTCTCCTAGAGCTTAAAGGAAAAACCTCAGGGACCGAAGTGCGGGGAGAAGAGGGAATTTGGAGAACCAGCTTGCAAGATGTCAGGCCCTAGTGGATCCTCTAGGGTTCCCACAAAACGCCAAGCCCAGAGGCAAGTTGGGGGTCGGGGTGTCTTTTCTTTCCCCAATCATTCCTCCCAAAAGCGCTAGGCAACAAATCTCTGGGCCCAACAGCTCCTCCGAACGCCACTCCCAATTCCTAGATGTGCCCCGGGCTTTCAGATACTCCGGGAACTACCTACGCCCGACGTCGGCAGGTTCCAGGGCCATCTCCAGCTCTGCTCGGTGGGGACGGGCAGAGGCACAAAATAGCCGCCCGCTGGCTTCCTAGTCGCCGACCCTTCGCTCCTCCAGACGGACACCGAAGCTCCGGATGTATGAAATGGCCCCGCGGCGCGACAAAGAAGGCAAGGGCCTCAGCGGCTGGAGGGACGGAGGGCGACTGCGGCGCCGGGCGCTCACCCTGCCCGCCAGCGGAACACGCCCCCGCGGCCCGGCGGCCCCTGGCTCCGGGCCAGCCCTCCGCAAGTGGCTTTCTCTTTCTTTTTTAAACTTTCCAGCCAAGGCGAGCAGGCCAAGTTTCCAGACGTCCCTTCCACCAGCTCGGGGGTGGGTCTCCCAACCCCTCCAGGGAGGGGTCACCTCCTCCTCCCCCCTGCCTCCGGCACAGCTAGCCCGGGGCCAAGGCAGATTCCTTCCCCCACCCCTCCTACTTAGGCCACCTGGAGCGGGCAGCCTCCAAAGCGAGCGCCGTCCAGTCGAGCCTGCGACCGCAGCGTCCGGAGAGGAACTCCCCGCAGCCCCAACGGTGCAGGCCGGTCCGCCGCTCCCGCGCAGCGCCCCCTCCACACTCACGCTTTCTGCAAAGGTCTAACGCTTCGCGAGGAGGGAGGGGAAAGAGAGAGGCGGGAAGGGGGAAGGGCTGCCCTTTTTTGTTTTTTGTTTTTTTTTTAACTCTGCAGAAGCTAGTTTTTGGTGTCCCTGGCACGATTTCGAAGCCCCAGCAGAACAATAGGAATGGGGGGATAGGGAGTGCCAGAAACGGTGCAGGAAGACCCCCCCCCCCATAAACCTCCCCTCCCGATCACAGTTATTATTAGCTTGGAAAGACTCTGGTACCTTAACTGTAATAGTGCCTCTTTATAACTTTCCCTGAACGTCCCCCTCCCCACATTAGGAAACTACAAAGGCAAAAAGATCGCTCGCAAAGTTGTGACCTCCTGAAGCGTGAGCCTCTCACCTGCTCTGCCCCAGGCTCCCTGACCTGACTCACCTCCCTCCCCCAACAGTTCCCCTGTTTTGCACCTAGACAATAAATTTAGTTTAATTTAGCTTCCGGTCTTTAATTTTAGCAGGTCTCCTTTTTGCATGCAAATCAATATGGCAATTACCATCTAAAAGCTCGCCCAGCCCCGGGTCAATGTAAATTGATCATTGTCCGCCTTCCACAAAATAACACCGGGAGTCTGTGGTGCATAATGAGATTATACTGGAAACTGTCTTTTAGATCACAAATTATATTTTATGCTGTCAGGATCTTCTCCAAGCGGACTTCCCGCTTGTCTAATCACAGGGAGCCCAACCCCTGGATGCTGGCTGGGGAGACAAGGCTCCAAAAAAAACACACAGCCCCCCCCAAAAAATCCACACACCTCAACAAAGTGAGGACCCCGGCTTTTGAGACCCTGTACTCGGGCCACTTGGAGATGTGCTTGTTCCCCGAGAGAGGGCCCTTCGATAGAAAGATCGCACAACAGCAGCGTTAATGATGAACTCCTACCCCCCAAAGTCAGATATCCCTTCCTGTGGTGTAGAAAGCAATTAGAGAAAACTGTAGGGGGCTGGACATCAGCACCCCCCCCCCCAGCCGATAAATGCCGGCTTGGCCACCACGAGGATAGAGAATGCCAGTCACTCCAGCACTTTGCCTTCTCTTGACTCCACTACCTAGGCCCTCACCGGGGTGGCTAGCTTTACAAACAGACGGTAAGCCCTCTGCCACAAATACTGGCAAAGAACCCGGGCGGGGCGGTGGCTCCCCGAAGCCTCCCTACCCCAGTCTGGGCGAGACCCTCACCAGACCTGATCCTTGAGACTGGCAGACCAGGCTGCGATGCAAAGAGTAGGACTTCTCCCCAAGAGCACAGCTCTCCCGACCCTCCGCGGCCCCCGGGGCACGGGTGTAACCCCAGGCCTAACAAAGAAGGCCTTCTGAGCTCCTTTTGGCCTCGGGCCGGCGGGGGAGGGGTAGGGCGCTGTGGCCGAGGTGGACCCACCAGTTCCACCGCCCCACCGCGCCTAGGTGGCTCGTTAGGCCAAGCGCCCTCGAGAAATGCACCAGGGTGGCATTGTCACAGGGGCACCCCAGAAGACCATCCTCGGCTTGAGGTAGCACTTCGGCCTTTCGAGCCTTCTGCCCAGCACTGCTCCGCCCCTCCCGGGCTCCACCTAAGTGCGGTCTTCCCAATAAAAGCTGGAATTCCCGGCTGGGCTTAGACAAAGAGGGTCCGCGGCAAATCGACGCCGCGGGCAAACTAAACCCTTGCTGGAGTTTACATGCGTGTCTGGGGTCACCGAGGTGCCTGCTAATCCATCCTACATAGGCCGTCCCCGCCATGGTCTCCTCCAGCAAAAGAAGAAGAAATTAAAGCATGCCCAAATGAAAACATACCTTCCTCCCGTTTATTCCTCCAAAAGGCCACACTTCTTTCATTTCTCTTTCCCAGTGCGCCAGGCCCTACCCTACCTTAGCCAACAAGACCCCAGCAGTGCTACATCTCATCCCTATCACAAAGTAGCAAGCTACTCCTTTTTTAAAGACACCACCCAGGGACCCAGGGTCATGAACTCCAAATCTCTAGCACCCCTCCTACCTGCTCAGCATACACCCTCCTGCCCAAACTAACAACAAGTAGCCCCACTTAACTTTGGGAAGCAGCTCTACTTTGTTTTCCTTCTAGCAAAAACATTGTTTCCCTGTGAATTCTGTTATGAATGTGGCTGTGTGGCCCACACTTCCGTACCCACGTTGGTCTCACTCTGCAGGAAAGTCTTCAGCATTGAAAAGGTTTTGTCATTCAGCCTGTGCATCTAAGCATGGATGTATGCATATGAATGCTTTTTGTGTTTCCAAGTGACCCTCTTCACACCTTTAAATGGACTTTTTGTCTCTGAAACACACTTACAGAAATTCTGCCCCAGTTTCCAGCTCAATCAAGTCTGGGAACTTTCTCTTAGAATATGGCTACACATTTCTGTATTTGCATACCCATGTTTACATTCCTCTTGGCCTGTTCTTTATCTCTTATGTATCTATCTCTTGTTCCATTTGGACATTGGAGGCCAAGTGTCTTGATTTGTCGCAGCACATGTCATTCAGGCACACATCTTAATCTGAACATGCCTGTCTACCACATACACCTCCCTTCTACTTACATTCTTCTAGCTTTGCCTATAATGTGGCTCATTCCCAGGCCAGACCAGTACAGGTTTGTAGTTTAAATGTAAATCTCTTAGGCCACAAACCCTTACAAGAATGGGAGAAGAGGGGGCAGGAGACAGTGGAATGTTAGTAATGAGTTATTTACGCATAGGGTAACCCACTCACCAATTTCAAGCTCTGGGAAGAACTAATGTCTGCAGAGTTGTAGTAAATTGTTAGACCAATTCAATATTAGCCCCATATGTTTATATACAAGTGATGGATCTCATAACGCATCAGTGTCCAGACTACTCCTATTTGAGTCTGTCTCTAACCATATCTGATTCTAACTCTCCACAAGTTCATGGTTAAAAGTATCTATTTATATAGACAACAATTCAAGGACCCCCCCCCCGTTCGTGTTCTCTCCCTCTTTCCCCACTGCATACCTGCACATCCTGGCCTAGCACCTCAGGCTCAGGTCCTTAGTCTGCAGCAGTCTCAGGGAGAGGCCCCACCCAACTCCAGCTCTGTGCCGACCTTCCTTTACTTGAATGACAGTAAAAATTCTGAGCTCTACATCTGTGCCTCCCAGACTGTTCCTTAAGTGAGGTGCCCATTGTGTGTGTTCACAGCTCCCCCACTGACAAGCACCCGGTCAAGCTAGATCATTTAAGCAGCTGCATTTGGTTTGTCGAAGAATCGAGCCCAATGCGCCAGGATGTGACCAGGCAAACATAGAGAAAGGAAAATCCTAGGCCCAGACTCCCCACCCCCACCCCTTCCGCGGGCTACTCTAGCCTCCAGAAATCTCTCTGGGATTCTGCCCTCCTTCCGCAGTGCACTACCTCCACCGCCCTTAAAGGGTTAAGAGAAACCTCGCAGCCTTCCTTCCACCCGGCTCGCTGGGCCCTCAGACTAGCTCGTTCACTCGCTGCTCACGGGAGTCTGCTGCCATCTCCGCGGCCCCCCCGCCCGTCCTTCAGCCGGGAGGGAGCCTGCATGCCTGTCTAGACCGATCTATCACCGGCACACCAACAACACCCGCGAGAGGGCGGAGACCCTGCCCAGGTCCTCTGGCCCGCACGGTTCACGGCGGGCAGAGTCCGAGGAGCGTGACGGTGCCTGTGGGATGGGGGCGGGGGGGCTACAGGCGCTGGCCTCCCGGAGTCCTTCCTCCCCAGCCGCTGGCCCCCGCGCTCCCACCAGCCCCGGCTGCCGGGGGACAGTCTCTGCGCGCTGGCCAGTCCTATTTTTATCTTGTCTAATCCCAAACTGGGCGGGGAGCACAGGCGTCGTGCTTAGAGAACAAGAGATAGGCGAGGGAGGCGGGGAGGAGCAGCTAGGCAGCGACGCGAGAGGGAGCGAGTTAAAGACACAGCGGAGGCGACCGCGAGCAGGAAGAAAGAGCGGGCTGCGCGGGCCTCGCGGCGCCGCACGAAACGCGCCGCCCCGCGAAGTTACATTCGCCTCCCTGCTGTCCCTGGCTGCCGTTCCCTCCCCGCTTTCCAGCGGCGCTCTCCGCAGCCAAGACCACGGGGCCCCGGCCTGTGTGGGAGGCGGAGGCCAGGCCTGCCCCGCAAAGGGCTGGAGAGAATCGCTAATGAGCTGCGCGGCCCATTGATCCAGAGAACACTTCCTAATTAACTCTCAGTCACCTACTGGTGACAGCGCCTCAAAGGACAGCACTGGGGCCGGCCGAGCCCTAGCCTCGACTTGCCGGCCAAGCGCCTGGCGCCCCAAACCCGCGCGGTCCCCTAACTACGCCAGGCAATTCGCGTGCGTGACGGAATATACCCGCACGCTTAAGGCCATTCTCGGATTAAACCAGGACGGCATATTAATTATCGCCTCCCGCCTTCCTCTACGTGCTGAAATCGTGCCCCAAACAAACCCGAGAGCCAACCCTGCAAAGCCCAGACCAGATAAGTCGGGGGTGGAGTGGGAAGGGTCGAGAAGTGAACCTTACTCCCCAAGTGTCCACGTACAGGCGTCTCTGAGGCCAACAACTATAATGCCTTCCACACATGCAATTCTGTTGGCAAAACCGAACCCAACACCTCATAAGGGTTGATTTCGGCCCGCGGTGTCCGTTTCCAGTGTCACAGGAAGTGTCAGATGGCTAGAAATACCCAAGTCTGTCTGCGCTCACCACCCTCTGGGGTGGGCCATTTCCTCTTCATTCTCACTCTCAGCCCATTTAAAGGATTTTTCTCTAAGAGGCTACCCCACAAGTGCCAGTGCTCCTATCCTGGCCACCTCTCAAGAAGAGGGTAGCAGGGTCACGTAGCCAAAACCCTAAGCTTAGTAGTCTAGACTCAGAGAAACTGCGAATACCTATTTGACGAGTGCTGGTTTCTTTTTAAGGTTTGTTTTTAAATACACATAGCCCTCCTCCTTCCTTCTTCGCTCTCCTATCCCCCCACCCCCAACCCTCTAGACGCCGGCGGCGCGCACCCTCACGCACGGGCACTCACAGCCTCTAGCTGGAGATCGCGGACTCTGGCAAAGACTCATTAACAGCAAATTAAGCCTTGCCAGACCACGGCCTACACAGGACCAGACTCGGCCGTCTTCGGGACACGGGTACGTGCCCCCTCGAGCGTTCCGGTGGCGGGAAGCCTGCCGGGACCTCGCGTGCCTCGAGCCGCAGTACTCCGCGCACGGCGCCCCAAGGCTCAGTTCGTAAACAACAAGCGCTTGTCGCCGCCCGGAGTCCCCGAGTTGGCGGAGGCTCTGCGGCGCAGCCTCCCGCCCGCTCCAAGAGCGGGGCCCGGAGCGCGTCGGCGCTTCGCCCTTCCCGCCTCAGTCGAGGATCTCGCCCGGGTACGCAAGTTCCTTTTTGCCCGGAGCCTCTGCGCCACACGCCCTCCGAGTGGGACCAACTTCCTCTGGCCACAGACTTTCACATGCCCATCAGGGGTTCCCACCGGACTCCCCACAGCCCAGCGGAGGGCCCAGATCTCGCCCCCTTCTTCCCTCCCCAGACACAAACACATTCTATACCCACCCCTGGGGGCTCATAATTTAAAACCTACCCCTCGACTGCCCAGGGAGGGAGCGGGTCCAGGATTAAAATCCTAAAAGAACATTTACAAAACAAAGCGTCTGACCTGGAGGGCGGGCAGGCGGACCGGCCGAGCCCGAACCTCTGGCTCCGCAACGTCGCCTAATAGTTTCTTCTTCTTTTTTTTTTTTAATCCACGTGATTCGCGTTTTGAGGCAAGCCAAAAAAAAAACCCGGGACTCCCCTCCCGAGTTGTGCGGCGGCGACAGGTCGAGCTCGGCTCGGCCCGAGGCGCCCGCCACACACCCTCGCGCACGCACACGCCGTCGTTCCACTTGGAAGAACGACGGGCCCCCGGAGAGGAGAGACGAGGCGACGGCGGCGGCTGGGGGGTTTTTACAGTTCTTTCCCGAGTCGAAAAAGAAAGCAGACGGGAACTCGCCACCCTCCCCTTCCTGCTCGAGAGCTAAAGCCGAGTCGAGCTTTCCAGCTTCCAGCCCAGCACACCCCCCCCGCGCGCCCGACAATCGCCGCTCAACGGCGACCGCGCTCCCGCGCAGACACACACAGGCTGCAAACTTCCACTCGGCGAACTCTCTGCTCTCCTCCCAGGCCCTCGGGAGACCGCAGGCCTCCCGCCGCGCCCCTCCCTCCCTGGTGCCCGCGCGGGGCCACTGGGGTTGGCTGCATTTCTAATAACTTACAGCTATGAAATAAAAACGAAAGCGATCAAGGCTGCTAAAGAAAAGCGCAAGGCAAAAGCTTCGCGGGGTCCACGAGAGTCGGAGGAGGAATCCGCGGGGGTCGGGGGCCTCTGGGCTGGGGGTCGACTGCAGCCCGCGGCGCGCCAGCCCGCCCGCAGTCTCCCCGGGGAAAGGTGTTCGGGGCACTGACCTGAAATCCCCAGTCGGGGAGTAGGCAGGGAACCTGCGATCCTGCGCTCTGAAGTTTTTCCCGGAGCGGAGTCGAGGCGGCGAGGAGGAACCGAGGGTGGCTGGGTGGGTGGGGAGAGGTGTGCAGAGCCCGGGGGTGGCGACGTTAACGAGCGGAGACGGAGCCGAGCCCGGGATGCGCGGCAAGCAGCAAAGTTTGCCGTCCCCGGCTGCCCGCAGCCCGCTCTCGGCGCCGCGCTCGCTCGCCTCCCTCGCCGTCTGCTGCCAGCCGGCGGCCCTCGGGGTCGGCCCCGCCGAGGGGTGGGCTCACAGCCGCGTGGGGGTGGGGAGGGGTGGGGCGGGCTCGGAGCTTCAGGGCAGGTGGCGACAGTCCCGCGCGGTCCTCACGGCTCCCGCAGCTGGACTGGGCTCGGCCAGGCTCAGCAGCTTCCGCGCCGCCGCTGCCGCCCGCGCTCGGGCAGGAGCCCCAGCGCCATGTTGACGGTTCGCCGCGAGCGCCCGCTCGGGCTGGGCGTGTGTGAGTGTGTGTGTGTTGGCCAAGTCGTCCCTGCTCGGCGACAGCGCGGCTCGGGCTCTCCGCCCGGCGGCTCGCGGGCTCCCCCTCCGCCGCAGCCGCAGCCCGCCTCACTCCCGCTCGGTCGCGGTCTGGGCTCCCGGCGCGTCTCCCCCGCAGCCACCGAGCTCGGCCCGCGTTCAGCGAGGAGCGCAGCTCTGCCTCACCTTGCCGCTGGGAGCCCGGGCTCCGTCTGCCGCCGCACGCCGCGATCCCAACGCGTCCCCCTCCCTGTTCCCTCCTCTTCCTCCTCCCCCTCCCTCCGCCCGCCCTCCCTCCCTCCCTCCCTCCCTCCCTCCCTCCCTCCCTCCCAGCAGCCGCCTCCCCTCCCCCCGCCGGCGCAGCGCTCGGGCGACAGCCGCCCGCCCGCCGCCGCCTCCAGCTCTCGCAAGTTTAAGCTCCCCCAGTCTCTGCTCACCCTCCGCTGCGGCGCCTCCGTGGTGGGGTTTCGGGAGGGGTGATTCCCCAGGAAAGGTTTGCCCGAGTTTCCCCGGACATCTATCCGCTCCCGGCCCGGAGCGTTTCGGCGTCTTCACGTCCGAACCCTGGACCACCTGGGTGGCAAACCCCCCCCCCCGCATTCCCACCCCAGCTCCGGCCGAGTAGGCTGCTTACCCTGGGCCAGGGCGCACGTCCTGGGCGAGCCGGAGACTGACTTGGGCGGCGGCGGCTGCGAGGGCGGCCCGCAGAGCCCAAGACGAGGGGACGGGGGACGGCGGGGCAGCTCTCCCAGGCGCGCGCCGAGACCCCTTTTGGTACCCAGAAGGCCAGTGGAGGACCGCAATTACCATAAAGCGCCTCGAACTCCGCTCAGCCAAAGCTGTCAAACCCCAGTGGCAGCCGCCACTGCCGCCTCTCACCACCAGCGCTACGCTCTCCCGGCCTCGCGTCCCCTCCGAGACCCAGCGGAGCCTACCAGTGCGCGCCCGCGTACACTCCACCCCTGATCGCCTCTTTCCCCCCAGGAGGAGCTCGTTCCCATTTCAGTGTCAAGAGCTACCTGAAAACACCACCCGGGGCAACAGTGGCCGTTCCGCCCTAACTCCGCGCCCGAGTTCCCCGGACATTTCAATTGTGTGGGAATTGTTTCAAGGCGGGGGTGGGGCAGGGGCAGCTCTTGGGGGGCACAAGGAGGAGGGGGAGTGGGCGGTACAGAAGCGGAGATCCGTCAGAATTTCTCCTCATTCTCCAGCATTTCACGGTCTGCACCTCAGATGGTAGGAGGGTCTGCCCTGGCCCCTCATTCCGGCCCTGGGAGATTATCTCCCGCGTTTTATTTTCCTTGGCAGGGAGCAACTTTTGGCTAACACCGTTCGCCCCATAAATTTCCACTCGGTAATGTGCTGATCGGTGCTCGGCGGCGGCGGCGGCGGCGGCGGCGGCGGCGGCGGCGGCGTACAGCCTGCGCCCGCAGCAGTTCAATTCAATTGACACGTATTGAGCTTCTCCAGCGCACCCGGCGCGGCGCTGGGCGCGGGGGGAGGGCGGGGGCAGGCAGGCGAGAGAGGGAAGCGGAGAAGCGAGGTTCCGGCCTCCCCGGAGCGCAGAGCCTGAAGGGCGAGCCCAGAGCCCCAGTTCTCGAAGCTGGCGGGAAGGGGCGAGAGTGGGGTAAGGGTGTTCTGGCCTAACCGCACCCACACAGGGGGTTCAGACGTCAACCGCCAAAGGTGACCCTATTTGGTTGCTCACCAGGGTCTTTTTATGCTGGGAGGGGGGTGTGGAGTGCCCCTTCGGCCTAAGGACAAGATGGTTCAGGCTTCGAGAGGACATAAATCCGAAATGGAGGTGGCTTGTAAATCCACACGGAAAGTTTTTGAATATCCTGGAGTGTCCCCATGCCAAAAATAATCAGAAGCATCTCAAGTTGATTACTAAGTCAAGGTCAAGGCCAAAATCGGCTCAAGCTAGCAGATATTTTCCCTTTTAAAAATGAGACTCACTACTGACTGTGGGACTAACATTAGGTGTGATTTTATTCATTCTGTTTTAGTTCTCAGCACATACTTATAAAAACAGCCCTTCTCAAAGCAGAAGTGAAACATCTCTACCGTTTGAAACCCGAAACTTTGGGCAGAATTAAATCTTCATGCTCCAGAGCTGCTTGTAACAACTGATGCAAAAGACAGGCAGGCAGGCAAGTGCCCGCATAAGCAGTGCCCAACCGTGCTGGGCTGCGATCACTTCCAGGACTCGGCGCCTGCAGAATGGAATGCACGATTTTTCTCCCTGGTCTTGCGGGGGGCGGGGGGGGGGTGGATATCTCTGAAAGCTAACCCACACATTTTTTAAATCTCCGGTAACAAGCAGAAAGACACCTGGACTATTATGCTGTAAAGCTATTTTTTATAAAGACATTTTAGGGCCAGGCATTAAAAGTTATTAGACTGAACGCTTGCGAGTTACAGACACAGCTGGAGAAAAGGCCGCTGGTTGTGTTGTAGCCACATTTCTTTTTGAAGCGACTCCTTTTATTCAAAACAAGTCTAAAATAACCGGGAAGCTGGAGTTGAGTATATGTGGAGGAACTCTCAGAATATGGGTCCAGGTGAAAAGGCTGGGTGGGAGAGCTGGCCAGGGCGAGTGCGGAGCGGACGGTGCCAGGCTCTTCTGGCTCGGTTAGGCCGCAAGGCAGAGGCCCTGGCCCCAAGCCCATTCACCTTCTCTCCCCTCCCCGAACCTCCCCAACTCTCCCCCAAGGTACAGGCTTTTCCCAGAGTTCCAAGTCACATATAACTATCCAGAACTTTCAGAAAATCCAGGAGCCAAGCATGGAGCCTGCTGCCTTTTGGAGTCCCTCGGCCTCCCAGGGCTGCTGACAAAGGGGCCTGTTTGTCTAACTTTAAGTCCTCGAGTTAAAATGAATGGGGAGGGGTGCTGTAAATGCGAAGGGGCCGCGGTGAGGGCTGACTGCTGCAGAAATTTGATGCTGGAGACAAACAGGCCAGTAAATTCGCCTTTGACGTAATTTGCAGCACCCTCCCCCCCTTGTAAGGAGTCTCTCGCCTCCACCATATCCTCTGGCGGGCTGGTGGGATTAAAGTTTTTCTCCTCCATCTCCTAGGGATACATTTTCCAACTCTGTGGAATTTAAAAAATATCTTATTAAGGGAGTCCTAAGAGGCGTGAGTGGGGGGGATTCGTGACTCACCGGGAATTAAAATGTGGGATTTTCCCGAGGCGCCCTAAAGCAGAGAGGAGGGAAAGGGCAGGATTACATCTATTGGCCTGGCTACTTGGAATTATTCCGGGGAAGGGAGGTAAAAAAGTGTGGAAGAGCAGTTCGGCCTCCTATCCCCATGCAGGAAGAGGCTCCAGGAGCTGAGGATGCAGCAGGGCCTGCAGCCTGAGCGGGCGGTCCGGCCCTTCCTCTGCTCCCTCCTCCTCTGTCCTCCCTGGAGCCCCACGGGAGCTGACCCTGGGGGTCAGGCCGCTAGGCCTGGCACTCTTCGAAGGGAGGATTTCAATGAAAGCAGAGCAGGAGGCGGAGAGGGCGAGAGCGAGTCAGCACAAGGGAGGCGAGGTCGCGCAGCCAGCGGAGAAATAAAGAAATCGGCGCGGAACTGAGAGGTGCTGTGAGGTGGTGCTGCGGGGGCTGCCCCTCCTCCACCCGCCCCTTCCCCTTGAAAAGGTCCTGTGGTTACAACATATGGCTGGACCTCAGGCGCCCGGGCCGTCTCCTGCTGCAGATTCTAAGCAGGCTATACAACTGGGTAAGCAAGTTGGAGCTTCTGGGAGCAGGCCTGGAGCCTTGCTGCTCTTCGCAAGTCAGCCTGACTGGACAATGCCTGCCAGGGCCTCTTCTGCATCACCACCCACACCCAGGCCTAGAGGAAAGTCCTTGCGTCCTGTGGCGAGGTCCTAGCCCAGGTTTGGGGGACACTGGGCTCCCAACATCGTGTGGGCATTCATTTGTAATGTGTAGGTTGGAAATCCTAAAGCTCTTAGGCCTCTGATGGCCCTTCTGAGGCCAGTCTCAGAGCTACCATACTAGTAATCAGAGTTACAGTAACATGTAGCACTTGAGTAGTTACAGGTAATGTCCTCTTGCTTTACATTACATAAGGTAGCCTGTTAATGTTAACTATCTGTAACAACACAAACATCTGCACTTACAGCCCTCCCTGTTACTTTTTAAAAGACCTCAGGGTTCATCCAATGGCACTGTTACAAAGATATACTGGCTGGCCCTCCAAGCGATGGCATATATCCAACTTTCCCCAAAAATCAAATGAGGTAACGATTGAGATTGAAGGCCCATTCTTGTCCCGGGGATTTCACTAATCTGGAAACATTGAAAGGTTGCTGCCTTCCAGGAAGGATGATGGCTGGACCTGGGTTCATCCAGTTAAGATGGCTGCTCTTTCTTCTGCCTGGCCTTTGGAAGGTCACTGGGTGTTTGGGGCACAGGACAAACATGGTTCACAGCAACAGTTTCTCAGAATTTCTGGTCTGGGCTTGAGTTGTGTCAGCTCCCAAAGCCCAGGCATGTCTACACTGCAGGACTTGTTGTATGGTTGGGATTGACTGAATGGGCACAAACATTGCAAGCTCTTTACTAGGAGGCCCAATCTTGAGCTCAGCCAGGTCCCAGTCTTCCCAACCCAGTCGTCAAAGCCGTCTAGCTGGCCGGATGCTCCTACAGATAAACCTGGACAGAAGCCACAGCCCGCCTGGGCTGCTTATTTAGCAAGGCGCCTCCTGCGCATATTTTACTGGGGCTGGGGGCAGTGAGTGGGAACCACCAACTACTCACCCTGCACCCAGCATTCTAGCCTCCAGCTCCAACCATTTTGTATCCAGTTTCTGTCCTCCACTTCCACAGGGCCCTTGCGGAGACCCACCACCCCAAGGTTCTTCTCGGGCATTACAAGGGACTGAAGGGATTTGGAAGGCTCCTCCAGCCCCTCGAGCCCCCGACCATGGGGGTATTGACCAGTAAATGGAAATGTGCCACTGATCTGTCTCTAAAGTCCTCTACCCCCCACACACAACCCGGCACAGAGGTGAGTGGCACGGGGTGGTTGCCTTGGGAAGGTCGCAACCAAGGCTCTTGCGGCTGGGATTCCAAACGGCTTAATCTCCTGCACATTTTACCCGCTTCCATGTCACCTCCCAGCCCTCTCTGCTCGGCCTCTGCCTCTGGTGCCCCCCCAACCCTGTATCTCCAGCACGTTAGCAGCAGTGTACCCCTCGCTCGGCTGAGAGTGAGGGGCATGGGGAGGGGGGGCTGCAGGGTGGTTTGTGTTTTGAGGCCTGACAGAACCTTCTGTGTGCGGAGGAGGGAGGAGGCTAATGCATAATGCACAGCGCCTGGAAGCCCAGCCATTAGTGGCCTGTCGGTGACACAGACAAACGACTGAGAGGTAGGAGATCTAGCTCGCTCTGGAGTTTAAATATACCAGCGTGGAGGGGAAACGCCATGATTTAAAAGTGTGTGTTTGCAGACACTCGCATATATTTTAATGATTTCCAGCAGGCTATGCATCCCAGCCTCCCACCCCCCTCCCCAAAGGGTGAGATGAATATAGAGGGGGTATGAAGGCAGAGAAGCCTCAACCCCAAGACCCACCGCCCAGCTTTTGAGATGAAGAGAAAGGTTGGTAAAGGCAGTGCTGAGAAAGCCAGGCCTGGGAAAGCCACAGGAACCAAAGCCATCCTGATCTTTTTCTTTTCTTTCTTTTTTGTTTTAAGAAATCTAGCCATAGGGCCTTCCAGCCTGGACTAGACTGTGTGCCACACTAGAAAGACCCCAGGATAAAGAATAAACCCTGGCACCCTCCTTTCCTCAGGAGCCCACATTTTTGAATCCTCTTTTTCGATTGACAACCCGGAGACCTCCTTCCGGCCCGTTTAACACACCAGTGTTTTTTAGCAATTAAGGCGAGAAGGGGGTGGGGAAAAAGATAAGCCAATTTTTTTTCCGCCATGCAAGTGTGAAAGATAAGATAAGGCTAAGCTGGGGCAAAGCGGCTGCTTACAACCTCCCCTATGCGATTTTGATCGGTCACTTCTTATCTCGTAAAAATGCTCCTTTGGAAAACTGCATCAAAAAAAGAAAAAGGCTGAAGGAAAGCATTTTCATTTGGAAGTGACATTTAAAACCCACCTCCTTTCCACCAACAACCCCCTCCCCATTGGCAGGCTCCCCAGGAAAAGTTGAACCTGTACTTCAGGGCTTCAGGCTTTCTCGTGGGGGGCAGGATTACTAGTGTAATTAGGGTGAATAAAACCAGGGATGCGTGATGAGGATTTATCCTCCATCCAACCCAAGCTCGCAGTGGCTTAGTTACTGTCGATGTTTGCGTTTTACCGTGGTGTTGTGTTGAAACTAAACAGGTAGTTATATTCGGGAGGGTCACAGAACTGTGTCAACATGAGGCAGTTCTTAACGCGAAATAGTAAGAAACTCCACTGATTTTTACAGGCCCGTGTAAAGGGAGGAAAAGGCACCACAGAACCCAAGAACTCCAGCCGAACTGGACTCTCCGGGAATTTTAGGAATTCTTTTTTCTCACAGGAATCTCGAGAAGGGATTTTCGGAAGATTTTGTTGAGAAAGGTTTCCGTAGGGAACTCCAGGCCCCTAGGGCGGCCTGCAGATTCCCTCCAGCCCCGCTCCGGGCTCCAGACCGCAAACAGCAGGGCGGGGCAGGTCCCCTGGTCTAGTGGACCGATCCTCTGCTAACCTTCGGTTCAACGCTCCCTCCTGTCTCCTACCCACTCGCCCCCACCTCGGGTCTGCACCTTGGGAGCTCGGCGCACAACAAGGCTGCCCCCTTTGGACTCAGGCTAAGAGACCCGAAGCCCGGGGCCAGCCGCAGCTGGATTGTCCCCCGGGAGCCGAAACCGCTGAGGGGGGAAACCCCTCCTCTCGCCCTTCCCCGAAAAGCCTGGCCACGGCGTAAGTGCTGAGGGAACCGGCATCCGCTGACAGCCGGGTCTCACGTAAGACCCACACGGGTCCCATTAGTCAGCCCGAGTTCCCCTCGGGCGAGCCGTCTGGCGCAGCCCCAAGGCCGGGTGCAGGCGGGGAGGGGGTGTGGGGCCGCGGCGAGCTGGGAGCGGGGGCGCGGGCTCCGCGGGGCCCGGCTGGGCTCGGTTCCGCGTTCCTGGACCCGCGGGTAAGCTGAGCCGGTGGGGCAGGCCGCTCCCAGGCTGGCGCCGGGGCGCCCAGCTGCGCTTCACGTGCCCGCCATATCAGCGGCAGCGGCGGCGGCGGCGGCGGCGAGGAGGGGGCTGGGAGCGCGCGGCCGCTCCGCCCGGCCTCGGCCCCCGCCTCTCCGCTGGGGGCTGGACCCGGCCCACCCCGCAGCCCCCGGCCCCACGCGAGCCGAGAGCGCCGTTGCCAAACGCCCCGAGACTCCTGGGGCGCTGGTCCGAGAGCGGCGCAGTGGCAGCAGCTAGGGGAGGGTGCTCCTCGCGGCCGCCTTGGGAACTTCCCGGCCGCCCCGCCGCCGCCGCCGCAGTCACGGGGACCGGAAGCCCTCGCGCCGCCCCGAGCGGCCTCCGCTGGCCCCCAGGGCTGCTCCAGAGGAGTGCTGGCTGCGCGTCACCCGAGATCCCTCCTGGCCCCAGGCGGCTGTCCGCGCCCTAGAGTACCCCCATTTAAGCCCAAAGGACCCTCCTCGCGGCTGGTCGGGCGAGACATCCCTCAGCGACCACCAGAAGCAGCCCCCTCCCCCTCCAGGCCCCGCAGCTGGGACGGGAGGGGCGCGGAGCCGCCACTCCGGCCGGGCTGGAACACCTGCTCCAGGGCCCTGCAGCTGGGCGCGTGGAGCTGGGAGAGGCTGCCTACTGTTGTGTGCAGAGATCGCGGAGGAGAAAATGGGGCTCCGAAGCTCAGAGCCTGCAGCAGCCAAGCCTCAGTCACCCCCATCTCCCACTCGTTCTGAACGCCCTGCGGGGGTCTCGGTCTCCTTTCGAGGGTCGAAGGGCCACTAGCCCCTGGGATCCAGCTTCTGGCCTTAAGAGGTTCGCAAGACAGATGGGGCAAAACCTGTTTTAGGAGCCTTCCCAGTGTCCGCCCCCGCTCTCCAAACCAGACACTCTTCTGCCCCTCGGCCCCACTCTAGCCTTGGGCGGGGGGCCGGAGTAGGTCAAGGCGGCATAACACCTCCTCCCTTCCCCATAGGGACACAGAGTCTGGTACCGGGCTCCGACTTTGCCACTCCGCGTGTGGGAAGGCCGATGGATCTCTCCTCCTTCTCACTGCCGGAGGAGATCCGGCGGCAGCCGAGCTAACCTGCCTGGCTTCCCCTGGCTCACCCCCACCCCGTCCCGCCCTCCCCGACTCTCCTGGCCCAGGGCCCGGCCGGGGAAGGCGTTGTTTTGCCAGCGGGAGCCGAGCGAGTGCGCAGAGAAAAGCCTCCCTGCTCTAATGAGAGTGCACACAGCGCTGCAGTGAGGAGGATGATTACCCGGCGG
Source organism: Heterocephalus glaber (assembly GCF_053883595.1). Classification (NCBI taxonomy): domain Eukaryota; kingdom Metazoa; phylum Chordata; class Mammalia; order Rodentia; family Bathyergidae; genus Heterocephalus; species Heterocephalus glaber. The sequence continues at coordinate 8,795,313 of NW_028258340.1, read as the reverse complement.
GCGGGGGGCGCGGGCCCGGGCCGCGGGCGGCGTGTGCGGCGGCCCCGCGGGCCCGGAGTCCCCGCCTGTCTGGCTGCTAATCGCACGCTTTCTGCTGTTACGGAGGCAGGCGGGTGCCGGCGGCGGAGCCCAGCGCCGGCGACTCGGCGGGTGACACGGAAACATGGCGCAGCGCCCCTCCCCCGCCCGTCCTCCCCGCGCTCCCGCCTCCCGCCTCGCACTTCCTCCCGCCTGCGCGGCTTTTGCAGTTCTAATGCTCTGCTTTCGGCCTGGCACCATTACGCTAGCAGCCGCTTTTCTGCGGCCCCGCGCGTCTCTTTCCCCTTTGTTTTCAGGGTCTATAGAAAACGTTCGCTTTTGTCCCGAGCTCTCGTTAAACCAAACTTGTGGTGGCAACGGAAGGCGGTGCGGGCGGGGAGGGGCCCGGGGATTTTGGCAGCAGCCGACCAGAGCTCGGTGGAAACTTCTCTCTCTGGGTTCCCCGCCACCCCGCCTTCCCCCTCCCCCACACGCAGCCCAGCCGTCCTGCCAGCGCTTCTCCCAGAGAGGGCCCCGCGCTCCAGAAAGGAGGTCTGGGCCACAAGGACTTTGGCCGCGGATGAAGAGCCCAGGGTGCGAATCTTTGAGCTCCGAGTTTCTAGCACCTCGCTCTTTGCAGCCTTGACTTGTCTCTCCTTCCCTTTGGTCATCCAGGGCTTTGTATCTCACTTGGTGGAGAAGAGGAGGAAAGAGAAAGTGTTTCGTGTGTGTGTGTGTGTGTGTGTGTGGTTTTTATTTTAAGGGTTTGTTGGAATCTCTCACCTCCAACTGTGGCCTCCTTTGTAAGATCTAAAACGAGAAGGGGGAAACGCGGACTCTTCGGAGAAAAGATCGAAAGCCTAGCCCCGGAGGCTGCTGGATTGTACACTACTAGCCTGCTCAGCCACCCACAGTCGGTACGCGGCGACCCTGCAGAGTGGGGGGCGAGAGGTCCCAGGACCTCCATCCAGGAAACGACGAATCTCCCTCTTTCGGGAGAGAGTTGGACCCCTCCCCCGTGCGCGCGCTCGTTGGCACGCTCCCCGGCCCGACGCGCACGTCGTGGCTCTCCGCATCGGAGCTGCTCAGGCGGCAATTTTTTAAGCCTGCAATTAAGCGAGGCGTCGCCGTGTCCTCTGCTAGTGTCGATCCTGTCAGTCGCACATGGCCTTGGTGCTCCAGTCCGAGGCCCTGCGATTAGTCACAGGCTCCCTTCGCTCCTTCCCTAATCCGCCTCTGCAGGCAGCCTGGGGACGCGGCCGACTTGGCGGCGCTGGCAGGGAGCCACCGCACGCGGAGCGGGCCGCCTGGCCAGTGCCAGCCCCACTGCGCCCCAGCCGGCGCGGACCCCGAGGTGCGGGTTTGACGGCCCCTTCCCCCTAACGCCCCCCTGGCTTGGGCGGTGGCGCCCCTCCTCTTCCCACCCCACTGCCGGGCCTGGGAGATCTATTTGTGTGGTGTCATTTGCATAAAAATAGGACAAGTGTTTCAGTGCGTTCGAACGCGGGAGGCGAAATCCTTATTGATGTGTCTGTGTGGAGCCTTCGGTTGTCGGAGCGGTTTGATTTAGTGTGTTTGTGTTGCCTTCTTCGAAAAATGAGAGGAAATCCTGTGCAACGCCATCGGCGGCCTGGGGCCCCCGAGCATCCCCCACTGCGAGGCTGGGGACAGTGCACTGCCTGGGCCACAGCGCACCGGATCCACAGCGAGCAGGTTGAGGGCCAGGCAGGGAGCCCATTATGACTCATAAAACCGGGAGGCCTAATCACCAGCTGCCAACCCTTTTACATGTGGCGCTTCCCAATGCTCCTTTCGTCCAGGTCGGGCCTCCCGCGGGTTCGCCCCATACACTAGAGCCTCCCAGAGGGAGCTAATCAAGTGGCCGCTCCTTTCCGTCGGCAGCGCGGCATCCCTCCCTGGGCGACCCCCGCTCTCTCGGCCTCTGAGCTGCTGCTAGCCAACGACTCCTCAGCTTGGACAAATAGCTGGGAGGGCGCCGGCCTCTCGGAGCCAGTAAATCAATCATTAACTCCCCGGCGAGGCCAGGCCAGGGGAGGGAGCGGCGGCCAGAGTCGAGTCCGCGGGTCGAGCGCAAGTCCCGCATTCCAGGTTAGGAGGCATCCATGGGCCAGCGAGCAAGATGCGTGGAGGCGGGTCCCTCTAGGGTTCCCAGTCCCCTCTGACCCACGGGACCTTTCAGTCCCGCACCGCGCCTCGCTGGCGGGTTACTGCACGGTCCTTGGGCGGACTTGAACATTAACGAGCCGCTTCGGGCCTCATGGCCTGCTCTCCCCTGGAGAGCTTGACGCGCTTGGACAAGCTCCTCGGATCTGGCGGACCACCTCCTGACCCTGGTTTGCCAAACCAAGCTGATCGCCCCCCTCCCCAACCGTGGGGCCCAGTCTCCCCGCGGAACCCTCCTCTCGGAGCACAGGGTGGGGCCGGCACGCAAGGGGTTAAAAGCCCCAGTTCGCCCTGGCTCCTCCGCAGCGTGGAGGAAACGCAGATCAAAGTGCCCACAGGGAAGAAAACACACGCACACTTGGGCCTGAGTCGAAGGAGGCCGGTTGGAGACGGCTCCGGAGCCGCCCTCCTCGACCCGCTTCCCACACTCCGGGGAACGCGGCGGCGGCGGCGGCGCTGGCCCGCGCGATTCACCCGGCGCAGCGCTGCGCGCCAGGGCCGAGAAAGGCGGCGGAGAGGAGGGGCGAGGGGCGGGAGGCGAGCCCGGGCTGCGCGCCAAGAGGCCCGGAGCCGCAGATTAGTCACCGCTCGGCTCGTAGCTCACGGGTGCGCCCGGGAACCGGGAAGGCAGGCAGCGCCCTGCTCGACCGGGCTCCCGGGGCCTTGGTGCCGGTGCCCCCGCCCCACCCCCGCGTGCGCCTGCCGCGGCCGGATAGACTCTCGGGGACTCGCGCAGCCGAGATCCACTTGTCGGTTCAAGGGCAGGACAGAAACTCTGCAAGCTGAGTCTTGCGAACAGGAAATTTCTCATTGACAAGGTGCTGCCCATCCCCCACACCGGCTTCAAAACAAAACAGAACCTGGGCGCGGGCTGCCGGCGCGCCCCGCTCCGCCTGCAGGTCCCGAGCCCCTCCGCCGCTGCGGCGATCTCCGCTCCTCGGCCCCCGCCCCAGGGACGGAGAGCTCGCCGAGCCTCGAGCGCAGGCAGCCCACAGGCCCCGCGGACAGACTCGGCTGCCGCCCTCCGAGACCTGGGCCGGGTCGGGCGAGGGCGCTGAGCCCCTGAGGCCCCCGCACCTCTCCGGGCTGCGAGCGCGCAGGGCGGGGTGATGGAGCTGCGGGTGGCCGCGGGGTCTGCAGCTCCCGGGAGAGGATGGGGTGGGGAGGCTGCGCGGCGCCGCCAACTCGGCAAATCCCGCTGCGGGAACCAGGGAGGGCTGCGAGCTCGGCCTGGCAAAGTTCCTGTGAAAACTCCATGTTTTGAAACTCTAGCGGCGTCGCGGAAGGAGGAGAGCGCAACGCACAGGGCGGCCTGCACCCGCCTTTCGCTCGCTGGTAGGAGGTTCGGCGCCCCCTCTCAGCCTCCTGGGACGCCCGCAGGGCGAGGAGGGCCGGTCCCCGAGCCCGATCTTTGTGTCTTCCCCTTTTATCTCCGCTTTCTAAAGGATATTCATAAACCGGTTTTATTTGAGTTCAGCCAGGAGAGGAAGGCTCCCTTTTTTAGGAACCCTGATATTCAGGGTAATTTTGTATTTGACACATGTAAATACTTGGTATTCTCAGGTACGGTCAAATTATTTATCATCTTAATTTATATTTCAATAGGCTTACAATTTAGAGGCACAAAATGCCTCCTTATGAATCATTATGGTCAATTAGGTGAAGTAATGTATAAACAGCACTATTTGGGAGGGAATCACTTATGTTGACATTTAAATGGCTCTTCAATAGTTAAAAAAAGACATTCGAGTGCCTTTGATTATACAACTTACAAGAACATCAGCAAAGCCATCAGGAGTATACATTCTTGGGATTTGTACTTATTTTGTATTTATTTTTTTGAGACACTATGTAGTTGAAGCTGGCCTCTCACTGCGATTCTCCTGCCTCGGCCTACGAATTCTGGGATTGTAGGCATGCACCACCACGACGGACTCACTTATTTTCAACTTTGCAAAAACTTTCCAGATCATGTATGTCACTCAGTCTTCATGGGTAAAAATCTACAAATCTCAGAGAAAATCATTCTCCTCTCCCCAGGCTCATGTCTTATCAGGAACACAAACTTCAAGAACTGTGAGCAAATTCCACCAGCAGGGGCCTCAGTAGGAATTTTGTAGATAGCTACATCTGTGGGAGAATCAGACACTTTCTAATAGCGGCTAATTTGAGAAACAATGTAGGTTCTCCCCTGGAGTCTAACTTTCCGGAAAACTGCAACCATCCATCCTTGTCCCCACTGCAGCCAGCACATGGCCACTCACTGTTTGCTTTGGTGTTTTTAGGTAGTCCAAGCTGGCCTGGAACTCACTATATCCCCCAGGCTGGCCTCAAACTTGGGATCCTCCTGCCTCAGCCTCCAGAGTGCTGGAATAACAGGCGTGTGCCTCCACTCTAGCTTCTCTCGATGTTTTAAGTCATCCTTCTACATCTGCTCCTTCTCAGGGGCTCCTCCTGGCAGTTTCCATCCCCAGTGCCCTGTACTCAATGGAATGACCTGCCCGGATTCCTTTGCTCGAAGCCATCTCCCACATCTCCTTCCTAGGCTATTTATCTCTTTCCCCACACAGCTATACTTTCCCAGTCAGAGCTCATACATGCAAGGCAAGTACTTTATCACTGACCTATGTCCCCAGACTTGAGGGGAGGGGATGCCTGGTTAAATTGCCCAGGTTGGCCTTGAATTTGTGATCCTCCTGCCTCAGCCCCCTGAATAGCTGGGATTACAGATATGTCCCTCCATGTCCAGCTTCAGCTGCACTTCTTGAAAGGGACGTCTACAACCCTGTGGCATTTTCTACTTCCTTACATGTGGTCACTCTGAAGATCAGCAAGTTCTGAAGTTATTCTAAGATGTTTGCTAAGCACTGTACAGCTTCCTTTGTAACAGTATAGGATTAGAAATGACAGTGACATTGATAACACATGCATACAATGGAATATTCTGTAGCTATTTAAAAAAGAAAAATCTAGCCAGGCATGGTCCCCATGCCTGTAAACCCATCGCTTCAGGATCCTAGGCAGGAAGATCTCAAGTTTGAGTGCAGCCCGGGACAACTTAGAAAGAACCTGACTCAAAATTTTATTTTATTTTATTTACTTTTTTTGGTACCGGGGATTAAATTTGGGACCTTGCGCTTGTGAGGCAGACGACGGAACCACTGAGCTAAATCCCCGACCCCTGACTCAAAATTTAAAAACAATTTTTTTAATGGGTTAGGGTTGTAGTTCAGTGTGAAGGGCCTGTGTCCAATCCGCAGTGCTGAAAAAAAATTGATAAGCAATAAATAATCTATCAATAAATGATCTATCATCTGGAGACAGGGTCTCACTGTGTCACCCAGGCTGGCCTCAAACTTGAACTCTTAGGCTGGAGCGATTCTCCTGCTTCAGCCCCTGGAGCAGCTGGGTCTACAAACTGCAGATCTGTTTCTATCAACACACAGTGCTGGGTGTGGTGGTGCACGCCTGTGGTCCCAGCACTTGGGAGGCTGAGGCTAATCGCCAGTGAGTTTGAGGCCAGCCTGAACTGCATAGCAAGTGACCTTGTCTCAAAAAACAAATAAATAAACCCAGAACAAATGAAGATGGGCTTCTTCCACTGGAAGGATCATGGGATGTCCCTGTAGTGACACATCACACTCTTCACTCACACTCTGCCTGTCTCACACTTCCATCTGCCCTTCCTGGTCATTCCGCAGAAAGTGTTCAGGGTCACCAGTCACTTCTGTGTTGGCGGGAGTGGGAGTTTTTCCTTCCTTCCCTTCCTCTGCCTCATAGCAACACGGAACACCCTGACCTCCTGTACTGCTCCAGGCTGCCCATACTCCGTGGCTTTCATCCTAGCTTCCTGCCTCCTTCAGTTTCCCTCTGGGTGCTTCTCTGTGCTCTGCCCATCACTTCATTCCTGATGCACCCCCTCTTCCTGGAAACCTCACCCAGGTTTATCCTTTGAATACCACCCACTGTTGAGGACTCTCATTTGCTTTTCCCCAGTGCCAGGCCCCCACAGCAAATTGATACTGCAAGTTGGGCTCCAAACTTAGTAACATTTACATAGTGCTTTAAGGTGAGCATTTTATACAAATCCACTAGGAATGCTTACAACTACCCTGTAAGGTAAAGCAGGTAAGAGTCACTCTCCACATTTTACAGATGAGAAAACTGAGACAGAGGACTCTCTGGGTTCCCTGGAAGAGAACACTCCCAGAAAATCATGGTATTTGGGATTCAAATCCATGTAGTTCTTGCTCCAGAGTTTTCTTTTTTCTTTTTCTTTTTTGAGACAGGTTCTCTGTAGTTGAGGCTGTCCTTGAATTCACTTGAAGCCCAGGCTGGCATTGAACTAGTGGTGATCCTCCTGCCTCAGCCTCCTGAGTGCTGGGATCACAAGGGTGCACCATCACACCCGGCAAGCATCCATGTTCTTAACCATTCTGCCACACTGCCTCATGCAGAATCCTCAAGAATGCTCTACTCTGGGCCAGGCATGACCCAGCACTCTTGGGAAACTGAGGCAAGAAGATTGCAAATTGGAGCCCAGCCTAAGCAACTTAGCAAGACCCTGTCTCAAAATAAATATAAAGGGCTGAAGGTGTAACTCAGAGTGAAAGCCCCTGGGTTCAATTCTTAGTCCTGAAAAAAAAGTTGATGAGCAATAAATGAAATACTGGATGCCCAGTACATTAATATTCTGTATCACGTGGGGCCAGGGATTTAGCTCAGTGGTGCCACTGCCTGCCTCGAAAGCGAAAGGTCCTGAGTTGAATCCCAGTACCCCCCCCCCAAAAAAATTTCTGTAACATGAGCAGAGAAAAAGCCAAGTGCAAGACAGCAAGGCAGTTGTCAGGATGTGCCAATGGGATGGGGGGTGCCAGGGCTTGCAGGAAGTGGCTCTTAGATCTGATGGGGATGGAGGCATTAGTTAGGAAAGTTAAGTGTGAGCCTGGGCAGCCAGTACCGTTGGGGAGCCCCACGGGCTACTGTGTGCAGGTCTTTCTATGTCAGAGGAGCCAAATGACCCAGCTGTGCACAAGGGCAGGGAGACCCTGGGACATCAGAAGATAACAGAGGGACACCCTAGCCAAGAACATGACAAAGCCAAATCCAGAGCCCCCTTAGAGTCCCTTGCCTGTTGCCCACCTTTGGTCCTCACTTGGCAGCAAAAGACTGAGACTGTCTTTATCCTCCAGACCTTCCAGAAGTGAAGTGTGGGGTCTGTTCCAAGCCAACCTTGGTCAATGGAGTTCTTCTCCCAATCCCATGCCGTCTGACTTCCTAACAGGAATTGTGTCACTATGCTGCATTTCAGAACAACGCAGGTCGGTTTTAAGAATGAGTAATTCCAAACCAGGCGTGGTGGCACATGCCTGTAATCCTAGCACTTGGAAGGCTGTGGCAGGAGGATTGCTGGAAGTTCGAGGCCATCCCCGGCTACATAGTGAGTTCAAGGCCAGTCTGAGCAACATAACAAGACCTTGTCTCAGAAAAACAAAAAGTAATTCCTACAGGATTAAAAATAGCTGTTTATTAAGGACCTTTGCTCTCTTCAGTTACTTCATTAGGTATATTTCCAAGTTATCTCACTTATGCCACTAAATAACCCTACAGATTAAGGTTTGTTTGTTTGTTTGGTTGTTTGTTTTCCTACAGGTTAAGTATTTCTATTCATCTTTTATAGTTGAGGAAACTAAAGCTCTTAGAATTGCACCCAAAGCCAGGTGCAGTGGTGCACAGCTGTAATCCCAGTTACTCAGGAGGCTGAGGTAGGAGGATTGCAAATTTGAGGCCAGCTGGCCAATTTAGTGAGATCCTGGTTTCAAGAAAGAAAGGAACAAAAGGAAGAGTAGGAAATTAAAGAAATGAAAAGAGAAAAGAAATTGTTCCCCCAGAATATATGGCTAATCTAGCAGAATGTGGGTTCAGGGATTCCACCCAACTCTAAACTTTGCTCTCTCTGGGAGAGTATATTGTTTGCCTTCCTGTGTACTGACCTCCCAAACCTTAAATGATTTTGAGGCCAGATCCTACATAGCTTCTTACTCTTCTTTTTTCTTTTCTTTTCTTTTTGAGACAGGGTCTCACCATGTAGTTCAGGCTGACCTTAAACTCGTATTGCTCTTCCTGCTTCAGCCTCTTAAGTACTAGGATTGCAGACATACGCCAACACACCCAGCAAGATTCCACATAGCTTCTTCAGTCATGTCCTTCTGGGGTCATCCTGGCCCCTTGCCACCTGCAGTAAATATCAAAAAAGGAGTTTCTTTCTTTCTGGGATCAGCAAGTCTCAGCTGATGGGCTGTGCTCACCATAGGAATCTAAGAATGTATCATCTGAATGAAGGGTGCCTTTCTCCCAAGTAAGCCTTGCAGAAGTGTGGGGCCAGGAGGTTCAGGGCCAGGACTTACTCCCCAGAGTAAGTAGATTTTGGGGCTGTGTTTGGAAAGTTTCTGTATCTACACCGGTTGTGCCTTGGTGTTTGATGAGATTATAAGCAACCTCAGGACACTGTACACAATGGCGCATGCCTGTAATTCCAGCTACTCTGGAGGCTGAGGCAGGAGGGTGACAAGTCTGAAACCAGCCTGGGCAACTTCAGTGAGACCCTGTCTCCAAATGAAAATGGAAAAAGAACTGGGGATGTAGCTCAGTGGTAGAGTAGCCCTAGGTTCCATCCCCAAGCCACCTAGCCCTTTCACATTCCCCTATTTGGAATTTCCATGAAGACCAATTACAGTTGGAGCTGGGGCTGTAGCTGTGTGGTAGTGTTTGCCTAGCATATGCAAGGCCCTGGGTTCAATCCCCAGCATGGAAGTGGGAGAAAGACTTTTGTTCTCAAGTTGGGGAGAACAACTGCAGGCAGAGATGCTATGGGAAGGACCCCACACACAGTTGTCGGGAAGCTGAAAAACTTGGATTTGGGGAGAAGAGGGTCACTAGCTTTCTTCAGCTTTTACAAGAACAATGGCAAGGATTTCTTAAGGGCTTTCCATCTGCCAGACACAGCCATAAACACTTGCTATACATTGATAATATCATCCACATAGAAAACTGCTTTATAATCCAGGCCCTATTATCCCCATTCCACTGATTAGGAAACTGAGGTTTAGAGGATGATCAACAAGCCCAAGTGCCTGGAAATTCATCACCTGATTTCCAAAGCCCCAACTTTTCCCCAAGCCTCAGTGCCCCTGCTACCATGGTGTGACACTGGCGAGTAAATGTCAGACTTTCCAGGCACCTGCCTCAGCTCCATTGTTCTGCCAATTCCCGGGCTCATCATAATTGGGTCCTTTATTGGATCTGAAGACAATGGCTTTCAATGCATCCTGGCATGCAAATGATGTCCCCTGAGGACATCATTGTCCTGCAATGAATTTATCCCTCCGGTCCCTCTGAGAAGCCTTTTTTCTTCCATAGCTTTTTAAGATGCAGCCCGACCACAGCAAGCTCTGAAACTCTGGGCTGATCCACAGACAGAGGGTGGTAATCCCTGCCCTGCTCCCTTTGACAAAGCACACTGGGCAGTGGGCGGGTGCTCTTGTGGGTTCAATGCCAGCGGCTGTGCTGGGACCTTTCTGGCCCGCTTGCTGGCACAGGGAGCGTGGAGGAGAGAAGATCAATCTGGAAGATAATTTAGGTTCTGTCTTCCCTCGAACCGGCCTTCGTCCTCCGCTCTAGGCCGGCAGACTATGATTAATGCGCTGCCGAGCCTTTCCTCTCTTCAGCTTCTTCCTTGCTTTAGGGTTTATTTTTCAGCCATTGCCAGAGTCTCTCCTCAGAAGAGAGTAAATACTCCTGGACTGCAGCACAGCCCTTGGTGTGGCTCTGACAGCATCTCAGGTAGCAGTCACCAGGCCACTCCTGCGGTAGGTGATGTTACTGTTTAGGGTTCAGGGCTACCCCTCCACCTCCTCCAATCGAGGCTTAATCCTTTAATTGTTCTCAAAATACCAAAAATCAAGATTGCAGGGAAGGCAATTAATAGGTTCATACGGTCTGTTCCTCATTTGTAATTACATATTATTATTTTCCCCCCTACTTTGTTCCAATAATGATTTAAGGTTGCTTCCAAAGATACACAAAACCAAGCAAAGATAAATAGAAGTGGGCCATGAATTATAATGTCACGCCTGCTCACAACATCTTTGCCCCATTCTACATAATAGAACTGAATTCATAATGCCTTTTGACAGTGAGGTAATTCAGCTCTTTGAGCGGCAACACTAGGCGCAGAGGGGCAGCATGCAATAATGGGAAGAGCCTCGGTGGGGACAAAAGACCCAGTTTCTAACGCTGCTCCATCAGTGTGTGAGGCTGGGCAAGTCACCCACTGTCTTGGTCTGTTTTGTGTTGCTGTAACAAAATACATGAGGTCAAGTATTTTATAAAGTAAAGAGGTTTATTGGCTCCCAATCCTGGTGGTAGGAAGGTCCGAACAACATGGTGCTGGTGTCCTGGTGAGGGTCCCCTGGCTGTATCACAAGGTGACAGAGGAGCTGAAATGGAAAGAATCAGCCACACACAGAAGGAGCTAAAAAAAAAAAAGTGGGGTGGTGGCTTTGCTTAGTAGCAGCCCACTCTCATGAGAACTGATCTGCTCCTGTGAGACCTGCATTAATCCCTTCACAGGGCCCCCTGTGACCAGATCACCTAATCATTTCCCCCTAGGCCCTGCCTCTGAAAGGTTTCAGTACCTCAGCACTGGCACACCGGGGACCTGGCTTCTAGCATTTGAGCCTGGGGGACACACACATCCATACCATAGCACGCTCCCTCTTGGGAGTTCACATCGCTCCCTGCTCCCTGCTCCCTGTCCATCCCTGAGGCCCCTCTTCCCTTCCACAGGCACCACCCTGGAGGCAGAAGCCAGCTCCTCCATCTGGAGCCCCTGGCGCTCTCTCTCTCTCTCTCTCTCCCTCCCCCCCCCTCCCACCCTCTCTCGTGCATCCGAGCATGTGTGGGTGTGTTCAAATCTTTCTGGATGACCACAGAACTTGAATTATGAATTGTCTCTTCCCCAGGGCAAAGGTCCCCTTCCAATCTTTAGCTAAAGAGAACCTTTCAGGCAAGTGACCTGGGCTACACTGAGGAGGTCCCTTGGGGAGGGGGAAGTCACACTTTTCTGGGTCTCCCTCCTTGCAGCAGGTGTGGGGTGCTTTCTTTTCTCTCTCTGCGCTGTCAGACATGTGGACAACTTGGATCTAGAGCCAGACTTCTCTCCCCTTTGCTGCCCCAGGTGCTACTCCCACTTCCTCGTCCTGTGAGGCACCTAACACAGTACCATTTGCTTAAGACAACTGGATTCTCCTCAGCCCCATTCACAGTACCAATTGACCCCTACTGCCTGCCCTATGGTCCCTCCAAGGTCTCTCCCAAGTATTCCACAGGCCAGAGGGGGCCCCAGGGGCTCAAAGGGGAGACTGTTTGGAAGACCTGTTTTATAAACTAGAGCACGTGCTCCATCCATCGTGGGTGCATCCCCCGAGTGAAAGGTCATTCAAAGTCAGCCTCAAAAAAGTGCACAGGGAGGCTGAGGCAGGAAGATTTTGAGTGAGACCCTGAGCAAAGCCTGGGCAACTTTAGTGGGACCCTGTCCAAAAATAAATAAATAAATAAGGTCTGGGAATGTAGCTCAGTGCAAAGATCCTGGGCTCCATCCCTGTACTGCACGCACACACAATACACAGGGGTGGGGCATGGCTCAGAGGTAGAGTGCATGTCCAGCACAAGTGAGGCTGTGGCTTCCCTCCCCAGCACTGAAAAAAAAACGCGAAGGAAGACTCCATTCATATCCAATTTGAAAGCAGGCAACAGCATTTATCTAAGGTTGATAGAAGTCAGGCTAGAGGTTACTCTTGGAGGGGGAGCACAGTGAGGACTTCAGGGGGCTGGGGATATTTTGCATGTTGCTACAGAGGAGTTTACCAAGGTGGGTTCAGCTTCTCACAATCCAACAAGCTGTGCACTTGGGATTTACACACTTTTTGACCTATGTGCTGTATTTCAATAAAATGGTAGCGAGAGAGCTAGGGGTGCAGCTCAGTGGTAGAGCCCTTGCCTAGCAGATGCAAGGCCCAAGGTTCCATCCCCAGTACTTCAAAAAGATTAAAAATAGAATGCACTTTATAAAATAAACCAACTGGAGGGAGGAGGATGAGGCTCAAATGGCATGCCCAGTGTGGGCGGGAGTTCTCAGGGCAGGGGAGTCGGGGTGGGGGGGCAACACATTGTTTTTTGTTTGTTTTTTGTTTTGTCTTTTTCAAGGCAAAGGTCTGGCTCTGTAGTTCAGGCTGGCCTCCAGCTCACAGTGATCCTCCTGCCTCAGCCTCCCAGGTGCTGGGATTACAGGTGTGCGCCACCACGCCTGGCTGATGCATTGTTCTTGAGGCAGCGAGGAAGCAAATTTTAAAGTCACCTAAGAGGAAAGAACTTCCTGCTCCACAGTGAGAGTGGTGCATCAGGCAGACGGGCTGCAGCACCTAGAGGCCTCACAGAGCTCCCATTGCCCAGGGCTCCGGGTGCCCAGCTGTCTTTCCTCTGGTCCTGCCGTCTTCTCTGTGGGAACTTCTGCTCCAGCTCAGACTGAATGCTGTGCTTAGGACGTGTCCCCCCAAAGCCCATGTGGTGGAAAGGTAGTCCCCAAAGTCATATGGTGGTGGTATTTGGAGGCGGGGCCTTGAGAGCTAATAAGGATAAGAGAGGTCACAAACGTGGGGCCCCCCGCCATGGCATTAGTGGCTTTATGAGAAGAGGAAGAGAGGCCTGAGCTAGTGCACTGCTCTGTTTTGCTGTGTGATGCTCTCTGCCATGTTAGGACGATGTAGGAAGCCCTCATCTGATGCCAGCACCATGCTCTTGGACTTCAGCCTCAAACATGAGCTAATAAACTTCTATGCTTTATTTTTCACAGTGGCCTGGGTCGAATCCCGGGGCACGCTACCACCAAGCTACATCCCCAGCCCTTTCGATTTTTTATTTTGCAACAAGGACTAAGTTCCCCAGGCTGGCTTGAATTTGGGATCCTCCTGCCTCAGCTTCCTAGCTGGGATTACAGGTGTGTACCACCACACCTGGTTATTCATTTTCTTTCTTCCTTTTTTTCTTTTTTCTTGCAGTGCTAAGGATGGAACCCAAGGCCTTGAGCATGTTAAGCATGTGCTCCACCACTGAGTTATACCCTCAGCCCCTAAGAATCTATTCTTCATCAATTACCTGGTCTCAAGAATGATGTATTGCAACAGAAAATGGCCCAGGACTCTGCCCCATGAGCAACCACATTCTTCCCGAGCTGTCCAGGTGTGCCCCTCTCCAGTGACATCCCATCCCCTTCCTCCCTCTGAAACCGCTGCCTTTCAGGGTCATCCGCTTACACCATCCTGAAGAGAGTCCTCCTCCACACGAGCTGTCACCAAGTCCTGTTTTCTCCCCTCTCCACTACACTCTCGGACTCATTCACTGCTTCGGCGTCCGGCCAGCCCCTGCCTGCCCAGCACACCCCCTCGCCAGTGCTACAGTCCCCTTCATCCCACCTAACCCCTCTGCGATCCATTTTCCAAAGAGCAGCCGTCAGCCACAACCACATCCACAAATATCTACTCTTCTGGTGCACTCTCAGCGCACCCTGGAACAAACTGGACTCCTGCCCCAAGGCAGACAGAGTCAGCCGCTACACAATCAAGGCAACAGGTCCTAAACTGACCTTGAACAGTGGACGGTGGACACGCTATGGAGAGAAAACTGGGAGCAGGTACAGGGCGTCAGGAAGGCAGGATATGGGGTGGTCACCAGAGACCTCCTGGGGAAATCGAGATAGGAGGAAGGACTCAAGGTGAGCCAAGTGGATTCTGTGGCAGACTTACAGGAAGAGGCATAGCCAATGCAAAGGCCCTGTGGCAGGAGGGTGCCTGTTCTGTGTATGGAACAACCAGGCTTCCACAGTAGCAGACTGCAAGTAGGGGGAATGGTGAGAGGCCAATGGAGTAAGTCCTGCAGCCAGAGCAGTGTAGCCTGAGAGGCTTTCACTATGGACACTGCAATGGAAACCTTTAGGCAGCCCGCCAGGCCATGCATCTGGGCTTTTTTTCCAGCCCCTCTCTCATCGAAGGAGCTGGCCCGCATCCGTGCTCCTCCACCCCCTTGCCTGGCATTCAGGATCTGTTCCGACAGTCCTTCCTCTAGAACACCTTCCCCAGACTGTCGCCCAGACCAGGTTAGTCCCTTTCCCCTCCTCAGGCTGCCCCAGAGAATACCACAATCTAGCACTAAGTCTCAGAGAAATTTTTTTGGCTCCTGGAATTTTCTTTTTTATTGTTGTTTTGTTTTCTGTTACTGGGGATTGAATCCCAGGGCCTTTGCACTGAGCTACCTCCCCAGCCCTTTTTCACTTTTATTTTGAGACAGGGACTTGCTAAGTCACTAAATTGCTCAGGTTAGGCTTGAATTTGCCATGCTTCTGCCTCAGCCTCCCAGAGTGCTAGGATTACAGGTATGTGCCACTATGCCTGGCTTCATGGCATATTTGATGGTTGTTTTCTTTGTGCCATGAGATGTCCTGGGTACTAGGGACACCGTGGAGAACAGGACCCCAAGGTGCCAGTCGTGTGGGAAATGGACCATACAAGAAAGCAAATACAGAAAGCAACTTCTGATGATGACACAGGGTAACCCAGCCTGGGCAGCTTAGCAACTCAGTGAGACCCTGACTCAAAAAAATAAAATAGGCTGGGGTTATAGCTCAGTGCGAAGGCAGTGGATTCAAACCTGAACACCAGGGGAGAAAGGGTGACAGAGGGCAGCGTGCCAGGCAGTGGGAGGGACAGGCAGCTGCGGCCACATTGAGGAAGGCCCAAGGTCTCTCTGAGGAGATGACCTGGAGCCGCGAAGACAGCAGCTGGAGGGATGAGGGAGAGAGGACAACTCCTGAGGCAGTAGCAGAATAGGTGATCTCCCCAGCTAGGATGGAGTTCCACAATCCCAGGTTGTCGGGTCTGTCCCTTGGGCTTGCTCATAGTGGACAATCATTGCATTTGTTGAATGAAAGACTAGATCTCCAGCCCCTTTTTCTTAAAAAAATGTTTTACTTAGAGACAGAGTATTACTAAATTGGTAAAATGCTCAGGCTGAGTTTGAATTTCCAATCCTCCTGCCTCAGCCTCCTAGAGTGCTGGGGTCACAGGGATGTGCCCCCACACCCAGCTTGAGCTACATATGTCTAAAGTGTAGATATTTCTGTTCTGCTCATCCTTCAATCCTTTCTTTAGAAACTCTTCCTCCTAGCTGGGTGTGGTGGTGTACACCTGTAGTCCTAGTGCTTGGGAGGCTGAGGCAGGAGGATCACTTCAAGTTCGAAGTCAGCCTGGGCTACACAGTGAGTTCAAAAGGCCAGCCTGGACTGCATAACGAGACCATGTCTCAAAAAAAACAAAACAACAACAAAAAAACCCACTTCCCCTTCTAAACCAAAACATCAGGCCCTTCATGAGACCCTGGGGTGGATCTGCCTTTCGACCTCTTGAAACGGAGTGTAAGTGGTGTTCTTAGTCCACACATCCACTTTCCCAGGGCTGCACGCACCAGTGTCCCAGAGAACCCACACACAGTTATGAGACGCTCATCCAAACCCCTCACTTTGCAGGCAAAAAACTGAGGTCTGGAGTTGGGAACATGTGTCCTGGGCCTGCCTGGCTCCCTGTCCAACTGCCAGCTGCTAGGTCACACACGACCTGGCTGCAAGAAGCCTGGGCAGGTCTCTTGCTGGTATTTTCGGTGCTAGAACCTCTGGTCCCTTCTGGATGGTCGTCCTTGCTTTTATCCGTTAAGACACAGTTAATATCTTGCAATAGGTCTTCGTCTTCCAGTCTCGGATTACACAGCTACGGAGGGCACACTTGGGTGGCTGTTGGCAATGTTACCATACTCTTTCCTTCCGAGGCTGCACACTTTGAGCCGAGGGACTGCAGAGCTCCGGCTGCCCAGGAAGTACCTTCCTGCTGTGCCCGAAGGACCACGGAAGCCAAGGCACGGGGCGTTAACTGGCTTGTGGTCAGGTCTGTGGCAGGATATTCTTAGCAGCCTTTGGTCACCCATCCTGAGAATTCAAACTCCCCTGTCACTAGGGCTTAGATCTCTCACCACCAGTGCAGAGGTTCGCTATTTCCAGACACGAAGGTCAGAGTAGAGAGTGATGGAGCGGAGTGTGCTTGTTTCAAAGGCCTGAGCTTTGGGGCACAGCCCAGCAACACACTTAGCCTGTTGCTACCCACCACCGCCCCGGGCCTCACTGGCCGGCCAGACTGTTTGGAAAACATGCTCTGGTTTTCTCAGAGCTGCTCGGCATGGCAGGAGCTTTGGCCACAGCACAGCGGTTATCACGTCTGACCTCATTCCTGGGGCCTGAGGCAACTCTGAGGTCTGAGTGTCTTGGACACTTACTAATTTTCCTTTAAAGAGATCCGCTACAGGTCAGGCAGAGACTTTAAACCAGGGCTGTGGGCATCAGTGACTCCCATCTGGGCCCTTCCCTGAAATCCCTAGGCAATTTCTCCTTTGGGGTGCTACTGTGCCACCCACTTTCAGGGGGGATATTGTGTGTGGCCTGCTGTCAAGCTGTGTGTGCACTGGTGGGGGTGGGAACAGGGGTTGAGAAAGGGTCTTGGGGACCCTCAAAGAGCAGCACTGTGGGAGAGAAGAGAGGGGAGGGCTAGGTGTAGAGCTGCTGGTCCTCCCTCAGTCTCTCTCTCTCTTTCTGTACTGGGGATTGAACCCATGGCCTTCACACTGAGCTACATCCCCAGCCCTTTCTCAATTTTTTGCTTGAGACAAGGTCTCACCAAGTTGCCCAGCATGGGCTCAAAGTTACACTCCTGCCTCAGCCTCCTGGAGTGCTGGGATTATAGGTATGTGCCACCAAGCCCAACTTGCAAATCCTTCTTAAAGAGCTCTTTGCCTGGTGTGCTGGAATGCTGGCACACGCTTGTCATCCCAGCACTCTGGGAGGTGGAGGCAGGAGGATCTCAAGTTCGAGCCCAGCCTGGGCAACTTAGCAAGACCTTGCCTAAAATAAAGAAGAGCTGAGGAGGTAGCTCAGTGCTCCTTGGGTTCAGCCCCTAGTATCACAAAACAAACGAATAAAACCCAGCCCTTCTGTATAAGTCAGGTGCTCTTAGATAAGTCAAGTGTCCTCTCTGGGGAGCCCGCCCTGAGAAGGCCCTGCAGGTCAGGTGGGGGCGTTGCCTCAGGTGGAAGATGAAGGGCTCTGAGTGGTGGACACAGGGGGATGTGGCCAGCTAGGCTTGTCCTGTTCCAGGAGGCTGCCTGCACAGTCCACTCACCGCTAGTGAATGAATGGGGAGAGAGGTGGCAAGGGCAGGGGAGGCGGTCCCTGAAGCCTGTGTGCCCAGGAGTGATGTACTGGGGCAGTGGCTGCCCATCAGCTACCTGGGGAAGGCACCTGATTGGGGCAGAAATGGCATCTGCAGGGTGTGAGGCCTACAGTGGGAGTTTTTCCTCAGTAACCTCACAATAGGCAGCTGATAAGATAGCAGAGACAGGAAACCCAGCAGCGGGTGTGTTTGAGCACTTAAGTGGTGGGGCACTGGGATCTCGAATAGCCTGTTAAACATGGCTGCAAGTTCTCAGTAGCACCTCCCACGGGCAGGGTGTGTGATGGGCTTGATCCTGTCCCTGATTCCTGTGTGGAAGTTTTAACCCCCAGGACCTCAGAATGGGACCGAGTTTGGAGACTTGGCCCTGAAAGAGGGGATTTTATGATCATGAGGTCACCAGGGCGGGTCCTATCCACTGTGACCAGCGTCCTCTAAGAAGAGGAGGTTAGGACACAGACACACAGAGGGAAACCACGGGAGGACACAGCGTGAAGGTGGCCAAGTGCAGGCGGAGGAGAGGCCTCAGAAGGAGCCAGCCCTGCCAACACCCTGGTCTCTGAATTCTGGCCTCTGGACAGGTGAGACAATTCATTTCCACCCTAGGCCGCCCAGACTGAGGGACTTTGTTAAGGCCAATACATACAGGGTGAAGTCTGTCCCTTACCTAGAATCTGGGCTGGCCTAGTGATTTTCTCTAATTCATAGAATATGCCAGAAGTGATACTGTGTGACTTCTGAGGTGACGCCTTAGGAGGCCTTGTAGCTTCTTGGTTGGCCCCCTGGGGCCATTCTGAGACTGCCACATCAGGAAGCCACTCTTCTCCACAGGGAGAAAAGCTGTAGTTCAGCCCAGCTGACAGATGGGACCAACTGCCAGGCCATCTTAACCCCCCCTTCCTCAGCTGTCCCCTCACTCACTCTAGCTTCGTGAGGTAGCCTGATTGTATCTAGCAGAGGACTGCCCAGCCAACCCACTCAATTGTGAAGAAAGAAGAAATTGTTCTTGCTTTTAGCCATTATGGTTAAAGATGTGTCTTAGTCTATTTTGAATTGCTATAACAAAATACTTGAGACCAGGTAATTTATAAAAACTAGAAGCATATTTGGTTCACAGTTCTGGAGGCAATGAAGTCAAAGAATAAGGTACCACATCTGCTGTGCATCTGGTGACAGTTTTGTTGCTGCATCATAACATGGCAGATGCTGGGCATGGTGGTGCATGCCTGTAATCCTCAGGAGGCTGAGGAAGGATTGCCATGAGTTCAAGGCCAGCCTGGGCTACATAAGAAGACCCTGTCTTGAAAAACAAACAAACAAAAACCAAACCAAATCAAAACAAAAAAGCCCCATGGCCGGGCTGGGGATTTAGCTCAGTGGTTTCGCTGCCTGCTGCGAAAGCACAAGGACCTGAGTTTGATCCCCGGTACCAAAAAAACAAAACAAAAAACCCCATGGCAATACATCACATGCAGAGACAGAGCAGCCTGCTAGCTTGAGTCTCTCTTCCCATTCTTATAAAGCCACCAGTCCCATTATGGAAGCCCCATTTTGAAAATCTTATCTAATCCTAATCACCTCCCAAAGGCCCTAGTTCTAACCAACATATGAATCTGTGGATTAAGTTCTAACACATGAAATTTGGGGGACATGTTCAAACCATAACTTGGTGTTTGTTACACAGCAATAACAAACTGATACATCCCACTGAAACATACTGTAGAAACAGGGCTTCTGTATGAAAGTTTTAGGAGCAAGTGTGTTTTGTGAATATTGGGGTAGGCCCTCAGTCATGAGGAAAACCTTTATCTGGCACCATTTCTTCCCTAAAGGCTTCCCAGCTACCATTGGGTCTCCCCACCCCCACTGTATGTATCTGTGCTCACTGTTTT
The DNA here is from genome assembly GCF_053883595.1 of Heterocephalus glaber. Taxonomy (NCBI): domain Eukaryota; kingdom Metazoa; phylum Chordata; class Mammalia; order Rodentia; family Bathyergidae; genus Heterocephalus; species Heterocephalus glaber. The sequence goes on along the minus strand of NW_028258340.1, from coordinate 8,775,836 downwards.
CAGTTCTGGGGTACAGCACAGAGGCAATTCTCAGGAACTAAAGGGAGGCGGGCACTGCCCTCCCTGAATCATTAGGGGAAAGAAGGCAGGAGCTCAATCTCTTTATCTGCCTCTGATGATAGGCAGCTGCCTATGCAAGTCAAATCCACAGATATCTGATGTCAGTAATCAAACACCCTCTCAGGGGCTGAGGGTGTAGCTCAGTGGTAAAGTGCTTCTTTAAAGTCTTGGGCCAGGGATTTAGCTTAGTTGTTCCAACGCCTGGCTCGCAAGTGCAAGGTCCCGAGTTCAATCCCCAGTACCAAAAAATAAATAAATAATAAATAAATAAATAAATAAAAATAAAAATCTAGTATGTGTGAAGTCCTAGGCTCCACAACAATAACACCCTCTGGACACATAGCTGTAGAATCAGGCTGGGGCTGTAGCTCAGTGGTAGAGCACTTGCCTAACATGTCCAAAGTCCTGGGTTCAATCTCCAGCACTGAAATAAATAAATAAATAAATAAATAAATAAATAAATGTAGCTGTAGAGTCACTATGGAAATAGCCACCATTTATTAAGTACTTACTAAGTAGATGCATGGTTGGTGCATTCTGTTATTAATCCGCATGGAGTCGTGGTCAAAATAAGGCACTAGTCACAACTATGGCCCTATTTTGTAGACGATAAACTGAGATTTGAAAGAGGTTAAGTGGCTCTCCTAAGGTCACAGAACTAGTGAGCCTGGACTCCCAGATGGACAGTCTTCCCTCTCTTCCAAGGTGTGATGCTACCAGATGTGGTGGCACACACCTGTAATTCCAGTACTTGGGAGGCTGAGGCAGGAGGATCACCAGGAGTTCAAGGCCAGCCTGAACTACAGAGTGAGACTCTGTCTCAAAAAAGAAAAAAAGAAAGAAAGAAAGAAAGAAAGAAAGAAAGAAAGAAAGAAAGAAAGAAAATAAAAGTGTGACGCTTATGGAGTGTGACATAAGGAGCATCACTTCTGGTGAGAAGAGACAGGAAGTGCTGGTCATAGAATGGGGCAGGGGCAGGCTGCAGTAGTTGGCTGGGTCCAGACCAGGTCTAAGGAGAAGAGAGAACTGTGTGTCTCCTAATCCTTGACAGGTGGAGCATCCAATCAGATGCAGGGCACACCCCTCGCTTCCTCTGCGTGTGGCCACTCTATGGGGTGAGGCTGTTACACGAGAAAACTGAGGTATGCTGGGCAGCCGGCGGGCAGAGGAGAGGCAGGTAGCTGGCAGTGTGGTCAGCTTAGCCACTCTGTCCTCTGGTGAGACCTTTGAGACCTGTTCTGCCAAGGATTCATACAGTGCTCCCACCGAGATGTCTCATCATTCACTCAAGTACTGGTGTGTGTTCATCTATGACATCACGGGATCATGTGACCATTTCTAGCCCTCAGCCTCATGTCAGGCACATAGAAGGAGCCTAGTAAAGTCCATGCGGGAGGAGCTCAATTTTTTTTTCTTTTGTAGTACTGGGATTGAACCCAAGTATGCTCTCTCACTGAGCTACATCCCCAGTCTTTTATAGTTTATTTTAAGACAGGATCTGGCTAAGTTGCCCAGGCTGGCCTCAAACTTGCAATCCTCCTGCCTCAGCCTCCTGAGTAGCAAGGGTTACAGGCCTGTACCACCATGCCCAGCTGGGGCTACATTTTTGCCTTGTTGTACAGTTTCACACCTTACCCCATCTGCTTTGAACAAGACAGTTGCCTGATGGGGGGAGGGGTGCTGCTGGGGAGGTTAAGGAGCTCCAGAAGGAAAAGCAGGAGGCCCAGAGAAGGCAGTCTCACAAATGCCAGCAAATTCTGCTACCTGTTCCCTAAGAGTACCTTGCTGAACAAATCCTACCTGCTCAGGCACCAAGTGGAGCCCACTCTCCCTCCTAAAGATGCCCAGTTGAGGCCCCAGGTATGCAGCCCTAGAGCCTTTCCTCTGTTCCCTGAATGCAGACCTGCAGACCATGACCACAGAAGCCATTCCAGCACTACTATCACCCTCACACAGGTGGTCCTCCCAGGACCCCAAGCCAGGTGTGTGTTCTGCAAATGGCCTGCAGTTCCCATATGGTGCCCATGGTGCGGCCAAGGATGATCAGGCACATGGGTGGGGCTGATAGAGGGTCACAAGGAACCATGGGAGACCTTGTGGATCTGACCTCTTGGGTGTCCAACAACCCCCCTTGGGAAGGTGAGCTGGTCAGAATCTGAAGGTAGCCCATTGCTCCCTGTACTTATGATCCAAAGGGACCAGAAATGACTAGAAGCTGAGAAAGACTGTCCCTTCTCCCCATTCTTACAGCCCAGTAGACATGAACAGCCATAGAGGGAAACATGCCACCTGGCACTGACTTCACTCAGCAAGCTCCTAGGCCTCAAAGCAGAGGGAGAAGGGGAACTCTTGTTTGTCCAGCACTTCAGAGAGCATCTCACTGAATCCTCATAATGAACTCATGAGATACTGTGATGGTTTTAAACACATCTGCATGTTATTTGGAACTCTTCCTGCTGAGAAGTAGGGTCTGTCCTCCCCTCCCCCTAGAAATCTGGGTGGGCTTTGTGGCTTTTAATGCACAGTGTGAGATGAGTCTAAGTCAGAAAAGGCCACGTGGCTGCCTCCTGGCTCTCTTGGGGCACCCACTCTGGAAGAAGTCAGTAACAACTCAACTGCCAGGGCAGAAAAATAACATGGAGATACCCTAGGCCACAGCCCCCCGAGCGCTTAGCAACAGCCAGCATCAAGTGATGGCTTCGGACTGTACCATCTTGGAGCTCCTTGGAGCTCCTTCGCACCTCCGATGATATCTGACTAGCAACACCATGAGATACCCTCTAGAGAATTACCCAGCTGAGCCCTTCCCAGAATTCCTGACCCACAGAGGTGTGAGCAAAATAGAATTGTTGTTTTAAGTGGCAAAATCATAAAGCAATTTATTGCATGGCGCTAGTAACCAAGATAGATCCATAGTTTCTTTTTTTTCCCCCCCAGCATTGGGGATTGAACCTAAAGCTTTCAGACTGAGCTACATCCCCACCTCCTTTTTATTTTGAAACAGGGTCTCACTAAGTCACTAAATTGCCCAGGCTGGGCTCCAACTCGTGATTCTCCTGCCTCAGCCTCCCAGAGTGCTGGGATCACAGGCCTGTGCCACTGTGCCCAGCCAGATCTATAATGCCATTCCCACTTCATGGAAGAGCAAACTGAGGTTCAGAGGGGTGGAGAAAATTGCCCATGGTTACACACTTAGTAAATGATAGAGCTGAGACTCAAGCCCGGTCTCTCTGAGTCCAAATCACGGCCCATCTCACCATGCCCCCTGACATTTTCCCACTTCCAAGAAGAGAACATTCTTTTCAGCTTCAACCAGTTTCCAAACCTGGCTGTGCGTCAGAGTCAGCTGTGGTGAGTGTTAAAGATAGAGATTTCCAGGCCCCACCCCAGGCCTACTGAGTCAGAATTTTCAGGCATCTGGCCAGGACGCTGCATTCTAAACTGGCACCCCAGGCGACCCAAGGCAATTACTGCTTGAACCAGCCGGTGGGCCACACTGCTCCACTAGGGTATTATAAGGCAACCAACCTGGGCTCGGTGGCGCAAGCTTGTAATCCCAGCACTTTCGAGGCTGAGGCAGGAGAATCGCCAAAGTTCGAGGCCAGCCTGGGATACATAGTGAGTTCAAGGATAGCCTGAACTACATAGCAAGACACCTTGTCTCAGAAAAAACAAAAGCAGAGACCAGCATGCTTTTCTTCAAAATTTCCCAGCATCAGAAAGCTACTCATGATACATGCTCATTGGATTATATTTAGACTTTCTTTGGACACAGGATCTTGCTGTTATCCAAATTGGCCTTGAATTCCCAGGCTCAGGGATCCTCCTGCCTCAACCTCCTAAATAGCTGTGACTTTAAGCATATGTGGCCAGCCAAAAAAATTTTTTCCCCTTTTTGCAGTACTGGGGATAGAACCTAGGGCTTTTTCACTGAGCTACACCCCCAGCTCCCCCTTAAATTTTTATTTTGACCTTGAGGATGTTGGAGCACTCCTGTAATCCCAGCATTTGGAAGGCTGAGGCAGGAGGATCGTGAGTTTGAAGCTAGCCTGGCCTACATAGTGAGTTCAAGGCTATTCTGAATTATATAGTGAGACTCTGCCTCAAAAAAATAATAATTCAACTTTTATTTTGTAATAGGGTCTCACTAAGTTGCTAAATTGCCCATACAGGGCTCAGATTTGTGATTCCTCCTGCCTTATCTTCCCAGAGTGCTGGGATCACAGGTGTGCACCACCAACCCAGCTACAGAAGCCCTTTTTTGTTATTTTGGGGTTTTAAAATTTTTGTTTATTTATTTATTTGGTTTTTTTGAAACAGTCTTGCTTTGTAGTTCAGGCTGTCCTCCAACTCCGAGGCAGTTCTCCTGCCTCGATCTCCAGAGTGCTGGATCACAGGTGTGCGCCACACCTGTGGCTGGGACAATAAGCACAAAGACAATTTGAACTAATGGAGGCCTCCGGGCGTCAGAGAAGGCAGTACCTGAGGAGGTCCCAGGAGCTGGTGTGTGTGTGGGGGGCCGAGCACCCCCAGGGCAGAGGGGGAGAGAGGGGAGCTGTGCTGTCCTGAGGGTCCTGGCTGGGCAGCCAGAGGAGAGACCAGTGCGGTGGACTAGGGTGGAGTTCAAGACCCGACAATTTGGCTGGCTTTTTATTCTCTCAGTTTCCAAAAGCTACTGTCATTAAAGATCAAGGACCAAATTTCAAATTTTACTGAAAATTCAAAGAAAACCACAGGCTTCTGTTTCCCAGGGCATCAGCTAACATTTTTCCTATGACAGCTTTGCCGAAAATATTTAGGAGAATTTGAAAAGAAAAAAGAAACTTTGTTTCTGCCCTTGAGGAGCTTAGAATTGAATCAGGTACAGCAGAATGCCTAAAAGGAGAACGAAAATGGCGAGTGGTCAGGAACTCCTGCCCGCCGGCCTAGAGGAAACTGGCACAGCTGTTTGGGGACGCTTTCTAGCAGCATCTAGGAAGGCTGCACAGAGGGCAGGGATGTGGCTCAGTGGAGAGCACTGGCGGAGTATGTGCAAGGCGCTGGTTCTAGCCCAGCAACAGAAAAAAACAAAAAGAGAAAAGAGGCATAGTTTTTGGTGTCTGATTGGATTGTGAAGGCAACAGACCTGCCATGCTGGTGGGCTATTCTGACCCTGCTGTCCAGTGACCCAGAGAGGGCCAGTTCCGAGAAGCTCTGTAATGGTCACAACTTTGGGACAAGCTGCTCTGCCACTTGGGCTGATGGTCCTCAAGAAGTCTCTGGCAAGCTGGGCCTAGTTTAGGCACATGCCTGCAATTACAGCACTCCAGGAGGCTGAGGCAACAGGATCACAAGTTTGAGTCCAACCTGGGAAACTCTGAGACTTAGCAAGACCTTGTCTCATTAAAGAAAGAAAGAAAAGAAGGAAGGAAGGAAAAAAAGGAAGGAAGGAAGGAAGGACTGGGGTATAGCTTAGTACAAAGGCCCTAGGTTTGATCACCAGTTCTACCAAAAAAAAAGTAAAATGTAAAAACAGAAGATTAAAAACATATGTATTCATGCAATGCAATACTACAGGGCAGAAAAAAAATGAACTGTACACTGTATGGATGGCTCTCCCTAGCATCAAACAGACACACAGTAATAGTGCATTCTGTAGGTTCCATTTCTATAAAGTACCAAATCAAGAAATGATAATTGATATTATTAGAAATTAAGCAGGGCTGGGGGTGTGGCTCAGTGGTAGACCCGCTTCCCTAGCATGTGTGAAGCCCGGGCTCCATTCCAGCAAGGTGCGTGTGTGTGTGTGTGTGTGTGTGTGTGTGTGTGTGTTTGTGTGCAAGTGATGGTTCCCTTTGGGGCTCTAGTACCTGCGAGGAGGTCTCAGATTTCTGGGCTGCTGGTGATAACTTTATTTCCCGGTCTGAGTATAGCTCCTTTGCTTCACTAAAAAGTAAATCAGTATCGTGATCCTCTTCACCTAATAGGGAATGAAGGCTGAAACCACAGGAGCGCCTCTGGCATATGGTTGCGAAGAGATTTACACTGAGAAGGACAAAGGTGCAAACAAAGCCACAGGAGATTCAAACAAGGACAAGTTCAAGGTGGACCCAGGAAAATCAAGCCAAGTTCAGTAAAATCAGAGACTGAGTTGCAGCTTTAGGACTATTCAATCCACTCCACAGTGGTAGCTGCTCAGAAAGGTAGGGGAGCCCCTTCCAGTTCCAGGCTGAGATTGGTCACAGAGGACAGATCACCTCGTGCACTTGTGGAGCCAGGAGCCAGAATTCTCCCAAAGAAGAGATGAGATGGACTATTGAATCCCCACGGGGCCCCATCAGCGCCCCATTCTCTCTGTTTACAAGATGTAACCCTTGATACTGCCACCTTGAATTTTCAGAGAGTGGATTCCTTTGATTGGAACCACTCTGGGCAATGGTGATTAGATTCCATTAACTGTCAGAATCAATTGAACAGTGAGCTTTCCTTCCTGAAGGAAAGCCAGGTTCCAGTACTTGGCTGACTGCAGTGCCCTGAAGGAATGCATTGAAGGGAGGCCGAAATGAGAAATCATCCCTTTTTTTTTTTGGTACCAGGGATCGAACTCGGGTCCTTGAGCTTTCGAGGCAGGCGGTGAAACCACTGAGCTAAATCCCTGGACCCCATCATCACTTTCTGAAAAGACACTTAGGGATCCCTCCTGCATTATTCAAGGAGGGCAAGAGAAAGGCAGGATAGGACTAGGGAGCAAGGGGCTGGGAGGGAGAGCTGGTATCTTCTACCTTTTTTCCCTGACACCACTCATGAAGGTGTGTGCTGGACTGCCAGTGCGACACACTGAAGGGCTAGTTGGCTGCAGAGGCCCAGAGGGTGACACCTTTTGGGTTCTAAACCAGATTTGTGCCACTCCAAAAACATGCTCAGAAGTCAGCAAGGAGTTGGGCGTGGTGGTGCACACCTGTAATACCAGCATGAGGGAGGCTGAGGCAGGAGGATCACTGTGAGTTGGAGGCTGGCCTGGGGCTACATAGTGACTTCAAGGCCAGTTTGAACCACACAGCAAGACCTGGTCTCAAGAAACAAAACAACAAACAAACAGACAAAAACTGAAAAACCAAGTCGGCAAGGAAACTTGCTTGGTCTGGGGTCTACTCTATCTTTCACTACTGCATCAAAAGCCCAGACAGGAAGAAAGGCTCTGTCACGGTATCTTTCTTGCTCAGTTACTGGGATGGCCTGAGGCCCATCTTCCCAAGTTTCCCAAGGTTGATGGAAATGACGCAGATATCTTTGGTGCTATAGTAAACCACCTCTGCCTCGGGGTTGCTAATGCATAATTATTGTGTGGATTTATTTAAATTTAATCTAAAACAGAAGATTTTAACAAAGGTGGTTTTATCAAACGTCATAGCTGGAGAGCCACAGTTTGGGTTTGGACCATCTGTTTTTTGTTTTGTTTTGTTTTGTTTTGAGACAGGGTCTTGTTTTGTAGTTCAGGCTGGCCTTGAACTCACTATGTAGTCCAGGCTGGCCTCGAACTTATGGTGATCCTCCTGCCTCAGCCTCCCCATTGCTGGGACTACAGGTATGCACCACCACGCCCAGCTGAACCATCTGTTTCTGGCTGGCATTACTATCCCCACAGCCAGGTCCTTTACCAGGCGACTGCAATCGTCCCACCATAGGTGGAGCACACTGATGGCAGGCCACGCTGGGGCAAGGGAGAAAATAAGAGGGTTGCAGCCAAAGCCCAGGACCAAAGTGTCATCGTGTCCCACTCTCTGCTCCTGCTTTTGCCATCGCTGTGAAGGCCACGTCCCAGGTGGCCCACTCATCCCGGAGATGAGGCACGCAGGGAACAGGCCCAGCCCAGATCACACCTGGGTGTAGTCTCACTGAATGCAGCCTAGATGGGCCAGCCCTGGGGATCCACACAGGAGTGAATGTGTGTCACTGTTTTGGGTGGATCATTCCACAGCATTACTGTAACATCAGGATATGTCATGGAGCACATTTCTGTCAACCTAAGACCCCGGGAGTGCCATGTACCAGCTAAAGCAGCACCCCTCTCTTGCTAGTCCCTCACCCTTCTGCATTCTTCATCAGCAGGTATCACAACTGACATTGTCTATCTTTTTTTGCATAGGCATCTATTCGCTTTCTCTCTGGAATAAAACGTAGTTTTATGATGTTCAAAATAGTGTTCACTGCCCAAATCATCGGAAGGCTTGTGGTGGCTGTTAAATGAGTTAATGTGCCTCTTATCTAATTTATGTTCCTTTCTGAGCCCAATAACTTTGCAAAAGACAAAGCTGAAGAAGAAAACTTTTTTTTCTGTGCCGTAATAAGAGGTTGAACCCAGGGCCTTGCACATATCTGGCAAGTGTTCTACCACAGAGCTACATTCCTCAGCCCTTCTTAATTACTTTGAGACAAGGTCTTGCTAAATTGCCCAGGCTGGCCTCAAACTTTTGATCCTCCTGCCTCAGTCTCCCACAGTGCTGGGATTATAGGTATGGGTCACTGCATCCAGCTAAAACATTTTGTTTTTCAGAGATAGGATCTTCCTGTGTTGGCCAGGCTGGACCACAACTCCTGGACTCAAGCAAACCTCCTGCCTCAGCCTCTCAAGCAAGCAGCCAGGACTATAGGCATGAGAAAACACTTTGTGGAGAAAAATGGGAAACTTCCAAATGGTGCCCCTGATGAAGGACACGCCGGTCACCCCCAAGGATGCACTCACAGTGGGGGGTCCCTCAGAAAGCACAGTCAGCCCCCAGTGCTCTCCAATACGACCTCGACACAGCTAAATGCCTGCACATTGTATTGGGGGATGTCTTCAACCTTAGAGCCTTTCTCTGTGTGTCAGTTCACTGCGCACCGGGAAGGGCGGGGGGGACTTCAAAGGGACTTAGGTGGCTTCCAAGAGCTGTCAGAATGTTTTGGTCTCTGGCATTGTGCCGGCATCACAGGTTAATTAAATTATATGGCAGAAACACCACAATGTCAAGGTCAGATATTACAGTCGTCAAAGCCTAACATTAGACACAGTATTTTACAGCATGGAGCAAAGTATGCCTTTAAACAAATTCCAAATTCCTTTCTCTTTCCCCAGGCCTCTCTTGCCTCTGGCTCTTTTTTTTTTTTTTAAACTGAGTCTCACTATGTAGCCCCGACTTATAGATCTTTCTGCCTCAGCTTCCCAAGTGCTGGGATTACAGGTGTGCACCACCACACCCAGCTTTGCCTCTGGCTCTTAAAACATCTGACACTTCCTATGTGAGGCACCTCTCTGGACAACTTTGGGGGTGGCACAGACCCCTCTGTGGCTTGCCTGTCACTGACAGGTTCTTGGAGACATACCTGCTTGCTCCACTCCATTTGACCCTGGACATGAGACCTTGAGTCTTCGAGAGTCTAGGCTCACCCTGAGGGAGAAGAACATTCTTTCTAGGTCTGAGTGTAAAGCAGGTGCTGGTTCCATCTTCTAAGATGGTTCTGTGCGTACCTGCAACTATCCAGGCCAGCAAATGGGAGGCAGGGCATGGTGGCATGCACCTGTGATCCCAGCACTCTCGAGGCTAAGACAAGAGGATAACCGGAGTTCAAGACCAGCCTGAACTACACAGTGAGACCCCGTGTCAAAAAACAAAAAGAGGGCCGCGGATTTAGCTCAACGGTTCTGCCACTTGCCTGGCAACTGCAAGGTCCCGAGTTCGATCCCCGGTACCAAAAAAAAACAAAAAACAAAAAACAAAAAGGGAGAGGGGCTGCAGATGTTTGTATGTGTGTTTGTTTAGTTATTGTTTTGCAGTGCTGGGGATGGAGCCTCCAATATGCCAAGTGTGCACTCTGCTGCTAAGCTACACCCCTAGCCCTTCCAACAACTTAAATAAGCAAGGCCAAGGCTGGGGATGTAATTTAGTGTACAGTGTTTGACTAACATGCACAAGGCCCTGGATTCGATTCCCCAGTGCCACACACAGACAAAAAATAATTTTTTTTGTTTTAAACAGCATGGCCAGGCCAGGTGTGGTGATACACATCTGTAATCAGAGGCAGAAGGATCCAAGTTTCAGCCCAGCCTGGGCAACTTAGCAAGACTTTGTCTCAAAATAATAAATGAGAAGAGCTGGGAATTTAGCTGAGTACGAAGGCCTTGAGTTCAATCCCCAGTACTTTGAAAATAACTAGATTAATAAATAAATAAACCGCATACCTCCAAGTGTGTGGAAACTGTGCCAGAGAATTGAGAATCCTCTGCCACTTATACGCTGAGTATGAGGAAGCCAGGCTCCTGCATTCATCTGGTCTCTTGAGTTTCCAATGAAGACCTCAGGCCACTAACTGGGGGCAGGGGGACGACAAATGACCCTTATGCAATCACTCCAGCAAGGTTCATACCAGATGTGTTTAAGCTTCAAGCCTCCCAAACTGCTAATGGGCACTTTCTGTGTGCCAGATACTACTTTAGCTTCTTTCTAACTCCTAACCAACTGAACCCTCCTAATGTCATGAAGAGGCCTGGGCAGAGTGACCGCCAAGGTGCCGAAGTGCGTCCCATGGCAGAGCAGGTCTGGTGCCCTGGCAGGTGCTAGCGCTGAGCAGAAGGGTGACCAACAAGCCAGATGCGTGTCTATAAGGGCAAAGTAATCCTGAGGAACACTATTAAGATAGTCAGCCTAATTCTGATTTTTGGCGGGGTTCTGAATTCTTTCTAAGGGTAGGCGTGTCGGATAAATACAGCGCTTTTGAAAATCTCCCTTTGAATATGGGTATTCATTGTACTGTTCTTTCAATTTTTTCTGTGGGTTTGGGCTTTTTAAAGATAAAATTTTTTTAAAAAAAGAATCAGTCTTAATAGACCATCTTGGGAAGGGTAAGAGGAATTGGGAGCAGTTGCTGCAGAGACAAACTGAATTAGACGTGGGGATGGGAGAGGCTTACTTTCTCCCCAGCACCCTGTGAGACCCTTAGGATTTTCTGCCACTGCAGGTGTCACCCATGACATCTGCTATGAGAATGACACAGTCATCTGGGTAGAGCCAGCCCCCGAGTCCCCATTCAGCAGCTCAGGCAGCCACTCAGTTGGAGATTGAGGGAGTTTCTGGTGAGCCAACTGCAAATGGAATGTGGACCAAGTGTGGTGTCGTGCGCTCTGATCTCAACAGGAGGCTGAGGCAGGAGGACTGTATATTGGAGGCCAGCCTGGGGAATTTAGGGAGAACTTATCTCAAGATTAAACAAGAAAAAGTAAAAAGGGATGGAGAGATGGCTCAGTGGCAAAGCATCCCTAGGTTCCATTTCCAGTGTCAAAACTAAAAACAAAACTACTCCTAGCTGGGAGGCTGAGGTAGGAGGACTGCTTGAGCCCGGGAGTTCAAGGCCAGCCTGGGCAACACAGGCCGTTTCAGGCGCATGCATATAGCCCCTCCCTCCCCAGGAGCAAAAGCAAGGACGGTGCTTTCTCCTGGCTTTAGTGTGAGCATGCTGAATTTTCTGTTCCTTTGGGCTTCTCTCTCTTGGGACACTAAACTCCCTAAGAAGAAACCTGGATCCTGGTAACCTGGAGTCTCCCCCAGCCACCCCCAGCTGCTGCCAGCACAGTGGGGGACAGACAAGAGGGACCTGAGTGAAAGCTTGTTGAGTGAATGAGCCACGCTTTCCATCCATGGAGAAGCACAGGGCTTGATATCCTCCACCATTTGTATGTGGGGCTCATGGATGTCACACGACAAGTGGACAGTGCTTCCCAGCCTTGACACCTACAGAATGCAATCACACTTTTATGGTGCCTAAGGATGAACAGTTACCAGATGTGGTGGCGCATGCTGGTAATCCCAGCACTTGGGAGGCTGAAGCAGGAGGATCACCAGTAATTTGAGTCCAGCAGGGGCTACATAGTGAGTTCAAGGCCAGTCTGGACTACATAGCAAGACCCTGTCTCCACAAGAAAAAAAAAAAGGATGAATAATGACTCCATGTTTACACCATCTAATATGGCTGCTCAAGGCCTCAAGTTAGCAGGCAGCAAACTGGGCACTCCTAAGTATACCAGGCCACTGGAAACACCTAGAGGATCCTCCTCTTGGCCCCCTGGCAGCCCACTCACTCTCAGGCAGCTGGGAGTTAAGGAATTTGAAGGCCACTCGATGACTCTGGAAACTGCCACCTAAACTTGAACAGGAGGGGATGGCCTGAGAGGGCTGGCCAGGGCAGCAGGCCTTCCTGGGCTTGAGCTAGCCAGGGCGTGTGCCCAAGTTTGGGGGAAAAGGGGCCTGAGCGGTGGGCTGGAGAGGGCGTGCTGCCAGCTCCAGCTGGCGCTGAGCCAGGAAGTCTGACTGAACTTGGGCCAGCCCTGTTGGCCCACAGACTCTGTAAGCTGAACTGCTCCTCTCCTCGGGCCCCTTTGTTTCCACTTCCCCATAGCTCTCCCTTAGTGTTTAGGAATGTGCTTTGAAGGCTCCAGCTTGTTTCGCCTCTGCTCAGAGACACCAAGAGCAGAGGCTGGGCCTAGGCCAGATGGCTGGAGGGAGGGCACCTGTAATCACACTGAGAGCGCCTCATGGGGCAGGTGGAATGGGGGGGGGCAGAGGGGCACTTGAGCCTGCCTGCCTTCTCTGCTGGGAGAGCCGCTGGCTTGCGGTGCTAAACCTAGGAGATTCTCAAGTTTGTTTTGTTCAGGGAGGCAGTATTCCCTTACCAGCTCCCGCGGAGAGCCTGCGTTTGTCCAGGAGCTTTTGGGGATAAGCTACACTCTTCTGTTTGTCCAGGGCAGGAGAGAGCCGCAGTGCATGTTCTGGCTAGAAAAGTTGCCTCCTCCATTTGCATCAGAGTAATCTTCTTGGCCTGCCTTGGGAAAGGAAGTTGGGGCACTCCAAGGAAAGGGGAGTGAACAGCCTCAGCCAGATGGCCTTACCCACCATCCTAGGAGAGCAACCTCCAAGGCTCAGGCAAGGGGTCACTTGTGGCAGGCTGCCTGCTGGCCTCATCAGCCTCTTGTAAACCTGACCAGTACAAGTGTAACCCTGGCTGAGTGTGGGATGCACACCTGTAATCCTAGCTACTTGGGAGGCTGAGGCAGGAGGATTGCAAAAGTTTCAGGCCAGCTTGAGCAACCAAGTCAGACTCTGTCTCGAAAGAAAAGCTGGGCATGGTGGTGCATACCTGTAATCCCAGCACTGAGCCAGGAGGATCACTGGGAGTTTGAGGCCAGACTGGGCTACCTACTGAGTTCAAGATCAGCCTGAACTACATAGCGAAACTCTGTCCCAAAAAACAAACAAAACAAAATTAAAAAGCCGGGTGTGGTGATGCACACCTGTAATCCGAGGAGGATTGCTGTGAGTTCGAGGCCAGCCTCGGCTACATAGTGAGTTCAATGCCAGCCTGGACTACACAGTGAGACTGTCTCAAAAAAAAAAAAAAAAAAAAAAATCTGGGGAGGTAGCTCAGTGGTATAGCTTCCTTGGGTTCCATCCAATATGGAAAAAAAAAAAAGTGGGAGTGGTTGGCTCTCTTCTCCCTGTCCTGCCCCCTAGTCTCTCACCCACTGCCTTTATGGCCTTTGTTATCAGGTACATAAAAGAACCAAATGCCCCCTGCTTGGTCCTTCAAGGCCTCATAGCACTGTGTCCCCTCCCCAAATGCTTAGCATTGTGCTTTGCACACTGGGAGTGCTGAATGACTGGGAGTAAATGCTGAGTGACTAAAACTTCAGGGACCAAAAGCAGCACCCTGGCTCTTTCTCTAATCAGAAGTCCCTTTCCTCCCCTGCCTATGTTTGCTGAAGCTGGGAGCTCTGGGCATTAGTTGGTTTCTTTTTTCTTTTTTTTTCCTCTCTCTCTCTCTCTCTCTCTTTCTCTGTGTCCTGGGGCTGGAACCCAGAGCCTCTTGCACGCTAGACAAGTGCTCTGCCACTGAGCTACATCCATAGCCCTTTTAATTGTTTTTATTTTGAGCTAAACTGCCCAGGCTGACCTTCAACTTGAGATCCTCCTGCCTCAGCCTCCCGAGTAACTGGAATTATGGGTGTACACCACAGCATTTGGTTCTGGTCTCACTTTTGCCACTAATATGCAACCTTGAGTTAAGAGTTTTTACCTTCTGAACCATTTTCCTCCACTAGGTTAAATGAGGGTTCAGTCCAGGCCCCAGTAGCTCTTCTATGAGATCTCTACACACCCTCATTTGCTGGCTGTCGCTTTACCACAAGCTCAGGTTATTCTGATCCTGCCCAGGGCCAGGTCTTCAGCACACAATTCTCCCCTGCTCCTCCACTGTCTGTTCAGCTCCACGACACACACCTAGTCCTTGGGCTCTTGACACATCTGTCCCTTTCTGTCCCCACAGCCATTAATACAGCTCCAGCTCCTGTGTGGGACGCATCCGTGGCACATGAACAATAACTCCAATACCACAAGGGCACCTGGGTCATTTTTCTGTGGCCGGCATTGTCTAGAGTTGTGGTAGCACCTCATCTTGCCTGCTGTGACACAGACCCTGCTTAGATATGGGGGTGCCATGGGGTCCCCCCACATTGCCATTTCTCCTTGGTTTCAGCACCAGCCTGAAATGTGCATTCTAAGGCCCTGTTGAAGGAAAACAACGTGCAATCGATCCATCCATCAAAGGGATCCTTTCCCCTGGATCTCGGAAGTCACTTTCTCTGCCTGGGTAATGATCGGCTTTTCCTCCCTGCTTCCTCTCAGCCTACAACACATATTTAGTGCCTGTTGCCCTGGTTAGAGTTTAATTAGGCACCAATGCACTCAGGGGCAAACCCGAAGGACCTCTCTCGGGTTGAGCAAATGGGACCCAGGCCCAACGCAAGAGTCTGCAGCCTGCCTCCCTCGGCTGGAAAGTGACGGCTGCCAGCAGGCAGAGGAGACTGTCCGTTCTCAGCTAATGATTGCCTTAGGCACCAAGTGATGGAAAATGCAGGAGGTTGGTGAGCTGCAGGGTACAGCCAGGGACAACTGTATGGACCAGTTTAACACTACAACAGTGGGGAGGGATGGCAGAAGGAATGCTGTGTGCATGTGCATGTGGTGTGTGTGTGTGTGAAGCCTGGTCTCCTTTCTCTTCACAGCCTCTCTGCCACCTTCTCCTCGCTCTTGCTCTCGCTTTTGGTTTTCTCTTCTGTTTCTAGCCCACGCAAGTTGAAATTAGAAAGGTCTTTGAATTCATTTATTTGTTTTAATAAAGACAGCATTTTAAAGCAGCATATTTGCAGCAATTGAGTGTTAAACTAAACACCAAGCCAACTAAATGTGTTAGGGGGAAATGAAAAGTCAGTTTACAAGAAACATATAATTAACGTGTTCTTTGACTTTCTCTAAGCCTTTGTCTGGTTCAGGACAAGACAGAGGAACCATAATCAACTTTAATAAAATGAAAGATTGTATGGAGGCAAAGAGAAACAAAAAAGTTTGGAATGGGAAACAAAGGCCCAAGAGAGGATTCTTGAGTTGTAACAAATATATTAAAAGATAAATCTTTTGTTTCCTTCTGTTTAGTCAACAGCCATGTTCTCTAGCCTAATAGGTAGGCTCCAGAGGCCTTTGCTTATCCAGTACCTGTTAACAGGGACAGGAGCTGAGACCCAGAGGGGGCAGGGAGGTGGCACAAGGTGCCCAAAGGAGATGTGTGGGAGTTTCAGGAGGCTGATAAATCCAGGCTAATGGAAATTGCTATTGCACAACACAGGCGTCTTCACGTGGCCTGACTTCCAATAAAGCGTTCCTCTCCTCACCCCTTGGAGAAAGTGAAATAAGACATTAGACTTTCAGTAATCTCATATGGTGATGATCAATCAAAACCGAGAGGAGAAGGCCAATTTATAGAAATTGTATCTGCTTCACTGGGCGGCTGGAACCAGGGAGCTGAAAGGAACGCAGTGCTGGGGCCTTTGATGTGTGAAGTTGCCACAAAATGACAAACACCAAAAAACACTGCCTGTACACATGGGGTCTTTTCAAAGCGAGAAGGGTGTTCCGCAGAGGCCTGTATTGGGTGCATCCGTGAAGGGACCCGCGGAAAGCTGAAAGCACATGTTTAGGTCACATCAAAGCTATTTATTTCTATTATCTGTTGGCTATTTTAAGTTGGAGTTGCCATCCTTCTTATTGGTTTTTATCACGGATGAAGTTTATTTATTGAATTAACTTTTAATGGACCCTCTACTTTGTTCTTTAGAGTTGGCTTCTAAGACTTGGGCTTTTTTAGCCAGGCTCCCATTTAGCCTTTGTGATCAGCTTGCTTTTTTGCCGCCCCCCCCCCACATCCCAATCCCAATCCTGGAGGTGAAGAGCTCAGCCTCTGTTAACTCCTTGCCTGCTGGTGTCTTTTTTCTGTAGCTACTAATCACCTTCTTTTGATCATTGCCAAGTTCTCAGGTTGAAAGAAGGAAAAAGGACCTCTTGACCATTCTAGCTAGCTTTCCACATGAGCCTGAAAATGTCGACAAATTTGAAACATCTGCTGGGCTGCCTTGGTCTGATTGCTAAAATATGCCGACCTCAAGCCCCCTCCCCCCTCCCCTTTTAATCTGTTTCATATTCACAAATTAAGCATTTAGTCTGGGTAATAAATCAGGGTGGTTTACGAGGCTCACACGAGACAAACAAGCGAGAAGGGCCCAACACAAGCCCCTGGAAGCAGAGTGCACAGAGCTGCCAGGACCTGGGAGCTCCACGCGCTGGAACAGAGAAAAACATTGGCGTGCCCCGACATGCTGCTGGCACCCACACTTTGGCCAGTCCCGAAGAGGGCAGGATGGAGAGTGCAGAGGAGCAGCCCCGGCCTAGGCCCACAGCACCCGGCCCGCCCTAGCTCTGGGCAACTTGGCTCCCCTGCCCCTCCAGGGAACCACTGGCTGGCAAAGGCGACAACCTCACCCTGTACACACCCTGCGGTGGGCACATGAAGCTTCTCTCTGAGAAGGCTGGATCCCCTCCCCCACCTCTCCCATCTGGTTGGGCTGAGCCTTAAAGATCCCAGGCCCAAACTCGCCAAAGGAGCAAAGATCTGTCTCCACATCCAAGTGTGACCTACACTAAGCCCGGGTGCCACCCTCCCCAAGCCCCAATCTCTTCGCTGCCTCCTGCCAGGTTTTGGTCCTAGCAGCCACAACCTTACTTTCAGATTCAGGCGCAGGGTGGGGGGCACGCTTAGAGTGGATCAAAGCTTCTGAGGAGGACTTGGGCAGGTGAGCAAAGGCACAAACGGTCCAGGCCCCTCAGAGGCAGAAACCCCAGCCCAGGCTTTAGTGGCCACCCAAACTCAGGGGGCTCCAATCTGTTTATTTCCCGCCCTCCCCTGGGCATCAGCGAGAATCGGACCTGGACGGGGTGTGTGTGTGGGGGGGGGGGGTGTCTCGAGTCTGATCCAGCCCAGGACCTTGAGGGAGACCTCGAAGGAGAGGGGGGCAGTGGAGTCACCACGACTGGGCCTCTATCGTCCTGCTATGGTCAAGTTCCCATCGACGGGTGTGCCACAAGCTAACGTGGGACGCAGCGGCAGAGCCGACCGGCGGGAAATCGGGAAGCTTGAAGATGCAGTCCACCCCGGACCTAGGAAGAGGCATAGGAACAATTCCCCGATCCGCAAAACAGTACACACGTCGCCCTTCCTCTTCCCCTAGCACACATTCCAACTGCGAAAGCCATTACTGCAGACGCGCGAGAGACTTTTTAAATATTTACAGCCCGCTCTCCGCACGGTAGCCTGATCCATCTTGTGGGCACGGAGGCGGGGCGCGGGGTTCCTCTCAGGCGGAGGCGCAGAGCCCCGGCGGGGGGACGCCAGCCGCCTCCCCTCGGGGCCCCGGGGTCCTCCCAGAGTCCCCACCTCGCCTCCACCCAGGTGCGGAGGAGACCGAGACTGCGTACGGCGCACCCCGCGCCCTGCCAGGGCCTGTGCGGGCGGGGGACAGCGTCTAGGAGGAGGGAGGGCCGGGAGGCTGATTTAAAGGTTCTCACCGGGAAGCGAGCGAGGCACAGACCTGAGAGCCGCTGCGCTGTGAAATCCGAGGAGCTCTCTTGGCGAGGAGGGGCTGTCAGAGGCCATTTATCTCGCCAGAGTGGAGGCTCGGCTCCCACACCGCCCGCGAGTAACAATGGCAGCGAGCAGCAGCTCTGCACGCGCTTCAGTGCATGAATGGATTGCGGAAGATGCCTGCGCTCCGCTCTGCTCCGGCAGCTCTCCGCGCGCCCCCTCCCCGCCCGCCGCCCCCGCCCCTGCCCCCGCCCCCGCCCCGCGGCCAGTCTCGGGCAGGGCGGGCTCCTCGCGCCTCAGGGTTCCAAAGTTGGGTCCCGCGGCGTGGTCCCTTTCACCCACGCCCGCGCCACCCCCCCCCCCGCGCCGCCGTTCCCAGGGCCTTGGCACCTCGCCATCGAGTGTCATTAGGGTCTGAAACTTGACACTAGCCTTCCAGGCCTCCCCGAAGCGCCCCCCCCCCCGCCCCCTCGCCCCTCGCGGCAAGTTTACTTTCAAGGAGTTGGAAGCGTTTCCGCCGCCAAGGCCGCTGGCGTGCGGGGCCCGGGTGGAAGGGCTCCGAAGGGTGTCTTCACCTGTCCTGTGTGACCTAGGGTCCCAGGCCCCCGCTGGCCCTCAGCCAGAGTGCCTCCCTTGCGGCGGATCCAGCTGAGAGCCCTTGCGTTTGGCACATGCACATGCACTCTGGGCACCCCTACCGCAGCCCAAATGCCCTGCCAACTTTCAGGTCAGCGGCAGAACCATGTGTCCACATTCTCTTCTAGAGTTGGGAGAGCGCCAAGGCCCGCGAGCTCAGTCACAGAAGCCCCCTCCCCTCAGGAAGCCCCATAGTCGTCCTCCTCTGTTTGGGCCTAGGGCTGAGAGCAGTGGGGAACAACGAGGTGGGATACACTCCCAACCCCTCTTGGGCTTGCTTCGGTGGCCCTAAACCAGAACCTCAGGGAAGTTTTCGTCCTGGGAGGATCCCTGAGCCCGGATGTGTCAGCTGAGGGAGGGGGAGCCCAAGAAGTGGACACTGGCTGCGACTCTAAGGAGATGCCAAGTAGCCCGCGGACAGAGGCCAAGGGGAGCCCAGGTTGCAGGGAGTCTGCCACACGTGTGCAAAGGCGCACACCCTCGGGGAGCCAGAGCGCGACCTGCCGACCCAGGAGACCAGCAAGGACAGGCGAGAAGCTGGCAGCAAGACAGAGCGGGAGGAGAGAGCCAAGGAGGCTCAGCCGCAGACCCAGAAACACTGGCGGCGGCAGCGGCCCGAGCTCTACACGGAGGCCTGCGCAGCCAGGCCCTGCCTGCCTTGCCTTGTTCACGTGCCTAGGACACTCGGACAGGATCTCTCTCTCTCTCTCTCTCTCACTCTCTCTCTCTCTCTCTCTCTCTCTCTCTCTCTCTCTCTCTCTCTCTCTCGGACCTGCGCGGGCCAGGAATGTCTGTTGGGGCCTTCCCAGCAGATAGCTGGGGCCCTAGGGAAGTCTTCACGGATCTGACCACTCTGGTCTTCCTTCCCTGAATCCTGGACAACGGTACTGAGATTAAGGAGTGGGAACACAACCAACCATCAGAAAGCTAGTGTCTCCACTCCTGGGGCTTCAGGCAAGTGTACATCTAACTTGGTGGCTCTGGAAGGCAGCCACCTTCTACCCAATTTCCTTTTGGGCTTCCCAGTGGCAATACACTTAGGGTACTGCCCCTGCTTTGACCTTCTAGCAATCAGGAATCCAGCTGGACTTCTGCAAAATCTGAGGCTTCCGTAGAAAGAGCTCCCCAGACTCAGGTTCTCCGAGAGTTCTCCCACTCACCCCCACACACTGGGCCCATCAGAGCATCATCCTCAGCTCCCTTCTGAGGCCGGCTCTGCAGCCCCAGCCAGCGCCACAGAGCTCACCTTTCCTCCCTCGAGTGAAGCTAAGGGCTTCCACACTGCTCTTCACTTTCTCACACACACACACACACACACACACACACACACACACACACACACACAGGCATTCTTGCCTTTCCTGCTGGGAGTCCTACAAACCAGACTGCTTAGGCACAGTGCAGCTTGGTGGAAGGGCAGGGCGCCTGGGAGGCCAAGCAGAGGTGACCAAGGGAGTTCAGGCATGACCCTTAGCAGGGAAGGGGCTACTGTCTGAGAAAGAAGGCAGCGGGAGACCCAGCCTCCAGGAGAGGAGGAGCATAAAGGGAAAGCCAGCACTAATCCCTTGGCCTGCCTATGTGGGGCCCGACAGTTGACAAAAGCCTTTTCCCTGAATATTATCTCATGAGCGCCAGCCTCAGCCAGCTGTGGGGGAGGCAAGGCAGATAGCATTACCCCCATCGCAGAGAAGGGAAGCAGGGCCAGAGAGGTTAAGAGAGGTCTGAATTAAGGCCACACAGCCAAGCTGGAAGAGGCTGCCAGGGGCCTGGGGTTTCCTGCCCAAAGTTCACTTTCCTGTTCAGTAGCTATGTGTATGCCTGTCTAGGTTCATATCTGTGTGCAGGGGAAGGGGGACTGCCAGGCAGGAACGGACAACCCAGTTAGGGAAGTACAGGAAGGAAGGACACAACCCCAGGCCTCTTCCTGTGCCCAGGCCTCACACAGCATCCCCTGTTGTTTCCACGGCAGCCTGGAGCTGCCCCCTGACCTGCCTGTAGGGGTGAGGGGCTGTGCTTCCCGGTATCTTCAGCATTGGCTGTTCCAGAGGCCTTCGGTATTCCTTGGGAGGCCCTGATCTACCCAGCCCTGGAGTCTCTGCCTGTCATCCCCACCCCCCAGCATCGGCTGCAGGATGCCTTGAGTCCAACTGTGGTTTCCGGGCAATAAAACAACTATTAAAGTCTCAGGCACGGCTGGTGATTTGCATCACATCCTCTCATGCATGGATTCAATATTTAATACACAATATTGAATACGGATATTAAAAATCAATAGCTGGGGACCCCTGGGGAGGTGGCACAGTGAGATCCTGCTTCAGGAACAAAACCAGCTCCTCTAAAAAGACAGGAACAGCAAGTTCAGCCAAGCTGAGCCAGGCTCCAGGGGAAATGAAGAGTAGTAGATGTGTCTCAGCTTCCTGATATGCTTAACGGCACTGTTCTTAAGTTGAGCTAAAGAGAAGCCAAGGAATGGAATGCCCCTGCACTTCACTAATTGCCGGATGGGGGGAGGGGTAGGGAGGTAGGGTGTATTTCCAAGCAGGCGACCAGCCAGGTGTATGCAGTTACTTCTTTTGTTGCTATTTGCACTTTGGTTTGGTTCACGTCTGAGCCTTGGATGCGAGCACTCAACTCTTCCCACCGCCATAGCTCCTTCCCTGGGCCTCCTCATAACATCCATCACCACAGGCCCCATGGGGCGCTCTTGGCATAGCTTTCAGGGAGATGGAGCAGGAATCCCAATGGTGCAGGATACTCTCTGCTCCATAAAAGAAATACGAATACCTGAGTTGCAGGGTCTTCAGAGGTACACTCAGCCTTCCTGACAGGAGCCTCAGGCCTGGGGATGCTTGTGGGGAGGGGTGACAAAGGGAAGGAGGTGAGAAGGAGGTTGGGACATGGAAGTAATCTGCTCCAGAGCCAGAATTCAGATTGGCTGTTAAACAGCCAGGAGATGAGCAAGCTCCTGGGATACATAATTATCTTTTCAGGCCTGAAGAGGAACACAAATTAGTCTCTTCTTTATCAAAATATAGAAATATAGTTTATCCTAAACAGAATAAAGTTCTTGCAGCCTGATGGGGCAGGAGTGAAGGAGCATAAACACCTTTCACAGTAGTTTTTTTCCTTTTCTTTTTCTGGTACAGAAAAAGAAGAGAGACTGACAATGGGAGACACACGTAGTTTATCTAACTGCAAGGGCCTGGAGCACCTGAGATATCAAAAACTAGGTGAACTTGACCTACTGAAGTGCCACCGCAGACACCAAATTATGATATTACTTTTATACATCTTTCTATCGTAGCTTAAATCAATGTGGATTGAGTGGGAACTCTTGCTCTAGTTATCAATAGATTGGAAGGACATCTCAGGAAGATCTTACAGAGTACTCATTTGAGTAAAAGTTAGAAGTGAAGAAGAGGTGTTTGGAAATGACGATGAGCCTGTGGCCTCTGTTGCCAAAGAGCCCATTAAAAGGAGCAAGGGAGGGCCGGGGATTTAGCTCAGTGGCACCGCACCTGCCTGGCAAGTGCAAGGTTCTGAGTTTGATCCCCAGTACAAAAAAAAAAAAGAAAAAGAAAAAAGAGCAAGGGAATAGGCATAGTTTTCAGAACCAGCACATGAAAAGCAGCCACTTTGGCTGCTGCAGATGCTCTGATGGTGGTTCCTACACTCAGCCTCCTGCAAGTTCACCTGCCTATATTTACCTGATTCTGGGCTAGGGGTACAATATTTGGCCCTGGGCCTGTGAAACACAGGGGCAAGAGTTCTAAGCAGAACAATAATGTCCTCAGTTTATCAAACTGCTTCGCTTCCTGCATCCACCACAGGCCAAGCTCTGGACCTCTTGCAGCCACACACAGACCTGACAGCTTTGTTTGCCTCTAGCATGAATGTGCAGGTAGGTAGACCATGGCTGGCAGGGAGGCAAACCACCACCATGCAGCTTGGGGAAGCTGCTGTGCCTCCAGAACCCACTAAGGGTGCCACATCTGCCCAGAACCACCTGGTACTTAACCAAGAGGGAACGCAGCCTTGTAGTGTTTGGGAGGGCTACATCGGAGGAGCAGGAGAGCCTGGCTGCAAGGAAGGATCTACACACCAAGTCCCAAATGCCCATGAGTGGGCACGGAAGGGGGACAGGGCAGGAGGGAGGGGTATTTTCCTGCTTCCCACCGCCCCATCCTTCTGTATTGTTTTCTTGGAGCGAAGTCCTTCCTGGAGCCCCTCTAGACTGTCACCATCTCTTGGTGTAAGACAGAGAGGACCAAAGTTTTCCATTGGGAAGAACCTGGATAGGACCAGGAACCTCGGATCTTGGCTCAAAGCCTCACAGTTCTGATAAGACGCTACCTCCCCACTCACACCCTGCAGAAAAATCCCCCCCCTCGAACTTCTGGGGTGAAGTCGGAGCCTGAGCCCAGGGTCAGCAGAGGGACTGTCCTCACCACCAACAAGTTGCCAGTCGAGATAACAGCTGTGGGAGGGGGAGGGGAGCCGCAGGCAGCCACGACAGAACGGTTGCGATCTAGAAAATTCAACAAGAGGCCGCCACGGTGGCGGCGGCTCCAATTAGCTGGGCCAACTGGGAAGGCAGAGAGCGAGGCGGCAGCCCTGCAGATCGTGCCCGGGGCGAGCAGGCAGGCGGGGGCGCTGGGCCTCGGAGCTGCCGGAGCGGCCCTCCTCCGACCCCTCCCGCGGGCTCTCCGAGCGCGCCTGGTGTTTACACACTGTCCTTCCGACACGGGATCAAGTTTCAGGCCGCACTGGAGGCGCCGGGGCCGGCCACAGGCCGAGGCCAGGGAAAGAGCTGGAGCGGGATCTAAGGCAGCGCTGCGCCGACGAGAAGGCCCAGCGCGCGTGGGCACAGCTAGCATAGCGCTCTCCCCGCGACGGGTTGAAGTCCAACAGGCCGGGTGGCAGGAGCTGGTGGCGCTGCGGAGCACTACCCACAGGGAGAAGCACCTATGAGCTGCAGGAGTGAGGTTCTGCGCTCACCAGGGTTGGAGACTCACCCTGGCAGGGCACAGGGGCTATGCTCTACAACCCTGTTGCGAGGACTGCCGCGAGCGTACCCAGTGAGCTCTGCACCCGTCTTCAGGCCCTTTGCTACGCTACCTTGCCCAGGCCATTGTTGGGGGCAAAGGGTATGTGGCTGGAGGAGCAACTCCAGATTGGAGACCTCGAGTTTCCCCGCACGCGCCTTGGCCCCAGCGTGGCCCAGGACTCGGGCCCAGTGCCGAGGGCTCGCCGCTGAGCGCCTCCTCTGAGCTGGCAGCCCGCGGGGCCGCACGCTGTCAAGCGGCTGCGAGTGAGCCCAGTGAACTTCCAGCAGCACAGCAGCACAGGCACACTGTAAACAGCCGCGTGCGCACCCTCTCAGCCAGGGCTGGGAACCTCACCCAAACACCCTGTCACCCCTCTCGCTCCAGGGTCAGGCTTTTGGGGCTGAGCCCGGGGAAAGAGAGCCCCCATCCCACCCCCAGTCTGCCTGGGCCCGAAAGCAAGTGTTCTGAACCTGGCGAGGTGCAGAGTGCTTCGGGAAGGGGAGAGAGTCGGTGCCTGGCCCCTCCCCACTGAATGTCTGCTTTGTTCCGGAAAACAAGGGGAGCTTTAGGCTGCTGCTCCCGGGGAAACACAAAACTTCTTTTTGAATCTTGGGAAGGGCGGCTGACTGCGTTACGGAGCTCCGGAGACAAACCAAGAAAGGGCAAAACCCAGAGGGCGGGAAGAGACAGGAAGACTTCGGAGAGAGGCCGATGGACAAAGTGAGGGGAAAGCCGCTCAGGGTGACCGGGTGGAGACTCGGGAACCTGACTCGGCGCGAAGGTGCCGCGCGAGTTCCAGCGAGCAGCCGGCCCAGCCAAGTGGCGCCTGCCCAGCCGGCGGCCGTGCCAGCTTCCTGCCCTGCCCAGGACCGCGGAGCAGTCGGGGACGCCGCAGCAGGCTGGCCCGGAATCTCAGGACGACAGTGTGGGGGAGGGGGGCCCGAGGCACCAAGTAAATCCCAACTAGAGCTTTCTGCACACACCGCCCCCACACACTCCAGTTGGCCAGGACTCGGGTCTGTGAGGTGTTGGCTCTGGGCTTTCATTCTGGTGTGTGTGTGGGGTGGCCCAGGGAGTTCACCGGCGCGGAGGATGGGGAGGGCAGTCTGAGATGTCTTTGGTCTCATGTGATGACCGCCTGTCCCATGGGCTCCCACCCTGCTCTGTCGAGCCAAGGGTGTTAGATCAGTATTCCGGCATGAGCAGGCAAGGGACGAACGAAAGCAAATTTGCGATCGCTTCCCCAACTGCCACCCATCACTTAGCCCTCCTTGCACCCAAGGAAGGGGAGGGCATCTAGCCTGTGCTCCAACCCCCCACAGGTCGCTCCCCTCCGCCTCGGAAGCTCAGACCTCGAGCAAGGGTTTTCCCCCTTTCCCCAGGGCTCGCTGGGTTTCTAACTTCCTCTAAACCTCTCTCCACGCTCCGAAAAGCCCCGAGGAGAGGAGCTGAGAGGAAGCACGCCGCTTGTGTGCGAAATGAAGACCATGTGTGAGGATGGCGGCATCAGAGTGCAGCCGCGGGGGAAGGGGGTGGCGAAGGCCCCCGAGCGGCCGGGTCGCAGCAGCCAGCGCCTCGGCTCGGCGTTGGGGACTCGGAGCAGCAGCGAAAGGCAGTGGAGAGGCTGCTGGGCTGGCCTCGTGGCTGGCGGGGGGGTGCGGGGGTGCGGGAGCTGCAGCGCCGTGGCGCGGGGCTGGGGCGGGGACGCAGCCCTGGCTTCCTGGGCCGCAGCTGCGACCGAGGGCGCAAGAGCAGATCGTGCTCGGCGGCGGCGGCGGCGGCGGCGGCGGCGGCGGCGGCGGCAGCAGCAGCTCAGGCCCTGCCGCGCTTGCAGCTGAGAATCAACAAAGGGAGGCGGCGGGTGAGCGGGGGAGGGGCGCCGCCGAGCGTTCGCTGGCTGCTGTGGAATAATAAAAAATAATTAATAATGATAATAAGAGAAAAATCCCCCGGCTTTCATGGCTCTGGGTTTCCGTGTGGCTGCAGCGGGAAGCGCGCTGTCCTTGAGGCGGCCTCTCTCGCCCGGCCTCCCCGCCCCTCCCCCTCCCTCGCCCCCTCTCCTCCCCGGGAACCGGGAAGAGAAAGGTCTGCAGCTGACAAATATTATCCATTCTCCCCATCGATCGCGGAGTGTACAGATGTGAGCGCTTGATGTGCCCGCGGAGCGGCGGATCCTCCCTGCTCGCTCGCTCTCGCCCAGGCTCCGCTCGCCGCCCCCTCCTCCCCCTTTGTTCTCCTCCCCTTTCCCTCTCTTTAAATAGATTTCAGGGCGCTGCCTGTTGGAGAGCAGCTGGCGATCTCTCCCAAGAGAGAGAACGAGCGCAGCCCGAGGTGCCCTGTCACCAGCCTCCCTCCCCCACCTCGCCTTCCCGTTATGAGCCCCCCATCCAGTTTGCAAAACAGAAAACACCAGGAACACCCTCGACCACTGCACCGCGAGTCTCTCCGAGCCTTTGGATCCCTTGCGCTGTCCCCGTGCTGTTCCTTGAATCTGTGCTGTCTGTGCGTGTAGGGAGGGGGCACAGGGCCGAGGCAGAAGAGCCGAGAGTGGGATCTTTCCCCGGCAGCAAGCAGGAACGCAGCTCGGGTCACGCTAAAAGGGTACAGTTTACGCATTAGGGAAAGTCGGCGGAGGCGGCCCTTTTATTCCTCTTTTGCAGATGGGAGATTAAGCGGGCAGCGCCTGGCCTCAAAGGGGCGGGCCGCTCGGGAAAGGGTTAACCCGTCGGTCGGTAATCGCGGACACGCATAAACACGCTCACACACACTCGCGAGCGCGCCCTCCTCGCTTGCCCGAGCGCCCGCCACAGCCCAAAGTGCACCGGGGGCTGGAGGACTAGCGGCGGCGGCGGGGGGGGGGGGGTTTGTCCGGGGGGAGGGGCGGGCTTAACCAGGCCGCTCGACTGAGCGGGGCCACCTCGCCGTCTGTCACTTAAATGATTGTCCTCCGCTCCGCTCAGTGCGGTCAGTACGGGCTGTTAACAGGCAGTTGCAATCAGTTTCCGAAAGGTCAGCCAAGGTCCTCCGGCTCTCGCAGACGGAAGGCATTACGAAACCGCTTTTGTATCAGCAGGCACTTTAGAAAAAGAAGCAAGGAGGGGCGCACCGCAGCGCCGAGGCTTCTTCGAGCACAGGGAGAGGGTCCGGGGCCTTGAGGGGAGGGGTCTGCATCCCCGCGGCCAGGACGGAGCGGTGGGGGAAATCACTGGCCGAGTGACCAAGGCCCTTCAGATTTCGATGGGGAACCAGGCAAGGGGTGGAGGGAGCAGGCGGCAAGAGCAGGAGGAACAGGAGGAAGTGGGAGAGGCGTCCTGGTTCCTCTCCTGGCCCGGCCCGCGGCCCACACCAAGACACGCACCGGAGCTCGGCCTTGGGCGCAGGGGAGACCCCACTCCTCCCAGACCCTCCAAACTCCAGGGAGTGGGGTGGGGGGTGGTTGCGGGGGGGAGACCCCCGCAGAGCTAGCGAGTCCCTGCGCGGTGTCTGAAGACGCTGCCGCCGCCGCCGCTAGAAGTCGTCCATCAGCAACCAGTCCAACCTGCCAGTGATAATGTGCGATCAACACCAAATCACCCCCGCCAGGCGCGATCCATCATCGCAGCGCGCCGCGGGCCCGCGTGAGGCTGACTCGTGGCTGGAAGTGGGGGGCGCAGAGCAGGACGCGATCGCCCAGCACCCGGGACGCCCAGTGCACCTCGATGCCCCTCCCAGAGGCCTGCACCTCGGCGTTCCTAACTCTCCAAGTTCCCCAGCTGCGGAGCGCAAACCCGGTGGCTCTGAGTTCTGGGCGCCGGTCACTTAGAAGTCCGCGCGTCCTCCGCGCCCAGTTACCCTGGTCACACCCTGCAAAGCTATCTCTTCCTTGCAGCTGCCCTGCCCGTCCCCTCCTCCTCCTCTGAGAAAGCGTAGCTGGCGGGAAATTAATATTTAATATCGCGAAATTGATTAAAGGGCTGGAAGCTGGCGACGGGGTGGGGGAAGGGTAGGGGCTCCAAGCGTAATTAAAGATCTGAGAGTCGTGACCGCTTCAGGTCTGTCCGGGCCGCACATGGCCTTTGTGAAGCCCAGGCGGGGTCGGGTGGGGCTGAGCCCTGCGGGCAGTAGGACGACAGCCTACGCAGCCCACGTCCTGGCCTGTGTGTGGCGGGGGGGGGGGGGATCATCGGAGGAGGGCTATCTGGAAAGTGGTAACATTTGCGCACCAGGGGCTGAACGGAGTCCACCTCTCCCTTGCCTGCCGTTATCTCGGGCCCATCTTGCCTACTGGAGCCCGAGGGTCGAGTGCTGCAGCTTCTTGCTGCTTGTTCTGCGAAGACGTGCCTTCACTGACCAGGAGGCCCTTGACCTCTAGCGCATTCGGCCCCGCGGCTCCAAGACCCCTAGCGCAGCTTCATTGTGGGCCCTACTCCGAAGGCCATTTCCCCAGGCCCTGATACGGGTCTTTGGGGACTCTCTCGCAGCACTCAGGGAAAAGAGAGGTCCACCTTTGTCCCGCAACTTGGGGCTCCTAAGGCCGAGGGTGCACGGGGCTCCTGCCAGTTCTCTCCCGTCCAGACCTCAACCCAGACTGCTCCAGCCTGGGTCAGCTTAACTCATTCAGCTGGGCCGCAGATGGGGCCTGCTGCTCTAGGCGGCTGTCTCTAGGGAGTCGTCATCAAACGAGCTCTGCTGGCCGCCTGTCGTGCCGTTTGTTATTGTCTCACGGGGAGGGGCATCGGGGCTGGAGGGACCCTACTGGAGGTGGGTGCAGCTGAGACGCCCCGGCCACTGGAGCTGGTGCTAGGAGAGTAATTAGGTGGGCACGAGCTCGGCGGTAGTCCTCTGGTGATAGCTAAAGTTTAGAAATCTGACGGTTGGCTCGGTGATAGGATGACCCCAGCTCATAGATGCCTGGCTCAAAAGAGCTGTTTTGAACTTTTAAAGTATTATTTACTTTTTGGAAAAGCACTGTGTCTGAAAAGCACCAAGTGCTGGGGGCGAGAGGCACACCAAGCAGCATCTTTGGCCCTATTCAGCTTGGGGACCCAGAGGGTCCAACAGGCAGTGGGGCTTACTGGAGGGAAGGCCAGGACCATGGAGGATTAGGCTTGGCCTCGGGTTTTTTTTTTTTCTTCTCGGTTTTGGTTTTATTACTGTACTGTAACAAAGTGCTGGGGGGATGCCTAAACTGGGACGGGGGAGATAATTAAAAGAGGGGTTGGAGAAGGAAGGAGAGGCTGCAGCCAGGGTGGGTGGGGGAAGTGTTTTCCATGAGGGCAAATGTTATGCAGAAGGACTTTATTTCACCCAAACAAAACCAAAAAGTTCACATTCACCCTCCCCTACTGAGCTGATATGCAACATGCAAACTTTAAAAGGAACCTTGAACCTGTGGGAGGTGTCAGCCCACAGTTTACAAAGGGCACTGAGGAGCCTTTTCTGGCTACTTCTCTGTTCCCACTATTGTGATTCTACCTGCATCAGCTTGGGGGTGGGGGGCTCCTGACCTCCAAACCTGAGGGGCAGCGGTGGGGGAGATCACTCAGAATGCACCGCATTCATCAATGCCATTTCTGGTAAATTGGACCTAAGGCTTCGGAGTGTCCTAAGAGGAAGGCAGCCTACACAGTGCGCATACCGATGTCAGAGCCATTGCCAAGGCCAGCACACATTCTGCAGCCCTTACGAGATAATACTATGGATTTCACAACCAAACATGTCAGATTTTTCCAGGACATTCCTGACTCCAAGAGTGCTGGGCCTTGTGTTTTAAAAGGGCATGCCGCCCTCCCTGCCGTCACTGGTATTGTGCAAGTGCGAACCCTAAGTGTCCCAAGACTGAAGGAAATGGCTTAGGTGTGAGACCTGGACCCAGCCGTGCCCGCTGGTTTTCTGTCCACCACGTCTAGCCCAGAAGCCGTCCTTGAAGTCCTTTTCCTAGCTAGGACCGGTCCCTGCCTCCTGGTAAAAGGAGTCTTGGGGGTGTTGGGTGATAAAACATCCCTTGAGGGCCGGTCCGGGTAGGGCGCTGGGGAGGATGCCTGTCTGGAGAAGCGGCAGGACTGGGCAACTCCGGGTCGCTGTGGGCCAAGAACGGGCGGCTTCCTGCCTGAGGACACAGCGCGCATACCGCCTCGCTGGGGGCTGCTGCCGCCTGTGCCCCGGGCCCAGGCGGCTGCACGCCGGCCGCCATTTTGACCGGGCGGCGCGGGTGGCGCTGTCTCCGGCGGTGGGACCGCGGAGCCGCAGGCTGGGCCGCCGGCCGCGCAGGGACTCCCGGGCTGGCTGGGGACGCGCGGGGCGCCGCGCCCGCTCCCTCTGGAGCCCCGTTACCTCCACGGGCCACAATGACCCTTGGTGGGGCACAGCAGGGCAGCCGTCCCTGGAGAAGGCCCGGCCTGCAGGCGTCTTTCCCCGGATTGCCAGAGCAGATTTTAGTTCCGAGAAACGACCTCTTGTTCTCAGACTGCGTTGGTCCACAAGTTACCACCTCTGGGAAGAGCGCCTGGTTCGCGCACCCCGGAACTTGGCTGCTGTTCCCAACTGCAACTTACAGAGGTAGCTTCGGGGGTGGAGCAGCGAGGCCTGCTGCACTGTCCCCACCACGCCAGGCTTTCGGAGGCGTGCTCTCCCTGGACAGGGAAGGATCTGAAAGTTAGCTCGGTTTGAGGGCTCTGGATAGAAGGAGACCGTAACTTTATTTGTCCACGTTTGTGAATTTAATATGCATTTATGGAGAACTCGCTGAGGCCAAGGCACCGTGTTAGGACTTAGCAGAGTCCAAAAGTGAATTTTTAAAAAGGCACCTCTGGCCAAGCATGGTGGCACACGCCTATAGTCCCAGCACTCAGGAGGCTGAGGCAGGAAGATCGCCTCGAGTTCAAGACCAGACTGGGCTACACAGTAAGCTTAAGGCCATCCAGAACTACATAGAGAAACCCAAAAACAACACAAAGGCACTTCTAGCCCTCAAGCAATTTACAGTCTAAGTGGAAAAGCAGATTTGCAAATAACTAAACTCAAAAGATAACTCGAGATGAATGTAAATAAAAGGCATGAATATTGCACTAAATGGCCTAGGAAGGGTCAATTATTTTAAGAATAAGCTTTATTTCTAAAAATGTAGAATCAGTTCTGGGAAAGAAGGGAGGACAAAAAAAAAAAAAAGGGAGGAAAAAAATTTACTAACCGGATAGTTCCAAGGTTCCAGGGAATAACAGTCATTACTTCTGAAAAGTTGTTGTGTAGGAAACATGCTGAAAGTTTATTTAAACTAAGCAAATATCAAGAATCAGAAACTGGATTCATTTCTCAGTTTCTGACATTAGCTAGGTGGCAGGGATGTGATTTTCCACAAAAAGACGATACCCCATTCGAAATCAGGGAAACTCCTACCACATTTCAGAAAACAAAGTTTCAGAAAATACAACTATGAAAATTAGGCAAATAAAAAATCTCACAAGAAAGGTAATGTAATCAGTGACACTTGTTTCAGCCATGAATGATATATATGTGATTATAAAATAAAAAGTGGGCATTAATCTAATAAGATTATGATCTAGCACTAGTGAGGACAGGGCAGGAGAAGTATGAACAGACTTAAAATCCTTCTCTACCATCTTAAGAGGTCCACAGATGATAGCTGGCATAGATTACTTAAAAGAAGGCCACGTCAGCTGGGGATTTAGCTCAGTGGTTCTGCCACCTGCCTGGAAAGTGCAAGGTCCCAAGTTCGATCCCTGGTACCAAAAAAAAAAAAAGAGAAGGCGATGGTTACATATTATTTATAAATATGATACATACCAGAAGAAACAGGTAAGCCAAATGAATACCCAAAGGGGACTTTTTTGAACCAAATTTTTACATACAATTTGGCCTCATAAGACAAATATGCCTTTCTAAAAAATATAATTTTTTAAAGGTTACCATTTCTTTTTTGGATTTTTTTTTTTTTTTTTTTGCGGAACCAGGGATCTAACTCAGGACCTTGTGCTTTCGAGACAGGTGGCAATTTTTTTTTTTTTTTTTTGGTACCGAGGATTGAACTCGGGTCCTTGCGCTTGCGCAGCAGGCGGCGAAACCACTGAGCTAAATCCCCGGCCCTGGTGGCAATTTTTTAAAGTTAAAAAGCACACAGATAAGCCATGCACTCAGGAGGCTGAGACAGGGTTGCCTAGAATTTAAGGCCAGCCTGGGCTACATATTGTTTTATTTATTTTTAGTTTTTTGAGTCAGGGTCTTTCGATGTAGTTCAGACTGGCCTTGAACTCACTTTGTAGCCCAGGCTGGCCTTGAACTCTCAGTGATCCTTCTGCCTCAGCCTCTCAAGTGCTAGGATTATAGGTATGCGCCACCATGGCCAGCTATGGGCTACACATTGAGTTCAAGGTCAACCTGGACTACACGACCCTGTTTCAAACATCCCCCTTCCCAAACACACAAAACCCACAGGTACTTAGAAGAGTAAAACTGAGAATTCCCAGTTACCACATTGTAACTGATGTCCTTGCAAAACACCCAAATCAAACTGGACAAAGTCATGGGGGAAATAATCGCCCAAAGTATGGAAGAAAGAAGAAGGCAGGGTGCAGGCGTGATCTTGTGGTCTAGCACTTGCCTAGCATGCATGAGGCCCTGGTCTTGACCCCGAGAATGGCAAAATGAAAACAAACTAGAAACATCAGGGAGAGACGTGAATGAATTTTGAGCTCCTGCCCTGTATATTCCAGGTTACAAAGTTGTAAGAATAAGTCACCCACCCCCCAAATTCAGCCTTCTCAGGAGACAAGCCAGTTATGGTTTTCTTGTGGAAATTCATTTCAAAGTTTATTTATTTATTTTTGTTGTTTTTTGAGACAGGATTCTGGACTCGAACTCTTGATTCTCCTGCCTCAACCTCCTGAGTGCTGAGATTATAGGTGTGTGCCACCGGTTCAACTTTAAAGTACTTTGTAAAAAAACATTTCCAGCTGGGTGCAGTGGTACATGCCTATGATCCAGGATTCAAGAGGCTGAGGCAGGAGGATAGAGGGCAGTTTGTGCCACACAGGGAGACCTTCTCTGAAAAAACAAACTAAACACAACAACAACAACAAAACATTTCCCTTCAATGTCTTTCTTTTTTTTTTTTTTTCCCTGACACCGGGGATTGAACTCAGGACCTTGTGCTTGCGAGGCAGGCACCGCACCCCTGAGCTGAATCCCTGGCCCTTCTTTTTTCTCCCCACCCCTCCAGGCCTGGGGAATGCTAGGCAATCCTTGACCAGTGAGCCACACTCCCAGGTCCTTAGTGTAATTTAGTTCCCAGGTAGTTTATTAGGATGTCCAACTCTATTGTACCACCTGTTTGGGTCTTATACTCAAACAACTACATGGAGTACACAAGGCCTGAAGTTAATAACATACCTTAAAGCTTCACATTCAAAACCATCCTAGGGGCCAGAGATTTAGCTCAGTGGTGCCGACGCCTGCTTCGAAAGTGAAAGGTCCTAAATTCAATCCCCGGTACTCCCCCCCCCCAAAAGTGTATATATATATATATACATATATATATATATATATAAATATATATGTATATATATATGCCATACTCAAAACCATCCTGTCCCCGCCAAAATCCCTCCTTGCTGGCTATGGAAGACATATGAGGACACACTGGGGGACGTGGCTCAGTGGCAGAGTTCTTGCCATGCTAGCATGTGCTAGGCCCTGGATTCCATCCCTAGCACCGACCCCCCCACATACAAACAAGGCAAGAAAAAGGCACATAGGTGACACTCTGCACCCCCCCCCCCACTCCAAAAAATGCCTTGGAGGGACCTGGTAACTTACAAGCACCTGGAGTCCTGGAGTGGAGGGCTGAGAAGTGACAAAGCACAAGTACCCGGGCCTACTGCTCCCAAGCGCTGGCCAGCACGGGCTAGGTCTGCAGCCTTAACCTTAGGTGGATCCACTGTGCTCCCAGGATGCCCTTTGACCTCCGTCCTGCCCGGTGTTACCTGCTCTTTTCTTCTTGATCAGAGGCAGAATGTGTTTCTTTTTTTCCCTGAGAGCAATGGAGCTGCCACTAGCCTACTTTGGCAACTTGGTGAGAGTTAAAGAAAGGTGCCCCTAGGCCTGAATTCCAGCCATCTTGCCCTGTCTTGCCTGGGGACATTTTTGCAGTACACAAACTGCACGGCCTGATGCTATGACCCTACTGGAGAAACCCGTTTATTTCAGGGGCCACTGTGAGCACTTTCTTTAGTTTCCAGCACAGGAGTTGGCCTAACAGACCTAAATCACCTGAGACGGAGGCTGGGATGACCCAGAGATATCCTGGGAAAGCTGGCTGAGGGCAGGAAAGGGGCCAGTGCATGAGTTCACCCAGGAGTTCCCTACTACTCTTCTCGGGGATGTCAATTTACATTGAGATCTCAAACATGAGCACCATGCCCAAAAGCCTTGCTCAAAATGAAAATCTTCCTAAGGGAAGAGGAGAGCAGTCCACAGGGTACACATGCCTTTTGGATGTTCAAAAACAGGAAAATGATCCAATTTCAGATTTAGGGAATGTGTGTCATGTTAGGGAGCCAGAGAAAATAATAACCACCAATTCCAAAGCCAAACAAAATCATGTTTTTCTACCACGTTTCTATCTCTGTCTCCTGGTTGAGGCACAATGAAATAGCAGATCAAATAGCAGATCAAAGGCAGAGGCAAATACAATTATGTTGCCTGTGAAACCCCTAGCATGAAATTAGAAGTCAAACTCTCCATTCAGGGGTTAGAGAGGAGGATAATGGGAACCTGGGGCCCTGGAGATGGCCCCAGCCCTTTCAGTAACAACACTGTCCATGCTGGATATTTAAAACCACACCTGGGGGCAGGGCACAAACAGCAAGTGCTAATTTCTTATTTTTCCCACACTTACTTTAGGAAATGCATTGACCGCATTCCTAGCTTTGTGCTATACAAATTTATCTATCTATTAAAAGGGGGTTGGGGCTGGGGATTTAGCTCAGTGGTTCTGCCGCCTGCCTTGCAAGTGCAAGGACCTGAGTTCGATCCCCAGTACCAAAAAAAAAAAAAAAAAAAAAAATCAAAGGAAAAGGGGATTGTACAGCAATAGTGAAAGGAACGTGGCCTGGAACAATAGATGGATACCACAGATTGTCCCCAAAATGACAGGTGGATGACGGTAAAGACAGATCTCTAAATCTTGTCCATCACCCACTTTCCTTTCAATGCTGAAGAGCCAATGCCCCCTCTAATTCCACTGCTCAATTCTTCCTCAGTCCTTCCCTCACTTGACAGGCTCACAGAGAGAGCTGCCCTTTGATATTTTCTATTTTTCATAAAATTCATATTTGCCTTATAGCTCTATTTTGTTTACCCTGGCCTAATTTTAGCTCTCTGCTCCCCCCCCCCATATACATTATGAGGCCTCTTGAGGGATAAGCACCTATTATAACATACACTATTCTGTTTAGAGCCACTGCTAATTAAGTTTAGCTTTCAAGAGTGGCTAGCATGGGTTTTGTTTTGTTTTAATTCCCCAATGGCTGCAAGTTCTTTGACGCTCCTCCCAAATGAGAGGTAGGGTCTGCGTCCCTCCTCCTAGAGTTTGAGTAAGCTTGTGACCATAGTCAGTGACTACAGCATGAGTGACACCCCATGACTTTGGAGGGTGGGTCAGAAAAGGAGGGGGCATCTGCAGTCTTTGCCAAAATGCTTGTATGTGGCACCCTGAGCTCTGCTCAGTGACTCACTACCCTACTCCTCTTAAATTGCCACGGTTCGGGGAAGCACAGGCCACAGGGAGAGCTGTGTATTCATGCCACAGAACACAGCTGAGGGCTCAGCTAAGCACCAGACATGTGGGTGAACAGCCTCCTCATGATTTCAGCCCCCAGCTGTTGAGTCTTTGTATCAAATTCCAGGCCTACAAGAATTAAATTGCTGGGCTGGGGATTTAGCTCAGTGGTTCAGGCACCTACCTCGAAAGTGCAAGGTCCTGAGTTCAATCCCTGGTACCGGAAAAACAAAAAAACAAAAAAACAAAAACCAAAGAATTAAATTGCTTCTGAGCTCCCTTGCATCTGACACCCTACAGGAGAAATCAGGGATTTTTTCTGTTTTGTTGTTTTCCATCAAACCAAAGGACACTCTACCACTGAGCTACATCCCCAGTGTTTTTTACTTTTTGAAACAAAGTCTTGCTATATTGCCCACACCGGCCTTTAACTTGCAGTTCTCCTGCCTCATCCTCCTCAGTAGCTGGGATTATAGGCATAGGTGAGATCAGTGCCTGGATGAGATCAGTTTCATAGCATGTTGCTAAATCCATAGAGTAAGGTGAACTGGATTAAAAACAAAAGGATTATGGGCCTGGTGGTGCACACCTGTGATCCCAGCACTTGGGGGGCTGAGACAGGTGGATCACCTCATGTTCATTATTTTATTATTATTACTAGTTTTTTTTTCTACCTGGAATCAAACTCGGGTCCTTGCTCTTGTGAGGCAGGCGGCAGAACCACTGAGCTAAATCCCTAGACCTTTTTTTGTTTTTTTGAGACAAGGTCTCACTATGCAGTTCAGGCTGGCTTTGAACTCACTATGTAGCCGAGGCTGGCCTTGAACTCTCGGTGATCCTCCTGCCTCAGCCTTGAAAGTGTGCACCAACACGCCCGGCTTCGCCTTAAATTTGAGACCAGCCAGTGCTACATAATCAGTTCAAGGCTAGCTTGACCTAGTGAGACACTATCTCAAAAAACAGAACAAAGGCCAGGGATTTAGCTCAGTGGTTCTGCCGCCTGCCTTGCAAGTGCAAGGTCCCAAGTTCGATCCCTGGTACCAATAAATAAATAAATAAATAAATCAATAAATCAAAAAGCCAAAAAACTCAAAAATATTGCTGGGGGCATAGCTCAGTGGTTGAGAACTTGCCTAGTATGTGCAAGGCCAACACTGCACAAGAGAAAACAAAAACAAAAACCAAGTTTGCTGGATGTGGAGGCTCATGCCTGCAGTCCCAGCACTCTGGGAGGCTGAGGCAGGAAGATAGCAAGTAGAGCATAACCTGGGAAATTTAGTGGGACCCTGTGTCAAAATGAAAAGAAAAGAAAAGCAAGAAAGCAAGCAAACAAGTGGGCAAGGAAGCAGGCAGGCAGGCTGGGGATGTAGCTCAGTGCAAAGGTCCTGGGACAGCCCCCAGTATGCGCCCCTCCCCCAAAAAAGGGTCAAAGGCAGGACATTTGAGATCATAACTAAAATCCCTTACCTTTGATAAGACAAAGTCTCGTTCTTGATGAAATCCCTCTAGGAGAGTGGCCCATTTCCTCCTCAGATGGGATCTCACACTCTGCTTAAAGGACCCTATTTGTTGTTTCCTTCTGCCCTACATTGGCTGCACAAGGGAGCTGATTCACTAGGCAGGAAGCAAGACCCAACGTTTCCACCAGCTAGTTCTGCTCTCCCATCTACTCCCTTCTTTCCTGTCTTCCTTGAGGTGCTTGGGATGTAACTAGCTCAGGGCCTTGCGCAGGATGGACAAGCGCTCCGCTGCTAAGCTGTATCTCCAGCTCTCCTAGCCCCCTTGGCTCAGAGATGGGCAGGGATAGGAGATAGCAGGCACGGCAGCTTACTTCATTCTCTTCTCGATTTTCCTACAGGCCCCATCAGCCCAACTGTGTCACACAGGAGTTTCCATCCACACAGCGGGAGGCCTCAACACAGGTGGCCTCCGCCCCTGCCCTTCTCTCCTTCCCTGAGGCTGACACTCACCAGTCTCTGGTGCCTAGGCAGCCCACTGACCCTCACCCCAACCGTAAGGCTGCCCTCCTGCTTAAGGCTGCCCTCCTTCGGAAGACCTGAGAAGGGGCATATGGGGAACCCCAGTTCTATCCCCACCAAAACAAGCAGAGCAGCCAGGTGTGGGGGCACCTGCTACTCAGGAAGCCTAGGGACAAGTGCCTCTTGAGCCCAGGAGTTCCAGACCAGCCTGAGCAATGCAGAGGTGCCATCTCATCAAAGACAAACAAGGGCTGGGGGGAGCACCTGCCTGGCATGCACAAGGCCCTGGGTTCCATCCCTGGCACTGCAAGTATAGCATGGAGGAAAACTCACCTGATTATGGGGGGAGTGAAAGGAGGGGAGCTGGACTTGCCTAAGATAAAATCCAGCCATGGTTTGCAAGCAGAGGTCAAGGTTGAAGGGGCACTTCTCCAGCACTCACTGGGATTCTCTGCCAGCCAGTCGTGTCCAGCAGCCTGGCCCTCAGCCCACAACCAGGGCTCAGTCACAGCTCCACCCTGTGTAGCTAAGTCCTAGGGCCTGGGATCTGCCCCTCCCACACAGTCTGAGGCCAAACACTGTCAAGCTTCCCAAGTTCACAGCTTTGGGGTTGCCTGCCTGTTGGACAGTGGTCCTGCAGCTCCAATTCACACACTTTATGTTTTATTGTTTTGAGACAGGGTCTTGCTTTGCAGTTCAGGTTGGCCTTGAACTCATTATGTAGCCCAGGCTGGCCTGGAACTCTCTAAGATCCTCCTGCCTCAGCCTCCCAAGTGCTGAGATTATAGGCGCACAGCACCATGCCTGGCCAGAGATCCCATTTAAAGCCCAGATGTGTCCTGCTCCAGAACTTTCCACCATAGCTGTGATCTCCTGAACGCTTTGATCATTTATTTTGTGCTAAACCCTATGTTGGACCAGTGAAGATAAATAAAACAGTCCTTTGTCCTTGGGGAATTCATAGCTCAGTAGAAGAGACAGATTGCAACACAGTGAGTGTGGGATGGTCCTGAGTACCAAAGGGGCTCTTTTGCAGGTCTCCATCATCAATGCCCCGCCACTCCGCCTCTGCTTTCTTCTCAGGAGACTGCTCTTGTCTTATTCCTGCACGAACTGCCTGCTTTCCTCCCATGCCTGTCCACCTGTTGGCAGGGGTCTGAACCCTCGAAACCCTGGCCAACCACTTGCCTTGAAGAGGCTGCCCTGGTTGGGTAGCCTTCCTTGGCTTCTGGGGCCCCAGGGGAGGAGCTAGACCTGACAGCAGCCCCAGGCCTTACTGAGCTGGGAAATGGGCGCAGAAGCCCGACACTGAGCAGGCTGGTAGGCCTCTTCGACGCTTCCATTGGAGCCTGGCAAAGGGCTTTGGGCTTCCTCTGATGAAAGGCGCTTAAGTGCATCTGGTTATGATTACAGGGGAGGAGAAAGCCAGGCGGTCTCTGGGGGGTTGGACCAGTCATCTGGCTCTGCCTTCCTCCTCCGGGCAGAGCTGGCTGCTCTGAGGCCAGGAGGCCAGGTGTGGGGGCAGGCAGGAAGCAGAGCCACTCCAAAAGCCGCCAGTTCGCCAAAGCTCCAGACCCCAGCTCCTGGCTCTCTCGGGCCAGACTCCCAGAACCAGCACGGTGGCTTAGAGATGCCAAGCTCCTTTGAGACCAGTTTAGAAGAGCTGCTGCCCACTGAACCAACAGCTTCTCCCTGCTCTCCACTCCATTCCATCTCCCGAGTGCTCCTGACCCTTCAGCTACCTTCCCAACTCTTCTCCTTCCGACCAAGTTCAAATTAGCTTTTGCCAGCGGAAGTTTCTGAAAGTGATTAAAAAAACCCCAAAACCTAAGGAAATACAAACTTTGAAAAGTTAAAAAGCCTCAATGTTTCTTTCTCTTTTTCAAGTAGCCGGGGTATGGCTTCTCATAAAACAGACATCGTTAAGGATGTCCCACGTCACTGTAATTGACAACCATGCTGAATTAAAGGAAGAGATTAATATGAAAATAACTACCCGGAACGTCACCAGGCAGTCCCGAGCCTCTGTGTACCGGGCACCTGTCTCTACGTGGGACTGCACGTGGGCACGAAGAGCTCTTGGGGGATCGGGTGGTTTAAACACAGTCCGCAGTTCTGGAAACGAAAATGCATTTTCCTCTTTCCGCCCTGATTTAATCCTGCTGCGTGTTATTATTGTCAAGTCTCTTCGCACTACCGTTTCTAAAAAGAAAACCCGTGGGTCTGCGCAGCCCTCCGCCGCCTGCTCGGCTTTTATTGTACACGCAGCTGGGTCTGCGTGGATCCAGCACGTCGTGACCGTCTTGCAAGCGCGCACGGACACCCTCGGATTGGCATTTCGATAAGAGCTGGGCGCATTGTTTCAGCGGCGCACACACACACACACACACACACACACGCACACACAGATAATAAAGGGCTACAGACCCCTTGGCCAACCCTCTGCGCAGCCCATAATTAGAGATGACCTTTCCGAAAAGCAATTAAAATATGGTAATGATCGATGCGCTCGCCTGTTTCCAAAAAGGCACATAACACAGGTGTTGGCTTCAGCAGGCTCCACCTGGCCGGGCCGGGAGGCCTCCTATGGCTCATGAATGAACTCTTTCTCTAGGGAAGCTTCGATTCCCCGCCACCTACCCGAGCGAGGGCTCCCCTCCCTCTCCTCCCTTCCCCTCCCCCACTAGAGCTCCGGCAGCCCGGAGCTTGCTGGCGGCGGCAAGGCTTTGTCATCCGAACGCACACACAGACACGCACACGCGTGTACCCGGCCACCACGGGGCAACGGCGACCGATATGCCGTGTCCTTCCTCGCCGCGCTCCCCTCCCCTCTTTCTCTTTTAAAGAGCTCCTCCAAACCCTTTCTTCCGTCCTTTATGTGAGCGATCCTTTGCATCGAAGAGCTCGGGGAGCATTTGGCTCTGGGGCCCTCCCACAGGGTGCGGGACGAGGAGGGAGGACTCCTGGCCAAGCGCGCGCGGAGGACCCGTGGGCAGCCGGGCTTTGTTTTGCCCCTTGCCCCAGCCGGGAGGGCGGA
The DNA here is from genome assembly GCF_053883595.1 of Heterocephalus glaber. Lineage (NCBI taxonomy): Eukaryota > Metazoa > Chordata > Mammalia > Rodentia > Bathyergidae > Heterocephalus > Heterocephalus glaber. Next base: position 8,735,327 of record NW_028258340.1, on the reverse strand, counting down.
AAAGCCTCCGCGGAGCTGCAGCCCACTGGCGAGTTGGCGGCGGCGAACGCCAGCACGTCCTCGCCCACCAAAGTGGACCATTAAATCTCCTCCCGAGTTCACTCGGGACTTGGTCCGGGCCGGGTGCGGAATCGCTGTGGGGAGCCTCTCCCTGTCCACAAGTGGCTCTCCCCGAGCAGATCAATGTGCAGTGTCATTATGGAGGCTCCTGTTGCTCCAGGCTTTGGGGGTGCTTGGGTGGCGCGCGTTCACCCCACCTCTGCACTGCGCGGAGGGAGAGATGGGGGCCGGCGGCCGGGGCTCCCCGGGTGGCTGCCTGGAGGAGTCCCGGATCGGGCCTTCCGCCTCTCTCCGCAGCCTTCCGGGACCATGAGCACGGAGCCAGGGCGGCCTCTCGCCTTTCATTACGGGGCCTACGAAAGCAGCAGCCCAGGCAAATATGTAGCTATTAAAATTAATCGCCCTGCGTTGTCAGCTGAACATAATGCAAATTATTTATGGGCTGTCTGCGCAATATTTATCATCGTGCAGGCTCCAGGCGCTTCGTGCCTCCTGGTCTCCCCGCCCGCCCTGGCCCGCGCAGGGCGAAGCTGCGTACAGGCTGCAGCGGCCTCGGGAGTCTGGGCACCCAGATGGGCTCCGAGGGCCAGGCCTCGCATAAGTCTGCCTTCCAGGCCCAGAGTCTCACTTTAGTCTATTTATTGGAGGCCCAATACGTGCAAAACCAGGTCTCCGAAATCAAGTGGTAAAAACCAATTTGGAAAAATCTGAGCCAAACAGACAAGCTTCGGAACCGAGGGGCGATGCAAGCGGAGGGTCCTAAGTCGCCCCAGAGAATTTTCTGTGGCTCGCGTTTGTCCTCCAAACCCGGGAAACCAGCGTTTGCGGAGCTGGATTCGAAATAGGAAAAAACAAGAGCATTGGATGTGCCTTACAGATCCGAGTACGCGCTGTCGACTGAAACAGGAATTGGATGTCCTCCGAGCCTCAAAACTTGTTTGCTGATCGCAGATAACAGATTAACTGCTAATTGTCAAAATCGGCCATCCACTTAGTTTATCACCGCTGGGGGCCCCTTGGTATTCGCTGCACTTTTTATATGTAAAATCAGCCTTGGTGCCTCCTGAACGGCTTTTGTGTGGCTTTTGTTTCTCTTTCAAATACGGTGTTTTAAAAAACAGCAGCAACACACCACCCCACCCCCTCTCCAACCAAGCCTTCCTCCTGGTTTAAAAAAAACAAAACAAAACAAAACAAAAACCAGGAGGAGAAATAATCTATAAGACAATCCCCCCCTACTGGTCGGCGCTGGCGTTGGGGCTTTTTACTCAGATCGAGTCGCCCTGGGCTGCGGAGGTAAACAGGCTTTCTGCACCGCTGCTAAATGAATCACGAGGGGAAGAGCCGGGACTGTGGGTCGGAAGGTCTCTGGATCCGGGCTGGGCGCCAGGGCGGTGAGCGCGCAGCACGAGGGGCGGTAGGGTGGAGGCTCGAGGCCCCAGGGCAAGGGAGCCGAGAGAAGGACTGTAGGCTGTTTAGCCGCAGCACCCCACACCCCCTTACCGCTGGAAATCTGCGAGGCCAGGTAAGTGTCCGGCCTGGGACAACCTGGGGCCAGTCTTGTTATGTGAGTAAATCTACGGGGAAGGACGTCACCCCACCCCACCCCACCCCCGCGTTAGCAGTTCAGAACCTTCAAGACCCAGAGGCAGGCCTAGGTCTTTCTTTTGATATTCATTTTGAGCAAAGTTTCGCCTTACTTCACTGTCCTCAACCAGCAGACAATCATCACCTGGCTCTTAGCTGACCAAGCCTGGGACAAGGCCTACCTCTGGGGTCCTGGAGGGATGGGGTTGTGTATGGGCATCTGCTCTCCAGACTAACAGAAGGGCACATAGTCAAGAAGCCACTTTGAATTTATATTCTTCCGGTTTTCTAAAAATGTGATTTGACCCATTTTCAAGGCTCTTTTTTGTTCCCATTAACCCCCAATTTTTGACAGGGAGTTATCTTAGAATATTCCAAAGATTCTCCCATTACAGTACTTTAGAAACTTAATTTGAAATGATGTAAATAGGAGGTTCAAAAGATTAGGCTCCAAAGATTTGGTTTGGATTCACTTTATTTCGAGTATTCTTGCATAGATTTGAGGAAGGGCTTATTTTTACTGTTTAAATCAACAAATCACTGGGGTTTCTGTGTAAGACACTGTACACTGACCACAGGAAAGTGGACACATCAGGCGACATTTACAAAGTGCTTTAACACTCTGGTCTTCAGACCCTCACCTGGAGGGAGTGGGCAAGGTAATTGTTCCCATTTTACAGATGAGGAGACTGACCCCGGAGTTTCAGGGCAGTGGTCTTACTCATTCAAGTGAGGTCAGTAGCCAGCTGAAATCCACCCACTCCTGACCACACCCACCCTCCTCTAGGTCAGTGTCTTTTAGGAAAGGCATCCTTCTCTGGGCTCTGTCTAACGGGCCTGCGAGCCACCTTCCCACCAGATGCAGCCTGCAAACCCCAGTGATTGGATTGTCTGTTTACTCACTTCCCTCCACCGGGTCAGTTCCGACTCCAGGCCCTGGAGGACAGTTTTAAAGGATTTCTGCAGACAGACCCTCTGGCGGCACCGGAAATGTTTTATGGACCTGTGAGCCCTGTTAATCCTAGGAGACGAGGCAGGATTAGTCCCGGGTGTGGGTGTGGATTCTTGTGTTTAGGTTTAAGCCCTATGGGGAGGGAGTATATGGGGTCCAGTGGCTTCAGCAATGTGTGCCCCCTCCTCATTAAACTGAGATTTGAGCCCAAACGGATGGAAACCGCGGCCTATGGCTCTGGGACCCGGCCCTCCAATCTCTGCGTGGAGCAGGGGTTCAGGGGGCACACCCTGGGAGGCGAGTATGGGCATGGAGAGCGAAAGGAGAGTGCAGTCCTGTGTGGGTTTTTTTTTTCCACCAGGTTTTATTCTTCTAGCCCTGTGGAAAGGAGGAGAGCCGCAACCGGGGCGGGAGCCGGAAAGAAACACTTAATCACCGGCGTCTCGCTGCTCGTCACGCGAAGATGGCAGCGGCTCCCCTGGGTTTCAGGTTCCGGGAAAGGAGAGTGTTCTGCCTTGAGGCGGGCGGGCCGCTGCCTTCCTTCCCTGGCCTCCGGGCCATCCGCCTCCCAGCCCAGTCCCCCGCGTGGCCGGCAGTGTCCAGGGCAGCGGGGCGTCCGCGCTGCGTCATCGCAAACTCAAAGCAGGGGCTCGCGTTTGTGGGGAAACACACTGGGGTGGGTGGGGGTGGTGAGGCGTACGGTGTCAAGCTGCGGCCTACAGTAGGGCACATGCAGGGTAGACTCCTACCAGCGGTGGCTGGACGAGCCAGCTTTAGCGAGACAGGGGATTTACCACCTCCCTCGTTGCACGCGCAGGCCCCACTGTCCGGCCCTCTCCTCTGATTCCCGGGTCACTGCGAAACACAGAGTGAACAGGTCCCTGCCAGCAGCCTCCACTTCTGGGGGGAGGTAGGGATCCACAGGCCTGGCTGCAGGCCCCCAGGGTGCCAAAAGTGTGCCCAGACGAGGGACAAGGAGAGCAGTGCGGCCTTTCTGCCTGGACTCTTCCAGGATGCAGGACACAGAGGCTGCAGGCTTTCGAAGTACCTGACAGGGAGGAGGAAGGGAGGGCGGAGGCCCAGGAGACCAGCTTAGAGGGGAACCCCAAGGTGTGTTTGGGCACGCCCGCCCAAGCAGGAGGAAGGGTGTTTAGGGCTTTAGGGGAGGCAGGGTGAGCAAGAGCAACCCGGAACCAGGCCTCCCAACCAAGACGGAGGAACTGGGCTCTCCAGCCCCGGGGCGAGAGGCTCAGAGCCCGGGACAGGCAGCTGCACTGGAGAGGATCCTGGAGCTTGGGAGGCACACTTGGGCAACTGTTCAGCTCTGTGGGAGGAGCCTGGGGCGCTCCAGGAGCCAAGGGACGAGAGTGAACCAGCAGACCCGGCAGGCGGCCGAACGGGACTACTGACACTGGGAGATAAGGAGTTCCTCGGCAATCGGCCACCCCCAGCCCCTCATCACCTCCGGCAGATGTGACTGCTGGATGGTCGGCAGCTAGTTTGAGCCAGGGCCTTTGCACTGCCTTCCCTGAGCCTGTGTGCTACTGAGCCCCTAGTAACTTGCTTCTGTACCAGGCTCCGGAAATTGCCTTTGCAGAACAATAGCCAAATACTGAGCCTCCTGGTCTCTTCTCACAATATTTTTTCTTTGGAAGGTTGTGGTCAGTCTGACCCTCCCCCGGAGCTCCCTCTCACTACACATCCCTGGGAAGGCAACACAACCCTGTCTTTCTAGTCAGCCAGGCCCTAGCCTCAACTCTGTCTTTGGGCAAGCCCCTTGCCAGTCCTGGACCTCACCATCCTCTATAACACAGACCATCATAGTGTCCTCCCTCAGGATTGTTCTGAGGATAACATGCCTCAATACATAAAGCGCTCAGACTGCTGGCTCTGACACAATGCTACTTGTGTTCATTGTTAAGACTAGGATGGGGAAGGTGTGGGAAACAGGTCTAGGTTAAAGTTCCCAGAGGCATAGATGGGAGCCAGGGGTTTGGACAGGATGGAACGGACCCTCTTATGGCCCACAGAAAAGTTGAGGCAAAATGGCCTCAAACATCTCCACTACTTTCTCTCAAAGGCCTGTGCTTGCAATGGTGGTGTAGGAGAGTGCTCATGAATGGTGCTCATTAACACTGGCTCAAGGACACGTTCCTGTGGGGGGTCAGACACCATCACCTTCCCTCTCCCTGCAGCCCCAGGGACCTTCCTGGTTTCCAGGACTTCTGCCTTATTCCTCCAGGCTGTCCTTTTGATGGTGCAAGGCCACCTCCTCTAAATCAGCTCTCTGAGCAGCTGGGCAAAAGTCAAGTCCCCTGGGGGTGTATTCTGGGTCTAACCCTGGTCAAGGCTGGTGGATGGTCACACTGTCTCTGGGCTGTTGGTGGGCCATATTTGACTGTTAGCCAAATAACAGAATCGGTCAGATGTGCATTTTCAAAAAGCATCCCATTACCTTTGAAATGGGGTTTCCAGCCCGATGGGGAGGAGTGTGGGGCAAAGCAGGGCCTAAGCCTCCTGGCCTGGCCTCTCCCATAATTCATTAGCTGAGACTGCCTTTTCCTTTTCAAAGACAACACATATGGCCTTTCCTTTACGTGGTTACCAGTCTTAGCCTAATCACCGAAAAGTGCTGGCGGTGCGCTCTGGCTCTCAGTAGATCCTTATCGGAACTGTGCGTGCCAGGCTGTCAGCGCCGAGAAGGACAAAGAACTCGGGCACCTCCAGGTTTGCTCCTGAGGCTTCAGGGCACCCCTGGGGTTTCCCCTTCCCAGCCCCCAGGCCCCAGCCCCACCAGCCACGGCCGGCCAGCCTCCGAAGAGTCTGCAGCTCTAAATCAGAATTCCAGTTCTCGAGCGCCACCCCGAGAGTTCACATTTCCCCTCCTCCGAGGCCGCGTGGAGCGCAAGTGAGAGTCTGAGGGCGGCAGCAGCACGTCTCCGGGCCACCTCCACGCACCCTGCAGCACGTACACAGGAAAAGAAAATGCCAAGAGAAAATCGCGGGCTATGAAAGTGAAGCACAAATAACCCTTTGCAAGGAGTAAGAACCCCCAAATAGAACTACAAAATAATCCCCTCTTCGAGTTCTATTAATTAAAAATCCTCCAAGGTGGAGTGCAAAGAGGACCCCACCTTCTTCGGGCACACACTGACCATGCCAAGATAATGGTGCTCAGCTCAGCTCCTCACACGTTTAATACCAAGCTGAGAGCAAGGTTCGCGTCTACCAACTAACCTGTTCTCACAGTATTTTAACTGGCTCAAAGCCTGATTGGAATAAAAAAAACATTGAGCTTGTTTGAAATATGCACGCACAATGTGCATTTAACTGGGGTAAGTTCCCGCAGCTGTCTGACCACATCTGTCTGGTCCCTCTGAGAATCCACGTTTTCTAGCCTGGGAAGAGGCAGGCGGCCCTCACGGGTCCTCCGGCGGATTCCTGGCGAGGCGCCCATCCTCCCCAAGCACCGCGAACGGAGGCGACCGCATTAATACTCGCGGGCAGCCTGCTCTGACCTATACTGTCATTTTTTCCATCGGTCAGGATCAGGCTGGGGTTGGGGGGAGGTGGCTCTCCTCTGAGGGGCTCTGCACGGATCGTTGGGTTTTCCCCGGGCAACTTAACACGGAGGCAAAAGGGGCAGATGGAAACCAGGCCTCGGCTCGCCGGGCGCGCGTAAGCGCCTCACTCGGCAGCTCGACGCAAAGCCAGGGCTGGATTTTCACGGCCTGGGCCCGGCGGCCTCCCCGCGCCGGCGCGATCCTCTCTCCCTCTGGCTGAGCAGACGTGCTCGCTTAATTCCGCCCTGGAGACAGCAGCTGTGCGGCGAGAGGAGGGGGGAAAAAACCCTGCAACTTTTCCAACAGAAAGTGTGTGCTCACAGGAGAGGTGAAGGCCCACCCCGATTCTGTGCACGTACAGACACAGCATCTAATCAGTGTCACTGCCAGGAATATGCTTCCGCGGCGGGCGACACCCCCGCCCCCGCCAACCTGCAGGAGGGAGGGGGGATGCAAATGGCGTCTCCGGTCGCCCCAGACTCTGAGCACCCGCTGCCGCGACTCCGAGCAGACGTCGCAGCGAACTGAGGTGTAATGCCTGGGAACGCGAACACGTTGGCGGCCCGGACCCCACTCGCTTGCCCGAGTCGCAGTTAAAGGAACTAATACCACTCCGGGCTCCGAGGCCGTTTCCAGTCTTCACCTCCGGAAGAGCCGCCCTTCCTCGACGGGAGGGGGGTCTGCAAGGCAACTGTTCCCGTGCCTTCCCCACAAGAGGAAAGTGGGTGGGTTTCCCTTCCCGGGCCGGCCCGCATTAACCCCACTCTTTCCAGGCCTCGAACTTGAGCCCCGAAGGCTCTCCTAGGAAGAGTAGTACCTTTCAGGCCGCCGGGAGTCGGGGGGGGGGCCGAAGTCCAGAGCCCCCAAAGGTTCTGGCAAATGGCCAAGTTTGTGTCCTTTCCCTCCCACGCTGGAGCAGCGTGCGCCACTTTGGGGAAGCGTGAGCCTCAACCCCCCCCTACCCCCCAGCCGGCCACGAGGACACCTCTGTCCTCTCGGAGGGGCCGATGGTTCTACATAGCACCCCAGGCCGGGATCCGTGGCCTGGGTACACCCCTGAGGAGGCTCCGGAGAGGGATAGCCCGCGTCTTCCCTCGCCCGCTCTTCTGGGGAGGGGCGCGGGAATGTGTGGCCTGCCCCGCAGCTCCAGCCCGCACCCCCGCGGAGCCACCTCCGCAGTCCCCCTCCCCCCCGTAGCGGTGCGGGACGCACCCTCCTCTGTGCACATAGGGCGCCCCTGGGACGCAGACAGGGATGGCGGTTCCGGTCGTTCCGGGATTTGCGTACAAGAAGAAAACGAGGCCGGCGACTGCAAGAGCAGCGCCTTCATTCTTGGGGTTCAGACGCTCGCTTAGTCTCCGAGTGGGTTCCACTCCTGCCTGGGGGGCCCCGCTTCCGTCCCCCTGTCCCCCAGCGATCCTTGCCCCGCCGTTGCCGCCTCACGCGGAGCCCCGAGCGCCCTGACTCCCACACCGCCCTTCCGTAACTCGCACACCTCCCTCGCGCCGAACTAGGGGCGCCGCTCGCTCCCTGCGCCCCGACTACTCCGATTCCACCTTCGGCTGCGAAAGCCGCCTCCCCGCGCCACCCCGCCCAGCCCGGCCCTTCTCCCAGCCCGGCTCCCCCGCCAGCTGCGCCGCCACCGCCACCGCCGCACGTGACCCGCCCCCGTCGCAGCTTCCGCTGAGCTGCCTGTTCCGGAGCACAAACAATTTCTGCTCTGACGCGGGGTCTCTCGGCCCCTGGCGTCCTCTCCTCCCTGCCCCCCCTTCCGGGTACGAGAACTCAAAACAACTCGCTGACCTTGTGGCCGACCAGCTCCGGCTTCCACCGACTCCGGCATTCCGTTCAAACCCAGCCGCCGTGGCTTCTAAGATTTCACTCCGCGCTGGGCTGGGGGAGGGAGCGATTTCTCCGGGAAGGGGTGTCTCAGATCGAAAGAGCCACTTCACGCTCTTTCCCTTCCTCCGAAGTGAGTTTTTAGACTCTCCGGAGGCCCGAGGGAAACGCTAGCAGCAGCGCGCAAAGGAGCCCCTGCCCGCCCCGCACAGGCCGCCTTGTCTAGTGTGACCCGATTTCCAGGGTCAGCGGCAGAGGGCCTGGCCAGCCTCGGAAATACCACCAAGCAATGGACTGCGGCACCGGCCAGGCTGGGCTGAGGGGCTTCCGCCGGGTGACCATGGAGGCTCCCACTCCCACGCTCCTGTTAGGTCCTTGCTTTGCAGGGCAAGAAGCTGAGGCATACAGAAAGGACAATTTCTTTGGTTGTTTTTGTTGGGTTTTTTTGGGTTTTTTGGTACCTAGGATCGAACTAGGCAGGAGGCAGAACCACTGAGCTAAATCCCCGGCCCCAGGAAGGACAATTAATGTTACTTGGTCGGTTACCTTGTTACTTAGGTGACTTAATGAGAATTTGAACCCAGGTCTCTCTGAGGCCAGGGTGTTTAAACACATACTATAGTATGCTATAGTGCCTTGGTGTCAAAACAACAGACACTTCACTCGAAGGCCATAGTAGGCAGCCAATAAATGTTTGGGGAATGAATGAGTGAATAAGTGAACAAATCATTGATGGCAAGTGATTTTAGAGAAAATCCTAACCATTGTTCCTTCTGGGAGATTGTCCTACCTGAATAAAACCTCTAGTTGGCTTTGTGAGTGTTTACAAGTAACAGGAAACCCAATTCTAAAGTATATTAACTTCCGACCCCAACTCCCCCAGCACATCAGCCCAGGCAGCATTTGAACTTCCTGGGGCACATACCCAAAGCAGCTGCTACTTGGTCTCACCCCCCCCCCCCCCATCGTGTTCCTGATCTGTAGGTTTCTGCTGAGGGCCCAGCAGCCTGGAGTTGCAAGAGGGGAGCAGCGTACCCACTAACTAGGGTTCATCGGCTTCTCTCAGGCAGTGTGGGTGGAGAAGCCTGGCTTGGCAGCTCCATGGTTATTTTGTAATTCAGGGGCCAAACAGTGCAGCTTGCTTCAGAGTTGCAGCCCTTACCAGCTGTGAGGTCACATCTCCAGGAAGGCAGGCATCCACTGTAGGTGACAGCTCTGCGCTGCTAGTTGGTGGGACCACATCTGTGATTTGCAGACCTGCCGTGGGTACTGCATGCTGTCCTGCTCCTTCCGGTGGCCTAAGACTGGATGCATTAAAACACACTCTTACATTCGGAGGCAGATGGAGTGTCTTTTTATACTGTACTGTTATCCCATCCCCATGTTCTAAATCTCATCAGTTATCCCTTCTATGTCAGTAATCTAGTAACCTGAAATGAGCACAGATTTCACTTCAGGTTACCTGAAAGTAAACTTTCTCCTTTGCAGTTCGCCCCATCCAATATCTGTTGACTACTCCTGTGGTGTAAATCATTATGGTAGGCAAAGCATGGAGTAGGAAAAACAACTTTTTTTTTTTTTTTTGAGATATAGTACTGGGGATTGAACCCAGGGCCTTCGCGTTGAGTTACATTCCCAGTCCCCCCCCCCTTTTTTTTGGTACCGGGGATGGAACTTGGGACCTTGTGCTTGCAAGGCAGGTGGCAGAACCACTGAGCTAAATCCCCAGCCCAGCCCTTTTTATTTTTTGAGGAACAGTCTTGCTAAGTTGCACAGGGAGGACTTGAACTTGCCACCCTCCTGTCTCAGCCCCCTGCCATGCCTATTTTCTATTTTTGATTATTTCTATAATTCTCCCTCTTCCTCTTCCTTTTTCTCCTCCCTTCTTCCTACCTCCTTCCTGTCTGACAGTTGTCTGTTTTGGCTCACGTTCCTATGATTATTGACCCAGAAATGAAAATGTGTATTTTCTCTCTTAAGTGACAACCCAATTTGGATTACAAGGCTGGGGTTTCGGCTGCTGCTTTTACAGCCTGGTCTGGAGTACCCAGCAAGACCCTGTGACCTCAGCCCGAGGCCAGCCCACTTTGAAGCATGATTTCCAAAGAGGCTACAGGCCTCCATCCTGTCGCTGGCTTGTAGCTGAGGAGCCTTGCAGAAGGGACTGGTACCTAGTGATGTTGAACCCGAGATTCGGGATGCTGATTTGATTTATTATCTGTGTACAGCCTGGGGAGGAGAAAAGGCTCATAAAAGTGTTCTAGGCTGGTCATTCTGAATGTGAGCGTTTATTTATCTGCAAAGCTGCCGAATGTCCCTGCAGGAAGTCGCAGGCGCAGCAACCCCTGACTGCACAGACAAAAGTCTCCCCTTTACACAGGGCTGCTTTTATTGTTTCCAACAGCTTTGTGCTTTCCCTGGGGGAAGAGGAGAGTCGAAGAGTGAGCTTTCTTCCTCTTTTCTCACGCTGCAGAGGAAGTGATGTTGTGGAAACAGTGGCATTAACTTGGCCTGCAAACCACATGGGGCTGCAGCTGGGCAAAGCTCCGGGCACGTCGGTGCTCCTAGGGCTCCCCGCCTCCTGGCCTCCGGAAAGACCAGGCTGGGTCGGAGCTGGGCACAGCCTGCACAGGTGGCACGAAGCAAGAGGAGCCATACTCAGGAATCCTTCCCTGGGACAAGGTGTCTCAAGGTGTGGATGAGTTTGACCCCTCAAGTCTGGTCTGGATCAGGAGGAAAGTTCCCAAAGGATTTATGGGGCTGTTTCATTCATTCATTCATTTTGTGTTGCTGTTTTATTTTATTTTTGTGTGCTGGGCAAGCACTCTCCCACGGGGCTACACCCACAGCTTGTTGTTCTTTTTCATCTCCATCTGCTCATACCACTCACTGCTTTATGTCCTTCAAGCATCAAGAAAGGAAGGAAAGGGGGCGGGGACCTCCTAACCTCCTAACCTCGTTTTGCCTAATATGCCGAGGCCTTGGGTTGGTTTTTTGGGGGTTTTTTTTTGGGGGGGGTGAGATGGGAGTCTTGCTATGTAGCCCAGGCTGGCCTTGAACTCACAGTGCCCTTCCTGCCTCAGCCTCCCGAGTGCTGGGATTACAAGTGTATGCCACCACACCCAGTGAGGCCCTGGGTTTGATCCCCAGCACCAAAAAAAGAAGAAGAAAAGTAAAAGGGGCCCCCTTGCAGCTTGGTTAGTCACTCAGTCTCTTTTCTAAAGCTCTCAGAAGTCCCACCCATGAGTTCTCTTATGTCTCATTGGCCACCTCCTGCTGCAGCAGTGAGGCTGCGGGGCTTAGTTGCTTTGGGCTGTTATAGCAGGTCACCATAAGTTGGGCAGCTTGAACACAAACCATCTAGGCCTCACAGTTCTATGAGATGGGAAGTCCGAGATGCAGGTGCTGGCAGACCTACTGTTTGGTGAGAGCAGGCTTTCTCACGAGATGAGAGCGGAGAGGAGATGCAAGCTACAGCCCCAGCACTTTTTGTTGTTTTATTTTGAGACAAAGTATCACTAAGCTGCCCAGGTGTAACTGGAATTTGTGATCCTACTGCTTTGGGCTTCCCAAGTGCTGGGGCTACAGGTGTGCACCACCATGCCTGGGTTTCTCATGTCATTGTCTTCTTCTCCTTCACCTTCTCCTCCTTCTCCTTCTCCTTCTCCTTCTCCTTCTCCTTCTTCTTCTCCTTCCTCTTCTTCTTTTGGTACTGGGGGTCAAGCCCAGAGCTTTGGCACTCATCTACATCCTCTTTTTATTTTATTTTTTTTTCGGTACTGGGGATTGAACTCAGGCCCTTGCTCTTGCAAGGCAGGCAGTGGCACCACTGTGCTAAATCCCTGGCCCCTCTTTTTAAATTTTTATTTTGAGACAGGATCTCACTAAGGTGCCCAAGTTGGGCTTGAATTGGAGATCCTCCTGCCTCAGCCTCGTGAGTAGTTGGGATTACAGGTGTGTGCCACAGAGTCTGGCTGTGCGTTAGGATTTTGACATATGAACTTTTGGGGGTAAATGAACTTTTAGGGGTAAATGACAAATGTTCCTTTTTCGTTTGGCCAATTGCTGCTTCCACTTACTAAGGAACAGAGGGTATGGGTACTAGTGTGGCCAACTGGCCACCTTTGCTTGTACACTCATGGACAGCATGTGGAAGGTAGGATGGAAACATTCATCCTGGAGGAGGAGAGGTTTTAGTAGAGACTCACTGGGCTCTGTTCCTGATTTGCATCCCTTTGGCTGGGGGTAGAGCTGCCTGCTGCCTCTAAGTTGCCCTAGCTGTGCTGGGGCCCAGCACTAGCTGAGCCAGTTCAGTCTTTCTTGTAGAATGAGGGATTAGGAGAGAGAAAGCTGGTCGGTCAGGGCAGGGACAGCAACAAGAGCATGGGACTAGTGCAGGTGCAGGGCCCCCACACTTGGGTGGAATGCTTTGCTGTCTCCATCTTGAAATTCTGAACATTATTAGTCTTTGCATCTGTGCTTCGTAAGTGAGGGGCTGATGGGACAAGGGAGCGTGCATCAGGGTCCTAGGCATCTGCTCATGTAAGCACACTTCCTGCTGCCCGTGGTTTACCTCCCTGCGATGGATCCTCAGATGTCCACTGCCCACCCCTGGTGCCCCGGTGCCCAGCCTCCTATGTACCACCCCTGCCTCGGAACTGTTGCAGCCGTCTGTCCCTGGAAGGGACGGGATGCTGACACTGGGGAAGGTCAGGGTCATGACCAGCTGTGCCTCACAGCGCCTTGGGCTGGGGTAAGGTGGTGTCCTTCCCTGCCTGAGGTGACAGGGACACAGCATATTTGTTCAGCCACTTGGAAGGGGCCTCTTCCTCACCTCAGATTCGAGGCTAAGCGTGTTCCAGCATGAGGTAAGGGTGCTGAGAAGCCCACCTCGCTGTCATGCACCTGGCCAGTGGGCCTGGGGGAAGGGAGATTGGTTTCAGGCCCCTGCCTGGGACCCCACCTTTGTATTGTTAATTTTGTTTGTTTTGAGATAGGGTCTTGCTATGTACTTTAGGCTGTCCTTGAACTTGAGGCGATCATCCTGCCTCAGCCTCCCAAGTCCTGGGATTACAGGCACGTGCCACATACCAGGCTTCTACTTTTATTTTGTTATTGGGCCCACAATTTATGTAGTGAGTCCTGACTTCAGGGCCCTCGTGTTTGAGTCTGTGTATGCCAGCCCAGGGAAAGCCAGTCTGCAGAAAGGCAAAGGATAATCCCAGCATTCTGGAAGGCTGAGACAGGAGGATTGCAAGTTCAAGACTAGCCTGGGCAATTTAGACCCTGTCTCAAAAAAATAAAAAGGGCTGAGAGGGCCAGTGATTTAGCTCAGTGGTTTCGCTGCCTGCTGCGCAAGCGCAAGGACCCGAGTTCGATCCCCGGTACCAAAAAAAAAAAAAAAAAAGAGCTGGAAATGTAGCTCAGGGCAAAAGCCCTGGGTTCATTCCCCAGTAGTGCAAAAACAAACAAATAACAATGACAGCAAAACTCCCCAAAACACCAAAGTACAATGAGTAACAGAAGTCCTTCAGAGACACGTGTCCCCAGAGGGCAGAGTAGGCTCCTGAAAGGTGTCCTACTTGGTCTGTGTTCTCCTGCTACAAGAGAATCGCACAGTCTGGGGAATTTATAAATAAGCATTGATTTGCCTCATGGGTCGGTTCTGAAATTCAAGGTCTCAGCATCTGGCAAGGGCCTCAGTGCTGCCTCATCCCGAGGTGTGTGTGAGCAAGAGAGCTGAAATGAAGCCATTCCCAGGTGACTGACCTGCTCCCGTGACAGTGACATTAATCTGCTCACAGAAGCAGAGCCCCTGTCACCTCATCACTTGGAACCCAGGGCCTTTGCACTGAACTACATCCCCAGCCCTTTTTTTGTTTTTTATTTGGAGACAGGGTCTCACCAAGTCGCCCAGGCTGGGTTAGAACTTGCAACCCTCCTGCCTCAGCTTCCCAGAATGCTAGGATTATAGGCATGTGCCACTGTGCCCAGCTCTTCTCACTTAAGAGTCTCACCTCCTGACACTGTTGCTCTGGGAACTGAGTTTCCGTTGTATGAACTTTTTTTTTTTTTTTTTTTGGTACCGGAGATTGAACTTGGGTCCTTGGGCTTGCAAGGCAGGCGGCAGAATCACTGAGCTAAATCCTCGGCCCTCCATTGTATGAACTTTGAGGGACACATTCCAACCGTAGCAGGATTTTCGTGCCCATGTCCCGTCCCTGGAGAGACTGAGCGGCACCGTGCTTCTGTGTTATTCCAAGTGTTCCTTCTGTTGCCCTAATTGCCAAACCAGTGTACCATGAATGAGGCAAAAAAGCTTGGTTTGCAGTTCAAGTATTGGAGTTCAGGCCTAACTTCGACACTTAACTAGCTGTGTGACATTGGGCAAGTTAGTTATGCTCTCTCAGCCTTTGTTTCTTTTCTTCTCTTTTTTGAGACAGGGTCTGACTGTGTAGTTCAGGCTAGCCTTGGACTTACTGTATAGCCCAGGCTGGATCTTCCTGCCTCTGTCTTCTGAGTGCTGGGATTACAGGCATGTGGCACCATACCCAGATTGTCTTTGTTTCTTCAACCTTATAAACCCACTAGGGCTAGGGGTGTAGCTCAATGGCAGAGCGCTTGCTTAGCGCTTCCATCCCCAGTGCCACAAAAGAAAACAAAACAAACAGCTCACATAAAGTATTAGAAATAGTAGTAACCAGTATGTGTGTTGCTATGAAAATGATGTGCTTAAGCTCATTCATGTTAGTAGAAAGATTTAAGGTGCAAAGGCATGCAGAAAATTTAAAGTAAAATAACTACCTTTTCTCACTTTTTTCTTTTTTTTTCAGTACTGGGGATCTAACTCAGGACCTTGTACTTTCGAGGCCAGCATAGTGCCACTGAGCTAAATCCCTGGCCCTTCTCACTATTTTCTTAATACTTAGATGTTATTTATTTGAGTCTGACTGATGTCAGTGGTTAGAATAGGGTCATACAAGGGCCGGGGATTTAGCTCAGTGGTTCCGCCGCCTGCCTCGCAAGCGCAAGGACCTTAGTTCTATCACGGGTACCAAAAAAAAAAAAAAAAAAGAAAAGAATAGGGTCAAACAAGGTGGATATAATAGGTTTGAGCACTGTACAGGTTTGCTTAGCACATTTCCATGATTAAAGGCTCAGCCTACAGCCAGGTGTAATAGTGCACGCCTGTAATCCCAGCACTCTCTGAGGCTGAGGCAGGAGGATCACAAGTTCTAGCCCAGCCTGGGCAATTTAGTGACTTAGCGAGACCTTGACTCAAAATTTAAAAAGGGCTGAGGATAGAGCTCACTGCAAAGTCCCTGGGTTTCATTTCCAAAAACCCCTATAAGATAGATATTCCAGGTCCTGTGCCATACAACGAACATTCCTAAACTTGGTGGTTTAGAAGAGCAACTCTGCAATATGTCTCATGATCTTGTGGACCAGGCCTCGGGCAGGACAAGGACAGGCCACCCTTCTGCCCCATGAGTCAGCGGGGTTTCTCCCAGGACTTGGTGGTGGGTGTGCTGGTCTCCTGCACACATATGATGCTTTGCCAGGGGAGGATGGGAGGCTGGGCTCAGCTGGGGCCATAGAATGCACCCTCCACCCATGGCCTCTCCAGCATGGTGGTCTCAGGGTGACAGTACTTATTCCACAGTGGCCCAGGGCTTGTGGACTGTTCAAAACACCAAATTGGAAGCTAGCCCTGGATGTCATGCTGTGTCACTTCTGCTGGTTGACTTAGTTCAGAGGGTCACAAGCTTGACTAAATTCAAAGGCAGAGGATGACAAAGGGGTGTAAGGACAGCAGGTGTGGCCAGGGGGCCATCCATGCAGACTCCTAGCACTCGTGACACAGGGCCGGTCATTCACAAAGTCTTGCCTTCAGTCCTGGGGAAGACAGCACAGCACGGATGGATGAGCTCAGATCCATGCCCTGGCATCGTTGGAAGGGCTCCCCAACATGCCAGGTGGGGAGCCGCCGGTAGAAAGGCTCTCCTATATGAGGAAACTTCATTAAATTGCCCAGGGTCACAGCTCAAGAATGGTACAGCTGGAAGTTGAAGCCACATATGTCTAATGCCAAAGTAGTAGGTCATTTTACAGTTTACAGTTTAAGTCACTTTCTGGAGGTCACCTAGAGAAGCCAGGAAGGCAATTTACCACCCATTCATGGTAAAAATGCTCCAAAATCTTAGAAAAGAATAGAAATTCTTCCATTTAATAAAGTGTGTGTATAAACAAAACTTGTGACAAACATATTTAGTGGTAAAATATTGAAAGCTTTCTCCTTGAAAGCAAGAACTGGATTAGGATGATTACAATCACACCCTCTATTCGTTATTATACTGGAGGTCATAGCCACTGCAATAAAGCAAGAAAAAAATACAGAGCATCGAGATTGGAAAAGAAGATATGAAACTGTCATTATTCAAGGATGACATAGTTGTGTATGCAGAAAATCCCAAAGCCAAAAAATCAACTATTAGCTAAAGGATCCTGCAATTCCACTATTAGAAGCCATCAGTGAATTCAGCAGGGTCACTGAATTTACTGTGAGGCTGTTGTGAGGGGCCAAGGAGAAATTTGTAGCAGATATTAAACCCCTACCTCTTTCATCCTCACAACCACCTCTCATTGGCTTGGGACCTTGGTGATGCTTTCTCTTTGCCATTCCTTTTGCCCTGCTTCCTTGATGGTGTGTTCTTTGTGGTCTCTCTGCCCCTTCCCTCTGGATTTCTTCCCCATCTCCTCTGCAGGTATCCGCTCCTACCGTGTCAGTGTGCAGAGCTCTTTCCATAGGCAGCAGTGTACTGTTGCGTTGTGGAGGCAGCACTTCCTGTGGCCATTGGAAGCTTCGTCTTTCTTTCCTTCCCTGGACTCTCACTGGCCTAGGCTCTGCTCTCCTGCCTTCAATCTTGTTTCCTTTGCATCTGTCTGTCTCGAAGCCCCCAGAGTAATGTTCCCAAAACCAAACCTGATCCTGCCATTCTTACCCTGTTTAAATTTATTTATATATATATATATTTATTTATTTATTTATTGAGATAGAGTATTGATATTTAGCCCAGGCTGGCCTTGAATTCTTGAATTTTTTTTCTTTTTTTTGTACCAGGGATCAAATTTAGGACCTTATGCTTTCAAGGCAGGCGAGGCTCCACTGAGCTAAATCCTGGCCCCTGACCTTGAATTTGCAGCAATCCTCCTGCCTCAGCCTCTCAAGTGCTAGGATCATAGGTGTGCACCACCGATGCCTAGCTTTAAATTCTTTTAAAACCTGGATGCACCTTGAATGAGCACAGCATTTCTGCCTGGCACTCTGATAGCCCTCTGCGGTCGCCCCCCATGCACCATGCCCTTTCTCTCTCACTTCCATGCTGTTGTAATGTAGATTCCCTCTAAAAGCTCCCTCTGAGCCACAGATTAGAGAAAGGATCTCCAGAACACAGCAAGGGAAGACAGGATGGCCCCATAAAGCATGCATTGGTGACCAGGTTGGCTACTCATGGGGACAACTGGAGCTCAGTCCTGTTGGTGACCTACCTTCTCCCGGATATCACAGCTCTCAGGACTGTCCCAGTGAGGGCTGAGACTGTGGGACTATTTATCCATCAACTCCCATCCAGCTGGAAAACCAGTTTTTTGGAAGAACAAGTAAATGTTAGCTGATTGCTGGGGTATAAAAGACCCCACCATGGAGGACCTTGGGCCGCCAGCGCCTTGCCAGGTAGCTTGCATGGTCTTGGAGTATGGAACAACCCAGCTCTCCAGAGCTGGTGCCACCACCCGCTCTTCTCATTCCTCATTTAGGTGAGGATCATTTTTGGAAACCAAGAACTTGGGAGCTGCCGTGCACATGGGCCAGCTGACCATAGGTGGAGGGCAGGAAGTCCTGCCTGAACTTGAGAAGTCTTCCAGAGTGAGTGGAGGGACATCTGTAGGACTCACGACCAGGTCTTTGCAGGTACTTGTCCTTTCTTCTCCTTAATGCCCTGCTCACCCGTCATCCTTGCGTACAGGGTCCCTACCTCTTTAAAGCCCTCCCTGACTTCCCATAAGCTCTCCTTGCTCCTTACAGCACAAAAGCACGATGTTGGCTTGGCTTGGTGACTCTTACGGCTTCCTCTCCTACTGGACTGCCAGCTGCTGAGGCCAGAGACATTGTCTATTACTTTTTGCCCCAAGGACTTTGTCCTATTACTTGTGTACCCTCAGTGTTTAACTCAGTTCCTGGAGCAAATGTAGCTACAAAATGCCTGTAATCCTGGCACTTTGGAGGCTGAGGCAGGAGGATCTCAAGTTCAAGGCCAGCCTGGTCTACATAGTGAGACTGCCTCAAAACAAACAGCCCCCACCCCACCCCCCGGAAACACCTCATTCCACCTACCTTTGCTTGTAGCAATGATTGAGTCAGATCAACACACTTCCCCCTCCCTGCTTCTCTCATTTCTATTTCTTGTTTTGTTTTTTTTTTTGGTACTGGGGATCAAACTAGGGTCCTTGAGCTTGCGCAGCAGGCGGCGAAACCACTGAGCTAAATCCCCGGCCCTCTATTTCTAATTCTCTATTAATCAGCTGATCTCTCTGGCTCTCTTGCTGATTCTGATCCATTTCCAGAGGACTTTGGGGAGCAAGCAGGTGCTCCCTTTCCCAAGAAGGTGTGAGCGACCATATTTTTTGAAGCAATGATCAGGACACGTGATCTGACACATGTTCCAACACATGGTCTGATAATGGGGCTGCATATTTTAAACCCCCACCATCTCAGCAACTCCGGCTGCATGGCTCTATGCAGAGAGGAGCCAGGAGCCGTGGCCTCACAGTGCAGGCCCAGAGCAGACGGGAGCCCTATTCTAAAGACCTCCGCAATGTGAAGGTAGCCGGAGAGAGAAGTTGATTTCCGTGGCACTCTTAGCCAGAGTGATCAAAGGGAACAGGGACAAATTTGTGGCAGCAACAAGCACTCATTAAGACCATATGCTCTATTTCTAATCGATGGCTCTTAGAAGTAATTCCCCAACATTTCATTCATTTTTACTGCCTCCCCTTCAGGGCCAGGATGAACAGCATTGTTAGCCTGTGTTTATAGATGAGGGTATTTAGAAACAGAGAGGTTAAATGGCTCAGCCCCAGTCCCAGAGTGAATCAGAGACACAGCCAGCCTGGAATCCAGAATTCTGACTTGAGCTTCTATGCCAAGATCCCTTGGGGCACATTTCCTTTCTAATTTGCATAAATCATCAACATTTTTTTTCCAAGCTTGTGCTGAGAAAGCCCCTTTTCAAACAGCGGAAACTCCCTTTGCCTTCTGTTGCCTTAGTTTTATTTTATGAACCAAATTCTTTTACTTCAACACGTAGACTTGCTATTTTCCCTTCCATTGAGCCCTTTTAAAAAGAGGTCGTGACCTTTGCTCATACAAGCAATGGGAATGGGTAACCCCGGGAGAAATAAAACAGATGATCTGGAGGACAACCAAGGGGGTTCTGGCAGGTTATCAGAAAAATAAGAATGGTTCAGTGCTGCTACCAGGTTTGAACCCTGTTGGGTGGAAGGTGTGCTTCCAACGTTGGGAGTGGATTCATAGGGTCAGAAATAAGAAACTGGACTTAACTAGGGCCACACAAGTTTTGAGACCATTCAGTTTGGAAATACGTAAGAACTCATACTTGACATTCACGATATGTGGACCAAGGCTTCTAATTACCAGCATAATTACATAATTACCATTCTTTCACATGTTTAAGAAATTCCTAGCTCATGATCTCATGTGCCTGTTGGGTCTTAGGTGACTCTAGTGTTGAGGTTTCTGGGCATGGGTTGAGCCTCCTGGGATCCCAGCTCAGCACTTAGCATATTGCTGATGCTCAAAAAATTGGGAGAATCTTGTGGAGAGTAAAAAATCTCTGCAACATGTTCAGGGAAAGCTTCCCTTCCAGGCCAAGCAAATTAGAAAATTAAAATAATTTATGGCTGCTCTACTTAGCCATTGGAAAGAAAGGAATGATATTCATTCCAAATCTTTGGTAAAATACAATACAGCATGGAGAGAAAGCCTTTTTCGTGTGTGTATGGTACTGGGGATCGAACTCAGGACCTTTCACTTGCAAGGCTGGTGCAGTGCCACTGAGCTAAATCCCCAATCCCTGGCCCAAGAGAGAAAGCTTTTTGTCCATATGGTATAGTCTCTTACTTTATTACTTATCCAATTAGTCAGCTATTGTGATAATGCCGTGTAACAAGAGTTTCAAACACACTTAGACTCAGCAACTTACACCTCGATTGTCCTGTTCCTGGGTGTGTGGGTAGGCTGGGGTTGTGCTAACTGTAGCTGAGTTTGGCTTTACCCTGAGGCTTGGGTCTAGCTCATCCCACATATTGGGCCAGCAGCTTCCTGGACTATTCTGTTCTTGTGGCGAATCCTTGGAGAGCCAAAGACAGGCCAAAGCCGGCAAGCACGTACAGAGCCTTTTGCTGGGAGCACGTTGCCCACAGTCCATTGGCTAAAGCAAGTCACACAGTCACACTGGAGGCACACCACCCCAAAGGAGGGGGAGGAGCTACTTGGGAGCAGAGTTCCTTCTGGTCATTGTGATGATCACCCCTAACAGCCCGCACTATGGGTTGGGTTTTGCATGCCCCTCTCACCTCAAGTTAGATATGGAAGCCCTAACCTCAGAGTGTGATCTCATTTGTAGACTGGAGATTTAAAGAAGTGGTTAAGGTAAAATGAGGCTGTCCTTAGAAGAGGAGGAAATCTGGCTGAGCAGGGAGACACTAGGGGCTCTGTGCCCAGAGGAAAGAGCACAGGAGCTCTCTGAGGGAACATGGCCATCTGCCAGCAAGGAGGGGGACCTCAGAAGGAACCCACCTTGGTGACACCGTGGTCTTAGGTTTGCAGCTGTTTGTTGAATGAATAAAATTCTCTCTCAGTTTCAAAATCAGGAGTCATTTATCAGCCAGAACTTGTGATTGCAAATGTGAGAAAACTGCCTAAACTTGTTTAAGCAAAAGGAACTCTTTTGAGTCAGATAGCTGGGAATGTTTTGTTTTCTTCAGTCCTGGGGATGGAACTCAGTCCCTTGCACATGCTAGCTAAGAGCTCTGTCACTGAGCTGCACCTCAGCCCTAGGGCAGCTTCTACCATCTGAGGAGTGATTCCAGGAACCTAGTCCTCAGGTATTGCCACAGGAACCACTCTCCCAGATCCTCTGTCTGTACCTTTTCACTGAGGCAGTTGGCCTTGTTCTGCATAGAACATGGCTACTGCCAAGTTCGCTGGCGCACACTTGTGATTCCCAGCACTCGCGAGGCTGAGGCAGGAGGATTGCTGTGGGTTTGAGGCCAGCCTGGGCTACATAGGGAGTTTGAGACCTGGACTATGTAGTGAGACTGTAAAAAAAAGAAAAGAAAAAAAAAAGAACATGGCTACTAAGAGAACAGCAGATTACATTTTCAAAGACAGCACTAAGATTTCCCATTATCTGCACTTATAGTATGGCTTTTTGCTGTACTGGGGATTGAACCTAAGGCCTTTACACTGAGCTGCATACATCCTCAGCTCTTTTTCATTTTTTATTTTGAAACAGAGTCTCACTAAGTCACTAAGTTATCCAGGCTGGCTTGAACTTGTGATCCTCCTGCCTCAGCCTCCAGAGTTCCAGGATTACTGGCATGTACAACAGCCAGCCACAATAGGACTTTGACACTCCTCCTGTCAACAGGTGGAGTCTCATTTTCTGCCCTTGACTCTAGGAAGGCCTGTGACCACAGTGAGGTGACACCATAGGTCTCCCAAGGCTAGTTCATAAAGGACAACACAGCTCCTGCTTTGATTGCTGCAACGTTGGCTTTGGAGTCCTGTCTGCCCACCTGTGGCTGCCATGCTTAGAGGAATCCCAGGCCACAAGGAGATGCTACAGGAGTGTCCCAGAGCCCAGCTTGTGTGAGGGAAGAGGCCTCCAGACAGCTGCCTCCTTGGGTACCCGATCCCTCCTGGCCTTCTACTCTTCTCGCTTGAGAGACGGGATTTTAAAGAACAGAGATGAGCCCTTGCTGCATGCCCTGTCAGGATTCCTGAGTCTGGGCAATTTAGCTACTTTCTTTTTTTGAGACAGGGTTCACTATGTAGCCCAGACTGGCCTCAAACTCACAGCAATCCTCCTGCTTCAGCCTCTTGAGTGTTGGCATTACAGGCTTGGGCTACCACGCCCGGCTAATTTAGCTACTTAGTGAAAACCTGTCTCAAAATTAAAGCCCAGCATGGTGGCACATGCCTGTGGTCCCAGCATTTGGGAGGTTGTGAGTTCGAGGCCAGCCTGAGCTACTTAGTGAGACCCTGCCTCAAAAAACAAACAAAAAAATAGGACCAGGAATGTAGCGCAGTGGTGCTCCGCCTGCCTGCCAAGCACAAGGTCCTGAGTTCAATTCCTGGTACTGGAAAAAAAAATTTTCCATCAAAATTTTAAAAAGAGCTGGAGAAGCAAGCAGCTCATTGTGAAGGCCCTGGGTTCAATCCCCAGTACTAAAATAAAAAAGGGAGAGGGGCATGATAATGTATTCTGGGCAGACTAAAATAATGGCTACCTTCTATCACTGTTACTTTATTTGGTAACATTTTTGTTTATTTCAAACTTTAAAACAGTTTCCTTTAGAAGATCAGAGACAAGGGCCGGGGATTTAGCTCAGTGGTTCTGCTGCCTGCTGCACAAGTGCAAAGACCGAGTTCGATCCCTGGTACCAAAAAAAAAAAAAAAAAGAAAAAAAACCCCCAGAAAAAATTGGCCCAGGGATTTAGCTCAGTGGTTCTGCCGCCTGCTTCTCATAACGTCCCGAGTTCAATCCCCGGTACCAACTCCCCCCCCCCCCCAAAAAAAGAAGATCAGAGACAAGGCTCTATTAACTATAAGTTGTAACTTTGAGCAAGTTACTTTGTCACACTGAGCCTAATAAAGAGATTTTTAATACCTCTTTGGCAAGCTGTTGAGAGCATTAAACACTTCATTTTATTTTTGGTTTTTTGAGACAGGGTCGGCCTTGAACTCAGGGCAGACTTCTTGCCTCAGCTTCCGGAGTGCTCAGACTATAGGCATGTGCCACCATGCCAGGCTGAAAAAACAAATTGGATCAGTCCTCACTTGGAAGCAAGGACTTCAAAATCCTATTGAGATGTGCAAGTTACTGAATGCATTAATCACGACACAGCTGCCACCTTCCCTTCTCTGTCGAAAATACATACGTATACATACCAGTCACTTGTGATGTGTGCATGAAAATATTCAATCTATTCTCATATATTCCAAAACTTACCAGGATTTTATTCTTTTCTGAAAGCCGCTAATAATTCTGAAGCCTAGAAATATTTCTAGGGCCAATATTCTCCATCAGGATTGGTAATCATCGCCTGTAAGGGGCCAGTGCACAAATATTTTAGGTTTTGCAGGCCACACGGTTATTGTTGCAATTGGCGCAACTTTGTCACAGATAACATAGAAAAGAATGGGTGTGTCTATGTGCCAATAAAACTTTATTTACAGAACCAGGCAGCTGGCTGGATGTGGCCCAGGCTTCAGTTTGCTGTCAGATCTGTAGCAGCGCTGTACAACAGAACGTCGTGCAAACCATCTATGTAGCTGCAGGGAGAGAGGCGTCCTTCATGTCAACTCCCCTGCATTCAGTAGAGCTAGGTCGCCTGATACAGGAGACAGCATCCGGCTGAGTGTCAGAGAGATACAGGAAGTTGTCAGAGTGCATTGAATTTTCTATCACAGTTACCTGGGGAGGCCAAATAGTGAAATGGGGCTGTACTTGGACACTGGAAATTTTACACCGTTGCTGGATCAAGACTGTCCTGAAGATCTGCCTCTGGACTTTTTTATTTTTGGTGTTCTGGGAATTGAACCCAGGCCCTCCACACTGAGCTACATTGATCCTCAGCCCTTTTTATCTTTGTTTTAAGACAAGGTCTTGCTAAATTGCCCAGGCTACCCTCGAACTTGGAATCCTCCTGCCTCAGCCTCCTGAGTAGCTGGGATTACAGGTATGCCCCACCATGCCCCACCTACCTCTGGACTTTTAAGTCATATGCACCACATCCCCTAATCAGTATTAGTGGAGATTTCTAGGTCTTGTACTGGAAAGCAGTTTTGACTGTTCCAGGAATTAGACAGGTTAATTACCCCAGCAATTCTGAGAATTGATCTTGGCAGAGGTACCGAGAGCCCCATTTAAAATGCTTCTCAGGCTAGGGGTGTAGCTCAGGAGCAGAGCACTTGCCTAGCATGTGCCAGGCCCTGGGTTCTATCCTAGCACTGCAAGAAAAGAGAAAAAAAGAAAGAAGAAAGAAAGAAAATAAGGAGAGAGAGAGAGAGAGGGAGAAAGAGAGAGAGAGCGCTCTGTTCCCAAGCCAATGTCTCCCCTCTCATCGCCTTGACTGCTGGTGGGTCTGTCCTGGATTCTACTGGAGGTGAGCAAGCTACCAGAGGCTGAGCGACAACACCAGGTGCTATGATCATGATCATGACCACCTTGTATTTCTCAAAGAGTTTTGGAATCACCAAAGCCCCATCCTACATGAAAAAGCCCTCGTGTTTTGGCTGCTTGCCTTTTCAGGAACCTCTGTAATTCTCTCTACTTCTCTTTTTGGTAGTTCATGGCATTAAATAAAACAACAATGACAGTCACCACAACATATTCCCTTTTCTTCTTGCCTTTCCAGAAGAAACCTAAGCGCTCATATTATTTTCCACTTTTAATCACTACTTGACAGAGATGGAAAGTTAAGTCATGTATTTGCTTTTGTGTTTTGTAGCTCTTTTCACTATTTTGGAAAAAAAAAGAAACAGTTCAATGGCTAAAATGTGGGTTTACACCAAACCCCAAACATCATGAGCCTTAATGGCAACCATGTGCTACTCCTGAGAAGAGGTACCTATTTGTTGGAGGGGAAGAAAAATCAGCATTGCTCTACTTGTACACGGAGTGAGCTAGAGTTCCAAAGACGTTTGGGGATGGATAGCTGTTTCTAGGTATCGCAAAGTAAAAACCCTTCTTTTGTAAAAACTTTTGATGTTGATTATAATAAGAATACTTTGGGCAGGGTTGCTTTCCCTGAGCTTTTGAGTTAGAAAACATGTGTCTCAGGGCTGGAGGGCTGCAGATGCCTGCTGGCACATCTGGTACATCTGGCCACCTCTGTCTGTACCACCCACAAGGCGACAAGGCCAGCTTGTGATTTCCTGAGCAGCAGCCAAGAAGAGAAGTTAGAAATAGGTGTGTGACAGAAGACTGTGCACAAGAAACCCACCTGAGCCCCTCTCTCTGCCCCTTCTCTGTCTCTCTGCTGGGACCCGAGCGGCCCTTGTGTGGCCCCTGGCCAGGCAGTGATGACCCAACATGAATCCTTCCCCTTCTATTTCCAGGAGCCTCTGATGGGCTGGGAGTGGCAGAGGGATGAACGTAGGGATCCACTCGGTTCCAGGGCCCAAAACTTACCACTGCCACCACAAAGTCATGATTTGCCACCAGCTCTGCCAGCGTGGACTTAGCTTGGCGTGTGGTCATCTAGTGTTTGCTCAGGAACTAGAATCAGAGTTGGTTTTGGAAGCACCACAGCCCTAAATTGTATAGTTGGTAGGAACTGTTGCTTCCTCACAAACTGGTGTGCAAAGAGCCATGCTTTTTATTTTCCTGAAACTAAAATGACCTTGGCTCCAGAGTCTGCGTTTGTCCCGATGGCGGAAATGCCAATTCCAACTGACTCAGGGCAGCCAGTAGTCCTTTTAGGGTGATGTGAGTGCCTCTCACCCCCACCTGCTCCTTCCTTCTCACAGGGCTGGTTAGGGGCTAACCTCTGGCCCAGGTGTGAAGGAGGGACCCAAATGTGCCTGCTGGTACTCGTCTCTGCACCTGCACAGCCAACCCCTCCTGAACTCAGCAGCCTAAAGCAAGCACAATATTTATTTGTCCCAGAAAATTTGTGATTTGAACAGGGCTTGGTGAAGGCTAGGGCCTGGGATCATCCCAGGGCTCTTGCTAACACTCATGGTGCTGTCATCTGAGACCTCATCTGGGGCTGTCAGCTAGGAACCGTGGCCTTTGCTTGTGCTGGGCTTCCTCAGAGCATAGCACAGCAGCTGGGTTCTAATGCCTGGGGGTGAGAGAGAGAGAGAGAGAGAGAGAGAGAGAGATTTGCCTCTCATGGCCCAGTCCTCAGAAATTAAGTGGTGTCACTTTCCTCACACTCTGCTTGTCAAAGTGGTCACAAAGGCCTGTTGGGTTTTGAGAGGACAGAGAAATAGATTTCACCTCCTAATAGGGGAAGGTTCTGGAAGAGTATGTAGGATCATAAACAGTGTCGAGGCCACTTTCAGAATGCAATGTACTACAGCCTCTCTCCTCCATCCACTTACTGCTGACCTCAGGTCCACCATGGCCACTGGTCCATTCAGTGACTTCTGGTTTCCTCATGGCTGCCTAGAGGCCTCTTGGTTTTCCAGCCTCGTGGCCACTTCTGTGCTTATCTTGGGGATTAGAGCTTGAGAATGTGGGGAGGCTTCCCCCAGTCCCATTGGCCTCCTGGCCTCCTTGGCTGGAGCTGCTCTGTGGTTCTGATGCCACGTTGGACAGGAAGCCTTTCTCTGTGGCTCACAGCAGCCCTTCCACCTTTCTGCTGGAGCTCTGGCTTCTGGTTCTCATCCTGGCTGGCAGAAAAGGAGCCGAACAATGGAGGACAGACTGCTCTCAGGAAGGAGAGTTGTTGCAAACTATATACACCCCTTCATTTTACACTTTTGAAGTTTTAGGCATTTATTTTCTTTGCTGGGCTGGGGATGGAACCCAGGGCCTCCTGCATGCTAGGCACGTGCTCTCCCACTGAGCTCCACTCTGCCCTCCCAAAGGTGGGGTGGATGGAACGGAGAGGGTGATACAGAGAAAGACCCGGTAGGGAGAGCACTGAGCCAGGAGCCCAGAGGGTCACAGAGCACTGGGCCTGCAAGATGGAAGACAGAAGACTGCACATAAGACAGCCTGGAGCAGTCAGTGGCCATGGTGGGCACTACCACTGGCCATTCCTCCAGCCCCCTCAGCAACTCTGATCTCATCTACAGCTGCGGCCAACAGTTTCCTCTTTTTTCAGTACTGAGGATTGAGCCCCGGGCCTTGTTCATGCTAAGCAACTGCTCTGCCACTGAGCCACATCTCCACATCTTTTTATTATTTATTTATTTTTTTAGACAGGGTCTCGCTATATAGTACAGACCCTGAACTCACTGTATAGTCCAGGCTGGCCTTGAACTCCCAGTGATTCTCCTGCCTCAGCCTCCTGAGTGCTGAGTGTGCACCACTATGCCTGACTGCCCAAGCCATTCTCAAGTGGCATAGGTTACTCACGGTGCAAGGTCAGTGGAGGCTTCGGTCAGGCTTCTGAGTAAGAAGCCGGTGAGGACTGAAACAGTGCCCCACTCCCCCAGTCCTTTCTCCTCTCAGATTCCCAAGGCCCCTCCCACCAGTAGGAAGGGGCCCTGGCTCTTGCACTGTGACAGCTGCCTTTTGCCTTCTCACAGTTCAAGTGACCACAGGCCAGTCTTGGAACTGCAGCTGAGTCCCATCACTCTCCAGCCTCAATTTCCTCCTTTGTCATTTCAGATTTCCAAAGAGAGCAAATGCTGAAGGAAGATGAAGAGACCTAGGTGAGAGTGGTGGTGCATGCCTGTGATCCCAAGACTCTTCGAGGCTGAAGCAGGAGGACCATAAGTTGGAGGCCAGCCCAGGCAATTTAGTTACTCAGCAGGAACCTCCCTCAAAAAAAAAAAATTAAATAGGGCTGGGATTGTAGCTCAGCAAGAAGGCTCTGGGTTCATTCCCCTGCACTGGGGGTTGGGGGTGAGTCACATACTGGCCAGCCTAGATTACAAAAGCATGATCCTGTCTCAAAAGAAAAAAAAACCAAAAAAACCTGCTTACTATTTCGGGTTGAGGACCATTCCTGGCCTCCCATGGTGGTCCATAGCTCTTCTTCCTCACTCTGTCTTAGAATGCAAGCTCACAGAAATGGGGGGTATACCTTCGCATCACTGAGACACGATAGCCAACACTCACAAGTTAAAGGCGGAGAGGTTTATTTTGGTTCACAGTTTGTAGAGGTTTCAGTCTGGAGTCAGCTGTCTCCAAGGCAGGGTGGCCTGCTGGAGGAGAAAGAGCTCATGGTGCTATGGTGGTGGGAAGCAGAGAGAGATCAAGGGAGGAGGAGGGAGCTAGACCTTTCCAGGCCATGCCCCCAGTGACCCACTTCTTCCCACCAGGCTTCACCTCCTCTCTCTTTCTTTCTTTCTTTCTTTCTTTCTTTCTTTCTTTCTTTCTTTCTTTCTTTCTGATAAGGTCTTGCTGTATTGTCCAGGCTGGCCTTAAATTTGCCACCCTCTTGCCTTAGACTCTGAAGTGCAGGGATTACAGGTGTGTGGTCCACCTGACAAACACACATTAAATTCAGCGGCTTAAACACTGTACAAGTATATTTCTTTCTCAGGTAATCACTAGAGACAGTCAGTCTAGGATTGATCAGGTGGTCCTGCCATTCTCTACCTGTGGCTTCCATCTCTAGCTCAGCTCCGGATGTGGAATCTTCATCACAGCCAGGAGAAAGGAGGGCAGAGATGAGCAGGGGACTTGCCCGATACTTAAGAGCTAGACCAGGAAGTGGCCCATATCACTTCCGCTCACACCCAGTTGGCCAGAGCTTAGTCATGTGTCTCACATCCATGCCAGCTGCAAGAGAGGCTGTGGTCTCTGTCTGAATTCCAGTAGTAAAGGAGAAAAGAGGAAGGTCTACAATAGAAGGCTGAAAGGTCTGTGCCGGAAGCCAGGAAAGGACGTCCAAGGTGAAGGTGAAGACTGGAGCTTCTCTGAAGAAACAGAAGTGAGCCTTCCTTCTTTGTTCCCCTTTTCTTCCACTCAGGCGACATGCCTATTGGTTGGTGCCACTCACATCCAGGGTGGGTCTTCTGTCTTCAGTAAATCCCTTCTGTCACACCCAGAACTAATGTATGCTGATCTAATTTAGTTGGGTGTTTCTGACTCAAATTGACACAGTTAACTATCACAGAGTACTAGGTGTGCAATGAGGAAAGACATCAGTGCCATGGTGATGGATCACCCGTGGGTCTGGATTACCCACTCGTGCAGTTTACTTGAATCTTCTGACCTTGCTTTTGCCTGATCCCGGATGTGTCACTTCCATGATGTCATGGATGTCCAGCCCTTTTTTTCGGTACCAGGGATAGAATTCGGGTCCTTGAGCTTGTGAGGCAGGGGGTGGAACCACTGAGCTAAATCCCCGGCCCTGTTCAGCCCTTTTTATTTTGAGACAAGGTCTTGGTGTGTAGCCCAGGCTGGCCTCCAACTTGGGATGGTCCTGCTTCAGCCTCCCATGTAGCTGGGAATACATGCATGCACCACCGCGCCTGGCTAGACACTTCCTTTGGACCTGCCTTGGTCTCTGCCTCTTGACAGCTGGAGAGATGGAGGACACTCCCCGCAGAAATGGAGGGCGAACCTCAGGCAGGCAGGCAGGCAGGCAGGCGTTGGCGGCTGAGTGGGAAGATGAGCAATGGAAGATTAATTTGCCTCAGGGTTCCCTGGGGGCCGTAGGCAATCTCGGGAGCGATCTTCCGAGCCCAGAACCCCGCCTCGGGGAGCCCGGGGAGGCCGGGCGACATGTGGCGGGCCCAGGTCCCGAGCTGCGTGGGAAGCGCAGCGCTGCATCCTGGGACGAGCCGGGAGACGGGGCGGCGGCGAGGCCAGGCTCTGCCGCAAGCGCGGCCTCTCCAGGGCCGGGGAGCGAAGGATGCGAGAACGAGAGCGGCTCCCGGCTCTCCGCCCAGCGGCCACGCAGGCGGAAGCCTCTGTCTGGCCCGGAGGAGGAGACTGCTTTGGGGCTCTTCCTGGATGTCAGGGTGGCTTCCTCTTGCCAGCGAGAAGGAAGAGGGCAGCGCTGTCGTGTGCTGGGTCAGGGACCAAACTGTACTCCAAGAGGGGAAGCTGAGGTTAGAGTAAACTCTAAGGAAGGACTTTCTGACTGGAAGGGTAGTCTTCAATTTAGACTTCAATCTGGAGTTTTAGAGAGAAGTCTCCCTGTGTTTTCCAGTCTGAACTTGAACTTCTGGGCTCCAGCGATCCTCCTGCCTCAGCTTTCCGAGCAGTTGGGGCTACAGGCCCAAGCCGCCACGCTTCGCTCCATTAGAGGATTTTGGATGAAACACCTCAACCTGTGGGGATGAATTTGAAGCTGCTTAGGCCCAGGAGGCAGGAATGGCCCAGGGTTAGATCAGGTGTGGCTCACGCAGGGTTGTTTCTGGTCCCCTAAACTGGATGTGCACTTCAGCTACCCTCAGCATCCCATGCTTGGTTGTTCATTCTCCTACCATGCATTTATTAGGCACTGGTTGTAGTAGAAAAATGGTTTCAGCAGTGTGACCTTGGAGGCAGTATTGACCTCCCAGAGTCCTTTGCGTCATTCCTTACACGGGCTTAATAATGTCCTCCCAGGCAAATGGATGATCAGACAATTAATGTGTGTAAAGCAGCTAGTGGATGAGATGACGGTGACAAGTGACTGGCTTAGAGGCACAGGGACCCAACACAAAGTGGCATGAACAAAAGAACCTTGGGGACAGGAGAGTCCCCAGGTAGCTCTAGCAAAGGCAGGGTTTCCAGCTCTGCTCCGCTGTCCTTGGCTTAGTGGCTGCTGCGCTGCTCAGGGTCTAGAGACATTGCAGCAGCTCCAGGCACCGAAGGTGCAGCTTCGAGAAATTGGTCCTTCCTTCCTCTGTGAGGATTAGACTCGAGGATTTGGCTCAAGGGCCCCAAGCCTAGGGCTGACCCATGTGGCCACACTCAACTAGTCACCCATAAGGGACGTGGGGCCTTGTTGGTTGCTTAGACCAAACATCCAAGAAGATCCAGCCCTAGGACTTGGGAGGAATCGCTTTCTCTGACCCCTTGTGGGGGGGAGCTGAATAAAAGCTGGACTTAGCTCCTGGGGAAGAAGGGAAGAGTTAGCGGTGGCAATCCTCGTGCTTCAGCCTCCTAAGAAGCTGGGATTACAGGCACACACCACTGCACCTGACAAACTGCCTTCCTCCATGTGCCCGGCAAGCGCTGTCCCAGTGAGCTGTCTCTCCAGCCCTTTCCTTAGAGACCTGCGGCTAGCTTAGGTATGTGATCCCTGGATGGAAGTTTTGAGCACAGTAGCTTACCTTTCTACCTACTTACCTTTTCATTACTGACTCTGGGTCATGAATGGGGAGAGTCTGTCCATTGATGAGAGGCTATAAACGCCTTGCTGGCAGGAAGCCTGTTGATAATTATATTCCCCAGCCCCAGGCACACAGTAGGCCCTTTATAAGCCACTGTTATCGATGATGATGACATTATAGATGCATTATTGCAAACATCATGAAGCAATAGTGTTCGTATGGGCTTCTCAGTTTTTGAGAGCTGTAAAGGGCCACAGGAGATGTAATATAGTCTAATTTGGGAGGTGGTACTTAGAGTGCGACTCTGAACTTTATTTTATTTTATTTTATATTTTGAGACAGGGTCTTGCTAATGTAGTTCAGGCTGGACTTGAACTCACTATGTAGCCCAGGCTGACCTCGAACTCGAGGTGATCCTCCTGCGTCCTGGGATCACAGGTGTGCGCCACCATGCCCGGAAGACTCTGAAATTTATTAAGGAAGAAAGATCAAGGATCAGGATACTACACAGAAATAAAACTGTCTTTGTCGGTTGAGAGGAAGTCAGGAGAAAAAAAATAACCAACAACGTCCATCTGAAGGAATATGTGCATGCATCGCCTTTTTTTCTTTTGTTGAACTTTCACTTCCTGCTTTGCCCGAGTCCTCTACATGGAGAGCTCCCTCAGCAGAGAAAACCCCTCTACTTTTTGGTTGATCAAACAAATCAATAGTGGCACCCAGTGACTAGAAGGGTTAATCAGGGCCTGGCAATCTCTGAAATTAAACCGTGCAGTCAGGACTGCATAGCCTGGGCTCGCTCTTTCCTGAAGAGCACATCTTCTCAGAGCACTGTCTAGTCCTTAACCGATCTTAGCCAGGGGAAACAGAACCGCTGCCTGTTCACAGGACAGACAAGGGCGTGTGGAAAGGCCCAGGCCTGGCTTTGGAGTTTGTCTTCATCAACATGTGACTTAGGCCAGGCCACTAATTAGTCCCCAGGCTTTGCAAGACTCTAAGTCCTCTTTATAAGCTGTGTGGATTGTGCCTCTAAATCAGAAGGGACGGTAGGCCAGGTTGCACACTGACATAGCAAATGAATTGTTTCCTGTTCCCAACAAGCTGGATGATCCCCATGGCAGAGGTCCTTAGTTGTTCCTAAATAGCTTCCCACAATCTCTGGCATTTATAAGTAATACAATTTCAGCTGGGCACATGGCCTCCTGGGAAAAAACAACTCTATTTTCCAGCCTCTTCTGCACTAACCATAGGTGTGGCTATGTGGTGAAGTTCTGGCCAAAGGAATATAAGTGGAAGTCTTGCATGCAACTTCTAGGAAGTGGAAAGTGTTCTCAATGGGAGCAGTCTTGCCTGTCTTTCTCTGTTTTTTCTAACATTTGCTTGTAATCTAATCTTAATGGCTGGAGCTCGAGAAGCCATCTTGGACTATGAGGTGGCAAAGAATTGTCAAATACCAAGATAGAAGAAGCATAGGTCCCTGAGTGCCATATAAATTCTGGGCACATATGGATACATATTTCTCTTAGTACTTTCCTGCTCGAAATGTGGTCCTGGATCAGCAGTGACGGGAACACTAGGAAATTTGTTAAAAAGACAAATACTTAGGCCCCATCCCCTGCCCACTGAATCAGGAACTCTGGAAATGGGGCTAATCTATCTATGTTTTAACTGGTCCACAGTGATACTGATGAACTTTACAGTTAAAGAACCACTGCTGCTGCCAGGCATGAGGGCTCATACCTGTAATCCCAGCACTCTGTTTTGTTGTTGTTTGTTTGTTTGTTTCTCTTGTTTTTTTGACACAGGGTCTCACTATGGCCTTGAACTATGTAGCCCAGGCTGGGTTTGAATTTGTGATCCTCCTGTCTCAGTCTCCTGAATGCTGAGATTACAGGCATGTGCCACCATGCCCAGGGGATCCTAGCAGTCTTTGAGGGAGGGGCCTGTTCAAGTAATTTGACCTGAACGGAACAAAAGGGTGAGGGTGAGAGGAACTTTGCCAACCGGACTACTTGAGCTGGGACACTGGTCTCCACCCACCCACTGGCACTTCCACTATTAATTGTTCTGGTTCTTGGGCCTTGAGACTCTCACCAGAACCACACATCGGCTCTCCTGGGTCTCTAGCTTGGTGGCTGCAGATATCAGAACTTGTCAACCTTGTCATGAATCAATGCCTTATTGTCAGTCCTCTGTATGTTCCTGTGTATGTGTGTATGTGTGTGTGTGTGTGTGTGTGTGCGCGCGCGTGCACGAACACACACACATTCTGTCATATACCACGTGTAACAACTTCCTGGTCAATAATAGATGTCATATATGACAATGGCCCCATGAGATTGTATTGCCTAGTGACACTACAGGTGCCCTAGTGTGTCTGGACATCGAGGAAAAAGTCCCTCTACGGCAAAGTGACTTGCGTGTGAGTCTTTGTCTCCTGCTGGTCCTCCGGAGAGCACTGACCAATACTGACAGGGAGGGGTGCGGCAGAGAACACAGTCCAGGGAGCTCTGGGTTGGAACTCTGGTTCTATCACCAGCTAGCTAGGCAGTTGCTTAATCTTCTGAATCTCACTTTTTCCATCTGTGAAATGGGGCCGATCATACCTTCTTTTCTAAGATGACAACAGAATTTAAAGAGATAATATGACTGCTGTAGTGGCACACACCTGGATTCTGGCTACTCCTGAGTTGGAGACAAGAGGATTGCAAGTTGGAGGCCAGCTTGGGCAACTTAGTGAGATCCTGTCTCAAAATAAAAAGGAAAATTAAAAGGGCTGAGGATTTAGCTCAGTGGTAGAGTGCCCCTGGGCTCAATCCTGGTACCTGGTACTGAAAAAAAAAAATAAAGGCAGAGAGAGAGAGAGGAGAATGTTTGGAGAACCCCAAGCACACTGGTGCATGCTGCCTGGTCTGATGCTCAGTAATTGATTGAAGTGAAGATAATGATTATTCTTTCAGTAATGATGACAAATCCGGACCTTTTAGATGAAGGTCTTGGCTGGCACCACCCCAAGGCCAAGGTAGAAGGGCCCATGACGTGACTCACCTCCCGGCCTGCTTGTCACCTCACACATTTATCCACGCAGAGGGAAACTGGGATGTGAGCATCTTCAAGATGGCCTCAGGGAGCCATGTCCCCTGCTATTGTTGTCCTTGTGACACGCCTCCTATGCTGCCTCGACACTGAATCTATTGTGACCAATAGGCTCCTACAGATGTGCTAAAGTGCAGCTTTTGAGTTTGGGTACCGTCTTACTTTTCTTGTTGCTGAGACAAAATACTGACACCCAAAGTTAAAGGGGAAAGGGTTTCTTTAGCTCACAGTTTGTAAAGGTTTCAGCCTACAACCGGCTGGCTCCAAAGCAGGGTGGCACATAGCAGACAGGTGTCACAGAGGAGAAACAGTTTGTGGGGGTCAGAAAGTAGCAAAGCAAGCAAGGGAGAAGATAAGCCTCTTTCTGTCCCTCATACTGTATCCAGGCTACCGGGATTAGGGCAGTGCCAAACCAATCCATGGACTGATTTAGTAATCACACACTCTTAATCCCAGCGTCACACACTCTAGATTCAGCCACTTCTGAAAAAGCCCCACCTCTGACCACATGAGGCTTTGGGGAGACACAACCATAACAGGTATAAAAGGGGCTGCAGTTGGGCATTGGTAGTACACACCTGTAATTTGAGCAGACTGGGAGGCTGAAGCAGGAGGATTGCAAATTTGACCCCAGCCTGGGCAACTTAGAGAGAACCTATCTCAAAAAAAAAAAAAAAAAAAGAAAAAGCTAGGAGGCTGGGAATGCAGCTCAGTGTGAAAGTCTGTGTTCGAACTCGGTACTCAGAAACCAAACAAACAAACCAACCAACCCTACAGACATCACAGCTTTTGTTTTGCTCTTCTTGGGTAGCTGGCTTGCTCAGGGGACCTGGCCGGTTTGTTGGGAGGACACCCCGGAGATGCTGGGGGCACCCACGTGGAGAGGAGCCAGCCCACCCAGGCTGCCTTGCCAGGCCTGGAGGGAGCAGCCAACTTCAGCTCTTCCCTCCCAGCCAAGCCCTGGACACTGTCTACCTGTCGGAATCCCCAACCCACAGACATAGAGACGTAATGAATTAGCATTGTTGTTTTAAGCCACCGCATTTTGGGGTGATTGGTTAGGCAACATTAGGTAGGAATCTGAGGTGGCGAGAGTTCCCTCAGAGCGCAGTCTCAGCTGGCTGTGCTCATGGAGCTTGATGGTAGGTCTATCAGGGACATGGCTCAGAGCCTCCAGCCAGACAAAAGGAAGTCACAAAGGACCACATAGTCCTCTGGAATAAGCTCCAATTACCATGGTATTTAGGTCTTTTTTTTTTGAGACAGAATCTCATTATGTAGCCCAGACTGAGCTCAAACTTGCAATCCTTCTGTCTCAGCCTCCCAAGTACTAGGATTACAGGTTTGTGACACCACACACAGCTCTACCTTTTCATTTATTTGTTTTTTAATTCAAGCATTACATGAGATTTCAGGATATTGTCTAAATAAGAAATGCTGGAGATACTTGAGCACTAACTCATAATTAGGTTGTAGCCTTGGGAGATCAAAGCCCTAGATTTATGTTTGTATCAATTAGGATTAGGATTGACCATAGGGTTGGGAATTCCAAATAATGGTGGGTTAAGAAAGAGAGAAACTTATTTCTCTCACATGGAAAAAAAGTCCAGAGCAAGCAGTCCCAAAGCTGGTGGGTTGACTTCACAAAGTTGACAGAGACTCAAGCTCCTTCAGTCTTGGGGCTCTGACATTCTCAGTATGGAGGGCGTCTCATGGCCTAACATGGCTGCAGGAACTCTAGCCATTATGTTTGCATTCCAGCTAGAAAGAAAGAGATTCAAAAGGGTCCATATGATCTCTATTTGAGGACATGTTCTAGAAATTGCACCTGAAATTTCTGTTTATATCTCAGTGAACAGAATTTATCTCATGGCAAGAAATAGCTGCAAGGGAGAAGAGAGAGTACAGTCCACTTCAACATCTATGTTTCTAGAATGGATACAGGGGACTCAGACTTTACATCCAGCAAGGCTGTTTCAATTGCTTGTGAGTGGAAACCCTAAATAACAGTGGCTCAAACAAAATAGAAATCCAGTCTATGTCAAAGTCTGGAGAAGCCCCACATGGTGTCGAATGCCTCCAATCCCAGCATTCTGCACTGAGCTATACCCCTATACCCCAGCCCTTTTCTTACTTTTTTTTTTTTTTTGAGACAGAGTCTTGCTAAGTCACTAAGTTGCCCAGGCTTGGCTCCAACTTGTGATCCTCCTGCCTCAGCCCCCCAGAGTGCTGGGATCATAGTAATGTGCCATCATGCCTGACAAGTGCTTTTCCTCCTTTTAAATGGATTATCTCAGGTATTTTGTCACAGTAACAAAAAGCTGACTACCACAGAGCCTCTGCTTCAGGCACACTTATTAATTTTTCTTCTTCCCTTCTTTCCTTTCCCCTATGCCTCCCACTTCCCCTAACCATTTGGACCTTTTCTTTCTATTTCACATGACCTATTATACATTTTAGTCCTTATTTACACTTTCAGTTTCTCACACTAGAGAAACTATTCGGTATTTACACATGTGTGTCCTATTTATTTCACTTAAGAGTATGGCCTCAGCATTCGGGTGGTCAGCAAGATGGCGGCCTGTGGGGCCGAGCCGCAGATCTTGGTACAATACTTGGTGTTACGAAAAGACCTATCGAAGGCTCCGTTCTCCTGGCCAGTGGGCGCGTTGGTAGCACAGGCCTGTCACACAGCCACTGCGGCCTTACATCTTCACCGTGACCACTCGCACACCGCAGCTTACCTCCAGGAACTGGGGCACATGTGCAAAGTGGTCCTCGAGGCCCCAGATGAGCCCGCCCTAAAGGAGCTGGCTGAGACCCTGCGGCAGAAGAACGTTGACCACATGCTGTGGCTTGAGCAGCCAGAGAACATTGCCACTTGCATTGCACTCCGGCCATACCCCAAGGAAGAAGTGAGCCAGCTCCTGAGGAAGTTCCGATTGTTCAAGTGACGGCTGTTTTGGTATAGACCACTTAGCAGAAACTGGAATGCCACCATCTCTAAGCCTTATGTACCCCTGCCAGTGTCGACTGGTCTTCCCTTCCAGTTTTGATGGTTTCTTGAGAGTCAAACTGAAACGATCAAATTAAAGTTGTTACTAATCAGTACTTACTATTAATAGTAGTAGTAGTAGTATGAAGTTGAAGTGAGGGAAGTAGGGGAGTAGCAGTATTATCTGGGGACTCTCCCCAAACTGAAGATCCCCACTGTGGATCAAGGGATAGCACATTTCATTTTGTTAAAAATAATGGAGTCCTTCTAATTACTCGGGTTTAAAACTTTGCCTTTGAAATCCTTATTACTTATTCATATACCATTGTCATAGTTTGTGGAGTCTTAGACAACATCACCTTTAAGATATGGGATTATTTTATGTATCATTAGGGAAAAATGCCACCTATTACACTAAGACATGCAATTGACCATAGCATGCATTTCAAAATCAAAGATATTTAAAAATTATATATATATATATATATATGTACTCTTTTAGAATGAGATTTGTAAAGTAAAAAAAAAAAAAAGTATGGCCTCAATGTGCATCCATTTAGCTATAAATGTCTCTAGTTTCTCATTCTTTATGGCTGAGTAGTACTCCATTTTATTTTTTAAAAACTACATCTTCTTTATCCAGTCTCCAGTTGATGGGCATTTGGGCTGTTTCCAAGCTTTAGCTATTACAAACTGTGCTACTATGAACATGGGTGCACATATATCACTGTGGTATGATTCTTTTAATTCTTTGGGGAAGATTCCAAGAAGAGGTATAGCTGGGTCAAATGGGACTTCCGGTCCTAGTTCTTTGAGGTATCTCCATAGTGATTTCCACAGTGGTTGCACCAGTCTACACTTCTACCAGCAGTGGAGCAGGGTTCCTCTTTCCCCACAGCACCCCCCCCCCAGCATTTGTTATTGGTTCATTTCTTGATAGCAGCCATTCTTTCTGGGGTGAGGTGGAATCTCAGCATTGTTTTCATTTGCATCTCTCAAATGACCAGTGATGCTGAACATTTTTTCATATGTTTATTTGCCATTTCTATTTCTTTGTCTGAGAAATGTCTGTTCATTTCAGATGCCCATTTTTGGATTGGGTCTTTAAATTTGGGAGGTCTGATTTTTTAAAGTTCTTTATAGATTCTAGATAGTAGACCTTTGTATGAGGAACAGCAGGTGAAAATTTTTTCCCACATTGTGGGTTGTCTCTTCACACTGCTGGTGGTTTCTCTTGAGGCACACTTATTAATTAATACTTTATTGGCCAAAGAAAGTGTTATGGGCAATGTGCAGGGGTGGTGGGGAGGGTTGGCAGACAGACTTTTAGGGCAGCCCATGATCTCCCTCCTGGTGTTCACACCACTCTATAACCCTCACTCCTGGAAGGTGGCACGACCCATGGCTTCCAATCCATAGAACACGGCAGAGGTGACAAGAAGGACACGATTATCAAATGGAGGACCATCCTGGTAGAGTCTTGCTCCTGTGGTGGCTCTGAGGAAACCAGTGGCCATGCTGGGAGATGTCATGTGTCTTAGTCACTTCCCTGTCACTGGGACAGAATACCTGACATCTACAAATGGAAGGAGGAGCGGTTGGTTTGGGCTCATGGTTTCAGTCTACAGTCAGCTGGCTCCCAGGCAGAAACAGCACGGTGGAAGGGTCAGGCGGTGGAAGACAGCTGCTCACACCATGGCTGGGAAGCAGGACAGAAGGGAGGAGCCAGGCAGAGCCGGAGCCCTCCAGGCCATGCCCTCTGGGCCATGTCCCAGTGACCCACCTCCGACCAGGCTCTGCCTCCTATCAGCAAGCTCACCTGCTGCCCGGATAGTGGATCAGGATAAGAGTGCCCACGATCCAGTCACCTTCCAGAGTCCCACATCTGAACTCCCGAGCTTTGGGGGCTGGTCCAGTCCTAAAGCAGAACACCAAGTGGACCCCGGCAGACAGCTCCAAGCCCTGAGTCCCACAAGGACCAGGAACTGAGACGTGCTGAGTGCTGCATGAGCTTGGAAGCAGAGCCTGCTCCTGCCCACGTCCCTGTGCAGCCAGCAAGATCCCAGCGGAGGCTCCGCTGAGCAGCACCCAGATTCCCTGACTGCAGACATGTGGATTGTTTCTAGCTGCTAAATTTGTGGCAATATTACCCCACAGCAATAAGTGCCTAACGCAGAGGGCAAGAATACGTGGCTATTTTTGTTATGTGAGTTATTTTATTGACTGGACTTTATTATTAATTTAGTTAGTTTGGACTTTTGAGACAAGGTCTCACTATGTTGCCCAGGCTGGCCTCGAACTTGTGGCCATCCTCCTGCCTCAGCTTCCCGAGGCAGGATCACAGGCGTGTGCCACCACTACGGGATTTATGGGCTTGAATGAGTCAGTCAGCTTTGCTTCGGGAACAGAATGCTATACGCTGGGCAGCTGTGACAGACAGTTTTGCACTGGTTGCTACAGAGGTCACAAGTCTGAGACCAAAGTGGTGTCTCTGGGGAGACCTCACCTCCTAGTTGGTAGCAGCCACCTTCTCTGGGTGCACGGGGAGGGAGAGGGAGCTCTCTGCCTGTCTTCCTCTTTGAGTTTGTTTGGTTTTTTTCTTTTTGATACCGGGGATTGAACTCGGGTCCTTCTGCTTGTGAGGCAGGCGGTGGAACCACTGAGCTAAATCCCCACCCCTTGTCTTCCTCTTTGAAGTATGAGCCCTACTGGCTTGGGGCATCCACTTGTATGACTTCCTTTAACCTCTATCACTCCCCTGAAGGCCTTGTCTCCAAACATTGTAGCATTGGGGTTACAGCTTCGGCCTATGAATTTGGAGAGTTCGGGATACAGTCCAGTCCATAACAAAGTACTTGGTATAGATAGTGCAACACAGATGTACATTTTTGTTTTAATCCATATTGTAAAAGAGGTGGGGTTAACATTTGAAATACTCTCATGAAGAATGCTTAGCATTGGGCTGGGGATTTAGCTCAGTGGTTCCGCCACCTGCCTCGCAAGTGCAAGGTCCTGAGTTCAATCCCTGGTACCAAAGGGGGAAAAAAAAAAAAAAAGAATGCTTAGCATCTAACACCTGAATCAGAAATTCACACTCCAGCCAGGCGTAGTGTCGCACACGTAGAATCCCAGCACTCAGGAGGCTGAAGCAGGAGGGTTGCTGCGAGTTCCAGGCCAGCCTGGGCTACACAGTAAGTTCAAAGTCAGCCTAAATTACATAGCAAGACCCTGTCTCAAAAAATCAAATACACACACAAGAAGAAGAAAAAATTCACACTCTACATCAGCCACAAGCACAATTACTAGAGTCTTCACCAATAAACATGACAAATATTAGAAGTAACTTTTCCTTGATAAAATCAGAAGTGTCTAAGACATGGAAATTAGCTGGTGCAGTGGCACATGTTTGTAGTCCCAGCTACTCAGGAGGTTGAGGCAAGAGGATCACTTGAATCCAAGAGTTCAGAGCCAGCCTAACAATGTAGTGAAACCCCATCTCAACACAAAGAAACCACAAGCCAGGTGCAGTGGCGCAGACCTGTAATCCCAGCTACTCAGGTGACTAAGGTGGGAGGATCAGGAGTTCAAGGCCAGCCTGTTAATTTAGTGAGACTGCCTCAAAAAAAAAAAAATCAAAACAAACACAGAGCAGGGATTGCCAAGAATGCTGTACCTGCCCCTCTGTCATGGCCTAAAGAGGGTTAGGAATCCAGCATGCAAATACCCTTGAGCATGCAACCCAGGCCATGGGTTTCATTATTCCTGTGGCCTGCTGCTTAGCAGGGACAGAGCGCCCAGTCTAATGGGGGGTGAGCTGAACCCCAACACTTGAACATCGTCACATCTGTGCATGGTGTACCTTCTGTGCAGTACTTGTTGGCATGCCTAAGGGCCTAGACCTGGCACCTTGCTGAGTCTAAAAGCAGATTGCAGAATTATTTTTGTGTCTGATTGTAGTAAATGTCATGTGTAATTTCTGATTTGGTTGGAGGCTGGCTCTAAGTTTTTAAAAAAATTATGATTATTAACCCCTGGTATAAAAAAAAATTATGATTATTATTATTTGCGGTGCTGGAGATGGAACTTGGGGCCTTGTGCATTATAGGCAAGTGTTCTACCACTGAGCTACAGCTCCAGCCCTAATTTTTTTGTGTGTGGTACTAGGGATTGAATGCAGGCTTCACACATGCTATGCTGTACTACTGAGCAACATCCTCAACCCGTTTTATTTTATTTTGAAACAACCTCTTGCTATGTTGTCTAAGGTGGCCTTGAACTTGCAATTTTTCTGCCTCAGTCTCCTGAGTAGCTGGGATTACAGGCGTGTATCACTGTACCTGGCTTCTAAAAATTATTGTTGTTGTGAATTTTTTCTTTTTTGAGACAGGGTCTTGCTATGTAGTTCAGGCTGGCCTTGAACTCACAGTGATCCTCCTGCCTCAGACTCCCAAGTGCTGGGATTATAGATATGTGCTACCACAACTGGCCTAAAAATTATTTTTAATAGAAAAGCTGATAGTAAAGTTGTAAGGGACAGGACCAACTGCCTTTACCCTCCTCTAGACCAGGAGCTGTTAGCCTCAGGTTCAGATAGAATTCACAGGGCCTAAAAATTTGATGGGAAAAAATGACATCTTTACTAGGTTCCAACTGACATTTAGCATTTCCTTCAATTACAATGTAAGCAACAAGCCACGTGGTATCAACACTGCCTGTGACTTTGTCGCCGATGGAAATCACATTCCCAATGTTGCAGACATCTTGGAATGTCTTTTATGCTCATCAACACTGTGAAATGATTGCAGTTATTAGACTTGCCATGGAAACTTGTTATTGAAAGATTTAAGAAAGAAGCACATACATTTCTGTGTCACAGATTCTGCGTAATAGTTTGATAATCGGCTTCCTTGGTAAGCCGATGTATTTATCTTTGGTTAAGGACCCTGTTCTGGAGGCTGCTTCAAAGCCAGGCTGTCAGAACAGTGGCGGCCACTGGAAGTTCAGGTCCCAAATTGCTTCTTGAGATTTTCAATTTTTGGTAACTTCATCTGAGATCTGACTAAATCATGGTTGTTTGTGCCTCCTAATGTGGCTGACAAAGGGCTCATAGCAGACAACACATCTGCTCTGCGTCCTTCTTGGTCAGGTCTGCTTATGTTATTAGTATTATTTTTAACACATGGCTTCTTTGTAAGAATCTTTTAAGCTCTCTGGCTCATTTGGGAGGTAAGCTAAAACTAGGTCATATGATCAGTCAATCCATATCGCTAGGCACCTGCAAGCTGCAATGAGTCACAATAAGCCAGCAGTGCAGGAGGGAGCAGGCTTCCATTTCTTCTCTGCCAGTCATACACGCGGCACCTGTGACCACGACTCGCAGTGGATGGGTCAGGAGAGGGCACAAAGGAGTGGTGATCTGTATGGTCATCATCCACGGAGACTCTTCACATTGATTTTAGTCTACAAATAAAAAAATAAATGAATCTCAGTGAATCCTGACTTCACAGATTTCCAGAGATTTGTTTGTTTGTTTGTTTGTTTGAGACAGGATCTCGCTATATAGTTCAGGCTGGCCTTGAATTCACTATGTAGCCCAGGCTGGCCTCCAACTCACAGTGATCCTCCCGCCTCAGCCTCTCAAGTGCTGGGATTACAGGTGTGTGCCACGTTACAGGTGTGTGCCACCAATAGAATTTTTATTCTAAAGAATAAGGAAGAAGATTGGGCATGGTGGTGCACACCTGTGATCCCAGCACTCTGGGAGGCTGAGGCAGGAGGATCACAAGTTCGAGCCCAGCCTGGGCAACTTAGCAACTTGAACCCTGTCTTAGGATGAAAACTAAGAAAAGGGCTAGGGGTGTATCTCAGCACGAAGGCCCTAGGTTCAATCCCTAGTACTGCTGAAAAAAGAAAAAAATCAAAAGAATAAGTGAGGTTGTAAAACTGTCACCATGCCCCAATGGACAGTGTAAACCTTTTTGTGTCAGAATATTTTGGCAGTCACGTGGCATAGGCAGCATGCTGAAGCCCTGGGTCACGTTCATTCGTGCATTCACTTTACTTACTCCTTCACATATCCATTCACACTGAAAGTGTTTGTTGTGCACTGCTCCATGCTAAATTATGTGCTAGGATCCAAAGATGAATGATCTACGTTCTCCACTCACCCTTGGCCTCAGCCCCAGGAGAGACCAGCAGCAAATAGCCTTTAGACACCAGAGAGAGGCGCCTTGCTTAGGGGACATAGTGGGGGCTGCCAGCCTAGGCCCGGGCTCAGCCTGGACAGAAGGGAGGTGTTGGGGCAGCCTAGAAATTGGAAAGGTCTCGGAGACTCCCAGCAGGAAGCTTGGAAGCAGCTGTTCACCTGGTGGCTGGTGTGTTCATGAGCAGCAAGAAGCAGGCGCAGAGCCTGGGACCTGATGCCTTGCCCTGGGTGTGTGTTGTTTCTATCCTAATGAATCCCATGTTCTACACCCTAAATAGTGGTTATAGGAGGGACAGGGTGTGGCTCAGGGGAAGACCGTTTGCCCAGCACTAGGGAGGCCCTGGGCTCCCTCCCTAGCACCACACACGTGCAAAGTAAAGTACAAAGTAAA
Organism: Heterocephalus glaber; assembly: GCF_053883595.1. Classification (NCBI taxonomy): domain Eukaryota; kingdom Metazoa; phylum Chordata; class Mammalia; order Rodentia; family Bathyergidae; genus Heterocephalus; species Heterocephalus glaber. Next base: position 8,691,378 of record NW_028258340.1, on the reverse strand, counting down.
TCTGAGACTGTGCTACCTCACAGGAATCATTAAAGGCAGCCCTCCCAAGGAAGGGCCATGTGGAAGGTGACAAGTGTTTACCTGCACAGCACCTTGGGGTTGTGCCACTTGGACACAAAGCAGTGGGGCCACTTGCTCTTCATTTGGGTGTCATTTAGGTTTCCAATGAAGCGCCGGGGGAGTGAGACATCTCTGAATAGAAAGCATGTCATGCGGCACTATGGTGCGACAGCAAATTATTGCCCTATAAAAACTGAAAATGACCAAGCATGGTGGATCACACCTGTAATCCCTGCACTCAGGAGGCTGAGGCAGGAGGATCCAAAGTTTGAGGCCAGCCTACGCAACTCAGCAAGACCCTGCCTCAAAATAAAAAGGTCTAGGCATGTAGCTCAGTGGTAGAGTGCTTGCCCAGCATGTACAAAAACCCAGATTCCATTCCAAGCACTGTAAAAAAAAAAAAAAAAGGGAGGGTGGTCTGGGGTGCTATAGTGGTTACCTGGCATGAACCAAGCCTTGGTTTCAATCCCAAGAAGTGGGAAAAAAGAAAGAAAGAAGGGAGGGAGGGAGAAAGAAAGAAAGACAGACAGAAAGAAAGAAGCTGTAACTTCTCAGTGAACTCCAGCAAGTTCTTACTCAATAAACCAAAGACCAATCAGGTGCAGTGGCGCACACCTGTAATCCCAGTGTTCTGGGAGGCTGAGGCAGGATAATCTCATGTTCAAGTCCAGTCTGGGCAATTTAGCAATTTAGTGAAACTCTATCTCAAAAATAAATAAATAAATAAATAAAAAGAAAACGGAATTGGAGGGAGGTGGAGGGAGGGGAGAGAAAGGGAATGGAAAAAAAAAAGATGTGTTATGTACATGTACCAATTCCCCATGAAGACTGTAATTGTTATGTACTACAAATGTGTACTAATAAAAAAAGAAACATGGAGGAAAAATAAATCCATACATATGGTCAAATGCCAACTTTGCAAAAACACAACATGCAGTATTTTCAAGCCCCAAAGATAAAAATAAATAACTGAGGAAGAATTAAAATGTTTAAAGAATTCAAAAAATAATAGAATAAAAAATAAAAGGACTGGGCTAGGGATTTAGCTCAGTGGTTCCGGTGCCTGCCTCGCAAGCGCAAGGTCCCGAGTTCGATCCCCAGTACCTAAATAAATAAATAAATAAATAAATAAAAGGACTGGGGCTGTAGCTCAGTGCTAAGGCCCTGGGTTCAATCTCTAGTACTGCAAAAATCGAACAAACAAACATACCATGGCCAGTGACACATTTCCATTCTACACAGGGCCATGTCCACACTGGGACACGTGGGATTTCACACTGAGGAAGACAGAGACCACTGGAAATGCTTAGGGATGAGTTGGCAATTTGATGATTCTTGACCCTTAAAGCCTAGTAAAGTTGGCCTAGATCTTTTTGTCTTTGCAAATACCCATGGGGGCTGCGGCTGCTGGTGGGGAAAGCAGAGGTGGGATCCAGGCCTTTCTCATCTCTTCCAGGAGATCCTGAAATCAGGCCCTGTTGCAGTGGCTGAGATTTATTACTGCTTTCAGGTGCCCTCTGGGTCTGAGAATTCCACCGCAGCCCAAGCTCTCTCCCAACTTCCTGGGTCTCAAGTGAGTGGGACCCAACACCCCAACTCCTCCTCCAGGAGACAGCTTTCCAGGAGATGTGTGAGTTTTTCCAGGTGTCACTGGTTGAGGCACAGCTGTTGTTATGGCTGTGTCTAGATGTCCCCCAAAGCCTCATGCACTCATGGGTGGGGGTTTTCAGAGGTGGCTGGATCTATAGTGTGTGACACTGGAAGTGATTCATGGTGCAATGCTAGGCTCAAGGGCACTAGGATTAAGGGTGTGAGTGCTACCTGCCCTAATGAGCCTGGATAAGGTATAAGGGTAGAAAGAGCTTTGTTGTCCCTTGTTGCTTTGCTGCCTTCTGCCTACCATAAACTGTTTCTCCTCTGCAATGCCTGTCTGCCATGCCACCCTGCCTTGGAGCCAGCCGATTATGGACTGAAACCTCTACAAACTGTGAGCTAAATAAACCTTTCCTTACTTAATTTGTGGGTATCAGGTACTTTGTCTCAACGATGAGAGAAAAGTGCTGGGGATTTAGTTCAGTGGTGCCATGAGCACAAGGTACTGAGTTTGATCCCTGGTACACAGAGAGAGAGAGAGAGAGAGAGAGAGAGAGAGAGAGAAGTAACTAAGACACTGGTGGAGTCTCATCTCCTTGGGGGACATTCCCTTGGACTCTGTTTTGGGGAGCACCCCCATTCCCTGTATTTCATGTTTACCTTTCTCTCAATTTCTCCTGACACTGTGGTAGGCAACCTCTTCAATAGCTTTTTGATACACAGGTGACAGTTTTTGGAGATCTTGCACTTAGGAGAAATGTTTTTTTTACACTCATACTTTTTAAAAAAATAAACTTTATTTTATTTTATTTTATTTTATTCCATTCCCTCTATTACAAAAGATTTGATTCCATTTTTCCTTCTATTTTCACTTTTTTTTCTGCTCCCTTCCTTTCTTCCTCCCTCCTCCCTTGTTTCCCTTCCCATTTGAACACTTCCTTCTCATTTCCCAATACCATTATACATTTCAGTCCTTATTTCCACTTTCAGTTTCTCACACCAGAGAAACAATGCGATATTTAAACATGTGTGTCCGATTTATTTCACTTAAGAGTATGGTCTCAAGGTCCACCCATTTAGCTATAAATGTCTGAAGCTCATCTTTCTTTATGGCTGAGTAGTAATCCATTGTATAAAATCCCACATCTTCTTTATCCACTCATCAGTTGATGGGCATTTGGGCTGTTTCCAAGGTTTAGCTATTACAAACTGTGCTGCTATGAACATGGGTGTGCATATATTGCTGTGGTATGATGCTTTTAATTCTTTTGGGAAGATTCCAAGAAGAGGTATAGCTGGGTCAAATGGAACCTCTAGTCCTAGTTCTTTGAGGAATCTCCATACTGATTTCCACAGCGGTTGCACCAGTCTACACTCCTACCAACAGTGGAGAAGGGTTCTTTCTTCCCCCACAGTCCCACCAGCATTTGTTATTGGTTGATTTCTTGATAGCAGCCATTCTTTCTGGAGTGAGATGGACTCTCAGTGTTGTTTTAATTTGTATTTCACGAATGATCAGTGATATTGAACATTTTTTTCATATGTTTATTTGCCATTTCTAATTCTTCATCTGAGAAGTGTCTTTTCTTTTCAGATGCCCATTTTTGCATTGGGTCTTTAAATTTCAGGGGTCTGACTTTTTTGAGTTCTTTATATATTCTAGATAATAGTCCTTTATCTGAATAGCTGGTGAAATTTTTTTTTTTTTTGTACTGGGGATCAAACTTGGGACCTTGAGCTTGTGAGGCAGGTGGCGGCACCACTGAGCTAAATCCACAGCCCGCTAGTGAAATTTTTTTTCCCATACTGTGGATTGTTTCTTCACTCTGTTGGTGGTTTATCTTGCTGTGTAAAAGCTTTTTAATAACATGAAGTCCCAGTTGTTGATTCTTTGTAGTATTTCTCGTGAGGTCTGGGTTTTGTTCATGAAGGCTTTGCCTATTCCTACGTCCTCAAACATTCTATCTATTATCTTTTCCAGCAGATTTAGTGTTTCTGTTTTAATATTTAGATCTTTGATTCATTTTGATTTTAGGTTAGTGCATGGTGAAAGATATGGGTTGTTTCAATCTTCAACATGTGGAAACCCAGTTTTTCCAGCACCATTTATTAAAGAGGCTATCTTTCTTCCAGTGAAGGTGCTTGGGTCCTTTGTCAAAGATAAGGTGGCTGAGTGCGTCTGGAGTTGTTTCTGCATCCTCTAGTCTGTTTCATTGATCCTCAGGTCTGTTCTTTTGCCAGTACCATGCTGATTATCACCATAGCTTTGTAGTATAATTTAAAGTCAGGGATTGTGATACCCCCTGCTTCACCTTTGTTGCCCAGAATTGTCTTTGCTATTCTAGGTCTTTTCTGGTTCCAAATGGATTTTAGAATTGTTTTTTCTAATTCTGTGAGATATAATGTTGGAATTTCAATTGGGATTGCATTGAATCTGTATAGCAGCTTTGGAAGTATGGCCATTTTCACTATGTTGGTTCTTCCTATCCAAGAACAAGGGATATCTTTCCACTTTCTGATATCCTCTTCAATCTCCTTTTTCAGAGTACTGTAGTTTTCAATGTAGAGGTCTTTTACTTCCTTCATTAGATTGATTCCTAGGTATTTTTTTTTTGGATGCTATTGTGAAAGGGATTGTTTCTCTAATTTCTCTTTCTGTGAGTTTGTTATTCGTGTATAGAAAGGCTATTGATTTTTGAGTGTTGACTTTGTATCCAGCTACGCCACTGAATTTGGTTATCAAATCTAAGAGTCTTTTGGTGGAGTTTTTGCAGTCTTCTATGTAGAGGATCATGTCACCTGCAAATAATGATAATTTAACTTCTTCCTTTTCTATCCTTATTCCTTTTATTACTTTCTCTTGTCTAATTGCTATGGCTAGTGTTTCTAGAACTATATTGAACAAAAGTGGTGATAGTGGACATCCCTGTCTTGTTCCTGATGTTAGAGTGAAAGCTTTCAGTTTTTGTCCATTTAGTATGATGTTGGCTGTTGGTTTGTCATAGATGGCTTTATCAGATGAGATAAAGACTTTCTATACCAATTTTCTGTTGGATTTTTATTATGAATGGGTGTTGGACCTTGTCAAACACTTTTTCTGCATCTATTGAAAGGATCATATAGTTTCTGTCCTTGGCTCTGTTAATATAGTGTATTACATTTATTGATTTGTCTATGCTCATACTTTAACTGATAGTTTGGCTGAATAGGGAATTTTAAGTTGGATCATTTTATCCTTATAATTTGAAGGCTTTTGTACATTCTTTCCCAAATTCCAGTGTTACTGTCGAGGAGTCCAAAGGTGATCTGATTCTCGATCCTTTGTAGATACGTTTTCTCTTGAAAAGCTTTTAGGATCTTTGTCCCCAGTGTCCTGAAACTTCACAGTGCTTGTGGCAGGCTCTCTGGATGCATTATGCTAAGAACTTGAAGGCCCTTTTGCTCTTGTTCTTCATGTAGGGGAAATTTCTTGAATTATTTCTTTGTAGTTTTCTTTCTGCTTCCCTATTATCCCCAAAGCTCCTTTTCTTCGGACTTTTGGTCTAATTGTTTTTTTTTTTTGGTACCAGGGATTGAACTGAGGAGCTTGTGCTTATGAGGCAGGAGTGGTGCCACTAAGGCTAAATCCCCAGCCCCTGGACTAATTTTGCTTTTTTTTTTTTTTGAACCAGGGATCAAACTCAGGAACTTGAGCTTGCGAGGCAGGTGCTGGAACCACTGAGCTAAATCCCCAGTCCCCCGGCCCTGTTTTTTAAAGGCAAGGTCTCCCTATGTAGTTCAGGCTGGCCCTGAATTCACTATGTGGCCCAGGCTAGCCTCGAACTCTCGGAGTTCCTCCTACCTCAGCCTCCTGAGTGCTGGGATTACAGGCGTGTGCCACTGTGCCCGGCTTATGGACTAATTGGTTTTTTAAAAATAAAACTTTTCTATTTCTCATCTCTTTTCCCTTCCTCTATTTCCTTGGAAATGTTCCCAATCCTTTATATTCCAATCCTTCTACTTAATTTTTCATTTCTGCTGTCATAGTTTTAATTTCCAGTAGCTCAATTTTTATTCTCTGAAAGATTCTTTTAATTCCCTGAATGCTCCTTTTTACTGCTATTAAAATAATGCCTCCTCTGGGACATCATTGACAGGTAGGGAGGGGCGTGTGTGTGTGTGTGTGTGTGTGTGCACGCACGCTTGTGTGCACGTGTAGTTTACATTCCTCAGCACAGTCCCTGTTTCCTCCTGGTTGCTCTATCTGTTTCTTTTGATCTTGGTTAGTGCTGTTAGAAGTTTTCCTTACATGTCTGGCGATCCACAGTTATCATTCCACCTTTGCGGCAGAGCATTAAGGAGGTGATGGGAAGCTGTGCCTGTTGCAGTGCGGTTCTCCAGTGGCGTTTCCAAGTGTGGTCCCCAGGTCGGCAGCACCATGTCCCTTGGCGATGTCTAAGAAATGTACACTCTGGGGAGCACTCAGACTGACTGGATCAGAAGTCTGCTTTAGCAAACCCTCCAGGGATTCTGATGCAGGATCCTGGTGGGGATCCCTACTCAGTTCCCTGCCATCCAGTCAGGCCTTTTCATCGGGAATCTGTGATGGCAGCAGAGAGCTCTCGGGATCCTGAGAGAGGCTCCGCACGAGTGTCAGGTCCCTAAGAAAACCTGCACTTCACTTCTTTGTCTGCAGTCGTGCATCCTACCCTCAGTGATGCATGGTTCCGCTGTCCAAAGATAAACACCCTTCAAGATAAAGATAATTCAATCTCCTGTCTATGGAGTGGCAGTGCAGGGCAAGTTCTGCAGGTGCATAGAGCAGGTGACAGCATGTGGATTCTGACTCCCAGCTGCAAGGGACTTTCAGGTGATCTTCCTGGGGCCGGGCATGGTGGTGCAGGTCTGTTATCCCAGCACTCAGGAGGCTGAGGCCGGAGGATCACAGTGAGTTTGAGGCCAGCCTGGGCTAAATAATGAGTTCAAGGCCACCCTGGGCTACATAGCGAGACCCTGTCTCAAAAAAAAAAAAAAAAAAGGGCTCTATCCTCCTGGTTTGGGTCCTAGTTTTCACCTTAACTTCCACAAGCACCTGGTGTTGGCTCTTCTGAGTCTTCGCAGGAGAGAGGGTTCTTAGTGCAGCTCAGGTAGCTCCTTTGCTTTCCCCATGCCAAGGTCACAGGGAGCCATCTCAGTCCTGCCGGAAGTTAGTCACATTCACACGACTTCTGCCTGCCAGCTTCCAAAGTCCTGCGCCCTTAGCTCATTTCTGCGCTCTGCACTCACCAGCAAATGGTGTTAAAAATTCCCTGTCTTTTAATGACATTTTGGAAGCAGAGGAATGAATGCAAGTGCTCAAGCCCTCATCGTTTACCAGATATGTCATTATTTTCTCCCAGCATTCCCTTTGGAGAAAGGGAATTCTACCCATCAATGAGGACAGCATCTCCAAAATTGCTCCCTGCTGCTGTTGCTGTTGTACTGTCGACTGTCTGGACCCCTTGGGTAAAGGGCAAGGGAGCTAGGACCTGTTGTCATTTTGGCAGAGTAAATTTGGGAAGTTGTGGCTCTTGTTCCTTGCTCAGGAGCCAGCTATGGCTTCCCTCTGCCTATTTGGAGCCCTGTTCATCTGTCTCCAGGGAGGCTTCCTTCACCTGTGTGTGGGAGCACACACAGCCCTTGGCTTTCCCTTCCCTTCCCTGTCTGTTCCCCTCCTGGCTCCATATAAGGCTCAAACCCTGCCCCGGCCTCAGAGTCGGATGAGGGCCCTCACCCCCATGCAAGCATCACCCTGTCTCCTCTGGCTTCACACACTCGTAGTCAGCATCCTCCAATCTAGCCCTACCATGAGGACAAGGGCCACTTGCCACTCTCTCTGGGCTCCCACGGGGCCCAGCATCCCACCACCATGAATACGAAATATGTATTTTTGATTGATTGCTGGGGAATACTGTAATCATCTTATATTCTTCATTACTGTAATATGCCCCTTATTATATATTAATATGTGACATGATATGTATTGAACACTGACAAGCAGTTTCCTCAATTTCTCTCTTATGGTATTTCTCTTGGTACAATCTTGTCCTATAAGTTTTAAGAAAAGGTAAGAAATTCAGCTGTAGTTGATTAACAGTCTGCTTTTTTTTTTTTTTGGTAGTCCTGGAATTTGAACCCAGGACTGAGCTATCTCCCCAGCCCTTTTTGAGACAGGATCTTATTAAGTTGCTAAATTGCTCGAGCTGGGGTCTAACTTGCAGTCCTCCTACCTCAGCCTTCCAGAGTGTTGTAATTACAGGTGTGTGCCACCAAGGCCAGCTTTTTTTGTTTGTTTTCAGACAGGGTCTTCCTATGTAGTTAAGGCTGGCCTTGAACTCCCTATGTAGCCTATTAGCCTAGGCTGAGCTCAAACTTGCTATCCTCCTGCTCCTTCCAAGTGCTGGGATGGATTATAAGTGTGCACTATGGTTACAGACTTGGTTCACTTTTTTTTTTTTTAAGGCCAGAATTTCTAATTTATTTTCCCGTAGTACTCTTAAAACTTTAGCTTCAGCAAGTAACAGGCTGACTTACAGAACTACAAGCTTTTCACAGGTTTAACCGTTTTACTAAATAATATGATGGTCTAGGGTATTTATATGCCAATTTCTTTTTCTTTTTTTTTTGGTACCGGGAATCGAACTTGGGACCTTGTGCTTGCAAGGCAGGCGGTGGAACCACTGAGCTAAATCCCCGGCCCTATATGCCAATTTCTAAACCAGTTACAAAGTTGGATCTTCTTAGGTCCTAATTGGAACGAAACAACCCAGACACCAGTAACATAATCAAGACAGCATTTACCATTTCTGCAGTGCCCTTAACATAGGCGCAGCAGGACTGAGGACACAGTTTGGAGTGGCCTATCTTATTCAGTATTAGAGCATGCGTGCCTGTTTCCAATTTGCCACGTGGTCTTTTTGACTGTTCAGCTCGATAACTGCATAACTTTCCATCTGAGCATGCCAACTTCAGAAAGCAATGAGGGGCTGCTGTAGACAGGTGCTTACCAGACTTGAGCTCCCTCGGCTCGGGAAAGTAGGCAGAGAGATGCATTTGGAAAACCTTCCCTGGGAGAAGTAGTTCCGGCCCAGTGCAGACACCCTGGCCTTTTTTCCTCTGGCCTCTCCCATCCCACCTGTCATGGTTCTGGAAAGCCAAAGGGGACAGCTGGTCTTGGCAACAGACAAGAAGTGGAAAAGCAGAACAGCTTCTCTAAAGTGCCGTGCTGTAAACAGGAGAGAGAAAGAGGAGGAGAGAAGAAATGTAAAGAAAAGCGGACGAGAACTGTATTGAGTTCACATTCAGCCCCAGCGGGAGCTGGGCGGTGCCCCCCCCCAACCCTGCATCCCGTTGGGAGCCCCCTGCATGTGGAGAACAATGATCTGGTTCCCATCAAGTGACACAAGCAGCCCTCTTTCAGATCCATGGAGTAAAAGAGGCGGGGAGCTGCGTTAGAGGACCCAGGGACCCCATGTGGACCGCCCTGGGTACCTGGTACAGAAACAGTGCTGTGTTTGTCTCTGTTTGCTTCCCAGCACCTGTTCTCCCAGCCCCCTTCACCTTTCAGGTCTCACTTCAAGCCACAAAGCAGCTTGATTATGCCGCCTTTGAAAACTTTGAACTAGGCAGGCTCAAATTCTTGTGCTAAAATCTGCTCCCTCCTTTCAGAGCTGCAACAGCTTCCTGGAGCAGCCAGGTTTTAAAAATCCTCACACCAAGCACGGAAAATTCTATAAATACCAAATGCAAACCTGCAGTTTAACCTTTAATTATTCTAGCCTCCAGCTCAACCTCACTATTCCACCATTTTCTTTTTGCATGCATGCGTCTTTAAACTCTGCCCAGAGCTTGATCAACATTAATACTAATAATGAAAAAACCTCCTTGGGAAGACTTTCAGAGCTGCCTGAAGAAGAATAGAAATCATCAAAATGGGTGTGATCTTCGGAGAAACACCGCTTGAGCTGCGAGGATGCGGGAGGTCTGGCTCTGTCTGAGGATCTGAAATCACATCTCCCCCCACAAAGCAGGAAAGGCAGGCACACACAGAGCTGCCTCATTGCCTCGCAGGCCGTCTCTTGAAGGTGTTTATTCTCCAGCCTTCATTCTGGTTATCTATTGCTGCATAATAAACCACCCCCAAATGAGCGGCTGGAAGCACCGCCAATCATTTAGTTTGTTCCCAAACCTGCTTTTATTTGCTTCTAACCTGGGCCAGGCTGATGAGCCCAGTTGGTGTCTGCTTTATGAGGCTTCCACTGGGGTGGCTGAAAGGACAGGAGCACTCATTCACTCCCAAGTCCGGTGTTGATACTGGCTATTGGCTGGGACCTCAGCTGGAGTCGTCTGCATGTGGTTTCCTGGCTTCCTCACCACATGGCAGCCAGGTAGTAAGGGGGGTGTCACGAGGGAATGAGGCAGAAATGTGAAGCATTTTTACCAAGCAGCCTCGGAAGCCATGTAGCTTCACTTCCGGTGGATTCTGTTGGTGGAGGCAGTTGTGAAGGCTCAATCAGGCTCAAGGAGAGCAGGAAGTGTCACTGTTGTTGGCTTATTGTCGCCCTGTAGGAACCTGTGGGGTAGGAGATATGGTGGTGGCTATCTTAGGCTGCTTGGGCTGCCATAACAACACATCAATCTGGATGGCGTTAATTTCTCACCCTTCTGGAAGCCGGAAGTCCAAGGTCAAAGCCTTAGCAGGGCTGGTGCCTGGGAGGACACTCTTCCTGGCTTGCAGACTGCTACTTTCGCCCCGTGTCCTGCGTCCTCTTGTGACCTTCCTCTGTGTGTGCACATCTTGGGTGTCTGTCTGTCTGTCTTTTCTTGTAAGGATACCAGTCCTATGGGCTTAGGAAACCTCCCTCATGATTTCATTTAACCTTAATTAGCTCCATGTAGGATCCATTTCCAATCGGAAATGAGGAATTAAGGCTGCAACCCCCAATAAGGACTGGGGGAGACAGTTCAGTTCATAACAGGAGCCATCTTTGGAAAATGCAATCTGCTGCAAACCCCTAGCTGCTTCCTCACTTTGAATCTTTCCAGTTGAAATTGTCCTCCGTGAGGGACAAGCAGGTCAGAGGACAGTGCTGAGCTGGGCCTGCAGGTGAAGTCTGGAAGATGTTAGTCTGCAGGTGGCTTTACCTTTGCGAGCAAGACCACCTGCCGGGCCTGGGACAAGAAACATTTGAGGACCAGACAGAGTCTTCACTTCTAAACCCACTATCTAAAGGGTAAAGAGCAAAGGGGTATACTCTGGGGACCCCTGAGGTGGTTTCCTATTGTGTCACCTGGCTAGAGTAGAGTGACATTTCCCAGAATTCCCTTCCTTTTATGGTTGATCAGAAGAGAAATTGACATACTGTTTGGTAGGTTGAGGAGAAACGGCTCTTGCTATGCTTTAGTCACTGTGGTCAGATGCAGTGAAAAACTAAAGGCGCTGGAAGGTCCCAGCTTGCTCCGACTTGTTCTCTCCTGCCCAGTATGCAGCTACTGCAGGCCACCTCCAGACCTACACCGCAGCCCCAGTGGGCTTCTTACTCCCCCAACCCCCTCCCTCACCCTGGTGGTCTCTTTCTGGGCCTCGGGAGGGCTGATAGAGACTTTTCTCAGGGCCATCAACGTCCCCTTGGACCATTCCAGAATCGAGCAAGGATTTACACCTGCATGAAGCCCCTCCTCCTCGACACTCACAATCTGTGCCTCTGCTTGAGCCCTGACTGGCCCAGTCCACTTCATCCCGTCTGCCCCAGGGTCTCCACAGAAATGCCCAGCTATGTGATGAGCATTACTCGTAATGCACATCCGGGCCAGCCAGTGCTCACCCCTCTCACTGCGAACCACATGATCACCTTTTACTCTAGTAGTGCCGGGAAGACCAGGGGACAAGGACCGTACTTGCATACCCCTTCCCTCAGTGGGTTCTGCCACAAGGGACTGTGAGCTGCGGTCCTCACTTCCCTGAGGCCTGGCCCAACCCTTAACCTAGGACAACACACACTGGTTTGACTCTAAGTAACAATATGTGAAGGCCAATAGCTTCAGCACTGTACAGGGCAGAGAAATGACATAGTTCAGCTGGGTGTGGTGGTGCATGTCTGTAATCCCAGCACTCTGGAGAGGCTGTGGCAGGAGGATCCCAAATTGGAGCCCAGGCTGGATGATTTAGCAATTCAGTGAGACCCTGTCTCAAATTTTTGTTTTTTTTGTTACTGGGGATCAAACTTGGGACCTTGTGTTTGTGAGGCAGGCGGCAGAACCACTGAGCTACATCCCCGGCCTTACCTGTCTCAAAATTTTAAAAAAGATGGGGGACGTGGGGATGTACCTCAGTGGGAAGGCCTTAGGTTAAATCTCCAACACTGCAAACAAAACAAAACAAAAGCCCACCAAAAATCATAGTTCAGGAGTTTACGGCAGGAACATATTTTCTGGGGTGGAAGGTGTGGTCAGGATTATTTGTCACTGTCCTTTAATCAGGGTTGGCCATGAACCCCAAGAAAGACTTGTGCAATGAAGGGTGAGGGGGCCAGCGGTGGGAGCGGTTTCCAGCTGAGCTGGAGCTGATGCCAAGAGGGTTGTGGGGAGCCTGGGGTCAGGGCAGTGTCTTCAGTGGCTCTGTGAGGGTCCCGGGGTGCCTTCTCTGCCTGGGAGCTTCCACTCCAGGCATTATTTTCTAACAGCGTTCTCTTCCTCAGCCTGTGAAGACAGAGACACCCTGGAGATGAAACACCTGGAGAGCCCTGGATCCACACAGTGCGCTTTCAGGGGACGAGTCTTTCTCACTTCCACCACACCAGGACACTTCCTCAGGACTAAAAGAAAATTAGCCCATCCAACACATTAAGAAGCCTGTTTGAAGCTGGGTGTGGTGATGTTCAACTGCAATCCCAGCACTCTGGAGGCTGAGGCAGGAGGATGGCAAATTCAGCACAGCCTGGGCAACTTAGTGACTTAGTGAGACTTTGTCTCAAACTAAGAAATGAAAAAGGGCTGAAGATGTAGCTCAGTGCAAAAGCCCTGGGTTAGGTATCCCCTCCCCTAGAAGAAATCTGTCTGATACAATGGCCTCACTTTCAAGTGTTCTCAACCCTCAATGCAAACCGATTCTAACAACACCCTCCCCACTCTACACACACAGTCAGCTCTCTGTATCTGCCAGTTCCACATTTGTGGATTCAACCAACCTCAGATCAAAAATATTTGGGACCCACTCGTAGTGGCACATACCTGTGATCCCAGCAGTTGGAAGGCCGAGGCAAGAGGATTGCCATGAGCTTGAGGCCAGCCTGAACTACGTAATGAGACCCTGTTTCAAAAATAAATGGAAGAAAGGGACTTGAACATCTGGGGGATTTGTGCATCCATGACGGGTCCCGGCACCAAGCCCCCAAAGATATTGAGGGATGACTATATTGATTTATTTTAAAGTTAAATTCATTTACTCATCTTTTCTTCTAGATCATTAGGCCATATGTATGTCCATTCTTATTTTTGTTTTTTGGTACTGGGGATCGAACTCAGGACCTTGTGCTTTCAAGGCAGGCGACAGAACCACTGAGCTAAAACCCCAGCCCTGTATGTCCATTCTTAATAGAAATGGAAAATGCACATTGCTGATGATCTGTTTATGGATTTTAAAGTGCACCTCTTGCCAGAGCTGGTGAGGCAGGCCTGGGACTCTCAGTGTGGCTTGCAGGACTGAACTGTGGGTGCTGCGTATGCCATGTGTATCCAGCTGCACTGCACTCTGCGGCTTTGGCACAGAAGCCAGGTGAAGCCCCTTGTCTCACCTCTTTTTTGCTGTACCGGGGACTTAACAGCCTTGGGGATGCTGGGCAAGAGCTCTAAACTATATCTCTAGTCTGATTGGTTGATTGATTGATTTGAGACAGGGTCTTGCTGTGTGGTTCAGTTATGCATTGAACTCACTATATAGTCCAGGTTGGCCTAGAACTCATGGTGATCCTCTTGCCTCAGCCTCCTGAGTGCTGGGACTATGGGTGTGCATCACCATGTCCATTTTTCATTTATTTGTTTTTTTTTGTTTGGTTGGGTTTTTTTTTGGTACCAAGGATCAAACTCGGGACCTTGCGCTTTCGAGGCAGGTGCCAGAACCACTGAGCTAAATCCCTGGCCCTGTTTTGTTTGTTTTTGTTTTGTTTTGTTTGAGACAGGGTCTCACAGTGTAGTTCAGGCTGGCCTTGAACTCACTATGTAGCCCAGGCTGGTCTCGAGCTCATGGTGATCCTCCTGCCTCAGCCTCCTGAGTGCTGAGATTACAGGTGTGCACCACCATGTCTGGCTCATTTATCTGTAAAAGTTTGAAAGAGAGTCTGGTTAAGTTGCCCAGGCTGACCTTGAACTGAGGATCCTCCTGCCTCAGCCTCCCAAGTAGCCGGAAATTCAGGCAAGTGCCACTGAGCCTTCTCTCTTGCCCATTCTTCTTTTTTTTTCCTTCAGTACTTGGGGTTGAACCCAAAGCCTTTAAAATGAGCTACATTCCCAGCCCTTCTCATTTGTTCATTTGAGAGAAGGTCTTGGTAAGTCACTAAATTGCCTCACCTTCCCAAAGTTCTAGACTCACAGGTGTGCACCGATACACTTGACTTCTCTTGCCCATTCTTTGATGATTAGTTACAGGTGGACATTAGTCTGCGAATCACTCAACATGGGACTTGTAACATCCACTTACTGAAGGTGAAGTATCACGTGAGAGGGTGCTGTCCATGTCTCCTCCAAGTCCTGTGACTCTCACCCTCCATTGGAATTCTTTGCCAACCACTCTGGATGTTGAGCCCTGCCATACAGCCTGAAAAGGGAGCAGGAGCAATCTGCATGGTCCTTACTGGTGAATGTAACAGTCAGCTACTGCTCCAATAATGCTGTATAACAAATACTGTAAAACCCAGCAGCTTACAACTGTAGACACCTCTCCCTTGTTCGTGGTCCTGAAGGGCTGTGGGGTTTGACTGATCTTCACCAGGATAGTCTATTCCAGGCTACAGGTCAGTGAACTTGGCTCTAAATCAGGTTTTCTGCAGGTCTGGAGCCCTGCTGATGTGACCACAGCTACCAGGATGGACTTGTCTGTTGGTGGTGGTGACCTGTGTCAGGCAGCACATGTGAAGGCCTGCTCACAGCCACAGCTGCTGACGTTCTCTTGGCAAAGCAGGTCAAGACCAACATCATTGAAGTGGGGAGGGATATCCCTGCCACAGGGGAGGCACTGCAAGGACACACGGGAAAAGGTATTAATTGTGTCCTAGGCAAGTGAGAAACTGGGATCAATAAGCCATTCTAGCACAGTGGTATAAACGGGTTCTGAAGTTCTGATGTTTTAGTCTTATCTGTATTAGTTTTGTTTGTTTGTTTGAGACAGGGTCTTGCTATACAGTTCGGGTTGGCCTTGAGCTCACTATGTAGCCCAGGTTGGCCTGAAACTCTTGGCGATCCACCTGCTTCAGCCTCCTGAGTGCTGGGATCACAGGCATGAGCCACCATGTCCAGTATCAGTATGACTTTGCTAGAGCTGCTGTAACAAAGTTTCACAGATGGGGCTGGATGAAACTACAAAAATTTATTGTGTCATGGTTCTGGAGGCCAGAACTCCAAAATCAACCTGTCTGCAGGATCGGCTACTTTTTAGTAATTTTTATATGTATTTGTTTGTTTTGTTTTTTTGAGGTACTGGGGATTGAACTCAGGGCCTCACACATGCTAGGCAAGTACTCATCACTGAACTACATTCCAGCTCTTCAATTTGTTTTTGTTTTGAGACAAAATATCCCTGTGTTGCCCACGCTGGCCCCAAATTCATGGACTCAAGTGATCCTCCTGCTTCAGCCTCCCAAGTGACTGGGATGAGAGGCTTGCTGGTTACTTTTGAGGGCTGTAGGAGATGGATCAGTCTTTGGCTTGTAAGATGACCATCCTCCCCTTCTAGCTCTTTACTATTTCGTTCTTTCTTTTTTTTTTTTGTATCTGGAATCGAACTTGGGACCTTGTGCTTTCGAGGCAGGTGGCGGAACCACTGAGCTAAATCCCTGGCACTTTACCTATTTCTTCCTTCTGTGCTGTCTGTGTCCAAACTTCCCCTTCTTATAAGGACACCAGTTATATGGGATTAAGGCCCACCTGAAGCACCTCATTTTAATTCCTTTACCTCTACAAAGGCCCTATCTCCAAATTAGGTGAGTTCAGAGGTACTAGGGCTTCAGATGTCCACATGTGAATTTGGGCAGAAGAATTTAGCCCTCTTATCCCCTGGTCTCAAGTACCCTCGAAGGCTTTGGGGTAGAGACTATGGAGGGACTTCTTGCTCTAGCTGTCCATTCCACTGCTTGTGACTGGTGCCTTTGTCCCAGCGTCCACAATGAGGAGGACGAGTCAGGGCTCTGTGGCCACATCACGGCCCAGCCTCAGGTTTCATTCAGTTTGTGGGGGGTGCCTACGAGATGCCACCAGGCCAAACCTGCCTGTCAGTCATTGAGGGCACCACACATGGAGTGTGCACTCGGCCTCCCTTAACGGGTGCTGTGATATGCAGTGTTAGCCAGAAGAGCTCCGGAGGGGCAGACACAATAAATCCCAGCAATGAGGCTACAGAACAATCCTGCTTCTCTCATTCATGCTCGGGAAGGGGTTGTGTTCCAAAGGTCAGGGTGAATGGGCTGGTGTGTGTGTGTGCGTGTGTGTGTGCGCGCGCGCGTGCACACACACACACGCACACACAGTGACGACCTTAACACTTTACAGGAGCACGAAAGACGGCCACTAGATTCACAGGCTGCCGGATGCGGGCCTGACTCATTCCTGACTGATGTGGCCTACATGTGCTCCCCGCGACAGCAGAAACAAGCATCCTTCGTGCCCTGTCGGCCTTTTCCATCCCCGCATAAATTAGGTGCACTCCAGGCATTTCATTAAGAAGTTATGTCTCTGGCATGAAGTCTTGAGTTTCCAAAGGTGGACAGGAGAGGCTGCCTGGGCTGGGGACAGTGTTTCCCCTGAACACAGGGGGGACTGTCCCTATGCCACCTGACTCTTAGGGAGAGAAGGAGGAGGAGTAAGGCGCCACTTTAGACCTGCCACCACCACCGTAGCCACCTCCCAGTAGGACGAGAGACTGTGACAGAATTATCAGCAGCTTCCTTGTTGTCTTCCTCCCAGCCCCCACTCCTGGCACTGGGGTATTATAGACATCTGGAATTACGACTGGTAAAATGCAGTCAAACACAGATTTCTTTTTGTGGAAATATTCCCGTCTAAGACCCAGGAGGGCAGGGATATTGGGTAATTGCCATCCTCGAAATAAGCATATTATGGAAGTTTATAAACTTGGCCTATCTCTTGGCTGCTTTAGGCTTCTGGAGCGCCTGGGCTGGCTTTGATTTTGAAATTACTTAGACGATAGGCAGGCTTTTCCTCTCCTTAAATTTACAGCGCAATCTGATAAACACATCTGCGGCAAGTCCTGCTTTGGCTAGTTCGGGGCAGACCAAAGGATTGAGGACTTTTTTTGTGTGAAATAAATATCTAAAAAGCATTTATGTGACCCAACTGGAATTGGGAAGAATGGGAAACATCACAAGATATTCTGTGCACATGATATCTAATCTCCCTTTTATACAGAAGAAATTCAAATGAACCTCTGCCATTGAAACTTTGATTATCAGAAATTTCATTTTAATCAGAGCTTGCCATAAACTCTGCGTGCTCAGCTGACTTGTGTATTTAGCATTCTTGATATTATATGCTGTTCCAATTATCCAAATTTTTCTTAAACTCAATTTCCCAGGGCCTCGTGGTGTTCAGCTAATCAAGCTTTAACTTTTTAAAAAAGTGTTTATCTCTATCTCTCTGTACACTCTGTGTATATACACACAGGATACTGGATCTGAGAAGACATCAGGGTACATTCTTTAGCAGCTAAATGCACACTCACGGTGGGGGTACTTCGAGGATGGGGTGGTGGGGAAATCTGGCACTGTCAGGAATTTGAATGGCTCCCCCTCTACCTCAGACCACCTCGATGCCCTGCTTGAACAGCTGGCTTCCTTTTTCATGCTGCCTGGTCGTGCCACCCCACCCTGTCCTGTGGTACCTGGTCCTCACCTCCAGAGGCGATGACGTGCTCTGTGGATGCATACTTTGGCTGCTGCTGATTTTTCTCTGCCCTTTTCGCTGTTTCTCAGAAAGATTAGCCTTCAGGAATGTGGTTAGCACACATGGCAGTATATCACACAATCCCAGGAAATACCATGTGTCATTACAGCATGCATGCTCCCACAGCGGTTGCTGCTCACACCACACATTGTGGCACTCACAAGGACATATTGTACCCAGGCACAGACGCTCCTGCCTTTGGGTGTGTGCTTGGGCCAGGGCAAGTCAGGGTGAGGATCAGTGTTTTACTTTATTTACTTACTCGGTTTTTTTTGAGACAGGGTCTCAAAAATATGCCGTGCATATTTTAAATTTTAGTGCTTGCAGAGACTTTGCTTCCTGTTCTAGGCTTGGCTCATAATTGTTAAGAAAGTTCACCATGGGTTGCTGAGTGTGGTGGCGCAAGCCTGCAATCCCAGCACTCGGGAGGCTGAGGCAGGAAGATCACTACGAGTTTGAGATCAGTCTGGGCTACGTAGCAAGTTCAAAGCCAGCCTGGACTACATAGGGAGACCCTGTCCCAAAAAGCAAAACCAAAATAAAGCAAATCCACTTTGGCCTCAGTCACTTCCAAGCCTGGAAGGCTTGGAGCTGGAGACTGGTGTGCTCCTGCTCGCCCCACTCTGCCTGCCTCGGAGCTGGCATTACTGTGTCCCACCGACTGGCTGTGCCAAGCCAAGTGTCCACTCAGCCTGTTCTGCGCATGCCTAGCAAGTCCCTTTGCCCTTTGAACCAAGCTCTCCGCTGCCACTGGGATGTTCTTTCCCCCTTTTCCTGCCTATTGAATTCTTTCGCTTTTCTCAAAGCCTTGCTCCAGCCCTACCTCCCCTGAAGAGGCCAGCTGGAAATGATCTCTCTCTCATTTCAACTCCTTCAAGTCCTTATTTTCTATAGCACTCATGGCTCCAAAGTAAACACCACCATTGAGGATTTGGCTTTTGTTCGTCCCTGTAAGAGCGAGGACATTGTCTTGTACTTCTCTACTGTGAGCCTGGCACTTTTTATACATGGTTTGATTTAACATTTTTGTTTTGGGTTAAATAAATTTTATCTGTGTGAATCTTTACTACATTCTCTTTATAAAAAGTTAAATTTAATGCATAAAGTAAACATGAGAGTCACTCATTTACTCCCTTGATTCTATGTATTTACATACATGTAAATATGCCTATATATAGAGATGTTCCTTGATTTATGATGGGGGGATCACACCCCAATAAACTCATCATAAGTAAAAAATATCGTGAATTGGCTGGGTGTGGGGCACACTCCTGTAATCCCAGACCTCTGAAAGCTGAGGCAGGAGGATCTCTAGGAGTTGGAGGCCAGCCTGGGATACATAGTGAGTTCATGGTCAGTGTGAAGTACAGAGCAAGACCCTGTCTCAACCTCTTCCAAAATATGTATATATCATAAATTGATGGGCCGGAGATTTAGCTCAGTGGTTCTGCCACCTGCCTCACAAGCACAAGGACCCGAGTTCGATCCCCGGTACCAAAAAAAAAAAAAGTGAATAAATTGAAAATACATTGAACACACAGAGCCTGTGGCCCATCTCAGCCCAGCAGCACAGCACACTGGAGAGCATGGCTGTGCCCCTCATGATTGGAGGGCTGATGGGGAGCTGTGGTGGCTGCCACTGCCCAGCATTGCCAGACAGGATAGACCACGTAGTAGCAGCCTGGGAGAAGATCCAGGTGCACCACTTAAAGTGTGGTGTCTACCAAATGAGCACCACCTTTGACCATCGGAAAATCCAGTCCATCCATCCTAAGTTGGGAAAATATGCCATATGTACCACGATTCACAGTTAAACTTCACAAACATCTTCAGAAGAGAAATACTTATTTTTTTTGTAATGGGGATTGAGCCCAAGGCTTCCACACTGAGCTATATCCCTAGCACCTTTTTATTTTTTATTTTGAGACAGGATCTTGCTAAATTGCCTGGGCTGGGCTCAAAGTTGGGACCCTCCTGCCTCAGCCTCCCAGTGTGCTGGGATTCCAGGCATGTGGCACCATGCCTGGATATCTTTATTTTAGAATTATGAAAAATTGAGGCTGAAGGGTCAGGGAAGGTTTCCAAGGTCACACAGGTAGAAGATGGAAAGGCTGGGATTTGCTCTTTCATCTGAGTCTCTGGGTCTCAGAGTTGCCTGGGGATGGCTCGGTTTATGTCTGGATGGTCCCCAAAAAGCCTGTGTGCTCCCAGCCGGGGCTTTGGGGAGGCAACTGGATCAGGGCCCTGACCCTTCTCAGTGGGTTGGTTCAGCGGTGAGTTTACAGCAGCAGGTGATGTTGGGAGGTGGAGTCTGGTCATGGTAGGCCTGGCCTAGGAGGGTCTATTATGTCCCTTCTCGTTCCCCCTAGATGTCATGCTGTGAGCAGCTTTCCTCTGCCAGGACCCTCTGACACACCACTCTGGCTTGGAGTCAGCCAGCTATGGACTGAAACTTCTACAAACCATGAGCCGAAATAAACCTTTCCTTCTTTAGCTTTGGGTTTCAGGTATTTTGCCTCAGCAATGGGGAAAGTAACTGAGACACCTGCTAAACGTATAGATGTCTACCTGCCCATTGGCCCTGGATCTGGATTTGGTAGGTTTAGGAGCATGCTCAGAATTTTGTATATGAACAGTGTGATTCTGATATATGAAAAAGTTCATAAAAATGCTCCTGTAAGCAGGGTGTGGTGACACGTGCCTGTGATCCCAGCAACTCAGGAGGCTGAGGCAGGAGAATTACAAGTTTGAGCCCAGCCTGGGAAATTTAGCCAGACTTGGTCTCAAAAATCAAAAAAAATTAAAAGGGCCAGGGATGTAGCTCAGTGTTTCCTATGTTCAATCCCCACTATTATTAAAAACAAACAACAACAACAACAGCAACAACAACAACAACAAAACCACCAAAGGATCAAAACATTTCTGTACTCCTCACCCTACCCCACCAGGGACAGTATAGTGGCGGTGGTGTCCTTGTGAATCAAATCATCTAGGCTCAAAGCCTGGCTCTGCTACTTCCAACCACATGACTTGAGCAAGTTAGTGAACTTTTCCAGGCCTCAGTCTTCCCATCTGTAAAATGGGGATTGTAAACACTAAAGCCTCATTTGAAGAGTTGTCATAAGGGTGAAATGAGGTGAAGAGACCCAAAGCACCTGGAACAGCATGTGCCAGGCTAAAACCCTTCCCCATTGCTGTTCTTATTGAAGCTAAACTCCTGGAAGGTGGCTCGGAAGCCCCCAAGACAGGCCAGAACTTGCCAGCAGGGCCCCAAGCTATGGTTCTCAGTGGCATTCTGTGATCGGATCTTTTCATAGGGCACCTGCCCAAATACCTTGCTTGTGCCTGTTAGGAAGACCTATGGAAGCCAGGATTGGTGGTATACACCTGTAACCTCAGGACTCAGGGAGGCTGAGGCAGGAGGGTCTAAAGTTGGAATCCAGCCTGTGCAACTTAGCAAGACCTTGTGTCAAAACAAAACAAAACAAACAAAAAAGCCTGGGGCCTAGCTTAGTATGAAGGCCCTGGGTGCAATTCCCAGTACCAGAAAACAAGAGCAACTAGAATGGAGGCCCTTCCATTACTGCCCACATAGTGGCAGGCAGCCAGAAGGGGCCCCAGAGCACCCAGCCATTCCACGGAGGAGGTTTTGCTTATGTCCAGCTGATGCTTCCAAGGCCAGCCCTTCCTGGGTGCTGCTGGCCTCCAGCCAGATGTGCTGGGGTCCTGCCTGCTGCCTCCTCCCCAGACGTCCGGTGCTCAGCTTCAGTCTTCTCGGCCTATGCCAACAACCTCAGCCGGAGATGACAACTTGAGACTCATGTGTCCCCTCCCTCCGAGGGGGTGACCTGCATTCAGTCCCTAACTGATGCACATGGGCTGTCTAAGGGCCTAGCCCCTTTGTTTCAGGCAGCGGAAGCAGAACCCCCAGGCCCCGCCCGAAGGGGAGGCTAATCTTGGGGGCACCCCTGGCTTCCTTGGCTGCTTCCAGTTTGCTGCCCACTCTGCTCCCTCCACCTTCACTCTCTCCTTCTGCAAGCCACCCCACCACCACGGCCTGACCTAGGACACTGCTGGGTCACTGTGGCCTGCAGTAATAACCCTTGCATGGAGACCAAGGCTTTCCTTGGCCTCTCTGTCCCCCATTTAAGTGATTAGTTCCCTTTCAGGGCTGATTTTCTAGCCCTCTCATCAGAAGCTGGCATCAGAGGGAAAGGATGACAAATGGGGCGGGGGCTGGAGGGGCAGAGCTCAGAGCCTGGTCACCTGGCTGCCTGCACAGCAGGCCATTCCCCCTCAGATCTGTCCCTCCTTGCTGCACATTTGCACCCTAAAGTCGACAGCCCTCGTGACAACAGAATAACGTTGTTAGTGCTGCTGGCCGCAGACAAGGTGGGGACTCGGTGGGGACTCCCAGCCCCGCTGGTGGCCTCTCCAGAAGCACAGAAGAGACAGGAGGGACTGCAATCTGTTGGTGGCAATGCATGCTGGGTTCAGGGGGTGGGGAGGAGCCCAAGTCCCCCGGTGGGCCAGGCATTGTGTACTTGCCCTGGTCCGTGACACAAACAAGGTGGCCTCCGGGAATGGCTGTCCCGCCCCACCGCCTTTTGGTCGGGCTCTCTCTTGATAAATATCTGTTGACATCGGTTTCGGTTTCTCTCTGCACTGCAGTTCACACGAAGCTCTCCAGCTCTCCAGCTCTCCAGAGTCTGGCAGGCCAGGCGGTGACAGGGTGACACAGCCATTGGAGGGGTGCATGGGGTTCTAACTCTCTGGTGGCACCAGAGCTCCCTTCTGAGACAGAGGCCCAGCCTGAGGCTCAGAGAGGCTGCGTGAAGAGCAGAGAGCTTTGTCTCTCTGCAAACCATTTATGATTTAAATACAAAATAGGGCCCAAAGGGCGAAGTAGAAGAAACACAAGTACCTAGGGGGAAATTTCAAAGTTTCCTTTCTGAATTTAAACTCACAAATAAATGCTTAGTCCTCCTTTAACTTTTATTCTTTGGCTTCAAGGAAAATTTTTAATTTACTTTCAACTAGGTTTCACTGATTTTTTTTAAACTGGGGATGGAACCCTGGGCCTCATCAGTTTCACCGAATTCTGGAAAACATCAGGCCCGGGTAAATCTCCCCGGCTCCTTCATAACTGGGTGTGTCCATGTGGATGGTCTAATAGGGACCAACAGATCCTCTCTCTCTCTCTCTCCACTCACACACCCATACACACACATAGTAGATTGTGTTTTTCTTAGGACAGTTTTAGGTTTATAGGAAAATTGAGCAGAAAGTCTAGAATTCTCACATACCACCCCCACCCCGTTTCTGCTATTACTAATAGTTTGCATTAACATATTGGTTCAAAGCTGGGTGCAGCGGAACAGATCTATAATCCCAGCACTCTGGAAGGCTGAATCAAGAGGATCACAGGGGCCAGGGATTTAGCTCAGTGGTTTCGCTGCCTGCTGCGAAAGCACAAGGACCGGAGTTTGATCCCTGGTACCAAAAAAAAAAAAAAAAGGATCACAAGTTTAAGCCCAGCCTGGGCAAATGAAAAAGAAAAAGGGCTGGGGATATAGCTCAGTGTGAAAGTGCTGTTTTCAGTCCTCAGCATTGCAAAAAAATAAAAAAAGAGTTCAGTATTGGTGAACCAACATTGATACAATATTATTAACTAGTGTACATAGTTTATGTTAGGTTTCACCCTGAGTTATACATTCTATGGATTTTGACATAATCACCATTACCGCATCCTGTATCGTAATGGGCCCTAAGTATACCTTGGCTTACCTATCCTTCGCTCCCTCCTGCCCCCAGCTCTGGCAGACACCAAGCTTTTCACCGTCTGTAGTTTCACCCTTGCCTGAGTGTCATATAGTTGGAATCACATGGTACACATGTAGCCTTTTCAGGCCCTCATGTGGCACATGTATTTAGTTTCTAATAGCCCAATAGTTGGTCTCTTTTTAGCACTGAATAGTATTCCAGCGCCTGGACATGTATACCCTCGCTGTGTACTAGACTTTGATGGAGAGCCAAACAGACCCTGAGGAGACTAAGAATCAGTCTTTGCCTTCAGGGCACCTCTTTTTCTTTATTTTTCTTTGAGACAGGGTCTGACTGTGTTGCCCAGGGTGCTCAAATCTACTTCCTGCCTCAGCCTGCCGCGTGGCATGGACATAGATGCACACCACAGCGCCTGGCCTTACCTTTGAGGAACTTCCATCAGGGCAGGAAGACACTGCCACATGGCTGACAAGATCAAACTCTAAGGCAGACATGTGAGAGCCATATGGAATGGGTGATTGCAGCAGTTATGAAGAAAGAGAGGTTCAAGGAAGGTTTGGGAGAGGAAGTGCAACAAGGGGCATGAGGCAGAGGACAGAGATGGGATCGAGGTAGGCGTGAGGTGCTCTTGAGTTGCTTTTTTTGTCTGCAGTACTGGGGATTGAACCCAGGACTTTTGTTCTGAGTATTTTTGTTATTATTATTATTATTTTTGGTACCAGGGATCAAACTCAGGACCTTGCACTTTCTAGGAAGGTGGCGGAATCACTGAGCTAAATCCCTGGCCCTGATAGTTTTTATTTTGAGTCAGAGTCTCACTGAGTCTCTAAATTGCCCAGGCAGGATTTGAATTTGTAACCCTCCTGCCTCAGCCTCCCAGAGTGCTGGGATTACAGGTGTGCCCCACCCCACCTGGCTTTGTTCTCAGCTTTCAACCCAAGGAGTTGACAGAGAAGAGAGAAGACAGGGAAATGCTAAGCCTCTCCTGGGGAGTAGGTCGGCCAATTAGCTCAGGGTGGGCCTGCTACTTCCCTGTCTCCACAGGTGCCCCTCCGCAGCTAGGGGACTGGTATCTTTGTTAGATCCAATCTAAGCAAGCAAAGCCTCTCAGATCTTTAGCTAAACTCTGTGTGTGTATGTGTAATACAATTCACCTTTAACAACATAATTTTGTACATTTTTATTGCCATAAAATATACATATTATAAAATTTGCTGCCTTGACTTTTTTTTTCAGAACTAGCTGTTGAACCCACCCCTTTAAAAATTTTATTTTGAGACAGTGACTCACTAAGTTGCCCAGGCTGGCCTCAAACTTGCAATCCTCCTGCCTCAGCCTCTGGAGTTGCTGAGATTATAGGTTTGGGCCACCATACCTGGCAATCTTGACCATTTTTAACTTACAGTTGGGTACACTAGGTACATTCATGTTGCTGTGTAGCCGTCCCCACCTTCTATCCTGGCTTCTCCCCTGCTAGGCACTAACTCCCCAGGCCTCCTCCCTCAGCCCCTGGGAACCCCCGTGCTCCCACCTGTCTCAGAGCCACTGCTCCTGGAGTCTCTAGAAGTGGAATCGAATTGTACTTGTCTGGCTCACTGTTTTTCACAGCACCTGTGCCATGATATCCCCCAGCAACGCACAATTCCAGTTTCTCCCCATCCCCTCCAGCTCTCTGCCTGCTGGAAGCCAGCCTTCCCACCTTGGCCACCTCTGTCTGTCCTCCGGGCCTGTTATATAAATGTGCACAAAATGTTAAAATCCCTTCCCAACCCTTCCCTACACTGTCCTTTCTCCCCTAAGCATTAGCAGTGCTATCCATTCATATACAGAAAACTCTTCTAAATATTTCAATGCACACATAGATTCCCAGGATTGTATTGTATCCTTTGTTTTGTGGTGTTGGAAGTAGAACACAGGCTCCGCATGCTAGACTAGTGCTCTGCTACTGAGCTAAGTCTGCAGCCCTTATCTTTTGTTAATTCATTTTTATTTATTTTAATTTATTGGATTATCTTTTTGGTACCGGGGATCGAACTTAGGACCCTGCACTTGTGATGCAGGTGCAGTGCCACTGAGCTAAATCCTTGGTCCAATTTATTGGATTTTTGTTTTGTTTTGTTTTTGGTGCTGGGGCTGGAAATCAGGGCCTCATGCATGCTTTGCACTTACTCCACCCCTGAGCTGCACCCCCAGTTCCATTAATTTGTTTTAAAAATGGCAAATAGGTTCAAAATCCAGTGGACCTGTCTCAAAATGTTTTGCATGGCTCTAATGAAATACCTGTGGCTGGGTGATTTGTAAAGAAAAGAGGTTTATGAGCTCAGAGTTCTGGAAGTCAAGGACATAGGGCAGGCGGAAACGGATGTGGGTGTGTTCAGAAGGAGCACGTGGTATTGGGTGGGGGAGGCTGATGGGCTGTGTAACAATCGGTTCTTGTGGTCATAACCGGGTCTCAAGAGACCTAATTCACTCTCATGAGACTGAAGCCGGTCTCAAGAGAATGACATGAATGTCAAGACATGAATCTATTCATAAAGGGTTGCCCCCTGACTTAATCACTTCTCACAGGTTCCTGCTCTTAAAGATATCCCTGCTTTGAGGGGTGCTGGGAGTTGAACCAGGGTCTCATGCCTGCTAGGCAAGCACTGCATCACTTCGACAGTCCCAGCTTTTCCACCACCTCTCAATGTCATTACCACATTGACCTTTGGAGGACAAATCCTAGTCAAATCCTAGCGGGACTCAAAACTGGGGATGGGAGGACCTGGTGCTGAGTGCTGGAGGTGGAGGACAGCAACACAGAATTGGGAGCCATCCTTCATGTTTTGCTTTCTCCTATCTTATGAGCAAGATTTTTGTTTTTGTTTTTGCAGCACATTCCAGTGTCCAATGTCCAGCACATACAAGACAAGGCTAAGCCATAGCCACGGCCTGGATGACTTGGCTGGTATAGATGCTTCGAGCCATTTTTAGACTTGGAGAACTCATCACTTACAGCAACAGCATGAGGAAGATTAGCCAAGTGTTCCAGCTCCTTGCATCCTCATCCCACACCAGAAGGGATGACATTGGAATAAAAAGTATGAGAGGACTGCCACATGAACTGTGGGTGCCCCTTGTGGCCGTGTGACACCCGAAGCTTAGGGTCTCCAGCCGAGAGAGAAGAAAGCCTCAGACCTCGTCAGCACAAGGACACGTGAGTCCTGCTGTCCTGACAGCCCCCCTGGGCCAGTGGGGAGGTCTCGTGGGTTGATTGATGCCCCATTCACATTTCAAGCCATAACCCACAGGACCTCAGAAAGTGGCTGTCTTGGGAGACAGGGTTTTAAGGAAGTGATTAAATCTCAACAAGCTTATTAGGCTGGGCCCTAGTCCAGGCTCCCGCATAGGAAGAGACTGAGGCAGACGCACTGAGGGAAGAGCTTGTGAAGACACAGGGAGGGAGAAGGCAGTCAGTTGTACGCAAGCTGAAGACAGAGGCGACACCTTGACCTCGGACCTCCATCTCCAGAAGGGAGAGGAACTAAAGTTGGAGTCTGTCGTGGGAGCCCCCTCCCTTGTGCAGAACTGAGTGACCCAGCTGAGATGCTAAACTGGAAGTGGGGTGGAGGCTGGCCTGGTAGCGACCCCCTTGGTCCTCCTGTCTCCTGCTCTGCTGAGGGTCAGATTAGCTGTGGATCAAGCCTTTGCCTCTGTGGCCCCTGTGAATATGTGCAAGGTCACTACAGTAGGGAGCCATGGGGCTGTTCCCCACCTGTCTGTTCCCAACTTTGTGGACTGTGACAGATACTGTACTAACTGTAGCTTCCAAATATGTCATATGCACTTTAAAAAAAATTTTTTTTTTGAGACAAGGTCTCCCTACATACTTCAAGCTATCCTTGAACTCACTGTGTGGCCCAGTCCGGTCTTGAACAAGAGTCGATCTCCTGCCTCAGCTTCCCAAGTCCTAGGATTACAGGTGTGTGTGTGTGTGCATGTGCCACCAGCCCTAGCACTTTTTTTGTTTGTTTCTTTACAGTGCCAGGTTGGAACCCAGGGCCTTGTGTACACTAGGCAAGCACTCTGCCACTGAGCTATAGCCCTAGCCTGGCACTAGCATGTTCCTCAGTGCTTTCCTCTGTGGTCCCCTGCTTCCCATTCCTCCCTTCCTGATGGTGGCACAGAGGACCAAAGAGGGCAACCAGTAAAGGGACCACTGTAGTTTCAACACCAGAGGTCGTGGTGGCTTAATATTTAAGGCCTACAAATATCTATATACACAATTCCATTTTATCTTTTGTTTGTTTGCAAAACGGAATCACACTGCATCTACTCTTTGCAAGATCCTTTTTTCCCATTTGATTTGTGTGCAGCCTTAAATACCACAGGACACCTATATACTTCGTTCTTCTTTTTATCAGCTGCATATTATTCCAGGTCAGCATGAAGCATTATACATTTTAATGCATAATAGTAATATAGAATAATGAGAGTCACTTTGGCATATTGTTACATGAATAGAAGCATTATATTTTTAAAACATATCACTAGTGATGGCCACAGAGGTTGATTCCATTTTGTGTGTGTGTGTGTGTGTGCGTGTGTGTGGTACTGGGGATTGAACCTCAAGGCCTTTGCACTGAGCTACATCCCTAGTTCTTTTTATTCTTTTTATTTTGAGACAGGCTCCCACTAAGTTTGCTAAATTGTCCAGGCTGGACTCGAACTTGTGATCTACCTGCCTCAGCCTCCCAGAGTGCTGAGATCCCAGGTGTGCGCTCACCACGCCTGGGTGAGGTCCACTATTTTTTAACAATACCATAAACACCCTTGGAAATACAGTCTTGGGCTTGCAAGTGTTTCTGGTACTATAGATTCCTATAGCAACACTGCTGTCAAATAGGTCTGTGCCTGGCAGAAATGCGTTTCTATGGGCACAAAGGACATGAACAGGAATATTCCCTGCAGCATTATTTGTAATAACCCCAAACTGAAACAACTCAAATATACTTCCTCCCTCTCTCCCTCCCCCCTCCCTCCCTTCCTCCGTTTCTGTGCTGGAGATGGAACCTGGGGCCTTGTGTATTTGAATCACGCATTCCGCCACTGAGCTACCCTTCACTGACCCCAAAATGCTCTTCAGCAATAGAATGGAATAATAAAGTTTGGTCCATTCATGTAATGGAATTCTATACAGCAATGAAAATGAATGGTCTGCTTCATAGAACTACATAGATGAATGTTTTGTTGTTGTTTTGAGACAGGGTCTTGCTACGTAGTTCAGGCTGACCTTGACCTCACTATATAGCCAGGCTGGCCTGGCAGTTTTAGTGACCCTCTTGCCCCAGCCTCTCAAGTGCTGGGATTACAGGTGTGCACCGCCACACCTGGCTTAACATAGATGAATGTTAAAAATACCATGCTTCGTGAAAGAAGCCAGACACAAAAGAATGCATAAAGTAATTCTATTTTCATGTTTAAAATAGCAACCCTGCCGGAAGTTAGTATAGTGGTTACCTTTGAGGCAAGAGGCCATAGGGGCTTCTGGGAACTCCCTCCTGCTCCCTCTCTTCCTTCCTCCTTCCTTTTTTTCCTTTTTCTATGTGCACTGGGGATGGTACCCAGGGCTTCGAACATGCTAAGCATGTGTCTCCCACTGCTGCATCCCCAGCCCCGGGGACTCTTTCTTGATCTATGCAGTGGTTTCAGGAGTGTGCTCAGCTTAGGAGCCACACACATATGATCTGTGTACTTTTTTGGTCTGCATGCTATACTTTAATAAAAATCCCACTCACATCCCTTTAAAGGTGTGCATAGTTAGAATAATGATCAGAACAGCCAAATCACCCTCCAGGAAGGCTGCACCAATTTACACGCTCATCACAATAGCACACACAAGTTCTCTTTTCCCCACATCCTTGCCAATAGCGGATGCTAGAAAGCTTTTTGATTTTGTGCCAATTTGATGGCTTCATAAAGAAGTATCTTCTCATTTTCATTTTCCTGATTGCCAGGAAGTTGAGTATCTTTCATGTTTGTTGGTCATTTGAATTTCTTTTTCTATGATTTTACCTGATTAGAGTCTCTCCTTTATTTTTCTCCTGAACTGTTTGTCTTCTATTTCTATAGAATGACTATTAACTTTTTGTTGGATCTGTCACTAATGTGGTCTCCCAGAGGGTCTTTTGTCTTGTCCTTTTGTTTAGGACACATCTCCGTGGTGCCTGCAGGGGCTGGGCAGGCTCAACAAATATGCGGCAGGCTCCCTAATACCAGCAGCTCCTGCTGGGCTCCTGCCAGCTGCTGCTGGCTGGGAAGGTGGGAACCAGTGTGTTAGATCTGCTGATTTTTTAGGAGGTGCCAGAAAATTGGATTTTCACAGGAAAACTTCCAAAATGAAAATGCTGGCAACTGGTTCAAAAAATTGTAAGCACTATCATCAAAGGCAACATGTGTTTGGGCCAGGTTGGGTCTGCATGACACCAGTTCCCAACCTCTGGTTGACGCTCCGATTCACTGCACAAGACTTTTGTGTTGCCACACCTGTGTCTTTTTGTTCTTTTTACCAGTTTACCACATTATTATTATTTTACTTTCTAAATCTCCCAGTTTTAAGGATACATACAGAAGCTTTTTGTCTCCTTAATGAGAAATAAAAAAGAGTACATGTGTTACCAGACTCAGAGGGCAGGGGAAATCCTGATCTTGGAGACTTGGGTGGCTGGGCCTAGAATGGCTGAAACACCAGGCTTAGAACTGCTCACCTGCTTCCCTTTTTCTCATTTAAGGCCAAGACCTCCCACATGATGGGATTCCTGGGGGAGAGAATAAAGTGTTTTATTTCACAATATAGAGGGCCTGGGCACATGAAGATTCATACTAACGTGTAAATGACTTGCCTCAAACCCCTTCCTTGTGGTAGGTGTGTAAATCAGGGCAGGGAGAAAGCAACTGAGCACTGTAAGCCTGGAAGTGGGGTGGAGGCGCTCAACTGGAGCCTCACTCTCCTGCCTGAGGGAAATACACCAATCCCAATTTCAGGGGTGGGGCACTCGTTTATTCTTAATGACCATAACTGCATTTATTGAATGCCTATTGTGTACCAGAAGCTGTGCTAAACCCTGTGTGTGCATCCCTCCCCTTTAACCCTACTCAGCCTGCAGGCAGGGCTCTTACTGTAAGTGACAGGCCCAGCGTGAACCTGACACTTGAACAAGTCCTGTCTCCCAATTCTACTTTCGGCCAGAATTTTCTGCCTTGCCCCTCCCTGGTCCGGGCAGAGCCTGTGTCCCCCAATCTAATAACCTCCTCAGCCAGGCCTTGAAGGTTTTTGGAGAGCCCTCACTGCGCAGGCTCTAGGCATGCTGGGCCCATCCCTTAAGTATTGTAGCACCTCCCCTTCATACTTTGTCTTGCAGGCCCCGCCCTTTATGCCTCCCTGGCAGGTGCCTCTCCGTTTCTGTTTCTCCTGGGCTAAAGACTAATATGCCCTGAGACACTAACTAATAGTCCAGACAGAAAACAATGATGAAGGCACTGGACGGGAAAGGTTTTAAGGTGTGACTTTTCCAGGCCATTTGCCTGGGTCAAAATGGCCCAGACAATACAGTTTATTTTCTGAATGTGAAAGCGATTCATACCCTTTATAGAGAAGTAGAAGACACAGAAAGCTAGAAAGAAGGGAGAAAAAACCTATTCTGCTACCTGGAGATAACCACTGTCAAAATGCTCAGAGGATTTCTGCCGGTCATTTTCATATATATATAATTCTTCAAATATATATAGGTATATATAATTTTAAAGCAGAACAGAGACCGTTCTAACAATATACTCTTAGATCAGCTCTTTGCATGCATGAAATTTTGGGACTCTTGGGAAGCAAAGCCTTTCTGGGTGAGATGGTGACATCACAGAAAGCGGGGGAAGGATTGTTCAGCTGCAGGGTCCCCTACCCGACCTGTTTCCCAACCTCCGCCCAGGGTGGAAAATGACACTATTAGCGTGGGGTGACAGTGAGTGAGGAAGATCCTTCTGCCGCTCTCTTCCATGTCACTCACCAGTTCTGGGGTGAGGAGAGCCTCCCAGTAGCATCTGTCTGTGCAGTAGTGGCCTCTAGTCATGTCACCCCCACCCCACTGTGAGCTGGGTCCCCGTGGCTGCCACTTCCTCCTGGTTGGTTTACTGTGTGTGTGTGTGTGTGTGTGTGTGTGTGTGTGTGTGTGTGTAGGGGGCAGTCTTGTGGAATGACAAATGGGCTGGCTTCTGGCTCCTTGAAGCACTCCTGGTGGGGCCAGGGCACCCTTGGCCGAGATACTTCCTGTGCCCTGAGAAATAAGCTGCCATTTGGCTGCGACCAAGGTGCTGCTGACACCCATTAGCTATTTTCCTAGAAGTGAAAATGGATTTGCTCTGAGGTCTGTCCTCTCTGTGACCCAGGGTTCATGGAAGCAGGAGCAAGAGCACAGGACTGGGTATGAAACAGCCACACTAATCTCAAGGAGACACAGGCTCCATGTGGCCTTGTATGTATATTCCCTGTCCCTCCCTCCAACCCCCCAACAAAGATCAAGCTCCAGAAATATGTGACGGTTGGAGGAGGCCCTGCCAAGCCATAGTCATTAGAACTGGCCAGTTCTGGCTTAGAGTTCCTGCTCTGACCCTGGCAAGATCACCTTGGGCAAGTTACTTAACCTCTCTGGATTCTGCTTTCAGTTACACATATACCATCTAGATGTCCCCCCAAAGACTCAGGCCGTCATAGGAGAGGAGTTTAGAAGGTGGATTAAGGCTGTGATACAGGGACCAACGTTGTGGATAATGGAAGCCCCACTCTGGGTGTGGGTGGCACCAATCAATAGGTTTACAGCCTGTGTGGAATATAAAGGGATAGAAAGAAGGCCGGCTGCTGCTGCTACTGCTGCTGCTGCTTGTTGCCTTCTGCCTGCCCTGCCACACCATGGATTGTTTCTTTTCTGTGATGCCCCGCAGTCATACTGCCTTGCTTTGGAACCAGCCAACTATGGACTGAAACTTCGATAAACTGTCAGCTGAAATAAACCTTTTCTCCTTTAACTTTGGGTGTTGGGTATTTTGTCTCAGCAAGGAGAAAAGTAACTAAGACAACCATCTCTCCCACTGTGCCTGAAACACAGCAGATGCTCAGTAAATGATCACTGTTATTATGTCTCAAGTTTAATCCTCAGGTCTTTTAGCAGCAAAAACAACCCCATTTTATAGAGGGGTCGCTGAAGCTCAGAAAGTTTCAATGGAGTTTCCATTCTTTTTTACCGTGTAACAACCCTCCCAAACTTTCATGGCTTAATATAACAATGAATGATAGTTTCTTGAGATTTTGTAGAGTAGTGAGTGGTTCTTGGGATCTGCATAATGTCACTTGATGTGTCCCAGGGGACACAGTCAGCTGGCAGCTAGATTGAGTCGGAAGGTCAAAGAAGGCCTCTCACACAGGTGGGGCCATGGTGCCAGCTGGTGGCTGGTGGTCTGGGGTCTTGTCCTTGTGACCTTGGCTAGCTCCAGCTTCCTGGAGCAGAGCAGTTGGGAACTGGGAAGGGAATATTCCCAGAGGATGGGCCTTAGTATGCAAATATCTGTCTCCCTCCATTTCTTATCATGCATGCTAATATCCTGTTGGCCAAGGAAGTCATGTGGCCAAACCTGCATGAGAGGACTTCATGAGGGCTCACGTATGGGCAGGCATGGTTACTAGGGTGCTGCCCATGTAGCGATCTTGCCTCAAAGGCTTGCCTGGGTCCCACAGCTACTGAATACCATAGCTTGGATTTGAAACCAGCCCAGCCTGGCTTCCAGATCCATGCTCCCTCCTCGAGGCCTGGTGGCAGTTGGCATTGGTGGTCCCACATCCAAGTCTAGCGAGAAGGTGATTTTCTCTCTTGTCTCCAGCCCATCCCCTACTCTCCATGATATCTGTGTCCTCTCTAGCTCCCTACACAGGAGAAAGCATCCTTGCTTTGCAGGTTCCCTTCTCTTTTGCTGTTTGTCTTTTGTTTTTTGAGACAGGGTCTCACTATGTAGCCCCTGGTGGCCCTGAACTCAAAGCAATCCTCCTGCCTCAGAGTCCTGAGTGCTGAGATTACAGGTGTGTGCCACATCTCCCAGCTCTTTCTTTTCTCTCTTCCACCCTGACTACAGAAAGCTGCTCCTGTCTGCCCCAGAGTCCCAGCCAGGACACAGTGGCTCCATCACTTCTGGTGCCCCAGGCCACAGCAGCAGCAACCTGACTCTGCTGGCCTCAGGACACACACGCCTCTCTGGGCCTCAGCTCAGTTTTCAAAGGGACTTTTACTAGGAAAGCTAGGATCATGGGAACAAAGATAATGTCATAGCGATAACCCGAGTTTATAACACACTTTCGTCATCCTGGGGGACTTCCAGGCTGCCCATGGGTTGGGCTGTCCCCTGAGATGGGCCTCTACCCTGACCCACTGTCCACACTCAGTCAGAGGCTGAGCTAAGTTGTCTCCACAGGGATGACTATGGGAACCCAGACCCTTCCTGCTCCTCCTGCCTCTGGCTAGGTGAGGTCCTGGGCCATTCCACCGGCTGTGGAGCGCCTTCCCTGCTCCCCGTGTGTGCTGTTGGCAGTGAGCACTGCTCCCTGTCCCATGGCCAGACGCACACTCTCCTCTCCTCTCCAGGCCTCCAGAGGGTAAGTCATTTACTCCACACCCTGTTGTGAGGTGACTGCGAAGCCTGGGAGCTGGGGACATCTGAAGCCATTATTCTTGTAGGAGCCCCTGCACCTTGGACTGTGCTTCTGGAGTCTGCATGGGGCCCACAGCTGTTCTGCCTCAGGATGGAGTGCAGGTTGACAGAGAGCAAGGTCTCTGGAAATGTTTTCTGGATGCAGAATGGGTGAGCTTGGGGAATGTGTGTGTGCCCAAGGAAAGGTCATGGTCAATAAGAAAGCCTTTGGCAGGAGAGAGCCTGCAATGAAGCCCAGGAATGCTGCCATGCAGCTGCCTGCAATGGATGTGGGTCAACGGGCCAAGGTCCTGGGCTGTGGGGCTTCCAGGAAGTGAAGTAAGATGGCTGAGGTATCTAGGAATTAGTGGTGTCCTGTGTGGTCTCACCGAGGGATGCCAAGCAAAATCTGGCGACTCAGCTGTAACAGCCAAGGCTCTTGGCGCCAAGCAACAGGAAGCAATTCTGGTTTATTTAGCCGAGAAGGACTTTATCAGAAGGATCTTGGGGAACTCATAAAATGACCAGGAGGACTAGAGAATGGTTTGACCAAACAAAGGGGGCCACACGGCGATCAGGACCATGGCCAAAGTTGGGCCAATCCAGTGTCAACTCCACTGCCAAGTCCGGAATGGCCCAGCTTACACTGCCACCTCTGGACATGGATACAGTCCCTGCTGTCCTTGGAAATGGAATGCCCTTGCTAAGGCATTGCCACTCCCCAGCAGGATGGAACGCTGTGCTCCTCACATCTGTATCACCAGCTTCTGTCTCCAGGTTTTTAATGGGGAAATCTGAGTGGTTATGCAGCTGGGCAAGTGCCTATCTGGTATTTTTAGCTTTCCGTTTCTTAACCTCTCTGAACCTTAGCTTCCTTATCTGCAGAAAATGGAGGTGTGGCAACAGGCATTCAGCTTCCATTCTGACCCTGTCCTATGGTGCCTCTGCAGTCTGCAGTGCCTGGAAGGCCCAAACTACATTTCCCAGACACCTTTGCAGCTAGGGCTGTGGATGAGAATTCAGTTTCTCCAATTAGATGCACTTGTGTTAGGTTAGGAAGGCAGATGTGAGGCAGAGACCTTTTGTCTGCTGCTCTGGCTGCTGTTGCTGGACGCACTGTGGGTGGGCCTGTGACAACATTCTAGTGTTTGCTCAGTCACCAGCTGTGGTGGCAGTGGCTTCCTGATCCCTGGATCACAGCTATAATAGCTCACTCTGGAAATCAACATCTCTGGAGGCAGCCCCCGTCTCCTTACCTTCCTGCTAGTGGCAGAGAGCGCAGCAATCTTGGTGAACAGTTCAGTTGTTTTGAGAGTCTAGAGGTTGCCTCTCTCGGGTCTGTTCAAGAATTCTGTAAGCACCTCATTTCTAGGGGTAATTTCCTCTTCTTAAGATAGCTGGAGAGGTTCTCTCTTCCCTGCAGCTGAACTGACTGCTGGGGGTGGCATCCCTGAGCTCACATTGTTGATCTAAAGATGAGATGGTGGATGTCACATAGCTTTGTAAATTGTAAAGCTCTTCATGGATGTCAGGCATTTTCGAGGGAGAAGAACTCTTCCTGCAGGGGAGACACAATGTGCTAGAAACTCTTGTGATGAGCCTTTTTAATGTTTACAAACTCTCAGTCACTTATTTCACGGGAGCAGAAACAACTCAAAAGAATTCAGATTATTCAGGTGGGTCGCCCGCTTCTGAAGGTGGTTGCCTATACTGGGGAGAATCCCACCTCTCTGCCCACCCTGAGAGGAATGGCTTGCAACAAAAACTTGCCATAGGTATGTAGGAAAGGTGACAGGCTTCCCAAAGTGAACCCCAAAAGTCAGCACTAAACAATTCTCCCCCCACCCGTGCCTGTGTCTCTGCCATTCTCGTTACCAGTTTGTGTTGAAACACATGGTTAAATACCTCACCCTTGCCAGTTGGATCTTTGTATTTACACAACCTCTCCCAGCCCTCCCACTAGATGTGAAGACCAGGCCCATGGATATCCTTGGCTCCACGGGTTAAGAATTTCTGGAGGGAAAAGCAGAGCAAATGACAATTCTGCAGGGC